>NC_135237.1:165223527-166496027 GCF_051348905.1 Ranitomeya variabilis
GTGAATTCTGTTTTTGGGCTCCCTCTGGTGGTTACTGGTGGTACTGGCTGACTTTTGTCTTGCACCTGTTCCCATCAGGAAACTGGGAGTTTCCTATTTAGTCTGGCTTCTCAGTCATTCTAGTGCCGGCAATCAATGTTACCAGAGCACCTCTGTTGCTTGCTACCTGCTCCAAGTCTGCAATTCAGCTAAGTTGGATCTTTGGCATTTTTTGTGTTTGTTTGTCCAGCATGCATTTATATTTCTCTTGCTGCTGGAAGCTCTAGTGATCTGAAATTACTACTCCGGTGTCATGAGTTGATAACGGAGTTAAAGTAATTTCAGGATGGCTGTTTAGGGTTTTGAGGTGACCGCGAAGTCCTCTTTTGTATTTTCTGCTATCTAGTCAGAGGGCCTCTCTTTGCTGAATCTATATTCATACTGCATACGTGTTTTCCTCTTACCTAACCGTTATTATATGTGGGGGGCTACTATCACTTTTGGGGTTTCCCTGGAGGCAAGCCAGGTCTGTGTATTCCTCTACTAGGGGGTAACTAGATCTCCGGCTGGTGCGAGGTGTCTAGGGATAATCGTAGGCACACCCCCTGGCTACTATTAGTTGCGTGTTAGGTTCAGCGTCGCGGTCATCTGAGATTCCATCATTCCTAGAGCTAGTCCGTTTTTGCCTTAGTCCCTGCCATTGGGAACCATGACAGTATTGCCGGCCGCAAATGTATTAAAGGTATTGGCTGAAGAAAGAGAGAAAAGAAGAAGTTTCTGACACTTTTTTTTTTTTTTTTAATCAGAAGTTCTGTCTAGCCATAATTGCAATCTGCTGCTTTTTTCTCTCCTCTTAACCCCTGAATGGCTCAGATCTCAGCTGTTGAGAAATGGATATCCAGAGTTTAGCTACAGGCCTGAGTGCTCTTGCTTCCTTAGAAGGTTCAAAATATCCAAGACTATGTTATACATGCTCCTATGTCAGAACCCAAGATTCCTATACCTGAGTTCTTTTCTGGAGATAGATCTCGTTTTTTGAATTTTAAGCACAATTGTAAATTGTATCTTTCTCTGAGATCTCGCTCCGCTGGAGACTCTGCTCAGCAGGTTAAAATTGTGATTTCCTTGTTGCGTGGTGACCCCCAGAATTGGGCATTTGCATTGGCACCAGGGGATCCTGCGCTGCTCAATGTGAATGCGTTTTTTCTGGCACTGGGGTTGCTCTATGAGGAACCTAATTTGGAGATTCAGGCTGAAAAGGCCTTGATAGCCCTCTCTCAAGGGCATGATGAAGCTGAAATATATTGTCAAAAATTTCGAAAATGGTCTGTGCTTACTCAGTGGAATGAGTGCGCCCTGGCGGCGAATTTCAGAGAAGGTCTCTCTGACGCCGTTAAAGATGTCATGGTGGGGTTTCCTATGCCCACAGGTCTGAATGAATCCATGACTATGGCTATTCAGATTGATCGGCGTTTGCGGGAGCGCAAACCTGTGCACCATTTGGCGGTGTCTTCTGAGCAGACACCGGAGATTATGCAATGTGATAGAATTCTGTCCAGAAGTGAACGGCAGAATTATAGGCGTAAAAATGGGTTGTGCTTCTACTGTGGTGATTCTGCTCATGTTATATCAGCATGCTCTAAACGCACAAAAAAGGTTGATAAGTCTTTTGCAATTGGCACTTTACAGTCTAAGTTTATTTTGTCTGTAACTTTGATCTGTTCATTATCATCTATTACTGTGGATGCCTATGTGGATTCTGGCGCTTTCTTGAGTCTTATGGATTTGTCCTTTGCCAGACGCTGTGGGTTTAGCCTAGAGCCTTTGGAAGTTCCTATCCCTCTGAAGGGTATCGACTCCACACCATTGGCTAGGAATAAACCACAATACTGGACACAAGTGACTATGTGTATGACTCCTGACCATCGGGAGGTGATTCGCTTCCTTGTGTTGCATAACTTGCATGATGTCTTAGTGCTTGGATTGCCATGGTTGCAAACTCATAATCCAGTCCTTGACTGGAAAACAATGTCTGTGTTAAGCTGGGGATGTCAGGGGGCTCATGGGGAAGTACCTTTGGTTTCCATTGCTTCATCTACTCCCTCTGAAATTCCGGCATTTTTGTCTGACTATTGTGATGTTTTTGAGGAGCCCAAACTTAGTTCTCTCCCCCCTCACAGGGATTGTGATTGTGCTATAGACTTGATTCCGGGCAGCAAGTTTCCCAAGGGTCGTTTGTTTAATCTGTCTGTGCCTGAGCATGCTGCTATGCGGGAGTATATTAAGGAGTCCTTGGAAAAGGGACATATCCGTCCATCCTCATCCCCTTTAGGAGCAGGTTTTTTTTTCGTGGGTAAAAAAGATGGCTCCCTGAGGCCCTGTATTGATTATCGCCTGTTGAATAAGATTACAGTCAAATACCAGTATCCTTTGCCACTATTGACTGATTTATTTGCTCGTATTAAAGGGGCAAAGTGGTTCTCTAAGATTGATCTTCGGGGTGCGTATAATTTGGTGCGGATTAAGCAGGGAGATGAGTGGAAAACTGCATTTAATACGCCCGAGGGCCATTTTGAGTATTTGGTAATGCCTTTTGGTCTTTCTAATGCTCCTTCAGTCTTTCAGTCCTTTATGCACGATATTTTCCGTAAATACCTGGATAAATTTATGATTGTGTATTTGGATGATATTTTGATTTTTTCGGATGACTGGGAGTCGCATGTTCAACAGGTTAGGAAGGTTTTTCAGGTTTTGCGGGCCAATTCTTTGTTTGTAAAGGGTTCAAAGTGTATTTTTGGGGTTCAGAAGATCTCCTTTTTGGGGTATATTTTTCCCCTTCTTCTGTTGAGATGGATCCTGTCAAGGTTCGGGCTATTTGTGATTGGACGCAGCCTACTTCCCTGAAGAGTCTTCAGAAGTTCTTGGGCTTTGCTAATTTCTATCGTCGATTTATAACTGGGTTTTCAAGTGTTGCTAAACCCCTGACTGATTTGACTAAGAAGGGTGCTGATGTTGCCAATTGGTCCTCTGCGGCTGTGGAAGCCTTTCGGGAGCTTAAGCGCCTCTTTTCTTCCGCCCCTGTGTTGCGCCAGCCTGATGTTTTGCTCCCTTTTCAGGTCGAGGTTGATGCTTCCGAGATTGGAGCGGGGGCGGTTTTGTCGCAGAGAAGTCCCGATTGCTCAGTGATGAGACCATGTGCATTCTTCTCTCGAAAGTTTTCGCCCGCCGAGCGAAATTATGATGTCGGTAATCGGGAGCTCTTGGCTATGAAGTGGGCATTTGAGGAGTGGCGTCATTGGCTTGAGGGTGCTAGACATCAGGTGGTGGTCTTGACTGATCACAAGAATCTGATTTACCTTGAGTCTGCCATGCGTCTGAATCCTAGACAGGCGCGCTGGTCGTTGTTTTTCTCCCGGTTTAATTTTGTGGTTTCATACTTGCCGGGTTCAAAAAATGTGAAGGCAGATGCCCTTTCTAGGAGTTTTGAGCCTGACTCCTCTGGTGATTCTGAGCCTACGGGTATCCTTAAGGATGGGGTGATTTTGTCTGCTGTCTCCCCAGACTTGCGACGTGCTTTGCAGGAGTTTCAGACTGATAGGCCTGATCGTTGTCCGTCTGGGAGACTGTTTGTTCCAGATGAATGGACCAGTAGAGTCATCTCGGAGGTTCATTCTTCTGTGTTGGCAGGTCACCCTGGAATTTTTGGTACCAGAGATTTGGTGGCCAGGTCCTTCTGGTGGCCTTCCCTGTCTCGAGATGTGCGTGCCTTTGTGCAGTCTTGTGATGTTTGTGCTCGGGCCAAGCCTTGCTGTTCTCGGGCTAGTGGATTGTTGTTGTCCTTGCCTATTCCGAAGAGGCCGTGGACGCACAGCTCTATGGACTTTATCTCGGACCTCCCGGTTTCTCAGAAAATGTCCGTCATTTGGGTGGTGTGTGACCGTTTTTCTAAGATGGTTCATTTGGTACCCTTGCCCAAATTGCCTTCTTCATCTGAGTTGGTTCCTTTATTTTTTCAGAATGTGGTTCGTTTACATGGTATCCCGGAAAACATCGTTTCTGACAGGGGGTCTCAATTTGTGTCTAGGTTCTGGCGAGCGTTCTGTGCCAGGATGGGCATTGATTTGTCTTTTTCATCTGCATTCCATCCTCAGACTAATGGCCAGACGGAGCGAACTAATCAGACCTTGGAGACTTATTTGAGGTGTTTTGTGTCTGCTGATCAGGATGATTGGGTCGCCTTTTTGCCGTTGGCAGAGTTTGCCCTCAATAATCGGGCCAGTTCTGCCACTCTGGTTTCTCCTTTCTTTTGCAATTCAGGGTTTCACCCTCGTTTTTCATCTGGCCAGGTGGAATCTTCGGATTGCCCTGGAGTGGACACGGTGGTGGATAGACTGCACCGGATTTGGAGTCATGTGGTGGACAATTTGAAGTTGTCTCAGGAGAAGACTCAGCAGTTTGCTAATCGTCATCGTCGTGTGGGTCATCATCTCCGCGTTGGGGACTTGGTGTGGTTATCTTCTCGTTTTGTCCCTATGAAGGTCTCTTCTCCTAAGTTTAAACCTCGGTTCATAGGTCCTTATAAGATTTTGGAGATTCTTAATCCTGTATCTTTTCGTTTGGACCTACCAGCATCTTTCACCATTCATAATGTCTTCCATCGGTCGTTGTTGCGGAGGTACGAGGTACCGGTTGTTCCTTCTGTTGAGCCTCCTGCTCCTGTGCTGGTGGAGGGTGAATTGGAGTATGTTGTGGAGAAGATTTTGGACTCTCGCGTTTCCAGATGGAGACTTCAATATTTGGTTAAATGGAAGGGATACGGTCAGGAGGATAATTCTTGGGTGACTGCCTCCGATGTTCATGCCTCTGATTTGGTTCGCGCCTTTCATAGGGCGCATCCAGATCGCCCTGGTGGTTCTCATGAGGGTTCGGTGCCCCCTCCTTAAGGGGGGGGTACTGTTGTGAATTCTGTTTTTGGGCTCCCTCTGGTGGTTACTGGTTGTACTGGCTAACTTTTGTCTTGCACCTGTTCCCATCAGGAATCTGGGAGTTTCCTATTTAGTCTGGCTTCTCAGTCATTCTAGTGCCGGCAATCAATGTTACCAGAGCACCTCTGTTGCTTGCTACCTGCTCCAAGTCTGCAATTCAGCTAAGTTGGATCTTTGGCATTTTTTGTGTTTGTTTGTCCAGCATGCATTTATATTTCTCTTGCTGCTGGAAGCTCTAGTGATCTGAAATTACTACTCTGGTGTCATGAGTTGATAACGGAGTTAAAGTAATTTCAGGATGGCTGTTTAGGGTGTTGAGGTGACCGCGAAGTCCTCTTTTGTATTTTCTGCTATCTAGTCAGAGGGCCTCTCTTTGCTGAATCTATATTCATACTGCGTATGTGTTTTCCTCTTACCTAACCGTTATTATATGTGGGGGGCTACTATCACTTTTGGGGTTTCCCTGGAGGCAAGCCAGGTCTGTGTATTCCTCTACTAGGGGGTAACTAGATCTCCGGCTGGTGCGAGGTGTCTAGGGATAATCGTAGGCACACCCCCTGGCTACTATTAGTTGCGTGTTAGGTTCAGCGTCGCGGTCATCTGAGATTCCATCATTCCTAGATCTAGTCCGTTTTTGCCTTAGTCCCTGCCATTGGGAACCATGACAGAGACCGCAGCAGACACGGATCGAGATTACCCCTGTGCAGCAGAGGAAACTCGACTCCTAACATTACCCACCCTCCTAGGGCCCCCCTCCTTGAGCCTCGCTATGCTCAAAAGCTGCAATGAGCAGTGGAGCCCGAATGTGCTCCACAAGCTCCCAGGTTCTATCCTCTGGCCTGTGACCCTTCCAATCAACCAGATAAAATTTCTTGCCACGTACCACCTTGCACCCCACGATAGCATTCACCTCAAACTCATCCATGGATGAACCCGATGTCCCGGCAGATGACTCAGAAAACCGGGACAAATGAACGGGCCTTAAGAGGGAAACGTGAAAGGTATCAGTGATACCAAGGTGTGGAGGAATAGCCAAACGGTAGACCACAGGGTTGACCTGTTCCAGAACCTTGAACGGGCCAATGTAGCGAGGCGCAAACTTAGTGGACTCAACTCGCAGCCTGATGTAACGGGCGGAGAGCCACACTAAGTCGCCAGGAGCAAAGGTCGGAGCGGGGCGCCAGTGTGTATCGGCCGAAACCGTCATTCTCTCCTTGGAGGCCCGGATGGCATCCTGTGTGCGATCTCAGATGTCTCGTGCCTCCACCGCCCAGTCTGCCACCCTAGAATCGGTGGATGACACGGGCATGGGCACAGGGACACGCGGATGCTGGCCGTAATTGAGGAGAAAAGGAGTCTGACCAGTGGAATCGGCTACGGCGTTGTTCAAGGCAAATTCCGCCCAAGGTAGCAAAGATGCTCAGTCATCCTGCCTAGCAGAGACAAAATGTCGCAAGTATGTCACCAGAGTCTGGTTGATTCTCTCTACCAACCCATTCGTCTCGGAATGATATGCAGAGGAGAGATTCAGGTCTATGCTGAGTAAACGGCAGAGCTCTCTCCAAAACCGAGATGCAAACTGGGGACCCCGGTCACTGACAATTTTATCAGATATTCCATATAAGCGGAAAATATGTTTAATGAACAACGCCGCCAAGGCCTGAGCAGAAGGTAACCGTGGAAGCGGCACCAAATGCACCATCTTAGAAAAATGATCGGTGACTATCCAGATAATGGTGCAGCTATGAGACTTGGGTAAGCCCACCACGAAGTCCATCCCGACCATTTCCCAGGGCCTGTCTGCCACCGGCATGGGGTGAAGTAACCCAGCAGTCCGTTGCCGAGGAGACCGATTCTGGGCGCAGGAGACACACGCCCGAATATAGTCCCCGACGTCACGAGCCATATGCAGCCACCAGTACGTCCTCGCCAAAAGCTCAGATGTCCTCTTGGTCCCAAAATGTCCACCTACTCTGGACAAGTGAGCCCAAGAGAGAACCTCCGGTCGCAAATTCGCTGGTACGAAGGTCTTGCCCGGGGGCACGGACTCAAGCGAAACCGGAGCCACAGTTCTCAGGCTCTCAGAAGGGACAATAAGCCGAGGCTCCTCCTCCTCCTCAGATGACACTACGGAGCGGGAGAGAGCGTCTGCACGAATGTTCTTCTCCCAGGAGAGAAAATGGAGAGTAAAATGGAACCGGGAGAAGAACAGGGACCCTCTAGCCTGGCGAGAATTCAGCTGCTGGGCTGTCTGTATATACACCAAGTTCTTGTGGTCAGTGAACACTTTGAAGGGAAAGTGAGCTCCCTCCAAGAGGTGTCTCCACTCTGAAAAAGCCAACTTCATGGCTAGCAACTCCCTGTCCCTGATGGAATAATTCCTCTCCGCTGGTGTGAAGGTCTTGGAAAAAAAGAAGCAAGGATGCTTCCGACCTTGAGCATCCTTTTGGAAATGGACTGCTCCAGCACCAACGGATGAGGCATCCACCTCCATGATAAATGGCTTATCTACATCGGGGCGATGTAGGATGGGAGCGCTAGCGAAGTGTGACTTAATCGAGAGAAAGGCCTTGGAGACCTCCTCTGACCACAACTTGGGATTTGCTCCCTTTTTGGTGAGGGCAACCAAGGGAGCTACCAAAGTTGAGAAGTGTGGAATGAACTGGTGAAAGTAATTAATAAACCCCATAAAGGGCTGCACCGCTTTAAGAGAATGGGGTTCCTGTCAGTCCATCACAGCCTGTAGCTTGGCAGGATCCATAGCCAAACCCTGGGCAGAGATGATATAACCAAGGAAAGGCAAGGACTCCTGCTCAAACACACACTTCTCCAACTTGGCGTAGAGGGAGTTTGCCCGTAAGAGGTCGAAGACTTTGTGTACATCTCTCCGATGGGAGTCAATATCTGGAGAGTAGATGAGAATATCATCCAGATAGACTACGACCGAGGTGGTGAGCATATCCCGGAAAATGTCGTTTACAAAGTCTTGGAAAACAGCCGGCGCATTACAGAGCCCGAAGGGCATCACCAGGTATTCATAATGCCCATCCCTGGTGTTAAAAGCCGTCTTCCATTCGTCCCCCTCACGGATGCGAATGTCAGGACTCTGAACATTTTTTACCTTTTGTGCATTACTGCCCTTTTCCAACATGGCGTCTTTGGTCTCATGTACACTTGTCTTCCTGCTATAAAACTCCACCCCAGCCTTCAGTCTGTGCTAGATTATTCTGCTTTGCATCCAGCTCCTGATTACTCCCTGGCCTTGCACCTGCACCTGCTCCTGTGAACCTGTGTTGGAGATCCTGCCACTCTGCTCTGAGTTCCTGCTGCATACACCAGTGTTCAGTAATCCTCCTTCATCTGCTGCTCGTGTTACTTCCATCTGCATTTGCTGGACATGTAAGCTGTTTCTGCTCTGCAAAACCTGAGACTATTAACCAGGCCTCCCTGGTTGAGCTAAGATATGATTTGAACTGCCTAATAGCATATCTATCTGTGTCTGGACTAAGTCAAGGATCTATTCGTGTCAAGTTTCCTCAAGTATAACTGTGCTTCATAGACTTTCTGTTTGTTTGCATCTACCTCTGAAGTTTCCTATTGACTGCTAAGCTGCGTTTATTATTTGCACCAAGTGTTGTGGACTTGAGTTTCTCTCTGCACCTGCTTGAATCACCGTGTGATAATATAAACTTTACCACTTATAAAACTGTGTCCTGTTGTCTTGTTCGACGCAAAGAGTCTCCTGAATTATCCCCTATAATTATTACAGCGAATCAGGTTGTAGGCACCCCGCAGGTCTAATTTTGTAAATACCCTTGCTCCCCGTAGCCTATCAAAAAGCTCAGAAATCAGGGCTAATGTGTACTTGTTCTTAACAGTGATAGCGTTAAGACCCCTGTAATCTATGCATGGATGTAAGTTCCCTGTCTTCTTCTGTATGAAGGAGAACCCTGCCCCTGCAGGTGACACTGACTTCCTAATGAATCCTCTTGCCAGATTCTCTTGGATGTACTGAGACATTGCCTCCATCTTCGGGAGAGATAACGGATAAACTCGACCCTGGGGAGGCTCAGCACCAGGCAAGAGGTCAATAGGACAGTCATAGGGGCGGTGAGGCGGAAGGGTCTCCGCAGCCCTTTTGGAGAACACGTCTGCATAGGGCCAATAGTGTTTGGGGAGAGAGGAAAGATCTGCGGGTACCTGAGTTGTAGCAACCTGAACGCACTCCCTCTGACATCTACCCTCGCAGGATTTACTCCATCCCAAAATTCTCCCTGAGGACCACTCTATATGAGGAGAATGGTAGCGTAGCCATGGTATCCCCAACAGGACCTCATCAATTCCCTCAGGAATGACTAATAGGGAGATAATCTCCTGATGTGATGGAGACACAGAAAGCGTGATAGGAATGGTTTGGTGGGTAATCTGAGAGGGCAGTGTCGACCCATTTACCACTCGAACGGTTACTGGTTTGGCGAGCATAACCAGGGGTATGGCGTGACGCTGGGCGAAAGCGGATGACATAAAATTACCCTCCGCGCCAGAGTCCACACATAGCTCTACCATAAGAGTGGATGGGCCAAAGGTAAGTGTCCCCTTGAAGGACAACTTTGAGGCAAAAGTCGCCGTGTCTAGTGTACCTCCTCCTACTGCCACTAGACGCTGACGTTTCCCCGACCGCTGAGGACACTTGGAGGCAAGATGTCCTGACTGCCGGCAAACATGACAGACCTTATGTGCACGAGCGGACTGGGACTTGGGTCCCGCTCGTGTCACCTCTATGGCCTCATGTGACTCGGACGCCTGGACTGGAGATTCCAGAGGTCTGGCGAAGGTGGGAGCCAGCCGAAACCTCTGCCTACACTGGGCTCGCTCCAACCTTCGCTCGTGAAAACGAAGGTCTATGCGAGTTGATACAGCTATGAGCTCCTCCAGTGTAGCGGGAATCTCCCTAGTAGCCAAAGTGTCCTTCACATGGTCAGCCAGCCCCCTCCAAAATATGGGAATTAGGGCTTTATCTGGCCATTCCAACTCAGACGCTAACGTCCAGAAGGTAACCGCAAAATGGCTGACCATGTCTGAACCCTAAGTCAAAGCCAGCAGCTGGAGCGCTGTATCATGGGTGACTTGAGGTCCTACAAAGACCTGTTTCAGAGTGTCCAGAAACCGAGGAACACTCCGCACCACATGATCATTGCGCTCCCACAGCGGCGTAGCCCACTCCAACGCTCTGTCCGACAAGAGAGAGATTATGAATCCCACCTTTGCCCGCTCTGTGGGAAAACGTGCAGCCAGGAGCTTGAGGTGTAAACCACACTGGCTCACAAAACCACTACAGGACTTACTGTCCCCAGAGTATCTCTCAGGCAATGGGAGGTGAGATATGGTCGGAACAGAGGTGGCAGTGGGTAAAGCTGCTGCAGCCACGCTAGCAGCCTGAACAGCTATTGCGGTAACATCCACCGCTGAGGTTGCATGCTCAAGAGACGTCAACCAACCCTCCAGCAGCTGGATGTACCCCTGCAATCGCTGTTTGTCCGCCATTACTTAGCCAGATCCTGGTGCTAGTATACTGTTAGGGTTTGCGGAACGCACCGAATATATTTATTGATGGGATTGGTGCGTTCGCAACCCGGGATCCACCGTGCAGGAAAGAACCTGCTGCTAAGTGAATGGCGGCACAATATGGCGGTATGAAGCAGCTCTGTTAGCTTCACAGAGCGGCCGAGAAAGCAAAGCTCTGTGCCCTGTTAGACTCTCACAGAGGCACAGGCTAACTACCCAGATGAGAGCAGTCAGTGGTCATGAATGCACACAACACTCCTCACCGGAGGTGCCAGCATTCTAGGGGCTTATTTCAGCCGGGTCCCTGAACACATTCAAACACATGACCACAGTGGCGCAAAGCACGTAACTTTGGAAGATACTAGCACATGGCCGTGCGGCCATGCAAGCCTTAAATAGCTGCAGCACGTACAGGACCTTCCTAAAAGGACCAATGAGAGACTGCTACAGAGCCTGCGCACCTACAGGACCTTCCTAGAAGGACCAATAGATTTGGTTGCAGTACCTGAGCATGTGACCCTTGATCTCCACTGAGAGATCTTGCCCTGGGCATGCTCAGTGTGTGCAAAGCAGGACTTAGTCCCAGAAAAGCCTGCTCGCCGCAGATCAGTGCAGGGTACAATAGCAGAGCATGGAGAGGCAGCAGTAACCCTTTGCACAGAATCAGTCTCAGTGAGACGCTGGGACCGACGTCTCTGCTGAGCAAGCTCCACTGCGGCCGATGGAGAATGGGAGACCGCAGCAGACACGGATCGAGATTCCCCCTGTGCAGCAGAGGAAACTCAACTCTTAACACATGTAATGTTTTTTTGTGCCTCGGGACCGCCATTTTCGACCGCGCATGCGCGGCCGAAACTCTGCCCCCTCCCCGGACCTTACAATGAAGCAGCGGAAGCATCTTAAGACAGCTTCCGCTGCCAACGTCGGGCATTTTCTTCACAGTATGCGTCGGTACGTCGGGCCGACGCTAGTGTGAAAGTAGCCTTAGGAGCATGGAACAGATCCCAGGACAAAGGCTGAAGGCGGGATAGATGACAGGAGGTTCATTCTGAGCACCTGTGACAGATTTGAAAGTGTCTGGAGATGCCATGGTGAATGTTATGCTGCCTGCAACATCAGCCAACATGACAAGTTTGGGGTTGGGTCAGTGATCGTCAAGAGAGGCATTCAGGTTACATAGGAAGTCCAGCTCCTTCGTAATGAGAATTCCATATGTGCCGTGACAATAAGGCTTCCTTTGTCTTCCAGCACAGTTTTATCAGCATGAAGCTGATAACAAGACACATGGTGTAACACAAGGAGGGCCAGACAGGGCCACAAAAGGGTATCAACCTAGTAGTAGGATCGGTATATGTGTATTTGTGCCAGCAGCAACACTGCCAGAGCCCTCCTGGGCTACAGGTTTGCATTCTTCTGATCAATGGTCAATACAGGAATACACTTGTATTGTAGAAAAATCTTCATATGTTACAAAGGATACCATGACTGCTATAATCCTCAGACCCATTTTCAGACCTTACGCTGGTCGAGTGGGAACTAAATTCCTCCTGAGGCATTATAGTGCTTGGGCTCATATAGGCAGTTCATGGCTAATGAAGACATTGATGCCATTAAGAGGTCCTCATATTCTGCAGACCTTAATTCAATTATTAACCTCTTGGATATAATGAATTAGTACAGCAAACACTACCAAGTAGCATCACATTTGTCCACACTACTTATCAGTGTTTTTTCCTACACCAGGTCATATGATACACAACCTTCATATCTAAGATATTTGTAGGTATTGTTAATTATCCTTGCATTATCCTGCTTGCTCACATTACTGTCCATGGTCATTTCATGTGAATTTGTGTCCTCACCACTGATCCATTAATTTTTATGTAAAGTTTTGTTACTGTTTGTCTGGGTATATCCATGGTTTATCTGTTTGAATAATACAATTAATACTTTTATATGAAATCTACTATGATCTTTTTTGGGGACTATAACTTCAATGCTGTTTAACATTGCTAGTTCATGCTCCTTTAAAATCTGCTTTCAGCTGCTGCTCAGCCAAGATACCTACACTATTTACAAATAATCAAAATATGGGAATTCCTATTACGGAGTTTCTCTGCTTTCCCTTCACAAACTTAGAGGAATTTCTGTACTATGAATGTTTGAGAGAAGGAAACAGAATACGTTAATTAAGTATATTATAAAAAGTAACGACTTAGCAATTCCTGTAGGATAACTACACTGATGAGCTAACGGGTAACAATGGTTGGAACTTTTGACGTTCAGGCTCCATATCTCACCATCAACTACTGCTTCGAATGTGAGACTACCATCATTTTATAGACAATCATCTTGGCTATCTCATACATAAATTTGACTTGCATTATTCAGCATATGATTAGTTATGCAGATTCTTGTCATGTCACTGTATTGTTACTGTTTTGCTCCTGGTGGTAGAAAAATAGTTTTCATCCTGTATACTACAAGTTACAACCTTTTCTCAAATTCACATAATTTTATATGAGCCGATAAGTTTAGTTACTCTAGTACGCTTATACTGGTAGGTATTGCATTATTATTATTATTATTATTATTATTGCATTATTATACCCCCTAAACATTTGTTAAAATAAAGAAAAAGGTTACAATCCCACTGCAGATGCAAAGTGTCTCAGTAAATAAATGGAAGCTGGTCACTGAAAGGCCTCAGTCATACAGCTTTAACATAGGACATATGTATTGGTCCAAACACATGTATTATGACTCAAACTAACTATTATAGGGATTACTAAAAATGCTACAATGTGCCCAAATAACGGCCATCTGAACGAGGCCTTACAATGAGAAGTGACAACAGAAATCTCATATTGTGGATTTGTGTTTACAATTACTGTGAATATCTAAAATCAATTATTTTTTAGAAATAGTTTGTGGACTCTTAAATGTAAAAAAAATGATAAAAGTTATACTTTTTTAATGTTTTTTATATCACTTTTTAATGGTGATTAAAAATTGTGCTCTATTTTATCTAATAGCAGCTACACCGCTTTCCTTTAACAAGTTCAAACATTTCATAAAGTACACTACATTCAACATGTCTGCAACCACTTAGCACATTTATCCTGGGCATATATCTCTAAGGCAATGTAAATAACTTCACAGGCAAAGCTCTATGTGTGTTTAGTATTTGTACCACTGACCCTTCCTATGAAGCCTTCCTTTAATCAAAGATGAAAGGCTTAAATTCATTTTCTACACACTTACTTCCAATCCACTTCACGTCTTCTCCTGACACCCACACCGCATGTTTCAACTTTAATACAAGTTGTAACTACTATGTAGCCCTCTGAGACATATCCATAACTTTGGATGCATGGAAAGTGTGGGAGTTATTATATTTAATTATTTATAATTTATGGAACAAATATAAGGATAATAAAGGCTATGAAGACACATCTTTGGATATTTGTTTTCGTAAAATTTGTCCCATTTTATCCCTTCAAGCTAGATTTTTACTACATCTCCTGTTTACACAGGATGATGTGCTGCCGAGAACAATGATTTTTTAAGCAAGCTTAAAAATAATTTCACCTAACGAATGAATCTTTTATTTGTCAGCCTCGCTAGATGAGGAGATACCGTAATCGGAAAATGTACAGATGCAGCCAGGTCTTTCCAATAATAATAATAATATTAGCCCATCATCAAATCATTTGTAGCATAGAGCTTTTATAAAAGTGAATTAAAAGATAAGAATGCCACTTGGGGATCATATGGGGGATGACCCCAGTGGGGAATATGTGGATCATCACCAAGACACTTACCTTACAAACTGTAGAGAACTGTTGATCGTTGCCTGCCCCAATAACAAGATAACCATCCTTTGCTTTAAATGACTGAAAAAAAGAAAAGAAAAAAAAAGGTCAGCATAGATAGTACATTCAAAACATTTTATGCTGAAAAATGTTTACTTTGCAACTTATATTTAATTGTTACATGCAATGATTGAGCCAAAGTTCAGATAAGGTTTTGCTTTGAAATGAACCTCCAAGACTGGATAAAATCCATTTCTGTGAAAGGGTTAAGATTACATAACAGTATCTTTATATGTGGTTCAAAGCCACATAATTGAGCACATTCAGTAAATGTAGCAGGTTTATTTTTGCAATGAATACAAAAATAGAAAAGTGTAATGGTTTGAGTTAATATTTATGAAATACAAAAACATTTCAAAGGGATTTATCCTATGTTATAAGACAATGTAAAGACTATGGATACCTATGACAGACAATAATTATATCTTTACACAATACTGTGCAAAAGTTGTAGGCAGATAAATTCAAAAATAGAAGTGTTAATAGTTTATTTTTATCAACTAACAAAATGCTAAGTGAAATAAATAAAAGAGAAATCGAAATCAAATCAAAATTTGGTGTGATCACCAATTGCTTTTCAAACAGAATCAATTCTTCTAGATACTTTTGTACACAGTTGTGAAGGAACGCAGCAGGGAGATACAGCCAAACATCTTTGAGAACTAACCACAGATCTCCTTCTATCTCTTCATGTAATCTGTAACAGTCTCAATGATGTTTAAATAATCAGGAATCTGTAGGAGCCATATCTTCACTTCAAAAATTCCTTCTTGTTCCTTACACTGAAGATAGTGTTTAATGATATTGGCGGTATAACTGTGGGTGTTATCCTTGTGAAGAATACATTTGGAGCCAAACACCTTCCTAGTGGTTATGCACAATGAATAGGTATCTGCCTATATTTCTAAGAATTGAGAACACCATTAATCTTAACCAAATCCCCAATTTAATTTGCTGAAATGCAGACCTAACTTACAAGGAATCTCCATGATGCTTCATTTTTGCCATCGAGACACTGTACTGCTCTCCACAAACTGCCTATTCATACAACCAAATATTTCACATTTTGACTTTTCAGTCCACAGCATCTGCTGTCATTTTTTCTGCACCTCAGTCCTCATGTTTTTGTGTATAGTTCAGTCATTGGGACTTGTTTCCATATAAAAGGTATTATTTTTGTCCACAATTCTTCCGGGAAAACCATTTCTGGACAGAGTCCTTTGCACAGTAGACGGGTGTTACTGGGTCTTACGGGTTGTTGCCATTTCTGAGCTGATGGCACTGCTGGACATATCATTTGGAGGGAAAGTAGACATTATGTGTCTTTCCTCTGCTGCACTAAGTTTTCACTGCGCCTATAGTTCTCAATGCTGCCCAATTCTTGGTGTCTTCAATGCTAAGAAATACAGGTAGATACTTAACCATCATGTATTGGCTCCAAATTCATTCTGCAACAGTATAATGATCCCAAACTTACAATCAATGTCAATAAGAACTTTCTTTAGTGTAAAGAATAACTAGGAGTCCTGCAAGTGATGACATGACACCCAAACAGCACTGATCTCAACGTCATGAAGCTTCTGTGGGATTAAATGAAGGTACTGATCTGAGGTTGGCTCTCAAAAATTTTTGGAACAACCTTCTTGCTATTTCAAAAACTGTACAAGTCTACTTTGAATGATGCATTTATCCTGTTTTGAATGCAAAGGTTAGTGACACAAAATATTGATTTGTCTTTGATTTAATCTCGTTTCTATCAGTAAAGCCTCTCTAATGTCTCCCCCATGTGCAGCTTGTCATTTAGATCAATGCCATCAGGTAGGAAAGTGCTGTTTATGCACCACCCTTGGAGGCAGTGTACCTGAACTTATTCGGCATCTTGATTTATAGAAAGTGCAGGTGTGGAAGACACATCATGTTACAGTAGAGCAATGATCAATTTCCACCAAAGAATTGTGTAATATTAAAACATACAACTATTATGCATATACAACAAATTTTACTTTGAAAAAATTAGGCTTTCATTAGTAGGCCTGATCACTTTAATTGCTTCAGTAATTTTGGTCACTAGGGTATAACAACATCAAATTTGCTGAGATTGCCCCTTGTGTAATCAACAAAAAATGATAAAAATAAAACACTGCAATATATCCATAGGACGCGACTCATCAAGACCGGAAATGTTCATGTCTCTTTTGATCAAGGGATGCGCTGGAGTCAGGTGGTCCTGATTCATTTGAAGGAATATGCCTCTTAATGACTAAAGAGTTTCTGATGGAGTAACATGCACTTGGGTGCAGGTCGCCACAATCTTACTCCAGTCATATAATTTCTGGTATAAAGAATGACGCAGCTTGCTATGAATTAAAAGAACTGCAGCCTCCACTCCGCTCCAGCTCTGCCCATTTCAGAGGAGCAGTGTAAAACTGGTGTGAAGATGTCAAAAGTTGTCAAATTTTTGTGCAACTACATATTGCGCAAACATTTTGCAACGTTTTGAAATAATTTATTACAGAATTCTGGGATAATTGCTTTAATGAATAAGAATCATAGTTCAGTGCAGGAAACAAATATCAATAGTGCCAACATTTTGATTGGATACTCTTACTTTTGCTTTACTGAAAAACAGGACCTGCATAATTACTTGATTTTGTTTTTTTTTAACAATGAGCTGCTATATATATATATATATATATATATATATATATATATATATATATATATATATATATATATATAGTATGATGTTGTAATGAGTGATTCATTACTTAAATTTAAGAGGGGACTGGATGCCTTCCTTGAAAAGTATAATGTTACAGGGTATATACACTAGATTCCTTGATAGGGCGTTGATCCAGGGAACTAGTCTGATTGCCGTATGTGGAGTCGGGAAGGAATTTTTTTCCCCAATGTGGAGCTTACTCTTTGCCACATGGTTTTTTTTTGCCTTCCTCTGGATCAACATGTTAGGGCATGTTAGGTTAGGCTATGGGTTGAACTAGATGGACTTAAAGTCTTCCTTCAACCTTAATAACTATGTAACTATGTATGTGGAGTGCCCCCAGACACAGGCCCGTGGGGTACTCGGTACCGGGCCTGTCTGTCTCAGTTCTGGGGTTGTCACGGTGGCTAGACCCGGTCCGTGACCCTGCTAAGGGGCGTCCAATGAAAGTTGTAGGTGGTGGTACGTGGTGCAGGTCGCGATGAATAACGAGGACACAGGGTTGCAGTCTCTTTACCTCTATACTGAAGCCTTCATGATCCTCAATCCAGAGTACGGTTAACAGGGCTCTCTGAGACCGGCCGGTCCGATGGCACCTCCAGAGTTGCCTTTGCAGGTGGAAATCTGTGCCTACCTTCTAGCGCCTGTGTGTTGTAGTACTTCCCTGCTGAGCACCACGGGATAGTCCTCACAACTGTTGTGTCTGTTTCTGATGTTCTTTCCCACAACTTATGTCTGTTCTGATGTTCTTCTCCATCCCCTAAATGATATGGATAGGACGCACCTGTATGACGGGTAGGCCTGGAGTTCTTCCGGGACCCTAGTGATGCCCCTCTCTCACAGTTGCCCCCTATGTCTGCTTGGGTGATTTAGGTAAGACAGCCAACCTATAATTAACTGTCCTGCCGTTGGTTTGAAGTAATGCTTGGAGCCCAATACTTCCTCGGCGTTCTGGCCACCGGCTACGTGCCTCAGTAGGATGTTGCCTCGATCTTACAGCACGACTCCTACTGGTGTTATCTCCTTTTTGCTTTGATCTCGTTTCTCACTCTCCACAATAAACCTCGCTTCTTGTCCTTTCTTGAGATACCACCGCGATGTAGTGCAGGCGCGGTTCCTTAACGTTCTGTCCTTTTCGCTAGGCCTCTGTCAGGATCCCACCCCTGACAGGGACCCCCCTGAATCTTCCCCTGCAACACCCTCTGCCACAGGATGTTGCCTGGTTCCAACCCAGTCAGCTTCTCCCTAACTTTCTATCCAACCCCCAGTTTTACCAGATTGTGAGGAGTGGCCTAATACATAGCACCCTTAGCTCCCCCTGGAGGCCAAACTATGAAGTGTACTGGTGTCTGTGATACCTGGTCAGGTGAACTCCTTCAGTGCCATCAGACATACCATCACCCCCCTTAACGTTGGAGCGACAGTACTGCAACGACCAGGACTCTGGGGCGCTGCACTTGTAACGATCTCAAGTCATATGCATAACAAATTTATTGTCTTGCCTTTGCTTTGAAGTCACATATATAACTCACCAACAAAAGTGACCAATTGAAAAAAAAAGCCAACTCACTGCAGTTGCTTGGTCTCTCTGGAGCACAAAATGAACATCGCTATCACTAACAATGATTATCAGAATGTAGTAGGAGTCCAGCTCTACAGTATAAATTCTTCAACTTTATTTGTCTGTGATTAAAACATCTTCTCGTGCATCAGTAGGCCATATATAGGAAAATCTACGTGTTACTTTTTTTTATTTTTTTTTTTTATTTAGGAATGAAACAAGAACACAGCAAATATATAAATAAAGCCATAGATTGGACATATTTTCCAAAACATCTCTAAAGTGAACAAGAATCCACATTATGACCTCGTTTCATCCAATTTTCATATTAACATAGGAAGGAGAGCGAAGAGGAAAGAGTAGAACTTCAGGCATAAAAATAAGACAAAAAGAGAAGAGTAGACAGGGGGAGAAATGAAAGTATCAAGTAAGGAAATAAAAAATAAAAAGGAGGAGGTTAATGGGAGGGTGGCGAGAACCACCCCAATCCAGGTATCCATTCGAGGAACATTTACACGTTTCTGGTGCACTCAGCACCCTTGCTCACAATGTCATCATAAGTATGGGTGCTGAGTGCACCAGAAATGCATAGATGTTCCTATCTCTGGATTACTTATGCATGTGGAGATGTTTTTATCATCCATAAATATAGTTTAAGATTTTCAACTATTGGGCTGATTTCTTCTAAAACAAAAATGATCAACAAGTCAAATATGTAAAATGTATTACACTCCTGATTCCATGTTTAGTGACAATTATTAATGATGTTATTTCATGAAAATAAAGTATTTATTCCTAATATTTTCTCATGGACAAAGATAAACAAGTTACCAGATTCAGGCATCTGAATAGTACACGTGGAAGTGGAATTTTCCAAGAGCGATGCAGTTTAGAAGTAGATTTCCTCAAGATCTAAGAAAGCAAACAGCCCGAGCATCACTTTGCTTGCCTTGGCAAAATGTCTTTTTGGAGCACGTGAATAGAAATAGGTCTTACCATCCATATGCAATGGTAATTCTTTAGTTTTTGTGGTTTCTGGTATGTGTGGGAAAGCAGGCCATTCCTAATGGTGTTGTAAATTTAAAAGACCAAAAAAAATTATGTCATATTTGCCAAACAAAGCTGCCTCGTGATAAATGCAGGGATTTCTGCTTACCACGTAGCTCTGCAGGACCGACTTTGATGGCTATTTTAAGGTTTCGTTTTAAAAACAGTGCTTCAGGACCGCTGATAAAGCAGAAACATCTCAAACATCATTAGCAACACATTTATCATTTTAACCTAAAAGCCGAGGCTATGATTTCATATGCTATTTGAAGGCGCTCACACAAAACACATGTTACTACAATGTACTTTCAAGCTACACAAAAGGCCATCTATGTTCAGCCCACACACAACTTATGGAGATTTTGTTTTGATAAACGTAACTATTGCATCTTATCTCAATTTGTGGTAATCTTCAAAAACATAGGCTGACTACAGAGTCATTTCTGTTCTGCTTTTATCTTCCAAAAATTTGACTAGTATAATAAATTCAGCTTATACTTGTTGATATAAACCTTATTAAAAGAATAGCCTCCTTTATTTTAGGTAATTTATGCAGTAAATACATTTCATTACACTTTTGCCTATGACAAGATGCCATATTCTAGTAGCAGAGTTACAAAGTTTCTAAAAGACAAAGGAATTTGATATAGACCACAAGTGATTCATCAGCCCTGACTACTACAGCCTTCGCTATATTCTTTAGCACTGTAAGAAGAATGACAAATGTCTATTAGCTTAGAAAAATCTTAAGATTTCAGAGCCCTCAAATCTTAATATTGTTCTATCTACTGGCTAACATGATACAAAGATATATTTTCTTTCCTGTATTAATTTAGAAGAGACTGTCAATACATGAATTAGGAACTGAGCTCTAGGAATGACGAAGATGTCAAAGGTCCTAAACCACAGTAGGTTAGGTGGTGGGCTTTATAAAAAAAAAGTTTAGAATAAGAAAACCCATTTTTAAGTCATTTAATTACAAAATTTTTGGAACGCTTATTATTTTTTATACCTGAAGATTTAAGATTTTCATGACTGGCAGAAATCCACTTCTCTGCCTGAGACCTGGATACAACTGGATACAAACACAAAAGGGTAATCTACTGTATGTGTGGCACCCATGAGGGTTCAGTTGCCACAGGGGTACTGCACCTCAGCCAGAGGTGTGGTACTCTGCTCTCAGAAAAGGAAGGGGCACTGCTCAGGACCCAGACACTTACATCCAACACCAGACCTCTCAGGCGCAGGGAGTGACTGGGTAGAGGTTGTGGGTAGAGGAAAGAGTTACGTACAGAAGACTAGAGAGCAGAGTAACAGTATACAGAGAGGTGTTGCCTTGGAAACAGGGGTGGAGCTGAAGTGAGCAGAGAGAGTTGGAGGGAAAAGTCAGGTGGTGCTGGAGACTCGAGCAGAGTGGAGCTCGTCCCTAGTCCAGATGAGAGAAGAGACAGAAAAGACAGAAAGAGCAAGAGACTCCAGTGTGAGAGGAAGAAGGGGTCCTAGGGGCACAGGTAGTGAGGATTCCACCAGTGAGGCCGCATCCACGCTGACTAGAGTTGGGTGGAGGGATCAGGTCGCAGTAAGGAGACCGGCCCCAGTCTAGTGGAGAAACTGAGGATCAGCTAGATAACCGGAGACTGCAGTATCTGCATGTGCTACCGCTAAATCTGCACACATTCTCTGAAAAGGCAGCCGCATAGGACCCAGGGGACCTAGAACACATCGCCTGACAATATCTGAGGCTGCTGCCTTGGGACACTGTGAGGTAGGTGCAGGGCAGGAGAGCGACGGTTAGGAAAGGAACATCTGAAGGAGGTTCTGACACGGTGCACCCCAATTTACCTGTGAGATGTCTGAACCACCTACTCGGAGGTCACAGCACCACGGCTGGGGACTGTACCAAAGAACTGTGAGTAAACTGAAAAGACTGCATCTTGCTTGGTCCTCACAATTATTGCGCCGGCCAGGTACCGAGTACCCCATGACCCTGGCGGGCACTCCATTTGTCCACCCTCTCAATCTTGCACTCACATCTTCTAAGGATTGCAAAGTGAATATCATGTCTCAATACAGTTTACATACCCCAAATGTCACTCAGATTCCAGAATTTAAAGGCTCAAGAAAAATTAAAATATAGTTTTTTTTTAAAGGTGTAAAAAGAGTATAAAATAGAATGACATGCACATCAGTTGTAAAATAAAAAGTATAAACAGTAGAAAATATCTAAATGCTACTAATTTGAAGATACTAGAACAGCGAAATGTACTCAGACGTAAGATGCATTTGCATATGCTGATATGCAGCATTAAACAACTGCCCATCAGCAATATGTTTGGCAAATGCTGGTCGTTTAATAACCTATTTAGACAGGTCTGCATAGAATGATCAATAATCGATTGTTCTGCAAACATAGGTTGCCATTGTACTTGGCAGCACAGACCCTGCTTACATAGGATGGTGTGCTGCCGAGAACAAAAATGTTTGGATCGAACCAAAAGAATATTTCACTCTGTGAATAAGCACTCATTCAGGATAACTGTGTACTGTAAATGCACCTTTATTTGACCTCACCATGAGAAATTGTTCAATTACCACATTGTGTGCACAACTATTAGGCAATTTTCATTATAAATGAATAATTCTATTATTGAACAACTATAATGCTGTCAGTCAATCCAAAAGGCTAATAAACCTGAAACCTGAATATTTAAGAAAATACGTAAAAGTGAGGTTTTGTCTTTCTTAGGAGAGTGTGTACAAAATTATTGAGCAACTGGTGTGCAGAATTATTATGCAACTAACTAAAAATAATCCCATCTAAATTGCTTATTTTCATCTGCTAAAGTGATAATAATAACCAAACAACTCAAATTGCACATACTGTAAATACATTTTTGACAATTCATAACAAATATCAGTGACCGATATAACCACCCTTCTTTTCATTAAGTATTAAGCTTTCATCCTTGGAGATCGTCAGTTTCTTAATCTGTTGATGATAAACTTTTTGGGCAGCACCAACCAGAGCCTCTCACACACTGTTCAGAGAGGTGTACTGTTTTCCTTCCCATAAATCTCCCATTTAAGAAAGCCCACAAAGTTCATAATAGGGCTTAGATCAGGTGAGGATGGGGCCATGTCAGTATTATTTAATCTTTAAGGCCTTTATTGGTTATCAAGAAGTGGAGTACTTTGCTACATGCAATGGGGCATTGTCCTGCATAACATTCAAGATTTTCTTAAAAGATGCAAACATTTTCCTGTACCACTGCTTGAAGAAAATGTCTTCTAAAATCTGGCAGCAGGTTTGCAAGATAATGTTGATTCCATCTTCAACCCAAAAAGGTATAACAAGCTCATCTTTAATAATACCAGCGAACAGCTGTACCGCACCTCCATCTCATTCAAAGTAATGTTGTATACACATTACTGATTCAGCCATGGACCCATCAATCCAGTCTGTCAAGTGTCACTTTCATCTCGTCAGTCCATAAAACCTTTGAAAAATCTGTATTCAAATATTTCTTGGCCCAGTCTTGACATTTCAACTTCTGTGTCTTGTTCAGTGGTGGTTGGGTTTCAGCCCTCCTTACCATGGCCATGTCTCTGAGCACTGAACACCTTGTAATTCTGGGCTCTCCAGGGAGGTTAGAGTTCTGGAATATGACAGCACTGGAGGATAATGGGTTCCTGGTCCCTTCTCATTTGATTCTTCTCATATCAGTTGGTAGTTTTGCATCTTTTTTTCAACACATTTTTTGCGATCCTGATGACTATTTGCCACAAAACTTTTGATGGTTCAGTGATAAAGACCCAATATGTTAGCAATTTCAAGAGTGCTGCAACCGTGTTTAACCCCTTAATCCCATATGACGTACTATCCCATCAAGGTGACCTGGGACTTAAAGAAGTTGTCCACTACTATAACCTTTTTTTTTTTTTTTTTTCTTCATAAATCTTGCTATTATGTGCCACTGAAAACATCTACTGTGTTTATTTTAGCAATATTACCTTTTATCATGCTGTAGCAGCACATCTTTAGTGCTGGATTCAGCTCTCATGGGGTTAATCGACAACTTCCTTTCTCCTGATATATTGTGCTCTAATACTACAAGTTCCATGATGCATTGCACTCGCCTGTAACTCTGCACCTGGCACACCCACTCCAAAACACACCCAAACCCCTCCCTCCTCTCCCTCCTCTAGCTTCAAAAAGATTTGTGATGTCATTTCTGTCCAACCTCCTCTTGTACATTTGTCCAACCCACACTCCATTACACACAGATAGAGAGATAGATAGATAGATAATAGATAGATAGATAGATAGATAGATAGATAGATAGATAGATAGATAGATACAGATATATCTATGTCTATTTCCATAGATATGTCCATATCCATGTTTCTAAACCCCTTCACCCCTGGAGCTTTTTTCGTTTATTGCTCCCCTTCTTTCCAGAGCCATAATTGTTCCGTCAATATGGCCATGTGTGGGCTTATCTTTTGCGGGACAAGATCTACTTTTGAACGACACCATTGGTTTTACCATGTTGTGTAACAGAAAATGTGAAAAAAATTCAAAGTGCAATGAAATGGCAAAAAAACTGCAATCCCACACTTGCTTTTTGCTTGGCTTTTTTGCTAGGTTCACTAAATGCTAAGGCTGCGTGCACACGTTGCGGATTTGATTGCAGATCCGCAGGGTTTTTTGCTGCACTGAATTGCATCAAATCCGCAGTGTAGTGCACAACCATTGTAAGTCTATGGGAGCAGCAGACTTGTTGTGCACATGCTGCGGAAAAAGCCGCACCGAAACGCAGCTTTTTTTTCTCGCAGCATGTCACTTCTTTTGTGCGGAACTGCATAGTTTCTGCAACTTTACACTTTCATTGAGTTGGGCACATCCGCAGCAAAGCCGCAGATGTAAAAAAGATCTGCAGTTTTGCTACGGATGTGGGTCCGAGAAACGCTGCAGCTCGGGAGGATGGAAGTGTGTGGGCGGTGACGGTGTGCGTGTATGTGTGTGTGGGCAGGGTCTGCGGGCTGTTCGGATGTGTGCGGCGCTGTGCGGGACTGTTCAGGTGTGTGCGGGGTCTGCGGGCTGTTCGGATGTGTGCGGCGCTGTGCGGGACTGTTCAGGTGTGTGCGGGGTCTGCGGGCTGTTCGGATGTGTTTGGGACTGTTCAGATGTGTACAGCCCTGTGCAGGACTGTTCGTGTGTGTGCGGGACTGTTCAGGTGTATGCGGGATATGCGGGCTGTTCGGATGTGTTTGGCACTGTTCAGATGTGTACAGCCCTGTGCGGGACTGTTCGTGTGTGTGCGGGACTGTTCAGGTGTGTGCGGGGCTGTGCAGGGGGTCTTTTGGGGTGTGTGCAGGCATCATCCGATGGGACTACAAGTACGCAGCATCCAATCTGCAGCTTATTCGGATGTAATCCGGACAGTGGACACACACCCTACGCTATCCATACATCTATCAATAGATATATCTATCCAGACACATCTACAGATAGATATATGAATAGATAGATGTATGCATCTATAGATCTATCTATATGTAGATCTGTCTATCCATTTCATCTATCATCTATCATCTATCTGTCTATCTGTGTGTTTAATGGAGTGTGGGTTGGACAAATGTAAAAGAGGAGGTTGGACAATAATGACATCACAAATCTTTTTTTTTTTGTTCAATAATACATCTTTATTTTGCTTTCAAAAACGCACCAAAACGCCTAAAAACCATGCAAAAACCGCAAAAAAAGCAATTTAAAAAATTCATCAAAACCGTGCAAAAAACTGCATAAAAACGCATCAAAACTGAAAAAAACGCATCAAAACCGCACCATAATTGCATCAACACTGCAACAAAACCGCACCAAAAACTGCATAAAAAATGCACAAAAACCGCACCAAAAACTGCATCAAAACCGCACCAAAACCACACCAAGAAATGCATCAAAACCGCACCAAAAACTGCATCAAATCCGCACCAAAACTGCAAACTGCACCAAAACAGCAAAACTGCATTAGGTTTTGATGCAGTTTTTGGTGCAGTTTTGATGCAGTTTTTGGTGCAGTTTTGGTGCGGTTTATGCGCGGTTTTAATGCCGTTTTTTGAAATAAGTAAATAAACGGAAAATGTGCAGGATTTGAATGAAAACATGCATGAAAAAACGGATTCCAAGCCCGGATTCATCATTTCACAGCTCAGATTCATACTTTTTTTGCTGGATCCGTCGCTGTGCGTTTTTTCGCCGGACAGAAAAAACGTTCCTCTGTATGTGTTTTCCATCCGGCGGAAACAGCTTTTTTGACAGATCTGGCAAAAAACGGATGAAACATGTGGCCATCAGGCGCAATCCGGCGCTAATAAAACTCTATGAGAA
This sequence comes from Ranitomeya variabilis, assembly GCF_051348905.1. NCBI lineage: Eukaryota > Metazoa > Chordata > Amphibia > Anura > Dendrobatidae > Ranitomeya > Ranitomeya variabilis. Next base: position 165,249,653 of record NC_135237.1, read on the forward strand.
AAAAACGTATCCTGTGGAAAAAAATGGATCCGTTTTTTTCAAAACTCACCGGATTGTGCCTCATGGCAAAAACCTGATGTGTGAAAGCAGCCAAATATATGGATAGATACATCTATGTATCTATAGATATATCTATCTATAAATATATCTATGGATAGATATATCCATAGATATATAATAGAAAGGCCGATGTTTCTAAGACCTCTTTCACACTAGCGTTGTGCACTGCACGTTGCAATGCGTCGTTGTGGAGAAAAAACGCGTCCTGCAAAGTTGTCTGCAGGATGCGTTTTTTCTCCATAGACTTTTATTAGCGATGCAGCGCGACGGACCCTTACCGATGCTAGTGTGAAAACAGCCTAAGGCTACTTTCACACTTGCGTTTTTAGCAATCCGTCTTTTTGGTAAAAAAACGGATCCTGCAAATGTGCTCGCAGGATGTGTTTTTTACCCATAGACTTGTATTAGTGATGGATCGCGACGGATGCCACACGTCGCGTCCGTCGTGCAACGGATGCGTCGTGTTTTGGTGGACCATTGGCACGTCCATCGCGTCTGCCATTTTCTACCGCGCATGCGCGGCCAAAACTCCGCCCCCTCCTCCCCGGACTTCAGAATGGGCAGCGGATGCGTTGAAAAACTGCATCCGCTGCCCACGACGTGCACAAATTTCACAACGTGCGTCAGTATGTAGGCCCGACGCATAGCGATGGACCCGTACCGACGCAAGTGTGAAACAGGCCTTAATGAGCATTTAATTTAATAAAAAAACGGAAAAAAAATGGCGTGGGCTCCCGCGCAATTTTCTGCACCAGAGGGGGAAAGCCGACGGCCGGGGGCCAATATTTGTAGCTTGCTATAAATATCAGCCCGCAGCTGTCTGCGTAGCCTTTACTGGCTATTAAAATAGGGGGACCCCCCCAAAAAAAATTAAGTGGGGTCCCCCCATATTTTATAGCCAGAAAGGCTACACAGACAGCTGCGGGCTGATATTCATAGCCTAGAGAGGGGCCATGGATATTGGTCCCCCCCGGTTACAAATACCAGTCCGCAGCCGCCCCAGAAATGGCGCATCTGTAAGATGCGCCAATTCCGGCACTTAGCCCCTCTCTTCCCACTCCCGTGTAGCGGTGGGATATGGGGTAATAAGGGGTTAATGTCTCCTTGCTACTGTAAGGTGACATTAAGCCGGGTTAATAACGGAGAGGCGTCAATAAGACGCCTATCCGTTATTAATCCAATACTAAAAAAGGGTTAATAAAACACGCACACATTAGGAAAAAGTATTTTAATATTCTTCATTTCACCATACTTACCATACTTCAGCCCCTGCAAAAAACTTAAAATAATAAACCGTATACTACCTGTCCGCCATAGTCCAATTAATAACGAGTGTCCCACGACGATCTCCCCTATAGAACAGTGACATCGGGTGATGTCACTGCTCTATAGGACCCTCAGTGACACACTGACAGGAGACAATGGCTCCTGCAGTGCATCACTGAGGTTACTATAGTTCACTGGTCTCACTTTATGGCAAAAAGCTGCGTGGGAACTTCCTCACACAGCAATGCCATAAAGTGAGACTAGGGACTATTTTCTCACAGGGGCGTAGGAATACATTGTGGGGAATACATTGTGGAAGGATACCTTCCTCCCCTCATTGTGTTCCTGGGGCCCCTGGAGAGTGGTTGCATCATCTGATGCTCCTGCTCTCCACGGGAGATCGTCGAGGGACACTCGTTTTAATTGGATTTCTGCAGATCAGGGAGTATAGTGTTTGTTTATTATTTTAATATTTTTTACAGATGACAATGGCTTCGGGGATCAAAGTGACAAGTGATGGTGAGTATGTAATCTATGTTATATGTACTGTACTGTATGTCTGTATGTATGTATGTACTGTATGTATGTACTGTATGTGGCATGTCGCACGATGTTGCATGTCGTCGCATGGTGCATGTTGTCGCATGCTGCATGTCACATGGTGTCACATGCTGCATGTCGTCGCATGCTGCATGTCTCGCATGCCGCATGTCGTCGCATGGTGCATGTCGCATGCTGCATGCCGTCGCATGCTGCATGTCGTCGCATGGCGCATGTTGTCGCATGCTGCATGTCGCATGTAGTCGCATGGTGCATGTTGTCGCATGCCACATGTCGTCACATTGCGCATGTCGCTGCATGGTGCATGTCGCATGTAGTCGCATAGTGCATGTCATCGCATGCCACATGTCGTCACATTGCACATGTCGTCGCATGGTGCATGTCGCCACATGGTGCATGTTGTGGCATGGCGCATGTTGTCGCATGGCGGATGTCATTGCATGGTACATGTCGCATGCCGTCGCATGGTGCATGTTGCCGCATGGTGAGTGTTGTATGTATGTATGTACTGTATATGTATATGTGTTTTTTTTTTTACATTCAACACATTAGCCGGATGATGGGACTACTACACTGTGTTCTAAATTATTATGCAAATAATATTTCCTAATATTTTCTCTAAATTACCTATCTGAATTGCAGTCACTGTTATTTTCCAGTCATCTACTATTCTAGTATAATTGCAATGTTTTGGAACAAACTGCCTATGAAAACAGTATCTTTTTAAAAAAAATAAACACTCAAAATGCATGTTCCAAATTATTATGCACAGCAGAGTTTTCAACCTTTTTTTTCTATTTTGAACAAAAAAATGGTCAATTGTGAAGTTATAAGCATTATCAGCTTATCACAAAATGAAATCAAACAGTTTTCAAGTGAAAACTTTATTCTAGGTGATGTTACATTTGCACATAGGACCCCTTGTTCGAAAGAAGCTTCTGAACTCTCTCGTCCATTGAATTTGTCAGTTTTTGGATGGTTTCTGCTTCAATTGTTTTGCATGTGGACAGAATCCCCTCCCAGAGCTGTTGCTTAGATGTGAACTGCCTCCATCATAGACACTCCTTTTGATGATGCTCCAGAGGTTCTCAATGGGGTTGAGGTCAAGGGAAGATGGTGGCACACCATAAGTTTGTCCTCTTTTATGCCCATAGCAGCCAGAGATGCAGATGTGTTTTTTGCAGCATGAGACAGTGCATTATCATGCATGAAAATGATCTTGCTGTGGAAAGCACGGTTCTTCCTCTTGAACCATGGCAGGAAGTGTTGTTTTAGAAACTCCACATAGATTATGGAGTTCATCTTTACCCCTTCAGGGATCATAAAGGGGCCGACAATCTCTCTCTCCCCATGATTCCAGCCCAAAACATTACTCCACCTCCTCCTTGTTGGTGCCTTAGCCGTCTTTTCATGGGGTGTCCATCAACCAGTCATCCTCCATTCCATCCATCTGGACCATCGAGCGTTGCACGGCACTCATCGGTGAACAAAACAGTTTGGAAGTCAGTCTTCATGTATCGTTTGGCCCACTGGAGCCGTTTCTGCTTGTGTGCAGTGGATAGAGGTGGTTGAGAGGATGGCTTACGCACCTCTGAAGGACCCTGCATCTTGTTGTTCTGGGGACGTTGGAGGCACCAGCAGCTTCAAAAACTTGTCTGCTGCTATGACAAGGCAGTTTTGCAGCTGCTCTTTTAACCTTACGCAATTGCCTGTTGGAAAGAGTCCTCAATTTTTCCTTATCAGCACACACACGTGTGTGCTGGGAATCAGCTACATACTTCTTGATTGTGCGATGATCACCATGAAGTGTCTTGGCAATGTTGATTGTAGTCATGCCTTGACCTAAATACTCCAAAATTTGTTGCTTCTCAGCAGCCGACACTTCCTTTTTCTTTCCCATTTTGGCAAAAAATGTAGGCTGCTTAATAATGTGGAACAGCCTTCTTAAGTAGTCTTGCCTTTATTTGGACACACCTGCCAAACTAATTTGCACAGGTATCTGCAATTGCTTTAAGTGATATAAAGAGCCCTGACACACATCACCATCAATGAGTTTAAATGACAAACAAGAAAATTCTAACCTTATCACTCCTAAACTCTTTGTGCATAATAATTTGGAACACAGTGTACTGTCCCATCATTGGCTAATGTGTCACTCACTGCCACTGTAGCAGGCAGAGCCCGATGGGACTTGTAGTCCCATCAGACGATGCCTGCACACAGAGACACACACACACACACACACTCCAAAGACCACCCCCCAGCACATACCGGCGCCGGCGCCTGGGACCGCACAGCACCGGCGCCGGGGACCGCACTGCACCGGCGCCCGGGACCGCACAGCACCGGCGCCGGGGACCGCACAGCACCGGCGCCGGGGAATGCACAGCACAGGCGCCGGGGACCGCACAGCACCGGCGCCCGCCTGCACATCCCTGCCTAGCCCCGCCCACCCCCAGCACAGCCCCGCAGGCAGCCTCAGCCCTGCCCACAGCCCAGTCACTCTTTATGAGTGACTGCTGTCTGTGGAGCCTGGGGTCACGCCTGCTACTGACGTCATGTCAATTTCCAGAGTCTGGAAATTCACATGACGTCGGCAGAAATAAGCGGCGGCTGAAGCCTGGGGGTCACGTGACCCAGACTCAGCCACCAGCATAGCGCCGCTCACAGGCGAAAACGGCTAAGGAAGGTATTTACACAATTGATCAGGGGCCCCGGGGGATACATTGGGGGGTTAATTGAAAGTAGTGGACAACCCCTTTAATTCCCAGTGACGGGATAGTACGTCATACGCAATCGGCTGCGCTCACGGGGGGAGCGCGGCCGATCGCGGCCGGGTGTCAGCTGACTATCACAGCTGACATCCGGCACTATGTGCCAGGAGTGGTCACGGACTGCCCCCGGCACATTAACCCCCGGCACACCGCGATCAAACATGATCGCAGTGTGCCGGCGGTACAGGGAAGCATCGCGCAGGGAGGGGGCTCCCTGCGTGCTTCCCTGAGACGATCGGTACAAGGGAATGTACTCACCTTGTACCGAGCATCTTCTCCCTGCAGTCCCCGGATCCAAAATGGCCGCGGAGCTGCATCCGGGTCCTGCAGGGAGTACTTCCGGGTCAGGAGCAGGCTGCAGCTGCAGCTCTGTAAGCCTGCAGCGATGAGTGAGATCGCCGATCTCACAGAGTGCTATGCAAACTGTGAGATCGGCGATCTGTGATGTCCCCCCCTGGGACAAAGTAAAAAAGTAAAAAAAAAAATTTCCACGTGTAAAGAAAAAAAAAAATCCTAAATAAAGAAAAATATATATATATATTATTCCCATAAATACATTTCTTTATCTAAAAAAAACCAATAAAAGTACACATATTTAGTATTACCGCGTCCATAACGACCCAACCTATAAAACTGTCCCACTAGTTAACCCCTTCAGTGAACACCGTAAGAAAAAAAAAAAAACCGAGCCAAAAAACAACACTTTCTTATCATACCGCCAAACAAAAAGTGGAATAACACACGATTAAAAAGACGGATATAAATAACCATGGTACCGCTGAAAATGTCATCTTGTCCCGCAAAAAACGAGCTGCCACACAGCATCATCAGCGAAAAAATTTAAAAGTTATAGTCCTCAGAATAAAGCGATGCAAGAATAATTATTTTTATCGTATAAAAGCGCCAAAACATAAAAAAATGATATAAATGAGATATCGCTGTAATCGTACTGACCCGACGAATAAAAGTGCTTTATCAATTTTACCAAACGTGGTACGGTATAAACACCTCCCCCCAAAAGATATTCATGAATAGCTGGTTTTTGGTCATTCTGCATCACAAAAATCGGAATAAAAAGTGATCAAAAACTGTCACGTGTCCAAACATGTTACCAATAAAAACGTCAACTCGTCCCGCAAAAAACAAGACCTCACATGACTCTGTTGACCAAAATATGGAAAAATTATAGGTCTCAAAATGTGGAGACTCAAAAACTTTTTTGCTATAAAAAAGCGTCTTTTAGTGTGTGACAGCTGCCAATCATAAAAATCCGATATAAAAAACGCTATAAAAGTAAATCAAACCCCCCTTCATCACCCCCTTAGTTAGGGAAAAATAATAAAATTAAAAAAATGTATTTATTTCCATTTTCCCATTAGGGCTAGGGTTAGGGCTAGGGTTAGGGTTAGGGTTGGGGCTAAAGTTAGGGTTAGGGTTGGGGCTAAGGTTAGGGTTGGGGCTAAAGTTAGGGTTAGAGTTGTGGCTAAAGTTAGGGTTAGGGTTGGGGCTAAAGTTAGGGTTAGGGTTTGGATTACATTTACGGTTGGGATTAGGGTTGGGATTGGAATTAGGGGTGTGTCAGGGTTACCGTTGGGATTAGGGTTAGGGGAGTTGTTGGATTAGGGTTTCAGGTAGAATTGGGGAGTTTCCACTGTTCAGGCACATCAGGGGCTCTCCAAATGTGACATGGCGTCCGATCTCAATTCCAGCCAATTCTGCGTTGAAAATGTAAAACAGTGCTCCTTCCCTTCCGAGCTCTCCCATGTGCCCAAACAGGGGTTTACCCCAACATATGGGGTATCAGCGTACTCGGGACATATTGGACAACAACTTTTATGGTCCAAGTTCTCTTTTTATCCTTGAGAAAATAAAAATTTGGGGGGCTAAAAATCATTTTTGTGGGAAAAATAAGATTTTTTTATTTTCACGGCTCTGCGTTGTAAACTGTAGTGAAACACTTGGGGGTTCAAAGTTCTCAAACCACATCTAGATAAGTTCCTTTGGTGGTCTAGATTCCAATATGGGGTCACTTGTGGGGGGTTTGTACTGTTTGGGTAGATCAGGGGCTCTGCAAATGCAACATGATGCCTGCAGACCAATCCATCTAAGTCTGTATTCCAAATGGCGCTCCTTCCCTTCTGAGCTCTGCCATGCGCCCAAACAGTGGTTCCCCCCCACATATGGGGCATCTGCGTACTCAGTACAAATTGGACAACAACTTTTGGGGTCCAATTTATCCTGTTACCCTTGTGAAATTACAAAACTGGGGGCTAAAAATAATTTTTGTGAAATAAAAATAATTTTTATTTTCACGGTTCTGCGTTATAAACTGTAGTGAAACACTTGGGGGTTCAAAGCTCTCAAAACACATCTAGATAAGTTCCTTAGGGGGTCTACTTTCCAAAATGGTGTCACTTGTGGGGGGGTTTAATGTTTAGGCTCATCAGGGGCTCTCCAAACGCAACATGACGTCACATCTTAATTCCAGTCAATTTTGCATTGAAAAGTAAAATGGCGCTCCTTCACTTCCGAGCTCTGCTATGCGCCCAAACAGTGGTTTACCCCCACATATGGGGTATCGTCGTACTCAGGACAAATTGCACAACAATTTTTGAGGTCCAATTATTTCTCTTACCCTTGGGAAAATAAAAAATTGGGGGCGAAAAATCATTTTTGTGAAAAAATATGATTTTTTATTTTTACGGCTCTGCATTATAAACTTCTGTGAAGCACTTGGTGGGTCAAAGTGGTCATCACACATCTAGATAAGTTCCTTAGTGGGTCTACTTTCCAAAACGGTGTCACTTGTGGGGGGTTTCAATGTTTAGGCACATCAGGGGTTCTCCAAACGCAACATGGCGTCCCATCTCAATTCCAGTCAATTTTGCATTGAAAAGTCAAATGGCGCTCCTTTCTTTCCGAGCTCTGCCATGCGCCCAAACAGTGGTTTACACCCACATATGGGGTATCAGCATACTCAGGACAAATTGTACAACAACTTTGGGGGTCCATTTTCTCCTGTTACCCTTGGTAAAAATAAAACAAATTGGAGCTGAAATAAATTTTGTGTGAAAAAAAGTTAAATGTTCATTTTTATTTAAACATTCCAAAAATTCCTGTGAAACACCTGAAGGGTTAATAAACTTCTTGAATGTGGTTTTGAGCACCTTGAGGGGTGCAGTTTTTAGAATGGTGTCACACTTGGGTATTTTCTATCATATAGACCCCTCAAAATGACTTCAAATGAGATGTGGTCCCTAAAAAAAAATGGTGTTGTAAAAATGAGAAATTTCTGGTCAACTTTTAACCCTTATAACTCCCTAACAAAAAAAATTTTGGTCCCAAAATTGTGCTGATGTAAAGTAGACATGTGGGAAATGTTACTTATTAAGTATTTTGCGTGACATATCTCTGTGATTTAAGGGCATAAAAATTCAAAGTTGGAAAATTGCAAAATTTTCAAAATTTTTGCCAAATTTCCGTTTTTTTCACAAATAAACGCAAGTTATATCAAATAAATTTTACCACTAACATGAAGTACAATATGTCACGAGAAAACAGTGTCAGAATCGTCAAGATCCGTTAAAGCATTCCAGAGTTATAACCTCATAAAGGGACAGTGGTCATAATTGTAAAAATTGGCCCGGTCATTAACGTGCAAACCACCCTCGGGGCTTAAGGGGTTAAGACTTTTCACAATTTTTGATGTTTCAGTTAAATCTCTTTTTTTGGCCCATTAAGCTTGAGGAAAATAATCTACGGTACCTAATAAATAATTTTGCACATCTTGATTAAGAGTCTTGATATTAGTAGGCCACACTCACCTCATTGCACAAATATTAATTACAGGATCTGATTCACACCAATAAGCATTCAATTTTATACGGTTTGGAGTTGGAAAATATCCAACAACAAAAAATTATGATCTAGTCAAAATAATCACTTGCCTAATAATTGTTCATATAGTATATTTTTATATTCTCAGGGTCAGGGTTCCAGGACCACCTGTCAGATCAATAACAAAATCCCTAGTTATGATTGTACGTGAGTTAATAAAAGGACAGATGTGTCAAATCTATTAATAATCTTTATTTTTTAATAATAAATAACAATAATATGCAGTGTGATTCCTAAAAGTGTGTCCTATAAGTGTGTCGATTACAGTTGAATTAAAACCTGAAAGATGTATGCAGACTGTGCCCTGCTACCTGCCACCATCGCACTCTAACAAGCATCTCTATTCTTCCGACAGGTATGTTCATCCACCCAGCTCTCCTGCTTTCTGTCCATGAAGTGCACATAGTACATCACCCAGCTTTGCACAGACTTTCCTCAGCTCCTAGCATTCTCATGGTATGTTCATCCACCCAGCTCTCCTGCTGTCTGTCCATGAAGTGCACATAGTACATCACCCAGCTTTGCACACAGACTTTCCTCAGCTCCTAGCATTCTCATGATATGTTCATCCACCCAGCTCTCCTGCTGTCTGTCCATGAAGTGCACATAGTACATCACCCAGCTTTGCACACAGACTTTCCTCAGCTCCTAGCATTCTCATGGTATGTTCATCCACCCAGCTCTCCTACTCTCCTCCTGTCTGTCCATGAAGTGCACATAGCACATCACCCAGCTTTGCACGCAGACTTTCCTCAGCTCCTAGCATTCTCATGGTATGTTCATCCACCCAGCTCTCCTGCTGTCTGTCCATGAAGTGCACATAGTACATCACCCAGCTTTGCACACAGACTTTCCTCAGCTCCTAGCATTCTCATGGTATGTTCATCCACCCAGCTCTCCTGCTCTCCTGCTGTCTGTCCATGAAGTGCACATAGTACATCACCCAGCTTTGCACACAGACTTTCCTCAGCTCCTATCATTCTCATGGTATGCCTTTCAGCTAACCCCAGCTCTACCCTAGTGTTATTTAAGACCTTGTTTACTCAATGCTTGATTGTATGCATCTGGTCCACTTTTAATTCTCTGACCAAGATGAACAGAGACCACTCCTCTCTGCTTCACACCTGAACGCACTTAGTTTTACATATATTGTATAGCTCAAGTCTGCAATGACGCCAGTCTGCAGTGTGATTCCTATAAGTGTGTCCTAGAAGTGTTGATTACAGTAGAATTAAAACCTGAATTGAACCTGAAGGGAACTGAAGGTAAATGGCCAGTCACTGTAAACAATGTTTCTGTTTATTTTCACTCTCACCCCTATAATCCTTCACTTTATGCTACCTCCCCTAATCCCCACACCAAGTAAGGAACTGTTCATCTCTTCTTCAATGCTCCCCATCCATCTCACCTCCTCCTCAGAACTCTTCCTTAACCTACAATCCTCTGCCTCCAAACACAGACAGCCCCCTCAAGCTCCCACCTGCTTACACTTTCTCTGCTCCTTCTCACTGCTGGTGATATCTCTCCAAATCCTGGTCCTCCTCACCACATTCTCACAGTCATTTCTACCTCCCATCCACACTCTATCACAAACTTCCGTAACCTCTCTAACATTATACCATTCGCCCAGACCCCGCTTCCCTAGTCCCACTAACAGGAGCTCTGTGGAACGCTCGCTCTGTCTGCAACAAGCTTTCCTACATCCATGATCTTTTTGTTACTACCAAACTTTCCTTCCTCGCCATCACCGAAACCTGGCTCACCACTTCTGACACAGCCTCCCCTGCTGCACTCTCTTACGGTGGCTTCCACCTTTCTCACACACCCCGCCCCAGCAGCAAACATGGCGGAGGAGTTGGTTTTCTCCTGTCAGATAACTGCTCCTTCACCCCAATCCCACTGCCATCCTCTGTTACCCTCCCTTCCTTTGAGTTGCACTCTGTGCGCATCTACTCCCCCTCCAATCTCCAACTGGCTTTCATTTACTGCCCCCCAGGGCCAGCCACCACCTTCTTTGACCACTTCACCACCTGGCTACTTCATTTCCTTTCCGCGGACATCCCCACTATCATCATGGGCGACTTCAACATCCCCATTGACACTTCCCTCTCAGCTGGCACTAAACTTCTATCTCTCACTTCCTCCTTCGGCCTCACTCAATTGTCTTCTACAGCCACCCACAAAGATGGTCACACACTGGACCTCATCTTCACCCACCTCTGCTCCCTATCTAACCTCTCTAACTCACCTCTTCCTCTCTCTGACCACAACCTTCTCACATTCTCTTCCCTCTCCACTCCATGTCTACAATCCCCACCCCACAAACTTTCACACCCTCGCAGAAATCTTAAACATCTTGACCTACATTCATTCTCTGAATCCCTCCTCCCTCTCACAGATATAAGTTCCTTACACAATGCGGATGATGCTGCCGCTCTATATAACACCACAATAGCTGTAGCTTTGGAATCTGCTGCTCCACTTACACATACCAAAGCTCGCAAAATCAATAGACAGCCCTGGCACACCAGCCTGACCAAAGAACTGAGGCGAGCTTCCAGGGCTGCTGAGCGCAGAAGGAAAAGATCCCACTCCAACGAGCACTTCATCGCATTCAAACAGTCCCTCACTACTGTCCAGACCACACTCGCCACAGCTAAACAAACCTACTTCTCATCTCTCATATCCTCCCTGTCTCACAACCCTAAACAGTTATTCAACACCTTCAATTCTCTCCTCCGTCCCCCCAGCACCTCCTCCCTCCCCACTTATCTCAGCTGAAGACTTTGCCTCATTTTTCAAGCAGAAGATTGAGAACATCAGAGACAGTATTGGTCAACAACCCCCAGAGCCCTTCCTCCCGACTTCCCAGCCCTCCACCTCCAAAACCAACTTCTCCACCATTACAGAAGATCAACTCTCCACTCTACTCTTAAGATCGCATCTCACCACCTGTGCACTTGACCCGCTCCCATCCCACTTCATCCCAAACCTCACCACAGTCTTCATCCCAACCCTAACCCATCTCTTCAATCTATCACTAACAACTGGTGTTTTCCCCTCAAGCTTTAAACATGCCTACATCACACCTATCCTCAAAAAGCCCTCTCTTGACCCATCCTCTGTATCTAGCTATCGCCCTATATCACTTCTCCCTTATGCCTCCAAACTACTGGAACAACACGTCTACCTTGAACTGTCCTCCCATCTCTCTTCTTGCTCCCTCTTTGACCGCTTACAATCTGGCTTCCGGTCACACCATTCCACTGAAACTGCCCTTACTAAGGTCACCAATGACCTCTTAACCGCCAAGAGCAAGCGACACTACTCTATCCTCATCCTCCTCGACCTGTCGGCTGCCTTTGACACAGTGGACCATTCCCTATTATTACAGAGCCTCTCTGTTGTGAACTCTGTGTTCAGGCTCCCTCTTGTGGTCACTGGTGGTATGGTGTGACTTTTGCTTTGGGCTCCCCCTGGTGGCTTTGCCTGTTATCCTGCTGGTCTCTGGCTATCAGCTGGTTCGTTATCCTCTGGGAGGTTCCTATATAGCTCTGTTTTACTGCCACTTGTTGCCGGCTGTCGATGTAATCAGTGCTACTCAGATTCCTTCTGACTACCTTGCTCCCAGTCCATCCAGGATAAGCTAAGTTTTGTTTGCTCATTTTTTGATCAGCAGTGTTTATCATGTTTTCTTTTCCAGCTTGCTAAAATGTAATTCCCTCGCTTGCTGGTTGCTCTAGTGGGCTGAGTTTCTCCCCACACACCGTTAGTTGGTGTGTGGGTTCTTGAAATCTCAGGATGGATATTTTGTAAGGGTTCTTTATTGATCGCATAGACCCCTGCTCTATTTTCTGCTTTCTAGTACTAATGGGCCTCTTTTGCTGAATCTGATTTCATCCCTATGTATGTGCCTTCTTCTTACTTCACCGTTAATATTTGTTGGGGGCTTCTATATCTTTGGGAATTATTTCTCTGGAGGCAAGCGAGGTCTTTCTTTCTCTTTAGGGGTAGCTAGTTCCTCAGGCTGGCTCGAGACGTCTAGGAATTTTTTAGGCACGTTCACCGGCTACATCTAGTTGTTTTGGATAGGTTCAGATTTGCGATCAGTCCAGTTACCATCTCCCTAGAGCTCGTCCTTAGTTTAATCACTTGCTGATCTATTTGTGATCCTCAGCCACTAGGGATCATAACAGTAAAGCCGGCCCGCAAAGTGTTAATTGCATGGCAGAAGCAGGAGAAAAGAAGCCTTGAGAATTTTTTTTTTTTTTCTTGTTGTTGCCGTGTGTCTAGCTGCTGTGCTAGCTTCTCTCCTCCTCTTAATCTTGGTGTGGCTCTGAGTTCAGCTGCTGACATGGATGTCCAGAGCTTGGCTTCCGGTCTGGATCATCTTGCTGCTAGAGTTCAGAGTATTCAGGATTTTGTTGTTCACAGTCCTATGTCTGAGCCTAGGATACCTATTCCGGAGTTGTTTTCTGGAGATAGATCTAGGTTCCTAAATTTTAAGAACAATTGTAAGTTGTTTCTTTCTTTGAAACCTCGTTCCTCTGGTGATGCCGTTCAGCAAGTTAGGATTATTATTTCCTTTCTGCGTGGTGACCCTCAAGATTGGGCCTTCGCATTGGCGCCAGAGGATCCTGCATTACTCAGTGGAATGAGTGTGCCCTGGCTGCAAATTTCAGAGAAGGTCTTTCTGAAGCCATTAGGAATGTCATGGTGGGGTTCCCTACGCCTGCAGGTCTGAATGAGTCAATGACTCTGGCCATTCAGATTGATCGGCGGTTGCGGGAGCGCAAACCTGTGCACCATTTGGCGGTGTCTTCTGAACAGACACCTGAATCTATGCAATGTGACAGAATTCTGACCAGAAGTGAACGGCAAAATTATAGATGGCAAAATGGGTTGTGCTTTTACTGTGGTGACTCAGCTCATGTTATCTCAGCATGCTCTAAGCGCAAAAAAAAGGTTGATAAATCTGTCACCATTGGTACTTTACAGCCTAAGTTCATTTTGTCTGTTACCCTGATTTGTTCCCTGTCATTTTACCCAGTTAATGCCTTTGTAGATTCAGGTGCTGCCCTGAGTCTGATGGATTGGTCATTTGCCAGGCGCTGTGGTTTTGATTTGGAGCCTTTAAAATTCCCTATTCCACTAAGGGGAATTGACTCTACGCCATTGGCTACGAATAGACCTCAGTACTGGACACAAGTGACCATGTGCATGACTCCTGTTCATCAGGAGGTGATTCGCTTTCTTGTATTGCATAATTTGCATGATGTTGTCGTGTTGGGTCTACCATGGTTGCAGACTCATAATCCAGTCCTGGATTGGAAAGCTATGTCTGTGTCAAGTTGGGGTTGTCAGGGAATTCATGGTGACGCTCCTGTGGTGTCAATTGCTTCGTCCACTCCTTCTGAAGTCCCTACGTTTTTGTCAGACTACCAGGATGTATTTGAGGAGCCCAAACTCAATTCTCTACCTCCTCATAGGGACTGTGATTGTGCTATAAATTTGATTCCTGATAGTAAGTTTCCTAAGGGACGACTTTTCAATTTATCTGTGCCGGAGCATGCTGCCATGCGGAGTTATATAAAGGAGTCTTTGGAGAAGGGACATATTCGCCCGTCCTCTTCCCCTCTTGGTGTGGGATTCTTTTTTGTGGCTAAGAAGGATGGTTCCCTGAGACCTTGTATTGATTATTGCCTTTTGAATAAAATCACAGTCAAATTTCAGTATCCTTTGCCATTGTTAACTGATTTGTTTGCTCGCATTAGGGGGTCTAGTTGGTTCACCAAGATAGATCTTCGTGGTGCGTATAACCTTGTGCGTATAAAACAGGGTGATGAATGGAAAACTGCATTTAATACGCCTGAAGGCCATTTTGAGTACCTGGTGATGCCTTTTGGACTTTCTAATGCTCCTTCAGTCTTTCAGTCCTTTATGCATGACATCTTCCGTGAATATCTGGATAAGTTTATGATTGTGTATCTGGATGATATTCTGTTTTTTTCGGATGATTGGGAGTCTCATGTTAAGCAGGTCAGGATGGTCTTTCAGGTCCTGCGTGACAATGCTTTATTTGTGAAGGGCTCAAAATGTCTTTTTGGAGTCCAGAAGATTTCTTTTTTGGGTTTCATTTTTTCTCCTTCTACTATTGAGATGGACCCAGTCAAGGTTCAGGCTATTCATGACTGGACGCAGCCTACATCGGATAAGAGTCTTCAGAAGTTCTTGGGTTTTGCTAATTTTTACCGTCGCTCATTGCTAATTTTTCTGGTGTTGTTAAGCCTTTGACGGATTTGACCAAGAAAGGTTCTGATGTGACTAATTGGTCCTCTACGGCTGTGGAGGCCTTTCGGGAGCTGAAGCGCCGGTTTTCTTCGGCTCCGGTCTTATGTCAGCCAGATGTCTCACTTCCCTTCCAGGTGGAGGTTGATGCTTCCGAGATTGGAGCGGGGGCTGTTTTGTCGCAGAGAAGCTCCGATGACTCTGTGATGAAGCCATGTGCTTTCTTTTCAAGAAAGTTTTCGCCTGCCGAGCGGAATTATGATGTCGGTAATCGGGAGTTGTTGGCTATGAAGTGGGCATTTGAGGAGTGGCGACATTGGCTGGAGGGAGCTAAGCATCGAGTGGTGGTCTTGACTGATCACAAGAATTTGATTTATCTCGAGTCGGCCAAGCGGCTGAATCCCAGACAGGCTCGTTGGTCGTTGTTTTTCTCTCGTTTTGATTTCGTGGTTTCGTACCTGCCTGGTTCGAAGAATGTGAAGGCTGATGCTCTTTCTAGGAGTTTTGTGCCTGACTCTCCTGGAGATTCAGAGCCGGCTGGTATTCTTAGAGAAGGGGTGATTTTGTCTGCCATCTCCCCAGATTTGCGACGTGTGCTGCAAGAGTTTCAGGCGGATAGACCTGATCGCTGTCCACCGGAGAGACTGTTTGTCCCGGATAGATGGACCAACAGAGTCATCTCCGAGGTTCATGCTTCGGTGTTGGTGGGCCATCCTGGAATATTTGGTACCAGAGACTTGGTGGCCAGGTCTTTTTGGTGGCCTTCCTTGTCGCGGGATGTGCATTCCTTTGTGCAGTCTTGTGGAATTTGTGCTCGGGCTAAGCCTTGCTGTTCTCAAGCCAGTGGTTTGCTCTTACCTTTGCCTGTCCCGAAGAGGCCTTGGACGCACATTTCCATGGATTTTATTTCAGATCTCCCTGTCTCTCAGAGAATGTCTGTCATCTGGGTGGTGTGTGATCGTTTTTCTAAGATGGTCCATTTGGTGCCCTTGCCTAAGTTGCCTTCCTCCTCCGAGTTGGTTCCACTGTTTTTTCAAAATGTGGTTCGTTTGCATGGGATTCCTGAGAACATTGTTTCTGACAGAGGATCCCAGTTTGTGTCTAGATTTTGGCGGACCTTTTGTGCTAAATTGGGCATTGATTTGTCTTTTTCGTCGGCCTTCCATCCTCAGACAAATGGCCAAACCGAGCGAACTAATCAGACCTTGGAGACTTATTTAAGATGTTTTGTTTCTGCTGATCAGGACGACTGGGTTACTTTTTTGCCGTTGGCCGAGTTTGCTCTTAATAATCGGGCTAGTTCTGCTACTTTGGTTTCTCCTTTCTTTTGTAATTCGGGGTTTCATCCTCGTTTTTCCTCGGGTCAGGTGGAGCCTTCCGACTGTCCTGGAGTGGATGTTGTGGTTGATAGGTTGTATCAGATTTGGAATCATGTGGTGGACAATTTGAAGCTGTCTCAAGAGAAGGCTCAGCTCTTTGCCAACCGCCATCGCTGTGTGGGTCCCCGACTTTGCGTTGGGGACTTGGTGTGGTTGTCTTCTCGCTTCGTTCCTATGAAGGTCTCCTCTCCTAAGTTCAAGCCTCGGTTTATCGGTCCTTATAAGATTCTGGAAGTCCTTGGCCCTGTGTCATTTCGTCTGGACCTCCCAGCATCATTTGCTATTCATAATGTGTTCCATCGCTCGTTGTTGCGGAGGTATGTGGTGCCTGTGGTTCCTCCGGTTGAGCCTCCTGCCCCGGTGCTGGTTGAGGGAGAATTGGAATACGTGGTGGAGAAGATCTTGGATTCTCGTATTTCTAGACGGAGGCTCCAGTATTTGGTTAAATGGAAGGGCTATGGTCAGGAGGATAATTCTTGGGTTGTCGCCTCTGATGTTCATGCGGCCGATTTGGTTCGTGCCTTCCATGTGGCTCATCCTGATCGCCCTGGGGGTTTTCATGAGGGTTCGGTGACCCCTCCTTAAGGGGGGGGTACTGTTGTGAACTCTGTTTTCGGGCTCCCTCTTGTGGTCACTGGTGGTATGGTGTGACTTTTGCTTTGGGCTCCCCCTGGTGGCTTTGTTTGTTATCCTGCTGGTCTCTGGTTATCAGCTGGTTCGTTATCCTCTGGGAGGTTCCTATATAGCTCTGTTTTACTTTCACTTGTTGCCGGCTGTCTATGTAATCAGTGCTACTCAGATTCCTTCTGACTACCTTGCTCCCAGTCCATCCAGGATAAGCTAAGTTTTGTTTGCTCATTTTTTGATCAGCAGTGTTTATCATGTTTTCTGTTCCAGCTTGCTAAAATGTAATTCCCTCGCTTGCTGGTTGCTCTAGTGGGCTGAGTTTCTCCCCACACACCGTTAGTTGGTGTGTGGGTTCTTGAAATCTCAGGATGGATATTTTGTAAGGGTTTTTTATTGATCGCATAGACCCCTGCTCTATTTTCTGCTTTCTAGTACTAGTGGGCCTCTTTTGCTGAATCTGATTTCATCCCTATGTATGTGCCTTCTTCTTACTTCACCGTTAATATTTGTTGGGGGCTTCTATATCTTTGGGGATTATTTCTCTGGAGGCAAGCGAGGTCTTTCTTTCTCTTTAGGGGTAGCTAGTTCCTCAGGCTGGCTCGAGACATCTAGGAATTTTTTAGGCACGTTCACCGGCTACCTCTAGTTGTTTTGGATAGGTTCAGATTTGCGATCAGTCCAGTTACCATCTCCCTAGAGCTCGTCCTTAGTTTAATCACTTGCTGATCTATTTGTGATCCTCAGCCACTAGGGATCATAACACCTCTCATCCCTTGGCATCACAGACTTGGCCCTATCGTGGATCTCATCATACCTAACAGACCAGACATTCAGTGTCTCCCACTCACACACCACCTCCTCACCTCACCCCCTATCTGTCGGAGTCCCACAAGGTTCAGTCCTAGGGCTCCATTTACTTCTTTGGCCTGGGACAGCTCATAGAATCTCATGGCTTTCAGTATCACCTCTATGCTGATGACACACAGATCTACATCTCTGGACCAGATATCACCTCCCTACTAACCAGAATCCCTCAATGTCTGTCCACTATTTCATCCTTCTTCTCCGCCAGATTTCTGAAACTTAACATGGACAAAACAGATTTCATCATCTTTCCCCCATCTCACGCGACGCCCCCAATGAACCTATCCAGTACAGTAAATGGCTGCCCATTCTCCCCAGTCCCACAAGCTTGCTGCCTCGGGGTAATCCTTGACGCTGATCTCTCCTTCAAACCACATATCCAAGCCCTTTCCACTTCCTGCCGACTTCAACTCAAAAATATTTCACGAATCCGTACATTCCTCAACCAAGAATCTGCAAAAACCCTAGTCCATGCCCTCATCATCTCTCGCCTTGACTACTGCAACCTCCTGCTCTGTGGCCTCCCCTCTAACACTCTCGCAACCCTCCAATCTATTCTAAACTCTGCTGCCCGACTAATTCACCTGTCCCCCCGCTACTCCCCAGCCTCTCCCCTCTGTCAATCCCTTCACTGGCTCCCCATTGCCCAGAGACTCCAGTACAAAACCCTAACCATGACGTACAAAGCCATCCACAACCTGTCTCCTCCATACATCTGTGACCTCGTCTCCCGGTACTTACCTACACGCAACCTCCGATCCTCACAAGATCTCCTTCTCTACTCCCCTCTTATCTCCTCTTCCCACAATCGTATACAAGATGTCTCTTGCGTATCACCCCTACTCTGAAACCCTCTACCACAACATATCAGACTCTCGCCTACCATCGAAACCTTCAAAAAGTGCCTGAAGACCAACCTCTTCTGACAACCCTACAACCTGCAGTAACCACCAACCGACCAAACCTGTTGTGAATTCTGCTCTTGGGCTCCCTCCGGTGGTTGTTGGTGGTAGTGCAGTTGTCTTGGGTGTTGTGAATTCTGTTCTCGGACTCCCTCCTGTGGTCATGAATGGTACTTTGGTTAGTTCTGCTCTTGGACTCCCTCTGGTGGCTTTGAGCGGAACTGCTGGTCAATGAGGTTGGTTTTGTCAGCTGCTCTCGTTTATTGCTTTGCTGGCTTCCCTATTTAACTCCACTCAGATCGTTACTTGATGCCAGCTGTCAATGTTTCAGTATTGGTTCAGATCTCTCTTGGACTTCTCTCAGGACCTGTCTACTCCAGCAGAAGCTAAGTCTTTGCTAGTTCATTTGTTGTTACTGCTTTCTGAATATATTTCTTAGTACTGCTAATTTCTAGTCCAGCTTGCTATCATGATATTCCCTTGCGAGCTGGAAGCTCTGGGGTGCAGAGTGGCACCTCCACACTGAGTCGGTGTGGGAGTCTTTTTGCTTACTCTGCGTGGTTTTTTGTAGTCTTTTGTGCTGACCGCATAGTTCTCTTTTCTATCCTCTGACTATTTAGTGAAGTCTGGCCTCCTTTGCTAAAACCTGTTTCATTCCTGTGTTTGTGACTTTCCTCTTAACTCACAGTCAATATATGTGGGGGGCTGCCTTTACCTTTGGGGAATTTCTCTGAGGCAAGGTTAGGCTTATATTTCTATCTTTAGGGGTAGTTAGCTCTTAGGCTGTGAAGAGGCATCTAGGGAGAGTTAGGTACGCTCCATGGCTATTTCTAGTGTGTGTGATAGGAGTAGAGTTGCGGTCAGCAGAGTTCCCACTTTCCCAGAGCTTGTTCCGATTACTAGTTTACTAATCAGGTCATTCCGGGTGCTCCTAACCACCAGGTCCATAACAGTACAGCTGGCCAACAAAGTGTTAATGCATCTCAAAAGAGGGATAAGAGAAGTTCTGAACCCATTTTTTTTTCTTTGCAGTGTGTTTTGTCTCTCTTTTCCCCTTAATCTCTGGGTGGTTCAGGACTCAGGTGTAGATATGGATATTCAAGGTCTGTCCTCTTGTGTGGATCATCTCACTGCAAGAGTACAAAGCATTCAAGATTATGTAGTTCAGAATCCGATGTTAGAGCCTAGAATTCCAATTCCTGATTTGTTTTCTGGGGATAGATCTAAGTTTCTGAATTTCAAAAATAATTGTAAACTGTTTCTTGCTTTGAAACCCCGCTCCTCTGGTGACCCCATTCAGCAAGTAAAAATTATTATTTCTTTGTTGCGTGGCGACCCTCAAGACTGGGCATTCTCCCTTGCGCCAGGAGATCCTGCATTGCTTAATGTAGATGCGTTTTTTCTGGCGCTTGGATTGCTTTATGACGAACCAAATTCAGTGGATCAGGCAGAGAAAATCTTACTAGCTTTGTGTCAGGGTCAGGATGAAGCAGAGATATATTGTCAGAAGTTTAGAAAATGGTCTGTGCTTACTCAATGGAATAAGTGTGCCCTGGCAGCAATTTTTAGAAAGGGTCTTTCTGAAGCCCTTAAGGATGTTATGGTGGGATTCCCCACGCCTGCTGGTCTGAATGAATCAATGTCCTTGGCCATCCAAATTGATCGGCGTTTGCTTGAGCGCAAAATTGTGCACCATTTGGCGGTGTCCTCTGAGCAGAGGCCTGAGCTTGTGCAATGTGATAGAACTTTGACCAGAACTGAACGGCAAGAACACAGACGTCAGAATAGGCTGTGTTTTTACTGTGGTGACCCCACTCATGCTATCTCTGATTGTCCTAAGCGCACTAAGCGGTTCGCTAGGTCTGTCACCATTGGTACTGTACAGCCTAAATTTCTTTTGTCTGTTACTCTGATTTGCTCTTTGTCATCCTACTCAGTTATGGCATTTGTGGATTTAGGCGCTGCCCTGAATTTGATGGACTTGGAGTTTGCCAGGCGCTGTGTTTTTTTTTTTGGAGCCTTTGCAGTATCCTATTCCATTAAGGGGAATTGATGCCACGCCGTTGGCCAAGAATAAACCTCAGTACTGGACTCAGTTGACCATGTGCATGGCTCCTGCACATCAGGAAGATATTCGCTTTTTGGTGTTGCATAATTTGCATGATGTGGTCGTGTTGGGTTTTCCTTGGCTACAGGTTCATAATCCAGTATTGGATTGGAAATCAATGTCTGTGTCTAGTTGGGGTTGTCAAGGGGTACATGGCGATGTTCCGTTGGTGTCAATTTCTGCTTCCACTCCTTCTGATGTCCCTGAGTTTCTGTTGGATTACCAGGATGTATTTGATGAGCCCAAATCCAGTGTCCTACCCCCACATAGGGATTGTGATTGTGCTATAAATTTGATTCCTGGTAGTAAGTTTCCTAAGGGCCGACTTTTCAATTTATCTGTGCCAGAGCACGCCGCTATGCGGAGTTATATAAAGGAGTCCTTGGAGAAAGGGCATATTCGCCCGTCTTCATCACTGTTGGGAGCAGGGTTCTTTTTTGTGGCCAAGAAGGATGGTTCTCTGAGACCCTGTATAGATTACCACCTTCTCAATAAGATCACGGTCAAATTTCAGTACCCTTTGCCTCTGCTGTCTGATTTGTTTGCTCGGATTAAGGGGGCTAGTTGGTTCACCAAGATAGATCTTCTAGGGGCGTATAAACTTGTGCGTATTAAACAGGGCAATGAATGGAAAACAGCATTTAATACGCCCGAGGGCCATTTTGAGTACCTGGTAATGCCATTCGGGCTTTCAAATTCTCCATCTGTGTTTCAGTCCTTTATGCATGACATCTTCCGAAAGTATCTGGATAGATTCATGATTGTATATTTGGATGATATTTTGGTCTTTTCAGATGATTGGGAGTCTCATGCGAAACAGGTCAGAATGGTATTCCAGGTCCTTCGTGCTAATTCCTTGTTTGTGAAGGGGTCTAAATGTCTCTTCGGAGTTCAGAAGGTTTCCTTTTTGGGCTTCATTTTTTCCCCTTCTACTATCGAGATGGACCCTGTTAAAGTTCAGGCCATTGTCATGAATCCCCAATGGCTAGGGATAGCACAGGATAAGCAAAGTATAAAAAATATCGGACGAGCTCTAGGGTGATGGAACCTGGGCTGACCGCTGCCCTACGCCTGACAAACGCAACTAGAGATAGCCAGGGAGCGTGCCTACGTTGGTTCTAGACGCCACGCACCAGCCTAAGAGCTAACTAGTACTGCAGAGAAAACAAAGACCTCACTTGCCTCCAGAGGAATTAACCCCAAAGGTATAGTTGCCCCCCACATGTATTGACGGTGAAATGAGAGGAAGGCACACACATAGAGATGATGTATATAGCTTTAGCAAATAGAGGCCCGCTGAAAACTAGAAAGCAGAATGACACAAAAGGGGACTGAGCGGTCAGCAAAAAACCCTAATCAAAAAAACCATCCTGAGATTACAAGAACCCATGTGCCAACTCATGGCACATGGGGAGAACCTCAGTCCACTAGAGCAACCAGCTAACAAAGAGACATTCTAAGCAAGCTGGACAAAAACCAAACAACTGAAAATCAGCACTTAGCTTATCCTGAAAGATCTGGGAGCAGGTAGGCAGGAACCAAACAGAGCACATCTGAACACATTGATAGCCGGCAAGGGAAATGACAGAAAGGCCAGGTAAAATAGGAAACACCCAGCCTCTGATGGACAGATGGAAACCAAAGGCCGCAACCCACCAAAGTCACCCAGTACCAGCAGTAACCACCAGAGGGAGCCCGCAAACAGAATCCACAACAGTACCCCCCCCCTTGAGGAGGGGTCACCGAACCCTCACGAGAACCCCCAGGGCGATCAGGGTGAGCTCTATGGAAGGCGCGAACCAAATCAGTCGCATGAACATCGGAGGCGACCACCCAGGAATTATCCTCCTGACCATAACCCTTCCACTTAACCAAATACTGGAGTTTGCGTCTGGAAACACGAGAATCCAAGATCTTTTCAACAACATACTCCAATTCTCCCTCCACCAGCACCGGAGCAGGAGGCTCGACCGAAGGAACAACAGGCACCTCATACCTCCGCAACAACGACCGATGGAACACATTATGAATAGCGAACGATGCTGGGAGATCCAAACGGAAAGATACAGGGTTAAGAATCTCCGAGATCCTATAAGGACCGATGAACCGAGGCTTGAACTTAGGAGAAGAGACCTTCATAGGGACAAAACGAGAAGACAACCACACCAAGTCCCCAACAAGAAGTCGGGGACCCACGCGGCGACGGCGATTAGCAAACTGCTGAGTCTTCTCCTGAGATAACTTCAAATTGTCCACCACCTGATTCCAAATGTGATGTAACCTGTCCACCACCACGTCCACTCCAGGACAATCCGAAGACTCCACCTGACCAGAGGAAAAACGAGGATGAAACCCCGAATTACAAAAAAAAGGAGAGACCAACGTGGCCGAACTAGCCCGATTATTAAGAGCAAATTCGGCCAGTGGCAAAAAAGCAACCCAGTCATCCTGATCAGCAGAAACAAAACACCTCAAATAAGTTTCCAAGGTCTGATTAGTTCGCTCCGTCTGGCCATTCGTCTGAGGATGGAATGCAGACGAGAAAGACAAATCAATGCCCATCTTGGCACAAAACGTCCGCCAAAATCTAGACACAAACTGGGATCCCCTGTCAGAAACGATATTCTCCGGAATCCCATGCAAACGAACCACGTTCTGAAAAAACAAAGGAACCAACTCAGAGGAGGAGGGCAACTTAGGCAAGGGCACCAAATGAACCATCTTAGAAAAGCGGTCACACACAACCCAGATAACGGACATTTTCTGTGAAACCGGGAGATCAGAAATAAAATCCATGGAAATGTGCGTCCAAGGCCTCTTCGGGATGGGCAAGGATAACAACAACCCACTAGCCCGTGAACAGCAAGGCTTAGCTCGAGCACACACTTCACAAGACTGCACAAAGGTACGCACATCCCTAGACAAGGAAGGCCACCAAAAAGACCTGGCCACCAAGTCTCTTGTACCAAATATTCCAGGATGACCAGCCAACACAGAAGAATGGACCTCGGAGATGACTCTACAGGTCCAATCATCCGGAACAAACAGTCTTTCTGGTGGACATCGATCCGGTTTATCCACCTGAAACTCCTGCAATGCGCGTCGCAAGTCTGGGGATACGGCGGACAATATTACCCCATCCCTAAGGATACCAGCAGGCCCAGTGTCTCCAGGAGAGTCAGGCACAAAACTCCTGGAAAGAGCATCTGCCTTCACATTCTTTGAACCTGGCAGGTATGAAACCACGAAATTGAAACGAGAAAAAAATAACGACCAACGAGCCTGTCTAGGATTCAAACGCCTGGCAGACTCAAGGTAAATGAGATTCTTGTGATCAGTCAAGACCACCACGCGATGTTTAGCACCCTCAAGCCAATGACGCCACTCCTCAAATGCCCACTTCATGGCCAAAAGCTCCCGATTACCCACATCATAATTGCGCTCGGCGGGCGAAAATTTTCTAGAGAAGAAAGCACATGGCTTCATCACCGAGCCATTAGAACTTCTCTGTGACAAAACCGCCCCCGCTCCAATCTCGGAAGCATCAACCTCCACCTGAAAAGGAAGTGAAACATCTGGTTGACACAACACAGGAGCAGAAGAAAACCGGCGCATAAGTTCCCGAAAGGCCTCCACGGCTGCAGGAGACCAATCAGCAACATCAGCACCCTTTTTAGTCAAATCAGTCAAAGGTTTAACAATACTGGAAAAATTGGCAATGAACCGACGATAAAAATTAGCAAACCCCAAGAACTTCTGAAGGCTCTTAACAGATGTAGGTTGTGTCCAGTCACAAATAGTCTGAACCTTAACGGGATCCATCTCAATAGTAGAAGGAGAAAAAATGTACCCCAAAAAAGAAATCTTCTGGACTCCGAAGAGACACTTTGAGCCCTTCACAAACAGAGAATTGGCCCGCAAAACCTGAAACACCTTCCTGACCTGTAGAACATGAGACTCCCAGTCATCAGAAAACACCAAAA
The DNA here is from genome assembly GCF_051348905.1 of Ranitomeya variabilis. Lineage (NCBI taxonomy): Eukaryota > Metazoa > Chordata > Amphibia > Anura > Dendrobatidae > Ranitomeya > Ranitomeya variabilis. The sequence continues at coordinate 165,274,361 of NC_135237.1, forward strand.
TATCATCCAAATACACAATCATAAACTTATCCAGATATTCACGGAAAATATTGTGCATAAAGGACTGAAAGACTGACGGAGCATTGGAGAGTCCAAAAGGCATTACCAAATACTCAAAATGGCCCTCAGGCGTATTAAATGCGGTTTTCCACTCATCACCCTGTTTTATCCGCACCAGATTATACGCACCACGAAGATCTATTTTAGTGAACCACCTAGCCCCCTTAATGCGAGCAAACAAATCAGTAAATAATGGCAATGGATACTGGTATTTGACTGTAATCTTATTCAGAAGGCGATAATCTATACAAGGCCTCAGGGAACCATCTTTCTTTGCCACGAAAAAAAAACCTGCTCCCAGAGGGGACGAAGATGGACGAATATGTCCCTTTTCCAAGGACTCCTTAATATAATTCCGCATAGCAGTATGCTCTGGCAGTGACAGATTAAATAAACGACCCTTAGGGAACTTACTGCCAGGGATCAATTCTATAGCACAGTCACACTCTCTGAGGAGGGAGCGAATTGAGCTTAGGCTCCTCAAAAACATCCCTATAATCCGACAAAAACGCAGGGATCTCCGAAGGAGTAGATGAAGCAATAGAAATCGGAGGTGCATCATCATGAACCCCCTGACATCCCCAGCTTAGCACAGACATTGTTTTCCAGTCCAGGACAGGATTATGAGTTTGTAACCATGGCAGACCAAGCACTAGTACATCATGTAAATTATACAGTACAAGGAAGCGAATCACCTCCTGATGAACGGGAGTCATGCGCATGGTCACCTGTGTCCAATACTGCGGTTTATTCATAGCCAATGGTGTAGAATCAATTCCCTTCAGAGGAATAGGAACTTCCCGAGGCTCCAGACTAAAACCGCAGCGTTTAGCAAATGACCAATCCATAAGACTCAGGGCAGCGCCTCAATCCACATAGGCATCGACGGAAATGGAAGACAGTGAAAAAATCAGAGTCACAGACAAAATGAACTTAGACTGCAGAGTATCAATGGCAAAGGATTTATCAACCCTTTTTGTGCGTTTAGAGCATGCTGATATAACATGAGCTGAATCACCACAATAAAAACACAAACCATTTTTCCGCCTATAATTTTGCGGTTCACTTCGGGACTGAATTCTATCACATTGCATAGTCTCAGGTGCCTGTTCAGAAGACACCGCCAACTGGTGCACGGGTTTGCGCTCCCGTAAACGCCGATCAATCTGAATGGCCATAGCCATAGACTCATTCAGACCTGTAGGCGCAGGGAACCCCACCATAATATCCTTAATGGCCTCAGAAAGACCATTTCTGAAGTTTGCAGCCAGGGCGCACTCATTCCACTGAGTAAGCACCGACCATTTCCGAAATTTCTGACAATATATTTCCGCTTCATCATGCCCCTGAGAGAGGGCTAATAAAGCCTTTTCAGCCTGAATCTCTAGGTTAGGTTCCTCATAGAGCAATCCCAATGCCAGAAAAAACGCATCCACACTGAGCAATGCAGGATCCCCTGGTGCCAATGCAAATGCCCAATTCTGAGGGTCGCCCCGTAGGAACGATATAACAATCTTGACCTGTTGAGCAGGGTCTCCAGAGGAGCGAGATTTCAAAGAGAGAAACAATTTACAATTGTTCCTGAAATTCAGGAAGGTAGATCTATCTCCAGAAAAAAACTCTGGAATAGGAATTCTAGGTTCAGACATGGGAGTGTGAACAACTAAATCCTGTATATTTTGAACCTTTGCCGCGAGATTACTCAGGCTGGAAGCCAAACTCTGGACATCCATGATAAACAGCTAAGATCAGAGCCATTCAAGGGTTAAGAGGAGGTAAGAAGCAGCTAGACAGCAATTAAGGGCTAGGCAGCAAAACTCTGAAGGAAAAAAAAAAAAAAAAATTCCCTTGACACTTCTTTTTCTCCTGCTTCAGCCCAAACAATTAACACTTTGTGGCCGGCTATACTGTCATGAATCCCCAATGGCTAGGGATAGCACAGGATAAGCAAAGTATAAAAAATATCGGACGAGCTCTAGGGTGATGGAACCTGGGCTGACCGCTGCCCTACGCCTGACAAACGCAACTAGAGATAGCCAGGGAGCGTGCCTACGTTGGTTCTAGACACCACGCACCAGCCTAAGAGCTAACTAGTACTGCAGAGAAAACAAAGACCTCACTTGCCTCCAGAGGAATTAACCCCAAAGGTATAGTTGCCCCCCACATGTATTGACGGTGAAATGAGAGGAAGGCACACACATAGAGATGATGTATATAGCTTTAGCAAATAGAGGCCCGCTGAAAACTAGAAAGCAGAATGACACAAAAGGGGACTGAGCGGTCAGCAAAAAACCCTAATCAAAAAAACCATCCTGAGATTACAAGAACCCATGTGCCAACTCATGGCACATGGGGAGAACCTCAGTCCACTAGAGCAACCAGCTAACAAAGAGACATTCTAAGCAAGCTGGACAAAAACCAAACAACTGAAAATCAGCACTTAGCTTATCCTGAAAGATCTGGGAGCAGGTAGGCAGGAACCAAACAGAGCACATCTGAACACATTGATAGCCGGCAAGGGAAATGACAGAAAGGCCAGGTAAAATAGGAAACACCCAGCCTCTGATGGACAGATGGAAACCAAAGGCCGCAACCCACCAAAGTCACCCAGTACCAGCAGTAACCACCAGAGGGAGCCCGCAAACAGAATCCACAACAGGCCATTTATGATTGGACTCAACCTACATCTGTGAAGAGCCTCCAGAAATTCCTGGGCTTTGCTAATTTTTACCGTCACTTCATCGCTAATTTTTCTAGTGTGGTTAAACCTTTGACTGATTTGACAAAGAAAGGTGCTGATGTGGTGAATTGGTCCTCTGCGGCCGTTGAGGCTTTTCAGGAGCTGAAACGTCGTTTTTCTTCGGCCCCTGTGTTGCGTCAGCCAGATGTTTTGCTCCCTTTTCAGGTCGAGGTTGATGCTTCTGAGATTGGAGCAGGAGCTGTTTTGTCTCAAAGAAGTTCTGATGGCTCTGTGATGAAGCCATGTGCCTTCTTTTCTAGAAAGTTTTCGCCTGCTGAGCGTAATTATGATGTTGGCAATCGGGAGCTGCTAGCTATGAAGTGGGCATTCGAGGAGTGGCGACATTGGCTTGAGGGAGCCAAGCACCGCGTGGTGGTCTTGACGGATCACAAAAATCTGACTTATCTCGAGTCTGCCAAGCGGTTGAATCCTAGACAGGCTCGATGGTCGCTGTTTTTCTCCCGTTTCGATTTTGTGGTCTCATACCTTCCAGGTTCTAAGAATGTGAAGGCGGATGCCCTTTCTAGGAGTTTTGTGCCTGATTCTCCGGGAGTCCCTGAGCCGGCTGGTATTCTCAAAGAGGGGGTAATTCTGTCTGCCATCTCCCCTGATTTGCGGCGGGTGCTGCAGGAGTTTCAGGCTGATAGACCTGACCGTTGTCCAGCGGAGAAACCATTTGTCCCTGATAGATGGACTAGCAGAGTTATTTCTGAGGTTCATTGCTCAGTGTTGGCTGGTCTTCCTGGGATTTTTGGGACCAGAGATTTGGTGGCTAGGTCCTTTTGGTGGCCTTCCTTGTCTCGGGATGTGCGTTCTTTTGTGCAGTCCTGTGGGACTTGTGCTCGGGCTAAGCCCTGCTGTTCTCGTGCCAGTGGGTTGCTTTTGCCCTTGCCAGTCCCGAAAAGGCCTTGGACGCATGTTTCCATGGATTTTATTTCAGATCTTCCTGTCTCTCAAAGGATGTCTGTCATCTGGGTGGTTTGTGATCGCTTTTCTAAGATGGTCCATTTGGTACCCTTGCCTAAATTACCTTCCTCCTCTGATTTGGTGCCATTATTTTTTCAACATGTGGTTCGTTTGCATGGCATTCCGGAGAACATTGTGTCGGACAGAGGTTCCCAGTTTGTCTCTAGGTTTTGGCAGTCCTTTTGTGCTAAGATGGGCATTGATTTGTCTTTTTCTTCGGCTTTCCATCCTCAAACAAATGGCCAAACTGAACGAACCAACCAGACTTTGGAAACCTATCTGAGATGCTTTGTTTCTGCTGATCAGGATGATTGGGTGACCTTCTTGCCATTGGCTGAGTTCGCCCTTAATAATCGGGCTAGTTCGGCTACTTTGGTTTCGCCTTTTTTTTGCAATTCTGGGTTTCATCCTCGTTTTTCTTCGGGGCAGGTTGAGCCTTCTGACTGTCCTGGGGTGGATTCTGTGGTGGACAGGTTGCAGCAAATTTGGACTCACGTAGTGGACAATCTGATGTTATCCCAGGAGAAGGCTCAACGTTTCGCTAACCGCTGTCGTTGTGTTGGTCCCCGACTTCGTGTTGGGGATTTGGTTTGGTTGTCTTCTCGTTATGTTCCTATGAAGGTTTCTTCTCCTAAGTTTAAGCCTTGTTTCATTGGTCCTTATAAGATTTCTGAAATTCTCAACCCTGTCTCATTTCGTTTGGTCCTTCCAGCTTCTTTTGCCATCCATAATGTGTTCCATAGGTCGTTGTTGCGGAGGTACGTGGCGCCTATGGTTCCCTCCGTTGATCCTCCTGCCCCGGTGTTGGTTGAGGGGGAGTTGGAGTATGTGGTGGAAAAAATTTTGGATTCTCGTATTTCGAGACAGAAGCTTCAGTACCTGATTAAGTGGAAGGGCTATGGTCAGGAGGATAATTCCTGGGTTGTTGCCTCCGATGTCCACGCTGCCGATTTAGTTTGTGCTTTTCATTTGGCTCGTCCTGGTCGGCCTGGGGGCCCTGGTGAGGGTTCGGTGACCCCTCCTCAAGGGGGGGTACTGTTGTGAATTCCGTTCTCGGACTCCCTCCTGTGGTCATGAATGGTACTTTGGTTAGTTCTGCTCTTGGACTCCCTCTGGTGGCTTTGAGTGGAACTGCTGGTAACTGAGGTTGGTTTTGTCAGCTGCTCTCGTTTATTGCTTTGCTGGCTTCCCTATTTAACTCCACTCAGATCGTTACTTGATGCCAGCTGTCAATGTTTCAGTATTGGTTCAGATCTCTCTTGGACTTCTCTGAGGACCTGTCTACTCCAGCAGAAGCTAAGTCTTTGCTAGTTCATTTGTTGTTACTGCTTCCTGAATATATTTCTTAGTACTGCTAATTTCTTGTCCAGCTTGCTATCATGATATTCCCTTGCTAGCTGGAAGCTCTGGGGTGCAGAGTGGCACCTCCACACCGTGAGTCGGTGTGGGGAGTCTTTTTGCTTACTCTGCGTGGTTTTTTGTAGTCTTTTGTGCTGACCGCATAGTTCCCTTTTCTATCCTCTGACTATTTAGTGAAGTCTGGCCTCCTTTGCTAAAACCTGTTTCATTCCTGTGTTTGTGACTTTCCTCTTAACTCACAGTCAATATATGTGGGGGGCTGCCTTTACCTTTGGGGAATTTCTCTGAGACAAGATTAGGCTTCTATTTCTATCTTCAGGGGTAGTTAGCTCTTAGGCTGTGAAGAGGCGTCTAGGGAGAGTTAGGTACGCTCCACAGCTATTTCTAGTGTGTGTGATAGGAGTAGAGTTGCAGTCAGCAGAGTTCCCACTTTCCCAGAGCCGATTACTAGTTTAATCATCAGGTCATTCTGGGTGCTCCTAACCACCAGTTCCATAACACTTGGGGTTGTAATCCAGGGCAGGTGTTTCTGCTGATTGCAGCTCTACTAGGTATTTAGGTGTGCAGGATCCAGTTGTCCATTGTTCTTGGAGGGATTGCATCTCTCTCTGGTTCCTCGTGCCCTGCTGCCAATTCAGCTAAGATAAGTGTCTGGTTTTTTTTGTCTCTGTGCACACATGCTGTGTGCTTTGCAATTCAGTGCAATTCATTGTGTTTTTGTCCAGCTTAGACTTTGTTTGGATTTTTCAGTCATGCTGGATTCTCAGGAGATGCAGATATACTTTCTATGTCTTTAGTTAGATGTAGAATATTTGTATTATCTGCTGTGGATATTTTTAGGATTTTAATACTGACCGCTTAGAATTCTGTCCTATCCTTTTCTATTTAGCTAGAAGTGCTTCTTTTGCTAAATCCTGTTTTTCTGCCTGCGTGTGTCTTTCCTCTTATACTCACAGTCAATATTTGTGGGGGACTGCCTATCCTTTGGGGTTCTGCTCTGAGGCAAGATAGAATTCCCATTTCCATCTATAGGGGTATTTAGTCCTCCGGCTGTGTCGAGGTGTCTAGGACGTGTTAGGTACATCCCACGGCTACTTCTAGTTGCGGTGTTAGTTTAGGGTTTGCGGTCAGTACAGGTACCACCTACTCCTGCGAAAGTCTCTCATGCGGCTCCAAGGTCACCGGATCATAACAGTACAACTGGCCAACAATGAGTTAAATGCATCTCAGAAGAAGGGAAGAAAGAGCCATTTTTTTTCTGTAGCCTGCTTTGTCTTTTCTTCCCTCTTTTCCTCTGGGTGACTGAGGAGTCTTGTGCTAGCATGGATGTTCAGGGATTAGTTTCTCGTATAGACCAGCTTGCTGCTAGGGTACAGGGTATTTCTGATTATATTGTTCAGACTCCGCTTTTAGAGCCTAGGATTCCTACTCCTGATTTGTTTTTTGGGGACAGGTCCAAATTTTTGAGTTTTAAAAACAACTGTAAACTGTTTTTTGCTCTGAAGCCTCGTTCCTCTGGTGATCCCATTCAGCAGGTTAAGATTGTCATCTCCCTGCTGCGTGGCGACCCTCAGGATTGGGCATTTTCCCTGGAATCTGGGAATCCGGCCTTGCTTAATGTAGATGCCTTTTTTCAGGCTCTAGGATTATTATATGATGAACCAAATTCTGTGGATCAAGCGGAGAAGACCTTGTTGGCCCTGTCTCAGGGTCAAGAAGCGGCAGAATTGTATTGTCAGAAATTTAGAAAATGGTCTGTGCTGACTAAATGGAATGAGGATGCTTTGGCGGCAATTTTCAGAAAGGATCTTTCTGAATCTGTTAAAGATGTTATGGTGGGGTTTCCCACGCCTGTTGGTCTGAGTAATTCTATGTCTCTGGCCATTCAGAGTGATCGGCGCTTGCGGGAGCACAGAACTGTGCGCGCTGTGGCGTTGTCCTCAGAGCAGATGCCTGAGCCTATGCAGTGTGATAGGATTCTGTCTAGAACGGATCAACAAGGATTCAGACATCAGAATAGGTTGTGTTTTTATTGTGGCAATGCTTCTCATGTCATTTCAGTCTGCCCAAAGCGTACAAAGAGAATCGCTAGTTCAGTTACTATCGGAACTGTACAACCTAAATTTCTGTTATCTGTGACCTTGATCTGCTCATTGTCGTAATTTTCTGTCATGGCGTTTGTGGATTCAGGCGCCGCTTTGAACTTAATGGACTTTGAATTTGCCAGGCGTTGTGGTTTCCCCTTGCAGTCTTTGCAGAACCCTATTCCTTTAAGGGGCATTGATGCTACACCTTTGGCTAAAAATAAACCCCAGTTTTGGACACAGGTGACCATGTGCATGGCGCCAGCCCATCAGGAAGATTGTCGTTTTCTGGTGTTGCATAATTTGCATGATGCTATTGTGCTGGGTTTTCCATTGTTGCAGATACATAATCCCGTGTTGGATTGGAAGTCTATGTCTGTGACTAGTTGGGGTTGTCAGGGGGTTCATAATGACGTTCCTGTGAAGTCAATCTCCTCTTCCTCATCTTCTGAAGTTCCAGAATTTTTGTCTGATTTTCAGGATGTATTCGATGAGCCCAAGTCCAGTTCCCTTCCACCGCATAGGGACTGTGATTGTGCTATTGACTTGATTCCAGGCTGTAAGTTTCCTAAGGGCTGACTTTTCAACCTGTCTGTGCCTGAACATACCGCCATGCGGAGTTATGTTAAGGAGTCTTTGGAGAAAGGGCATATTTGGCCATCTTCTTCACCGTTGGGAGCGAGATTTTTTTTTGTTGCTAAGAAGGATGGCTCCTTGAGACCCTGTATTTATTATCGCCTCTTGAATAAGATCACGGTCAAGTTTCAATACCCTTTACCTTTGCTTTCCGATTTGTTTGCCAGGATTAAGGGGGCTAGTTGGTTTACTAAAATTGACATTCCGGGGGCATATAATCTTGTTCGTATTAAGCAGGGTGACGAATGGAAAACTGCGTTTAATACGCCCGAATGCCATTTTGAATACCTTGTGATGCCATTCGGGCTCTCTAATGCTCCATCTGTTTTTCAGTCCTTCATGCATGATATCTTCCGGAATTATCTTGATAAATTCATGATTGTATATTTGGATGACATCTTAATTTTTTCCGATGATTGGGAGTCTCATGTGAAACAGGTCAGGATGGTATTTCGGATCCTTCGTGATAATGCTTTGTTTGTGAAGGGGTCTAAGTGTCTCTTTGGAGTGCAGAAGGTTTCTTTTTTGGGCTTCATTTTTTCTCCCTCATCTATAGAGATGGATCCGGTTAAGGTTCAGGCCATTCATGATTGGATTCAGCCCACATCCGTGAAGAGCCTTCAGAAATTTTGGGGCTTTGCTAATTTTTATCGCCGTTTCATTGCTAACTTCTCCAGTGTGGTTAAACCCCTGACCGATTTGACGAAGAAAGGCGCTGATGTAACGAATTGGTCCTCTGTGGCTGTCTCTGCCTTTCAGGAGCTTAAACGCCGATTTACTTCTGCCCCGGTGTTGCGTCAGCCAGATGTTTCTCTTCCGTTTCAGGTTGAGGTTGACGCTTCTGAGATTGGGGCAGGGGCCGTTTTGTCTCAGAGGAATTCTGATGGTTCCTTGATGAAACCGTGTGCCTTCTTTTCCCATAAGTTTTCGCCTGCTGAACGCAATTATGATGTCGGCAATCGGGAGTTGTTGGCTATGAAGTGGGCATTTGAGGAATGGCGACATTGGCTTGAGGGAGCCAAGCACCGTATTGTGGTCTTGACCGATCATAAAAATCTGATTTACCTCGAATCTGCCAAACGGCTGAATCCTAGACAGGCTCGATGGTCCCTGTTTTTCTCCCATTTTGATTTCGTGGTCTCGTATCTTCCGGGTTCTAAGAATATTAAGGCTGAAGCCCTCTCTAGGAGTTTTTTCCCTGATTCTCCTGGGGTACTTGAGCCGGTCGGCATTCTGAAGGAAGGGGTGGTCCTTTCTGCCATTTCCCCTGATTTGCGACAGGTTCTGCAGGAATTTCAGGCTGACAAACCTGACCGCTGTCCAGTGGGGAAACTGTTTGTTCCTGATAGATGGACTAGTAGAGTGATTTCTGAGGTTCATTGTTCTGTGTTGGCTGGCCATCCTGGTATTTTTGGTACCAGAGATTTGGTCCTTTTGGTGGCCTTCTTTGTCGCATGATGTGCGTTCTTTTGTGCAGTCCTGTGGGACTTGTGCGCGGGCCAAGCCTTGTTGTTCCCGTGCTAGTGGGTTGCTTTTTCCTTTGCCGGTCCCTGAGAGGCCCTGGACGCATATTTCTATGGATTTTATTTCAGATCTTCCGGTTTCCCAGAGGATGTCGGTTATCTGGGTGGTTTGTGACCGGTTTTCTAAGATGGTTCATTTGGTGCCTTTGCCTAAATTGCCTTCCTCTTCTGATTTGGTTCCATTGTTTTTTCAGCATGTGGTTCGTTTGCATGGTATTCCGGAGAATATTGTGTCCGACAGAGGTTCCCAGTTTGTTTCTAGGTTTTGGCGGGCCTTTTGTGCTAGGCTGGGCATTGATTTGTCTTTTTCTTCCACATTTCATCCTCAGACCAATGGCCAGACCGAGCGAACTAATCAGACTTTGGAAACTTATTTGAGATGCTTTTTGTCTGCTGATCAGGATGATTGGGTGGCTTTCTTGCCATTGGCCGAGTTTGCCCTTAATAATCGGGCTAGTTCGGCTACCTTGGTTTCGCCCTTCTTTTGTAATTTTGGTTTTCATCCTCGTTTTTCTTCGGGGCAAGTTCAACCTTCTGATTGTCCTGGTGTGGATTCTGTGGTCGACAGGTTGCAGCAGATTTGGGCTCATGTGGTGGACAATTTGGTGTTGTCTCAGGAGGAGGCTCAACGTTTTGCTAACCGTCGTCGGTGTGTTGGTTCCCGGGTTCGGGTTGGGGATTTGGTCTGGTTGTCTTCCCGTCATGTTCCTATGAAGGTTTCTTCCCCTAAGTTTAAGCCTCGGTTTATTGGTCCTTATAGGATTTCTGAGATTATCAATCCGGTGTCTTTTCGTTTGGCCCTTCCGGCCTCTTTTGCCATCCATAATGTTTTCCATAGATCTTTATTGTGGAAATATGTGGTGCCTGTTGTTCCCTCTGTTGATCCTCCTGCTCCTGTGTTGGTTGATGGGGAGTTGGAGTATGTGGTTGAGAAGATTTTGGATTCTCGCTTTTCGAGGCAGAGGCTTCAGTACCTTGTCAAATGGAAGGGTTATGGCCAGGAGGATAATTCTTGGGTTTTTGCCTCTGATGCCCATGCTGCTGATTTGGTCCGTGCCTTTCATCTGGCTCGTCCTTATCAGCCTGAGGGCTCTGGTGAGGGTTCGGTGACCCCTCTTCAAGGGGGGTACTGTTGTGAATTCTGCTCTTGGGCTCCCTCCGGTGGTTGTTGGTGGTAGTGCAGTTGTCTTGGGGTTGTAATCCAGGGCAGGTGTTTCTGCTGATTGCAGCTCTACTAGGCATTTAGGTGTGCAGGATCCAGTTGTCCATTGTTCTTGGAGGGATTGCATCTCTTTCTGGTTCCTCATGCCCTGCTGCCAATTCAGCTAAGATAAGTGTCTGTTTTTTTGTCTCTGTGCACACATGCTGTGTGCTTTGCAATTCAGTGCAATTCATTGTGTTTTTGTCCAGCTTAGACTTTGTTTGGATTTTTCAGTCATGCTGGATTCTCAGGAGATGCAGATACACTTTCTATGTCTTTAGTTAGATGTAGAATATTTGTATTATCTGCTGTGGATATTTTTAGGATTTTAATACTGACCGCTTAGAATTCTGTCCTATCCTTTTCTATTTAGCTAGAAGTGCCTCTTTTGCTAAATCCTGTTTTTCTGCCTGCGTGTGTCTTTCCTCTTATACTCACAGTCAATATTTGTGGGGGGCTGCCTATCCTTTGGGGTTCTGCTCTGAGGCAAGATAGAATTCCCATTTCCATCTATAGGGGTATTTAGTCCTCCGGCTGTGTCGAAGTGTCTAGGACGTGTTAGGTACATCCCACGGCTACTTCTAGTTGCGGTGTTAGTTTAGGGTTTGCGGTCAGTACAGGTACCACCTACTCCTGCGAAAGTCTCTCATGTGGCTCCAAGGTCACCGGATCATAACACAAACCGCTGCATGACCAGCTCTATCCTCGCCTACTGTATTCTCACCCAACCCTTGTAGATTGTGAGCCTTCGCGGGCAGGGTCCTCTCTCCTCCTGTACCAGTTATGACTTGTATTGTTTAAGATTATTATACTTGTTTTTATTATGTATACTCCTCACATGTAAAGCGCCATGGAATAAATGGCGCTATAACAATAAATAATAATAATAATAATCTTTATTTTTTATATAGCACCAACATATTCTGCAGCACTTTACAGTTTGCACACATTATCATCGCTGTCCCCGATGGAAGTCACAATCTAAATTCCCTATCAGTATGTCTTTGGAGTGAAGGAGGAAACAGGAGTACCCGGAGGAAACCCACGGAAACACGGGGATAACATATAGACTCCTTGCAGATGTTGTCCTTGGTGGGATTTGATCCCAGGACTCCAGCGATGCAAGGCTGCAGTGCTAACTTTGTCCTGTAAAAAATATAAAGCTTGAACTTAATGGACCTTACTCTTTTTTTCAACCTATGTAACTATGTGACTTTTAAACTCTTGTTCTTGTGCCCATCATAATCCAACCTACAGTACAATTTCTTATCGAGAACTAAGAGTCTTTATAAAATTCACCTTTGCATTTTCAAGGTCATACTATGGGAGATGCATGACTTGTAGTAGCATGCATTACCTGGCACATTATGGAGCCCAGAAGCTCCTACATCACAAGACAATATGGGTAATATACATAGTACATGATATTTGAGATTTTTCATCAAGATTTACTCTACAGTAGGTACTCTTCTGTGTATGGCTTGACTTGCCCAAGTTTGAACACATCTTTCTGGAGCTTCACCAGTTTATATGGGTTTTCTGCAAATTAACGTATCTTTTGCTAAAGGATTGCTAAGAAACTCGAAAGGCCCAGATGGACTGATGGATACTTGTGAAAAAAACCTGTTTCACGATCATCAGTGTTTCCAAACAGGCCAAAAATCACTCAACGAACAAGAAAATTACACTTAAAAATCATTATTCTCAGCAGCACATTGTCTTGTGTAAATAAGAGCTGAGTGCCCAATAGCATGATGTTCCATGAGTCTGGTATAATTACATTTACCATTGTTTGGTGAGCAGCATGAACAGGCCAGTAAACAACCACCGATTGGTGGGTATATATCTAAATGGCTGTCATTTAATGGCAGAGATAAGGCAGTGTAAATTGGTTCTTAAGGTACCGTTACACTAAAGGATTTACCAATGATCACGACCAGCGATACGACCTGGCCGTGATCGTTGGTAAGTCGTTGTGTGGTCACTGGGGAGCTGTCACACAGATAGCTCTCTCCAGCGACCAACAATCAGGGGAAGGACTTCGGCATTGTTGAAACTGTCTTCAACGATGCCGAAGTCCCCGGGTAACCAGGGTAAACATCGGGTTACTAAGTGCAGGGCCGCGCTTAGTAACCCGATATTTACCCCGCTTACCATTGTAAAAGTAAAAAAAACCAAAACGCTACATACTCACATTCTGATGTGTGTCACGTCCCCCGCCGGCGTCCACAGGGTTAAAACTGCTTTCGGCAGGAGTGCTTACTAATGCTGCGCTGCTGCCGAGAGCTTCCCTGCACTGAATGTGTCACCGCTGGCAGTAACAGCGGTGACGTCACCGCTGTGCCCTGCTTTACAGCCAGCGCTGACACAGTGCAGGAAGCTCTCGGCAGCAGCGCAGCATTAGCAAGCGCTCCTGCCAAAAGCAGTTTTAACCCTGTGGACGCCGGGGGACGTGACAGACATCAGAATGTGAGTATGTAGTGTATTTTTTTTTAACGTTTACAATGGTAACCAGGGTAAATATCGGGTTACTAAGCGCGGCCCTGCGCTTAGTAACCCGATGTTTACCCTGGTTACAAGTGAACACATCGCTGGATCGGCGTCACACACGCCGATACAGCGATGACAGCGGGTGATCAGCGATGAAATAAAGTTCTGGACTTCTAGCTCCGACCAGCGATATCACAGCGGGATCCTGATCGCTGCTGCATGTCAAACACAACGAGATCGCTATCCAGGATGCTGCAACGTCACGGATCGCTGTCGTTGTGGTTGGAAAGTTGCTCAGTGTGAAGGTACCTTTAGAGATACTGCCTGATCTCCACCTAATTAACCTCAACAACACAATTACTACTAACTGGTACTGACTGTGGTTATTCCTTCTTAGCCCCAGGGTCTACTGTAAGCTTTTAGTGTTGACTGCAATCTTGAATGAGTGAATTGTTATTTAGAGTGCAGGTTTATTTTTCCTGACACCTGCCATATGACATTTTGAATTTTCTCAGTTTAACATTGTCAGCATGTAGTAAACTAAAACTGGCTGTATACATGCGATAGCTGTTGGCTGGAAGCTCAAACAGCTGACAGCTATGTCCCCCGACTCCCCTGTACACACGCTAGAAACCTCTGTCAGTGAATTATCTGCCCAAAAGAAGTGTTTGAATTTTTATTGTCTGATTCTTATCTCTCCAGACATAATTTATTGGGAGGGAAGTCAGATGACCCTAAACACATTAGATGGTCTGACCAATATTGGGTTTCAGCAACAAATCTCAAGGAAAGTGGAGGTATGCTTTCATGTTATTGACTAAATGTCATTCTCTGGTTACCGAATGTTAATACTGCATTTAAAAATAGGACCTGTCACAAGGTCAAAAGAAAGCAGTTTTTGCTCTTATTTTAATTCTGTTGTTGCCTTGACAGTTTTTTTTTGTCATTTATATGGTCCTTTTTATTTAGTGTTAAATGAAGGTATGTGCACACAACAGCTTTTTCATCTGAATCTATCTGAGAAAGCACCGCAAAACAGCACCACAAAATGGAAATAATAAAAATTGAAAGTTTTCAAGCAATATAATGCTGCAGTTCTGCCTTTGCATTACAGACACTCCTTTCTCTTATTTTGTAGGTGCACTAGGAGAAGTTGCAAAATTATTACATATATATTTCATGGCAATGCAACTAGTAGTCGCCAATAGAACGCATTTTTATATTATCCTGAAGCTTTCACCCCACTTAATAGATATCCAGTACAGAGCATAATGTTTCTGTCACCATGCAAATGTTGTATTCTTGCCTTATCCTGTGGTTAAATTCATGCTGAAGACTCACAGATGTAGTTCTTCTCTCCAAAAATCACACCGGTTGTACTTTAATGACTTGATTGATGTCCATCTGGTCAGAATTAAAGATGGGTGAACCTGAATGCTAAAATTCGGAGTCCGAACAGGACACTTAGTGTCTGTGCATGGATCCAAACACGGACTTTTCCTGGAAGTCTGTGTTATTGCTTGGGCTTGGCAGCCCTAAGAAAGCTTGCAGTGCAGCCAATTAACAAGCTTTTCCTGTGTGTATTGGCATGGCTGTGATTGACCAGCGAATCATGTTAAAAAAGTAAATTAAAAAAAAGTGGTTCCCTTTATTCTTGATAACCAGCACATGTAAAGCTGACAGCTGTGGGCAGCAGCCCTCAGCTGTCAGCTTTATCTTGTCTGGTTATAAAAAATAAAGTGGTCGCAACACCGTTTTTTAAAATTATTTAAATAAATAATTTAAAAACTGTCATGGGGTCCCCCAAACTTTTTATAACTAGCCAATCTAAAGCAGACAGCTGTGGGCTGGTATTCTCAGTCTGGGAATGGGCCATGGATATTGTCTCTCTCTAGCCTAAAAAAAAAGCAGCCCACAGCCTCCCCAGGAAAGGCACATCCATTAGATGCACCAATTCTAGCACTTTGCTTGACTCTTCCAACTTGCCCTGTGGTGGCAGGAGGGGTAATAGTTTGGGGGTTGATGTCAGCTGTTTTATGTCTGCTGACATCAAACCTAGGACTAGTAATGGAGAGGTGTCTATCAGACACTCCCATTACTAACCAAGTAAGTAAAAAGAAATAAAAACACACGCAGAGCAAAATCCTTTATTTGAGCAAAACACTCCCTGACTCTCTTTTACCCATAGGAGACCCCTATATTTAAAGGGAACCTGTCACCACGTTTTTGGAAGATGGGATAAAAATAGCGTTAAATAGGGGCAGAGGTGGGCGTTACATTAGTGTGTGTGTTATGCGTTTATTACCCACCTAAGTTGCCGAAATAACTTTGCAAAGTCTCCGTTTTCGCCTGTCAATCAGGCTGGTCAGGTCACATGGGCGTGGTGTCTTCACCCAGATTTGGCGTAGTTTTCCGTTGGTGGCGTAGTGGTGTGCGCATGCCCAAAGTCCGGAATCCTCTTCCAGGGGATTTAAAATAGCGCGGTGTTCGTTATTGCATTGGTGATCGGTGGGCGCGGCCATCTTCCTTTGGCCGCGCGTGCGCAGAAGCGGCGCTCTGCTGGCCGCGGCTTCAGGAAAATGGCCGCGGGATGCCGCGCGTGCGCAGATGGATATCGCGGCGGCCATTTTCCTGAAGCCGCGGCCAGCAGAGCGCCGCTTCTGCGCACGCGCGGCCAAAGGAAGATGGCCGCGCCCACCGATCACCAATGCAATAACGAACACCGCGCTATTTTAAATCCCCTGGAAGAGGATTCCGGACTTTGGGCATGCGCACACCACTACGCCACCAACGGAAAACTACGCCAAATCTGGGGGAAGACAACGCCCATGCGACCTGACCAGCCTGATTGACAGGCGAAAACGGAGACTTTGCAAAGTTATTTCGGCAACTTAGGTGGGTAATAAACGCATAACACACACACTAATGTAACGCCCACCTCTGCCCCTATTTAACGCTATTTTTATCCCATCTTCCAAAAACGTGGTGACAGGTTCCCTTTAATAACCAGCAAAGGCTAAACAGACAGCTGTGGGCTTATAGTCATAGACTGGAAAGGAATCATGGATATTAGCTTCCTTCCAGACTAAAACCATCAGCCCTCAGCTGCCCCAGAAATGGCGCATCTGGTTGCATTGATGAGCGGTGACAAATGTGACCAGTGGTTATGCGTAGGCACATTCTCACGCTCAGCATGAGCTGGTTGCCAGGCTGAGTGGTAACATTTGTCACCGCTCAGCAGAGCAAACAAATGAAGCAGAGTTGGAGATCGTCATTGGACATCAGTAGGGTTGAGCGACTTTTACTTTTTTAGGATTGAGTCAGGTTTCGCGAAACCCGACTTTGTCAAAAGATGAGTCGAGTGAAATCGGCCGATTATCACGCAAAGTCGGGGATCGACCGAAACGCGAAACCCAATATAAGTCAATGAGGAAGCAAAGTCGGCAGTGAGTGGAGGACAGGAAAACACCTACAGTGCCCATTTTAATGTCAAAAACATCAATTTGTGTCACTTAAGCTTGTGAATCTTAATTTACCTTATAATAATAGTTAGGCATTGAAAATTGGGGGTCATTTGGCTAAAGTTTTTGGGGGGTAGGGCTGGCTCAAGTTTTTCGTGGGCCCAGGAAACGCAGACTACGTCATGGCGGTGGAGCAGGGAGAGGTCAGTATTTCAACTTTGCAAGTGCTGTGATCCTGAGCAAGCAGGGGGGGCCCACTCGCTCGCATTGGCACTGGCACAGGGCCCCTCAAAGTACGGCGTTGTGTTTGACGGCGGGAGCGCCTCCCACCGGCAGAGACACTTTTGCGTACTATGAGGGGCCCTGTGACAGTGACGTCGCCAACGAGTATGCCCTCCCCACCTGATGAAGGAACCTGCACTTTCATCTGCGCCTTCCTCTTTGTCCCCGTGTAAGGTGGTACAGTATGCGGGAAGGGGAACCTGACTTTTAGTAGGGTTAGATTCTGGCTGTGTAGAGTGCAAGGGGAATGTAGTGGTCTGGGTCAATGTACCAGAAGACTCATGTAGCACTGGCTGGGCAATGGGAAGGATGAGGAGGAAACACAGATATAGGCCCAAATAATAAAGTGGGCTAAATGCAGTTCAAAATTAGTAACAGGACTAACCAGGCGGCATTGCTTTGTTCAGTGGAGGACAACTGTAATGAGAGGCAGACACAGTTAGTAGGCCCAAATAATAAAGTGGGCCAAATAAAGTTCAAAATTGGTAACAGGAGTAAACAGGTGGCACTGCTTTGTTCAGTGGAGGAGAACACCAAAGAGCGGCAGACACCGTTAGTAGGGCCCAACCAAACTAGTCAGCCAAATGCAGTTTAATATCTGATATAGGCTGAAAGCCTGAAAATTGAAGCTCAGCTTTGTTCAGTGAAGGAGAAAAGCAAGCAGCGGCAGACACCGTTAGTAGGGCCCAACCAAACTAGTAGGCCAAATGCAGTTTCATATTAAAAATATAGGCCGAAATCCTGAAGATTGAAGCTCAGCTTTGTTCAGTGGAGGAGAACACCAAGGAGCGGCAGACACCGTTAGTAGGGCCCAATCAAACTAGTAGGCCAAATGCAGTTTAAAATTTGTAAATATAGGCCGAAAGCCTGAAGATTGAAGCTCAGCTTTGTTCAGTGGAGGAGAACACCAAGGAGCGGCAGACACCGTTAGTAGGGCCCAACCAAACTAGTAGGCCAAATGCAGTTTAATATCTGATATAGGCCGAAAGCCTGAAGATTGAAGCTCAGCTTTGTTCAGTGGAGGAGAACACCAAGGAGCGGTAGACACCGTTAGTAGGGCCCAACCAAACTAGTAAGCCAAATGCAGTTTAATATCTGATATAGGCCGAAAGCCTGAAGATTGACGTTCAGCTTTTTTCCTTGGAGGACTGTTGTGAATTCCGTTCTCGAACTCCCTCCTGTGGTCATGAATGGTACTTTGGTGAGTTCTGTCCGTGGACTCCCTCTGGTGGCTGTGAGTGGAGCTGCTGGTTCTGAGATTCCTTCCCCACCTGCCCTTGTTTAGGGCTAGGCTGGATTCTCTATTTAACTCCACTCAGATCATTACTCCATGCCAGCTGTCAATGTTCTAGTACTGGTTCAGATCTCTCCTGGATCTTTCTGAGGACCTGACTACTCCAGCAAAAGCTAAGTTCCGGCTTGTTCATTTGTTACTTATGGTTTTTCTTGCTAAGTTCTAGTCCAGCTTGCTATCATTAAACTGCCTGGCTAGCTGGAAGCTCTGGGGGTGCAGAGTGGCACCACCGCACCGTGAGTCGGTGCGGGGGTATTTTTTGCACACTCTGCGTGGTTTTGTTGTTTGTTGTGTTGACCGCAAAGATCCCTTTTCTATCCTCTATCTGTTTAGTTAGACTGGCCTCTCTTTGCTAAAGCCTATTTCATCCTGTGTTTGTGATGTCCTCTTAACTCACAGTCAATACTTGTGGGGGGCTGCTTTTACCTTTGGGGAAATTTCTCTGAGGCAAGTGAGGCTTTGTTTCCTTTCTCTAGGGGTAGTTAGCTCTTAGGCTGTGAAGAGGCGTCTAGGCAGAGTCAGGCACGCTCCACGGCTATTTCTAGTTGTGTTGATAGGAGTAGGGTTTGCGGTCAGCAGAGTTCCCATTTCCCCAGAGCTCATCCCGATTCCGTGTTTAACTATCAGGTCATTCCTGGCGCACCTAACCACCAGGTCCATAACAGAGGACAACACCAAGGAGCGGCAGACACCGTTAGCAGGGCCCAATTAAACTAGTAGGCCAAATGCAGTTTAAAATTTATAAATATAGACCCAAAGCCTGAAGATTGAAGCTCAGCTTTGTTCAGTGGAGGAGAACACCAAGGAGCGGCAGACACCGTTAGTAGGGCCCAACCAAACTAGTAGGCCAAATGCAGTTTAATATCTGATATAAGCCGAAAGCCTGAAGATTGAAGATCAGCTTTTTTCCTTGGAGGACGACACCAAGGAGCGGCAGACACCGTTAGTACGGCCCAACCAAACTAGTAGGCCAAATGCAGTTTAAAATTTGTAAATTCTGGCCGAAAGCCTGAAGATTGAAGCTCAGCTTTGTTCAGTGGAGGAGAACACCAAGGAGCGGCAGACACCGTTAGTAGGGCCCAACCAAACTAGTAGGCCAAATGCAGTTTAATATCTGATATAAGCCGAAAGCCTGAAGATTGAAGATCAGCTTTTTTCCTTGGAGGACGACACCAAGGAGCGGTAGACACCGTTAGTACGGCCCAACCAAACTAGTAGGCCAAATGCAGTTTAAAATTTGTAAATTCTGGCCGAAAGCCTGAAGATTGAAGCTCAGCTTTGTTCAGTGGAGGAGAACACCAAGGAGCGGCAGACACCGTTAGTAGGGCCCAACCAAACTAGTAGGCCAAATGCAGTTTAATATCTGATATAAGCCGAAAGCCTGAAGATTGAAGATCAGCTTTTTTCCTTGGAGGACGACACCAAGGAGCGGTAGACACCGTTAGTACGGCCCAACCAAACTAGTAGGCCAAATGCAGTTTAAAATTTGTAAATTCTGGCCGAAAGCCTGAAGATTGAAGCTCAGCTTTGTTCAGTGGAGGAGAACACCAAGGAGCGGCAGACACCGTTAGTAGGGCCCAACCAAACTAGTAGGCCAAATGCAGTTTAATATCTGATATAGGATGAAAGCCTGAAGATTGAAGCTCAGCTTTGTTCAGTGGAGGAGAACACCAAGAAGCGGCAGACACCATTAGTAGGGGTCAACCAAACTAGTAGGCCAAATGCAGCTTAAAATTTGTAAATATAGGCCGAAAGCCTGAAGATTGAAGCTCAGCTTTTTTCAGTGGAGGAGAACACCAAGGAGCGGCAGACACCGTTAGTAGGGCCTAACCAAACTAGTAGGCCAAATGCAGTTTAATATCTGATATAGGATGAAAGCCTGAAGATTGAAGCTCAGCTTTGTTCAGTGGAGGAGAACACCAAGGAGCGGCAGACACCGTTAGTAGGGCCCAACCAAACTAGTAGGCCAAATGCAGTTTAATATCTGATATAGGATGAAAGCCTGAAGATTGAAGCTCAGCTTTGTTCAGTGGAGGAGAACACCAAGGAGCGGCAGACACCATTAGTAGAGGTCAACCAAACTAGTAGGCCAAATGCAGTTTAAAATTTGTAAATATAGGCCGAAAGCCTGAAGATTGAAGCTCAGCTTTGTTCAGTGGAGGAGAACACCAAGGAGCGGCAGACACCGTTAGTAGGGCCCAACCAAACTAGTAGGCCAAATGCAGTTTAATATCTGATATAGGCCGAAAGCCTGAAGATTGAAGCTCAGCTTTGTTCAGTGGAGGAGAACACCAAGGAGCGGTAGACACCGTTAGTAGGGCCCAACCAAACTAGTAAGCCAAATGCAGTTTAATATCTGATATAGGCCGAAAGCCTGAAGATTGACGTTCAGCTTTTTTCCTTGGAGGACTGTTGTGAATTCCGTTCTTGAACTCCCTCCTGTGGTCATGAATGGTACTTCGGTGAGTTCTGTCCGTGGACTCCCTCTGGTGGTTGTGAGTGGAGCTGCTGGTTCTGAGATTCCTTCCCCACCTGCCCTCGTTTAGGGCTAGGCTGGATTCTCTATTTAACTCCACTCAGATCATTACTCCATGCCAGCTGTCAATGTTCTAGTACTGGTTCAGATCTCTCCTGGATCTTTCTGAGGACCTGACTACTCCAGCAAAAGCTAAGTTCCGGCTTGTTCATTTGTTACTTATGGTTTTTCTTGCTAAGTTCTAGTCCAGCTTGCTATCATTAAACTGCCTGGCTAGCTGGAAGCTCTGGGGGTGCAGAGTGGCACCACCGCACCGTGAGTCGGTGCGGGGGTATTTTTTGCACACTCTGCGTGGTTTTGTTGTTTGTTGTGTTGACCGCAAAGATCCCTTTTCTATCCTCTATCTGTTTAGTTAGACTGGCCTCTCCTTGCTAAAGCCTATTTCATCCTGTGTTTGTGATTTCCTCTTAACTCACAGTCAATACTTGTGGGGGGCTGCTTTTACCTTTGGGGAAATTTCTCTGAGGCAAGTGAGGCTTTGTTTCCTTTCTCTAGGGGTAGTTAGCTCTTAGGCTGTGAAGAGGCGTCTAGGCAGAGTCAGGCACGCTCCATGGCTATTTCTAGTTGTGTTGATAGGAGTAGGGTTTGCAGTCAGCAGAGTTCCCATTTCCCCAGAGCTCATCCCGATTCCGTGTTTAACTATTAGGTCATTCCTGGTGCACCTAACCACCAGGTCCATAACAGAGGACAACACCAAGGAGCGGCAGACACCGTTAGCAGGGCCCAACTAAACTAGTAGGCCAAATGCAGTTTAAAATTTGTAAATATAGACCCAAAGTCTGAAGATTGAAGCTCAGCTTTGTTCAGTGGAGGAGAACACCAAGGAGCGGCAGACACCGTTAGTAGGGCCCAACCAAACTAGTAGGCCAAATGCAGTTTAATATCTGATATAAGCCGAAAGCCTGAAGATTGAAGATCAGCTTTTTTCCTTGGAGGACGACACCAAGGAGCGGCAGACACCGTTAGTACGGCCCAACCAAACTAGTAGGCCAAATGCAGTTTAAAATTTGTAAATTCTGGCCGAAAGCCTGAAGATTGAAGCTCAGCTTTGTTCAGTGGAGGAGAACACCAAGGAGCGGCAGACACCGTTAGTAGGGCCCAACCAAACTAGTAGGCCAAATGCAGTTTAATATCTGATATAGGATGAAAGCCTGAAGATTGAAGCTCAGCTTTTTTCCTTGGAGGACAACACCAAGGAGCGGCAGACACTGGTAGTAGGGCCCAACCAAACTAGTAGGCCAAATGCAGTTTAAAATTTGTAAATATAGGCCGAAAGCCTGAAGATTGACGCTCAGCTTTGTTCAGTGGAGAACACCAAGGAGTGGCAGACACCGTTAGTAGGGCCCAACCAAACTAGTAGGCCAAATGCAGTTTAATATCTGATATAGGCCAAAAGCCTGAAGATTGAAGATCAGCTTTTTTCCTTTGAGGACAACACCAAGGAGCGGCAGACACCGTTAGAAGGGCTGTCATGATTCCCAATGGCAGGGAATTTGTCAACATAACACGGGCAAAAACAGGACGAGCTCTAGGGTGATGGAACCTGAGCTGACCGCGATCCTGAACCTCAACACTCAACTAACAGTAGCCGGGGGAGGTTCCTGGGGGGCCCCTAGACGTCTCGCGCCAGCCGGAGATCTAGCTTCCCCTATCAGAAGAATAACAGACCTCACTTGCCTCCAGAGAAATATTCCCACAGAGATAGCAGCCTCCCACATATAATGACGGTGAAATGAGAGGAAGGCACAAACGTAGTTATGAAAACAGATTCAGCAAAATGAGGCCCGCTTAAGCTAGATAGCAGAGGATACAAAAGGTGAACTGCGCGGTCAGCTGAAAAACCCTTCAAAATACCATCCTGAAATTACTTGAACTCATGTGCCAACTCATGGTACATGAGTGGTAATTTCAGCCCACTAGATCAACCAGCAGCAGAGAATTACATATCTGCAAGCTGGACTAAAAAACATGAAAGCAATCATGAAACAGGGAAATACAGACTTAGCTTGTCTTGAAGGCCTAGGAGCAGGTAACAGAGACACACACTGATACATTGATAGCCGGCAAGGGAATGACAGGAAAGCCAGGTTAAATAGGAAACACCCAGCCACTGATGGACAGGTGGAAACCAGAGACCGCAACCCACCAAAGTCACCCAGTACCAGTTGTAACCACCAGAGGGAGCCCAAAAACAGAATCCACAACAGTACCCCCCCCTTGAGGAGGGGTCACCGAACCCTCACGAGAACCCCCAGGGCGATCAGGATGAGCTCTATGGAAGGCGCGGACCAAATCAGTCACATGAACATCAGAGGCGACCACCCAGGAATTATCCTCCTGACCATAACCCTTCCACTTAACCAAATACTGGAGTTTACGTCTGGAAACACGAGAATCCAAGATCTTCTCAACAACATACTCCAATTCTCCCTCCACCAGCACCGGAGCAGGAGGCCCAACCGAAGGAACAACGGGCACCTCATACCTCCGCAATAACGACCGATGGAACACATTATGAATAGCAAACGATGCTGGGAGATCCAAACGAAAAGATACAGGGTTAAGAATCTCCAAGATCTTATAAGGACCGATGAACCGAGGCTTAAACTTGGGAGAAGAGACCTTCATAGGGACAAAACGAGAAGACAACCACACCAAGTCCCCAACACGAAGTCGGGGACCCACGCGGCGACGACGATTAGCAAACTGCTGAGCCTTCTCCTGAGACAACTTCAAATTGTCCACCACCTGATTCCAAATCTGATGTAACCTATCCACCACCACGTCCACTCCAGGACAATCCGAAGGCTCCACCTGACCAGAGGAAAAACGAGGATGAAACCCCGAATTACAAAAGAAAGGAGAAACCAAAGTAGCAGAACTAGCCCGATTATTAAGGGCAAATTCGGCCAGTGGCAAAAAGGCAACCCAGTCATCTTGATCAGCAGAAACAAAACACCTTAAATAAGTTTCCAAGGTCTGATTAGTTCGCTCCATCTGGCCATTCATCTGAGGATGGAATGCAGACGAGAAAGACAAATTAATGCCCATCTTAGCACAAAACGTCCGCCAAAATCTAGACACAAACTGGGATCCCCTGTCCGAAACGATATTCTCCGGAATCCCATGCAAACGAACCACGTTCTGAAAAAACAAAGGGACCAACTCAGAGGAGGAAGGCAACTTAGGCAAGGGTACCAAATGAACCATCTTAGAAAAGCGGTCACACACAACCCAGATAACGGACATTTTCTGTGAGACAGGGAGATCTGAAATAAAATCCATGGAAATGTGCGTCCAAGGCCTCTTCGGAATAGGCAAGGATAACAACAACCCACTGGCCCGAGAACAGCAAGGCTTAGCCCGAGCACACACTTCACAAGACTGCACAAAGGTGCGCACATCCCTTGACAAGGAAGGCCACCAAAAAGACCTGGCCACCAAGTCTCTAGTACCAAATATTCCAGGATGACCAGCCAACACAGAAGAATGGACCTCGGAGATGACTCTACTGGTCCAATCATCCGGAACAAACAGTCTTTCTGGTGGACACCGATCAGGTTTATCCGCCTGAAACTCCTGCAATGCACGTCGCAAGTCTGGGGAGACGGTGGACAATATTACCCCATCCCTAAGGATGCCAGTAGGCCCAGAGTCTCCAGGAGAGTCAGGCACAAAACTCCTGGAAAGAGCATCTGCCTTCACATTCTTTGAACCTGGCAAGTATGAAACCACAAAATTGAAACGAGAAAAAAACAACGACCAACGAGCCTGTCTAGGATTCAAACGCCTGGCAGACTCAAGGTAAATCAGATTTTTGTGATCAGTCAAGACCACCACACGATGTCTAGCACCCTCAAGCCAATGACGCCACTCCTCAAATGCCCACTTCATGGCCAAAAGCTCCCGATTACCCACATCATAATTGCGCTCGGCGGGCAAGAATTTTCTAGAAAAGAACGCACATGGCTTCATCACCGAGCCATCGGAACTTCTCTGTGACAAAACCGCCCCCGCTCCAATCTCGGAAGCATCAACCTCAACTTGAAAAGGAAGTGAAACATCTGGTTGACATAACACAGGAGCAGAAGAAAACCGGCGCTTAAGTTCCTGAAAGGCCTCCACAGCCGCAGGAGACCAATCAGCAACATCAGCACCCTTTTTAGTCAAATCAATCAAAGGTTTAACAACACTGGAAAAATTAGAAATGAACCGACGATAAAAATTAGCAAAACCCAAGAACTTCTGAAGACTCTTAACAGATGTAGGTTGTGTCCAGTCACAAATCGCCTGAACCTTGACGGGATCCATCTCAATAGTAGAAGGAGAAAAAATGTACCCCAAAAAAGAAATCTTCTGGACACCGAAGAGACATTTTGAGCCCTTCACAAACAGAGAATTGGCCCGCAGGACTTGAAACACCTTCCTGACCTGTAGAACATGAGACTCCCAGTCATCAGAAAACACCAAAATATCATCCAAATACACAATCATAAACTTATCCATATATTCACGGAAAATATTGTGCATAAAGGACTGAAAGACTGAAGGAGCATTAGAAAGTCCAAAAGGCATTACCAAATACTCAAAATGGCCCTCAGGCGTATTAAATGCGGTTTTCCACTCATCACCCTGCTTTATCCGCACAAGATTATACGCACCGCGAAGATCTATCTTAGTGAACCACCTAGCCCCCTTAATGCGAGCAAACATATCAGTCAATAATGGCAATGGATACTGATATTTGACTGTAATCTTATTCAGAAGGCGATAATCTATACAAGGCCTCAGGGAACCTGTTGTGAATTTGCTTTTTGCTCCCTCTAGTGGTTACTAGTTTTTTGACTCTGGTTTTTCTGTCATTCCTTTTATCCGCACCTGGGTCGTTAGTTAGGGGTGTTGCTATATAAGCTCCCTGAACCTTCAGTTCAATGCCTGGCAACGTAGTTATCAGAGCTAGTCTGCTGTGCTCTTGTCTACTGATCCTGGTTCCAGTTATATCAGCTAAGTCTGCCTTTTGCTTTTTGCTATTTGTTTTGGTTTTGTATTTTTGTCCAGCTTGTTCCAAATCTATATCCTGACCTTTGCTGGAAGCTCTAGGGGGCTGGTGTTCTCCCCCCGGACCGTTAGACGGTTCGGGGGTTCTTGAATTTCCAGTGTGGATTTTGATAGGGTTTTTGTTGACCATATAAGTTACCTTTCTTTATTCTGCTATCAGTAAGCGGGCCTCTCTGTGCTAAACCTGATTCATTTCTGTGTTTGTCATTTCCTCTTACCTCACCGTCATTATTTGTGGGGGGCTTCTATCCAGCTTTGGGGTCCCCTTCTCTGGAGGCAAGAAAGGTCTTTGTTTTCCTCTACTAGGGGTAGCTAGATTCTCCGGCTGGCGCGTGTCATCTAGAATCAACGTAGGAATGATCCCCGGCTACTTCTAGTGTTGGCGTTAGGAGTAGATATATGGTCAACCCAGTTACCACTGCCCTATGAGCTGGATTTTTGTATTCTGCAGACTTCCACGTTCCTCTGAGACCCTCGCCATTGGGGTCATAACAGTTTGCCAGGCCAGTATTAAATGTTTAATGCATTGCAGAAGAGGGATTATAAGAAAGAAGATTCTGAGTTTTTTTTTTTTTCTTCTTCCCCTTTACCTCAGAGTGGCTATGCTTGCTGCAGACATGAATGTCCAGACCTTGATTACAAGTGTGGACCAGCTGGCTACTCGTGTGCAGGGCATACAAGATTATGTTATCAGAAATCCTAGGTCAGAACCTAAAATACCGATTCCTGAACTGTTTTCCGGAGACAGGTTTAAGTTTAGGAATTTCGTGAATAATTGTAAATTATTTTTGTCCCTGAGACCCTGTTCATCTGGAGATTCTGCTCAGCAAGTAAAAATTGTTATTTCGTTCTTACGGGGCGACCCTCAGGATTGGGCTTTTTCGCTGGCGCCAGGAGATCCGGCATTGGCTGATCTTGATGCGTTTTTTCTGGCGCTCGGTTTACTTTATGAGGAACCCAATCTTGAGATTCAGGCAGAAAAGGCCTTGCTGGCTATGTCTCAGGGGCAGGACGAGGCTGAAGTGTATTGCCAAAAATTTCGGAAATGGTCCGTGCTGACACATTGGAACAAGTGTGCACTGGCCGCTAATTTTAGAACCATTAGAAAATCCTATTCCTCTTAGGGGTATTGATGCTACACCATTGGCAGCAAATAAACCGCAGTATTGGACACAGGTTACCATGTGCATGACTCCTGAACACCGCGAGGTGATACGTTTCCTGGTTTTACATAAAATGCATGATTTGGTTGTTTTAGGGCTGCCATGGTTACAGACCCATAATCCAGTCCTGGACTGGAAGGCTATGTCAGTCTCAAGTTGGGGCTGTCGTGGTATTCATGGGGATTCCCTGCCTGTGTCTATTGCTTCTTCTACGCCTTCGGAAGTTCCGGAGTATTTGTCTGATTATCAGGATGTCTTCAGTGAGTCTGAGTCCAGTGCACTGCCTCCTCATAGGGACTGTGACTGTGCTATAGATTTGATCCCAGGCAGTAAATTTCCTAAGGGAAGACTGTTTAATCTGTCGGTACCTGAACATACCGCTATGCGTTCATATATCAAGGAGTCTCTGGAGAAAGGACATATTCGTCCGTCTTCTTCCCCTCTTGGTGCGGGATTCTTTTTTGTGGCAAAAAAGGACGGATCTTTGAGACCTTGTATTGATTATCGGCTTTTAAATAAGATCACTGTCAAATTTCAGTATCCTTTACCGCTGTTGTCTGACTTGTTTGCCCGGATTAAGGGGGCCAAGTGGTTCACCAAGATAGACCTTCGTGGTGCGTACAACCTTGTGCGCATTAAGCAAGGTGATGAATGGAAAACCGCATTCAATACGCCCGAAGGTCATTTTGAGTACTTGGTGATGCCTTTTGGGCTCTCCAATGCGCCTTCAGTTTTTCAGTCCTTTATGCATGACATTTTCCGGAAGTATCTGGATAAATTTTTGATTGTTTATCTGGATGATATTTTGGTTTTTTCTGATAATTGGGATTCGCATGTGGAGCAGGTCAGGTTGGTCTTTAAAATTTTGCGTGAAAATTCTTTGTTTGTCAAGGGCTCAAAGTGTCTCTTTGGTGTACAGAAGGTTCCCTTTTTGGGGTTCATTTTTTCCCCTTCTGCTGTGGAGATGGACCCAGTCAAGGTCCGAGCTATTCTTGATTGGACTCAGCCCTCGTCAGTTAAGAGTCTTCAGAAGTTCTTGGGCTTCGCTAACTTCTACCGTCGTTTTATTGCTAATTTTTCTAGCATTGTGAAACCTTTGACGGATATGACCAAGAAGGGCTCCGATGTAGCTAACTGGGCTCCTGCTGCCGTGGAGGCTTTCCAGGAGTTGAAACGCCGGTTTACTTCGGCGCCTGTTTTGTGCCAGCCTGACGTCTCACTTCCCTTTCAGGTTGAGGTGGATGCTTCGGAGATTGGGGCAGGGGCCGTTTTGTCGCAGAGAGGCCCTGGTTGCTCTGTTATGAAACCTTGTGCCTTTTTCTCTAGGAAGTTTTCGCCTGCCGAGCGAAATTATGATGTGGGCAATCGGGAGTTGTTGGCCATGAAATGGGCATTTGAGGAGTGGCGTCATTGGCTCGAGGGTGCTAAGCATCGTGTGGTGGTCTTGACTGATCACAAAAATCTGATGTATCTCGAGTCTGCTAAACGCCTTAATCCGAGACAGGCCCGCTGGTCATTGTTTTTCTCCCGCTTTGATTTTGTTGTCTCGTATTTACCAGGTTCAAAGAATGTGAAGGCCGATGCTCTTTCTAGGAGCTTTGTGCCTGATGCTCCTGGAGTCGCTGATCCTGTTGGTATTCTTAAAGATGGAGTTATCTTGTCAGCTATTTCTCCGGATCTGCGACGTGTGTTGCAGAGATTTCAGGCTGATAGGCCTGAGTCTTGTCCACCTGACAGACTGTTTGTCCCGGATAAGTGGACCAGCAGAGTCATTTCCGAGGTTCATTCCTCGGTGTTGGCAGGTCACCCGGGAATTTTTGGCACCAGAGATCTGGTGGCCAGGTCCTTTTGGTGGCCTTCCTTGTCAAGGGATGTGCGGTCATTTGTGCAGTCCTGTGGGACTTGTGCTCGAGCTAAGCCTTGCTGTTCTCGTGCCAGCGGTTTGCTCTTGCCCTTGCCTGTCCCGAAGAGACCTTGGACACATATCTCCATGGATTTCATTTCTGATCTTCCGCTATCTCAGGGCATGTCCGTTATCTGGGTGATATGTGATCGCTTCTCCAAGATGGTCCATTTGGTTCCTTTGCCTAAGCTGCCTTCCTCTTCCGATCTGGTTCCTGTGTTTTTCCAGAACGTGGTTCGTTTGCACGGCATCCCTGAGAATATTGTGTCAGACAGAGGATCCCAGTTCGTTTCCAGGTTCTGGCGATCCTTTTGTAGTAGGATGGGCATTGATTTGTCGTTTTCGTCTGCTTTCCATCCTCAGACTAATGGACAGACGGAGCGAACCAATCAGACTTTGGAGGCTTATTTGAGGTGTTTTGTCTCTGCTGATCAGGACGATTGGGTGACATTCTTGCCGTTGGCTGAGTTTGCCCTTAATAATCGGGCTAGTTCCGCCACCTTGGTTTCGCCTTTTTTCTGCAACTCTGGTTTCCATCCTCGCTTTTCTTCGGGTCATGTGGAGCCTTCTGACTGTCCTGGGGTGGATTCTGTGGTGGATAGGTTGCAGCAGATCTGGAATCATGTGGTGGACAACTTGAAGTTGTCACAGGAGAAGGCTCAGCGCTTTGCCAACCGCCGCCGCGGTGTGGGTCCCCGACTACGTGTTGGGGATTTGGTATGGCTTTCTTCCCGCTTTGTTCCTATGAAGGTCTCCTCTCCCAAATTTAAACCTCGTTTTATTGGGCCTTACAAGATATTGGAAATCCTTAATCCTGTATCTTTTCGTCTGGATCTTCCTGTGTCGTTTGCCATTCACAATGTATTTCATAGGTCCTTGTTGCGGCGGTACATTGTGCCTGTAGTTCCTTCTGCTGAGCCTCCTGCTCCGGTGTTGGTTGAGGGCGAGTTGGAGTACGTGGTGGAGAAGATCTTGGATTCTCGCCTCTCCAGGCGGAGGCTTCAGTACCTGGTCAAGTGGAAGGGCTATGGTCAGGAGGATAATTCCTGGGTGGTCGCCTCTGATGTTCATGCGGCCGATTTAGTTCGTGCCTTTCATGCCGCTCATCCTGATCGCCCTGGTGGTCGTGGTGAGGGTTCGGTGACCCCTCACTAAGGGGGGGGTACTGTTGTGAATTTGCTTTTTGCTCCCTCTAGTGGTTACTAGTTTTTTGACTCTGGTTTTTCTGTCATTCCTTTTATCCGCACCTGGGTCGTTAGTTAGGGGTGTTGCTATATAAGCTCCCTGGACCTTCAGTTCAATGCCTGGCAACGTAGTTATCAGAGCTAGTCTGCTGTGCTCTTGTCTACTGATCCTGGTTCCAGTTATATCAGCTAAGTCTGCCTTTTGCTTTTTGCTATTTGTTTTGGTTTTGTATTTTTGTCCAGCTTGTTCCAAATCTATATCCTGACCTTTGCTGGAAGCTCTAGGGGGCTGGTGTTCTCCCCCCGGACCGTTAGACGGTTCGGGGGTTCTTGAATTTCCAGTGTGGATTTTGATAGGGTTTTTGTTGACCATATAAGTTACCTTTCTTTATTCTGCTATCAGTAAGCGGGCCTCTCTGTGCTAAACCTGATTCATTTCTGTGTTTGTCATTTCCTCTTACCTCACCGTCATTATTTGTGGGGGGCTTCTATCCAGCTTTGGGGTCCCCTTCTCTGGAGGCAAGAAAGGTCTTTGTTTTCCTCTACTAGGGGTAGCTAGATTCTCCGGCTGGCGCGTGTCATCTAGAATCAACGTAGGAATGATCCCCGGCTACTTCTAGTGTTGGCGTTAGGAGTAGATATATGGTCAACCCAGTTACCACTGCCCTATGAGCTGGATTTTTGTATTCTGCAGACTTCCACTTTCCTCTGAGACCCTCGCCATTGGGGTCATAACAGGAACCATCTTTTTTAGCCACAAAAAAAAACCCTGCTCCCAGAGGGGACGAAGATGGACGAATATGTCCCTTTTCCAAGGACTCCTTAATATAATTCCGCATAGCAGTATGCTCTGGCACTGACAGATTAAATAAACGACCCTTAGGGAACTTACTGCCAGGAACCAATTCTATAGCACAGTCACAATCCCTATGAGGAGGGAGCGAATTGAGCTTAGGCTCCTCAAAAACATCCCGATAGACAAAAACGCAGGGACCTCAGAAGGAGTAGATGAAGCAATTGAAATCAGAGGTGCATCATCATGAACCCCCTGACATCCCCAGCTTAACACAGACATTGTTTTCCAATCCAGGACTGGATTATGAGTTTGTAACCATGGCAGACCAAGCACTAGTACATCATGTAAATTATACAGTACAAGCAAGCGAATCACCTCCTGATGAACGGGAGTCATGCGCATGGTCACTTGTGTCCAGTACTGCGGTTTATTCATAGCCAATGGTGTAGAGTCAATTCCCTTCAAAGGAATAGGAACTTCCAGAGGCTCCAGACTAAAACCGCAGCGTTTGGCAAAAGACCAATCCATAAGACTCAGGGCAGCGCCCGAATCCACATAGGCATCGACGGAAATGGATGACAGTGAACAAATCAGAGTTACAGACAAAATGAACTTAGACTGCAGAGTACTAACGGCAAAAGATTTATCAACCTTTTTTGTGCGTTTAGAGCATGCTGATATAACATGAGCTGAATCACCACAATAAAAACACAATCCATTTTTCCGCCTATAATTTTGCCGTTCACTTCTGGACTGAATTCTATCACATTGCATAGTCTCAGGTGCCTGTTCAGAAGACACCGCCAACTGGTGCACAGGTTTGCGCTCCCGTAAACGCCGATCAATTTGAATGGCCATAGTCATAGACTCATTCAGACCTGTAGGCGCAGGGAACCCCACCATAATATCCTTAATGGCCTCAGAAAGACCATCTCTGAAGTTTGCAGCCAGGGCGCACTCATTCCACTGAGTAAGCACCGACCATTTCCGAAATTTTTGACAATATACTTCCGCTTCATCATGCCCCTGAGAGAGGGCCAATAAAGCCTTTTCAGCCTGAATCTCCAGGTTAGGTGCCTCATAGAGCAATCCCAGTGCCAGAAAAAATGCATCCACACTGAGCAATGCAGGATCCCCTGGTGCCAATGCAAATGCCCAATTCTGAGGGTCGCCCCGCAGGAAAGATATTACAATCTTGACCTGCTGAGCAGGGTCTCCAGAGGAGCGAGATTTCAAAGAAAGAAACAATTTGCAATTGTTCCTGAAATTCAGGAAGGTAGATCTATCTCCAGAAAAAAACTCTGGAATAGGAATTCTAGGTTCAGACATAGGAGTGTGAACAACAAAATCCTGTATATTTTGAACTTTTACAGCAAGATTATTCAGGCTGGAAGCTAAACTCTGGACATCCATGTTAAACAGCTAAGGTCAGAGCCATTCAAGGGTTAAGAGGAGGTAAGAAGCAGCTAGACAGCAATTAAGGGCTAGGCAGCAAAACTCTGAGGGGAAAAAAAAAATTAAAATTTCCCTTCAACACTTCTTTTTCTCCTGCTTCAGCCCAAACAATTAACACTTTGTGGGCCGGCTATACTGTCATGATTCCCAATGGCAGGGAATTTGTCAACATAACACGGGCAAAAACAGGACGAGCTCTAGGGTGATGGAACCTGAGCTGACCGCGATCCTGAACCTCAACACTCAACTAACAGTAGCCGGGGGACGTTCCTGGGGGGGCCCCTAGACGTCTCGCGCCAGCCGGAGATCTAGCTTCCCCTATCAGAATAACAGACCTCACTTGCCTCCAGAGAAATATTCCCACAGAGATAGCAGCCTCCCACATATAATGACGGTGAAATGAGAGGAAGGCACAAACGTAGTTATGAAAACAGATTCAGCAAAATGAGGCCCGCTTAAGCTAGATAGCAGAGGATACAAAAGGTGAACTGTGCGGTCAGCTGAAAAACCCTTCAAAATACCATCCTGAAATTACTTGAACTCATGTGCCAACTCATGGTACATGAGTGGTAATTTCAGCCCACTAGAGCAACCAGCAGCAGAGAATTACATATCTGCAAGCTGGACTAAAAAACATGAAAGCAATTATGAAACAGGGAAATACAGACTTAGCTTGTCTTGAAGGCCTAGGAGCAGGTAACAGAAACACACACTGATACATTGATAGCCGGCAAGGGAATGACAGGAAAGCCAGGTTAAATAGGAAACACCCAGCCACTGATGGACAGGTGGAAACCAGAGACCGCAACCCACCAAAGTCACCCAGTAATAGTTGTAACCACCAGAGGGAGCCCAAAAACAGAATCCACAACATAGGGCCCAACCAAACTAGTAAGCCAAATGCAGTTTAATATCTGATATAGGCCGAAAGCCTGAAGATTGAAGCTCAGCTTTGTTCAGTGGAGAACACCAAGGAGTGGCAGACACCGTTAGTAGGGCCCAACCAAACTAGTAGGCCAAATGCAGTTTAATATCTGATATAAGCCGAAAGCCTGAAGATTGAAGATCAGCTTTTTTCCTTGGAGGACGACACCAAGGAGCGGTAGACACCGTTAGTACGGCCCAACCAAACTAGTAGGCCAAATGCAGTTTAAAATTTGTAAATTCTGGCCGAAAGCCTGAAGATTGAAGCTCAGCTTTGTTCAGTGGAGGAGAACACCAAGGAGCGGCAGACATCGTTAGTAGGGCCCAACCAAACTAGTAGGCCAAATGCAGTTTAATATCTGATATAGGATGAAAGCCTGAAGATTGAAGCTCAGCTTTGTTCAGTGGAGGAGAACACCAAGGAGCGGCAGACACCATTAGTAGGGGTCAACCAAACTAGTAGGCCAAATGCAGTTTAAAATTTGTAAATATAGGCCGAAAGCCTGAAGATTGAAGCTCAGCTTTGTTCAGTGGAGGAGAACACCAAGGAGCGGCAGACACCGTTAGTAGGGCCCAACCAAACTAGTAGGCCAAATGCAGTTTAATATCTGATATAGGCCGAAAGCCTGAAGATTGAAGCTCAGCTTTGTTCAGTGGAGGAGAACACCAAGGAGCGGTAGACACCGTTAGTAGGGCCCAACCAAACTAGTAAGCCAAATGCAGTTTAATATCTGATATAGGCCGAAAGCCTGAAGATTGACGTTCAGCTTTTTTCCTTGGAGGACTGTTGTGAATTCCGTTCTCGAACTCCCTCCTGTGGTCATGAATGGTACTTCGGTGAGTTCTGTCCGTGGACTCCCTCTGGTGGCTGTGAGTGGAGCTGCTGGTTCTGAGATTCCTTCCCCACCTGCCCTCGTTTAGGGCTAGGCTGGATTCTCTATTTAACTCCACCCAGATCATTACTCCATGCCAGCTGTCAATGTTCTAGTACTGGTTCAGATCTCTCCTGGATCTTTCTGAGGACCTGACTACTCCAGCAAAAGCTAAGTTCCGGCTTGTTCATTTGTTACTTATGGTTTTTCTTGCTAAGTTCTAGTCTAGCTTGCTATCATTAAACTGCCTGGCTAGCTGGAAGCTCTGGGGGTGCAGAGTGGCACCACCGCACCGTGAGTCGGTGCGGGGGTATTTTTTGCACACTCTGCGTGGTTTTTGTAGTTTGTTGTGTTGACCGCAAAGATCCCTTTTCTATCCTCTATCTGTTTAGTTAGACTGGCCTCTCCTTGCTAAAGCCTATTTCATCCTGTGTTTGTGATTTCCTCTTAACTCACAGTCAATACTTGTGGGGGGCTGCTTTTACCTTTGGGGAAATTTCTCTGAGGCAAGTGAGGCTTTGTTTCCTTTCTCTAGGGGTAGTTAGCTCTTAGGCTGTGAAGAGGCGTCTAGGCAGAGTCAGGCACGCTCCACGGCTATTTCTAGTTGTGTTGATAGGAGTAGGGTTTGCGGTCAGCAGAGTTCCCATTTCCCCAGAGCTCATCCCGATTCCGTGTTTAACCATCAGGTCATTCCTGGTGCACCTAACCACCAGGTCCATAACAGAGGACAACACCAAGGAGCGGCAGACACCGTTAGTACGGCCCAACCAAACTAGTAGGCCAAATGCAGTTTAAAATTTGTAAATTCTGGCCGAAAGCCTGAAGATTGAAGCTCAGCTTTGTTCAGTGGAGGAGAACACCAAGGAGCGGCAGACACCGTTAGTAGGGCCCAACCAAACTAGTAGGCCAAATGCAGTTTAATATCTGATATAAGCCGAAAGCCTGAAGATTGAAGATCAGCTTTTTTCCTTGGAGGACGACACCAAGGAGCGGTAGACACCGTTAGTACAGCCCAACCAAACTAGTAGGCCAAATGCAGTTTAAAATTTGTAAATTCTGGCCGAAAGCCTGAAGATTGAAGCTCAGCTTTGTTCAGTGGAGGAGAACACCAAGGAGCGGCAGACACCGTTAGTAGGACCCAACCAAACTAGTAGGCCAAATGCAGTTTAATATCTGATATAGGATGAAAGCCTGAAGATTGAAGCTCAGCTTTTTTCCTTGGAGGACAACACCAAGGAGCGGCAGACACCGTTAGTAGGGCCCAACCAAACTAGTAGGCCAAATGCAGTTTAAAATTTGTAAATATAGGCCGAAAGCCTGAAGATTGAAGCTCAGCTTTGTTCAGTGGAGAACACCAAGGAGTGGCAGACACCGTTAGTAGGGCCCAACCAAACTAGTAGGCCAAATGCAGTTTAATATCTGATATAGGCCAAAAGCCTGAAGATTGAAGATCAGCTTTTTTCCTTGGAGGACAACACCAAGGAGCGGCAGACACCGTTAGTAGGGCCCAACCAAACTAGTAGCCTAAATGCAGTTTAATATTCTAAATACAGGCCGAAAGCCTGAAGATAGAAGCTCAGGATAAAAAACTAGGAGAACACCAAGGAGCGGCAGACACCGTTAGTAGGGTCCAACCAAACTAGTAGCCCCAATGCAGTTTTCAAATTCCTATAGGCTGAAAACCTGACAATTGAAGCTCAGCTTTTTTCAGAGGAGGACAGCTGTATTGAGTGGCGCAGACAGACACAGGTAGTAGGCCTTAACCAAAAAAGTTGGCTCAATGCAGTTTAAAAAAGGTTACAGGTGTACACAGGCAGCATTGGTGTGGTCAGCGGAGGACAATTGGAAGGAGTGGCGCAGACTTACTAGGCCTAAAATAAAAAAGTAGGCTCTATGCAGTTTAAAATAGGTTACAGGGGTACACAGGCAGCATTGGTTTGGTCAGCGGAGGACGATTGCAAGGAGGGACCGCAGACAGACTTACTAGGCCTAAAATAAAAAAGTTGGCTCTATGCAGTTTAAAATAGGTTACAGGGGTACACAGGCAGCATTGGTGTGGTCAGCGGAGGACAATTGGAAGGAGTGGCGCAGACTTACTAGGCCTAAAATAAAAAAGTAGGTTCTATGCAGTTTTAAATAGGTTACAGGGGTACACAGGCAGCATTGGTGTGTTCAGCAGAGGACCTTTGCAACGAGGGGCAGACATAGTTAGTAGGGCCAAAAAAGTAATAGGCAAAATGCAGTTAAAAATAGGTTACAGGAGTACGCAGGCGGCCTAGCTTTGTTCAGTGGAGGACAACTGTAAGGAGTGTGTGACACAGTTAGTAGGCCAAAATAATAAAGTGAGGTTAATGTCTGGCAAAAAAAAAATTTCACAAATAAACAGGTGGCATACCTAGGTACAGGGGTGGGCTCCTCTGCTGACTTGCAGACAGTGGTAGTTGGCGCAAAGTATTAACTGGTGTAAATGTAGGACAGGGCCCCTGAATATTTTTACTAGCATCAATCATGTCAACAAATTGGTATTGGCAATGCCATTGAAGGATTTAACAGTACAGACTAAACAGTGGTGGAGCAGTGAGAGGTAATTTTGCAAGTGGTAGAGCACTGTTTGAGCTGGGGGGGAACACTCTCTCGTGGGCGGCGGTACTGGCCCAGGGCCCCTCATGTTACGACGGTGTGTCTGACATTGGGTGTGCACCACCACCGCCAGAGACACTTAATTGTACTATGACGGGCCCTGTGCCAGTGCCGTCGCCCAAAAGTGGGCACACCCACCTGTTCAGCCAAACGGCACTCGCACGGGTGCTTGCGCCAAGTGGTGACCACGGCCCCGTGGGGGGAGTCAGCCCATTTAGGGAGGTGTAAAAATGGCCTATGGTGGACATACAGCAGCTGCAAATGGAGAAATTGGAGCAGTCAGTAAGACGAGTCCAAAAGCAAGACCTTTTTTCAGGAAAGCTAGGTGTCAGCAGGGAAAGGTGGGGCAAAATAATTAGAAATCCATGATTGGTTCATTTTAATGAAGGTTAGATCATCAACATTTTGGGTATCCAGACGAGTCCTTTTTTCGGTCAGTATTGAACCATCAGCACTGAATACTCTTTCTGATAGCACACTAGCAGCTGGGCAAGCAAGCTCCTGTAATGCATATTCTGCCAATTCAGGCCAGGTGTCTATTTTGGATGCCCAGTAATCAAATGGGAATGACTAGGGTTGAGCGACTTTCATTTTTTTAAGATCGAGTAGGGTTTTGGGAAACCCGATTTTGTCCAGAGTCGAGTCGAGTGCAGTCGGCCGATTATCGCTAAAAGTCGGGGATCGACCGAAACACGAAACCCAATGCAAGTCAATGGGGAAGCATAGTCGGCAGTGAGTGGAGGCCAGGAAAACACCTACAGTGCCCATTTTAATGCCAAAAACATCCATTCTTGTTTCTGAAGCTTGCCAATCTTAATTAACTGTATAATAATAGTTGGGCATAGGGAATTGGGGGAAAGTTGTGGGGGGAGTAGGGCTGGCTCAAGTTTTTCGTGGGCCCAGGAAATGCGGACTACGTCACGGCGGTGTTGCAGGGAAAGGTAAGTATTTAAACGTTGCAAGTGCTGTGATCCTGAGCAAGCAGGGGGGGGCCCACTCGTTCGCATTGGCACTGGCACAGGGCCCCTCAAAGTACGGCGGTGTGTTTGCATGGCGGGGGCGCCTCCCACCAGCAGCGACACTTTTGCGTACTCTGAGGGGCCCTGTGCCAGTGACGTCGCCAACGAGTATGGCCCCCCACCTGATGAAGGAACCTGCACTTTCATCTGCACCTTCCTCTTTGTCCCTGTGTAAGGTGGTATAACATGCGGGAAGGGGAACCTTACTTTCAGCAGGGTCAGATTCTGGCTGTGTAGAGTACAAGGGGAATGTAGTGGTCTAGGTCAATGTACCAGCAGACTCATTTAGCAGTGGCTGGGCAATGGGCAGGATGAGGAGGAAACAGATATAGGGCCAAAGAATAAAGTAGGCTAAATGCAGTTCAAAATTGGTAACAGGACTAAACAGGCGGCATTGCTTTGTTCAGTGGAGTAGCAAACCCAAGAGCAGCAGACACTGTTTCAAGGGCCTAACCACACTAGTAGGCCAAATGCAGTTTAATATCTGATAGTATAGGGCGAAAGCCAGAATGTGGAAGCTCAGCTTTGTTCAGTTGAGGACAACACCAGGGAGGGGCAGACACCTTTAGTAGGCCGGAAAAGCCTATTGCATTTTTTAAAATGGTAATTTGGAGCAGAAGGTTGAAGCTCAGCTTTATTTAGTTGAGGACAACACCAGGCAGGGGCACACAGACAGACACCTTTAGTAGGCCGGAAAAGCCTATTGCATTTTTTAAAATGGTAATTTGGAGCAGAAGGTTGAAGCTCAGCTTTATTTAGTTGAGGACAACACCAGGCAGGGGAACACAGACAGACACCTTTAGTAGGCCGGAAAAGCCTATTGCATTTTTTAAAATGGTAATTTGGAGCAGAAGGTTGAAGCTCAGCTTTATTTAGTTGAGGACAACACCAGGCAGGGGCACACAGACAGACACCTTTAGTAGGCCGGAAAAGCCTATTGCATTTTTTAAAATGGTAATTTGGAGCAGAAGGTTGAAGCTCAGCTTTATTTAGTTGAGGGCAACACCAGGGAGGGGCAGAAGCCGTTAGTAGGCCCTAACCACCATTTTTTTTTTAAAAAACCACTTAATGAGAGCCGGAAGGTTGAAGCTCAGCTTTATTTAGTTGAGGACAACACCAGGCAGGGGCACACAGACAGACACCTTTAGTAGGCCGGAAAAGCCTATTGCATTTTTTAAAATGGTAATTTGGAGCAGAAGGTTGAAGCTCAGCTTTATTTAGTTGAGGACAACACCAGGCAGGGGCACACAGACAGACACCTTTAGTAGGCCGGAAAAGCCTATTGCATTTTTTAAAATGGTAATTTGGAGCAGAAGGTTGAAGCTCAGCTTTATTTAGTTGAGGACAACACCAGGCAGGGGCACACAGACAGACACCTTTAGTAGGCCGGAAAAGCCTATTGCATTTTTTAAAATGGTAATTTGGAGCAGAAGGTTGAAGCTCAGCTTTATTTAGTTGAGGACAACACCAGGCAGGGGAACACAGACAGACACCTTTAGTAGGCCGGAAAAGCCTATTGCATTTTTTAAAATGGTAATTTGGAGCAGAAGGTTGAAGCTCAGCTTTATTTAGTTGAGGACAACACCAGGCAGGGGCACACAGACAGACACCTTTAGTAGGCCGGAAAAGCCTATTGCATTTTTTAAAATGGTAATTTGGAGCAGAAGGTTGAAGCTCAGCTTTATTTAGTTGAGGGCAACACCAGGGAGGGGCAGAAGCCGTTAGTAGGCCCTAACCACCATTTTTTTTTTTAAAAACCACTTAATGAGAGCCGGAAGGTTGAAGCTCAGCTTTATTTAGTTGAGGACAACACCAGGCAGGGGCACACAGACAGACACCTTTAGTAGGCCGGAAAAGCCTATTGCATTTTTTAAAATGGTAATTTGGAGCAGAAGGTTGAAGCTCAGCTTTATTTAGTTGAGGACAACACCAGGCAGGGGCACACAGACAGACACCTTTAGTAGGCCGGAAAAGCCTATTGCATTTTTTAAAATGGTAATTTGGAGCAGAAGGTTGAAGCTCAGCTTTATTTAGTTGAGGACAACACCAGGCAGGGGCACACAGACAGACACCTTTAGTAGGCCGGAAAAGCCTATTGCATTTTTTAAAATGGTAATTTGGAGCAGAAGGTTGAAGCTCAGCTTTATTTAGTTGAGGACAACACCAGGCAGGGGCACACAGACAGACACCTTTAGTAGGCCGGAAAAGCCTATTGCATTTTTTAAAATGGTAATTTGGAGCAGAAGGTTGAAGCTCAGCTTTATTTAGTTGAGGACAACACCAGGCAGGGGAACACAGACAGACACCTTTAGTAGGCCGGAAAAGCCTATTGCATTTTTTAAAATGGTAATTTGGAGCAGAAGGTTGAGGCTCAGCTTTATTTAGTTGAGGGCAACACCAGGGAGGGGCAGAAGCCGTTAGTAGGCCCTAACCACCATTTTTTTTTTAAAAAACCACTTAATGAGAGCCGGAAGGTTGAAGCTCAGCTTTATTTAGTTGAGGGCAACACCAGGGAGGGGCAGAAGCCGTTAGTAGGCCCTAACCAAAGTTGAAGGCCAAATGCAGTTTAATTTCTGATACTATAGGCCGAAAGCCAGAAGGTGGAAGCTCCGATTTAGACAGTGGAGGACAATTTGAATTAGGGACTGCAGACAGACTTAGTAGGCTGTCCCCTGTGGACCATGCATCCACCACATTAACCCATTGCGCCGTAATGGACACGTAATCTTCCGTGGCCATGCCTACAGGTCCATGCGTCAGGTGCACCTTTGTACTCACAGATTGCCAGAGTGCATGGACAATGCGGTCTTCTACATGCTGGTGGAGGGTTGGGATGGCTTTTCTCGCAAAAGAAGTGTCGACTGGTTAGCTTGTAGCGTGGTACAGCGTAGTCCATCATGGCCTTATTAATAGTAAATAAAATATATAACTAGGCTCTATGAACTTTTAAATAGGTTCCAGGGGTACACGGGCAGCATTGGTGTGGTCAGTGGAGGAGTATTGCAAGTAGGGGCTGCAGACAGGCTATCAAAGGCCTAAAATACCAAACAGTAGGCACTCATGGCAGTTTTACATCGGTTACATGGATACACAGGCAGGCACTCCAGGCAGCATTGTGGTCAGTGGAGGAGTATTGCAAGTAGGGGCCGCAGACAGGCTATCAAAGGCCTAAAATAACAAACAGTAGGCAGTCATGGCAGTTTTACATCGGTTACATGGATACACAGGCAGGCACTCCAGGCAGCATTGTGGTCAGTGGAGGAGTATTGCAAGTAGGGGCCGCAGACAGGCTATCAAAGGCCTAAAATAACAAACAGTAGGCAGTCATGGCAGTTTTACATCGGTTACATGGATACACAGGCAGGCACTCCAGGCAGCATTGTGGTCAGTGGAGGAGTATTGCAAGTAGGGGCCGCAGACAGGCTATCAAAGGCCTAAAATAACAAACAATAGGCTCATTGCAGTTTTACAGCGGTTACATGGATACACAGGCAGCTAGGTGGTGAGTGGAGGAGTATTTAAAGTAAGGACCGCAGACAGGCTATCAAAGGCCTAACATAACAAACAATAGGCTCATGGCAGTTTTACAGCGGTTACATGGATAGACGGGCAGGCAGCTTGGTGGTGAGTGGAGGAGTATTTAAAGTAGGGACCGCAGACAGGCTATCAAAGGCCTAACATAACAAACAATAGGCTCATGGCAGTTTTACAGCGGTTACATGGATACACGGGCAGGCAGCTTGGTGGTGAGTGGAGGAGTATTTAAAGTAGGGACCGCAGACAGGCTTCAAAGGCCTAACATAAGAAAATGGGCTGGCTGTAGGCACTTTATAATTGGTTCCAGGGGTACACGGGCAGCAGTGGTCTGGCCAGTGGAGGACTAGTGGAAGGAGGGACCGCAGACAGGCTTCAAAGGCCTAACATAAAAAAATGGGCTGGCTGTAGGCACTTTATAATTGGTTCCAGGGGTACACGGGCAGCAGTGGTCTGGCCAGTGGAGGACTAGTGGAAGGAGGGACCGCAGACAGGCTTCAAAGGCCTAACATAAAAAAATGGGCTGGCTGTAGGCACTTTATAATTGGTTCCAGGGGTACACGGGCAGCAGTGGTCTGGCCAGTGGAGGACTAGTGGAAGGAGGGACCGCAGACAGGCTTCAAAGGCCTAACATAAGAAAATGGGCTGGCTGTAGGCACTTTATAATTGGTTCCAGGGGTACACAGGCAGCAGTGGTCTGGCCAGTGGAGGACTAGTGGAAGGAGGGACCGCAGACAGGCTTCAAAGGCCTAACATAAAAAAATGGGCTGGCTGTAGGCACTTTATAATTGGTTCCAGGGGTACACGGGCAGCAGTGGTCTGGTCAGTGGAGGACTAGTGGAAGGAGGGACCGCAGACAGGCTTCAAAGGCCTAACATAAAAAAATGGGCTGGCTGTAGGCACTTTATAATTGGTTCCAGGGGTACACGGGCAGCAGTGGTCTGGCCAGTGGAGGACTAGTGGAAGTAGGGACCGCAGACAGGCTTCAAAGGCCTAACATAAAAAAATGGGCTGGCTGTAGGCACTTTATAATTGGTTCCAGGGGTACACGGGCAGCAGTGGTCTGGTCAGTGGAGGACTAGTGGAAGGAGGGACCGCAGACAGGCTTCAAAGGCCTAAAATAACAAACAATAGGCTCATGGCAGTTTTACAGCGGTTACATGGATACACGGGCAGCTTGGTGGTGAGTGGAGGAGTAGTGCAAGGAGTGTCTGTCCCAGTACTCCCAAAATATAAATAGATGTTAATGTCTCGCAAAACAACCAAAACAAAAAAAAAGGTGGCATACTTAGGTACAGGGGTGGGCTCATCTGCTGAGTTTCTGACATAGTAATTTGGCAGTAACTATTTAATGGTGCCAATATAGGACACAGACACAGACTACTTTAAGTTGCATCATAGATGTCTACAAATTTGTATTGTCAGTGCCAGACATTGAATGATGTCAGCGAATAGACTAAAGATTGGTGGAGCTGTGCGACATAATTTTGCACGTGGTAGAGCACATTTTGAGCTGGGGTAGGGGGGAACTCTCTTGAGGCCGGCGGGACCGCCTCAGGGCCCCTCATGTTACAACGGTGTGTCTGACGTTGGGTGCGCACCACCACCGCCAGAGACACTACATTGTACTATGAGGGACCCAGTAGCAATGCCGTCAACCAAAAGCGAGCACACCCACCTCTTCAGACAAACAGCAGTCTCACGGGTGCTTGCGCCAAGTCGCGATACCACGGCCCCGTGTGGGGAGTTTTGCCATTTAGGGAGGTGTAAACATGTCGTATGCTGTACAATCAGCTGCAGCAAATTAGACATTAGAAAAGTAATTCACAGGCAAGAGCTTTTCATAGGAAAGCTAG
Organism: Ranitomeya variabilis; assembly: GCF_051348905.1. Taxonomy (NCBI): domain Eukaryota; kingdom Metazoa; phylum Chordata; class Amphibia; order Anura; family Dendrobatidae; genus Ranitomeya; species Ranitomeya variabilis. The sequence goes on from NC_135237.1 coordinate 165,317,397, forward strand.
GTGTCGGCCGGGCAAGGTGGGGCAAAAGATTTCGAAATCCAGTTGTGGTTCATTTTAATGAATGTTAGATCGTCAACATTTTGGGTAGCCAGACGAGTCCTTTTTTCGGTTAATATTGAACCTGCAGCACTGAATACTCTTTCTGATAGGACACTTGCTGCCGGGCAAGCAAGCTCCTGCAATGCATATTCTGCCAATTCTGGCCAGGTGTCTAATTTGGAGGCCCAGTAATCAAATGGGAATGACGGTTGAGGGAGAACATCGATAAGGGATGAAAAATAGTTAGTAACCATACTGGACAAATGTTGTCTCCTGTCACTTTCAATTGATGCAGCAGTACCTGTCCTGTCTGCGGTCATAGCAAAATCACTCCACAACCTGGTCAGAAAACCCCTCTGTCCAACGCCACTTCTGATGTGTGCACCCCTAACACTCCTAGTCTGCTGCCCCCTGGAGCTCGTGTGAGAACGATCACGTGCGCTGTGTGCTGGGAATGCCTGAAGCAAACGGTCAACAAGAGTTGATTGTTTGGTTGCTAATATTAGTTCCAAGTTCTCATGTGGCATAATATTTTGCAATTTGCCTTTATAGCGTGGATCAAGGAGGCAGGCCAACCAGTAATCGTCATCGTTCATCATTTTCGTAATGCGTGTGTCCCTTTTTAGGATACGTAAGGCATAATCCGCCATGTGGGCCAAAGTTCCAGTTGTCAAATCTCCGGTTGTGATTGGTTGAGGGGCAGTTGCAGGCAAATCTACGTCACTTGTGTCCCTCAAAAAACCAGAACCCGGCCGTGACACGCAACCAATTTCCTGTGCCCCCGGGAAAGGTTCGGCATTAAAAATATACTCATCCCCATCATCCTCCTCGTCCTCCACCTCCTCTTCGCCCGCTACCTCGTCCTGTACACTGCCCTGACCAGACAATGGCTGACTGTCATCAAGGCTTTCCTCTTCCTCTGGTGCAGACGCCTGCTCCTTTATGTGCGTCAAACTTTGCATCAGCAGACGCATTAGGGGGATGCTCATGCTTATTACGGCGTTGTCTGCACTAACCAGCCGTGTGCATTCCTCAAAACACTGAAGGACTTGACACATGTCTTGTATCTTAGACCACTGCACACCTGACAACTCCATGTCTGCCATCCTACTGCCTGCCCGTGTATCCTCCCACAAATAAATAACAGCACGCCTCTGTTCGCACAGTCTCTGAAGCATGTGCAGTGTTGAGTTCCACCTTGTTGCAACGTCTATGATTAGGCGATGCTGGGGAAGGTTCAAAGACCGCTGATAGGTCTGCATACGGCTGGCGTGTACAGGCGAACGTCGGATATGTGAGCAAAGTGCACGCACTTTGAGGAGCAGGTCGGAGAACCCAGGATAAGTTTTCAATAAGCACTGCACCACCAGGTTTAAGGTGTGAGCCAGGCAAGGAATGTGTTTCAGTTGGGAAAGGGAGATGGCAGCCATGAAATTCCTTCCGTTATCACTCACTACCTTGCCTGCCTCAAGATCTACTGTGCCCAGCCACGACTGCGTTTCTTGTTGCAAGAACTCGGACAGAACTTCCGCGGTGTGTCTGTTGTCGCCCAAGCACTTCATAGCCAATACAGCCTGCTGACGCTTGGCAGTAGCTGGCCCATAATGGGACAACTGGTGTGCAACAGTGTCATCTGCCGATGGAGTGGTTGGCAGAGTGCGTTCTGTGGAAGAGCTGTAGCTTCTGCAGGAGGACGAGGAGGAGGAGGAGGAGGGGGTGCGAACGCCTACAGCCAACTGTTTCCTAGACCGTGGGCTAGGCACAACTGTCCCTAAATTGATGTCGCCTGTGGACCCTGCATCCACCACATTCACCCAGTGTGCCGTGATGGACACATAACGTCCCTGGCCATGCCTACTGGTCCATGCATCTGTAGTCAGGTGCACCTTTGTACTCACAGATTGCCTGAGTGCATGGACGATGCGCTGTTTAACATGCTGGTGCAGGGCTGGGATGGCTTTTCTGGAAAAAAAGTGTCGACTGGGTAGCTCGTATCGTGGTTCAGCGTACTCCATCAGGGCTTTGAAAGCTTCGCTTTCAACTAACCAGTAGGGCATCATGTTGTGAATTTGGATTCTGGGCTCCCCCGGTGGCTACTGGTGGAATTGAACTGGTGTCTTCATCTTCTCTGTTCACCTGTTCCCATCAAGATGTGGGAGTCGCTATATAACCTTGCTGCTCTGTTAGTTGCTTGCCGGTCAACAATGTTATCAGAAGCCTCTCTGTGCTTGTTCCTGCTCCTAGACAACTACTAGATAAGTTGGACTCTTGTCCATGTTTGTTTTTGCATTTTTGTTCCAGTTCACAGCTGTAGTTTCGTTACTGTGTCTGGAAAGCTCTTGTGAACAGGAATTGCCACTCTGGTGTTATGAGTTAATGCCAGAGTTTTAAAGTAATTTCTGGATGGTGTTTTGATAGGGTTTTCAGCTGACCATGAAAGTGTCCTTTCTGTCTTCTGCTATGTAGTAAGTGGACCTCAAATTTGCTAAACCTATTTTCATACTACGTTTGTTATTTCATCTTGATTCACCGCCAATACATGTGGGGGGCCTCTGTCTCCTTTCGGGGTATTTCTCTAGAGGTGAGCTAGGACTAATATTTTCCTCTGCTAGCTTTATTTAGTCCTCCGGCTGGTGCTGGGCATCTAGAATCAACGTAGGCATGCTACCCGGCCACTGCTAGTTGTGCGTTAGGTTTAGTTCATGGTCAGCTCAGTTTCCATCTTCCAAGAGCTAGTTCCTATATATGCTGATGCTATGATCTCTTGCCATTGAGATCATGACAGTTTGACCGGCCCACTAAAGGGTTAAAATCCTTGGCTGAGAAAGGAGAGTAATAAGTAGTCTGCTGAAATTTTTTTTTTTTTTTTTTCTCTCCTTTGAATGGCTCTGTGTCCACCTGTTTGCAATGGATCTTCAGAGTGTAACTGCAGGTTTGAATAATCTCGCCACGAAGGTACAAAATTTGCAAGATTTTGTTTGTCATGCACCTGTATCTGAGCCGAGAATTCCTTTGCCGGAATTTTTCTCAGGGAATAGATCTGGGTTTCAGAATTTTCGAAATAATTGCAAATTATTTTTGTCCCTGAAATCTCGCTCTGCCGGAGATCCTGCACAGCAGGTCAGGATTGTGATTTCCTTGCTCCGGGGCGACCCTCAAGACTGGGCTTTTTCATTGACACCAGGGGATCCTGCGTTGCTCAATGTGGATGCGTTTTTTCTGGCCTTGGGGTTGCTTTATGACGAACCTCATTTGGAGCTTCAGGCAGAAAAAACTTTGATGTCCCTATCTCAGGGGCAAGATGAAGCGGAAATTTACTGCCAAAGATTCCGAAAATGGTCTGTGCTTACTCAGTGGAATGAGTGCGCCCTGGCGGCGACTTTCAGAGAGGGTCTCTCTGATGCCATTAAGGACGTTATGGTGGGGTTCCCTGTGCCTGCGGGTCTGAATGAGTCCATGACAATGGCTATTCAGATCGATAGGCGTTTGCGGGAGCGCAAACCAGTGCACCATCTGGCGGTGTCCACTGAGAAATCGCCAGAGAGTATGCAGTGTGATAGAATTCTGTCCCGAAGCGAGCGGCAGAATTTTAGACGGAAAAATGGGTTGTGTTTCTATTGTGGTGATTCTACTCATGTTATATCAGCATGCTCTAAGCGCACTAAAAAGCTTGGTAAATCTGTTTCCATTTGCACCTTACCGTCTAAGTTTATTCTATCTGTGACCCTGATTTGCTCTTTGTCATCTATTACCACGGACGCCTATGTCGACTCTGGCGCCGCTTTGAGTCTTATGGATTGGTCCTTTGCCAAACGCTGTGGGTATGATTTAGAGCCTTTGGAGACTCTTATTCCTCTGAAGGGGATTGACTCCACCCCATTGGCTAATAATAAACCACAATACTGGACACAAGTAACTATGCGTATTAATCCGGATCACCAGGAGATTATTCGCTTTCTGGTGCTGTATAATCTACATGATGATTTGGTGCTAGGATTGCCTTGGCTGCAATCTCACAACCCAGTCCTCGACTGGAAAGCTATGTCTGTGTTGAGCTGGGGATGTAAGGGGGCTCATGGGGATGTACCTGTGGTTTCCATTTCATCATCTATTCCCTCTGAAATTCCTGAGTTCCTGTCTGACTATCGTGACGTCTTTGAAGAATCCAAGCTTGGTTCGTTACCTCCGCACCGAGAGTGCGATTGTGCCATAGATTTAATCCCGGGTAGTAAATACCCAAAGGGTCGTTTATTTAATCTGTCTGTGCCTGAACATGCTGCTATGCGTGAATATATAAAGGAGTCCTTGGAAAAGGGACATATTCGTCCATCGTCATCTCCCTTAGGAGCCGGTTTTTTCTTTGTGTCAAAAAAAGACGGCTCTTTGAGACCATGTATTGATTATCGGCTTTTGAATAAAATCACTGTTAAATATCAATACCCATTGCCGTTGCTGACTGATTTGTTTGCTCGCATAAAGGGGGCCAAGTGGTTCTCTAAGATTGACCTTCGTGGGGCGTATAATTTGGTGCGAATCAGGCAGGGGGATGAGTGGAAAACCGCATTTAATACGCCCGAGGGCCACTTTGAGTATTTAGTGATGCCTTTTGGTCTTTCAAATGCTCCGTCAGTTTTCCAGTCCTTTATGCATGATATTTTTCGCGATTATTTGGATAAATTTATGATTGTGTATCTGGATGATATTCTGATTTTTTCGGATGACTGGGACTCTCATGTCCAGCAAGTCAGGAGGGTTTTTCAGGTTTTGCGGTCTAATTCTTTGTGTGTGAAGGGTTCTAAGTGTGTTTTTGGGGTACAGAGGATTTCCTTTTTGGGATATATTTTTTCCCCCTCTTCCATTGAAATGGATCCTGTCAAGGTTCAAGCTATTTGTGATTGGACGCAGCCCTCTTCTCTTAAGAGTCTTCAGAAATTTTTGGGCTTTGCTAACTTTTATCGTCGATTTATTGCTGGTTTTTCGGATATTGCTAAGCCATTGACCGATTTGACTAAGAAGGGTGCTGATGTTGCTGATTGGTCCCCTGATGCTGTGGAGGCCTTTCGGGAGCTTAAGCGCCGTTTTTCCTCTGCCCCTGTGTTGCGGCAGCCTGATGTTGCTCTACCTTTTCAGGTTGAGGTCGACGCTTCTGAGATCGGAGCTGGGGCAGTGTTGTCGCAGAAAAGTTCTGACTGCTCCGTGATGAGACCTTGTGCCTTCTTTTCCCGTAAATTTTCGCCCGCTGAGCGGAATTATGATGTTGGGAATCGGGAGCTTTTGGCCATGAAGTGGGCTTTTGAGGAGTGGCGCCACTGGCTTGAGGGGGCCAGACATCAGGTGGTGGTATTGACTGACCACAAAAATTTGATTTATCTTGAGACCGCCAGGCGCCTGAATCCTAGACAGGCGTGCTGGTCATTATTTTTCTCTCGGTTTAATTTTGTGGTGTCATACCTACCGGGTTCTAAGAATGTTAAGGCGGATGCCCTTTCTAGGAGTTTTGAGCCTGACTCGCCTGGTAACTCTGAGCCCACAGGTATCCTTAAGGATGGAGTGGTATTGTCAGCCGTTTCTCCAGACCTGCGGCGGGCCTTGCAGGAGTTTCAGGCGGATAGACCTGATCGTTGCCCACCTGATAAACTGTTTGTTCCTGATGATTGGACCAGTAGAGTCATCTCTGAGGTTCATTCTTCTGCGTTGGCAGGTCATCCTGGCATTTTTGGTACCAGGGATTTGGTGGCAAGGTCCTTCTGGTGGCCTTCCCTGTCACGAGATGTGCGAGGCTTTGTGCAGTCTTGTGACGTTTGTGCTCAGGCCAAGCCTTGTTGTTCTCGGGCTAGTGGATTGTTGTTGCCCTTGCCTATTCCTAAGAGGCCTTGGACGCACATCTCGATGGATTTTATTTCAGATCTGCCTGTTTCTCAGAAGATGTCTGTCATCTGGGTGGTGTGTGACCGTTTCTCTAAGATGGTCCATTTGGTTCCTCTGCCCAAGTTGCCTTCTTCTTCCGAGTTGGTTCCTCTGTTTTTTCAAAATGTTGTTCGTTTGCATGGTATTCCTGAGAATATCGTTTCTGACAGAGGGACCCAATTCGTGTCTAGATTTTGGCGGGCATTCTGTGCTAGGATGGGCATAGATTTATCTTTTTCGTCCGCTTTCCATCCTCAGACGAATGGCCAGACCGAGCGGATTAATCAGACCCTGGAGACATATCTGAGGTGTTTTGTGTCTGCTGACCAGGATGATTGGGTTGCTTTTTTGCCATTGGCGGAGTTTGCTCTCAATAATCGGGCCAGCTCTGCCACTTTGGTGTCCCCGTTTTTCTGTAATTCGGGGTTTCATCCTCGATTTTCCTCTGGTCAGGTGGAATCTTCGGATTGTCCTGGAGTGGATGCTGTGGTGGAGAGATTGCATCAGATCTGGGGGCAGGTGGTGGACAATTTGAGGTTGTCCCAGGAGAAGACTCAGCTTTTTGCCAACCGCCACCGTCGTGTTGGTCCTCGGCTTTGTGTTGGGGATTTGGTGTGGTTGTCTTCTCGTTTTGTCCCTATGAGGGTCTCTTCTCCTAAGTTTAAGCCTCGGTTCATCGGCCCATATAAGATATTGGAGATTCTTAACCCTGTTTCCTTCCGTTTGGACCTCCCTGCATCCTTTTCTATTCATAACGTTTTTCATCGGTCATTATTGCGCAGGTATGAGGTACTGGTTGTGCCTTCCGTTGAGCCTCCTGCTCCGGTGTTGGTTGAGGGTGAGTTGGAGTACGTTGTGGAGAAAATCTTAGACTCTCGTGTTTCCAGACGGAGACTCCAGTATCTGGTCAAGTGGAAGGGATACGGCCAGGAGGATAATTCTTGGGTGAATGCATCTGATGTTCATGCCTCTGATCTGGTTCGTGCCTTTCATAGGGCCCATCCTGATCGCCCGGGTGGTTCTGGTGAGGGTTCGGTGCCCCCTCCTTGAGGGGGGGGTACTGTTGTGAATTTGGATTCTGGGCTCCCCCGGTGGCTACTGGTGGAATTGAACTGGTGTCTTCATCTTCTCTGTTCACCTGTTCCCATCAAGATGTGGGAGTCGCTATATAACCTTGCTGCTCTGTTAGTTGCTTGCCGGTCAACAATGTTATCAGAAGCCTCTCTGTGCTTGTTCCTGCTCCTAGACAACTACTAGATAAGTTGGACTCTTGTCCATGTTTGTTTTTGCATTTTTGTTCCAGTTCACAGCTGTAGTTTCGTTACTGTGTCTGGAAAGCTCTTGTGAACAGGAATTGCCACTCTGGTGTTATGAGTTAATGCCAGAGTTTTAAAGTAATTTCTGGATGGTGTTTTGATAGGGTTTTCAGCTGACCATGAAAGTGTCCTTTCTGTCTTCTGCTATGTAGTAAGTGGACCTCAAATTTGCTAAACCTATTTTCATACTACGTTTGTTATTTCATCTTGATTCACCGCCAATACATGTGGGGGGCCTCTGTCTCCTTTCGGGGTATTTCTCTAGAGGTGAGCTAGGACTAATATTTTCCTCTGCTAGCTTTATTTAGTCCTCCGGCTGGTGCTGGGCATCTAGAATCAACGTAGGCATGCTACCCGGCCACTGCTAGTTGTGCGTTAGGTTTAGTTCATGGTCAGCTCAGTTTCCATCTTCCAAGAGCTAGTTCCTATATATGCTGATGCTATGATCTCTTGCCATTGAGATCATGACAGCATCATCTCTAACGAGATTAGTCTAGCTATGTGGGCGTTAAAACACTGTGTACGCGGATGCGAGGATAAGTACTTCCTTTTTCTAACCAGAGTCTCATGTAGGGTGAGCTGGACTGGAGAGCTGGAGATCGTGGAACTTTCGGGTGTGCCGGTGTACATGGCAGACTGAGAGACGGTTGGAGACGGTATTGTTTCCGCCGGTGCCCTAGATGCAATATTTCCTCCTACAAAACTGGTGATTCCCTGACCCTGACTGCTTTTGGCTGGCAAAGAAACCTGCACAGATACTGCCGGTGGTGCGGAAAATGGTGTCCTTACAGTGACGGAAGGGATGTTGCGTTGCTGACTAGCTTCATTGGCCGAGGGTGCTACAACCTTGAGGGACGTTTGGTAGTTAGTCCAGGCTTGAAAATGCATGGTGGTTAAGTGTCTATGCATGCAACTAGTATTTAGACTTTTCAGATTCTGACCTCTGCTTAAGCTAGTTGAACATTTTTGACAGATGACTTTGCGCTGATCAGTTGGATGTTGTTTAAAAAAATGCCAGACTGCACTCTTCCTAGACTCGGATCCCTTTTCAGGGATTGCAGACTGAGCTTTAACCGGATGGCAACGCTGTGCTCCAACAGGTTTTGGCTTTGACACGCGTTTTGGGCCAGATACGGGCCCGGCAGATGGAACCTGTTGCGATGTTGATGCCTGCTGCGGCCCCTCCTCCACCTCCGCTTCTGAACTACTGCCGCCTGCACCCTGTTCCCCCAATGGCTGCCAATCGGGGTCAATAACTGGGTCATCTATTACCTCCTCTTCGAGCTCGTGTGCAACTTCGTCTGTGTCACTGTGTCGGTCGGTGGTATAGCATTCGTGGCGGGGCAACATAGTCTCATCAGGGTCTGATTGTGGATCTGTACCCTGAGAGGGCAATGTGGTGGTCTGAGTCAAAGGAGCAGCATAGTACTCTGGCTGTGGCTGTGCATCAGTGCACTCCATGTCAGAATATACTTGTAATGGGCATGGCCTGTTAAATGTTTCACTTTCTAAGCCAGGGACGGTATGTGTAAAGAGCTCCATGGAGTGACCCGTTGTGTCGCCTGCTGCATCCTTCTCTCTTGTTGTAGTTTTTGCTGAGGAGGACAAGGAAGTGACTTGTCCCTGACCGTGAACATCCACAAGCGACGCGCTGCTTTTACATTTACCAGTTTCGGAAGAGGAGGCAAAAGAGCTAGAGGCTGAGTCTGCAATGTAAGCCAAAACTTGCTGTTGCTGCTCCGCCTTTAAAAGCGGTTTTCCTACTCCCAGAAAAGAGAGCGTTCGAGGCCTTGTGTAGCCTGACGACGAAACTGGCTCCACAGCTCCAGACTTAGGTGGAATATTTTTATCCCCACGACCACCTGATGCTCCACTACCACTACCATCATTACCAGCTGACAATGAACGCCCACGACGACCTCTTGCACCAGACTTCCTCATTGTTTTAAAATCTTAACCAAAGTAACTTTATTTGTTGCTGTCAAACAACTTACACGGTGAGCTATAACTTCAGTATGATTTCAATATCCCTTAACAGGTTGGTGAGACCACAAGGAAAATCAGGCACAATGTTACACACTCTGTTTTCTGTGGCACAAAATCACAGAGATGACACACACGCAGGACTGTCACTCAAGCACTAATGTCAATATTAATCTCCCACCTAATTTATTTATTTTTTTTTCTCAGGGAGACTTTAGAAACCAAATAATATTAAAAAAAAAAAAAAAAAAAAAAAGGCTTTCTATGGCCCACAATTAGAGAGAGAGAGGTGGCACACCCAGGAGTCAAGACTGGCGCACAAGCTGAAAGGGCAATATTACTCTCCCACTGTTTTTTTAATTTTTTTTTTTATTTCAGGGAGACTTTAGAAACCAAATAATATTTAAAAAAAACCCCAAAAAAATAGCCTTTCTATGGCCCACTGAATGAGAGAGAGAGGTGGCACACCCAGGAGTCAAGACTGGCACACAAGCTGAAAGGGCAATATTACTCTCCCACTGTTTTTTTATGTTTTTTTTGTTTTTTAAGGGAGACTTTAGAAACCCAATAATATTTAAAAAAAAAAATAAATAGGCTTTCTATGGCCCACTGAATGAGAGGGAGAGAGGTGGCACACCCAGGAGTCAAGACTGGCACACAAGCTGAAAGGGCAATATTACTCTCCCACTGTTTTTTTATGTTTTTTTTTTTTTTTTCAGGGAGACTTTAGAAACCAAATAATAAGAAAAAAAATAAATAAATAAATAGGCTTTCTATAGCCCACTGAATGAGAGATAGCACACACAGCAGTGGCACACAAGCCCTGACTGAGGCCAATATTTTTCTCCCACTGATTGATGTAGTGTTTTTGTGTTGAGGTAGATTTTAGAACACAAATCAAGGAAAAAAAAAAATGCTTTCTATGGCCCACTGAATGAGAGAGAGGTGGCACACCCAGGAGTCAAGACTGGCACACAAGCTGAAAGGGCAATATTACTCTCCCACTGTTTTTTTATGTATTTTTTGTTTTTTAAGGGAGACTTTAGAAACCCAATAATATTTAAAAAAAAAAATAAATAGGCTTTCTATGGCCCACTGAATGAGAGGGAGAGAGGTGGCACACCCAGGAGTCAAGACTGGCACACAAGCTGAAAGGGCAATATTACTCTCCCACTGTTTTTTTATGTTTTTTTTTTTTTTTTCAGGGAGACTTTAGAAACCAAATAATATTAAAAAAACCAAAAAAAAAAATAGCCTTTCTATGGCCCACTGAATGAGAGAGAGAGGTGGCACACCCAGGAGTCAAGACTGGCACACAAGCTGAAAGGGCAATATTACTCTCCCACTGTTTTTTTATGTTTTTTTTTTTTTTTTAAGGGAGACTTTAGAAACCCAATAATATTTAAAAAAAAAAAAAAATAGGCTTTCTATGGCCCACTGAATGAGAGGGAGAGAGGTGGCACACCCAGGAGTCAAGACTGGCACACAAGCTAAAAGGGCAATATTACTCTCCCACTGTTTTTTTATGTTTTTTTTTTTTTTTTCAGGGAGACTTTAGAAACCAAATAATATTAAAAAAACCAAAAAAAAAATAGCCTTTCTATGGCCCACTGAATGAGAGAGAGAGGTGGCACACCCAGGAGTCAAGACTGGCACACAAGCTGAAAGGGCAATATTACTCTCCCACTGTTTTTTTATGTTTTTTTTTTTTTTAAGGGAGACTTTAGAAACCCAATAATATTTTTTAAAAAAAATAAATAGGCTTTCTATGGCCCACTGAATGAGAGGGAGAGAGGTGGCACACCCAGGAGTCAAGACTGGCACACAAGCTGAAAGGGCAATATTACTCTCCCACTGTTTTTTTATGTTTTTTTTTTTTTTTTTCAGGGAGACTTTAGAAACCAAATAATATTAAAAAAACAAAAAAAAAAAATAGCCTTTCTATGGCCCACTGAATGAGAGAGAGAGGTGGCACACCCAGGAGTCAAGACTGGCACACAAGCTGAAAGGGCAATATTACTCTCCCACTGTTTTTTTATGTATTTTTTGTTTTTTAAGGGAGACTTTAGAAACCCAATAATATTTAAAAAAAAAAATAAATAGGCTTTCTATGGCCCACTGAATGAGAGGGAGAGAGGTGGCACACCCAGGAGTCAAGACTGGCACACAAGCTGAAAGGGCAATATTACTCTCCCACTGTTTTTTTATGTTTTTTTTTTTTTTTCAGGGAGACTTTAGAAACCAAATAATAAGAAAAAAAATAAATAAATAAATAGGCTTTCTATAGCCCACTGAATGAGAGATAGCACACACAGCAGTGGCACACAAGCCCTGACTGAGGCCAATATTTTTCTCCCACTGATTGATGTAGTGTTTTTGTGTTGAGGTAGAATTTAGAACACAAATCACGGAAAAAATAAATAGGCTTTCTATGGCCCACTCAGTGAGAGATGGCACACACAGGGATGGCACTGTAGCAGAAATGCCAATCTTAATCTCCCACAAAAAAAACAAAAAAAAAACAGGGACTGTCCTACAATTACTATCTCCCTGCAGTAATCTAAGCCAGGTATGGCAGGCAGCAATAGGAGTGGACTGATGCACAAATTAAATAAAAAGTGTGGACAAACAAAAAAGATAGCTGTGCAGAAAGGAAGGAACAAGAGGATATGTGCTTTGAAAAAAGCAGTTGGTTTCCACAGTGGCGTACACACAGCAATACAGCTATCACGGAGCCTTCTAGGGCAGCCCAATGAGCTACAGCGCTGAGGGGAAAAAAAAAAAAAAATAGCTTCCACAGTCCCTGCACACCGAAGGTGGTGTTGGACAGTGGAAATCGCTGCAGCACAAGCGGTTTGGTGGTTAGTGGACCCTGCCTAACGCTCTCCCTGCTTCTGACGAAGCGGCAGCAACCTGTCCCTAAGCTCAGATCAGCAGCAGTAAGATGGCGGTCGGCGGGAACGCCCCTTTATAGCCCCTGTGACGCCGCAGACAGCAAGCCAATCACTGCAATGCCCTTCTCTAAGATGGTGGGGACCAGGATCTATGTCATCACGCTGCCCACACTCTGCGTTCACCTTCATTGGCTGAGAAATGGCGCTTTTCGCGTCATTGAAACGCGACTTTGGCGCGAAAGTCGCGTACCGCATGGCCGACAAGCACAGGGGTCGGATCGGGTTTCATGAGACGCTGACTTAGCCAAAAGTCGGCGACTTTTGAAAATGATCGACCCGTTTCGCTCAACCCTAGGAATGACGTGTGAGGGAGAACATCGATAAGGGAGGAAAAATAGTTAGTAACCATACTGGACAAATATTGTCTCCTGTCACTTTGAATTGATGCTGCAGTACCTGTCGTGTCTGCGGTCATTGCGAAATCACTCCACAATCTGTCCAACGCCACTTCTGATTTGTGCACCTCTAACACCTCTGCCATGTTGCCCCCTGCAGCTCGTGTGAGAACCATCACCGCCGTTGTGTGCTGGGAATGCCTGAACCAAGCGGTCTACAAGAGTTGCTTGTTTGGTAGCCAATATTTGCTCAAGGTTCTCATGTGGCATGATATTTTGCAATTTCCCTTTATAGCGTGGATCCAGGAGGCAGGCCAACCAGTAATCGTCATCCGTCATCATTTTGATAATGCAGGGGTCCCTTTTTAGGATACGCAAGGCATAATCCGCCATGTGGGCCAATGTTCCAGGTGTCAATTCACTGCTTGTGCTGGGTTGAGCAGCACTTTCTGGCAAATCAACATCACTTGTCTCCCTCAAAAACCCTGTACCTGACCTTGCAATGCCACCAGTTTCTATTGCCCTCAGAGAAGCTTCCTCCTCCCATAAATATTCATCCCCATCATCCTCCTCATCCTGCTCCTCTTTGTCCGCCACCTCGTCCAGGAGACTTCCCTGAGCAGACAATGGCTGACTGTCATCAAGGCTTCCCTCGTCCTCGGCTGCAGATGCCTGCTCCTTTATGTGCATCAAACTTTTCATCAGCAGACGCATTAGGGGGATGCTCATGCTTATGATGGCGTCGTCTGCACTAACCAGGCGTGTGCATTCCTCAAAACACTGAAGGACTTGACACAGGTCTTGTAGCTTCAACCACTGCACACCTGACAACTCCATGTCTGCCATCCAACTGCCTGCCCGTGTATGTGTATCCTCCCACAAATACATAACAGCACGCCTCTGTTCGCACAGCCTCTGAAGCATGTGCAGTGTGGAGTTCCACCTTGTTGCAACGTCGATTATTAGGCGGTGCTGGGGAAGCTGCAAAGATCGCTGATGGTTCTGCAAACGGCTGGAGTGTACGGGCGAACGGCGGATGTGCGAGCAAAGTCTTCGCACCTTCAGGAGCAGGGCGGGTAACCCCGGATAACTTTTCAGGAAGCACTGCACCACCAGGTTCAAGGTGTGAGCCAGGCAAGGAATGTGTTTCAGTTGTTAAAGGGCTATGGCAGCCATAAAATTCCGTCCGTTATCACTGACTACCTTGCCTGCCTCAAGATGTACACTGCCCAGCCATGACTGAGTTTCTTGCTGCAAGAACTCGGACAGAGCTTCCGCGGCGTGTCTGTTGTCGCCCAAACACTTCATTTCCAACACAGCCTGCTGACGCTTACCACTAGCTGTTCCATAATGGGACACCTCGTGTGCAACACTGGCAGCTGCGGATGGAGTGGTCATGCGACTGCGGTCTGTGGGCGAGCTCTCGCTTCTGCTGGAGGATGAGGAGGAGGGGTGGCGAATGCCTACAGCCAACTGTTTCCTAGACCGTGGGCTAGGCAGAACTGTCCCAATATGGCTGTCCCCTGTGGACCCTGCATCCACCACATTAACCCAGTGTGCCGTGATGGACACGTAACGTCCCCGGCCATGCCTACTGGTCCATGCATCTGTTGTGAGGTGCACCTTTCTACTGACAGATTGCCTGAGTGCATGGACAATGCGGTCTTTGACATGCTGGTGGAGGGCTGGGATGGCTTTTCTCGCAAAGAAGTGTCGACTGGGTAGGTCATAGCATGGTACTGCGTAGGCCATCAGGGCTTTGAAAGCTTCGCTTTCAACCAACCGGTAGGGCATCATCTCTAACGAGATTAGTCTAGCAATGTGGGCGTTGAAACCCTGTGTACGCGGATGAGAGGACGAGTACTTCCTTTTACTAACGAGAGTCTCTTGTAGGGTGAGCTGGACTGGAGAGCTGCATATGGTGGAACTAGCGGGGGTGGTGGTGGACATAGCAGACTGAGAGAGGGTTGGTGATGGTATTCTTGCTGTTGGCCTACATACAGTGTTTCCTACCAAGAACCTGGTGATTCCCTGACTGCTTTGGCCTTGCGATGATACCTCCACATTTGCTGCAGGTGGAGTCGTAAACGGTGGGCTTACAGTGAGGGAAGGAATGTAGCGTTGCTGACTAGCTTCATTGTGAGCTGGTGCAACAATGTTATGGGACATTTGGTAGTTAGTCCAGGCTTGCAAGTGCATGGTGGTTAAATGTCTACGCATGCAAGTTGTATTTAAATTTTTGACATTCTGACCTCTGCTAAAGGTCCTTGAGCATTTCTTACAGATCACTTTGCACTGATCATTCGGATCTTGGTTAAAAAATTGCCAGACTGCACTCTTCCTACTATGGAATACCTTTTCAGGCATTGCACACTGTGCTACTTTAACCGGATGGCCACGCTGTCCTACAACTGTTTTTGGTTTTGACACACGTTTTTGGCTAGATATGGGCCTGCCAGATGAAAGCTGTTGCGATGTTGTAGCCTGCTGCAGCTCCTCCTCCTCCGCTTCAGAGCTACTGCCAGCGGCACCCTGTTCCCCCAATGGCTGCCAATCGGGGTCAACAACTGGGTCATCTTTCACCTCCTCTTCGATGTCCTGTGCACCTTCCTCTGTGTCACCGTGTAAGCCGGCGCTATAGCGTTCGGGACGGGGCACCATAGTCTCATCAGGGTCAGATTCTGGCTCAGTACACTGCGAGGGCAATGTTGTGATCTGAGTCAATGGAACAGCATAATAATCTAGCTGTGGCTGTGCACCTGCGCACTCCATGTCCGATTCATCTTGTAATGGGCATGGCCTGTTAACAATTTCCCTTTTTAACCCAGGCATGGTATGTGTAAAGAGCTCCATGGAGTAACCTGTTGTATCGCCTGATGCATCCTTCACTGTTGTTCTGGGTGAAGGACACAAGGAAGCGACTTGTTCCTGACTGGGAGCATCCACTGACGGCGCGCTGCTTTTAAATTTTGCACTTTCCGAAGAGTAGGCAAAAGAGCTAGAGGCAGAGTCAGCAAGGAAAGCCAAAACTTTTTCCTGCTGCTCCGGCTTTAAAAGCGGTTTTCCTACTCCCAGAAAAGGGAGCGTTCGAGGCCTTGCGTAGCCAGACGATAATGCTGGCTCAACAACTCGAGACTTAGATGCTAATTTGCTTTTCCCACGACCACCTGATGCTCCACCACCACTACCATCATTACCAGCTGGCAATGACCGCCCACGGCCAAGACCTCTTCCACCAGACTTCCTCATTCTTGGAAAAATGTAAGCAAACTAACAACCGTTATATGGTACTCTAAAACCAGGTAGAAGGTGTAGGTAAACTTGTTGTGAATTTAAATCTCCCTTTGTAGGTGTGGGAGACTTCTGGGAAAATCAGGCCCACTGTATTACACTACACAGTTTCAGGGTCAGAAAGTGGCTGGCAGATATGCCACAAACAGGACTGACGCAGATGCACTTAGTGGCAATAGAAATTTCCCTTTATAGGTGTGGGAGACTGCTGGGAAAATCAGGCCCACTGTATTACACTACACGGTTTCAGTGTCGGAAAGTGGCTGACAGATATGCCACAAACAGGACTGATGCAGATGCCCTTAGTGGCAATTGAAATTCCCCTTTATAGGTGTGGGAGACTGCTGGGAAAATCAGGCCCACTGTATTACACTACACGGTTTCAGTGTCGGAAAGTGGCTGACAGATATGCCACAAACAGGACTGATGCAGATGCACTTAGTGGCAATAGAAATTTCCCTTTATAGGTGTGGGAGACTGCTGGGAAAATCAGGCCCACTGTATTACACTACACAGTTTCAGTGTCAGAAAGTGGCTGACAGATATGCCACAAACAGGACTGACGCAGATGCACTTAGTGGCAATAGAAATTTCCCTTTATAGGTGTGGGAGACTGCTGGGAAAATCAGGCCCACTGTATTACACTACACGGTTTCAGTGTCGGAAAGTGGCTGACAGATATGCCACAAACAGGACTGATGCAGATGCACTTAGTGGCAATAGAAATTTCCCTTTATAGGTGTGGGAGACTGCTGGGAAAATCAGGCCCACTGTATTACACTACACAGCTTCAGTGGCAGACAGTGGCTAGCAGATATATAAAAAAAAGGGACTGTGCTACAATAACAATCTCCCTACAATGATCTCAGGACAAGTATGGCAGCCAGCAATAAAAAGGACTGCTGCACACAAGAGTGTGGACAAAGAAACAAGAGAACTGTGCAGAAAGAAGCAACAGGATTTTTGCTTTGAAAAAAGCAGTTGGTTTGCACAGCGGCATACAAACAGCAATGCAGCTATCAGGGAGCCTTATAAGCTACAGAGCTGATGCACAGAAATCTAGCCTCCACTGTCCCTGCAAAGAAAAGGTGGTGTTGGACAGTGGAAATCGCTACAGCACAAGCGGTTTGGGGGTTTATATTTCCTACCTAACAATATCTCTGCTTCTGACGAAGCTGCAGCAACCTCTTCCTATGCTACGATCGGCAGAAGTAAGATGGCGGTCGGCGTGCACGCCCCTTTATAGCCCCTGTGACGCCGCTGAAAGCAAGCCAATCACTGTAATGCCCTTGTCTAAGATGGTGGGGACCGAGACCTATGTCATCACGCTGCCCACACTCTGCGTCCACCTTCATTGGCTGAGAAATGGCACTAAACGCGTCATATGAAATGCGACTTTGGCGCAAAGATCGCCAACCACATGGCCGATCCCACACTGGGATAGGCTCAGGTTTCACGAAACCCGACTTTGCCGAAAGTAGTCGATTTATGAAATTGACCGATCCGTTTCTCTCAACCCTAGACATCAGCATTATGGATTATCTACGGAAAGTTGAGTATAACTTTGAATTTTTATTTTTATTTTTACATTAATAAATGGGTAAAAGAGGGTTATTGTGGGGGAGTGTTTTGTTCAATTAAAGGACGTTTAGTGTGTGTTTTTCTTACTTTTGATTATGTAGTTAGTAATGGGGATGTCTGACAGATGCCTCTCCATTATTAACCCCTGGGAATGGTGTCAGCAGACATAAAACAGCTGACATCAACCCCAAAACTATTACCCCACTTTCCAATGCACCAGTACAAGTGGGAAGAGAAGAGGCTAAGCACCAGCACTGCTGCATCTAATGGACACAGCATTTCTGGGGCAGCTGAATGCTGGTGTTTTTAGTTTGACAGTGGGCCAATATCGATGGCCCCTTCCCAACCTATTAATATCAGCTCGCAACTGTGTGTTTAGCCTTGATGGTTATTAAATATAAGGGGGACCCCATGTCATATTTTATGGGGGGTTCCCCATTTTAAAAAATAGTAAAAGCTATAATGACAGCTATAAGCTGATTTTAATAGACTGGGAAGCTTCATGGAAATTGGCCTCTTCCCAGAATAATACCAACAGCCCCCAGCTGTCTGATTTTCCTCAGCTGGTTAATAAAATTAAAGGGGACCCCACACCATTCCTTTCTTTTATTTATTTATTAGCTAAATAAATGCACTGCACTAATTATCTCAATGACATATTAATTGTTATAGACTGGCGTCGGCTGGTGAATACTCTCATCAGTGTACACCTGCTCTCGCTGTGATCAGCGAGAAACACATATGCTGATGAGAGTACTACTCATCAACCAACGCCTGACTGGCAGTAACCTTATCACCACCGGTCACAGTTGCTGGCTCACATGCTGTCATCTGTGTTACGGCGTGGAAACCCCAGCACTGTGATCGGTGGTAATGTGAAACAGATGACAGGGTGGGTAACGCCGGATGTTCAGGCCCCCCCCCCATTCATTTGAATGGGGTCCGGGTTCCTGGATTCAGTTTGGGTACCATTCTTGTACCCAAACCAAACTTTTTTTTTAAAAAAATTCTGAAAACGATGGGCCCGAACATGGGTCCGCCCAAGCCCAATCGGGATGCATCATCACAAGCCAGCTTTGGCGGCATCCAGCATATGTGCAGTGCATAGATAAGGCTAGCAAACCACATTAATTTGTGTCCTGAAGGAAATCAATAAAGACAGAAAGTGGCCAGATGTTCAGGAGAGAAGAATCACCTCTTGTAATGATTCCTATAAATATAAGCTTGAAGATAGCATCATATTAAAAATTTCTGGATCCAACAATGTAAATTATTCAAAGGAAACATAAGTTTATTTTGTAAAGTTCTATTATTTTTATTGCACACGCAGGTCATGTAATTATTTAGAATTATTAATTTGTAAAAGAGTAGTCGGAAAATGATGTTAACCTTCACTGAGGCTCACCAGAGAATAACTTGGTCCTCAAGTGGGAAAGTATAAACCCAGATTCAGGCAAGCTGTGTTTGACTATTAAGTCTGGATAAATTGAGACATTTTGCACTTATTAAACAGCTAAATATAAGTCTCTAAGAATAAAACAGGACATGAACTTTGTGTGTAATGTACAATTTTACACATGAATCCCTTTAACAGGACACATTTGTGCATAGTAGTCAGTAGAGGTCACACAAGGACTTATTATTTACTGCCAAAGCTAGTGATTAATTGAACAATATTATCCTCGAGTCTTGGCTTTTGATCATGTCTTTCACAGCACTCGATCAAGGTGTCCAACACACTTTCATATAATCCACTGTTTCCTCTGCTTGCTACGGTTCCAGAGTCTTAAGATGTATAAGATCTTGAAACTATTTCTACATGTAAAGCACATTCATGGCCACTCAAGTGTTAATATACTCAAATCCCCAATATTTTAAACATTTTTCAGAATATTGTAAGACCAGATTCTAGCGTAACATGCAATATGACTACTAACATTATGAGAGCAGGTGCTTGTATACTAATGTATGCATATGTAAAATGCACAATACACATTACAATTGCAGTCTGATTTAATAACCATACTTTCTGTATATCCTTCACATAAAAAAAACCCAAGGCAGTGGCAATGGCTTGTAGGCTCACATCTTCAGCTGGAATCTAAATAGTCTTTGAATGTAAAAGTAGGAAGACTGACATTTGGGAGGGGCAAATATGCCTTTCTCTTTGCATTGTCTGATCTAATCAAATTTAAGATTTTGATACTTGATTACCATATCAAAAGACTGAATATTTAACAAAAAATAACAACTGCAACGAATAAATCTACACATTATCATAATATATATTGGGGACAGTCAGAGTCGAAGTGTATGTACACATAGTCTTTTGATGTGGATTTCAGAGCATACTCTGCTCCAAAATCCACATAAAAATTGCTAGAAATACAGTTTGAATAAGCTTCGTATTGGTTTTAACGGGGAATCGTATTACTGCTTATATAACACATTTTTTTCGGACTCGGTATTAAAGCTGCACCATGGGAAAAAAGAAGAGGCTTGTAACTTCATTAATTTGTCTTTTAAAGTGTACAAAAAAGGATTTAAAAAATCAATGAAGGAAATAAAAACAAGAATAAAAAAAAACGTATTAAAAACAGCATAAAAAAAATCTCAAAACTGAAAAATCCATTGGAAAAGAAAGTAGGATTTCTGTTAAATACCATATTGGTAATTAATATTTGACCAATGGGGTCCTAACTTAAACATAACCCTGTTATTTCTAAAGTTAGTTAGCTAAGAAAGTGCTTTGCCATTTTGTCTCTAATTGGCTCAGTTTTCAACAGAGTCTAGATAGTAAGTCATTGACTAAAATGGTAGAATGAAAACATGGGTTAGCGGATATCTGCTGAGCTCCACGCTGGGGCTTAGTGACCTCACCACCCTAGTCCAATTTAAGGCCCATTGACACACACACACCCGTAACCTGAGATTGAGTTTCTAGACCTATTTGATTGGTGTGCTCTACCATCTGTCCATACTGTGTTTGCTTGCTTCCTTCCCTTTTGGGTTACACTCACGAGGTTCCAGAGTGTACAAAGTCCTCACTGTCCACATGCATTCCAGCTTGCTGCTTCAACACCCAGGGTCTGTGTGCCCACATGGACCTGGGGCTTAGAGGATCCACCTCACTTGGTGAGCCTTGATACAAAGGTCTCCACAAATTTTTATACTTGTATATTTTAGAATGAAATAAAAAAATATTTTCCATTTATTTATTCACTAGATGGTGGCCCGATTCTAATGCATCGGGTATTCTAGAATATGTATGTAGTTTATTTATGAAGTTTACAGAATAATGCAATTTATACACAGGATTCGGCCGGCCGCGACCAATTAGCGAAGCGTGGTTCAAATTCCGCGCCAGTTCGCTGGCAGACTGCGCTTGTCGCTGATTGTTCACGCAGGGTGTGACAAATCAGTGAAGCCAGGGCTGGCTCCAGGTTTTTGAGGGCCCCGGGCGAAAGAGTCTCAGTGGACCCTCCTCTTTAACGCATACCACGATTCATGATGCACAGATACAGCAGAGAAATATAGCACAGCCAAGTAGCATATAACACAGCCCATGTAGTACATAGCACAGCCATGTAGTATATAGCACAGCCATGTAGTATATAACACAGCCATGTAGTATATTGCCCAGCCACATAGTATATAGCACAGCCCAGGTTTTTGAAGGCCCCGGGCAAAAGAGTCTCAGTGGGCCTTCCTCTTTAACACATACCACAATTCATAAAGCACAGATACAGCAGAGAAATATAGCACAGCCAAGTAGCGTATAACACAGCCCACGTAGTATATAACACAGCCCACGTAGTATATAACACAGCCCACGTAGTATATAACACAGCCACGTAGTATATTGCTCAGCCACATAGTATATAGCACAGCCCACGTAGTATATTGCCCAGCCACATAGTATATAGCACAGACACGTAGTATATTGCCCAGCCACATAGTATATTGCCCAGCCACTTAGTATATTGCTCAGCCATGTAGTAAATTGCCCAGACACGTAGTATATAGCACAGATACATAGTATATTGCCCAGCCACATAATATATTGCACAGCCATGTAGTATATTGCCCAGCCTCGTAATATATTGCACAACCACGTAGTATATTGCACAGCCACGTGCTGAATCAAAAAGTGGCTGGCCCAGTCCCATCGTCCTTGTACAGAAGCCCAGTGGTAAGTGGCGGTATTGAAACGACTATCGCAGGCTCAATCAGGTGTCCAATGTTGATGCATACCTCACCATGGAAACAACAAAACCCCTCACATTTGCATTGATCCACTCCAGCCTGGACTACTGTAACGCTCTATTAATTGGCCTTCCCCTTACTCGACTTTTCCCTCTCCAGTCCATCCTTAATGCAGCAGCCAGGGTCATCCATCTGGCTAATCGGTACTCAGACGTGTCCGCTCTTTGCCAGTCGTTACACTGGCTGCCCATTGACTATAGGATCAAAATTCAAAGTACTTGTTCCCACCCGCAAAGCTCTCCATAGTGTGGCACCCCCTTGCATCTGCTCCCTCATCTCTGTCTATTGGCCTAGCCGATCGCTGCGCTCTGCAAACGACTTTCAACTAACCTCTGCACTAATTCGTACCTCCCACTCCCGACTCCAAGACTTCTCCCACGCTGAGCCAATCCTCTGGGATGCTCTACCCCAAGAAATTAGTTCCATCCACAACTTGCACAGTTTTAGGTGTTTCGTCAAAACACATTTGTTCAGAGCGGCCTATCACGTTCCCCAATCAAAGTCATTTTATGTGTAAGTGTGTGTAGCCCATTCACTATCTCTATCTTTCCCCCACTCCCTCAAGATGGCTGGACCGTCATTGTAAATACACACCTGTACTTTGTATATCCCCGACCTCATTGTAGATTGTAAGCTCTCACAAGCAGGGTCGTGTTATTTGGCTTTAATAATTGTATTGTTAACGTTGCTACTTATGACTGTTGTGTTTGAAACTGTTAAACTTTAAAGTGCTGTGGAATATGTTGGCACTATATAAATAAAGATTATTATTATTATTATTATTTAGTCCACTGGTTTGCGGTAGCATATTGATATCTATTGCTTGGTTTTGTATGTAAATGTTGAGGTCCAGAAAATTAATGCTGGAATGGTTGTTTGTGGGGCTCAATTTGAGGAATACTTCATTGGAGTTAATTTCCCTCAAAAATGATAAGAGATTCTTCAGAACCCTTCCAAATTAAAATTATGTCATCTATAAAACACCACCATAGGACCAGGTCCAGTCGCAGCGTGCCATTAGGAAAGATGGTGATATGTTCCCATCTGCCCATGTATAAATTAGCATAGCTGGGAATGAATAAGGTACCCATGGCGGTGCCCCATGTTTGAAGACACATGTCATTATTGTATGATAAATAATGATGCGCAAAAATAAAATTAATACTGTCTATAATAAACTTGAATTTCAAACAAAACTGAGACAGAAAGTTGCAGTGAAAAAAGATATTTATGATAATACAAAATCTAGAATTAATATTTGCAGCATTATTAAAAACGATGTTATACATTAAAACTAAACAAGAAAACAAGGATAGCTCAGGAAAATCAGAAAAAGAGGAACAACATACCATAAACATCCACCTTCTATAAGGACAATAATAACAAACAGGGAAATAGATGATTAAGTATGTACATATATAGTAATATACAGTGGGGCAAAAAAGTATTTAGTCATTCAGCAATAGTGCAAGTTCCACCACCTAAAAAGATGAGAGGCGTCTGTAATTTACATCATAGGTAGACCTCAACTATGGGAGACAAACTGAGAAATAAAAATCCAGAAAATCACATTGTCTGTTTTTTTATCATTTTATTTGCATATTATGGTGGAAAATAAGTATTTGGTCAGAAACAAACAATCAAGATTTCTGGCTCTCACAGACCTGTAACTTCTTCTTTAAGAGTCTCCTCTTTCCTCCACTCATTACCTGTAGTAATGGCACCTGTTTAAACTTGTTATCAGTATAAAAAGACACCTGTGCACACCCTCAAACAGTCTGACTCCAAACTCCACTATGGTGAAGACCAAAGAGCTGTCAAAGGACACCAAAAACAAAATTGTAGCCCTGCACCAGGCTGGGAAGACTTAATCTGCAATAGCCAACCAGCTTGGAGTGAAGAAATCAACAGTGGGAGCAATAATTAGAAAATGGAAGACATTCAAGACCACTGATAATCTCCCTTGATCTGGGGCACCACGCAAAATCCCACCCCGTGGGGTCAGAATGATCACAAGAACGGTGAGCAAAAATCCCAGAACCATGCGGGGGGACCTAGTGAATGAACTGCAGAGAGCTGGGACCAATGTAACAAGGCCTACCATAAGTAACACACTACGCCACCATGGACTCAGATCCTGCAGTGCCAGACGTGTCCCACTGCTTAAGCCAGTACATGTCTGGGCCCGTCTGAAGTTTGCTAGAGTGCATTTGGATGATCCAGAGGAGTTTGGGGAGAATGTCCTATGGTCTGATTAAACCAAACTGGAACTGTTTGGTAGAAACACAACTTGTCGTGTTTGGAGGAAAAAGAATACTGAGTTGCATCCATCAAACACCATACCTACTGTAAAGCATGGTGGTGGAAACATCATGCTTTGGGGCTGTTTCTCTGCAAAGGGGCCAGGACGACTGATCCGGGTACATGAAAGAATGAATGGGGCCATGTATCGTGAAATTTTGAGTGCAAACCTCCTTCCATCAGCAAAGGCATTGAAGATGAAACGTGGCTGGGTCTTTCAACATGACAATGATCCAAAGCACACCGCCAGGGCAACGAAGGAGTGGCTTCGTAAGAAGCATTTCAAGGTCATGGAGTGGCCTAGCCAGTCTCCAGATATCAACCCTATAGAAAACCTTTGGAGGGAGTTGAAAGTCCGTGTTGCCAAGCGAAAAGCCAAAAACATCACTGCTCTAGAGGAGATCTGCATGGAGGAATGGGCCAACATACCAACAACAGTGTGTGGCAACCTTGTGAAGACTTACAGAAAACGTTTGACCTCTGTCATTGCCAACAAAGGATATATTACAAAGTATTGAGATGAAATTTTGTTTCTGACCAAATACTTATTTTCCACCATAATATGCAAATAAAATGATAAAAAAACAGACAATGTGATTTTCTGGATTTTTATTTCTCAGTTTGTCTCCCATAGTTGAGGTCTACCTATGATGTAAATTACAGACGCCTCTCATCTTTTTAAGTGGTGGAACTTGCACTATTGCTGAATGACTAAATACTTTTTTGCCCCATTGTATATAGTGCACGGTTAATGAAAATAATGTTATGTTCCATTAAGTATCATTAATCATCAGATTTCATGTAGACTAAATCACCCACTAAATAATTTTTGAACCTGAAAATTAGGCTAACAGTGATACAAGAGTCAATTAAGTAAAGTCAAATCTTAAAATGAAAATTATACCTTAGGTTGTATCACCTCATGTATGGAGTGGGGATGTGTGGTTTGGTATGTGCGACTCTTAACTGCGACACACTTTGTAAAGTGCAGCGGGGTTAAGAGAAGCACACACCAAACCTCCCTATATGAGGTGATACAACCTAAGGAAATATCTTCAATTTAAGATTTAATCGTACTTAATTAACCTTTCTACCATTGTTAGCCTAATTTTCAGGTTCAAAGATTATTTAGCATGTATTCACAAGATACTGACTGAGTGGCTGATTTAGTGACATTACAATCTACATGGAATCTGATTTTTAATGATAAGTAATTAATACCGTATTTTGCGGACTATAAGACGCACCGGACCATAAGGCGCACCCCAAATTTGGGGTGAAAATTGCAGAAAAAAAAGATTTTTTTATAAGATGGGGGTCCGTCTTATTGTCCGAATTTACAGTATCTTACCTGAAGGCTGGCGGTGGCAGAGCAGGGTCACAGGAGGCATGGTGTCGGAAGAGGTGGGGTGATGCGGTACGGCGTGCACCTGAGCAGGGTCCCTTCCTGCTTAGGTGGGCGACGCCACGGCCTGGTGTCCATGGGAGGGTTGCAGCACTGGTTACCGGCAGAGGTGCTGGGATGAGGAGGTGCTGGGATCAGGAGGTGCTGGGATCAGGAGGTGCAGGGATCAGGAGGTGCTGCGATCAGGAGGTGCTGGGATCAGGAGGTGCTGCGATCAGGGGGTGCTGCGATCAGGAGGCGCAGTGACAGGTATGGTGTGAGAGGGTCCCTTTCCCCGGTGAGGTGATGCAGCAGCCCGGTAAGGAGCAGAGCCGGGTGAATGCTGTTGTTATCGGTGGTGGCGGCCATCTTCCGGGGGCCGCGCGAGCGCAGATGAAGCGCTCTGCTTCCCGGGGCTTCAGGAAAATGGCCGCGGGAGGCCGCGCATGCACAGATGGAGATCGCGCGGCCATTTTCCTGAAGCTAAGAACTTCAGAAAAATGGCCTCCGCGATCCCCATCTGCGCACGCACGGCATCCCGCGGCCATTTTCCTGAAGCCCCGGGAAGCAGAGAGCTTCATCTGCGCATGCGCGGCCCCCGGAAGATGGCCGCCACCACCGATAACAACAGCATTTACCCGGCTCTGCTCCTTACCGGGCTGCTGCATCACCTCACCGGGGAAAGGGACCCCGCTCTCTGCGCCTCCTCATCTCCGCATGTCTGCCGCCGCACCTCTGCCGCCGCACCTCTGCCACCGCACCTCTGCCGCCACGGGTAAGCCTGCATTTCGACTATTAGATGCACCCCCCATTTTCCCCCCTTTTTTGGGGGGGAAAAAGTGCGCCTTGTAGTCCGAAAAATACGGTATATAACATTATTTCCATGCACTGTGAACTTTGTATGGATTAATATAGCCATAATTACTTAGTCATCTATTTCCCTGTGTGTTATAATTGTCCTTATTGAAGATGGATGTTTATGGTCTGTTCCTCTTTTTCTGAGGTATCCTTGTATTCTTATTTAATTTTTATGTATAACAAACAAAGTTTTTAATGATTATGCAAATAAAAATTCTACATTTTATATTATCATGGAGCTCTTCTTTCACTGCAACTTTCTGTCTCAGTTGTGTTTGAATTTCTGTTTCATAGATGAAGTGCTATGTTATTATTTGGGAGAGAAACAATTGAAACCAGAAGTTTACATACACTATATAAAAGACACATATGCATGTTTTTGTCAATATGTGACATGAAATCAGAAGAAACATTTCTAGTTTTAGGTCAATTAGGATTACCATAATTATTAATTGTTAGGGCTAGCGGAACGCACTGAGTAAATATAGAGGTTTTATTATAATTGATGCGTTCGCAGCCCGGGGTCCACCGTGCAGGAGAACCTGCTGCTAGCAAATGGCGGAACTATATGAGCTAACCCTGTTACTTCACAGAGTAGCCGAAACTCAAAGCACTTCGCCCTGTTTGACTTCACAGTGGCACAGGCTAACTACTCAACTGAGAGCAGTCAGTGGTCACGCATGCACACAAACTCCTCACGGGAGGAGCCAGCATTCTAGGGGCTTATTTCAGCCAGGTCCCTGAATACATTCACACAAAATCTCCTCGCCGGAGGTGCCAGCATTCTAGGGGCTTATTTCAGCTGGGTTTCTGAACACAAACTCACATGACCACACTGGCACAAAGCACATAGCATAGAACAATACTAGCGCATGGCCGTGCGGCCATGCAAGCCTTAAATAGTTACAGCACGTACAGGACCTTCCTAGAAGGACCAATGAGAGGCTGCCACAGAGCGTGAGCACCTACAGGACCTTCCTGAAGGACCAAAGGCCTTAGCTGCAGTATTTGATCATGTGACCCTCGATCTCCACTGAGAGATCTTACTCTGGGCATGCTCAGAACGAGAAAAGCAGGACTTAGTCCCAGAAGCATCTGCTCGCTGCTGCCCGGCACTGACTTCAATGGCAGAAGCAGGAGAAGCAGCAGTAACTCTTTGTACAGAGTCAGACTGAGCGAGACGCTGGGACCGACGTCTCCACTGAGCAGGCTCCACTGCGGCAGAAGAAGAATGGGAGACCGCAGCGGAGATGGCCCGAGATTCCCCCTGTGCAGAGACGGGAACTCGACCTTTAACATTAATATTTGCCAAATTCCAGAATAATGAGAGAGAAAGTTTTAAGGCAATTTTATAACTTACTGCAAAGTCAAAAGTTTACATACATTTCATTAGTATTTGGTACCATTGCCCTTAAACTGAATGACTTGGGTCAATCATTTGGGATATCCTTCCACAAGCTTCTCACAATAGTTGGTAGGAATTTGGGCCCATTCTTCCTGACAAAACTGGTGTAACAATCCAGGTTTTTAGGTCGCCTTGCTAGCACCTGCCTTTTCAGCTTTGTCCATACATTTTCCATTGAATTGAGATCAGGACTTTTTGATGGGCACTTAAAGCTCAAAAAATTTAATTTTAGATTCATCAGACCGCAGGACATGTCTCTAAAAATTAATGTCTCTGTTCCTGTGTGCATTTGCAAACATTAATCTGGCTTTTTTATGCTTCTTTCAGAGTAATGGCTTGTTCCTGGCAGAGTGCCTTTCAACCTATGTTGATATAATAATAATTTCACTGTGGATATGACACAATAATACCAGCTTCTGCCATCATCTTCACAAGGTCTTTTGCTTTTGTCCTTAGATTGATATGCACATGTTGGACCAAAGCATGTTCATCTCTGGGACACAGAATCTGCCTTTTTCCTTAGCGAATGAAATATACGATAGCAACCCTATTTCCAAATTAATAAACTGTATATATGACTCAAAATATTTTACTCAAAAACAAAAGGGAATCAGGTGGCTACCAGAGAAGAAAAAGAGTGGCTAACCATTCAGGATTATACCAAACAAAAAATACCGTCATATGGAAAATCAAATAAATAATTAAAATAGATAAAGAAAAATCACCACAATATATATGTATAATATAAAATATGCCTTTATTGTATTTGGCAAAACATAGCACTAATTGTGCACGTACTTGGAAATATTACAGAAATAATTAAAAATATATGAAAAAAAGGACAAGAGGAAAAAGAATGTTATACAAACATCTGATTTAAAAAAATATATATATACATATATATATATATATATATATATATATATATATATATACTATATTATTGTCTAAGGGATACTTCCGTCCGTCTGTCCTTCTGTCTGTCTGTCTGTTATGGATACTCATTGGTCGCGGCCTCTGTCTGTCATGGAATCCAAGTCGCTGATTGGTCTCGCCAGCTGCCTGTCATGGCTGCCGCGACCAATCAGCGACGGCCACAGTCCGATTAGTCCTTCCCTACTCCCCTGCAAGCAGTGCCTGTCGCCTGCTCCATACTACCCACAGTCACCGCTCACACAGGGTTAATGCCAGTGGTAACGGACTGCGTTATGCAGTGGGTAACTCACTCCGTTACCGCCGCTATTAACCCTGTGTGACCAAGTTTTTACTATTGACGCTGCCTATGCAGCGTCAATAGTAAAAACATCTAATGTTAAAAATAATTTTAAAAAATAAAAAATCATTATATACTCACCTTTTGCCACCTTTCCCGTTCCTCTTGACGCTCCGGTGACCGCTCCATGCAAGCGGCAAGTTCCGGTGGCAAGCATGGTATGCGAGAAGGACCTGCCGTGACGTCACGGTCACGTGACTGCGACGTCATCACACCCTGGGACGGGAAGCTGCACCCCACACAGGCGACTAAACTACAACGCGCCTTCGGAAGGTGGGTATGTTTATTTTTTATTTTTTTAACCTGTGACATACGTGGCGGGGCAATATACTACGTAGCTGGGCAATATACTATGTGGCTGGGCAATATACATTACTGGGCAATATACTATGTGGCTGGGCAATATACATCACTGGGCAATATACTACGTGGCTGGGCAATATACTACGTCACTAGGCAATATACTATGTGGCTGGGCAATATATGTCACTGGGCAATATACTACGTCGCTGGGCAATATACTACGTGGCTGGGCAATATACTACGTCACTAGGCAATATACTATGTGGCTGGGCAATATATGTCACTGGGCAATATACTACGTCGCTGGGCAATATACTACGTGCCTGGGCAATATACTACGTGCCTGGGCAATATACTACATCACTGGGCAATATACTACGTGGCTGGGCAATATACTACGTCACTGGGCAATATACTATGTGGCTGGGCAATACTGTATATGTCACAGGGCAATATACTACATATGACTAAGGGTGCTATGTCACCAGAAACGCGTAGATAGTGTTTTTAATTATATTGTGCTGTTGTTTTATCCTCTATTTTTTGATATGAAGTGAATAAAGTACCAAGACTTTGCTTTTTCACCACCTCGTCGAGCTGG
This sequence comes from Ranitomeya variabilis, assembly GCF_051348905.1. Taxonomy (NCBI): domain Eukaryota; kingdom Metazoa; phylum Chordata; class Amphibia; order Anura; family Dendrobatidae; genus Ranitomeya; species Ranitomeya variabilis. The sequence continues at coordinate 165,347,194 of NC_135237.1, forward strand.
ATTTTTTTCTATTTCCAATATACTACATAGCTGTGTGATAGAAATATATATATCATGTAGATCTCACTTGCATGTATACTCCTCTATAATCATATATACTCATATATTCTCACAGCTAATATATACATTATAATCAATGGTTTAAAATGGCTGACATAAACTGATATAAGCCAGACAGATTGTATGGGGTTTTCCATGCAAAAGCGGAACAACGCCAGATGTATTAAGTGCTGATCAGATGTCTCAACTCTGTCCTAGATGCAGAAAGATGCAGAGAGCTCAATTTTAGTTGCTTAATCAGCATTCATATGTGCATTAATCACAATATTCCTTATATATTTGGATAACCAATGACAGAGGAGCTAGACAATATGGTAATTAACTAACCACTCCTAACAACCCCTAACCACTCCTTTCTATATGCAATTATAAAACTATATATGTACAATAAAGTATCAGTATTGGTGGAATGTTATTGACACAACAATGGTGTGCAGTCTCATTCCTTGAGCGCTCAAAATACTCAGTCTTATTGGGAACGGCCGCAGCACACACAGGGATAAATTTATCCAATCCAAATTTCCATATCAGCTGGGCAATATACTACGTCACTGGGCAATATACTACATGACTGGGCAATATACTACATGACTGGGCAATATACTACATGGCTGGGCAATATACTACGTGGCTGTGCAATATACTACGTCACTGGGCAATATACTACGTGACTGGGCAATATACTACGTGACTGGGCAATATACTACGTGACTGGGCAATATACTATGTGGCTGGGCAATATACTACGTGGGCTGTGCAATATACTATGTGGACATGCATATTCTAGAATACCCAATGCGTTAGAATGGAGCCACTATATATATATATATATATATATATATATATATATATATAATATATATATATATTGTAGGGATTTCACTCACTCAGGTGCGATGGCTGACACTCAGGAGGCACGTTCTTGGAAAAGTTCACAGGGTTTATGTTGTGAATTTGCTTTTTGCTCCCTCTAGTGGTTACTAGTTTTTTGACTCTGGTTTTTCTGTCATTCCTTTTATCCGCACCTGGGTCGTTAGTTAGGGGTGTTGCTATATAAGCTCCTTGGACCTTCAGTTCTATGCCTGGCAACGTAGTTATCAGAGCTAGTCTGCTGTGCTCTTGTCTACTGATCCTGGTTCCAGTTATATCAGCTAAGTCTGCCTTTTGCTTTTTGCTATTTGTTTTGGTTTTGTATTTTTGTCCAGCTTGTTCCAAATCTATATCCTGACCTTTGCTGGAAGCTCTAGGGGGGCTGGTGTTCTCCCCCCGGACCGTTAGACGGTTCGGGGGTTCTTGAATTTCCAGTGTGGATTTTGATAGGGTTTTTGTTGACCATATAAGTTACCTTTCTTTATTCTGCTATCAGTAAGCGGGCCTCTCTGTGCTAAACCTGGTTCATTTCTGTGTTTGTCATTTCCTCTTACCTCACCGTCATTATTTGTGGGGGGCTTCTATCCAGCTTTGGGGTCCCCTTCTCTGGAGGCAAGAAAGGTCTTTTGTTTTCCTCTACTAGGGGTAGCTAGATTCTCCGGCTGGCGCGTGTCATCTAGAATCAACGTAGGAATGATCCCCGGCTACTTCTAGTGTTGGCGTTAGGAGTAGATATATGGTCAACCCAGTTACCACTGCCCTATGAGCTGGATTTTTGTATTCTGCAGACTTCCACGTTCCTCTGAGACCCTCGCCATTGGGGTCATAACAGTTTGCCAGGCCAGTATTAAATGTTTAATGCATTGCAGAAGAGGGATTATAAGAAAGAAGATTCTGAGTTTTTTTTTTTTTTTTTTCTTCTTCCCCTTTATTTCAGAGTGGCTATGCTTGCTGCAGACATGAATGTCCAGACCTTGATTACAAGTGTGGACCAGCTGGCTACTCGTGTGCAGGGCATACAAGACTATGTTATCAGAAATCCTAGGTCAGAACCTAAAATACCGATTCCTGAACTGTTTTCCAGGACAGGTTTAAGTTTAGGAATTTCGTGAATAATTGTAAATTGTTTCTGTCCCTGAGACCCTGTTCATCTGGAGATTCTGCTCAGCAAGTAAAAATTGTTATTTCGTTCTTACGGGGCGACCCTCAGGATTGGGCTTTTTCGCTGGCGCCAGGAGATCCGGCATTGGCTGATCTTGATGCGTTTTTTCTGGCGCTCGGTTTACTTTATGAGGAACCCAATCTTGAGATTCAGGCAGAAAAGGCCTTGTTGGCTATGTCTCAGGGGCAGGACGAGGCTGAAGTGTATTGCCAAAAATTTTGGAAATGGTCCGTGCTGACACATTGGAACGAGTGTGCACTGGCCGCTAATTTTAGAAATGGCCTTTCTGAAGCCATTAAGAATGTTATGGTGGGTTTTCCCATTCCCACAGGTCTGAATGATACTATGGCACTGGCTATTCAAATTGACCGGCGGTTGCGGGAGCGCAAAACTGCAAATTCCCTCATGGTGTTGTCTGAACAGACACCTAATTCGGTGCAATGTGATAGAAAAACCGCAAATTCCCTCATGGTGTTGTCTGAACAGACACCTGATTTAATGCAATGTGATAGAATCCTGACTAGAAATGAGCGGAAAATTCATAGACGCCGGAATGGCTTGTGCTACTACTGTGGTGATTCTACACATGTTATCTCAGCATGCTCTAAACGTATAGCTAAGGTTATTAGTCCTGTCACCGTTGGTAATTTGCAACCTAAATTTATTCTGTCTGTAACTTTGATTTGCTCACTGTCATCTTATCCTGTCATGGCGTTTGTAGATTCAGGTGCTGCCCTGAGTCTCATGGATCTCTCATTTGCTAAGCGCTGTGGTTTTACTCTTGAACCATTAGAAAATCCTATTCCTCTTAGGGGTATTGATGCTACACCATTGGCAGCAAATAAACCGCAGTATTGGACACAGGTTACCATGTGCATGACTCCTGAACACCGCGAGGTGATACGTTTCCTGGTTTTACATAAAATGCATGATTTGGTCGTTTTAGGGCTGCCATGGTTACAGACCCATAATCCAGTCCTGGACTGGAAGGCTATGTCAGTCTCAAGTTGGGGCTGTCGTGGTATTCATGGGGATTCCCTGCCTGTGTCTATTGCTTCTTCTACGCCTTCGGAAGTTCCGGAGTATTTGTCTGATTATCAGGATGTCTTCAGTGAGTCTGAGTCCAGTGCACTGCCTCCTCATAGGGACTGTGACTGTGCTATAGATTTGATCCCAGGCAGTAAATTTCCTAAGGGAAGACTGTTTAATCTGTCGGTACCTGAACATACCGCTATGCGTTCATATATCAAGGAGTCTCTGGAGAAAGGACATATTCGTCCGTCTTCTTCCCCTCTTGGTGCGGGATTCTTTTTTGTGGCAAAAAAGGACGGATCTTTGAGACCTTGTATTGATTATCGGCTTTTAAATAAGATCACTGTCAAATTTCAGTATCCTTTACCGCTGTTGTCTGACTTGTTTGCCCGGATTAAGGGTGCCAAGTGGTTCACCAAGATAGACCTTCGTGGTGCGTACAACCTTGTGCGCATTAAGCAAGGTGATGAATGGAAAACCGCATTCAATACGCCCGAAGGTCATTTTGAGTACTTGGTGATGCCTTTTGGGCTCTCCAATGCGCCTTCAGTTTTTCAGTCCTTTATGCATGACATTTTCCGGAAGTATCTGGATAAATTTTTGATTGTTTATCTGGATGATATTTTGGTTTTTTCTGATAATTGGGATTCGCATGTGGAGCAGGTCAGGTTGGTCTTTAAAATTTTGCGTGAAAATTCTTTGTTTGTCAAGGGCTCAAAGTGTCTCTTTGGTGTGCAGAAGGTTCCCTTTTTGGGGTTCATTTTTTCCCCTTCTGCTGTGGAGATGGACCCAGTCAAGGTCCGAGCTATTCTTGATTGGACTCAGCCCTCGTCAGTTAAGAGTCTTCAGAAGTTCTTGGGCTTCGCTAACTTCTACCGTCGTTTTATCGCTAATTTTTCTAGCATTGTGAAACCTTTGACGGATATGACCAAGAAGGGCTCCGATGTAGCTAACTGGGCTCCTGCTGCCGTGGAGGCTTTCCAGGAGTTGAAACGCCGGTTTACTTCGGCGCCTGTTTTGTGCCAGCCTGACGTCTCACTTCCCTTTCAGGTTGAGGTGGATGCTTCGGAGATTGGGGCAGGGGCCGTTTTGTCGCAGAGAGGCCCTGGTTGCTCTGTTATGAAACCTTGTGCCTTTTTCTCTAGGAAGTTTTCGCCTGCCGAGCGAAATTATGATGTGGGCAATCGGGAGTTGTTGGCCATGAAATGGGCATTTGAGGAGTGGCGTCATTGGCTCGAGGGTGCTAAGCATCGTGTGGTGGTCTTGACTGATCACAAAAATCTGATGTATCTCGAGTCTGCTAAACGCCTTAATCCGAGACAGGCCCGCTGGTCATTGTTTTTCTCCCGCTTTGATTTTGTTGTCTCGTATTTACCAGGTTCAAAGAATGTGAAGGCCGATGCTCTTTCTAGGAGCTTTGTGCCTGATGCTCCTGGAGTCGCTGATCCTGTTGGTATTCTTAAAGATGGAGTTATCTTGTCAGCTATTTCTCCGGATCTGCGACGTGTGTTGCAGAGATTTCAGGCTGATAGGCCTGAGTCTTGTCCACCTGACAGACTGTTTGTCCCGGATAAGTGGACCAGCAGAGTCATTTCCGAGGTTCATTCCTCGGTGTTGGCAGGTCACCCGGGAATTTTTGGCACCAGAGATCTGGTGGCCAGGTCCTTTTGGTGGCCTTCCTTGTCAAGGGATGTGCGGTCATTTGTGCAGTCCTGTGGGACTTGTGCTCGAGCTAAGCCTTGCTGTTCTCGTGCCAGCGGTTTGCTCTTGCCCTTGCCTGTCCCGAAGAGACCTTGGACACATATCTCCATGGATTTCATTTCTGATCTTCCGCTATCTCAGGGCATGTCCGTTATCTGGGTGATTTGTGATCGCTTCTCCAAGATAGTCCATTTGGTTCCTTTGCCTAAGCTGCCTTCCTCTTCCGATCTGGTTCCTGTGTTTTTCCAGAACGTGGTTCGTTTGCACGGCATCCCTGAGAATATTGTGTCAGACAGAGGATCCCAGTTCGTTTCCAGGTTCTGGCGATCCTTTTGTAGTAGGATGGGCATTGATTTGTCGTTTTCGTCTGCTTTCCATCCTCAGACTAATGGACAGACGGAGCGAACCAATCAGACTTTGGAGGCTTATTTGAGGTGTTTTGTCTCTGCTGATCAGGACGATTGGGTGACATTCTTGCCGTTGGCTGAGTTTGCCCTTAATAATCGGTCTAGTTCCGCCACCTTGGTTTCGCCTTTTTTCTGCAACTCTGGTTTCCATCCTCGCTTTTCTTCGGGTCATGTGGAGCCTTCTGACTGTCCTGGGGTGGATTCTGTGGTGGATAGGTTGCAGCAGATCTGGAATCATGTGGTTGACAACTTGAAGTTGTCACAGGAGAAGGCTCAGCGCTTTGCCAACCGCCGCCGCGGTGTGGGTCCCCGACTACGCGTTGGGGATTTGGTATGGCTTTCTTCCCGCTTTGTTCCTATGAAGGTCTCCTCTCCCAAATTTAAACCTCGTTTTATTGGGCCTTACAAGATATTGGAAATCCTTAATCCTGTATCTTTTTGTCTGGATCTTCCTGTGTCGTTTGCTATTCACAATGTATTTCATAGGTCCTTGTTGCGGCGGTACATTGTGCCTGTAGTTCCTTCTGCTGAGCCTCCTGCTCCGGTGTTGGTTGAGGGCGAGTTGGAGTACGTGGTGGAGAAGATCTTGGATTCTCGCCTCTCCAGGCGGAGACTTCAGTACCTGGTCAAGTGGAAGGGCTATGGTCAGGAGGATAATTCCTGGGTGGTCGCCTCTGATGTTCATGCGGCCGATTTAGTTCGTGCCTTTCATGCCGCTCATCCTGATCGCCCTGGTGGTCGTGGTGAGGGTTCGGTGACCCCTCACTAAGGGGGGGGTACTGTTGTGAATTTGCTTTTTGCTCCCTCTAGTGGTTACTAGTTTTTTGACTCTGGTTTTTCTGTCATTCCTTTTATCCGCACCTGGGTCGTTAGTTAGGGGTGTTGCTATATAAGCTCCTTGGACCTTCAGTTCTATGCCTGGCAACGTAGTTATCAGAGCTAGTCTGCTGTGCTCTTGTCTACTGATCCTGGTTCCAGTTATATCAGCTAAGTCTGCCTTTTGCTTTTTGCTATTTGTTTTGGTTTTGTATTTTTGTCCAGCTTGTTCCAAATCTATATCCTGACCTTTGCTGGAAGCTCTAGGGGGGCTGGTGTTCTCCCCCCGGACCGTTAGACGGTTCGGGGGTTCTTGAATTTCCAGTGTGGATTTTGATAGGGTTTTTGTTGACCATATAAGTTACCTTTCTTTATTCTGCTATCAGTAAGCGGGCCTCTCTGTGCTAAACCTGGTTCATTTCTGTGTTTGTCATTTCCTCTTACCTCACCGTCATTATTTGTGGGGGGCTTCTATCCAGCTTTGGGGTCCCCTTCTCTGGAGGCAAGAAAGGTCTTTTGTTTTCCTCTACTAGGGGTAGCTAGATTCTCCGGCTGGCGCGTGTCATCTAGAATCAACGTAGGAATGATCCCCGGCTACTTCTAGTGTTGGCGTTAGGAGTAGATATATGGTCAACCCAGTTACCACAGCCCTATGAGCTGGATTTTTGTATTCTGCAGACTTCCACGTTCCTCTGAGACCCTCGCCATTGGGGTCATAACAGTTTATTACCTCATAAACCACATGGCAAAATAACAGCAAACAAATAGCCTTTAGTTCAGGAAAAGAAAAACAAAGTGTCCAGTCATTCAGGCTCAGACCTTGTGCCTTCACACACTCTGGAGGTTAGCACCTCCACACATCTCCTGTGTTAAGCATTTGCCTGTTTTATATAGAGCTAACCACACCCAGTAACCCATCACATGATTAGCCATGTGGTCTGACATCACCACAGGTCCTGGAACACACATATATACATGGTTATATACAACAAAGAAATACTCCGGACTACATTACAGCAACAAGGCACTTATATGGCACATACCTCCCGTCGACTACACACCCTTTAGCCATGCTACATACCTCCCCCCTCTGCCTAAAGCCGTGGGGCTTGGCACTTTTCCCCACTAAACAAGGGATTCTTGATAGGGCATCCGCATTACCGTGCAGCTTTCCGGCCCTATGTTCCACATGGAAACTGAAGTCCTGCAGGGCTAAGAACCAGTGGGTGACCCTAGCATTTCTACCCTTTGTTTCCCTCATCCATCTTAGTGGGGCATGGTCAGATATCAGTCTGAATTTACGACCCAGCAGATAGTCCACCGCCCACTTTATGGCCAAACACTTTTTTTCCACGACTGAGTAGTTCTTCTCAGATGAGGACAGCTTTCTACTCAGATAGAGAACAGGATGCTCCTCCCCATGTAGCTCTTGGGAAAGGACTGCTCCTACCCCAACATCTGAGGCATCTGTCTGAAGAATAAATTATTTATTAAAGTCTGGGGCCAACAGAACGGGCTGCTTACATAGAGCCCCTTTCAACTCTTTGAAGGCTGACTCTGTCTCTTCGGACCATTTAACCATCACCGATTTTGTCCCCTTTAGCAGATCAGTCAGAGGCGCAGCCACTGTGGCGAAGTTCGGGATGAACCTCCTGTAATATCCCACGATTCCCAGAAAGGCTTTAACTTGCTTTTTGGAGAGTGGTTTCGGCCATGTTTGGATTGCCTCCACTTTCCTGATTTGGGGCTTTATTTCTCCACGACCCACTATATAGCCTAGGTATTTAGCTTCTTCCTTACCCAAGGCACACTTCTTCGGGTTTATTGTAAACCCCGCCTCTCTTAGAGCATCAAACACCGCTTGGACTTTCTCCAGAGGACTCTCCCAGTCCGGGCTAAAGATGACGATATCATCTAGGTACGCAGCAGCGTAGGCCTTATGGGGTGCAAGAACTCTATCCATAGCCCTCTGGAAGGTCGCCGGAGCTCCCTGTAGGCCAAACGGCATCCGGACATACTGGAAGCATCCATCAGGTGTCGAAAAGGCCGTCTTCTCCTTGGCTTCCTGTGCCATGGGGATCTGCCAATACCCCTTTGTCAAATCCAAGGTGGATATATATCTGGCGTGCCCAAGCCTTTCAATGAGCTCATCAACGCGGGGCATGGGATAAGCGTCAAACTTGGAGACCTCATTCAACTTCCGATAGTCGTTGCAAAACCTCCACTCTCCATCAGGTTTTGGGACCAGGACAATTGGGCTCGACCAACCGCTCTTGGATACCTCAATGACTCCAAGCTTCAACATACGCTCCACTTCCTTGGAGATAACTTCTCGACGAGCCTCAGGAATACGATAGGGCTTCACGTTCACCCGCACATGTGGCTCTGTTAGGACCTCGTGCTCTATGACCTTCATGTGTCCTGGCAACTCTGAAAACAGGTCCCTGTTTTTCTGGAGTAACTCCCGGCACTGCTGTTTCTGGGCCTTCGATAGCGTCTCCGCTATAGTAACCGCTCCAACCTCACCTTCTGGGTTGCTTAACAACGATGGAGTCACTGTCGGCTCTCTATCTTGCCACGGCTTGATGAGGTTGACATGGTATACTTGGAATGGTTTCCGTCTTCCTGGTTGGTGAATTTTATAATTTACTTCACCAAGTTTCTCGACAACCTCATATGGCCCTTGCCATTTGGCCAAGAACTTGCTCTCCACCGTCGGAACTAACACAAGAACTCGGTATCCCGGATTGAACTGCCTCACTCTTGCAGACCAGTTGTAGACTCTGGCCTGAGCTTCTTGTGCCTGGAGGAGGTGTTCTTTCACAATAGGCATCACCTTTGCAATCCTCTGCTGCATCAGGGCCACATGCTCAATGACGCTTCTGTGGGGCATGACTTCGGTTTCCCAGATTTCCTTGGCTATATCCAGGAGTCCTCGTGGATGTCGGCCATATAGAAGCTCAAACGGTGAGAATCCTGTGGAGGCCTGTGGAACTTTACGAATGGAAAACATCAGGTAGGGTAAGAGACAATCCCAGTCTCTACCATCTTTCTCTATAGCTTTTCTCAGCATGCTCTTCAGTGTCTTGTTAAATCTCTCAACAAGACCATCTGACTGGGGATGGTACACCGAGGTCCTCAACTGGGAGATTTTCAGGGCTTTGCACAACTCCCTCATTACTTTGCTCATGAAAGGTGTCCCCTGGTCAGTCATGATCTCCTTCGGCAGACCTGTCCGGGAAAAGACATGGACCAACTCGCGGGCTATACTCTTTGAGGAAGAATTTCTCAGAGGAATTGCCTCAGGATAGCGTGTGGCATAGTCCAGGATGACTAATATATACTGATGGCCCCAGGCTGATTTAACTAAGGGACCAACCAAGTCCATGGCAATTCTCTCGAACGGCACCTCAATAATGGACAGGGGCACAAGGGGGTTCCAGAAATGAGGAGTGGGAGCAGTTAGCTGACATGTAGGGCAGGACCTGCAGTAGTTCACTATTTCCCGGTGACACCCAGGCCAATAGAACCTCTGCACAACCCGTTCCTGCGTTTTTTCCACCCCTAGGTGTCCACCCAAGATGTGTGAATGGGCCATGTCCAACACCTTCCGTCTATATGGACCCAGCACTACCAACTGCTCTACCAACTCCTCCCTTATTTTCGTGACCCGGTACAACAACTCCCCATTCATCAGGAAATGGGGAAATCTTGTGTCTGCCCCCGGCTCCTGTACCACCCCGTCAATAACTGTGACATTATTAAGGGCTTCCCTCAGAGTGGGGTCCCTATGTTGGGCAGTTCCAAAATTTTCACCGGTTACCTCTATCTCCAGAATGTCAGATGCAGGGGACACTTCCTCCTCATCCCCAACCAGAACACAAAAAGGAAACCTGTCTGACTCCGGGTGTGGGGACACCCTTCCAGGGTTCATTGGTTCCCTACTCTTGCTAGGGAGCTCAGAACCTTTTCCCCACAAATCCCAAAACAAACAGAAATCCCGGCCAATAATTATAGGGTGCAACAAGTCCTGCACGACGCCGACTATGTGGGACTCAGTGCCACATGCCGTTTCAATGTCCACCCTAGCCAAAGGGTAGTCCTTTGCATCACCATGTATGCACCGCACTCCAACCCTCTTTCCCGGGAGCAGGTGGAGAGGAAAAGTGGCCCTCACCAGGGTCACTAAGCTCCCTGAGTCTAACAGTGCCGTTACTGCTCGACCGTTCACCTTTACGGGACACGCTTGAGGTCCCTCGTTGGGCGGAGAGTTCACACTGCAGGCTGGATACGCATAGTATGAACAACGGCGTCCCATGCTGCAGTCCATCTGCTCAGTGGTCTGGGAACAACGGGCAGCTATATGTCCTGGCCCGTGGCACCTCCAACAAATAATATCACCCGTAGGGACCTTGGGCACCACCTCCCCCGCCCTTTGTGACCTTGGACGTGCCACCCCTTTTTGGGACTCAGCTCCCTTCTGGGACCCCCAGTACGGCATGGGTTGCCTCCCGGAGGAGCCTTCCAACCCTTGGTATCTCTCAACCAGTCCGATCAGCTCGTCAGCATTCTGGGGATCACCCTGGGCAACTCAAGTCTGTATGGACCTCGGGAGGGAATGCACAAACCGATCCATCATCACCCGTTCCACCATCTGTGCAGGTGTACACGACTCTGGCTGCAGCCATTTCTGGACCAGGTGCAACAAATCAAACATTTGAGAGCGAGGCGGTTTGTCCCGGTGATAGGCCCAGCTGTGAACTCGCTGTGCCCTGACAGTCAGTGTCACCCCCAAACGTGCGAGAATCTTGACTTTCAATTTGTGATACTCTTTGGCATCCTGCAAGGTTAAATCATAGTACGCCTTCTGGGGTTCTCCCGTCAGGTATGGCGCCAGTACCTCTGCCCACTGCTCTGGCGGGAGTTTTTCCCTCTCAGCGACCCTCTCAAACACCGTCAGGAAGGCCTCAACATCATCCCCGGGGGTCATTTTCTGCAATGCGCGTCTTACCGTGTTCCGGACGTGGGTGTCATCAGCCAAACCTGGGGTTGGGGCACTCGTCTTGCCCTGGATGGCGGTTGCCAGAAGCTGCATCTGCTGCCGTTGCTCCTGCTGGTTCTGTTGCATCTGCTGCATCAACAGCCTGTTGGTCTCTTGCTGCCGTTGCTCCTGCTGTGACTGCAACTGGACCAAGTGTTTCAGCAGGTCCTCCATTTTCCCCGGCAATGCTTGCTGGCTTACAACAGACTTGACCCAGGACATCCAATAACAGACTCTTCGTCTCCGCTGGGAATGCTGCCCGCACGTCTACCACCAATTGTAGGGATTTCACTCACTCAGGTGCGATGGCTGACACTCAGGAGGCACGTTCTTGGAAAAGTTCACAGGGTTTATTACCTCATAAACCACATGGCAAAATAACAGCAAACAAATAGCCTTTAGTTCAGGAAAAGAAAAACAAATTGTCCAGTCATTCAGGCTCAGACCTTGTGCCTTAACACACTCTGGAGGTTAGCACCTCCACACATCTCCTGTGTTAAGCATTTGCCTGTCTTATATAGAGCTAACCACACCCAGTAACCCATCACATGATTAGCCATGTGGTCTGACATTACCACAGGTCCTGGAACACACATATATACATGGTTATATACAACAAAGAAATACTCCGGACTACATTACAGCAACAAGGCACTTATATGGCACATACCTCCCGTTGACTACACACCCTTTAGCCATGCTACAATATATATACCTATGCAGAGGTGTGTACATATATTGCATGTACATAAATTAAAACCATCTAAATTAGATAATTTGTGTATATATGACCTAAGTGAGATGTATAAATTATGTAATCATATATTAGCAACCTAAAGTGCATGTGCAAAAGGTGAGTAATATATTGTAAAAAAATAATACAATAAAAATTTTATGTGTAAAAATGTGTATATATAAAAATATATAGAACAATTATGTGCAAAGAAAAGCAAAGAAGTGCAAATCACAATACATATACATATAAAAAATGCACCCACACACAAATCTGATCGTGCAACAAATTGATCTGTAATCAGAGACTATATAACAATAATAAAGCTAACCAATCAATTATGTGCACAGAAAATCACAGGTGAAAGCAGCACCATATATATATGCATGCATACACACATTTACATGTGTTATATTAACATAGCCCGGTGTGCGCACCAAGAATAGCACATACATTGGTTATATTATATATACCTTTACATCAGATATGTCCAAGTACAGAGCACCCCTGTTTGGTATCTGCATACTCATATTCACCTGGGAAATCATAGCATGATGTCAGTTTTACCATATATTGAACACTAGATGGTGGCCAGACTCTAACGCATTGGGTATTCTAGAATACGTATGTATGTACGTAGCGCTTTGCACAGCCACGTAGTATATAGCACAGCCACGTAGTATATAACACAGCCATGTAGTATATAACACAGCCACATAGTATATAGCAGCCACATAGTATATAGCACAGCCCACGTAACACAGACAGCCACGTAGTATATAGCACAGCCACGTAGTATATAACAAAGACAACCACATAGTATATAGCACAGTCACATAGTATATAGCACAGCCACGTAGTATATAGAACAGCCATATAGTATATAGCAGCCACATAGTATATAGCAGCCACATAGTATATAGCACAGCCCACGTAACACAGACAGCCACGTAGTATATAGCACATCCACATTGTATATAATAGCCACGTAGTATATAACACAGTCCATGTTATATATAGTACAGCCCAAGCAGTATATAACACAGGCCACATAGTATATAGCAGCCACGTTGTATATAGCAGCCACATAGTATATAACACAGCCCACGTAATATATAGCACAGCCCATGCAGTATATAACACTGCCCATGCAGTATATAACACAGCCCACGCAGTATAAAACACTGCCCACAGAGTATATAGCATCCAGGCAGGATATGACACAGCCCACGTAAAATATAGCACAGCCCACGTAGTATATAACACAGCCCACGCAGTATAAAACACAGCCCACGCAGTATAAAACACAGCCCACGCAGTATATAACACAGCCCATGTAGTGTATAACACAGCCCACCTAGTATATAGCAGTGTGGGCACCATATCCCTGTTAAAAAAAAATAAATACATGTAGAAAAGCCGCGGAGACACCATCACGTGTTTCTCAAGGCAAGCAATGAATAGCCAGGTCTTTCCGGGAAGGAACAACCACGGGAAGGGCAGTTTCCTACTCCACACTGATGAGGGGCAAATACCCCGAAACAGCTGTCTGTGGATGGATACCATGTTTTGGCATAGGTGGTTTTCCTTTATTTATGTGGCAGAATGGAGTCATTCAAAAGTACAACTTGTCTCACAAAAAATAAGCACTCAAACAACTATATGGCAGGAAAAATAAAAAAAAGTTATGGCTCTTGGAAGTAGGAAAGAAAAAAAACAACAGAAAATCGCCAGGGGTGAAGGTGTTAAAGAAATACATTATAAAAGAATGGTGTGAAATAAAAAATAATTGTGAAATACAGTCCATAGGTAAGAGTTTCAGGAAACAGAAGGACCTCTTATTTAAGACTGTCCAACTTAAAAGCACAACTTATTAAAGGGAACATGTCACCCCCAAAATCGAAGGTGAGCTAAGCCCACCAGCATCAGGGGCTTATCTACAGCATTCTGTAAAGCTGTAGATAAGCCCCCGATATATCCTGAAAGATGAGAAAAAAAGGTTAGATTATACTCACCTGGGCGGGTGGTCCGATCTGATGGACGTCGCGGTCCGGGGACTCCCATCTTCATAGGATGACGTCCTCTTCTTGTCTTCATGCTGCGGCTCCGGCGCAGGAGTACTTTGTCTGCCCTGTGGAGGGCAGAGCAAAGTACTGCAGTGCGCAGGCGCTGGGCCTCTCTGACCTTTCCCGGTGCCTGTGCACTGCAGTACTTTGCTCTGCCCTCAACAGGGCAGACAAAGTATGCATGTGCTGGACCGCGACGCGCATCGGACCGGACCGCAGCGGGACTGCCCCTGGGTGAGAATAATCTAACTTCTTTTTCTCATCTTTCAGGATACAATGGGGGCTTATCTGCAGCATTTCAGAATGCTGTAGATAAGCCCCTGATGCCGGTGGGCTTAGCTCACCTTCTATTTTGGGGTGACAGGTTTCCGTTAAAATATGGTCCAAATTTATTTTCCCCCCCTTTAAATTTTTTCAAAAAGTTCCAACCAAGCTTGAGTATGATCTTTGAAAATAAACACATGGTTAAAATAGCCATACAGTACAGACCAAAAGTTTGGACACACCTTCTCATTTAAAGATTTTTCTGTATTTTCATGACTATGAAAATTGTACATTCACACTGAAGGCATCAAAACTATGAATTAACACATGTGGAATTATATACTTAACACAAAAGTGTGAAACACCTGAAAATATGTCTTATATTCTAGATTCTTAAAAGTAGCCACCTTTTGCTTTGATGACTACTCTGCACACTCTTGGTATTCTCTTGATGAGCTTCAAGAGGTAGTCACCGGAAATGGTCCTCCAACAATCTTGAAGCAGTTCCCAGAGATGTTTAGCACTTGTTGGCCCTTTTGCCTTCACTCTGCGGTCCAGCTCACCCCAAACCATCTCGAATGGGTTCAGCTCTGGTGACTGTGGAGACCAAGTCATCTGGCGTAGCACCCCATTACTCTCCTTCTTGGTCAAATAGCCCTTACACAGCCTGGAGGTGTGTTTGGGGTCATTGTCCTGTTGAAAAATAAATGATGGTCCAACTAAACACAAACCGGATGGAATAGCATGCCGCTGCAAGATGCTGTGGTAGCCATGCTGGTTCAGTATGCCTTCAATTTTGAATAAATCCCCAACAGTCTCACCAGCAAAGCACCCCCACACCATAACACTTTCTCCTCCATGCTTCACGGTGGGAACCAGGTATGTAGAGTCCATCCGTTCACCTTTTCTGCTTCGCACAAAGACACGGTGGTTGGAACCAAAGATCTCAAATTTGGACTCCACTGATTTCCACTGCTCTAATGTCCATTTCTTGTGTTCTTTAGCCCAGACAAGTCTCTTCTGCTTGTTGCCTGTCCTTAGCAGTGGCTTCCTAGCAGCTATTTTACCATGAAGGCCTGCTGCACAAAGTCTCCTCTTAACAGTTGTTGTAGAGATGTGTCTGCTGCTAGAACTCTGTGTGGAATTGACCTGGTCTCTAATCTGAGCTGCTGTTAACCTGCGATTTCTGAGGCTGGTGACTCAGATAAACTTATCCTCAGAAGCAGAGGTGACTCTTGGTCTTCCTTTCCTGGGGTGGTCCTCATGTGAGCCAGTTTCTTTGTAGCGCTTGATGGTTTTTGCCACTGCACTTGGGGATACTTTCAAAGTTTTCCCAATTTTTCGGACTGACTGATCTTCATTTCTTAAAGTAATGATGGCTACTTGTTTTTCTTTACTTAGAATTTGTATTATTATTATTATTATTATTATAAAAAAGCAGCTAACAGTCTATTTAGTAGGACTATCAGCTGTGTATCCACCAGACTTCTGCACAACCCAACTGTTTGTCCCAACCCCATTTATAAGGCAAGAAATCCCACTTATTAAACCTGACAGGGCACACCTGTGAAGTGAAAACCATTCCCGGTGACTACCTCTTGAAGCTCATCAAGAGTATGCCAAGAGTGTGCAAAGCAGTCATCAAAGCAAAAGGTGGCTACTTTGAAGAACCTAGAATATAAGACATAATTTCAGTTGTTTCACACTTTTTTGTTAAGTATATAATTCCACATGTGTTAATTCATAGTTTTGATGCCTTCAGTGTGAATGTACAATTTTCATAGTCATGAAAATACAGAAAAATCTTTAACCCCTTCACCCCCAAGGGTGGTTTGCACGTTAATGACCGGGCCAATTTTTACTATTCTGACCACTGTCCCTTTATGAGGTTATAACTCTGGAACGCTTCAACGGATCTTGGCGATTCAGACAGATTGTTTTCTCAAGACATATTGTACTTCATGATAGTGGTAAAAAATTTTCGATATAACTTGCGTTTATTTGTGAAAAAATGAATATTTGGCGAAAATGTTGAAAATTTCGCAATTTTCCAACTTTGAATTTGTATGCCCTTAAATCACAGACATATGTCACGCAAAATACTTAACAAGTAACATTTCCCACATGTCTACTTTACATCAGCACAATTTTGGAACCAAAATTTTTTTTTGTGACGGAGTTATAAGGGTTAAAAGTTGACCAGCAATTTCTCATTTTTACAACACCATTTTTTTTTAGGGACCACATCTAATTTGAAGTCATTTTGAGGGGTCTATATGATAGAAAATACCCAAGTGTGACACCATTCTAAAAACTGCACCCCTCAAGGTACTCAAAAACCACTTTCAAAAAGTTTATTAACCCTTCAGGTGTTTCACAGGAATTTTTGGAATGTTTAAATAAAAATAAACATTTAACTTTTTTTCACACAAAATTTATTTCAGCTCCAATTTGTTTTATTTGTTGTACAATTTGTCCTGAGTACGCTGATACCCCATATGTGGGGGTAAACCACTGTTTGGGCGCATGGCAGAGCTCGGAAGGAAAGGAGCGCCATTTGACTTTTCAATGCAAAATTGACTGAAATTGAGATGGGACGCCATGTTGCGTTTGGAGAGCCCCTGATGTGCCTAAACATTGAAACCCTGTACAAGTGACACCATTTTGGAAAGTAGACCCCTTAAGGAACTTATCTAGATGTGTGTTGAGCACTTTGACCCAACAAGTGCTTCACAGAAGTTTATAATGCAGAGCCGTAAAAATAAAAAATCATATTTTTTCACAAAAATGATCTTTTCGCCCCCATTTTTTTATTTCCCCAAGGGTAAGAGAAGAAATTAGACCACAAAAGTTGTTGTGCAATTTGTCCTGAGTACGACGATACCCCATATATGGGGGTAAACCACTGTTTGGGTGCATAGCAGAGCTCGGAAGGGAAGGAGCGCTATTTTACTTTTCAATGCAAAATTGACTGGAATTAAGATGGGATGCCATGTTGCGTTTGGAGAGCCCCTGATGTGCCTAAACATTAAAAAACCCCACAAGTGACACCATTTTGGAAAGTAGACCCCCTAAGGAACTTATCTAGATGTGTTTTGAGAGCTTTGAACCCCCAAGTGTTTCACTACAGTTTATAACGCAGAGCCGTGAAAATAAAAATTCTTTTTTTTTTCACAAAAATGATTTTTAGCCCCCAGTTTTGCATTTTCACAAGGGTATCAGGATAAATTGGACCACAAAAGTTGTTGTCCAATTTGTCCTGAGTACACTGATACCCCATATGTGGGGGGGAACCACTGTTTGGGCGCATGACAGAGCTCGGAAGGGAAGGAGCGCCATTTGGAATGCAGACTTAAATGGATTGGTCTGCAGGCGTCACGTTGCATTTGCAGAGCCCCTGATGTACCCAAACAGTACAAACCCCCCACAAGTGACCCCATATTGGAAACTAGACCCCCCAATGAACTTATCTAGATGTGTTGTGAGAACTTTGAACCCCCAAGTGTTTCACTACAGTTTAAAAACGCAGAGCCATGAAAATAAAAATTCTTTTTTTTTTCACAAAAATGATTTTTAGCCCCCAGTTTTGTATTTTCACAAGGGTATCAGGATAAATTGGACCCCAAAAGTTGTTGTCCAATTTGTCCTGAGTACGCTGATACCCCATATGTGGGGGGGAACCACTGTTTGGGCGCATGACAGAGCTCGGAAGGGAAGGAGCGCCATTTGGAATGCAGACTTAAATGGATTGGTCTGCAGGCGTCACGTTGCATTTGCAGAGCCCCTGATGTACCCAAACAGTACAAACCCCCCACAAGTGACCCCATATTGGAAACTAGACCCCCCAAGGAACTTATCTAGATGTGTTGTGAGAACTTTGAACCCCCAAGTGTTTCACTACAGTTTACAACGCAGAGCCGTGAAAATAAAAAATCCTTTTTTTCCCACAAAACTTATTTTTTGGCCCCCAGTTTTGTATTTTCCCAAGGGTAGCAGGAGAACTTGGACCCCAAAAGATGATGTCCAATTTGTCCTGAGTACGCTGATACCCCATATGTTGGGGTAAACCCCTGTTTGGGCACACGGGAGAGCTCTGAAGGGAAGGAGCACTGTTTTCCTTTTTCAACGCAGAATTGGCTGGAATTCAGATCGGATGCCATGTCCCGTTTGGAGAGCCCCTGATGTGCCTAAACAGTGGAAACCCCCCAATTATAACTGAAACCCTAATCCAAACACACCCCTTACCCTAATCCCAACAGTAACCCTAACCACTCCTCTAACCCAGACACACCCAACCCTATTCCCAACCGAAAATGTAATCCAAACCCTAACTCTATCTTTAGCCCCAACCCTAACTGTAGCCCCAACCCTAGCCCCAACCCTAGCCCTAACCCTAGCCCTAACCCTAGCCCTATCACTAGCCCTAACACTAGCCGTAACACTAGCCCTAGCCCCAACCCTAGCCCTAACCCTAGCCCCAACCCTAGCCCTAACCCTAACCCTAACCCTAGCCCCAACCCTAGCCCCAACCCTAACCCTAACCCTAGCCCTTGCCCTAACCCTAACCCTAGCCCTAACTCTAGTCCTAACTCTAATGGGAAAATGGAAATAAATACGTTTTTTTATTTTTTTTATTTTTCCCTAACTAAGGGGGTGATGAAGGGGGGTTTGATTTACTTTTATAGCGGGTTTTTTAGCGGATTTTTATGATTGGCAGCCGTCACACACTGAAAGACGCTTTTCATTGCAAAAAATATTTTTTGCGTTACCACATTTTGAGAGCTGTAATTTTTCCATATTTGAGTCCACAGAGTCATGTGAGATCTTGTTTTTTGTGGGACGAGTTGACGTTTTTATTGGTAACATTTTCGGACACGTGACATTTTTTGATCGCTTTTTATTCCGATTTTTGTGAGGCAGAGTGATCAAAAACCAGCTATTCATGAATTTCTTTTGGGGGAGGCGTTTATACTGTTCCGCGTTTGGTAAAATTGATAAAGCAGTTTTATTCGTCGGGTCAGTACGATTACAGCGATACCTCATTTATATAATTTTTTTATGTTTTGGCGCTTTTATACGATAAAAACTATTTTATAGAAAAAATAATTATTTTGGTATCGCTTTATTCTCAGGACTATAACTTTTTTATTTTTTTGCTGATGATGCTGTATGGCGGCTCGTTTTTTGCGGGACAAGATGACGTTTTCAGCGGTACCATGGTTATTTATATCTGTCTTTTTGATCGCGTGTTATTCCACTTTTTGTTCGGCGGTATAATAAAGCGTTGTTTTTTGACTCGTTTTTTTTTTTTTTTCTTACGGTGTTTACTGAAGGGGTTAACTAGTAGGGCAGTTTTATAGGTTGGGTCGTTACGGACGCGGCGATACTACATATGTGTACTTTTATTGTTTTTTTTATTTTATTTAGCAAAAGAAACGTATTTATGGGAATAATATATATTTTGTTTCTTTATTTAGGATATTTTTTTTATTTATTTTTTTACACATGTGGGGAATTTTTTTTTAACTTTTTTACTTTGTCCCAGGGGGGGACATCACAGATCATTGATCTGGCAGTGTGCACAGCACTCTGCCAGATCTGCAATCTGCTGTGCAGGGCTGCAGGCTTACCAAGTGTCTGCTCTGAGCAGACACTCGGTAAGCCACCTCCCTCCCAGCAGGACCCGGATGCCGCGGCCATCTTGGATCCGGGACCTGTGGCGAGGAGGGAGGTAGGAGACCCTCGGAGCAACGCGATCACATCGTGTTGCTCCGGGGGTCTCAGGGAAGCCCGCAGGGAGCCCCCTCCCTGCGCGATGCTTCCCTATACCGCCGGTACACCGCGATCATGTTTGATCGCGGTGTGCCGGGGGTTAATGTGCCGGGGGCGGTCCGTGACCGCTCCTGGCACATAGTGCCGGATGTCAGCTGCGATATGCAGCTGACACCCGGCTGCGATCGGCTTCGCTCCCCCCGTGAGCGCGGCCGATCGTGTATGACGTACTATCCCGTCGGTGGTCATACGGGCCCACCCCACCTCGACGGGATAGTACGTCTGATGTCAGGAAGGGATTAAATGAGAAGGTGTGTCCAAACTTTTGGTCTGTACTGTATATATATTTATATTTCATAGAGAGGTAGGTAGCAGAATAGCCGATAATTCAATTGTCGGCTTCTGTAAAATCATTGCAGAAGCCAACAGGATATGACTAGTGATGAGCGAGTATACTCGTTGCTCGGGTTTTCCCGAGCATGCTCGGGTGGTCTCCAAGTGTTTGTAATTGCTCGGAGATTTAGTTTTTGTTGCCTCAGCTGCATGATTTACAGCTGATAGACAGCTTGAATACATGTGGGGATTCCCTAGCAACCAGGAAACCCCAACATGTACTCAGGCTGGCTAGCAGCCGTAAATCATGCAGCTGCGTCAACAAAAATGAAATCTCTGAGCAGTTACAAATACTCGGAGACCACCCGAAAACTCGACCAACAAGTACACTTGCTCATCACTAGATATAACACATGGTTTACATACAGTAAACCATTGCATATCAGTTAGATTTATATATGTCCCTGACTAACAATGTTAGTACTATGTGTGTGTTAAATTTTGTAGATGTAGGTGTTAAATTAACAAATGTATTCATGGAAAAAAATTGTTTGGTCTCCCGTGCAATTTTCTTCGACAGAGAGGGAAAGCCAGTTACTGAGGGCAGATATTAATAGCCTAGAAAGGGACCATTGTTATTGACCCCACCCGACTAAAAAAATCTGCCCCAGCCACCCCAGAAAAGGTGCATCTCTTCCCATTGCTGTGTATTGGTGGCATATGGGGTAATAAGGGGTTAACGTCACCTTGCTATTGTAAGGTGATGTTAAGTCCGGTTAATAAAGGACAGGTGTCAATGACACCTATCCATTATTAATCCAATAGTATGAATGGGTTAAAAAAAATACATACATTAAGAATAAAGTCTTTTAATTAAATAATTAAACACACAGGTTTTCCATCTTTATTATATTCTCAATCCAAGCAAAGCCCTCGTTCTCCTGTAAAAAATCCAAAATCAAAAAGCAACAATATCCCATACCTGTCCGCCGTACAGTCAACTCCCACGGTGCAATCCATCTCAAGGGGTTAAATAGTTTACAACCGGGAGCGGTGCTATTGCTACCGGCCCAGCTGTAAACCGCTGTGTAATGAATGAAAAGCTGCCTGCATAGCCTCCCCGCCTGACCGGAAATGAACTCTGTAGCGTGGAAAAATTTCTGAACTTTTTCCCATGCTGCCGATTTCACCTCAGGTCAGGCTGTGAGTCTGAGCATGCTCAGCGACGTCAGCGGTAGTCAATGAGACTGCGCAGCGGCCACGCCTGACCTGAGGTGAACCTCATTCATCATCCAATAAACATTACATAAGCTCCATTATCCATTTGTATTCAGCACAAAGACAATGGTGCTGGACCAGCAGCTCTTTGACTCCTCAATGACCAGGCTCAACATTATTTTCACCTCCTTCAAAGTCACCTTCCGGTGGCCTTCAGGTACTTAATATGACTTTAGCTTTACCTGTAAATTGCAGTTCCATCAGGATTTCGTGCTTGATGACCTGTGTATATCCCAGCAAGTCTCAAAATAGGTTTTGGTTCAGCTGAAGCAGTTATCTGCACTGTTGTTTTTGAGCTAGAGATAGTGCCACCTTGAGATCCTTGTCCTTGGCTTCAGGTTGACCTCCAGGCACGTAGTTTCTACTGGCTCCCTGTCTCGCTATGGCTTAAGCTGGTTGACAAGGTACAACTGGAAGGTTTTCTTCTCAGTGGCTGGTTGACCTTGTAGTTGGCATCTCCCAGCTTTTTGACCACTTTGTATGGTCCCTGTCACTTGGCCAGAAATTTACTTTCGACAGTGGTAATCAGCACTAACATCTGATCTCCTTGGCTAAACTGTATTAGCCTTGCTGACCAATTGCAGACTCTTGCAAGGGCATCTTGTGCCTGAATGAGGCTCTTTCTCTCACAATTGGCATCACCTCTGCAATCCTTTCCTGCACTTGGGCCACATGCTCAGTGATATTCCGGTGGGGTGTAACTTCTGCTTCCCAGGTATCCTTTGCAATATCCAGAAAGGTGTCAGCACCAACTTACAGTATTGTGCAATTGTTTCAGTCAAGTGTGGAATAAATACTGAAATGTAAAAATGCTTTAAAAATAAAAGCGTTAATAGTTTGCTTATCAGTTAACAAAAAGCAAAGTGAATTAACAAAACTGCGACCTAAATCAATATTTGTGTAGAAAAGAAGCAGAGACACCATCACGCGTTTCTCAACGCAAGCAATGAATAGCTAGGTCTTTCACCGGGAAGGAACAACCACGGGAAGGGCAGCATCCAATAAAGGAAAACCACCTATGCCAAAACATGGTATCCATCCACAGACAGCTGTTTCGGGGTATTTGCCCCTCATCAGTGTGGAGTAGGAAACTGGCTATTAGGAGCAGTGCCTAGTGAAAAGACTATAAACGTAAGGATGGATGACCTCGGGGAGATCAAAACATCCAACACTGCAGAGACACCATCACGTGTTTCTCAATGCAGTGATCCAGAACACTGCCCCATTCCTTATGGGAAATATGCAAATTCATGTAGAAAAGCTGCGGAGACACCATCACGTGTTTCTCAAGCAAGCAATGAATAGCCAGGTCTTTCACCAGGAAGGAACAACCACGGGAAGGGCAGCATCCTAAATCATTATTTGGTGAGACCAGACTTTGCATTTAAAACGGCATCAATTAGTTTAGATACATTTACACAAAGTAAGGGATTTTGAAGGATTATAGTTAGGTGTATAAGTAACCAATAATATCAAACAGGAGGTTGTAAAAGACAGTTTCATGTCACAGGACATACATTATGACAAGACAGGGTTTTCAGAGGAATAAGGTTTTCACAAAACACTAATTCAGGGCAGATAAGGGTTTGTTCGGCACCAGTGTCTTTGTGGATGCTTGGTTGGGCTCACCAGATGAAGAGTATACTCCTACTATAGAACCTAAAGCTAGATGGCAAACATGCTGCCCACCAAAGAGACCAGCCTTGTTTCCTCCGCTGAAAGTGTTGCTTGCTGGTTCACAGTGAAGCCATTCGATAACAGAGACAAAGCAAATGCATGATACTACTGTTATAGGCTGTCAGGTTTCCCATACTTACAAGGAAAATATAATCTGCATCAATATTTTTGCCTTAAAAATAGTAGGAACCTAACAAATGTAAAACTTAAAGGGAAGGTGCCTAAATTTTGTTTTTGTATTAAAAATGATTGTTTATATAATACAAAATTGTTTTTTAACTTTAATATCCTTTTTATTATTAATTATTTTTGCAGCCACCGGGCGCCACCATTTTGCTTTGCAGGAGTGTAAGTGAAGCTGCACGACACTTACACTCTGCAAATACGGCAGCCCTGGGCATAGGAGGGTGCGGTCGGCGTCCGACCCCATACCTATCATTGTGCTGCTCCCTGCTGTGATGTGGCCACGCCCCCTGGGCTGTCTCCACATCACAGCAGAGGCAGGAGGTCGGCGCCATCTTTCTTCAGCCCACAGTGTACCTGTGAGCTCCACTGTGACTTGAGAGCTGCGCTGTTATAGGAGAGACAGCTCCATCTGTCTCCCCTTTCACACTGTCAGCGGATGTTCCCTGTCCTCTGCTATGCTGCCTGGTGCCCTGGCTCTAATCTCTAGAATCGCTAGAGAGGGTGAAGTGCTGCGGTCTGATGTCCTCAGGAGCTGCAGAGAGGTAACAGAGGGGGAGGGGGAGAATCTCTGTGCTGCTCCGACCCTGCCTCCCACTGTAGCTCCTCACAGGACATTAGACCGTGTATCTATCACTATACTTTGCTGAGCCGTGTATCTAATTCTCTCCTATGTGATACTGTCTGCTGAGCTGTGTATCTAATACTCTCCTGTGTGATACTATGCTGAGCCGTGTATCTAATCCTATCCTGTATGATACTGTCTGCTGAGCCGTGTATCTAATCCTATCCTGTGTGATACTGTCTGCTGCGCCATGTATCTAATCCTATCCTGTGTGATACTATGCTGAGCTGTGTATCTAATCCTATGCTGTGTGATACTGTCTGCTGAGCCATGCATCTAATCCTAAACTGTGTGATACTATGCTGAGCCGTGTATCTAATCCTATACTGTGTGATACTGTCTGCTGAGCCGTGTATCTAACCCTATCCTGTGTGATACTGTCTGCTGAGCCATGTATCTAATCCTATCCTGTGTGATACTATGCTGAGCCATGTATCTAATCCTATACTGTGTGATACTGTATGCTGAGCCATGCATCTAATCCTATACTGTGTGATACTATGCTAAGCCATGCATCTAATCCTATACTGTGTGATACTATGCTGAGCCGTGTATCTAATCCTATACTGTGTGATACTGTCTGCTGAGCCGTGTATCTAATCCGATACTGTCTGCTGAGCCGTGTATCTAATCCTATCCTGTGTGATACTATGCTGAGCTGTGTATCTAATCCTATACTGTGTGATACTCTCTGCTGAGCCATGCATCTAATCCTATCCTGTGTGATACTATGCTGAGCTGTGTATCTAATCCTATACTGTGTGATACTGTCTGCTGAGCTGTGTATCTAATCCTATCCTGTGTGATACTGTCTGCTGAGCCATGTATCTAATCTGATCCTGTGTGATACTGTCTGCTGAGCCGTGTATCTAATCCTATCCTGTGTGATACTATGCTGAGCCGTGTATCTAATCCAATACTGTCTGCTGAGCCGTGTATCTAATCCTATCCTGTGTGATACTGTGCTGAGCCGTGTATCTAATTCTATACTGTGTGATACTGTATGCTGACCTGTGTATCTAATCCTATACTGTGCTGACCTGTGTATCTAATCCTCCTGTTGAATACTGACTGCTGAGCCGTGTATCTAATCCACTCTTGTGTGATACTGTCTGCTGAGACGTGTATCTAATAATCCTCTCCTGTGTGATACTGACTGCTGAGCCGTGTATCTAATCCTATCCTGTGTGATACTGTCTGCTGAGACGTGTATCTAATAATCCTCTCCTGTG
Source organism: Ranitomeya variabilis (assembly GCF_051348905.1). Lineage (NCBI taxonomy): Eukaryota > Metazoa > Chordata > Amphibia > Anura > Dendrobatidae > Ranitomeya > Ranitomeya variabilis. Next base: position 165,372,446 of record NC_135237.1, read on the forward strand.
TGATACTGTCTGCTGAGCCGTGTATCTAATCCTATCATGTGTGATACTGTCTGGTGAACTGTGTAACTAATCCTCTCCTATGCACTCCTCTCCCCCCTGCATGTCTTTCCCCATTGCACACACAACTCAATGTGTGCGATAACAGGAGCTGCAGGGGTCATACTGTGTTATGGCATTATGTGTGATCTATATGACGGTGTTATGTGATCTGTATGGTGGGATTATGCTTGATCAGTATTGTGAGAATTATATGGTGGTATTGTGTGTGATCTATATGGCGGTATTATGTGAGATCTATGTGGCGGCATTGTGAGAAGTATGTGGCGGTATTGTGTGATCTATATGGCGGTATTTTGTGAGAACACTATGGCAGTATTATGTGTGATCTATATGGCGGTATGTGAGAACACTGGCGGTATTATGTGTGATCTATATGGTGGTATTATGTGAGAACTGTATGACAGTATTGTGTGATCTATTTGATAGTATTGTGTGTGATCTATATGGCGGTATTATGTGAGAACACTATGGCAGTATTATCTTCAGAAAGCGGACCCATTCTATGGTGGTTCTGGCTGAGCACCTGCACCCGGGTCTGGGGTAATAGAGGGGGCAGCATGACCTCCAGTTAGGTGCAGTCATGGGAGGGCTGGTGAGGCAGCTGAAGAGAGGGGTCTCATGTTTATCGTTACTATATGGCTACATTTCCTTCCCAGCGTCACCCCGTACTTCGCCTGTCGCCTCGCTTTCACACATTGCCAGGACAGGATGGAGAAGACAGGATCTGAGGAGGGGAATGGGGTCTGCATGCAAAGTCTGGATCAGAACAGGCCATCAATCCGCAGAAATGTTTCCTGGATTTCTGTGGAGCAGACAAGCAGTCGGTCCATCCATGTGTATAAAAGACAGCGCTCTATGTACAATCCCTGGCTGCTCCGCGCACTGAACAGGGTGCCCCCCATAGACCAGCACACTGCTCTCCTGAAATACTCTGCGCTGCTGGCACCCTGCTCCCTCCACCATATATCTCCCAGAATCCTTGCTGCCTGCCATCCTCGGTGACTGTCTACTCATCAGTATAAGGCTCCCGTCACACTATCAGTATTTGGTCAGTATTTTACCTCAGTATTTGTAAGCCAAAACCAGGAGTGGGTGATAAATACAGAAGTGGTGCATATGTTTCTATAATACTTTTCCTCTAATTGTTCCACTCCTGGTTTTGGCTTAGGGCCCCATCACACTTAGCGACGCTGCAGCGATACAGACAACGATGGCGATCGCTGCAGCGTCGCTGTTTAGTCGCTGTGTGGTCGCTGGGGAGCTGTCACACAGACAGCTCTCCAGCAACCAACGATGACGAGGTCCCCGGGTAACCAGGGTAAACATCGGGTTGCTAAGCGCAGGGCCGGGCTTAGTAACCCGATGTTTACCCTGGTTACCAGTGTAAAATGTAAAAAAACAAACACTACATACTCACCTTCGCGTCCCCCGGCGTCCGCTTCCTGCACTGACTGTGAGTGCCGGCCCTAACAGCAGAGCGGTGACGTCACCGCTGTGCTGTGCTGTGCTTTCACTTTACGGCCGGCAGTCAGTCAGTGCGGGAAGCAGACGGCAAGGGACCTGACGGACGCCGGAATGTGAGTATGTAGTGTTTTTTTTTTTTTACATTTACGATGGTAACCAGGGTAAACATCGGGTTACTAAGCGCGGCCCTGCGCTTAGTAACCCGATGTTTAACCTGGTTACCAGTGAAGACATTGCTGAATCCGTGTCACACACACCGATTCAGCGATGTCAGCGGGACCTCAACGATCAAAAAAAGGTCCAGGCCATTCCGACACGACCAGCGATCTCACAGCAGGGGCCTGGTCGCTGCTACGTGTCAAACATAGCGAGATCACTACTGAGGTCGCTGTTGCGTCACAAAACTTGTGACTCAGCAGCAATCTCGCTAGCGATGTCGCTTAGGCTAGTTTCACACTAGCGTTAACTGCAATACGTCGCAAATGCGTCGTTTTGCCGAAAATACGCATCCAGCAAAAGTTCTTGCTGGATACGTTTTTTCGTCATAGACTAACATTAGCGACGCATTTGCGACGCATTGCAAAACGTCGCGTCCGTTTTGCGACGCTTGGGCGTGTGTTAGCGGACCGTCGGGAAAAAAAAACGTTACATGTAACGTTTTTTGCTCCCGACGGTCCGCTTTTTCCGACCGCGCATGCGCGGCCGGAACTCCGCCCACACCTCCCCGCACTTCCCCGCACCTCACAATGGGGCAGCGGATGCGTGGGAAAAATGCATCCGCTGCCCCCATTGTGCGGCGGAGACCACGCTAGCGTCGGGAACCTCGGCCCGACGCACAGCGACGGGTTGTTCCCGACGCTAGTGTGAAACTAGCCTTAGTGTGACGGGGGCTTTACAAATATTGAGGTAAAATACTGACCAAATACTGATAGTGAAAAGGTAGAAATATGTACGCACACAGTGTACATACACCCGCGCTACATCCTACGTTGCATTTAAGTAATATCACTACTAATGTGAAATTTACCTGCTTGATAGAGTGAGATGAGCGGTTTTGATAGTGGCACAGGTCAAATCAAAGATAGTATAAATGTGTTTACTATAAAAGAAAAGTAAGGGTATTTAGTTAGTTATATGTAAAAATGGTCTGTCTGAGTGCATGAATATATACACACATTGATGGCGTTTTTCTATAATCAAGAGCTGGATCGCTCCTACTCAAGGTGTCTGTAATGTAGACTAATGCACTCAGGATATCGATCTGAAAGAATAAAAAAAAAAAAATCTATATATACAGTATATATTCCTTAATTAGTGTCACAGTCTCTCACAATTACAGAGTAAAAGGTTCCTGAATACCTGTTCCTAGTATGCGCTGGTACAAAGTCCTCAGATCATGCGCTGCTTGATAACTATATGCTGTAGCCACATAGGTTAATGTGGAATGCAGGAGTCCCAGACGGCGCTGAGACGACAGTCAGCAAAACGATAATGTACACGGCAAAGCTACTTAGCTGGCGGGTTCCTGCTTTTTCCTTTACGGTGGCTGTATGCACGGGGTCTTCCGGAGTCTTCAGCACGCGCTGTCCCGGCCGGTGACAGGCGTGCGCGTAGCTAGAAGTCTTCACTGAGAATTGAGAAGGACCTTCAGGAGGACCTTCAGTATCTGGGTCACGTGATCGTCAGTCGCGTGATGCTTCTCTGGGAAGGTATGGGGCGTAGTGGGAGCCAATAACCTACGCGTTTCGGAATTACTGCGGATTCCTTCATCAGGGTTGGCTCCCCCTGGGCTGGTCATCCTTAAATACATGCGTCCTGATTAGCATAATTTATTCAAATGCAAATAGCTCCACCTCATTATTCAGACCTTTTGGTCTTAGAGTGTCTAATTCAAAAATCATGTGGGTTTCCTCTCTTGACATAAGTTTGATGAAATCCCCATTCCGCCAGTCTTTTTGGACCACTTTGATACCTGTTATTTTCACTCCAAGGGTGCATCCCTTATGGTTAGTGTTGAGCATTCCGATACCGCAAGTATCGGGTATCGGCCGATATTTGCTGTATCGGAATTCCGATACCGAGTTCCGATATTTTTGTGATATCGGAAATCGGAATCGGAAGTTCCCAGTGTATGGTTCCCAGGGTCTGGAGGAGAGGAGACTCTCCTTCAGGTCCTGGGATCCATATTCATGTAAAAAATAAAGAATAAAAATAAAAAATATGGATATACTCACCCCTCCGGCGGACCCTGGACCTTAGCGATGTAACCGGCAGCCTCCGTTCCTAAGAATGCAGTGAGTGTAGGACCTGCGATGATGTCGCGGCTTGTGATTGGTCGCGTGAGCGGTCACATGAGCGGTCACGCGACCTCTGCATTCTTAGGAACGGAGGCAGACGCTTGGACCGGTGAGAGACAGGGGCCGTCTGAGGGGTGAGTATATCAATATTTTTTATTTTTATTCTTTATTTTATACATGAATATGGATCCCAGAGCCTGAAGGAGAGTTTCCTCTCCTTCAGACCCTGGGAACCATTCCGATATTTTGTGTCCCATTGATATGCATTGGTATCGGGTATCGGTATTGGCGATATCCGATATTTTTTGGGTATCGGCCGATCCAATCCGATACCGATACCTTTGCATATCGGAAGGTATCGCTCAACACTACTTATGGTACTTTGAAAAGTGTCTGGACAGAGGATGTAAATCATATTTATTGCGAATGTTGCGTAAATGTTCATTAATCCTTTTATGAAGGGGCCGTTTTGTGCGCCCCACATATTGTTTTTTGCACGGGCATTCGATCACATACTCCTTGTGTTGTGCACATTATAAAATCTGTAATGTCAATTTGTGTCCCGTTGTGAGATAGCACAAATTTTTGTTTGGTTGGGGCCACTGATTTGCACATTTTGCATTTTTTGCATGGAAAAAAGCGTTTCATTAACTGGTTGAATGGTCCCTTTCCATTGCTTTGTCGTTTCAGATTTTTTACTGTGGGTGCAATCGTTAGTCCTAGGCTCTGTGCTTTTCTAAAAACGAATTTGGGTTGTATTGATATTCTGTCTCCAATTATTTTATCATCTTTTAGGAGGTCCCAGTGCTTATTCACAATTTTTTTTAGCAATATGGTGTTGGAATTGTACTGGGTGATAATTGGTATGGAGATCTGGTCCTGTTGTTTAGGGAGGGTTCTGTTATCCGTCATGATCTTATCACATAAAAAGTCTCCCCTTGGTATCTCCTGCACACTATCTCTTGCTTCTGTTAAAAATTGGTGGTCATAACCCTTATTCACATTTTTTTTAATTAAAACGTCTGTTTCCCTAGTGAGTAAGGAGTAATCTATGTGATCGAATGCCCGTGCAAAAAACAGTATGTGGGGCGCACAAAACGGCCCCTTCGTAAAAGGATTAATGAACATTTACGCAACATTCGCAATAAATATGATTTACATCCTCTGTCCAGGCTCTTTTCAAAGTACCATAAGGGATCCACCCTTGGAGTGAAAATAACAGGTATCAAAGTGGTCCAAAAAGACTGGCGGAATAGCGATTTCATCAAACTTATGTCACGAGAGGAAACCCGCATGATTTTTGAAATAGACACTCTAAGACCAAAAGGTCTGAATAATGAGGTGGAGCTATTTGCATTTGAATAAATTATGCTAATCAGGACGCATGTATTTAAGGATGACCAGCGCAGGGGGAGCCAACCCTGATGAAGGAATCCGCAGTCATTCCGAAACGCGTAGGTTATTGGCTCCCACTACGCCCCATACCTTCCCAGAGAAGCATCACGTGACTGATGATCACGTGACCCAGATACTGAAGGTCCTCCTGAAGGTCCTTCTCAATTCTCAGTGAAGACTTCTAGCTACGCGCACGCCTATCACCGGCCGGGACAGCGCGTGCTGAAGACTCCGGAAGATCCCGTGCATACAGCCACCGTAAAGGAAAAAGCAGGAACCCGCCAGCTAAGTAGCTTTGCCGTGTACATTATCATTTTGCTGACTGTCGTCTCAGCGCCGTCTGGGACTCCTGCATTCCACATCAACCTATGTGGCTACAGCATATAGTTATCAAGCAGCGCATGATCTGAGGACTTTGTACCAGCGCATACTAGGAACAGGTATTCAGGAACCTTTTACTCTGTAATTGTGAGAGACTGTGACACTAATTAAGGAATATATATATAGGTTTTTGGTTTTTTTTCAGATCGATATCCTGAGTGCATTAGTCTACATTACAGACACCTTGAGTACGAGCGATCCAGCTCTTGATTATAGAACAACGCCATCAATGTGTGTATATATTCATGCACTCAGACAGACCATTTTTACATATAACTAACTAAATACCCTTACTTTTCTTTTATAGTAAATACATTTATACTATCTTTGATTTGACCTGTGCCACTATCAAAACCGCTCATCTCACTCTATCAAGCAGGTAAATTTCACATTAGTAGTGATATTACTTAAATGCAACGTAGGACGTAGCGTGGGTGTGTGTACACTGTGTGCGTACATATTTCTACCTTTTCAGTTTTTTATACCCTAGTAGTGATATAGGGTTCCACCTGCTGCAGTCTGCCTCTTTCAAACGTAACAGCGCCGCTATCCTCTACTACCTCCAAATACTGATAGTGTGACGGCAGCCTTACTCTGCAGGCACCAACAAAATGGCTGCTCACTGGGTTCCTGAATATCATCCTCTCTTATCCCTTAGCAAACACCAGAAGGGGAGGAGAGGAGACATCACACACGTCAGCAGACTCCGCCCAAAATTACTGCAGTGCTGTAATGTGAGCTAGTTGTACACTAGGTTTTTCTGAAATTTCAGCAACTGCTCCCCCTAGCACCCGGGGATTACAGGCACGAGCGAGTGCTTTAGCGCAGCTCCTGCCTGTAAATTGATTTAACCCCTTCAGAAGGATTTACATCATGGGACCTGACAGATCCTCAGATGGTATGTATATTGTGGGTTTATTATTTTGCCAAGCGAGGGTCTTCAGGTGGATTGAGAGAGCAATAAAATATTAAAACAACCGGAGTGTTTATTTCATTAAAATAATTTTTAATAATGTGTGTGTGTGTTTTTTAACCCTTTCATACAATTGGATTAATAATGGATAGGTGTCATAATTGACGCCTCTCCATTATTAACCTGGCTTAATGTCACCTTACAATAGCAAGGTGGCATTAACCCTTCATTACCCCATATCCCACCGCTACACGGGAGTGGGAAGAGAGTGGCCAAGTGCCAGAATAGGCGCATCTTCCAGATGTGCCTTTTCTGGGGTGGCTGGGGGCAGATGTTTGTAGCCAGGGGGGGCCAATAACCATGGACCCTCTCTAGGCTATTAATATCTGCACTCAGTCACTGGCTTTACCATTCTGGCGGAGAAAATTGCGCGGGAGCCCACGCCAATTTTTTCCGCCATTTAACCCTTTATTTTAGCAGCTACAGCAACCAAATTGTGCACATACACACTACTAACATTAGTAGTGTGGAATATGCAAAAAAAGGTGGATATGAGATGGTTTACTGTATGTAAACCATGTCTCATATCCTGTCGGGTTTGGGAAGGAGAAATGAAAAGCCGGCAATTGAATTACCGGCTTTTCACTAACACCACTGCGTATTTCTCGCAAGTCACACTGCTGGTCCGTGTGGAATCCGTATTTTTCTCGCCCCCATAGACTTTCATTGGCGTATTTTTGCGCAATACGCTGACAAACGCAGCATGCTGCGATTTTGTATGGCCGTAGAAAGCCGTATAATACGGATCCGTAATATACGGCTGATAGGACCAGACCCATTGAGAATAATTGTGCCGTTTGGTTGGCGAGTTTTACAGACGTATTTTCTGCGCTCTTACGTCCGTAAAACTCGCTAGTGTGACACCGGCCTAACTTTTTTATTTTTCTGTAAATTTGGCCATGTGAGGGCTTATTTTTTGTGGGACGAGATGTACTTTTGAACAACATCATTGGTTTTACCATGTTGTGTACTAGAAAACGGGAAAAAAATTCCAAGTGCAGTGAAATTGCAAAAAAAGTGCAGTCCCACACTTGTTTTTTGTTTGGCTTTTTTGCTAGGTTCACTAAATGCTAAAACTGACCTGCCATTATGATTTTCCAGGTCAGTATGAGTTCATAGACACCTAACACGACTAGGTTATTTTTTATCTAAGTGGTGAAAAAAAATTCCAAACTTTGCTAAAAAAACTAAACAAAATTGTGCCATTTTCCGATACTCGTATCGTCTCCATTTCTCATGATCTGGGGTCGGTTGAGGGCTTATTTTTTGCATTCCGAGCTGGCGTTTTTAATGATATCATTTCGGTGCAGATAAGTTCTTTTGATCGCCCGTTAATGCATTTTAATGCAATGTCATGGCGACCAAAAAATGTAATTCTGGCGTTTTGAATTTTTTTCTCGCTACGCCGTTTAGCGATCAGGTTAATGTTTTTTTTTTATTGATAGATAGGGCGATTCTGAATGCGGCGATACCAAATATGTGTAGGTTTGATTTTTTTTTTATTGATTTATTTTGATTGGGGCGAAAGGGGGGTGATTTAAACTTTTATATATTTTTTCTTTTTTTCACATTTTTTTTACTTTTTTTTTAACTTTTGCCATGCTTCTATAGCCTCCATAGGAGGCTAGAAGCTGGCACAACTCGATCGGCTCTGCTACATAGCAGCGATCTGATGTTCGTTGCTACGTAGCAGAATTGCAGGTGTGCTGTGAGCGCCGACCACAGGGTGGCGCTTACAGCTGCCGGGGATCAGTAACCATAGAGGTCTCAAGGACCTCTATGGTTACTATACAGAAGCATCGCTGACCCCCGATCATGTGACGGGGGTCGGTGATGCGCTCATATCCGGCCGCCCGGCCGGAAGCGATAGTTAAATGCCGCTGTCTGCGTTTGACAGCGGCATTTAACTAGTTAATAGGCGTGGGCAGATCGCGATTCTGCCCGCGCCTATTACGGGCACATGTCAGCTGTTCAAAACAGCTGACATGTCTCGGCTTTAATGCGGGCTCACCGCCGGAACCCTGCATCAAAGCGGGGATTCTGACCTTGGACGTACAATCCCGTCCGAGGTCAGAAAGGGGTTAATATATATAAAAACTTTGAACACAAAACTGCCCTACTTTAAACGTTGCTTAAACTTATTTTAGGGTGGAATGAATGGAATGAAAAAAATATTTTCATCTAAAATGTTGTTTTGGTGCAAAACTTTTTATTTTCATAAGATGTAATAGGAGAAAATTGACCCTGCAATTTGTTGTACTTTTGAATGACATCATTCATTTTATTGGGAAAATCATTCTAAGTGTGGTAAAATTGCAAAATAAATGCAATTCCACAATTGTGTTTAGTTTGTTTTTTTATTTACCATGCTCCCTATACGGTAAAACTGACCTGGCAACATGATTCTCCAGGTCAGTACGAGTAGACAGAAATAAAAAATATATAGTTTGTTTTAATTTAAGTGGTGAAAAAAAGTTATTTTTTTTAAGTAAAACGTTTTTTACTTCTGTTGAAATTTTCCAAGACCCATAACGTTTTCATTTTTCAGAGTAGGAGGCTGTGTCAGGGCTTATTTTTTGCACCCTCAGCTGATGTTTTTACTGATACCATTTTGGGGTAGATATGATGCTTTGATCGCCTCCTATTGCAATGTTGCGGCGGCCAAAAAATGTAATTCTGGCGTTTTGATTTTTTTTCATTACGCCATTTACCGATCAGATTAATTTACATTATATTTTGATAGATCGGACTTTTATGAATGCAGCACAACCAAATATGTGTATTTTTTTTATTATTGATTTTTAATTGGGCAAAATGGGGTAATTTGAACTTTTTTATTTTCTTTTCATATTTTTTAAAACTTTTTTTTTACTTTTTACTATATTTACAAGACCCTTTAAGGGACATGAAGCTGCAATTATCCGACTGTTTGTGCTATAAACAGCAGTGCATTAGCTTACAATAACGATGTCCTATGAACACCAGCTGGACAGTGATGCAAAGAGTCAGGTACCCACTGAGCTAATATTTTACTCACTGATATAGCACCATTAATTCCACAGCCCTTTACAGACGTTATCATTATTGTCCCCATTGGGGCTCACAATCTACATTCTCTATGAGTCTCTGGAGTGTTGGAGGAAACCAGAGAATCCAGAGGAAACCCATGCAGACACTAGGAGAACATACAAACTCCTTGCAGATGTTGTCCTAAGTAGGATTTGAAGTCAGGACCCTGGCGCTGCAAAGCACCAGTGCTAACCACTGAGCCACCAAAAATCTGTACAAAGGCCAAGATCTGTATTACTGCCATAGCATGACCATATAGTAGATATCAGTACTGCAGAACATATAAGTGATCACAGCACAGTTATATATAGTGACTTTCCGCTGATGTTCTTTCTGACAGAATCGATCACTTTTCCCGTCGTTTCCATCTTGCGCAGACCAATATGACAACTTCTTCCACCCAGGACTCATCTGCAGAGATTACAACAAAGACACATTTCACGTCTCACATTTCCTGCCCCGTCCCCATCTATTCCCAACTTGCACAAACTCCTTATCCTGTGGATACCCCAGTACTGAGCCGCTGCTGCAGTATGTGTCCCTATTACTGCACCTGCTGTGTGGTAAAATAACCGTGTTCCTCTTACCGCCCTACATGATAATGCCCTCACTGTGCCCCTTACATAGTAATAATGCCTCCTTTGTGCCCTCTAGATGGTAAAATTGCCTCCCTAGAAAATATTAATGTACTGTGCAAATGCACTAGAAAACAGTATCCACATTTTTCCCCTAGAAAGTAATAATGCCCCATGTGCACATATGACAACCATAGTACTCTGAGTGCTCCTATAACAATTATGTATCTTAAGTGCCCAGTTAACATCTACTAAAGTTCCCTGAGTCCCCAATGTACAACTCCTCTATATACATTATAATGGACAAACAGCTCCCCTATATACAGTATAATACACCCACAGTTCCTCTATACACAATATGATGCTCCCACAACTGCCCTCTACACAGCATTATGGGCCCACAGCTCCACTATACACAGTATGTTGGTCCCACTGCTTCCCAATACACAGTATGGTGGGCCAACAGCTCCCCTATACACAATATATTGGGCCCACAGCTCCACTATGCACAATATATTGGGCCCACAGCTCCACTATACAGAGTATGAAGGACCCACAGTTTCCCTACACATAGCATGATGTCCCCACTGCTCCCCAAAATACTGAATAATGAATTCCACAGTAGCCCTCAGACTGTATAATGGCCCCCACATTAGTCCACAAACTGTATAATGGCCCCAGCACATTAGCTCCCAAACTGTAAAGTATACTGCTCCCCCACATTAGCTCCCAAACTGTATAATGGCCCCTGCATTAGTCCCCAAGCTGTATAATGGCCCCCGCATTGGTTGCCAAGCTGTATAATGACCCCTGCATTAGTCCCCAATCTGTATAATGGCCCCAGCATTAGTGCACAAGCTGTATAATGGCCCCCTGCATTAGTCCCAAAGCTGTCAATTGGTCCCTGCATTAGTCCCCAAGCTGTATAATGGTCACTGCATTAGTCCCCAAGCTGCATAATGGACCCTGCATTAGTCCACAAGCTGTATAATGGTCCCTGCATTAGTTCCTAAGCTGCATAATGGACCCTGCATTAGTCCTCAAGCTGTATATTGGCCCCTGCATAAGTCTCCAAGCTGTAAAATGGCAAACTGTATAATGGCCCCTGCATTAGTCCACAAGTTGTATAATGGTCCATGCATTAGTGCCTAAGCTGCACAATGGACCCTGCATTAGTCCACAAGCTGTATAATGACCTCCACATTAGTCCCAAAGCTGTATCATGGCCCCCGCATCTGTCCACAAGCTGTATAATGGCCCCACATTAGTGCACAAGCTGTATAATGGCCATCTGTATTAGTCCCCAAGCTGTATAATGGCCCCTGCATTAGTCCCCAAGCTGTATAATGATCCCTGCATTCATCCTCAAGCTGCATAATGGACCCTGCATTAGTCCACAAGCTGAATAATGGCCCCTGCATTAGTCCACAAGCTGTATAATGGCCCCTGCATTAATGCACAAGCTGTATAATGGCCCCCTGTATTAGTCCCCAAGCTGTAGAATGGTCCCTGCATTAGTCCACAAGCTGTATAATGGCCCCATGCATTAGTCCCCAAGCTGTAGAATGTTCCGTGAATTAGTCCACAAGCTGTATAATGGCCCCCCGCATTAACGCACAAGCTGTATAATGGCCCCCTGCATTAGTCCCAAAGCTGTAGAATGGACCCCGCATTAGTCCACAAGCTGTATAATGGTCCCTGCATTAGTCCACAAGCTGTATATTGGACCCTGCATTAGTCCACAAGCTATGTAATAGCTGCTGAATTAGTCCCTAAAATGTATGAGGACCTTCCACAAAGTTTCAAAGTGCCCCAGAGTTATAACCTCATAAAGAGACAGTGGTCAGAATTGTAAAAATTGGCCTGGTCATTAACATGCAAACCACATTTGGGGGTAAAGTAACATAGTAACATAGCTATTAAGGTTGAAAGAAGCCTAACCTAACATGCCCTAACATGTTGATCCAGAGGAAGGCAAAAAAGTTCCTTCCTGACTCCACATACGGCAATCAGACTAATTCCCTGGATCAACACCCTACCAAGGAATCTAATATATATAACCTCAAACATTATACTTTTCAAGAAAGGCATCCAGTCCCCTCTTAAATTTAAGTAATGAATCACTCATTACAACATCATACGGCAGAGAGTTCCATAGTCTCACTGCTCTTACAGTAAAGAATCTGTGTCTGTTATTATGCTTAAACCTTCTTTTCTCCAGACGTAGAGGATGCCCCCTTGTCCCTGTCTCAGGTCTATGATTAAAAAGATCATCAGAAAGGTCTTTGTACTGTCCCCTTATATATTTATACAATAACATAAGATCACCCCTTAGCCTTCATTTTTCCAAACTAAATAGCCCCAAATGTAATAACCTGTCTTGGTATTGCAGACCCCCCAGTCCTCTAATAACCTTGGTCACTCTTCTCTGCATCCGCTCTAGTTCAGCTATGTCTTTCTTATACACCGGAGACAAGAACTGTGCACAGTATTCTAAGTGTGGTCGAACTAGTGACTTGTATAGAGGTAAAATTATGTTCTCCTCATGAGCATCTATGCCTCTTTTAATGCATCCCATTATTTTATTTGCCTTTGTAGCAGCTGCCTGACATCGGCCACTAAATGTGGGTTTGTCATCCACCCATAGTTACATAGTTACATAGTTATTAAGGTTGAAGGAAGACTTTAAGTCCATCTAGTTCAACCCATAGCCTAACCTTACATGCCCTAACATGTTGATCCAGGGGAAGGCAAAAAAACCTATGTGGCAAGAGTAAGCTCCACCATGGGGAAAAAAATTCCTTCCCGACCCCACATACGGCAATCAGCCTAGTTCCCTGGATCAACGCCCTATCAAGGAATCTAATATATATACCCTATAACATTATACTTTTACAGAAAGGTATCCAGTCCCCTCTTAAATCTAAGTAATGACTCACTCATTACAACATCATACGGCAGAGAGTTCCATAGTCTCACTGCTCTTACAGTAAAGAATCCGCGTCTGTTATTATGCTTAAACCTTTTTTCCTCCAGACGTAGAGGATGCCCCCTTGTCCCTGTCACCGGTCTATGATTAAAAAGATCATCAGAAAGGTCTTTGTACTGTCCCCTCATATATTTATACATTAACATAAGATCACCCCTTAGCCTTCGTTTTTCCAAACTAAATAGCCCCAAGTGTAATAACCTATCTTGGTATTGCAGACCCCCCAGTCCTCTAATAACCTTGGTTGCTCTTCTCTGCACCCGCTCCAGTTCAGCTATGTCTTTCTTATACACCGGAGACCAGAACTGTGCACAGTATTCTAAGTGTGGTCGAACTAGTGACTTGTATAGAGGTAAAATTATGTTCTCCTCATGAGCATCTATGCCTCTTTTAATGCATCCCATTATTTTATTTGCCTTTGTAGCAGCTGCCTGACACTGGCCACTGAATATGAGTTTGTCATACACCCATACACCCAGGTCTTTTTCATTGATGGTTTTGCCCAGAGTTTTAGAATTAAGCACATAGTTATACATCTTATTACTTCTACCCAAGTGCATGACCTTACATTTGTCCCCATTAAAGCTCATTTGCCATTTATCAGCCCAAACTTCTAGTTTACATAAATCATCCTGTAATATAAAATTGTCCTCCCCTGTATTGATTACCCTGCAGAGTTTAGTGTCATCTGCAAATATTGAAATTCTACTCTGAATGCCCCCTACAAGGTCATTAATAAAAATGTTAAAAAGAAGAGGGCCCAATACTGACCCTTGTGGTACCCCACTGCTAACCGCGACCCAGTCCGAGTGTGCTCCATTAATAACCACCCTTTGTTTCCTATCCCTGAGCCAGCTCTCAGTCCACTTACACATATTTTCCCCTATCCCCATTATTCTCATTTTATGTAACAACCTTTTGTGTGGCACCGTATCAAAAGCTTTTAAAAAGTCCATATACACTACATCCACTGGGCTCCCTTGGTCCAGTCCTGAACTTACCTCTTCATAGAAGCTAATCAGATTAGTCTGCCATGAACGGTCCCTAGTAAACCCGTGCTGATACTGGGTCATGAGGTTATTCCTCTTCAGATATTCCAGTACAGCATCCCTTAGAATGCCCTCCAGGATTTTACCCACAGTAGAGGTTAAGCTCACTGGCCTATAATTTCCGAGTTCAGTTTTTTTCCCCCTTTTGAATATTGGCACCACATTTGCTATACGCCAGTACTGTGGTACAGACCCTGTTATTATGGACTCTTTAAAGATTAAAAATAATGGTCTATCAATGACTGTACTTAGTTCCTACTCGGGGGTGTATCCCATCCGAGCCCGGAGATTTGTCATTTTTTGTGATTTTTAGACGCCGCCGTACTTCCTGCTGGGTTAAACTGGTAACATTTAATTGGGAATTTTTATCACTAGTCATATTGTCTGCCATGGGATATTCTTTTGTAAATACTGATGAAAAAAAGTCATTTAGCATATTGGCTTTTTCCTCATCCTCATCCACCATTTCACCCAGACTATTTTTAAGGGGGCCAACACTATCATTTTTTTGTTTCTTACTATTTATGTAGTTAAAGAATATTTGGGGATTATTTTTGCTCTCTCTGGCAATGAGTCTCTCTGTCTCAATCTTTGCTGCCTTGATTTGCTTTTTACAGAATTTATTAAATTTTTTGTATTTATTTAATGCCTCCTCACTACCTACTTCCTTTAATTCTCTAAATGCTTTCTTTTTGTCACTTATTGCGCCCGTTACAGCTCTATTTAGCCATATTGGTTTCCTCCTATTTCTAGTATGTTTATTCCCATACGGTATATACTGTGCACAGGTCCTATCCAGGATGCTAATAAACGTCTCCCATTTCCTTTGTGTACTTTTATGTCTCAGGATATCGTCCCAGTTAATTGCACCAAGATCCTCTCTCATCCGTTGGAATTTTGCCCTCCTGAAGTTTAGTGTCCTTGTCACCCCTCTACTACACATCTTATTAAAGGAGACATGAAAACTTATTATTTTATGATCACTATTCCCCAAGTGACCCCCAACCCTTATATTTGATATGCGGTCTGGCCTGTTGGTTAATATTAGGTCTAGCAGTGCCCCCCTTCTTGTTGGGTCCTGAACCAGTTGTGAAAGGTAATTGTCTCTCATAGTTGTCAAAAACCGATTACCTTTACTGGAACTGCAGGTTTCTGTTACCCAATCTATTTCAGGGTAGTTGAAGTCCCCCATAATAATGACTTCTCCTTGAGTCGCAGCTTCATCTATTTGCTTTACGAGGATATTCTCCATTGCTTCCATTATTTTTGGACATTTATAACAAACCCCTATCAGTAATTTATTATTTTCCCTCCCTCCCCTTATCTCCACCCACAGGGACTCTACATTTTCATTAAATTCACCTATATTATCACGCAGGATGGGTTTTAAGGACGATTTTACATACAGACACACCCCACCCCCTCGCTTATCTGTACGGTCATTTCTGAAAAGGCTATAGCCCTGCAAGTTAACAGCCCAGTCATGGCTCTCATCCAGCCATGTTTCAGATATCAAAGTAAGTAAATAATATATTTAGTGGCGCTTAGAGACCGGCTTGGTGTATTGCTGCAGATTTATACCACCACCACACTGTGGTTAAAGGAACTATTCCTATATGCACTAAAATAAATAATTAAATCTGCGCAAAAAACCAAATGTATTAGTGAATATATAAGATTTAATAGAAGTACAAGAAAATAAAGCAAATATAAAACGATCGTTATATGGCACTGGTATAAATAAACACAAACAATAACAATAAAATATTAAAATATTGTGCCAGTAGTTTGTAAAGAGAGACGGGCCTATTTCTCTTATATATGGATAGGATATCCAAGACAATAGGGGTAATACATAGATGGATGGATGCTCAGCGAAAAAATTACCTAAAAACTTGACCTAAAACCAAATTATAAACCAGTCCGATATTTAGTTAAGAGCAATAAAGTGCACCATGCGAAAAAAGGATTAGAAGACCAAAAATAACCAAAAGAAACTCCAAGAAGATGCCCCGGCCGGTGGCAGAGCTTCAATGAAACAGGGTATAGCAGCACGTGGCAGCCGAATTAGCCGGGTCGGAAACCAGCTGTACGTGCCGCTTTTTACCTTAGGTGGAGCTCATATTGTTGTAGAGGAAATACTTCCTTTGTTGATCCTTCACTGGAAGAAGTCCCGACTGCTGGGCAAGTAGTGTAGTCACGATTTCCCGCAGCGTTCTTCTGCTACCTGGCGTTGTCGCTCTCCGGAGCAGGACCTGCCGTGACGTAATGGATCACGTGAACAGAAGAATAGTTTGCAAACTGAACGTTCAGAAAGTACGGGTCGCCACATAGGCCACAATCCTACGCGTTTCGGAAAGAACGCTTTCCTTCATCAGGGATGGCCAAAGGTGACCCGTAAAGTCCTTTTATGCAAAAATGAAAGAGTCAGCTGATATCACAAAAACCCGAACAGCTCTATCTCACTGTTTAAACCCTTCGGTATGATGGTGTCCAGGGTAAATATCCATTTACTTTCCGCTCTGGACATAGTAGCAATAAAATTTCCCTTTCTCCAGGGTACTGGTATTTTCTCTAGTCCCACAATTTCCATGGACTTTAGGTCGCCATTATGTTCTACCACAAAGTGTTTTGACAGGGGGTGACCCATAAATTGCTTCTTAATGTTGCCCATATGTTCATTTATCCTCACTTTAAGTGGGCGCTTAGTGCGTCCCACATATAATTTCTCACAGGGGCATCTTATAACATATATCACCCCTTCTGTGTCACAAGAGATAAAATGATTAATATTATATTTTTTATCATGATCAATAAGTGCACTATGTTTTTTGGTGTTGTTTTTTTTACAAATATTGCACTTGCGGCATGGAAAAAAGCCTTTGATATTTTTAGTAATATGAGTTTGTGTGTCACATACAGAGCGATATTGAACTGTTGGTGCAATGAGGTTACCAAGGTTGCGGGCTTTCTTATAAATAAATCTAGGATATGTGGGGATATGGTTTCCCAAGACCTTATCCTCTTTTAAAATACCCCAATGCTTATTCACAATTTTTTTCAAGATGGCAGAATTGGAGTTAAATTGTGTGATAATGGGCACAAATCCTAATTTCTGACTGTCATCATTCTGAAGTTTATTTTTCTTTTTTTTATTTTTATTTTTAAGTAGATCCTGGCGAGATATATAAGCAACTTGGTTTTTTGAAAGTTCCAGATCCTTCGGGTCATACCCTTTGTCTAGAAATTTGTTAGTTAGAACATCTGCTTCATTTTCAAAATCATGTGCCCTTGAACAATTACGGTGCAGCCTCATGTACTGACTTTTAGGTATATTGATCAACCAGGCTGGCAGATGACAACTTGACATATGAATAAAACTGTTTGTGTCGGTTGGTTTATTATACGTACAAGTGTGAATAGAGGAGTCTTCAATAAAAATATTTAGGTCAAGAAAATTAATATTTTTAGTGCTAAAAGTGGCATTAAAATTCAGAAAAAACTCATTTTTATTAATATCATCTAAAAACGCATTCAAAGTTAAAGGGCCCCCAGACCAAATAAATATGATATCATCTATATAACGGCGCCATAGGACCAGGTTCGCGCGCATAATACCCCCAGGGTGGATATATTGTTCTTCCCACCTACCAACATACAGGTTGGCATAACTGGGCGCGAACCTGGTCCCCATAGCCGTACCCCATTGCTGGGTGTAGTAGTGCCCTTGAAAATTAAAATAGTTATGCGTTAAAATAAATAACATGCATTCTCGAAGGAATGCAATCTGTTCCTGAGGTATATCTGAAAGTTTGTTTAAAAAATACGAGGCTGATTCACATCCTTTTTGGTTTTCTATGACTGTATATAAGGAAGTGATGTCCAATGTCCCCATGATATAACTATCCTTCCATTCAATTTCACTAAGGATATTAAGAATGTGAGTGCTGTCTTTAAGATGAGATGGAAGGAGAGGTACCAACTCCTGTAAATGCTGATCTATAAATTGCGACATATTAGTAGTAAGACATTTTATGCCCGATATAATAGGGCGTCCAGGAGGATTAAAAGAATCCTTGTGGATTTTCGGTAAGTAATAAAATGCAGATGTCCTTGGGAATGGAGTCTCAAGGAATTCAAACTCATTCTTACTAAGAAATCCTTTATTTAATCCTGTTGTCAGCAAAAACTTCATTTCTGCTCTATAGCCATCTGTTGGATCTGTTTTTAATGCCTTATATGTTCGAGAGTCACTTAAAAGGCGAAGTGCTTCTTTTTGATAGTCCTCCTGATTTAGGATGACTATACCTCCACCTTTATCTGCTGGACGTATAACTATCCCTTTATTATTTTGTAAGCTAGTAATTGCTAATCTTTCTTTAAATGTAAGGTTATGTTTATATTTAGAGCATCTCTTGTCGCTAATTTTTCTTATATCCTTAATAACATTATTTTGAAAGGATTCCATGGCCTCAGAATATTCATGACGGGGATGAAAATGAGATTTCTTCTTTAAATTGGTGTGAACATAAGAATCTGCGGGAGAGGTGTTTGAGAATACATTAGTATTCTCTTTCATAAAATGTTTTTTTATGGATAACTTTCTCATGAACAGTTTTATACCCACATAAGCCTGAAATTTGTCCATTTTAGTGGAGGGGGCATATTTTAAACCCTTATTTAATAATAGAAGTTCATTTTTATCTAAATTGTGTTTACTTAAGTTAAAAATACCCTGAATTTCGACCTCCTGTTGTTTATTCTTTTTTTTCTTTTGGGCGAGTTTCCCCCCCCTACAGCCCCTCTTACACTTTTTTTGGGGCCTAATTGAAAAAAAGGTTTTATGGAGCTTTTTTTGCTTATCCGTGGGTTTGTATAGTTCGTTTTATTTAATTGTTTTGTAGATTTACGTGTTTCCCCACCAATAGAATCCGGATTGTGGTTACTATTAGAGTTACAATTAGTCACCTCATCCTCTTGGTGAGACCCTAGAATTTCATATCTATTAGTGTTGGACAACGGTGTAAAAGAAGGATCACTAGGAGGATGATACAAAATGCAATTGCTATCATTATTACCACTTGCCCCATTATTAGCCTGAATTTCCGGGGTACCCACTACACTAGGTGGTGGGGTGGAATGTATGGAAAAAAGCCCTTCAGAGATCAGAGACACGGAGAGATTACTCCCGGTCTCATCTATTACTTCAAAACCCTGTTCACTCTGTTGAGAGTGACTTAAAACACATTCAGGAATCGCATCCCGACCGAATTTTCTTTTTTTCTTATCTATAATGTCCTTCTCTTTACTCTTAATTCTAATATTTATATTTGTAGACATCTTGATGATGTCTGGGTGATTTTTATAGGGTTTAATTATATCGAAAAGGGTGGCGATTTTAGTTTTACTGTCCATAAGTTGTTTGCGACGTTTCTCTATAATAAATTCCACTGCCTTTTTAGAAAATTCTTTAAACATGGAATCCCATTCCAACAGTGTATTTGGGTCCCCAATGTCCCCTGATAAAGCTTTCTGAACTTTCAGTCCCTTAGGGATACAATCATATGCTAAATATCGTTCTAAAGTAGCTACCTCCCAAAGGTCCCTCATTTCCTTAATCAAAAGGTGTTCTAACTTACTGAGGGATTCCTTTATATGACTTAACTGTTGTTCATTATTCTTTTTGGGAGCATGCTGTTGTGCATAATTAAAAAACTGATAGATGTAATCAATACGGTTCTTACGATCCATCCATAGATCTGCCATAGTAATAGCAGATGGATATACTGTGAGATGCTGGATTTATACTATGCTGCCTACTAAAAATGTGGTAATTCTAAACTCAAAGTAAGTAAATAATATATTTAGTGGCGCTTAGAGACCGGCTTGGTGTATTGCTGCAGATTTATACCACCACCACACTGTGGTTAAAGGAACTATTCCTATATGCACTAAAATAAATAATTAAATCTGCGCAAAAAACCAAATGTATTAGTGAATATATAAGATTTAATAGAAGTACAAGAAAATAAAGCAAATATAAAACGATCGTTATATGGCACTGGTATAAATAAACACAAACAATAACAATAAAATATTAAAATATTGTGCCAGTAGTTTGTAAAGAGAGACGGGCCTATTTCTCTTATATATGGATAGGATATCCAAGACAATAGGGGTAATACATAGATGGATGGATGCTCAGCGAAAAAATGACCTAAAAACTTGACCTAAAACCAAATTATAAACCAGTCCGATATTTAGTTAAGAGCAATAAAGTGCACCATGCGAAAAAAGGATTAGAAGACCAAAAATAACCAAAAGAAACTCCAAGAAGATGCCCCGGCCGGTGGCAGAGCTTCAATGAAACGGGGTATAGCAGCACGTGGCAGCCGAATTAGCCGGGTCGGAAACCAGCTGTACGTGCCGCTTTTTACCTTAGGTGGAGCTCATATTGTTGTAGAGGAAATACTTCCTTTGTTGATCCTTCACTGGAAGAAGTCCCGACTGCTGGGCGAGTAGTGTAGTCACGATTTCCCGCAGCGTTCTTCTGCTACCTGGCGTTGTCGCTCTCCGGAGCAGGACCTGCCGTGACGTAATGGATCACGTGAACAGAAGAATAGTTTGCAAACTGAACGTTCAGAAAGTACGGGTCGCCACATAGGCCACAATCCTACGCGTTTCGGAAAGAACGCTTTCCTTCATCAGGGATGGCCAAAGGTGACCCGTAAAGTCCTTTTATGCAAAAATGAAAGAGTCAGCTGATATCACAAAAACCCGAACAGCTCTATCTCACTGTTTAAACCCTTCGGTATGATGGTGTCCAGGGTAAATATCCATTTACTTTCCGCTCTGGACATAGTAGCAATAAAATTTCCCTTTCTCCAGTGAACAGGGTTTTGAAGTAATAGATGAGACCGGGAGTAATCTCTCCGTGTCTCTGATCTCTGAAGGGCTTTTTTCCATACATTCCACCCCACCACCTAGTGTAGTGGGTACCCCGGAAATTCAGGCTAATAATGGGGCAAGTGGTAATAATGATAGCAATTGCATTTTGTATCATCCTCCTAGTGATCCTTCTTTTACACCGTTGTCCAACACTAATAGATATGAAATTCTAGGGTCTCACCAAGAGGATGAGGTGACTAATTGTAACTCTAATAGTAACCACAATCCGGATTCTATTGGTGGGGAAACACGTAAATCTACAAAACAATTAAATAAAACGAACTATACAAACCCACGGATAAGCAAAAAAAGCTCCATAAAACCTTTTTTTCAATTAGGCCCCAAAAAAAGAGTAAGAGGGGCTGTAGGGGGGGGAAACTCGCCCAAAAGAAAAAAATGAATAAACAACAGGAGGTCGAAATTCAGGGTATTTTTAACTTAAGTAAACACAATTTAGATAAAAATGAACTTCTATTATTAAATAAGGGTTTAAAATATGCCCCCTCCACTAAAATGGACAAATTTCAGGCTTATGTGGGTATAAAACTGTTCATGAGAAAGTTATCCATAAAAAAACATTTTATGAAAGCGAATACTAATGTATTCTCAAACACCTCTCCCGCAGATTCTTATGTTCACACCAATTTAAAGAAGAAATCTCATTTTCATCCCCGTCATGAATATTCTGAGGCCATGGAATCCTTTCAAAATAATGTTATTAAGGATATAAGAAAAATTAGCGACAAGAGATGCTCTAAATATAAACATAACCTTACATTTAAAGAAAGATTAGCAATTACTAGCTTACAAAATAATAAAGGGATAGTTATACGTCCAGCAGATAAAGGTGGAGGTATAGTCATCCTAAATCAGGAGGACTATCAAAAAGAAGCACTTCGCCTTTTAAGTGACTCTCGAACATATAAGGCATTAAAAACAGATCCAACAGATGGCTATAGAGCAGAAATGAAGTTTTTGCTGACAACAGGATTAAATAAAGGATTTCTTAGTAAGAATGAGTTTGAATTCCTTGAGACTCCATTCCCAAGGACATCTGCATTTTATTACTTACCGAAAATCCACAAGGATTCTTTTAATCCTCCTGGACGCCCTATTATATCGGGCATAAAATGTCTTACTACTAATATGTCGCAATTTATAGATCAGCATTTACAGGAGTTGGTACCTCTCCTTCCATCTCATCTTAAAGACAGCACTCACATTCTTAATATCCTTAGTGAAATTGAATGGAAGGATAGTTATATCATGGGGACATTGGACATCACTTCCTTATATACAGTCATAGAAAACCAAAAAGGATGTGAATCAGCCTCGTATTTTTTAAACAAACTTTCAGATATACCTCAGGAACAGATTGCATTCCTTCGAGAATGCATGTTATTTATTTTAACGCATAACTATTTTAATTTTCAAGGGCACTACTACACCCAGCAATGGGGTACGGCTATGGGGACCAGGTTCGCGCCCAGTTATGCCAACCTGTATGTTGGTAGGTGGGAAGAATAATATATCCACCCTGGGGGTATTATGCGCGCGAACCTGGTCCTATGGCGCCGTTATATAGATGATATCATATTTATTTGGTCTGGGGGCCCTTTAACTTTGAATGCGTTTTTAGATGATATTAATAAAAATGAGATTTTTCTGAATTTTAATGCCACTTTTAGCACTAAAAATATTAATTTTCTTGACCTAAAGATTTTTATTGAAGACTCCTCTATTCACACTTGTACGTATAATAAACCAACCGACACAAACAGTTTTATTCATATGTCAAGTTGTCATCTGCCAGCCTGGTTGATCAATATACCTAAAAGTCAGTACATGAGGCTGCACCGTAATTGTTCAAGGGCACATGATTTTGAAAATGAAGCAGATGTTCTAACTAACAAATTTCTAGACAAAGGGTATGACCCGAAGGATCTGGAACTTTCAAAAAACCAAGTTGCTTATATATCTCGCCAGGATCTACTTAAAAATAAAAATAAAAAAAAGAAAAATAAACTTCAGAATGATGACAGTCAGAAATTAGGATTTGTGCCCATTATCACACAATTTAACTCCAATTCTGCCATCTTGAAAAAAATTGTGAATAAGCATTGGGGTATTTTAAAAGAGGATAAGGTCTTGGGAAACCATATCCCCACATATCCTAGATTTATTTATAAGAAAGCCCGCAACCTTGGTAACCTCATTGCACCAACAGTTCAATATCGCTCTGTATGTGACACACAAACTCATATTACTAAAAATATCAAAGGCTTTTTTCCATGCCGCAAGTGCAATATTTGTAAAAAAACCAACACCAAAAAACATAGTGCACTTATTGATCATGATAAAAAATATAATATTAATCATTTTATCTCTTGTGACACAGAAGGGGTGATATATGTTATAAGATGCCCCTGTGAGAAATTATATGTGGGACGCACTAAGCGCCCACTTAAAGTGAGGATAAATGAACATATGGGCAACATTAAGAAGCAATTTATGGGTCACCCCCTGTCAAAACACTTTGTGGTAGAACATAATGGCGACCTAAAGTCCATGGAAATTGTGGGACTAGAGAAAATACCAGTACCCTGGAGAAAGGGAAATTTTATTGCTACTATGTCCAGAGCGGAAAGTAAATGGATATTTACCCTGGACACCATCATACCGAAGGGTTTAAACAGTGAGATAGAGCTGTTCGGGTTTTTGTGATATCAGCTGACTCTTTCATTTTTGCATAAAAGGACTTTACGGGTCGCCTTTGGCCATCCCTGATGAAGGAAAGCGTTCTTTCCGAAACGCGTAGGATTGTGGCCTATGTGGCGACCCGTACTTTCTGAACGTTCAGTTTGCAAACTATTCTTCTGTTCACGTGATCCATTACGTCACGGCAGGTCCTGCTCCGGAGAGCGACAACGCCAGGTAGCAGAAGAACGCTGCGGGAAATCGTGACTACACTACTTGCCCAGCAGTCGGGACTTCTTCCAGTGAAGGATCAACAAAGGAAGTATTTCCTCTACAACAATATGAGCTCCACCTAAGGTAAAAAGCGGCACGTACAGCTGGTTTCCGACCCGGCTAATTCGGCTGCCACGTGCTGCTATACCCCGTTTCATTGAAGCTCTGCCACCGGCCGGGGCATCTTCTTGGAGTTTCTTTTGGTTATTTTTGGTCTTCTAATCCTTTTTTCGCATGGTGCACTTTATTGCTCTTAACTAAATATCGGACTGGTTTATAATTTGGTTTTAGGTCAAGTTTTTAGGTCATTTTTTCGCTGAGCATCCATCCATCTATGTATTACCCCTATTGTCTTGGATATCCTATCCATATATAAGAGAAATAGGCCCGTCTCTCTTTACAAACTACTGGCACAATATTTTAATATTTTATTGTTATTGTTTGTGTTTATTTATACCAGTGCCATATAACGATCGTTTTATATTTGCTTTATTTTCTTGTACTTCTATTAAATCTTATATATTCACTAATACATTTGGTTTTTTGCGCAGATTTAATTATTTATTTTAGTGCATATAGGAATAGTTCCTTTAACCACAGTGTGGTGGTGGTATAAATCTGCAGCAATACACCAAGCCGGTCTCTAAGCGCCACTAAATATATTATTTACTTACTTTGAGTTTAGAATTACCACATTTTTAGTAGGCAGCATAGTATAAATCCAGCATCTCACAGTATATCCATCTGCTATTACTATGGCAGATCTATGGATGGATCGTAAGAACCGTATTGATTACATCTATCAGTTTTTTAATTATGCACAACAGCATGCTCCCAAAAAGAATAATGAACAACAGTTAAGTCATATAAAGGAATCCCTCAGTAAGTTAGAACACCTTTTGATTAAGGAAATGAGGGACCTTTGGGAGGTAGCTACTTTAGAACGATATTTAGCATATGATTGTATCCCTAAGGGACTGAAAGTTCAGAAAGCTTTATCAGGGGACATTGGGGACCCAAATACACTGTTGGAATGGGATTCCATGTTTAAAGAATTTTCTAAAAAGGCAGTGGAATTTATTATAGAGAAACGTCGCAAACAACTTATGGACAGTAAAACTAAAATCGCCACCCTTTTCGATATAATTAAACCCTATAAAAATCACCCGGACATCATCAAGATGTCTACAAATATAAATATTAGAATTAAGAGTAAAGAGAAGGACATTATAGATAAGAAAAAAAGAAAATTCGGTCGGGATGCGATTCCTGAATGTGTTTTAAGTCACTCTCAACAGAGTGAACAGGGTTTTGAAGTAATAGATGAGACCGGGAGTAATCTCTCCGTGTCTCTGATCTCTGAAGGGCTTTTTTCCATACATTCCACCCCACCACCTAGTGTAGTGGGTACCCCGGAAATTCAGGCTAATAATGGGGCAAGTGGTAATAATGATAGCAATTGCATTTTGTATCATCCTCCTAGTGATCCTTCTTTTACACCGTTGTCCAACACTAATAGATATGAAATTCTAGGGTCTCACCAAGAGGATGAGGTGACTAATTGTAACTCTAATAGTAACCACAATCCGGATTCTATTGGTGGGGAAACACGTAAATCTACAAAACAATTAAATAAAACGAACTATACAAACCCACGGATAAGCAAAAAAAGCTCCATAAAACCTTTTTTTCAATTAGGCCCCAAAAAAAGTGTAAGAGGGGCTGTAGGGGGGGGGAAACTCGCCCAAAAGAAAAAAATGAATAAACAACAGGAGGTCGAAATTCAGGGTATTTTTAACTTAAGTAAACACAATTTAGATAAAAATGAACTTCTATTATTAAATAAGGGTTTAAAATATGCCCCCTCCACTAAAATGGACAAATTTCAGGCTTATGTGGGTATAAAACTGTTCATGAGAAAGTTATCCATAAAAAAACATTTTATGAAAGCGAATACTAATGTATTCTCAAACACCTCTCCCGCAGATTCTTATGTTCACACCAATTTAAAGAAGAAATCTCATTTTCATCCCCGTCATGAATATTCTGAGGCCATGGAATCCTTTCAAAATAATGTTATTAAGGATATAAGAAAAATTAGCGACAAGAGATGCTCTAAATATAAACATAACCTTACATTTAAAGAAAGATTAGCAATTACTAGCTTACAAAATAATAAAGGGATAGTTATACGTCCAGCAGATAAAGGTGGAGGTATAGTCATCCTAAATCAGGAGGACTATCAAAAAGAAGCACTTCGCCTTTTAAGTGACTCTCGAACATATAAGGCATTAAAAACAGATCCAACAGATGGCTATAGAGCAGAAATGAAGTTTTTGCTGACAACAGGATTAAATAAAGGATTTCTTAGTAAGAATGAGTTTGAATTCCTTGAGACTCCATTCCCAAGGACATCTGCATTTTATTACTTACCGAAAATCCACAAGGATTCTTTTAATCCTCCTGGACGCCCTATTATATCGGGCATAAAATGTCTTACTACTAATATGTCGCAATTTATAGATCAGCATTTACAGGAGTTGGTACCTCTCCTTCCATCTCATCTTAAAGACAGCACTCACATTCTTAATATCCTTAGTGAAATTGAATGGAAGGATAGTTATATCATGGGGACATTGGACATCACTTCCTTATATACAGTCATAGAAAACCAAAAAGGATGTGAATCAGCCTCGTATTTTTTAAACAAACTTTCAGATATACCTCAGGAACAGATTGCATTCCTTCGAGAATGCATGTTATTTATTTTAACGCATAACTATTTTAATTTTCAAGGGCACTACTACACCCAGCAATGGGGTACGGCTATGGGGACCAGGTTCGCGCCCAGTTATGCCAACCTGTATGTTGGTAGGTGGGAAGAACAATATATCCACCCTGGGGGTATTATGCGCGCGAACCTGGTCCTATGGCGCCGTTATATAGATGATATCATATTTATTTGGTCTGGGGGCCCTTTAACTTTGAATGCGTTTTTAGATGATATTAATAAAAATGAGTTTTTTCTGAATTTTAATGCCACTTTTAGCACTAAAAATATTAATTTTCTTGACCTAAAGATTTTTATTGAAGACTCCTCTATTCACACTTGTACGTATAATAAACCAACCGACACAAACAGTTTTATTCATATGTCAAGTTGTCATCTGCCAGCCTGGTTGATCAATATACCTAAAAGTCAGTACATGAGGCTGCACCGTAATTGTTCAAGGGCACATGATTTTGAAAATGAAGCAGATGTTCTAACTAACAAATTTCTAGACAAAGGGTATGACCCGAAGGATCTGGAACTTTCAAAAAACCAAGTTGCTTATATATCTCGCCAGGATCTACTTAAAAATAAAAATAAAAAAAAGAAAAATAAACTTCAGAATGATGACAGTCAGAAATTAGGATTTGTGCCCATTATCACACAATTTAACTCCAATTCTGCCATCTTGAAAAAAATTGTGAATAAGCATTGGGGTATTTTAAAAGAGGATAAGGTCTTGGGAAACCATATCCCCACATATCCTAGATTTATTTATAAGAAAGCCCGCAACCTTGGTAACCTCATTGCACCAACAGTTCAATATCGCTCTGTATGTGACACACAAACTCATATTACTAAAAATATCAAAGGCTTTTTTCCATGCCGCAAGTGCAATATTTGTAAAAAAAACAACACCAAAAAACATAGTGCACTTATTGATCATGATAAAAAATATAATATTAATCATATTATCTCTTGTGACACAGAAGGGGTGATATATGTTATAAGATGCCCCTGTGAGAAATTATATGTGGGACGCACTAAGCGCCCACTTAAAGTGAGGATAAATGAACATATGGGCAACATTAAGAAGCAATTTATGGGTCACCCCCTGTCAAAACACTTTGTGGTAGAACATAATGGCGACCTAAAGTCCATGGAAATTGTGGGACTAGAGAAAATACCAGTACCCTGGAGAAAGGGAAATTTTATTGCTACTATGTCCAGAGCGGAAAGTAAATGGATATTTACCCTGGACACCATCATACCGAAGGGTTTAAACAGTGAGATAGAGCTGTTCGGGTTTTTGTGATATCAGCTGACTCTTTCATTTTTGCATAAAAGGACTTTACGGGTCACCTTTGGCCATCCCTGATGAAGGAAAGCGTTCTTTCCGAAACGCGTAGGATTGTGGCCTATGTGGCGACCCGTACTTTCTGAACGTTCAGTTTGCAAACTATTCTTCTGTTCACGTGATCCATTACGTCACGGCAGGTCCTGCTCCGGAGAGCGACAACGCCAGGTAGCAGAAGAACGCTGCGGGAAATCGTGACTACACTACTTGCCCAGCAGTCGGGACTTCTTCCAGTGAAGGATCAACAAAGGAAGTATTTCCTCTACAACAATATGAGCTCCACCTAAGGTAAAAAGCGGCACGTACAGCTGGTTTCCGACCCGGCTAATTCGGCTGCCACGTGCTGCTATACCCTGTTTCATTGAAGCTCTGCCACCGGCCGGGGCATCTTCTTGGAGTTTCTTTTGGTTATTTTTGGTCTTCTAATCCTTTTTTCGCATGGTGCACTTTATTGCTCTTAACTAAATATCGGACTGGTTTATAATTTGGTTTTAGGTCAAGTTTTTAGGTCATTTTTTCGCTGAGCATCCATCCATCTATGTATTACCCCTATTGTCTTGGATATCCTATCCATATATAAGAGAAATAGGCCCGTCTCTCTTTACAAACTACTGGCACAATATTTTAATATTTTATTGTTATTGTTTGTGTTTATTTATACCAGTGCCATATAACGATCGTTTTATATTTGCTTTATTTTCTTGTACTTCTATTAAATCTTATATATTCACTAATACATTTGGTTTTTTGCGCAGATTTAATTATTTATTTTAGTGCATATAGGAATGTTTCAGATATCCCCACCATGTCATAATTATGTTCCAACAACATTAGTTCTAATTCGTCCATTTTGTTGGCGAGGCTTCTGGCATTAGTATACATGCACTTGATGTTCCTCTCTGTACCTCTATTCTTTCTTAAATTACTAACTGTTCTAACCCCACCCCCCATGCCACCGCCACCCCCAACTTCCTTATTTCTGCCCAGGTCTCTATCTGCGCTATCTTCCCCTCCTATAAAATGTATACCCTCCCCCCAATCCCTAGTTTAAACACTCCTCCAACCTTCTAGCCATTTTCTCCCCCAGCACAGCTGCACCTTCCCCATTGAGGTGCAGCCCGTCCCTAGCGTAGAGCCTGTAGCCAACTGAGAAGTCGGCCCAGTTCTGCAGGAACCCAAACCCCTCCTTCCTACACCAATTCTTGAGCCACTTATTAACCTCCCTAATCTCCCGTTGCCTCTCTGGCGTGGCACGTGGTACAGGCAGTATTTCGGAAAATACCACGTTGGAGGTCCTTGCTTTCAGCTTGCAGCCTAATTCCCTGAAATCATCTTTAAGGACCTTCCACCTACCTCTAACTTTGTCATTTGTGCCAATGTGCACAATGACCGCTGGGTCCTCACCAGCCCCTCCCAGTAATCTGTCCACCCGATCAGCGATGTGTCGGACTCGAGCACCAGGTAGGCAGCACACCGTTCGACGATCCCTGTCTTTGTGACAGATTGCCCTATCTGTTCCCCTAATAATTGAGTCCCCCACTACCAGCACCTGTCTGGCCTGCCCTGCTCTCCTATTTCCCTCCTTACTGGAGCAGTCACTCCTCCGGCTTTCAGAGACATGCCTGGCTGCAGCAGTGCTACCCCTGTACTGGTACCCCCCTCATCTGCCAACTTAGCAAACTTATTGGGGTGAGCCAGATCAGGACTAGCCTCCATGGCACTCTTCCCTCTACCCCGCTTTCTGAATGTCACCCAGCTTGCTACTTCACTGTCCTGCAGCTCCATCCTACCATCCTCCTCCTCATCTATCCCAATGAGCATCTGCTCTGTGAGCAGAAGACTCCTCTCCATATTGTCTATGGATCTCAGTGTTGCCAGCTGCACATTTAGATCCAGAATCTGGGATTCCAAATGCACAACGTGCTCACATCTCGCACAGCAGTATGCACCCTCGACCGGCTGATCAAGGACTGCATACATGTGGCAAGATGTGCACTGGATGGCATTAACAATAGTGGAGCACATTTCCTAATGGGGATTGCACCACACAGAAACGTTAAATAAAAAATAAATACAAAGTATTAATAAAATACAGACAGCAATTCCTCCCTTGGAAACTCCCTGATTCCAAAGTCACTGAATCACAAGTCACACTTACCGCCGTCCACACTTACGCTCAGGTCACACTCAGCTCGCTCACATTCGCTATGCTGAAGATATATAGATTTTTTTTTCTCTCTATTTCCCTTCAACAACAAGCCACCTTGCTGTTCAAATGCACTTCCAAATAGGTCTTTTTCATTGACGGCTTTGCCCAGAGTTTTTGAAGTAAGCAAATAGTTATTCATCTTATTACTTCTACCCAAGTGCATGACCTTACATTTATCCCCATTAAAGCTCTTTTGCCATTTATCAGCCCAAGCTTCTAGTTTACATAAATCATCCTGCAATATTAAATTGTCCTCCTCTGTATTGATTACCCTGCAGAGTTTAGTGTCATCTGCAAATATTGAAATTCCACTCTGTATACCCCCTACAAGATCATTAATAAATATGTTAAAAAGAAGAGGGCCCAATACTGACCCCTGTGGTACCCCACTGCTAACTGCGACCCAGTCCGAGTTTGCTCCATTAATAACCACCCTTTGTTTCCTATCCCTGAGCCAGCTCTTAACCCACTTACACATATTTTCCCATATCCCCATTATTCTCATTTTATGTATCAACCTTTTGTGTAAAGGGGTTAAGGCATGGCCTAACAGGCTACTAAAGGAAACCCTGAGGTCATTGGTTGACCTCTAGTTGCCATATCAACTATTGGCACTCTCCTATCATGTCTTGGGGTGCCAAAGCGATGAAAAAGCCTAACGAAGGCCATTTGCAGCAGGGTGAAAGCTGTAATAGTGCTGACACCTGCTACATCCTCACCCATAGGGGGCACCATATTTTTATTTCTCAATGCCATATAAAGGTGGAGCTGAAGAATAAAGACCTTTAATGACTGCCATAAAAAGAAATATCAGAAGTTATTAAGGGGCCAGACATTTGATCAGAACTGCAAAATCTGAGACTGTATATAAAAGTATTGAAGGATAACCAAAACTAAAGAAAGATTTGAAGTAATATAATATTTTTTGTTATCATATTATTAATGACTTTAATAAAGGACACTTTCATTGGTTGTTTGAATGACAATGTACTCTACTAAGAATATTCTGAAATGTTTCCTTGATTTAGTTGGTCCCTTAACCAATATTCCTGTGATGTTCAATAGATACATTTTCCTTCTGAATGTACGTATTAAAGTATAGTAATATACAGGTAAAATTGCACCTGATCAGATTTTTTTATTTGCTATCAAAATTATCCAGAGCTATTTGAGTTAGCACTTTAAGTGATATTTATGACCAAACTAAATTTTCATTTTGACTTATCTATGTGGCTACATCTGTCCAACTAAACATTCCTATTATAGCCTGTGCAACTTTCGTTTATTTTTCTTTGTAAGGTCACACAAAGAGAAGAGGAAAAGAAGTAATGGAATGTAAAAGACAGGTTTACTATACCCTTCCTACCACCCAAGTAAGAAAGAAAATAATTAAAAAATATTCAAAGCCCCAATGAATTCTTATATTATTGAAAGCTCTAATAAAAACCATCAGAGAAACTTGCTTGGCAAACACAAGTAAGACCCATGTAAGTTAAAGTAAATAAAATTGATGAAACAGAAGGGAAAAAAATAAATAAATTGTAACGTATATTCATTTATAATTTGTTAATATGATAATCCTTTCCGAAACACAAATAAAGAATAAAGGAGCAGGTAATGCATAGTGCCATGTGTTCACGTATAATAAAGTATTTTTTAACCAGTTCAGGACCTGGCCATTTTCATTTTTATCATTCAAGTAGTATAAATAGCTTCTAGGACCCCCACTGGGTCAGGAGGGGGAAGCTCCATATGCTAACCTACTATGCAGTGACGTTTTAGAATGTCACTGCAGAGTAGAACGTGGGACACTCAGACGTTTAAGGTCTACCACGTGTTTCTTCAGATGATCAACCTTTCTTACAGAAAAGAGATAACTGCTTTAAAGAGTTTTTAAAATATTACCTTTATTTTTAACTACTTGCAGATGGGTCCAGAAGAATTTGGACACTACTAGACTTTTTATAATGTTGCCTCTGTAAAACAGCATGAAGAATTGGAGAATTTGAAACTTTAATTCAAGGGGTTTTACAAAGATTAACAATTTAGGCATTACAGGTTTTTTACTCACAAGCTGAAAAGTGACTGGACCAACTAATATAATTATGAATAGTTCCATTATTTTAAATTCTTGGATGAAAATACTTTGCAGACATTAAATGCTTAAACGCTGACTCTACCAAGTTTGGTTCCTTGAGATACTTTGCTAGGACCAAGGAGTTTGTATGTTCTCCTTGTCCTTGAGTGGGATTCCTCGGGGTTCTCGGTTTTCCTCTAACACTGCAAAGACATACTGATAGGGAATTTAGATTATGAGTCCTAATCGGGAAAGGACGATAATATCTGTAAAGCCCTGTGGAATATGATGGTGTTATGTAAGTAAAATAAATAAATGCTGTTTTTCTTTATGCATTTATTTGTTTGGAAAAAAAGGCTGTATTTAACAATTCAAGGAAAGTGGATGTAATTTCACAAAAACTCATGGTCACTTTGTAACTAAAAAGCTACCAAATAGCGTGTTTTTTAGTACATAGACATCTATGGGGAGCTTGAAAAACAAATGTAAAAACATATTTTCATTTTTAATTGCAGAATCTCACCGTCTCTGCTCTGAAAAATCTAAAATATTGTGTCAAATCCACACTAAAAGTGTATAAAGGAAGGAAAAGGCTTCACAGAACAAACATGCAATGAACAGAGTAGATGTTATTGTGTATTTTGGTATGACATCTTCACGGAGACATGGTCTTAAGTCATTTGTGATACAAGTGTATCACAAATATTTGTAAATGTTATGTCTTTACTAATTAAAAAGCATGCTCAGGGGGCGTGTCTGGATGCTGGCTTGAGAGGATGTGTGGCTGAGGAGCTCCCAACAGGCATTTCCACATACTGGCTGAAGAGCCCTGCACCGGCGCTCTATATTACTCCCCGAAGGGTGCCAGGAGGGTGAGAAACCCTGCGTTCTCAGGAGTGGTGTCAGCTGGCCCTGCGAGACAGCTCTGGATGCCTTTCTCCTTCGGGAGCAGAGCGCCATCCCGGTCCGGGCGCCATCTTGCCAAGAGGAGGAGGCAGCTAAGGAGCACGAGGAGGTCGTGGCACATGGAGCCCTGGATGAGGGAGAGCAGCGTTCGAATCTGGCAGACACTGGGTCCCCAGGGGGTAAGGAGCTGGTGGCAGAAAGGGGAGAAGTCCCAGAGCTGCACTGCTCTGCTGGATTAATGCAGATACTAATCCCCCCTGGCCACCATGCTGCTTAAAATGGCAGATTGCAGCAAGCAGTAGACTAAGGTCATTTCTCCCTCACTCCTGATCAGACATAGGTTGCAGAGCCTGTGTTGCAACAAAGACATACAGTGACTCTCATGAGGGGGTACAGTAAAACTGGGAAAAAATGGGTATTACGCTCCCAAAAGTATCCTCCTAGAATTACCCCTAGTATCAATCATGAGGAAGATGAGAGTGATTATTTGAAGGGGTCCTCAGATGAGGTGAGAGACCACCTGGATGAGCACGTTCCCCCACAATGGCTAAGGTTTTTTTCATGTTTGCCCTCAAAGGAAGATTTTAAAGCAATAATAACGGAGGTTAAAGACACATGTAGGTCTGAATATGCCTGTGCGTGACAGGACTTGCAGTTTTGTCAGGCAGAATTGACTCTTTGGAGGGAGAACATGATGTAACCAGATCTCATATGGCTGAGCTGCATCAGACAGCTATTATGCAGCAGAAAATGGTTAGAGACCTTCAGGTTCAGCTGGAGGACTTGGATAATAGGGGCAGGAGATGTAATATTAGGGTGAGATGTGTCCCTGAATCTAATATACATAGTAACATAGTAACATAGTTAGCAAGGTCAATAAAAGACATTTGTCCATCCAGTTCAGCCTATATTCCGTCAGAATAAATCCCCAGATCTACGTCCTTCTAAAGAACCTAATAACGCAATACGCTCCAAGAAGACATCCAGGCCTTTCTTGAACCCCTCGACTGAGTTCGCCATCAGCACCTCCTCAGGCAAGGAATTCCAGATTCTCACTGCCCTAACAGTAAAGAATCCTCTTCTGTTGGTGGAAAAACCTTCTCTCCTCCAGACATAGTAGTTCCCCATCCCCTTTATTAATTTTGTTGCCCTCCTTTGTACTCGCTCTAGTTCCATTATATACTTCTTGAGCACCGGTGCCCAAAACTGTAGACAGTACTCCATGTGCGGTCTAACCAGGATTTGTACAGAGTATAATGTTCTCATCATGCGTATCCAGACCTCTTTCAATGCACCCCATGATCCTGTTTGCCTTGGCAGCCACTGCCTGGCACTGGCTGCTACAGGTAAGTTTATCATTAACTAGGATCCCCAATTCCTTTTTCATGTCAGATTTACCCTGTTATTTCCCATTCATTGTATAATGGTGATTTGATTCCTTCTTCCCATATGTATAACCGTACATTTATCATTGTTAAACTGCATCTGGCACCTTTCGGTCCAAGTTTCCAACTTATGCAGATCGGTGACCCTTAATATAGGGTTTTATTTGTCTCTCGGCATTTCACCTAGCATTTTATTTTCCACCGTGAATACCGTGGAGAAGAAGGTGTTTAATATATTAGCTTTTTCCTCGTCATCTACAACCATTCTTTCCTCACAATTTTTAAGGGGCCTAAACTTTCACTTATGATTCTTTTACTATTGATATAGTTGAAGAACAGTAAGGGGTTAGTTTTACTCTCCTTAGCAATGTGCTTCTCTGTTTCCTTTTTGGCAGCTTTAGTTAGTTTTTTTAGATAAAGTATTTTTCTCCCTACAGTTTTTTAGAGTTTCAACTGTACCATCCTGCTTTAGTAGTTTAAATGCTTTCTTTTTACTGTTAATTGCCGCTTTTACTTCTTTGTCTAGCCACATTGGGTTTTTCCTATTACTTGTCCCTTTACTTCCATAAAGTATAAACCGCTTACAGTGCCTATTTAGGAGGAGGAGCAGGAAAATACTAAACTAATCCTGCAGGACAACTTTAATCCCATCCTAGGAAACACAGTCTCTACGCCCCTTAAATTTGATCAAGCACATCGGGCCCTACAGCCTAAGGGATCGTCACCATATCCACGAGACATTATCTGTTGCCTTCATGATTTTGAAATTAAGGAAAGAATTATAATGAAAGCCAGGTCCCAAAAGGAGATTTTTTATCAATATACTGCTATTCAATTGTTTCAGGACTTGTCTCGTATTACTTTGTAAAAAATGTGGCTCCTCTGGTCTTTGCTTTCCATCCTGAAAGACCTCAGAGTCCCCTATAGGTGGGGTTTTCCCTTTGCTTTAGCAGCCCAGTGAGAGGGTGTCTCAGCGACATTGCGCTCCCTGGATTACCTACCAGCTTTTTGTGACAAGTTGGGACTTCAGGTCCCTAAGTTTGCAGACTGGGATATCCCTAACCTTGTGGGTCTGTCTACATCTTTGGTTTAGACCCAAAGAAGAAGAAAGGAATGTTTGAGTGGCAGGGGCGGAAAGAGAGGAACAACCCAAAATGGTCTTCGCTGACCTGTCCGACTTAATGTATGATAATATTTCCCTTTTTTCTCTTTCTCATATTGCAAGATTTAACCTACAAAAGTTGTTTATGTATTTTAAAAAGTATTTTCCGATGCAGGCTCATCTTTATATTAATTCTTAAGCATTTAGAAGCTGACATTTTCTGTAGGCAGGTAATCCAGCAAGATATTGATGCTATATGCCTGGGGGAGCCTTGCTTGCCCTGTGGCAGGGGACAGTTTTCTTTTTTTCCCTCGGTACAGGTTAAGCGCTGGGCTACACCTCCCTGAAAATCTCTTCTGTGGCTATGTATTTTTTCTCCTTCCTAGTGTGTTTGATTTACTCCACAGGTATAGCCACAGACCAGGCTTTCCATTCATGTGAATTACGGTGCTTTATTTCTTAGTTAGCAATTTTTTTTATTCTTCCAATATTTTTTTCTTTCTTCTCTGCGTTGTCCTTGTCTTTCCCCTTCCCTAGTGTTTCCTTCCTATCCATTTATCCGGATGCAGCTTCTAGAAAAGCAGACACAGAATATTATGGAAGAGGTGGTTCATCACTGTATCTTAGAAGCAATAGGAGAGTTGATATTTTCTAGGTGCCATGGGAATGTGAGTAACTTAATAATACAAAATGGCATGCATAATATCATTGAACGTTAGGGGACTTAACTCCAGGAGTTGAAGTCTCAGAGGGCCGACATTGCCTTTATTCAAAATACTCATTATGATAAGTCAGGTACTTTCAAGTTTGCCTTCAACTCCTTCTCTGTGTCTTACTCTGCTTTTAACAGTAATAAGAGAGGGAAGTGGATATTTTAATATCATCAGGTTTCCCTTTGCAAGTGAACAAAGCACATATTGATCCTGGGGGGTAGATTTGTAATTTTAGAGGCTTCTCTGAGGGGTAGGTCCATCATTCTATGCAACTTATATGCTCCAAATACAGGTCAGATCAAATTTTTGTGAAATGTTTTTTCCCTGATTGCGTTACTAAACTCTGATCTAAAAATATTCACTCGTATATTGGCCAATAGGCTAAACAGTTGGCTACCTCAACTTATTAATAAGGATCAAGTGGGATTTGTCCCTAACAGTCAAGGGGGGATAAAACCAGATGGGCAATAGATTTGATAGAGGTTGCTAGTAGAAGAAATTTACAGTCTCTCATATTGAGCTTTAATGCGGAAAAAGCTTTTGACAGTCTTAATTGGTCTTTCCTGTTTGAGACATTGAAGGGTTTTGGCATTTTGGGCCCTTTCCTAAAACCTATAGGGGCACTGTACAATCCCCCTTCTGCATCAATAAAGCTTCCCTTCAACACTTCTCCCTCGTTCAATATATTAAATGGTACCTGACAGGGATGCCTCCTATCTCCCTTATTGTATTTATAGAACCGCTAGCAGCAATAAGACAAAACCCTAACATATCAGGAATAGAGGTTCAGAACAAAATGTATAAGATCTCCTTATTTGCGGATGACATCCTTTTATCCCTAACCAAACTCCATATTATACTGTCTAACCTGATAAAAGTTTTAAATAAATATGGGGAATTATCAGGGTATAAATTGAATACTTCAAAAACAGAAGCCTTCCCATTAAATATCCCTTCTGATGTATTGGATCATTTAAAGCTAAACTTTAAATTCAGATGGATGTCTGAGGCTATCAAATATCTGGAGTTTAACCTATCATCTTCTTACGGTAACCTATATAGCACTGACTTTCCACCACTTTTGAGTGATTTAAGGAAACTAATAGATAAGTAGAAACCACTTTCGCTTTCATTAATTGGCAGTATTACTTCACTTAAAATATCTCTCCTTCCTAAGTTACTTTATTTTTTGAGACTCTACCGGTCAAGGTCCACATGAGTGAACTTAAGGCAGCCATGTTGAGATTTATTTGGAATGATAAGCATCATCGGATCTACAAATGTTTCCTTGTCTCTCATAAATCACAAGGGGGTCTGTCAGTTCCTGATATTATTAAATACTACTGGGACACTCATTTTCACTTTTCATGACTAATTATTTATTAAGCCATCACATTAACTTTTTCTCAACTAAATCTGTGTATATGTGTAAGTACTGTAGTGTGCGTCTATTAATATACTCACCGTACGCAACACATATGAGCACCGTTCTGCTCTTCTCAGTGCTTTTTAAAGGGAATCTGCCACCCCCAAAATCGTATATGAGTTAAGCCCACCTTCATCAGGGGCTTATCTACAGCATTCTGTAATGCTGTAGATAAGCCCCCGATGTATACTGAAAGATGAGAAAAAGAGGTTAAATTATACTCACCCAGGGGCGGTCCCGCTGCAGTCCGGGTCCGATTGGCCTTGCAGTCCGGTCCGGGGCCTCCTATCTTCATTCGATGACATCCTCTTCTTGTCCACTTGCTGCGGCTCCGACGCAGGCGTACTTTGTCTGCCCTGATGAGGGCAGAGAAAAGTACTGCAGTGCGCAGGCGCTGGGGCTGCGGCATGAAGACAAGAAGAGGACGTCATCGTAAGAAGATAGGAGGCCCCGGACCGCGACGCCCATCAGACCCAGACAGCAGCGGGACCGCCTCTGGGTGAGTATAATATAACCTGTTTTTCTTATCTTTCAGGTTACATCAGGGGCTTATATACAGTGTTACAGAATGCTGTAGATAAGCCCCTGATGCCGGTGGGCTTACCTCATATACGATTTTGGGGGTGACAGAGTCCCTTTAAACTCTCCGGCTCACACTAAGATCTGCGTGACCCAGAAGTGATCAGGATAGTCTGAAGAGCAGTGATGTCACTGAGAAGAGTGCAGGCCAGTACTCTTTCCACTGAGAAGAGGAGCAGAATGACGCTGAATCCAAGAAAAGGCGGCGGTAGGTGAATATATGCAAAGACTGACACTACAGTAAATATACATATAAACAGGTTTGAGAGGAGTTCTTTGGAGGGTTTCATTAAACAAATTTTCTACATGATTATGTAACAATCTGCCATCTGCTAATCTGCATCATTTTGCATAATATATTGTTACAAGTTCAATATAGTGTTCACAGCACATAAATACTGTACTTCCCTCATGGAATGTAGCAAAATGAAAACAGTATGCATTGAACTTGGGTTTAAACAATCTACCATACAAAATCTAAATGTTTAAGAAATTAAATATATTGTCTTTCTCCAGGCAAAACAAAATTGTCTGGTGGATCTAATTTGATTATTCCTTTGAGGAGCTAAATATGTTTTGAACCTGACCACTAAAAGTGTAAAACATAAAAATGACAACAATAAATCAAAAAAATTATAATTGCAAAAGAGTTCAACTTCATTAGGAATGGACCTTTCATTTTTTAAAATTAGCTAGTTTCTACTGTGACCATCATTCGTCTGACAGCCATTGTTTCTGACTTCCCTGTATACATGCATGCTCAGTTTAGCGTGTGTGTTTATATTAATAAGGAGACAAGGTGCTGCAAGACACTTTCAAACTTAACATGCCTTGTCCTTATTTCCGCTGACATCTGTCATAAGGAGCAGTCAGTAAGCCTATATATACAATACAAAGAAATAACTAGGATTTGTTGTGTAACATCCATATAACATGCCTGAGACACTGGAACCTTTGCAATCTGATGAACAACATAATAAAAAGCTATTCATGTATTTTACTGAAAGTACTAATCTATTCTTAACTATCTTCTCATTTAAGCTTAATGAAAAACACATTTTGGTTTCCAGAATTTTAGAATTACTATAAATCCTACATGTTATCAAAATGCCTCTGCCTGATTTAGTATTCAAAATGGACCAGAATTCTGGTGTACATGCCAGGGGCTAACACCTTACTGTTTTCAATTTTTGCACTTTGTCAGAAAAGGGGAATGGATTAATGGCTGCTAAGTTGCAGCAAATGTCTGCACAAAACATGGGCAATCAAGAGGTGGTATGAAGCAAGACAAGTGTCAAAATTTCACAAAATGTGTTATTCAGTATGAGCCCCTATGATATATTTGGCTCATCTAAGTCTAATTCCCAACTGTCTAAATGTATGATTTTATTATTTGCCAAAGTGTGAGTCTATCTAACTAAATATCCTAAGCATGTGTCAATACATCATATGATATGAGCAGGAAATAGAAATCTCTTGATCTGTAATATTTACCTGTGCTTTTGAATGGCAAATAAATAAATAATGTATTACCTATACTCCATTATTCTCCAGAACAATAAAAAACGTATGGTTCTTAAAAAAAAAAAACTTTTGAAAATGGTAAATTAATTTTGTAGAGGTAGTAAAAGATAAAACAACTGTATGTGTGGTATCGTCAAAAGCATATGAACTTGAAGAACACAGTTAACACGTCACATATCATGGAGTTCAAATTTTCAAACTGTACCCTTTAAAGTATTCAAAATTTGATTCAGGAAGTTTGATAACCCTTCAGGTGCTTCACAGGAATGAATGCAAACTAAACAGACATACAAATAGATTGCAGATTCTACTTTGCCTTTAAAAATGCCTGAAGTGACAAAACAGCAGAAACCCCATATGTGACATAATTTTGGAAATTACACCTCCCTCCATAGAATTCATATACAGTGGGGGGAATAAGTATTTCATCCCTTGCTGATTTTGTAAGTTTGCCCATTGACAAAGACATGAACAGTCTATAATTTTAAGGGTAGGTTAATTTTAACATTGAGAGATAGAATATCAAAAATAAAATCCAGGAAATCACATTGTATAAATACATACATTTGCATCTTGCAGTGAGAAATAAGTATTTGATCCCTCTGGCAAATAAGACTTACTACTTGGTGGCAAAACCCTTGTTGGCAAGCACAGCAGTCAGATGTTTTTAGTAGTTGATGATGAGATTTGGCAACGTGTCAGGAGGAATTTTGGTCCACTCCTCTTTGCAGATCATCTTGAAATCATTAAGATTTTGAGGCTGTTGCTTGGCAACTTGGAGCTTCAACTTCTTCCATAAGTTTTCTATGGGATTACTGTCTAGAGACTGGCTAGGCCACTCCATGACCTTAATGTGCTTCTTTTTGAGCCACTCCTTTGTTGCCTGGGCTGTATTTTTGGGGTCATTGTCTTGTTGGAAGACCCAGCCATGACCCATTTTTACTCTCCTGGCAGAGGGAAGGAGGTTGTCACTCAGGATTTTACGGTACATGGCTCCATCCATTCGCTCATTGATGGGGTGAAGTAGTCATGTGCCCTTAGCAGAGAAACACCCCTAAAACATAATGTTTCCACCTCCATGCTTGATAGTTTGGATAGT
Organism: Ranitomeya variabilis; assembly: GCF_051348905.1. NCBI lineage: Eukaryota > Metazoa > Chordata > Amphibia > Anura > Dendrobatidae > Ranitomeya > Ranitomeya variabilis. The sequence goes on from NC_135237.1 coordinate 165,413,763, forward strand.
GTTCTTTGTGTCATTGGCAGCATTTCTCTTCCTCCAAACATGGCGAGTTGAGTTAATGCCAAAGACCTCAATTTTTTTTCTCATCTGACCACAGCACCTTCTTCCAATCATTCACAGGAACATCCAGGTGTTCACTGGCAAACTTCAGACAGGCCTGCACATGTGCCTTCTTGAGCAGCATTTTAAACATTTATGGTGTAATGTGTTACCGATGGTTTTCTCGGTGACTGTGGTCCCAGCTGCATTGAGATCACTAACAAGTTCCCCCCATGTAGATTTAGGCTGGTCTCTCACCTTCCTCATTATTGAGAATAAACCACAAGGTGAGATTTTGCATGGTGCCCCCGGTCGATGTCGATTGACAGTCATTTCGTATTTCTTCCATTTTCTTACTTTTGCACCAACAGTTGTCTCCTTCTCACCCAGTGTCTTACTTATGGTTTTATAGCCCTTTCCAGCTTTGTGCAGGTCTGTGATTTTATCCCTGACATGCTTATAAAGCTCTTTGGTCTTGCCCATGTTGTAGAGGTTAGAGTCTGACTGATTAATTGAGTCTGTGGAAATGAGTCTTTTTATAAAGGTGACTATGTAAGACAGCTGTCTTTAATGCAAGTAAAGAGTTGATTAGGAGCGTATAACTGGTTTGTAGGAGCCAGAATGGTTGGTAGGGGATCAAATGCTTATTTCTCACTGCAAAATGTAAATAAATTTATATAATTTATACAATGTGATTTTCTGGATTTTATTTTTGATATTCTATCTTTCAATGTTAAAATTAACCTACCCTTAAAATTATAGACTGTTCATGTCTTTGTCAGTGGGCAAACTTACAAAATCAGCAAGGGATCAAATACTTATTTCTCCCACTGTAGGGGTGCGGTGACTATTTTGAATGCACAGGTGCTTCACAGAAGCTTTAAAGATTGGGCTGTGAAATTATAATTTTTTTTAATCACATGTTGATTTAACTCAAAATGTTTAATTTTTACAAGGGTAGCAGATGAAAATGATCCTCATAATTTGTAGCCCAATTTCTTCTGATTACGCAAGTATCCCATTTATGGCCAACTAAACTACTGTTTGGGTGCATCACAGGGATTGGAAGTAGCGCTATTTAAGGCTACTTTCACACTAGCGTCGGGCTCGGCCCGTCGCTGTGCGTCGGGCCGACGATCCCGACGCTAGCGTTGTCTCCGCCGCACAACGGGGGCAGCGGATGCATTTTTCCAGCGCATCCGCTGCCCCATTGTGAGGTGCGGGGAAGTGCGGGGAGGTGGGGGCGGAGTTCCGGCCGCGCATGCGCTGTCGGAAAAAGCGGACCGTCGTGAGCAAAAAACGTTACATGTAGCGTTTTTTGCTCCCGACGGTCCACCACTGCACGACGCATCCGTCGCACGACGGGTGCGACGTGTGGCAATCCGTCACAATGCGTCGCTTCATGTTAATCAATGGTGAAAAAACGCATCCTGCAAAAGTGTTTGCAGGATGCGTTTTTTCACCATTGATTAACATGTTTTTTCGGCAAAACGACGCATTGTGACGGAATGCAGTTAACGCTAGTGTGAAAGTAGCCTAACTTCTGGCTTGCAATTTTGACTGGAATAGACTGAGGACACCATATCACATTTAAAGAGCATCTGTGGTGCCAAAACATCTGAAACCAAGGCAAGTGAAAAAGTTTTACAACTATACCCCTTCAATGAATTTATCCAGAGGTGTTGTAAGATTCTTGGATGCACAGCTAATTCAAAGAATTTTTAACAGTTGGGGAAAACAAAACATGACATTTCTTCTAAAATGTTGGTTTATCCCTAAATTTCATTTTCACAAGTGGGAAATTTGAAGAAAATGGACCCTGCAATTTATAACACAATTCCTACTGAGTAAGCCAAAAACCTACACGTGGTCAGAAATGGCTATTCAGGCCAACTTCAAATCACAGAAGGAAGGAGCACCATTTTAGAGGGCATATTTCGCTGAGAAAGATTGCAGTTGTCATGTCACATTAGCAGAGCCCCTGAGTTGCCTGAACAGCAGAACCCCCGACTAAAAGATACCCATTTGAAAATCTACACCCTTCAATGAATTGATGTTGGGGCATAGTGAGCATACTAACAGTACATGTGTTTCACAGAATTTTATACCGTTGGGCCATGATGAGAAAAAAATGTCACTTTAGCCTAACATCTTTTATTTTCACAAGGGTTATTAGGTGAAAATTGCCCCAGAATTTGCTATGCAGTTGCACCCAGACATTGAAATACCACACATCAGAAACTACTATTTGGACAGATTGCAGGGTTCAGAAGGAAGGAGCAATATTTGACTTTTCATGGAATAGTTTGTTGGTGACATTTTCAGAACACTTCCCACCCCAAATAGTAGTTTTCCCCCACATATTGGGTATTGATGTACTCTGGAGAAATTCCACAACAAATTTTGGGGTCCATTTTCTCCTGTTAGCCTAGTGAAAGTAAAAAATTTGGGGCTAAAGCAACATTTGTGGGAAAAAAAAATAAATGTTATTTTTTTCTTCCACATTCCAAACTAAGCACCTGGAGGGTTAATAAACTTCTTGAATGTGGTATTGAGGACTTTGAGGGTTGCAGTGTTTAGAATAGTGTCACTTTTGGGTATTTTCCAACTTATAGGCCCCTAAAATTCACTTCAAACGTGATGTGGTCCCTAAAAAAATGGCTTTGTAAATTTTGTTGGAAAATTGAGAAATTGATGATCAACTTGGAATTTTTCTAACTTCCTAACCAAAAAAATATATGTTTAAAAAATTGTGCTAATGTAAAGTATACATGTGGTAAATGGTATTTATTATTTATTTGGTGTGGTATAGTGATTTAGAGGAATAACATTTTAAAGTTTGAAAATTGTGAAATTTTCTAATTTTTTTTATAAAATTGTCAATATTTTCATAATTATACGCAAATCATATCGACCAAAATTTACCACTAACATGAATTACAATGTGTCACGAAAAAAACAGTCTGAGAATCAGTCATTTACTTCATTTGATTTTTTTGGGGGTAGCCATGTTAATTCTCCAGAGCATTTTTGCTATTATTAATGTGGAAACCCCCCATAGTTCCATTGGCAGATGATGGACCTAAGTAAGAGCTTGTTTTATGTGGGTTGAGTATAAGCTTTTATTGGTACCATTTTGGGGCACATAACATTTTGTATCACTTTTAAGTCTCAAAACACATTTATCCTGTGTGCTACATTGAGCACTTATGCTGATGTTCTCATCTAAGCCTGTGAAATAAAGAATTTGGAGGCACACTCTGATTGAAACATTCACTATAATGTGTTGTCTCAGATCAATTCACCAACGCTCTCCATGACTGTCAGATCTAACAATCTGCAACTTTTTTTGTGGGGCTACATCAAAATCTCATTGTATCTGCCCCCACAGCTACAGGATGTGGACGACCTGAGACCACACATGACTGAAACAGTGGGGCCCATATCCAAGGAAATGGTGCCAAATGTCTGGACAGAACTGGACTACCACCTAGAACTTTGCTGCTTAGCCAATGGAAATCAGGATAGGGCTCCTGCACACAACGTAGCCTGGAAGAAGACTACTTTCTAAGGAACTGGTAGAATCTCCATCAGGTGTTGAACAGTCAGAAGCAGTTCAATTAGCAGATAAACAAAAAATAATTTTATTTCTGGCATACAGCGGTACAGAAAGGGTCCATTGGTGCTGTATTAGCACTTCATAAAACTCGGAGGTAAATGGAGCCATATATTTGGCTATGTGCGTAAGCCATAAGTTAGAACACTACATATTAGTGCCAATTAAAATACACCAGAGCAATGCACAAAAAATCTAATATCTGGATTAAATAAATGATTCTGATTTTTTGCTAAGCAGCTGCTATTACAGAAAATCCATAATAAGTTGAATGAAAGTACATTTAATGCATCTTTGCTACAAGTGTTATCAGTTTGTGCATTTGTTTATTTCGCATTGTAACTTATGGAGCCAATTCAAAGGAATATAGAGTGGGTAAAACAATGAACATTTGATTTACCCATAAACAGAACATAAATTAGAAAGATAGTCTACAGAGAAGCCCATATAAAAAGATTCCTATGTTGTGGTGATGACGTATGGTGAGAAATGAGAACTTGATGAAAGTTAACGACAGAGTTGATTTGCTCAGCAGCTACCATGTAATTCTTCACGTCAAATCCTGCCAAAAGTTAAGGTCAACTGATTACTAATGAATTCATCCTTGTTGGTGGTATTTTCATTGATTTTCCTTTGACGCTTAACAACATAATGAAGTTTCAGAGACATAGATATGATTATAGACTGTTTTTACTTTTTTTTATGCTGACTTAAAATGTGAACTTTGAACTGTTCATATGTGACTCTTAAATAATCGGGTTGAACAAACAAACCTAACCTTTAGTCTGCGTAACTCTTATATTAAAGTTTTAGCAGAAAAGGCCGACATACACAATTATCAAAGTAACTTATTATAAGTTGATACTTTGCGGTACCAAAAATACAAAGAAACCAAAAGGTCAACTTGTAAAAGTAATTAAATGTTTCAGGGGAACAAAATAAAACAACCAATGCATGTTGTAAAGAAGGGGGTATTTACCTATGTGAGTAGCTCTTGCATTCACTATATTATATTGAGAAGAAATAAATGTACAGCTTGTAGTTTATCTATGCAAAGATCCGGGAATCTACAGACTATACCTTAGAAGGACAAGAAACAGTCTGTTCGTATTTAGACTTACTTATTATAGAAAGGCCTGAAATTCAATATTACAAAAAATAGAAGTATTTGAATAAAAATTATATAAGAGTAATGCACACTTAAAAGTGTTTTTAGAGTGTAATAGTAGCAAAACATTGAAAAAAAACTATATACATTTAGCATAGTTGTAATTGTACTGACCCAAAGCATAAAGTTGTCATCATTTATTCCACAAGGTGAATGGCTAAAAAAATAAATAAAACCAATTCTTGAACTGCTGTTGAATGATGTTCATTCTGCCTCACAAAGATAGCAATAAGGATTGGTTCACATTTATTCAGTGCTCTAGGCTGATGATTTACATCAAGGTTTCCATCTACATCTCCAGACAATGTGATTCATACAAAACCCTGACACATCATTCACTATAATGAGGCAGATGGAGTCACTTTGGACTCTGTCTAGCCTATGATTCGACAGTGTCCATCTCTGTAGACATAATTTTGGGCATGCACATAAGCATGGTTGACTATATTTTTGTGCACCTCTGAAAAGACAGGCACCATTGAACCGGGGCCAGATGGGGTCCAGAGTTACTCTGACTGCCACATAATAGGTAGTGTGTCAATCAGTGGATTTGTCTGAATCACATATGGGCGTAAATGCCCATCAGCATAGCGTACAGGATAAATTTCAACTGAGCCTTAAAAGTGTTCTAAAATGTTACATACCCTCAAAATGGCACCAATAAAATCTTCAACTTAACCCACAAAATAAACAAGTGCCCACTCAAGTGGTGGCACAAAAGCTCTGGAAAAGTGACTTGCTCCCCCCGAAACAAATCCAGTGAAATCTACAATATCAAATCCAAATGCCCCTATCTCTGCTGAACCCTACTGTACATCATGCCTAAACTGAAATTACTATTCACATGTTTGGCATAACTGTTGCAGGGAAGAGACCACTTACAATTTTTTGAGGTGCATGCCTCCAGAGGCACAAGCTGGGCACAATGTAATAGGCATGACAGTGGCATAGTTGCAATTTTTACTGTACAAAACCACTGCATGCTTGTTTTTGGAAAACATCCATGGAGGTAAAATTGCCACCAGCAGGTGAATTCCCAGAAGGGTGTTGTTTCCAAAATGATGTAAATTGAGGGGAATTTCCATTGTTCTGTTATTTGGACTCTACAATTGCTGTCCATAAACTATTCTAGGAAAATCTGAGCTCCAAAAGTCTAATAACACTTTGTCCCTCTTGAGCCATGCCGTCTAGATAAACAGGTATAGCCACATATGGCGAATTGCCACGTTCAGGAAAAATTGTGTAATAAATTATATGGTCATTTTTACCTATTTTCCCTTGTGAAAATGTAAAATCTGTTGCTAAAACAACATTTTAGTAGTAAACATGTAATTATTTTTTCTTAATAGCCCTATAGTATATAAATATGCCCACTGCTCCCCTAGATAAATTGACTAAGGGATGTAGTTTGTAAAATTGTGTCACTTATTGGGAATTCTGCTCTTCTGGATTCTCACGGGCTCTGCCAATGTGACATTGCACCCGCAAACCATTCTAGCACTCTAACATGGAGCTTATTCCCTTCTGAGATTTGCACTAAGATTGAAAAGTAGTTTCTGACCATGCGTAGGGCATTGACACACGCAGGAAAAATTGTGTAACAAACTGTTCTGTCCATTTTCTTCTATTTCTTTATTTGAAAATTAAAAACATAAGGTTAAAGCAACTTTTTAGTGGAAAAAAATGTAGCTTTTAATTTTCACATTTTCACAGCCTAATGCCATACAATTTTGTCAATCACCTCTGGGTTTCAAATGCTCATCACATCAATAGATGAATTCCTCAGGGATTGTAGTTTCAAAATGGGGTCATTTGCTGGGGATTATTGCTATCTATTATTATGGCTACGCCATCTCAGGGACTCTCCAAATCTGATGTGGCAACAACAATCTATTCCAGCAAAAACTGCACTCCAACACTCAAATTTCCTTCCAAGACCCGCTGTGTTTTACAAACTGTAGTTTTTGACCACATATGGGGTGCTGGTGTACTCAGCAGAAATTGCCTAATGAATTGTGCAATCCATTATTTCCAGTTACCCTTATGAAAATGAGAAATTTTGAACAACAGCAACATTTTTGTGGAAGGAATGTTATAGTTAATTTTCATAGCCCAATGTTATTATATTCTGTGAATCACCTGTGGGTTCAAGCTGATCTCTAGACGCCTAGATACATTTTTTGAGGGGTACAGCTTACAAAATTGGGTCACTTGTATGGGGTTATTTGCTGTTTTGGCATCACAAGGGATCTTTAAATGAGACATAGCTTCTACAATCCGTTACAGAAAAAATTGAGCTGCATAAGTCAAATGTGCTCCTTCACTTCCAAGCCCTACTATGTGCCCAAACAGTAGTTTACAGCTGTATGTGTAGTAACGCATAACAAAATGGACTCTACAATCTACTGTTACCCTTGAGAAAATTAGAAATTTGGTGCAAAAGCATAATTTGTGGGAAAAAACAAAATATTATATTTTCAAGGCCCAATGTTATGAAATTCTGTGAAGCACCTGTGGGTTCAAGATGGTCATCACACCCATAGATGAAATCCTTGACTAGTGTAATTTTATGGGGTCACATATCATGGTATTTCCTATTTTAATACCTCTGAAAATAGAACATAGCTATTACAGCCAAATTTGTGCTTCAAAAATTAAAGAGAGAGCTTGCCTTCCCTTCTAAGCCCTGCCCTTCACCCAAATAGTAGTTTCAAACCACATATGGGGTATCACTATACTCAGGAGAAATTGCACAAAAAAATTGTGGTGTGTGTGTTCTCCTTTTACTGTTGTGAACATGAGAAATTTGGGACTAAAGCAACATTTTAGTAAAACACAAAATGTAATTTTATTTTTTTTTTCTTCTAGTCTGCATTAATTCCAGTGAAGCACCAGAAAGAGAAATACATTTTTTGAAAGCAGTTACGAATATTTTGAGATGTGCAGTATTTAAAATAAGCTGTTGGTTAAGTCTTTCTGACATACAGGCCCCTGAAAGTTATGTAAAGAGTGAAGTTGTAGCTATAAATATAGGATATGTAAATTTCATTGGAAAAAATGAAACATTTCTGCTGAACCTTTAATTATTCTAACATCCCAATAAAATAAAGTTGTTGTAAAAATGTTATTGACGGAAAGCAGATGTATGGTAAATGTAATTTATTACCTACTTGGCGTGGTATGACTATTTTAAGCTCAAACAAATTTGAAAATTTTAAATTTTTCTACATTTTTTGGCAAATGTTTGATATGTTTATAAATAGAAGTAAAGTGTATTGACCTAAATTCATCACTAACATGAAGTACAATGTGTTAAATAAAAATAAAGTAAAAATAACTAATATACAGTACAGACCACCTTCTCATTTAAAGATTTTTCTGTATTTTCATGACTATGAAAATTGTACATTCACACTGAAGGCATCAAAACTATGAAATAACACATGTGGAATTATATACTTAATTTCAGTTGTTTCACACTTTTTTGTTATGTCTTATATTCTAGATTCTTCGAAGTAGCTACCTTTTGCTTTGATGACTGCTTTGCACACTCTTGGCATTCTCTTGATGAGTTTCAAGAGGTAGTCACTGGGAATGGTCTTCCAACAATCATGAAGGAAGATGCTTAGCACTTGTTGGCCCTTTTGCCTTCACTCTGTGGTCCAGCTCACCCCAAACCATCTCGATTGGATTCAGGTCTGGTGACTGTGGAGGCCAGGTCATCTGGCGTAGCACCCCATCACTCTCCTTCTTGGTCAAATAGCCCCTACACAGCCTGGAGGTGTGTTTGGGGTCATTGTCCTGTTGAAAAACAAATGATGGTCCAACTAAACGCAAACCGGACGGAATAGCATGCCGCTGCAAGATGCTGTGTGTTATGGACCTGGTGGTTAGGAGCACCCGGAATGACCTTATGAGTAAACTAGTAATCGGGACAAGCTCTGGGAAAGTGGGAACTCTGCTGACCGCAAACTCTACTCCTATCACACACACTAGAAATAGCTGTGGAGCGTACCTAACTCTCCCTAGACGCCTCTTCACAGCCTAAGAGCTAAGGCTACGTTCACATTTGCGTTGTGCGCCGCTGCGTCGGCGACGCAACGCACAACGCAAACAAAAACGCAACAAAACGCACGCTAAAATGCTGCGTTTTGCGACGCATGCGTCCTATTTCGCCGAAAGATGGACGCAAAAAAAATGCAACTTGCTGCGTTCTCTGCGCCCAACGCTTGCGGCCAAAAAACGCATGCGTCGCAAAACGCAGCACAACGCATGTCCATGCGCCCCCATGGTAAATATAGGGGCGCATGACGCATGCGGCGACGCTGCGGCGCCGAACACTAATGTGAACGTAGACTAAATACCCCTAAAGATAGAAATAGAAGCCTAACCTTGCCTCAGAGAAATTCCCCAAAGGTAAAGGCAGCCCCCCACATATATTGACTGTGAGTTAAGAGGAAAGTCACAAACACAGGAATGAAACAGGTTTTAGCAAAGGAGGCCAGACTTCACTAAATAGTCAGAGGATAGAAAAGGGAACTATGCGGTCAGCACAAAAGACTACAAAAAACCATGCAGAGTAAGCAAAAAGACTCCCCACACTGATTCACGGTGTGGAGGTGATGAAAACCAGAATTGCAAAAAAAAGGCGAAACCAAAGTAGCCGAACTAGCCCGATTATTAAGGGCGAACTCAGCCAATGGCAAGAAGGTCACCCAATCATCCTGATCAGCAGAAACAAAGCATCTCAGATAGGTTTCCAAAGTCTGGTTGGTTCGTTCGGTTTGGCCATTTGTTTGAGGATGCAAAGCCGAAGAAAAAGACAAATCAATGCCCATCTTGGCACAAAAGGACCGCCAAAACCTAGAGACAAACTTGGAACCTCTGTCCGACACAATGTTCTCCGGAATGCCATGCAAACGAACCACATGTTGAAAAAATAATGGCACCAAATCAGAGGAGGAAGGTAATTTAGGCAAGGGTACCAAATGGACCATCTAAGAAAAGCGATCACAAACCACCCAGATGACAGACATCCTTTGAGAGACAGGAAGATCTGAAATAAAATCCATGGAAACATGCGTCCAAGGCCTTTTTGGGACTGGCAAGGGCAAAAGCAACCCACTGTCACGAGAACAGCAGGGCTTAGCCCGAGCACAAGTCCCACAGGACTGCACAAAAGAACGCACATCCCGAGACAAGGAAGGCCACCAAAAGGACCTAGCCACCAAATCGCTGGTCCCAAAAATCCCAGAATGACCAGCCAACACTGAGCAATGAACCTCAGAAATAACTCTGCTAGTCCATCTATCAGGGACAAACAGTTTCTCCGCTGGACAACGGTCAGGTCTATCAGCCTGAAACTCCTGCAGCACCCGCCGCAAATCAGGTGAGATGGCGGACAGAATTACTCCCTCTTTGAGAATACCTGCCGGCTCAGGAACTCCCGGAAAATCAGGCACAAAACTCCTTGAAAGGGCATCGGCCTTCACATTCTTAGAACCCGGAACGTATGAAACCACAAAATCGAAACGGGAGAAAAACAGCGACCATCGAGCCTGTCTAGGATTCAACCGCTTGGCAGACTCGAGATAAGTCAGATTTTTGTGATCCGTCAAGACCACCATGCGGTGCTTGGCTCCCTCAAGCCAATGTCGCCACTCCTCGAATGCCCACTTCATAGCTAGCAGCTCCCGATTGCCAACATCATAATTACGCTCAGCAGGCGAAAACTTTCTAGAAAAGAAGGCACATGGCTTCATCACAGAGCCATCAGAACTACTTTGAGACAAAACAGCCCCTGCTCCAATCTCAGAAGCATCAACCTCGACCTGAAAAGGGAGCGAAACATCTGGCTGACGCAACACAGGGGCCGAAGAAAAACGACGTTTCAGCTCCTGAAAAGCCTCAACGGCCGCAGAGGACCAATTCACCACATCAGCACCTTTCTTTGTCAAATCAGTCAAAGGTTTAACCACACTACAAAAATTAGCGATGAAGCGACGGTAAAAATTAGCAAAGCCCAGGAATTTCTGGAGGCTCTTCACACATGTAGGTTGAGTCCAATCATAAATGGCCTGAACTTTAACAGGGTCCATCTCGATAGTAGAAGGGGAAAAAATGAAGCCCAAAAAGGAAACCTTCTGAACTCCGAAGAGACATTTAGACCCCTTCACAAACAAGGAATTAGCACGAAGGACCTGGAATACCATTCTGACCTGTTTCACATGAGACTCTCAATCATCCGAAAAGACCAAAATATCATCCAAATATACAATCATGAATCTATCCAGATACTTTCTGAAGATGTCATGCATAAAGGACTGAAACACAGATGGAGCATTTGAAAGCCCGAATGGCATTACCAGGTACTCAAAATGGCCCTCGGGCGTGTTAAATGCTGTTTTCCATTCATCGCCCTGTTTAATACGCACAAGGTTATACGCCCCTCGAAGATCTATCTTGGTGAACCAACTAGCCCCCTTAATCCAAGAAAACAAATCAGACAGCAGAGGCAAAGGGTACTGAAATTTGACCGTGATCTTATTGAGAAGGCGGTAATCTATACAGGGTCTCAGAGAACCATCCTTCTTGGCCACAAAAAAGAACCCTGCTCCCAACGGTGATGAAGACGGGCGAATATGCCCTTTCTCCAAGGACTCCTTTATATAACTCCGCATAGCGGCGTGCTCTGGCACAGATAAATTGAAAAGTCGGCCCTTAGGAAACTTACTACCAGGAATCAAATTTATAGCACAATCACAATCCCTATGAGGGGGTAGGACACTGGATTTGGGCTCATCAAATACATCCTGGTAATCCGACAGAAACTCAGGGACTTCAGATGGAGTGGAAGCAGAAATTGACACCAACGGAACATCGCCATGTACCCCTTGACAACCCCAACTAGACACAGACATTGATTTCCAATCCAATACTGGATTATGAACCTGTAGCCAAGGCAAACCCAACACGACCACATCATGCAAATTATGCAACAGCAAAAAGCGAATATCTTCCTGATGTGCAGGAGCCATGCACATGGTCAACTGAGTCCAGTACTGAGGTTTATTCTTGGCCAATGGCGTGGCATCAATTCCCCTTAATGGAATAGGATACTGCAAAGGCTCTAAGAAAAACCACAGCGCCTGGCAAACTCCAAGTCCATCAAATTCAGGGCAGCGCCTGAATCCACAAATGCCATAACCGAGTAGGATGACAAAGAGCAAATCAGAGTAACAGACAAAAGAAATTTAGGCTGTACAGTACCAATGACGACAGACCTAGCGAACCGCTTAGTGCGCTTAGGACAATCAGAGATAGCATGAGTGGGGTCACCACAGTAAAAACACAGCCTATTCTGACGTCTGTGTTCTTGCCGTTCAGTTCTGGTCAAAGTTCTATCACATTGCATAAGCTCAGGCCTCTGCTCAGAGGACACCGCCAAATGGTGCACAATTTTGCGCTCACGCAAACGCCGATCAATTTGGATGGCCAAGGACATTGATTCATTCAGACCAGCAGGCGTGGGGAATCCCACCATAACATCCTTAAGGGCTTCAGAAAGACCCTTTCTAAAAATTGCTGCCAGGGCACACTCATTCCATTGAGTAAGCACAGACCATTTTCTAAACTTCTGACAATATATCTCTGCTTCATCCTGACCCTGACACAAAGCTAGCAAGATTTTCTCTGCCTGATCCACTGAATTCGGTTCGTCATAAAGCAATCCAAGCACCAGAAAAAACGCATCTACATTAAGCAATGCAGGATCTCCTGGCGCAAGGGAGAATGCCCAGTCTTGAGGGTCGCCACGCAACAAAGATATAATAATTTTAACTTGCTGAATGGGGTCACCAGAGGAGCGGGGTTTCAAAGCAAGAAACAGTTTACAATTATTTTTGAAATTCAGAAACTTAGATCTATCCCCAGAAAACAAATCAGGAATTGGAATTCTAGGCTCTAACATCGGATTCTGAACTACATAATCTTGAATGCTTTGTACTCTTGCAGTGAGATGATCCACACAAGAGGACAGACCTTGAATATCCATATCTACACCTGAGTCCTGAACCACCCAGAGATTAAGGGGAAAAGAGAGACAAAACACACTGCAAAGAAAAAAAAATGGGTTCAGAACTTCTCTTATCCCTCTTTTGAGATGCATTAACACTTTGTTGGCCAGCTGTACTGTTATGGACCTGGTGGTTAGGAGCACCTGGAAAGACCTGATGAGTAAACTAGTAATCGGGACAAGCTCTGGGAAAGTGGGAACTCTGCTGACCGCAAACTCTACTCCTATCACACACACTAGAAATAGCTGTGGAGCGTACCTAACTCTCCCTAGACACCTCTTCACAGCCTAAGAGCTAACTACCCCTAAAGATAGAAATAGAAGCCTAACCTTGCCTCAGAGAAATTCCCCAAAGGTAAAGGCAGCCCCCCACATATATTGACTGTGAGTTAAGAGGAAAGTCACAAACACAGGAATGAAACAGGTTTTAGCAAAGGAGGCCAGACTTCACTAAATAGTCAGAGGATAGAAAAGGGAACTATGCGGTCAGCACAAAAGACTACAAAAAACCACGCAGAGTAAGCAAAAAGACTCCCCACACCGACTCACGGTGTGGAGGTGCCACTCTGCACCCCAGAGCTTCCAGCTAGCAAGGGAATATCATGATAGCAAGCTGGACAAGAAATTAGCAGTACTAAGAAATATATTCAGGAAGCAGTAACAACAAATGAACTAGCAAATACTTAGCTTCTGCTGGAGTAGATAGGTCCTCAGAGAAGTCCAAGAGAGATCTGAACCAATACTGAAACATTGACAGCTGGCATCAAGTAACGATCTGAGTGGAGTTAAATAGGGAAGCCAGCATAGCAATAAACGAGAGCAGCTGACAAAACCAACCTCAGTGACCAGCAGTTCCGCTCAAAGCCACCAGAGGGAGTCCAAGAGCAGAACTAACCAAAGTACCATTCATGACCACAGGAGGGAGTCCGAGAACGGAATTCACAACAGCTGTGGTAGCCATGCTGGTTCAGTATGCCTTCAAATTTGAATACATCCCCAACAGTGTCACCAGCAAAGCACCCCCACACCATCTCCATGCTTCACGGTGGGAACCAGGCATGTAAAGTCCATCCGTTCACCTTTTCTGCATCGCACAAAGACATGGTGGTTGGAACCAAAGATCTCAAATTTGGACTCATCAGACCAAAGCACAAATTTCCACTGGTCTAATGTCCATTCCTTGTGTTCTTTAGCCCAAACAAGTCTCTTCTGCTTGTTGCCTGTCCTTAGCAGTGGTTTCCTAGCAGCTATTTTACCATGAAGGCCTGCTGCACAAAGTCTCCTCTTAACAGTTGTTGTAGAGATGTGTCTGCTGCTAGAACTCTGTGTGGCATTGACCTGGTCTCTAATCTGAGCTGCTGTTAACCTGCGATTTCTGAGGCTGGTGACTCGGGTAAACTTATCCTCAGAAGCAGAGGTGACTCTTGGTCTTCCTTTCCTGGGGCGGTCCTCATGTGAGCCAGTTTCTTTGTAGCACTTGATGGTTTTTGCAACTGCACTTGGGGACACTTTCAAAGTTTTCCCAATTTTTCAGACTGACAGACCTTCATTTATTAAAGTAATGATGGCCACTCATTTTTCTTTACTTTACTGCTTCTTTCTTGCCATAATACAAATTCTAACAGTTTATTCAGTAGGACTATCAGCTGTGTATCCACCAGACTTCTGCACAACACAACTGATGGTCCCAACCCCATTTATAAGGCAAGAAATCCCACTTATTAAACCTGACAGGGCACACCTGTGAAGTGAAAACCATTCCTGGTGACTACCTCTTGAAGTTCATCAAGAGAATGCCAAGTGTGTGCAAGGCAGTCATCAAAGCAAATGGTCGCTACTTTGAAGAACCTAGAATATAACGACATAATTTCAGTTGTTTCACACTTTTTTGTTAAGTATATAATTCCACGTGTGTTAATTCATAGTTTTGATGCCTTCAGTGTGAATGTAGAATTTTCATAGTCATGAAAATACAGAAGAATATTTAAATGAGGTGTGTCCAAACTTTTGGTATGTACTGTACGTTGAAGCATTATGTTGCATTTAATTTCCCCATAAAGTGAAATGTGTTAGATTTGAAAAATTTGGCCTGGTATCTACTTAAATAAATACAGACTTATTTAATTGGCCAATTTTACAATCAAATGAATGGTAGAAATGGAATAGCATCCAAGATGAAAAATAGGACGTTTTAATTAATATATCACAAAATACAGGTTTAGAATTTTGACCCCAACAAACAGATAGGTCTTTGTTTCTATCTTTATTGGATGCTACAGAGGACCAGGGATCATCCTCTTACTTGACTTTCTTCCATGTATCTATATTGAATGACTATGATCCTATGGTTTGTGTAGTCTTTTTCTGTTTATCTTTAATTAACAGTAAACCTCCAGCCAGCATAGATGTGCTATGCAACAGATTTTTTAAACAGTTTTAGTGATCATTTAAAATGTTCTTTAGAAAACAGTAGATGATGAAATGCAAATTTTTTTTACTATTTTATAGACTTAATTGAGGTATGATAATAAGGGAATTGTACAAGTTGTTATTTTGTATGACAGTAGTAGTATGCTGACCATATGATAATTAAGATATTAATATTGCTTTAATTTACAAATCATAATTACTCTTACATAGGACTTTTTTACAGACTCCAATCCAAAACACATTTCTTCAAACGTCAAATGGCTACTGTTCTAACTTATTTATTTGTCTTTGGTTGTGATATTTATAAAACTGGTTACTTGTGCATGATTCATTCATTAAATAAGTCTGCTCGAAAATAGATTCACTGTTGTTTGATATAAAAAGTACTGAAATAACAATGTTAAATACATTTTTATGCAATATAATTTTTTCATTAATTTCCGTAATATATACATTTTATCAGTATAGTTCAGCACAAAAGATAAAGGGGGAATAAAAGGAATACAAATTTAGTGCTCCATTTAATTAGCCCCTAGTTGTTCATGAGTCAAAGCTGGGAATGCAATTTTTGAAGAAGTGATCATACACTGCAAAGTCCTTTCTAATACTGCAGAAATCACTGCTTCATTATCAAAACTGACTCAACCTGTACTTATGGATACATTTGTTCAGAAGGCTTAAAAATGACAATTGCAGACTTCTACTACAGTTAGTGAGATCCAGTCAGTCAGTGAAATCCCGGTAGGAAAGAGAAACCCCGGTGAACAGCACAATAGGCCTGTCTCTAAAATTAAAAATAGGGTTAGGCAAACTTCAATGATAAAGCAAATTTTGGCCTTGAAATAAGTGACAAACATCACAAATGCAAATTGCCTCTTCAGAGGACACAGACTTGAATTGTATCGACACCTATTGGAAGTAGCAATCCTAAAAAGTCAATATCAACACCTTAAAGTGCCTTTTCCATATGACTTAGGACCAGGATCTCAATAATTAATTGCAATTAATGCAATTATGAATGCATTAGCGTCAGCCTTTAGTTTATATTCTTTATCTCTTCAATGGCAGAATGCATTAAAAAATCAGTAGCGCCATTGATTCATTACTGTTTACCTTAACTTTTTTTGTTACCGCATTGAAATATGAAATATTTATGTAGTTTTTTTGCAGTTATGCAACATAAATAATTTATTTAATAAAACATTTGCTTTAGGCTATGTTCACATTAGAGAAATGCTCTATACTGAGCATTCTTATGGAGAGTTATGTCTGTATATCTAAAAACAGTATTCATACATGCTTCCTGATGTATTCATTCATTGAATGAGGCAAAAAGTATAGTTTACCACTTAAAGGGAACCTGTCACGTGAAAGAAATGCTAATAACCTAGAACCTGTGAACTGACAATTTCTGCGCTACATGACTGAATACGTGAAGTCAGATGCTGACTAGACTCTCCCCAGAACTTTGAGAAACAGAGAATTTAGTTGTCACATGACCATAAGTATGCAAATCACATACATGCAGTCACATGACCCGCAAAGAGAATATAGAGGAAAAGTAATAGTGCAAGCATCACACTATGATTCGTCAGTCTGTACTGAAATAAGGCTCGATTCATCAATACCAGTTTTGTTCAAACTTCAGAAATCAGATACTCCCGATAAATGAAAAAATGCATGCCTCTATAAGCCACATACTAGAGTGGGCTCCCTAGGAAACAAGGAAGTCACAAATGAGGAAAACCACTCCAACATCTGTTCATTCATCAGAAGTACTTTACTTAAACTGGTGAGTATACATAATCAGAAAGAGAGGAAACATTAAAATAAATTTACAGACACTCAGCATGGCGGCCGAGGTCCTTGTGCTGTATAATGGGGTGCTCTATAATATATGTCAACTTTACTCTCTATATCTTTGCCTACAGGCAGACCAGTATAGAACCACCCACTGATTACCTGTTAATACACTAGAATCTGGATCAATGGAATGGGAATGTAGTCCGAGCTCACCTGTGGTACAGCACAACAGCTTACAATCTTACAATGAATGAACTCTATTCTGTAACCAAATATCTGCCTGCCTCAAAAGGATTACAGAGAAAAATGAAGAATGATCCTTCCCCAACTATAATGAAGATTACTGTAAAAATAGCCCAATGTAGCAACTGCTTAACTGGAAAGGAAGTTTGGAGAGCTTAAGCAGATTTCACGTAACTATAATGTCCATCAGACACTCCCTCCTGGGCAAGCTCAAGCATGACCTGACATCCGTTGTGTGTCTTGACAGTACCTTGGTGTGAATTGAAACTTTAGAGCAAACACAGAATCCTTAGTAAAAAAGAATCAGGTGACAAAGCAGGAAACCAAAAGTCCCAGATGCTGATCTTGACAGTAATTGTGGCCTGTCACGGTCAATATGCCTATCTAGCTAACTACCGGTCTTATCTAAGTCTCAAGTATTTTGGCAACAAAATGTGATGAGTTGCGTGCATGGTTACCAGCTGCATTGGCACAGTGGACCTTGGTTATCTTATTGACCCAGGTCTGTTCCAGACAAACAACTGATAAATGCGGACAGATGAGCTCTCCTCCTGCAAATGAGCGGTACCGCTGATGACTGTGCCTTGACTCCTCCGCGACGTCTAGCACTGCTCAGGTTAGGCCCCATCATTTTCCTTTCTCAGCAACGTAACAGGAGACAATGTTCTCCCATCTGGTACGTCTCTGGTCACAGGCCGAATTAGCTTCACTTTGTCAAGGCTCTGGTCTGACTCTGGTCTTGGTGACATGCTTCTACTCGAGGATGCTGCTGGATCCCCAATCTGGCACTTCTCTCTGTCCTTATTAAAACCAGACTCTCCCTAAGATGGACACACTTCCTCTTCCTGTGTTTCACATCACCTCAGATTGCAGCTCCACCTCTGTCATTCTGTATGTATTAGCAGTCTTTCAGTTATGCTTAGCCAATAGCGACTTCTTGTGACCAAATCCAGCATCTCAGTCAATGTAAAGCAGTTTCCAGGATACTAACAGCAAACAGGTGCTTAAACCTATAAACAACAGATACAATGTTTATACATACAGTTGTGCTTAAAAGTTTACATACCCTGGCAGAATTTTTGCTTTCTTGGCCTTTTTTTCAGAGAATATGATAATACCAAAACATTTTTTCCACTCATGGTTAGTGGTTGGGTGAAGCCATTTATTGTCAAACTACTGTGTCTTCTCTTTTTAAATCATAATGACAACCCAAAACATCCAAATGACCCTGATCAGAAGTTCACATTCCCTGAAGATTTTGGCCTGATAACATGCACAGAAGTTGACACAAATGGGTTTGAATGGCTACTAAAGTTAACAAGAAATCAAAAACTCTGCTGGGTATGTAAACTTTTGAGCATAACTGTATGCGGACACAGATATGCACATCTATACCATGCTGGTGTGCCAGGTGCTGCACCATATGTACAGGGGTAAAGGGGTTGATTCACTATCTCACACATCTCCATGAATCTGGAGCGCCTGAGGAGTGGTGTGCACCTTAGTAAGCCTCGCCAGAAATCATACTCTAGTCAGATACTGGAGTGAGATTTCAGGTACATGGAATGCCATAACTCTTCATGAATTAGACAAGCTGTGGTGTTATGTCCCTGCTATGCCTCTGTCCCACTCCAGCAATGCCCTCTTTTGTCAGAGCTGGTAGAAACTGGCATGAAAACCCCAAAAGTTGCACCTAAATTTTCCAACTTTTCAAAGCTTTTACCCCAACATTTTGGAAAGTGAAAGCTGTGATGTATCAGGCCCATAGATTTTTCTTCTTATACTGGAGAACAATCCTTTTAAGGCCATGTTCACAAGCTCAGTATTTGGTTAATATTTTACATCAGTATTTATAAGCTAAAATCAGGAGTGGAACAATCAGAGGGAAATTATAATAGAAAAAGTGCATCACTTCTACATTTATCACCCACACCTGGCTTGGTATACAAATACTAAAGTCTTAAATATAAAAAATAAAATCTTAAAACCTTACACACATGAAAAGGCCATTTGTAGGCGGCACAAAAAGTAGTCTGTGCCACCATATCTGGGATATATTCTCCCCTACAAGCAATGCAACCTTTACACATGGCAAGTCACAGAGAAAGCATTTATTTAATTGAATAAATCTCACAGAAAAAAAATATATTTTTTGTTTATTTGGAGGTAAGTGAAGGTGCAGTAAGCACCATGTGCCTCTGATTGCTATACTATATTACCTTAGAGCATACTTACCTTACATCACTTAACAACATAAAGCATTCATATTAAAAATCGAAGATTGGAGATTTTTTACACTCACAGACATAAATAGTTAACAACATCATTGGAAAGTATGCAAAATTAGGAAAACCTATCTTTGTGTGAAAGGTTTTCCTGTGAATATATCCATTGAAATCAAGTATGACTTGTTTCGCTTTCTGCAATCTGTGGTTATGACACATTGTTTTTATAACAAGCCCAAAATTTAGTGACACCAGGCCTTATTTTAACGTGTATTATTTAATTACGAGTGACTTTCCAGATGACTAATATAATTATTTGTTATATTTATTACATTTCCCTTCAATAACATTGGAAAGTACAGTACATAAACACAATTTAAAGATGCAAAAATCCCAAAATACTAAGTCACTTTTTTTTTGTTTTAGCACATTGTAAATTAATTTGTTCATTTAGTATTACAATTTCCAATCTCAGGCAGCTGCAGCATGTATGAAAAATCCTTCTGGAAGAGTATGAAGGAGCGTTCCTGGGTGAATATATTTTTCCTAGCAAATTTTTTAACATTTCCCTGAAGGAACATTTAAGTGAGGATATGATATTCAATCCAACTGGACTTTTAAAAAGGATTTTCTAGTCTGTACCCTCCAATTAAAAGTTATTTACTCCACAAGTGCCAAGATTGTAAGGCTTTTTTCCTGCTAATCTGCACTATTCTGTCAGAAAACATGAGAATCAACAAAATTATCCACCACTTCATCAAGACTGGTGGTTTACTTCAAATTTATTACAGGGTTTATTTGAGATCTATAATGGCCTCTATAAATATCTATCTTTAAGCCCAAAACCATTTAGAACATCATCATGGGGCAGAGCTGCAGTCATTTTCCACGGCTTCTTTCAACACCGTCACCTAATAATGTCCTAATTCCGGAAGGCTGATGTAGATGTGACCGCATCGTCAATGCCAGCTGCCACACTTCTATCCCCGCTGCCTCTTTCCTTGAAATGATACATCACAAAGGGGCACGGAGAAGAGTGATAGCAGTGCAGCTCCACAGCTTCTAACGCCTTCAAACTAATAACCATCAGGGGTCAGCGCTGGTGTTACCTGCCCTGCTTCTATCACTGCTCCCTGATAACAATTCGGCTGAGGGAGGTTATAGAATCTGTACAGCAGCGCTACTGTCAGTCTTTCTGCTTCATGTTACCGCCTCCTAATGACATCTCATTTCAGGGAAAAAGGTGGCGAGGACTGAAGCAGGGACTGTGGTCACTGAAGATGCAGGCCGTGGCCAGAGAAAAAGTGTGGCGCCAGTCGATGAAGATGCGGGTGGTGAACACAGAAGAAGTGTGGCGGCGGCCACTGACAATGTAGGCAGTAAGCAGTATGCCTATGGCCACTGAAGTTGCGGGCAGTGGACACAGAAGAAGTGTGGCAATGACGATAGAAGATGCGCGAAAAAGGCACAGAAGTATGGCAGCGGCCACTGAAATTGCAGGTGGCAGGCACAGAAGAGGTGTGGCAACAGCCACTGAAAAAGCAGGCACAGGAGAAGTGAGGCAGCAGCTAATAAATATGCGATTGGTGGGCCCAGAAGAAGTGTATTGGCATTTGGCAGCCACTAAAGTTGTGGGCAGTGGGCACAAAAGAAGTGTGGCAGTTGTGAATAAGTATGCAAGCAGATAGTACAGAACAGTCGCCTAAAGGGAAACTGCCAGCAGGATTGTGCAGAGTAACCTACACACAGTGTTCGGTCTGGTGCCATTATAGTTTATACTTTATTTTCAGTTTGTAGTTAATGATATGCTTGAGCCCTAAGGCGGGTCTGGAGGGGGATCGGCATGTAGTGCCTGATTAGATATTCATAATGCAGACTGCTGAGAGGTCACTGATCCCTCACTGATCTGCCCCCTAGTTTTCATAATGAATATCTGTATATACTTTAAAAAAACCTTCTGCAGGCCGTTGCCAGCCGTGTCACCTGCTCTGTAGCATAATTGCATGTTTAGCGTGCCAAGAATACATTTTTTTCATGTTACTCAGCTTGGAGAAAAAAAATCAAATTGAAAATGGTGCCTGCCGCTGTGATCCGTTAGTTGCTATTGCGCATACGCTGGCGGCGCCATCTTACTGGAAAAGAAAAAAAAATCCTCATCCAAAATGGCGCCGCTTGTGCCTACACAGTAGCAGCTCTTGGCTATCTCCGAGCTGCTACTGCAGGTGCGGATGGTGCCATCTTTGAGGAGGAATTTTTTAATTCCTCTAATTTTGTCCAACATGGAAAGTTATGAAACTTGACAATTCAGTTTATTAGGGAATGTGTCTTCATTACTGTAAAAATATGGCTTGCAAGTGGTTTTCAAATCCCTGCTTTTCCCATCTATTTTCCTGCTTTCAGCTGCATTGATATTAGAATGTACTCATTTAAACTACAGATAAGGGCAGTGAAAGGGTCAGCTCGATACATGTATCTCACTAACTTTGGCATATGCCCAAAGGCAGGAGACTACTTTGATAAACACAACACTCAGAGGAAAAGACAAGTGCTGACTTTTTCACTGCCATCATCCTTGCTCCAAATGAGATTGTCCTGATATGAATACAGTTCAAGACAGGAAAACAGATTGGGGAATAGCAAGAGTTCGGAAGCCACTTATAGGACATTTTTTAGAAGAATGAAGACAAATTCCCTAATAAAGAGATTTGCAAAGTTTCAGAAGTTATTTTCTTAAAAAAAGGAAAGCTTAAGTTTTCTTCAAGAAGTGTATGCCTCTTAATTAATTTGGTGAATCTTTGCATCATCTTTAGAAATGGATGCCAGTCAGGGACTGGCGTCCATTTATGTCACAGCTTACTCCACTCTAATAGTGTAAAATATGATGAATTTGTCAGTCGTGCTTTGCAACGTTCCCTCCCTGGTAAGCTTGCCCACTTAGTAAAAGATGCCAGGACTGAGGTAAAACAAGCCAAAAGTAGCAAAATTATATGCAACGACAAGTTACACAAAATTTTTTGTCAAATTTCAAACAGTGGGATACACAAGGATACTAACATAAACTGCTTGTTGGTGATCATATGCTTTTGGGGGGGGATGGAGTCAGGAGTTTTTGTTCTGTATATTTACAAATGCCTGAAGCTATAAATCAATTGATTAAATATAAAGAGAGTGGTCTCTAAAGAACTTGCATGGATTTTTGAAGGCCAAGTTCAAGTAAAAATATGAAAGGATCATCACTTATGGACTTACAGGTATGCAGATATCAAAAACAAAGCAGAGATGGCTCATGAATATCATTATATGGTAATTTGTTGGACTATTCTTTGCAGTAGTTTCAGCTACAAGAACAGAGAATTAACTTTTTAATCAATCAACTGGCTGAAATAGTATTTAGAATCTATAACTCCAAAAATATAATCAAAGCAACCCAACAACCTAACATAAATATAAAGCTTAAATGGTCTGACATACTGTACCTCTAAAAACGTAAATTATGGCATGATGATGTTAAAAGGATAAAGAGACAGATTGGCCTTTAGTGTCCCTCCATCTAGAACAGACCTAGGCAAAGTGCGGCCCGCAGGCCACATTCGACCCACTGGCTGTCTTAGTCCGGCCCGCCATGAGGCTGGAAGCCAGAAGTCCACAAACCGCACCGTGCCTGCCCACTCACTGTCTCCATCTGCGCTGACTGCATTGGTGGAGGAGGGGCCTCAGGCCACTTCCTCCACCAATCAGCTTGTGAAACAGCTGACGCCATTTCATCACGTCAGCTGTATACTGTACATGCTATGGGGTGATATGCTGCACATGGGGAGGCTATTGGGGTATCATGCAGTACAGAGGGAGGCTGTGTGGGGCTCATGCAGTATATAGGGAGGCTGTGTGGGGCTCATGCAGTATATAGGGAGGCTGTGTGCGGCTCATGCAGTATATAGGGAGGCTGTGTAGGGCTCATGCAGTATATAGGGAGGTTGTGTGGGGCTCATGCCGCATATGGGGGATGCTGTGTGGGGCTCATGCTACATATGGGGGAGGCTGTGTGGGGCTGTGGGGCTCATACTGTATATGGAGAGGCTGTTTGGGGCTCTTACAGTATATGGGGAGGCTGTGTGGGACTCATGAAGTATATAGGGAGGTTGTGTGGGGCTCATGCAGTATATAGGGAGGCTGTGTGGGGTTCATGCTGCATATGGGGGAGGCTGTGTGGGGCTCATGTCACATATGGGGGAGGTTGTGTGGTGCTCATGCCGCATATGGGGGATGCTGTGTGGGGCTCATGCTACATATGGGGGAGGCTTTCTGGGGCTCATACTGTATATGGGGAGGTTGTGTGGGGCTCTTACAGTATATAAGGGGCTGTGGGGGGGCTCATACGATATACAGAAGGGGCTGTACTCGGGTCAAACGATGTATAGGGGTATGTCAGCATACTTAATTCTGCTCAATATTAAGTGATACAATGAATATTAATAATATAATTATCAATAGCATAATAATTATAATATATCGATAATAATATTAAGTAGAATTAATTTCACCCTATTGGTTCGGCCCGCCACAACAGTCACGGTCTCTCATGTGGCCCCTCGTGAAAATTAATTGTCCACCCCTGATCTAAAATAATACTGTGGTAATAAAATGCAAAGTTCATTCATATACATTACAGGTGTCAAACTCAAGGCTCGTGTGCCGAATAAAGCCTGCAATGCCATTTTATGCACCCCATGAGGTCACGAAACAGTTGAACTCTGCTCTGACCAGCTGTCCATACAAGGAAAGTGGAGACGGTCGCAGCAGTGCTGAAGTGTGCGCCAACGCTCAAAATCTAAGATGGCAGCCACCCAAAGAGCAAGTGCCACCCCCTCTACTAAGTACTGGCTGCATTGTCTGTCGACACAGCCAGTGATTAGCTGAGGGGGCAGTACCAGCCCAAGGAGCAGGTGCTATCTGTGCCATCTTTGTGAGAAAACACTGAACACCAAGAACAGTCAACCTGTACAAATGGTGAACGCAGTTATCTCAGTCGGCCTGCACAAATGGTGAACGCAGTTATCTCAGTAGGCCTGCACAAACGGTGAGCAACATTGTTAGGGGTTGAGCTCCCGCCTCTGCACAGGTTGAATCTCGAGCCATCTCTGCTGCAGTCTCCCATTCTTCTCCTGCCACAGTGGAGCCAGCTCAGCGCAGACATCGGTCCCAGCTTCTAGCTCAGCCTGATACCGTGCAAAGGGTTACTGCTGCCTTTCCAGGTTCTGCCATTGTAGCCAATACGGGTCAGCGGCGAGCAGACATCTTTGGGACAAAGTCCTACTTTTCCCCTTCTGAGCATGCCCAGGGTAAGATCTCTCATTGGAGATCAAGGGTCACATGCTCAGGTACTGCAGCAACTCCCATTGGTCCTCTAGGAAGGTCCTGAACCTGTCCAAGTTCTGTGGCAGCTTTCCATTGGTCCTTCGGGGAAGGTCCTGAAGTTGCTGCAGCTATAAAAGCTTTGCATGACCGCACGGCCATGCGCTAGTATCAATTCATGTCATGAGTTTGAGCCAGTGTGGTCATACATGTGTGTATTCAGGGCCCCGGCTGAAATAAACCACTAGAATACCGGTACCCCTGGTGAGGAGATTGTGTGTATGTATCTAGGGCCCCAGCTGAAATAAGCCACTAGAATACTGGCTCCTCCGGTGAGGAGATTGTATGAGTGCCTCTTTGACTGCGTGACCACAGACTGCTATCTGCTCGGCAGTTGCTGTGTTCTCCTATGAGCTAAACAGGACACATATATGCAACACAGTAAAGTAACAGAGTTTGCTTCTACCGCCATATAATGCCGCCATTTACCAGCAGCAGGTTCTCTCCTGCACGGTGGACCCTGGGCTGCGAATGCACCAAATATCATCTCACCATTTACGCGGTGCGTTCCACCAGCCCCTAACAGACGTTATCTCAGTTGGCCTGCACAAACGGTGAGCGACGTTCTCTCAGTTGGCCTGCACAAACGGTGAGCGACGTTATCTCAGTCGGCCTGCACAAATGGTGAACGCAGTTATCTCAGTCGGCCTGTGCAAATGGTGAACAAAGTGATCGAGTCAGCCTGCGCAAAGAGTGAACGCAGTGATCTCAGTCAGCCTGCACTAATGGTAAACGCAATGATCGTAGTCAGCCTGCACAAATGGTGAATGCAGTCAGCCAATACAAATGGTGAATGCAGTTATCGCAGTCATCCTGCCAACACAAATGATGAATGCTGTGATTGCAGTCAGCCAGCACAAATGGTGAACACAGAGATAGCAGTCAGGCTGCACAAATGGTGAAAGCAGTGATTGCAGTCGGCCAGCACAGACAGTGAACACCATGAATACAGTCAGGTAGCACAAACTGTGAATGCAGTTAGACACCATAAAACATGAACGCAGTCAGCAAGCACAAACAGTGACCGCAATGAATGCAGTCAGCCAGCACAAAAAATGAATGCAGTCAGCAAGCATAAAAAGTAAATGCAGGGCACCGCGTCAAACAGCACAAAAAGTTAATACTAAAATAGTAGTCAGACAGCACTTTTGTGTGGTTCCATTTTTTAATTAGAGCAGACACAGCCAGTTATTAGCATAGAGAGCAGTCCATCATGGACTCTGAGGTATGGCACAGCTCTCTTAGCCCTACTACCCAGGGACATCCATTATAACCCTACTACCCAGGGACTGCTCAGTTAGTCTTAGTGTCCTAGTACATCTCTCTTAGCTCTACTACCCAGGAACAGCTCTAATAACCCTATTACTCAAGAACAGATCTTTTAGCCCTACTACAAAGGAAGAGCTCTATTACCCAGGGTTCAGCGCATACACAAAGCACCATATAATTATAGCTCTTAGCTCTACTAACCAGGATTCAGGGCACACACAAAGCACCATATAAGTATAGTTAATCATTTGATCTATTTTATTATTACATTTTCTCATGTGCTTCTTTACTTACTGTAGATGCAGAGGTTCACTGTCTTATTCAATCTGATGGGAGCACTGATGCCCAGAAACATGTTGCTGTTAAAGGGAACTTGTCAGGTCCCTTGTGCCCCCAGAACCACCAGCAGTTGTTTGCTGCTGCCAAACAGTCTCTTTATTATATTAAACGCATAACATAAACAGATCTTTGGAAAAAGTATTTCTAAAGTCCGCTTATGATATGTAAATGAGGCCATTGACTAGCTGATGGGGCGTTATTGTCCCCGAATTAGTCGGCCCACTTAGCATGTTACCATGTCTCTGTGATACCATGACTTAAAAGAGCTGTCATAATCGCCAGCACTATATACAAACCTCTTGCATGGGTGTGGATTCTTTCCTTCACATCCTCTTGCCTGAAGCCAGGCACATAGCACATTATCAGAAGTGCAGAAGACTTCTGATCATGAGCAGTGCTCCTCTCTGAAGCCAAGATGTGTACATCCGGCTTCAGAGGAGCAGGGTAGTGAGGGAACGAAGCCACATTTATTTTGATATGTAGACACAACTGCTGGTGGTTCTGGAGGCACTGGGGACCTGACAGATTCCCTTTAACCCATTATCTACCAATGTCCTTTTTTTGGGACGCCTAATCTTTAGCTTCTAGCAACTAAGATTTTATAATTTTTATAATTAGGTCCAATTTTTTGTGTTGTGTTTGTAAAATTAATGTTTTCAAAATAGGAAATCATGTCATTGTCATTTTTAATTGAATATTGGGATGCCCTTTTCTGAAAAATCCGTACTTGTAAAAATTTGAATTTGGCAAGTAATGGGTTAATATGATAATAAAGACCTTTCTTATCATTGCCACTTCTGTGGAGTCCATGATATCCTGGAGACAAAAAGGTATCTAAACACTTGGCTGTACCTGTCCATCTGCACCCCACAAGTATTTCCATTGTCAAGGTGGGCATCTATTTGCTAAAGTAACATGATACCTTTTCCAATATTTTTATTTGTTTTTAACAAGGGTAAAGAGGGAGGGAGGGTGGGTAATAATGGAGGGGAGGGGAAGGAAATGTGGAATGGACCAAGGGGAAACTGGATAGGCGAGGAAAGCAAACATAACAAAACAAAACATAAAATTACAAACTGGCAATAATTTGGCCTGAATAAAGCAAGGGACACAGCCCTTGAAAAACAACATTATGTTCAACAACTATAGTATACAAATCAGAAACAAACAGTGCAATAATAAGACATATCTATGGCCTTGATTAAAAGCAAACCGTTTATAGAAGGTTATAGAGGCAAGGGAATAGGTAATCAAAGTGTAGCCAAACTCAAATCTATCAACTAATTATGTAAGTGGAGGAGTGAAAGATTGGTCCCATTTGTACCATTTCCGATAGAACTTATCCAATCCATTATTGGACAGAGCGAACATAAGCTCAAGTGCTCTGTGTTGTGTAATGAACTTGATAATGGTGCCAGAACTGGGTAGAGTACGGCTTTTCCAATAGTAGGCGATGGAATTCTTGGTGACCATACATATGTGTAAAAGAATACGTTGCAGAGAACTATCTAGGAGTTAATTATCTAAAGAAAGTAAAGCTAATTGGGGTGTGAGGGTGAACGTGGAACCTGAAAGTTTAGTGATTATTGAAGAGATTTCTGACCAAAAAGCAACAGCAGTGGGACAATTCCAGAAAATGTGTATTAAATCTCCCTTGTGGCCACATTCTCTCCAACAAAGTGGAGAGTTAGAAGTATTTATGTGTGCCAGTCTAGATGGCGTGTAGTACCATCTGGAGCACACCTTGAAATGCGACTCCAGAAGAGACATAGATATCGTGGAATGGTTAGACATCAAAAAACGCCTTTTCCCAGTCGTATATAGAAGTAGTGTGGTTAAGGGATTTCTCCAAAGCTAGCATGAAAGCGCTTTTGACAAAAGATATGTCTTTATTAAAACAATCATAGACAAACTTGTGGCTCCAGAAAATTCAGTGATTCGGATTGACCAATATTTTTAAAGATGCCTCTGAGAATCTCAGCTTGTTACCTAGAAACAACTTAACATGTTCCCTCAATGACATGTAATCATGGAAGAAAGATAATGGTACCTTCAATTTATTTTTTAGAGTGCTGAAATTCAGGTGATTGGGTCCATCTGAGATATCGCCCAGTGTGTGAATTTTAAAATCTGACCAATGGGAGGGTATAGTTTGGCCCAAGAATGAGTAGACAAAGGTTAGAGGCAGTTTATGTAGCGTGGACAATTTCTGACTACGGCCATCTATTCTGGAGATCCTGGACCAAGCCAAGGATATTGCTTGGAATATTGGGTGTGTTGAAGTGCTTGATGTCAAACTAGATATAGCCTTAAGAACCAAGGATTTAGGATGTTTACCTTTATTAATTTCCATCTCCATGTCGTACCATGCGGGAGCATTCTGGTCTGGAAACCAAGATACACTTTGTTTGAGTAATAACGTAAAATAGTGGGCATAGATATTTGGAAGACTTATTCCACCATGGGTTTTCATTTTGAACAATGATCTAGTGTCTGTTCTGGGTTTTTTATTATTCCAGACAACATTATTCAGTTGAGACTGAATGGCCGTCAGGTAAGCCGTGGAGATGGGAAGTGGGATACACCTAAAAATGTACAAGATTTTGGGAAGTGTAAATAATTTTACCGCCAAGTTTCTCCCACACCAAGTCAAGTCTCTATCTCTGAAAGTGGTACTGTCTCTAAGAATTAAGTCTGTCAGTTTTTTCATGTTTGATATGACGGTCTTGCCTAAGTTTTTGTTGATTATAACGCCTAGGTATGGTAATTCCTCTTTACACCAATTAAATGAAGTAGAAGCTTTTAGACAACAAATTTCTTCTGGGTTAACATGAATAGGCAAAGGTAACATGATACCAATAGCACTAACCTAGGAGTATTTACCGTGCTCATTAGAGAACTTATATCATAGCACAGCCCCCAGAAGTGAGCATCCCTAACTGTGCTACAAATATATGTTTACCTAACATACATATATTGCACCATCTTGTTTCCATTTTTCTTATCCCTACCATCAAAAGGAAGATTTATAGAGTAAGCTACTTCAATTAGGCTGCACCAGATAGTCAGCTTTTTCATAGTAGAACATTTTTTTAGGGCCCGCCCCATAAGTATCTGTACTGGTGGAGTTCACAAGGAGAAACAGTACTCTATGGCCAGTTTAGGGAAGAATATTTTGGCACTTGGAGACAGAACAGCATTTTTAGAGTACTTCCAACTAAATACAATCTTGAAGGCATCATTAAAGCATCAAACATAATTTTAAACACATTCATGAAGGTAGAGAATGATGTTAAAAGATAAAATGTAACACTACCATTGTTCTGCCCTGGGCATTTTTCTCTGCCTCAGAAAATACAAGAATGAAGACATGATCACATTTTGCGGTTTCTTTTAATTCAGAAAAGAAGTGGAAACAACAAAAGATTTTTCCCTTCAACATGTAGATTTGAAAAGTAGATAGAAAATATGGAGTAAACCAGATTAAAATCTACAGCTGCAAATTCACCCCAAATTGTGCAGAATGTGATGCAGATTTTCTTGATGGGTAGGTTTCTGTTCCAGGATGAGTGATAGATGCTGAAGAGAAGTAAGTGTGTGAGTGAGACAGAAGCTAGTGTCACTCACTGCTTCTATCACCACACCCTTAAGATGTCGGATTCACAATTAGAAATAGCGGAAGCAGAGTGCCGGCACTGCACTCGCCTCTCCCATGGATTCTACTGCCATGACCATGAATCTAGGACATCTTCAGAGTGCAGCAATGCAGGAAACTGTATTAAGTAAATGCAGCACTGCCCCCTTTTAACATCTTATTCCATAAGGAGTGATATATGGTGCAGGGAAGTGAGCGCAGCCCCAGCCTTCTATGACATTCTGCTTGAGACTCCTCTCAAACAAAACATCACAGGAATTGCAGTAAAAAAAAAAACCACATGTACGGGTTAAATAGGAGAAGTGTAGGGTATTGTTTAACAAAGATAATTACAAAAGAGGTTATTGTGTAAAGATAGATGGTTAGAACAAACAGTTTTGGTACCGGACCAACCCTTTAAAAATGTCATGCTAACACTCAATATTTACCTCTACTAGTACTTACACAATAAATTGTTACCTGGTTCCCTACCAGTCCCTGTACACCTAGCCTCCACCAACAATATATCATCATAATTTTTTTTATACTGTCAGAACATCATGTTATTTAAATAAAAGATATAGTAAGTAGTGTTGAGTAGTGTTGAGCATTCCGATACCGCAAGTATCGGGTATCGGCCGATACTTGCGGTATCGGAATTCCGATACCGGGATTCCGATACTTGCCGCGTATCGGATACCGGAATCGGAAGTTCTAAGATTCAAAAAGCAGAAATTCAGCCAATGAGATTGATTCCAAGTGTGGGCACATCCTGTTTAGCATGGAGGGCATGAAACTACTGGCAAGGCTGTGATTGGCTGGTGTAATGATGTCATGCTGCAGTTTAAAAGTCGCTGGCGCCATTTTGCGATCACTCTGCTGTGAATTCAGTTAGTGACAGGACGCTGTTTGCTGACTGAGGGACAGTTTAGAGATAGCGATTTGCTTCTTTGTGCTTTCCAAAGGCTAATTTAGCAAACGCTGTGTTCACCTACTATTCACCTTGCTTTTGCCTTGTAGCGCTGTTTTCACAGCGATCTGCAGGGTCTGTGTGTGTGTGTGTGTGAGTGCAGCCCAGTCTCCAGTCTGAGTGCAGCCACATAGGCCATCCATAGTTGGTTGTATTCAGTTCAGGGAGGGTGGTTCATTGCCTCATACTGTTCCTTTTTTTTTTTTTTTCCCAAGTAGTGTAGTCTGCTGCTAATTTATTCAAAAAAATCCTATTAGTGTCTTTCCACCCGTCTCCAGCTAATTTGTGGAAAAACACTACATAGGATAAAGTAGAGGAGGGTTTTTGGGCCTTGCAGCGCCGTTTACGGCCGTCTGCACGGTCTCCGTGTGACTGCAGCTCGCCCTGTAATCTGTGAGCAGCTGTAGCCTGGTTGTCTCCAGCTCAGGGTTTTTCACTGCGTCATACCGCCAAATCAATTTTCTTTTTTTTCAAAGTAGTGTAGTCTGCTGCTAATTAATTTAAAAAAATCCTATTAGTGTCTTTCCACCCGTCTCCAGCTAATTTGTGGAAAAACACTACATAGGATAAAGTAGAGGAGGGTTTTTGGGCCTTGCAGCGCCGTTTACGGCTGTCTGCACGGTCTCCGTGTGACTGCAGCTCGCCCTGTAATCTGTGAGCAGCTGTAGCCTGGTTGTCTCCAGCTCAGGGTTTTTCACTGCGTCATACCGCCAAATCAATTTTCTTTTTTTTCAAAGTAGTGTAGTCTGCTGCTAATTAATTTAAAAAAATCCTATTAGTGTCTTTCCACCCGTCTCCAGCTAATTTGTGGAAAAACACTACATAGGATAAAGTAGAGGAGGGTTTTTGGGCCTTGCAGCGCCGTTTACGGCTGTCTGCACGGTCTCCGTGTGACTGCAGCTCGCCCTGTAATCTGTGAGCAGCTATAGCCTGGTTGTCTCCAGCTCAGGGTTTTTCACTGCGTCATACTGCCAAATCAATTTTCTTTTTTTTCAAAGTAGTGTAGTCTGCTGCTAATTAATTTAAAAAAATCCTATTAGTGTCTTTCCACCCGTCTCCAGCTAATTTGTGGAAAAACACTACATAGGATAAAGTAGAGGAGGGTTTTTGGGCCTTGCAGCGCCGTTTACGGCTGTCTGCACGGTCTCCGTGTGACTGCAGCTCGCCCTGTAATCTGTGAGCAGCTATAGCCTGGTTGTCTCCAGCTCAGGGTTTTTCACTGCGTCATACCGCCAAATCAATTTTCTTTTTTTTCCAAATAGTGTAGTCTGCTGCTAATTTATTCAAAAAAATCCTATTAGTGTCTTTCCACCCGTCTCCAGCTAATTTGTGGAAAAACACTACATAGGATAAAGTAGAGGAGGGTTTTTGGGCCTTGTAGCGCCGTTTACGTCTGTCTGCACGGTCTCCGTGTGACTGCAGCTCTATCTGTTGTCAGTTCAGCCCCCAAAAAATAAATAAATAATAAAGTTCACCAAACACACCAGTTACACCACTTTACATTTCTGTAGGCCACATTAGCTCATATTAAAGTCTAGTCCACACTTTAGATAATTAGTGCTTCTTATACCTGTTAGGAGGAGTTGCTCAGGAATAAGCACACAAATCCGTTAGTACTTTTCTGCTTATCTTTATCAGTCAACCAAGATGAAGAAGGCAGTGAGTAAGGCACGTGGGCGTGGGCGTGGGCGCGGAGCAGGGAGGGGACGTGGGGATTCTGTGCCTGCTGCGGGCACCGGTGACTCATCAGCACCCACTTTCACCAGGCAACAGTCGTTCATGCGAAGCTTTGTGTCCGAGCGCCGTACACCGCTGCTGCGTGAAGAACAAATTGAAGCTGTTGTCGGATGGATGGCAGCTAATGCATCAACTTCCATTAGTGCCACATCCTCTCAGACACAGAGCACTGGAGAGCAGCCATCTGTCTCTTCACCACCTGCCAAATTGCCCAGGCAGACAGAGAGCCCAGGACAGGAGCCGTCTCTACTTCTGTTCTCTGAATCTCTTGGCTTGGAAACAGGGGGCCAGCCAAGCAGCATTGGAGAAATGGAAGAAGAGGCAGGGTGCAGTGATGCCCAACAGCTTTTTCTGTCTTCCTCTGAAGAGGCGGGTGGGCCAGTGGCTCCGGTCACCACATCGCAGGCCGCATCAGCTGATGATGACACTCAGGTGCCACTTACTGGTGCGTGCTCTGCTGCTGAGACTACCCAGGAGGAGCAGTTGGGGGCAGAGGGTAGTGTAGATGATGAGGTCCTCGACCCATCTTGGCGTGAGGGACAGGAAGGTGGTGGGAGCAGCTCTGAGGAAGAGATTCCCCGTACGGCCCAAAGAGGGAGAGGGAGGGGGAAGACTGCGGATCCTGCAGCCTCCGCTTTGGCACCCGTTAGGAGCATGTCTCTTCCAAAAGCCAAAAAGGGCGCTCCCAAGACTTGCAGTGCCTGGTCCTTTTTTGACACAGTTGCAGATGACATTTGCTATGTCAGATGCAACGTGTGTCATCAAAAAGTCAAAAGAGGGAAAAATGTCAGCAACCTCAATACCTCCAACATGTGGAAACATGTGCGCAACAGGCACCCGGCGGAGTTAGAAAAACACACTGAAGAGGTAGGCCAACCAACAGCGGCAGCTACCACCTCTTCAGCTCGTGTTGCCTCTTCCTCTACCTCACACGCAGCTGGTTCGGCGTCCTCCCAGGATCGCCGTGGAAGAACCTCTGCCCCTGTTGTCCAGAGACCCGCTGTAATTCCACCCGCAGCGCCACTTTCCCAGTCATCCACACACTCCCAGCCCAGTCTACAGCCATCGGTAGTACAGGCATGGGAGAAAAGGCGGCCTTTCTCGTCAAACCACCCACGAGCACAGGCTCTGACTGCAGGCATTGCCAAACTTCTGTCACTGGAAATGCTGTCATTCAGGCTGGTGGAGACTGACAGCTTCCGTGACTTGATGTCATTGGCAGTCCCACAGTACAATGTGCCCAGCCGCTTTTACTTCAGCAGGCAAGCCGTCCCTGCCCTGCAGAAGCATGTGGAGGGACACATAAAACACGCGCTACTGAACGCCGTCAGTAGCAAGGTCCACCTCACCACCGATGCGTGGACCAGTCAACATGGACAGGGGCGATACCTTTCCCTCACTGCCCATTGGGTTAATGTCGTTGAGCCGGGTACAGACCGTGCGAGTGGCGCAGGACGTGTCCTGCCCACTCCAAGGATTGCAGGAATCCATTCTGTACGCATTGACTCCTCCTCTTACACCAGTTCCTCAGAATCATCGCTGCAGGAGCCGTCACAGTCCACCTCCACATGGACCCGTGATGAACGTGTACCTGTTACGACCGACATGAGCACAGCCGTGGCCAAACGTCAACAGGCCGTCTTGAAATTAATTTTCTTGGGGAATCGTAGCCACACAGCGCAGGAGCTCTGGAATGCCATCAAGCAGGAGAGCGATGTGTGGTTTGTGCCAGCGAATCTCCAGCCAGGCATGGTAGTGTGTGATAATGGCCGAAATCTGGTGGCAGCTCTGGGCCTCGGCAACCTCACTCACATCCCATGTCTGGCACATGTGCTCAATTTGGTCGTGCAGAGCTTTTTGAGGGACTATCCGGATCTTGATGCACTGCTGCACAAGGTCCGCCTAGAGTGTGCTCACTTGCGGCGTTCCAGCACGGCAAAAGCGCGCATTGCGGCTCTGCAGCGCCGACACCGCCTGCCGGAACATCGCATCATATGTGACCTACCTACCAGGTGGAATTCCACGTTACATATGTTGGAGCGGTTGTGTGAGCAGCAGCAAGCTGTAATGGAGTACCAGCTGCTTCAGGCGCAAAAAAGTCGCAGTCAGCGCCGTACAGACTTCACAACCACAGAGTGGGCCACTATGAATGACGTCTGCCAGGTTTTGCGTCCCTTTGATTATTCCACGCGGATGGCGAGTGCAGATGATGCACTAGTCAGCATGACTGTCCCCCTTATCTGCCTGCTTGAAAAATCACTGCAAGCGCTAAGGGATGATGTTGTGGAAGAGGTGGAGGATGAGGATTCACCATTTCCATCATCTTCTGGACAGTCAGTGCCACGTGGTTCCTCACAAACGCGTAGGCAGGGGACCGTTTGTGAGGAGGATGAGGAGGAGTCAATGGAGGAGGAAGACATCCGTCCAGAGGAGGGAGTTACACAATTGTCCAGTAGTCAGTGTGTACAGCGAGGGTGGGGTGATGACGAGCGGGCAGAGATCACGCCTCCAGCAGGGGACAGCGTTTCTTGGGCAGTTGGCAGTCTGCAGCACATGGTGGATTACATGCTGCAGTGCCTGAGAAACGACCGCCGCATCGCCCACATTCTCAACATGTCTGATTATTGGGTGTTCACCCTCCTCGATCCTCGCTACCGGGACAACGTAGAAAGCCTCATCACACCGTTGAACCGGGAGCGAAAAATGCGGGAGTACCAAGACACACTGGTCAATTCCATCATCTTCTCCATTCCAACTGAGAGAAGTGCTGCTAGTGCATTCCAAAGCAGCTCAGTGCGTCCAGGCCGTGGTGGAGGCTCTGCACAAAGAGGGAGCAGAAGCAGTGCCTCTGCCCAAGGCAAGACCAGTATGGCCGAACTGTGGCACAGTTTTCTGTGCCCGCCACAAAAGTCTACACCATCACAGACGGCTCCAGTCAGCAGGAGGCAACGGTTCCGTCAGATGGTGACAGACTACATGTCTTGCCCTCTTGCTGTACTCCCAGACGGCTCTTCCCCTTTCAAGTTTTGGGTCTCAAAGCTGGATACATGGCCAGAGCTAAGCCAGTATGCATTGGAGGTGCTGTCTTGCCCTGCGGCCAGTGTATTATCGGAACGTGTCTTTAGTGCTGCAGGTGGTGTACTAACTGACCGTCGCATGCGACTATCCTCCGATAACGTTGACCGGCTTACTTTCCTGAAAATGAACAAGGCCTGGATCTCGCCGGAATTTGCCACTCCTCCTCCTGATTGAATAATTAGGTCACTGTATACGTTATCCAGGTCTCCTGTTGTGTTCATCTTTCTACCACCTGAACTTAAATTCCTGGGCTCCAACACCGCCAGTTGAGGCTCAGACGTGCCGTCTGCACAGTCAAAACATACGACCCAGTGTTATTGGGTTTCAGTAACGTCAGCTGATCCCCAGCTGTGTAGCCGGCAATGTGTCATGCGACCGCCACGCTGACACAACAACTGAAATGTAAGGGAATCTGTCCCCCCCCCCCAAGGCGTTTGTTACTGAAAGAGCCACCTTGTGCAGCAGTAATGCTGCCCAAGGAAAAGGTAGCTATTTTTGTTTAGCTCCTTGCACACGCAGAACTTAACACTTATAAAATGTGTCCACTGATACCGTAAAACCGTCCCGGAGGTGGGACTTTCCTTCGTAATGTGACGCAGCCCAGCCGTCATTCCTACCCCCCCGGCGCCGCGCACCGGCTCCTCAGCGTTGTTTTATTCCGTCCAGGAGCCTGCGCTGTTATGTTATCCCGTGGCCAGGCACACTTAGCGCTGCCCGTCTTCTGGCATCATTTGGTGTCTGGATGGCTGTGCCTGTGCGGCCGCGCTGGCAGAGAGCCCGCCTCGCAGTGTCTTCTGATTTAATCCCACTGGGGGCCTGGGATCCATGGACATGCGCAGTGCATATCTGAACCTCCACCTCTCACTCATTTCCCTATGGCTTCTTCAGACTGTTCGGTGTCAGCTGGTCCCTAACAGCATGCCACGGCCGTGACACCGCACAGTCTGAAGAAGCCATAGGGAGATGAGTGAGAGGTGGAGGTTCAGATATGCACTGCGCATGTCCATGGATCCCAGGCCCCCAGTGGGATTAAATCAGAAGACACTGCGAGGCGGGCTCTCTGCCAGCGCGGCCGCACAGGCGCAGCCATCCAGACACCAAATGATGCCAGAAGACGGGCAGCGCTAAGTGTGCCTGGCCACGGGATAACATAACAGCGCAGGCTCCTGGACGGAATAAAACAACGCTGAGGAGCCGGTGCGCGGCGCCGGGGGGGTAGGAATGACGGCTGGGCTGCGTCACATTACGAAGGAAAGTCCCACCTCCGGGACGGTTTTACGGTTGCAGGGGACACATTTTATAAGTGTTTAGTTCTGTGTTTGCAAGGAGCATGATGAAAAGAGCCACCTTTTCCTTTTGCATCTTTTGTGCTGCACAAGCTGGCTCTTTCAGCTACAAACGCCTTGGGGGGGGGTTAAAGGTTCCCTTTCGACTTTCTCAGGCTTCGGCCTACATTGTGTTCCTCTGCTTTTCCACCTGTCCCTGGGCTCCAACACCGCTAGTTGTTGCCTGGTAGTGCTGTACGCACAGTCCCAACAGTCGCTCCTCTGTTATTGGGGTTCAGTAACGTCAGCTGTTCCCCTGCTGTGTGTGTGGCAATCCCTCCTACCTCCTCCAACCTCCTCCTCCTCCACCTGTCCCTGGGCTCCAACACCGCCAGTTGCCATCCAGAAGTGCTGTACGCACAGTCAACAGTCCCTCCTCTGTTATTGGGGTTCAGTAACGTCAGCTGTTCCCCTGCTGTGTGTGTGGCAATCCCTCCTACCTCCTCCTACCTCCTCCAACCTCCTCCTCCTCCACCTGTCCCTGGGCTCCAACACCGCCAGTTGCCGTCCAGAAGTGCTGTACGCACAGTCAACAGTCGCTCCTCTGTTATTGGGGTTCAGTAACGTCAGCTGTTCCCCTGCTGTGTGTGTGGCAATCCCTCCTACCTCCTCCTACCTCCTCCTCCTTCACCTGTCCCTGGGCTCCAACACCGCCAGTTGCCGTCCAGAAGTGCTGTACGCACAGTCAACAGTCCCTCCTCTGTTATTGGGGTTCAGTAACGTCAGCTGTTCCCCTGCTGTGTGTGTGGCAATCCCTCCTACCTCCTCCTACCTCCTCCAACCTCCTCCTCCTCCACCTGTCCCTGGGCTCCAACACCGCCAGTTGCCGTCCAGAAGTGCTGTACGCACAGTCAACAGTCGCTCCTCTGTTATTGGGGTTCAGTAACGTCAGCTGTTCCCCTGCTGTGTGTGTGGCAATCCCTCCTACCTCCTCCAACCTCCTCCTCCTCCACCTGTCCCTGGGCTCCAACACCGCCAGTTGCCGTCCAGAAGTGCTGTACGCACAGTCAACAGTCGCTCCTCTGTTATTGGGGTTCAGTAACGTCAGCTGTTCCCCTGCTGTGTGTGTGGCAATCCCTCCTACCTCCTCCAACCTCCTCCTCCTCCACCTGTCCCTGGGCTCCAACACCGCCAGTTGCCGTCCAGAAGTGCTGTACGCACAGTCAACAGTCGCTCCTCTGTTATTGGGGTTCAGTAACGTCAGCTGTTCCCCTGCTGTGTGTGTGGCAATCCCTCCTACCTCCTCCTACCTCCTCCTCCTCCACCTGTCCCTGGGCTCCAACACCGCCAGTTGCCGTCCAGAAGTGCTGTACGCACAGTCAACAGTCCCTCCTCTGTTATTGGGGTTCAGTAACGTCAGCTGTTCCCCTGCTGTGTGTGTGGCAATCCCTCCTACCTCCTCCAACCTCCTCCTCCTCCACCTGTCCCTGGGCTCCAACACCGCCAGTTGCCGTCCAGAAGTGCTGTACGCACAGTCAACAGTCGCTCCTCTGTTATTGGGGTTCAGTAACGTCAGCTGTTCCCCTGCTGTGTGTGTGGCAATCCCTCCTACCTCCTCCAACCTCCTCCTCCTCCACCTGTCCCTGGGCTCCAACACCGCCAGTTGCCGTCCAGAAGTGCTGTACGCACAGTCAACAGTCGCTCCTCTGTTATTGGGGTTCAGTAACGTCAGCTGTTCCCCTGCTGTGTGTGTGGCAATCCCTCCTACCTCCTCCTACCTCCTCCTCCTCCACCTGTCCCTGGGCTCCAACACCGCCAGTTGCCGTCCAGAAGTGCTGTACGCACAGTCAACAGTCCCTCCTCTGTTATTGGGGTTCAGTAACGTCAGCTGTTCCCCTGCTGTGTGTGTGGCAATCCCTCCTACCTCCTCCTACCTCCTCCAACCTCCTCCTCCTCCACCTGTCCCTGGGCTCCAACACCGCCAGTTGCCGTCCAGAAGTGCTGTACGCACAGTCAACAGTCGCTCCTCTGTTATTGGGGTTCAGTAACGTCAGCTGTTCCCCTGCTGTGTGTGTGGCAATCCCTCCTACCTCCTCCAACCTCCTCCTCCTCCACCTGTCCCTGGGCTCCAACACCGCCAGTTGCCGTCCAGAAGTGCTGTACGCACAGTCCCAACAGTCGCTCCTCTGTTATTGGGGTTCAGTAACGTCAGCTGTTCCCCTGCTGTGTGTGTGGCAATCCCTCCTACCTCCTCCTACCTCCTCCTCCTCCACCTGTCCCTGGGCTCCAACACCGCCAGTTGCCGTCCAGAAGTGCTGTACGCACAGTCAACAGTCCCTCCTCTGTTATTGGGGTTCAGTAACGTCAGCTGTTCCCCTGCTGTGTGTGTGGCAATCCCTCCTACCTCCTCCAACCTCCTCCTCCTCCACCTGTCCCTGGGCTCCAACACCGCCAGTTGCCGTCCAGAAGTGCTGTACGCACAGTCAACAGTCCCTCCTCTGTTATTGGGGTTCAGTAACGTCAGCTGTTCCCCTGCTGTGTGTGTGGCAATCCCTCCTACCTCCTCCTACCTCCTCCAACCTCCTCCTCCTCCACGTGTCCCTGGGCTCCAACACCGCTAGTTGCCGTCCAGAAGTGCTGTACGCACAGAGCCAAACACCTCGCCAATGTGTTAGTGGGGTTCAGCACCGCCAGCTGTTCCCCTGCTGTGTATACGGCAACGTGTACTGCGACCGCCACGCAGACACAACAAGTTAAATGTAAGGGAACCTGACCCCCCCCCCCCCCAGGCGTTTGTTACTGAAGGAGCCACCTTGTGCAGCAGTAATGATGATGCAAAGGGAAAAAGTGCCTCTTTTCGTGATGCTCCTTGCACATGCTGAACCAAACACTTATGAAATGTGTCCCCACACAGCGTTACACCGTCCGGTAGGTGGAACTTTCCTTTGTCGTGTGACGCAGCACAGCCATCATTTTTACCCCCTTGGCGCCGTGCGCCCCCTCCTCAGCGTTGTTTGAATCTGTCCCGGAGCCTGCGCTGTTAGGTTAGCCCTTGGCCATGCACACATGTTGCGCTGCCCGTCTTCTGACCTCATTTGGTGTCAGGCTGGCTGCGCCTGTGCGGGTGCGCTGGCCGAGATCCCGCCTCGCAGTGTCGTCTAATGTAATCCCACCGCGGGCCTGTGATCCGTGCCCGTGCGCAGTGCATATCCTCTCCTCTCACTCCCCTCCCTACGGCTTCTTCAGACTGTGCGATGTCAGCTGGTCCCTAATAGCATGCCACGGCCGTGACACCGCACAGTCTGAAAAAGCCGTAGGGAGGGGAGTGAGAGGAGAGGATATGCACTGCGCACGGGCACGGATCACAGGCCCGCGGTGGGATTACATGAGACGACACTGCGAGGCGGGATCTCGGCCAACGCACCCGCACAGGCGCAGCCAGCCTGACACCAAATGAGGTCAGAAGACGGGCAGCGCAACATGTGTGCATAGCCATGGGCTAACCTAACAGCGCAGGCTCCGGGACAGATTCAAACAACGCTGAGGAGGGGGCGAACGGCGACAAGGGGGTAAAAATGATGGCTGTGCTGCGTCACACGACAAAGGAAAGTTCCACCTACCGGACGGTTTAACGCTGTGTGGGGACACATTTCATAAATGTTAGGTTCCGCATGTACAAGGACCATAATTAAAAGAGCTAAGTTTACCTTTTCCAGCATTAGTGCTGTACACAATGGCTCTTTCAGCTACAAACGCCTGGGGGGGGGGGGGGTTAAAGGTTTCCTTTCAACTTGCTCGAGTGCAGGCTTCGGCCTACACTCCGCTCCCCCTGCTCCTCCTGCTGACCCTGGGCTCTAACACCGCCAGTTTTTGCCCAGATGTGCTAGCTGCACAGAGAAAAACACCAGCCAATGTGTCAGTGGGGTCCAGCACCGCCAGCTGTTCCCCTGCTGTGTAGCCGGCAACGTGTCCTGCGACCGCCACGCAGACACAAGAACTGAAATTGAAGGGAACCTGTCCCCCCTCCCCCAGGTGTTTCTATGTTTTACAGCTACCTTGAACAGCAGTAATGCTGCATGTGTTCAAGGTGGCTCAGAAACTTATTCTCCTTGCCCATGTTGAAGTGAACACGTCTAAAATGTGTCCTCTGTGACCATTAAAACGTCCCTCAGGTGTGATTTGACTTTGTATTGACACACGCAACAAGCTCCTTGGTAACGCTGCCCGTCTTCTGGCATCATTGTTTGGCTGGCTGCGCTTCTGCGGCCGCCCTGACCCACACAACGCCCCTCGGTGTCTTATTTATTGGGACTGCGAGGGTGTGATTGATGGGCAGGATCAGTGCATCAGTTCGCCTGTCCCTCCTCTCCTTCCGCCTTCTTCGGACTGTGCGGCTTCATGGCCGTGGCATGCGATAAGGGATCAGATGACGCCGCACAGTCTGAAGCGGGTGTAAGGACCCGAGTGTGAGAGGCCAACATATGTGCTGCGCCAGGCCCTGAATCCCAGCCCCGCAGTGTTTTAACAATGTTAAGACACTGCGGGGCTGGGATTCATGGGCATCGCGAACCGCACCGGCCGACATTACATGATGCCAGAAGATGGGCAGCGCTAACGGCGCTAGGCCAGGGGATAACACGACAGCGCAGACTCCTGTACAGCAAATAACAACGCTCGGGAGGCTGCACCCAGCACCAAGGTGGGATTCTTGACACCTGTGCTGCGTCTCATTACAAAGGGAACTCTCGCCTCCATTACACAGTTTGACTGTATAAAGGGCTAAATGTTATACGTGTTTCATTCAGCGTGTGCAAGGAGCGAAATTAAAAGAGCAACCTTTGACTTGTGCAGCACTACTGCTGCATAAGCTGTGGCTCTTCTACTTTCTAACCCCTGAGGGGGGGTTAAAGGTGACTTTTGAAATCGGTTCAATTAGGCTTCGGCCTACACTCTGCTCCACCTGCAGAGCCCGGGCTCCAACAACGCTAGTTGCTGTCCGGAAGTGCTGGCTGCACAGAGCCAAACACCTCGCCAATGTGTCAGGGGGGTCCAGCACCGCCAGCTGTTCCCCTGCTGTGTAGCCGGCAACGTGTCCTGCAAAAGCCACGCAGACACAACACACCCAAAGCTGCCGCCAGTGCAGGCTTCGGCCTACACTCCCCTCCCCCTGCTCCTCCTCCTCCTGCTCCTCCTCCTGCTGTCCCTGGGCTCTAACACACCGCCAGTTTTTGCCCAGATGTGCTAGCTGCACAGAGAAAAACACCAGCCAATGTGTCAGTGGGGTCCAGCACCGCCAGCTGTTCCCCTGCTGTGCAGCCGGCAACGTGTCCTGCAAAAGCCACGCAGACACAAGAACTGAAATTGAAGGGAACCTGTCCCCCCTCCCCCAGGCGTTTTTACGTTATCCAGCCACCTTGTACAGCGGTAATGCTGCATGTGTGCAAGGTGGCTCAGAAACGTATTCTCC
Organism: Ranitomeya variabilis; assembly: GCF_051348905.1. Lineage (NCBI taxonomy): Eukaryota > Metazoa > Chordata > Amphibia > Anura > Dendrobatidae > Ranitomeya > Ranitomeya variabilis. The sequence continues at coordinate 165,456,529 of NC_135237.1, forward strand.
TCGCACATGTGGAACTGAAAACACGTCTAAAATGTGTCCTCTGTGTGACCATTTAACCGTCCCGGTGGTGTGACTTTCCTTTGTAATGACACGCTGCAACCCCCTTGGTAGCGCTGCCCGTCTTCTGGCATCATTGTTTGGCTGCCTGCGCCTCTGCGGCCGCCCTGACCCACACAACGCCCCTCGGTGTCTTATTTATTGGGACTGCGAGGGTGTGATTGATGGGCAGGATCAGTGCATCAGTTCGCCTGTCCCTCCTCTCCTTCCGCCTTCTTCGGACTGTGCGGCTTCATGGCCGTGGCATGCGATAAGGGATCAGATGACGCCGCACAGTCTGAAGCGGGTGTAAGGACCCGAGTGTGAGAGGCCAACATATGTGCTGCGCCAGGCCCTGAATCCCAGCCCCGCAGTGTTTTAACAATGTTAAGACACTGCGGGGCTGGGATTCATGGGCATCGCGAACCGCACCGGCTGACATTACATGATGCCAGAACATGGGCAGCGCTAACGGCGCTAGGCCAGGGGATAACACGACAGCGCAGACTCCTGTACAGCAAATAACAACGCTCGGGAGGCTGCACCCAGCACCAAGGTGGGATTCTTGACACCTGTGCTGCGTCTCATTACAAAGGGAACTCTCGCCTCCATTACACAGTTTGACTGTATAAAGGGCTAAATGTTATACGTGTTTCATTCAGCGTGTGCAAGGAGCGAAATTAAAAGAGCAACCTTTGACTTGTGCAGCACTACTGCTGCATAAGCTGTGGCTCTTCTACTTTCTAACCCCTGAGGGGGGGTTAAAGGTGACTTTTGAAATCGGTTCAATTAGGCTTCGGCCTACACTCTGCTCCACCTGCAGAGCCCGGGCTCCAACAACGCTAGTTGCTGTCCGGAAGTGCTGGCTGCACAGAGCCAAACACCTCGCCAATGTGTCAGTGGGGTCCAGCACCGCCAGCTGTTCCCCTGCTGTGTAGCCGGCAACGTGTCCTGCAAAAGCCACGCAGACACAACACACCCAAAGCTGCCGCCTGTGCAGGCTTCGGCCTACACTCCCCTCCCCCTGCTCCTCCTCCTCCTGCTCCTCCTCCTGCTGTCCCTGGGCTCTAACACACCGCCAGTTTTTGCCCAGATGTGCTAGCTGCACAGAGAAAAACACCAGCCAATGTGTCAGTGGGGTCCAGCACCGCCAGCTGTTCCCCTGCTGTGCAGCCGGCAACGTGTCCTGCAAAAGCCACGCAGACACAAGAACTGAAATTGAAGGGAACCTGTCCCCCCTCCCCCAGGCGTTTTTACGTTATCCAGCCACCTTGTACAGCGGTAATGCTGCATGTGTGCAAGGTGGCTCAGAAACGTATTCTCCTCGCACATGTGGAACTGAAAACACGTCCGCAATGTGTCCTCTGTGTGACCATTTAACCGTCCCGGTGGTGTGACTTTCCTTTGTAATGACACGCTGCAACCCCCTTGGTAGCGCTGCCCGTCTTCTGGCATCATTGTTTGGCTGCCTGCGCCTCTGCGGCCGCCCTGACCCACACAACGCCCCTCGGTGTCTTATTTATTGGGACTGCGAGGGTGTGATTGATGGGCAGGATCAGTGCATCAGTTTGCCTGTCCCTCCTCTCCTTCCGCCTTCTTCGGACTGTGCGGCTTCATGGCCGTGGCATGCGATAAGGGATCAGCTGACGCCACATAGTCTGAAGCAGGTGTAAGAACCCAAGCGAGAGGCGAACATATGTACTGCGCCAGGCCATGAATCCAAGCCCCGCAGTGTTTAAACTATGTCAATACACTGCGGGGCTGTGATTCATGGGCATCGCGAACCGCACCGGCCAACATTAAATGAGGTCAGAAGATGGGCAGCGCTAACAGCGCTAGGCCAGGGGATAACACGACAGCGCAGACTCCTGTACAGCAAATAACAACGCTCGGGAGGCTGCACCCAGCACCAAGGTGGGATTCTTGACACCTGTGCTGCGTCTCATTACAAAGGGAACTCTCGCCTCCATTACACAGTTTGACTGTATAAAGGGCTAAATGTTATACGTGTTTCATTCAGCGTGTGCAAGGAGCGAAATTAAAAGAGCAACCTTTGACTTGTGCAGCACTACTGCTGCATAAGCTGTGGCTCTTCTACTTTCTAACCCCTGAGGGGGGGTTAAAGGTTACCTTTGAAATTGGTTCAAGTAGGCTTCGGCCTACACTCTGCTCCCCCTGCAGAGCCCGGGCTACAACACCGCTCGTTGCTGTCCGGAAGTGCTGGCTGCACAGAGCCAAACACCTCGCCAATGTGTCAGTGGGGTCCAGCACCGCCAGCTGTTCCCCTGCTGTGTAGCCGGCAACGTGTCCTGCAAAAGCCACGCAGACACAACACACCCAAAGCTGCCGCCTGTGCAGGCTTCGGCCTACACTCCCCTCCCCCTGCTCCTCCTCCTCCTGCTCCTCCTCCTGCTGTCCCTGGGCTCTAACACACCGCCAGTTTTTGCCCAGATGTGCTAGCTGCACAGAGAAAAACACCAGCCAATGTGTCAGTGGGGTCCAGCACCGCCAGCTGTTCCCCTGCTGTGCAGCCGGCAACGTGTCCTGCAAAAGCCACGCAGACACAAGAACTGAAATTGAAGGGAACCTGTCCCCCCTCCCCCAGGCGTTTTTACGTTATCCAGCCACCTTGTACAGCGGTAATGCTGCATGTGTGCAAGGTGGCTCAGAAACGTATTCTCCTCGCACATGTGGAACTGAAAACACGTCTAAAATGTGTCCTCTGTGTGACCATTTAACCGTCCCGGTGGTGTGACTTTCCTTTGTAATGACACGCTGCAACCCCCTTGGTAGCGCTGCCCGTCTTCTGGCATCATTGTTTGGCTGCCTGCGCCTCTGCGGCCGCCCTGACCCACACAACGCCCCTCGGTGTCTTATTTATTGGGACTGCGAGGGTGTGATTGATGGGCAGGATCAGTGCATCAGTTCGCCTGTCCCTCCTCTCCTTCCGCCTTCTTCGGACTGTGCGGCTTCATGGCCGTGGCATGCGATAAGGGATCAGATGACGCCGCACAGTCTGAAGCGGGTGTAAGGACCCGAGTGTGAGAGGCCAACATATGTGCTGCGCCAGGCCCTGAATCCCAGCCCCGCAGTGTTTTAACAATGTTAAGACACTGCGGGGCTGGGATTCATGGGCATCGCGAACCGCACCGGCCGACATTACATGATGCCAGAACATGGGCAGCGCTAACGGCGCTAGGCCAGGGGATAACACGACAGCGCAGACTCCTGTACAGCAAATAACAACGCTCGGGAGGCTGCACCCAGCACCAAGGTGGGATTCTTGACACCTGTGCTGCGTCTCATTACAAAGGGAACTCTCGCCTCCATTACACAGTTTGACTGTATAAAGGGCTAAATGTTATACGTGTTTCATTCAGCGTGTGCAAGGAGCGAAATTAAAAGAGCAACCTTTGACTTGTGCAGCACTACTGCTGCATAAGCTGTGGCTCTTCTACTTTCTAACCCCTGAGGGGGGGTTAAAGGTGACTTTTGAAATCGGTTCAATTAGGCTTCGGCCTACACTCTGCTCCACCTGCAGAGCCCGGGCTCCAACAACGCTAGTTGCTGTCCGGAAGTGCTGGCTGCACAGAGCCAAACACCTCGCCAATGTGTCAGTGGGGTCCAGCACCGCCAGCTGTTCCCCTGCTGTGTAGCCGGCAACGTGTCCTGCAAAAGCCACGCAGACACAACACACCCAAAGCTGCCGCCTGTGCAGGCTTCGGCCTACACTCCCCTCCCCCTGCTCCTCCTCCTCCTGCTCCTCCTCCTGCTGTCCCTGGGCTCTAACACACCGCCAGTTTTTGCCCAGATGTGCTAGCTGCACAGAGAAAAACACCAGCCAATGTGTCAGTGGGGTCCAGCACCGCCAGCTGTTCCCCTGCTGTGCAGCCGGCAACGTGTCCTGCAAAAGCCACGCAGACACAAGAACTGAAATTGAAGGGAACCTGTCCCCCCTCCCCCAGGCGTTTTTACGTTATCCAGCCACCTTGTACAGCGGTAATGCTGCATGTGTGCAAGGTGGCTCAGAAACGTATTCTCCTCGCACATGTGGAACTGAAAACACGTCTAAAATGTGTCCTCTGTGTGACCATTTAACCGTCCCGGTGGTGTGACTTTCCTTTGTAATGACACGCTGCAACCCCCTTGGTAGCGCTGCCCGTCTTCTGGCATCATTGTTTGGCTGCCTGCGCCTCTGCGGCCGCCCTGACCCACACAACGCCCCTCGGTGTCTTATTTATTGGGACTGCGAGGGTGTGATTGATGGGCAGGATCAGTGCATCAGTTCGCCTGTCCCTCCTCTCCTTCCGCCTTCTTCGGACTGTGCGGCTTCATGGCCGTGGCATGCGATAAGGGATCAGATGACGCCGCACAGTCTGAAGCGGGTGTAAGGACCCGAGTGTGAGAGGCCAACATATGTGCTGCGCCAGGCCCTGAATCCCAGCCCCGCAGTGTTTTAACAATGTTAAGACACTGCGGGGCTGGGATTCATGGGCATCGCGAACCGCACCGGCCGACATTACATGATGCCAGAACATGGGCAGCGCTAACGGCGCTAGGCCAGGGGATAACACGACAGCGCAGACTCCTGTACAGCAAATAACAACGCTCGGGAGGCTGCACCCAGCACCAAGGTGGGATTCTTGACACCTGTGCTGCGTCTCATTACAAAGGGAACTCTCGCCTCCATTACACAGTTTGACTGTATAAAGGGCTAAATGTTATACGTGTTTCATTCAGCGTGTGCAAGGAGCGAAATTAAAAGAGCAACCTTTGACTTGTGCAGCACTACTGCTGCATAAGCTGTGGCTCTTCTACTTTCTAACCCCTGAGGGGGGGTTAAAGGTGACTTTTGAAATCGGTTCAATTAGGCTTCGGCCTACACTCTGCTCCACCTGCAGAGCCCGGGCTCCAACAACGCTAGTTGCTGTCCGGAAGTGCTGGCTGCACAGAGCCAAACACCTCGCCAATGTGTCAGTGGGGTCCAGCACCGCCAGCTGTTCCCCTGCTGTGTAGCCGGCAACGTGTCCTGCAAAAGCCACGCAGACACAACACACCCAAAGCTGCCGCCTGTGCAGGCTTCGGCCTACACTCCCCTCCCCCTGCTCCTCCTCCTCCTGCTCCTCCTCCTGCTGTCCCTGGGCTCTAACACACCGCCAGTTTTTGCCCAGATGTGCTAGCTGCACAGAGAAAAACACCAGCCAATGTGTCAGTGGGGTCCAGCACCGCCAGCTGTTCCCCTGCTGTGCAGCCGGCAACGTGTCCTGCAAAAGCCACGCAGACACAAGAACTGAAATTGAAGGGAACCTGTCCCCCCTCCCCCAGGCGTTTTTACGTTATCCAGCCACCTTGTACAGCGGTAATGCTGCATGTGTGCAAGGTGGCTCAGAAACGTATTCTCCTCGCACATGTGGAACTGAAAACACGTCCGCAATGTGTCCTCTGTGTGACCATTTAACCGTCCCGGTGGTGTGACTTTCCTTTGTAATGACACGCTGCAACCCCCTTGGTAGCGCTGCCCGTCTTCTGGCATCATTGTTTGGCTGCCTGCGCCTCTGCGGCCGCCCTGACCCACACAACGCCCCTCGGTGTCTTATTTATTGGGACTGCGAGGGTGTGATTGATGGGCAGGATCAGTGCATCAGTTTGCCTGTCCCTCCTCTCCTTCCGCCTTCTTCGGACTGTGCGGCTTCATGGCCGTGGCATGCGATAAGGGATCAGCTGACGCCACATAGTCTGAAGCAGGTGTAAGAACCCAAGCGAGAGGCGAACATATGTACTGCGCCAGGCCATGAATCCAAGCCCCGCAGTGTTTAAACTATGTCAATACACTGCGGGGCTGTGATTCATGGGCATCGCGAACCGCACCGGCCAACATTAAATGAGGTCAGAAGATGGGCAGCGCTAACAGCGCTAGGCCAGGGGATAACACGACAGCGCAGACTCCTGTACAGCAAATAACAACGCTCGGGAGGCTGCACCCAGCACCAAGGTGGGATTCTTGACACCTGTGCTGCGTCTCATTACAAAGGGAACTCTCGCCTCCATTACACAGTTTGACTGTATAAAGGGCTAAATGTTATACGTGTTTCATTCAGCGTGTGCAAGGAGCGAAATTAAAAGAGCAACCTTTGACTTGTGCAGCACTACTGCTGCATAAGCTGTGGCTCTTCTACTTTCTAACCCCTGAGGGGGGGTTAAAGGTTACCTTTGAAATTGGTTCAAGTAGGCTTCGGCCTACACTCTGCTCCCCCTGCAGAGCCCGGGCTACAACACCGCTCGTTGCTGTCCGGAAGTGCTGGCTGCACAGAGCCAAACACCTCGCCAATGTGTCAGTGGGGTCCAGCACCGCCAGCTGTTCCCCTGCTGTGTAGCCGGCAACGTGTCCTGCAAAAGCCACGCAGACACAACACACCCAAAGCTGCCGCCTGTGCAGGCTTCGGCCTACACTCCCCTCCCCCTGCTCCTCCTCCTCCTGCTCCTCCTCCTGCTGTCCCTGGGCTCTAACACACCGCCAGTTTTTGCCCAGATGTGCTAGCTGCACAGAGAAAAACACCAGCCAATGTGTCAGTGGGGTCCAGCACCGCCAGCTGTTCCCCTGCTGTGCAGCCGGCAACGTGTCCTGCAAAAGCCACGCAGACACAAGAACTGAAATTGAAGGGAACCTGTCCCCCCTCCCCCAGGCGTTTTTACGTTATCCAGCCACCTTGTACAGCGGTAATGCTGCATGTGTGCAAGGTGGCTCAGAAACGTATTCTCCTCGCACATGTGGAACTGAAAACACGTCTAAAATGTGTCCTCTGTGTGACCATTTAACCGTCCCGGTGGTGTGACTTTCCTTTGTAATGACACGCTGCAACCCCCTTGGTAGCGCTGCCCGTCTTCTGGCATCATTGTTTGGCTGCCTGCGCCTCTGCGGCCGCCCTGACCCACACAACGCCCCTCGGTGTCTTATTTATTGGGACTGCGAGGGTGTGATTGATGGGCAGGATCAGTGCATCAGTTCGCCTGTCCCTCCTCTCCTTCCGCCTTCTTCGGACTGTGCGGCTTCATGGCCGTGGCATGCGATAAGGGATCAGATGACGCCGCACAGTCTGAAGCGGGTGTAAGGACCCGAGTGTGAGAGGCCAACATATGTGCTGCGCCAGGCCCTGAATCCCAGCCCCGCAGTGTTTTAACAATGTTAAGACACTGCGGGGCTGGGATTCATGGGCATCGCGAACCGCACCGGCCGACATTACATGATGCCAGAACATGGGCAGCGCTAACGGCGCTAGGCCAGGGGATAACACGACAGCGCAGACTCCTGTACAGCAAATAACAACGCTCGGGAGGCTGCACCCAGCACCAAGGTGGGATTCTTGACACCTGTGCTGCGTCTCATTACAAAGGGAACTCTCGCCTCCATTACACAGTTTGACTGTATAAAGGGCTAAATGTTATACGTGTTTCATTCAGCGTGTGCAAGGAGCGAAATTAAAAGAGCAACCTTTGACTTGTGCAGCACTACTGCTGCATAAGCTGTGGCTCTTCTACTTTCTAACCCCTGAGGGGGGGTTAAAGGTTACCTTTGAAATTGGTTCAAGTAGGCTTCGGCCTACACTCTGCTCCCCCTGCAGAGCCCGGGCTACAACACCGCTCGTTGCTGTCCGGAAGTGCTGGCTGCACAGAGCCAAACACCTCGCCAATGTGTCAGTGGGGTCCAGCACCGCCAGCTGTTCCCCTGCTGTGCAGCTGGCAACGTGTCCTGCAAAAGCCACGCAGACACTTGCTCTTGTACCTTCTGCTCCCCATCCTGGTTCCAGTACCGTCAGCTGGTTCCGGGCAGAGCCTTTGGCTTAGGTGCCTCCCTCTGGGTATCCGAGTTCCACCAACGTCAGGTGGTCCTTGGTAGTGCTTTCAGGCACGGGTACCTCCTGCTTAGTAACCGGGTTCCAGTAACGTCAGCTGGTCCTCGGTAGTTCCATTGGCTCTTGGACCTTCGGCTACCCATCCGGGTTCCAGCACCGTCAGCTGGTTCTCGGCAGTGTCTTTTGCTCTTGTACCTTCTGCTCCCCATCCTGGTTCCAGTACCGTCAGCTGGTTCCGGGCAGAGCCTTTGGCTTAGGTGCCTCCCTCTGGGTATCCGAGTTCCACCAACGTCAGGTGGTCCTTGGTAGTGCTTTCAGGCACGGGTACCTCCTGCTTATTAACCGGGTTCCAGTAACGTCAGCTGGTCCTCGGTAGTTCCATTGGCTCTTGGACCTTCGGGTAGCCATCCGAGTTCCAGTTCCATCAGCTGGTTCTCGGCATTTTCTCAGCCTTCTTGTACCTTCTGCTACATTTCCAAGTTCAAGAGACTAAACACGATGACCCGGAAGAACACCCCTAAGATGACGACGACACCAGAGACGACAACCACCGTGATGACGACGACCCTGGAGACGATGACCCTGAAGACCACCCCGATGACGACGACCCCGGAGACCACCCCGATGACGACGACCCCGGAGACGACGACCCTGGAGACGACGACGACCTGGAAGACCGAGAAGCAGAAGAACAAGAGGCTGCAGAACAAAGAGCAGAAGGACATTAAGCATAACACAAAATATCAGAGCAAAAAAATATTATGTAAATTATAAGCAGAAGAAGACTAAGCAGTGTATGGGGGTGAGTCCGTTCCTCCTCGTGGTGCCCCTGGATAAAGCCTGATGCTGCAGGCCAAACTGAACGCGGACAAATGTAACTGGTTTGTGACAGGCAGAACGGAAGGTGTAATCTTCAAACTTTTATAGATAACAACTACGGGAATGCCTGTCACAAATAAGAATATGATGAAGAAGTTGAATATGATGAAGATAATAGTAAAATAAAAAGAATATGAACAATGTAACCCAAAAAATAATAGGTAGAAGATGAAGAAGAAGATGAATAAGGTGAAGAAGTTGATGTCAAAGAAGCTGATGATGAGGATAATTAAGAAGAAAGCGTGGGAGAAGTAAAAAAGAAGGTGAAGGGCGTGGAAGTAGTGAAACATCAATATCTGACATAAAAAAAAAAAAAAATAACATAGTCAAATTCTTTCTAACGCCGAACTTCATAAAAAAAAATTAAAAATCCTGCTATTCTATTACATTGGGCTAAACCTCTGTCCCTTTAATATCTCCGCCACGTCCCCCAATACATCCTACATTATTCTTAGTTGTTTTCCTTCATGTAGAATGAACCTACAAGTTTATAAAGGGTTTATTTTAATTCCGATATTTTCGTCCCATTGACTTGCATTGGGATCGGGTATCGGTATCGGATTGGATCCGATATTTTGACGGTATCGGCCGATACTTTCCGATACCGATACTTTCCGATATCGGAAAGTATCGCTCAACACTAGTGTTGAGCGATACCGTCCGATACTTGAAAGTATCGGTATCGGAAAGTATCGGCCGATACCGGCAAAGTATCGGCTCTAATCCGATACCGATACCCGATACCAATACAAGTCAATGGGACACCAAGTATCGGACGGTATCCTGTATGGTTCCCAGGGTCTGAAGGAGAGGAAACTCTCCTTCAGGCCCTGGGATCCATATCAATGTGTAAAAGAAAGAATTAAAATAAAAAATAGGGATATACTCACCCTCCGACGCAGCCTGGACTTTACCGCCGTAACGGGGAGCCGTTGTACCTAAGAATGCGCGCTTGAAGGGCCTTAGATGAGGTCACTGCGCTCTGATTGGTCCGTAGCGGTCGCGTGACCGCTACGCGACCAATCACAAAGCAGTGACGTCACCTAAGGTCTTTCAAGCGCTTGAAATACCTTAGAAGACGTCTGCAGCTTCTGATTGGTCGCGTAGCGGTCGCGTGACCGCTACGCGACCAATCACAAAGCAGTAACATCTTCTAAGGTATTTCAAGCGCTTGAAAGACCTTAGGTGATGTCACTGCTTTGTGATTGGTCGCGTAGCGGTCACGCGACCGCTACGGACCAATCAGAGCGCAGTGACCTCATCTAAGGCCCTTCAAGCGCGCATTCTTAGGTACAACGGCTCCCGGTTACGGCGGTAAAGTCCAGGAGCCGCCGGAGAGGCGAGTATATCCCTATTTTTTATTTTAATTCTTTATTTTACACATTGATATTAATCCCGATACCGATTCCCGATACCACAAAAGTATCGGATCTCGGTATCGGAATTCCGATACCCGCAAGTATCGGCCGATACCCAATACTTGCGGTATCGGAATGCTCAACACTAATAGTAAGAAAATCTTATGCATTTCTAATGGTGAAATGTATGTGTGTATTATGTTTTTGGACATTAACCTCTTGATATCTATTTTATTCCGTGGTTCTCAATTTTACAAAAGGCAAGCAATACAATGATTAAATGGTATAAGAAAACATGGCAGCATTTTTTAAAAAAATGTTAGTCATGGCTGAAAGCATTTGTAACGCTAGTCACAACCCACGGCCAGGAATTGTGTCAGCGAAGTCAGACCTTCCAGGGTCAATACCAAAAGAGCACGTAGTAAACCAATGGAAAATACGAAGTCGTAAATCAGGTCACATGCCAGGGTCAGAATACCAGAGAAATAGAGGATAAGCAAAGAGGCAATAACAAATGGGTAGTCAGTAGGGTTGAGCGACTTTCATTTTTTTAAGGTCGAGTTGGGTTTTGTGAAACCCGACTTTGTCCAGAGTCGAGTCGAGTGCAGTCGGCCGATTATCGCTAAAAGTCGGGGATCGACCGAAACACGAAACCCAATGCAAGTCAATGGGGAAGCATAGTCGGCAGTGAGTGGAGGCCAGGAAAACACCTACAGTGCCCATTTTAATGCCAAAAACATCCACTCTTGTTTCTGAAGCTTGTCAATCTTAATTAACTTTATAATAATAGTTGGGCATTGGAACTTGGGGGTCATTTTGCAAAAGTTGTGGAGGGTAGGGCTGGTTCAAGCTTTTAGTGGGCCCAGGAAACGTGGACTACGTCACGGCGGTGGAGCAGTGAGAGGTAAGTATGTCAAGTTTGCAAGTGCTGTGATCCTAAGCAAGCAGGGAGGCCCCCTCGTTGGCATTGGCACTGGCACAGGGCCCCTCAAAGTACAGTGGTGTGTTTGCACGGCGGGGGCGCCTCCCACCAGCAGCGACACTTTTGCATACTCTGAGGGGCCCTGTGCCAGTGACGTCGCCAATGAGTATGCCCCCCCACCTGATGAAGGAACCTGCACTTTCATCTGCACCTTCCTCTTTGTCCCTGTGTAAGGTGGTATAACATGCGGGAAGGGGAACCTTACTTTCAGCAGGGTCAGATTCTGGCTGTGTAGAGTGCAAGGGGAATGTAGTGGTCTAGGTCAATGTACCAGCAGACTCATCTAGCAGTGGCTGGGGAATGGGCAGGATGAGGAGGAAACAGATATAGGGCCAAAGAATAAAGTAGGCTAAATGAAGTTCAAAATTGGTAACAGGACTAAACAGGCGGCATTGCTTTGTTGAGTGGAGTAGCAAACCCAGGAGCAGCAGACACTGTTTTAAGGGCCCAAACACACTAATAGGCCAAATGCAGTTTAATATTTGCTACTGTAGGCCAAAAGCCAGAAGGTAGAAGCTCAGCTTTATTCAGTTGAGGACAACACCAGGCAGGGGCAGACACCGTTAGTAGGCCGGAACCACCAATCTTTTAAAAAACAGCACTTAATGAGAGCCAGAAGGTAGAAGCTCAGCTTTATTCAGTTGAGGACAAACACCAGGGAGCAGCAAACAGAGGTATTAGGTCCCATCCAGCAATTTAAAAAAAAAAAAAAAAGCTTAATCAGAGCCAGAAGGTAGAAGCTCAGCTTTATTCAGTTGAGGACAACACCAGGGAGGGGCAGACACCGTTAGTAGGCCGGAACCACCAATTTTTTTAAAAAACAGCACTTAATGAGAGCCAGAAGGTAGAAGCTCAGCTTTATTCAGTTGAGGACAACACCAGGCAGGGGCAGACACCGTTAGTAGGCCGGAACCACCAATCTTTTAAAAAACAGCACTTAATGAGAGCCAGAAGGTAGAAGCTCAGCTTTATTCAGTTGAGGACAACACCAGGCAGGGGCAGACACCGTTAGTAGGCCGGAACCACCAATCTTTTAAAAAACAGCACTTAATGAGAGCCAGAAGGTAGAAGCTCAGCTTTATTCAGTTGAGGACAAACACCAGGGAGCAGCAAACAGAGGTATTAGGCCCCATCCAGCAATTAAAAAAAAAAAAAAAAAAAAAAAACATTAATCAGAGCCAGAAGGTAGAAGCTCAGCTTTATTCAGTTGAGGACAACACCAGGCAGGGGCAGACACCGTTAGTAGGCCCATAACCACCTATTTTTAAAAACCAGCACTTAATGAGAGCCAGAAGGTAGAAGCTCAGCTTTATTCAGTTGAGGACAACACCAGGCAGGGGCAGACACCGTTAGTAGGCCGGAACCACCAATCTTTTAAAAAACAGCACTTAATGAGAGCCAGAAGGTAGAAGCTCAGCTTTATTCAGTTGAGGACAACACCAGGCAGGGGCAGACACCGTTAGTAGGCCGGAACCAACAATCTTTTAAAAAACAGCACTTAATGAGAGCCAGAAGGTGGAAGCTCAGATTTATTCATTTGAGGACAACTTGAATTAGGGACTGCAGACAGACTTACCAGGCTGTCCCCTGTGTGGACCATGCATCCAATACATTAACCCATTGCGCCACAAAGGACACGTAACCTTCCGTGGCCATGCCTACCGCTCCATGTGTCTGTTGTCAGGTGTACCTTTTGACTCACAGATTGACAGAATGAAAGGACAATGTGGTCTTTAACATGCTGGTGGAGGGGTGGGATGGCTTTTCTCGCAAAAGAATTGTCAACTGGGTAGCTCATAGCGTGGTACAGCGTAGTCCATCATGGCTTTATTAATATTATATAAAATAAAAAAATAGGCTCTATGCACTGTAAAATAGGTTCCAGGGGGACACGGGCAGCAGTGGTCTGGTCATTGGAGGCCTAGTGGAAGGAGGGACCGCAGACAGGCTTCGAAGGCCTAACATAATAAAATGGGCTGGCTGTAGGCACTTTATAATTGGTTCCAGGGGTACACGGGCAGAAGTGGTCTGGTCATTGGAGGCCTAGTGGAAGGAGGGACCGCAGACAGGCTTCGAAGGCCTAACATAATAAAATGGGCTGGCTGTAGGCACTTTATAATTGGTTCCAGGGGTACACGGGCAGCAGTGGTCTGGTCATTGGAGGCCTAGTAGAAGGAGGGACCGCAGACAGGCTTCGAAGGCCTAACATAATAAAATGGGCTGGCTGTAGGCACTTTATAATTGGTTCCAGGGGTACACGGGCAGCAGTGGTCTGGTCATTGGAGGCCTAGTGGAAGGAGGGACCGCAGACAGGCTTCGAAGGCCTAACATAATAAAATGGGCTGGCTGTAGGCACTTTATAATTGGGTCCAGGGGTACACGGGCAGCAGTGGTCAGGTCAGTGGAGGCCTAGTGGAAGGAGGGACCGCAGACAGGCTTCCAAGGCCTAACATAATAAAATGGGCTGGCTGTAGGCACTTTATAATTGGTTCCAGGGGTACACGGGCAGCAGTGGTCTGGTCATTGGAGGCCTAGTAGAAGGAGGGACCGCAGACAGGCTTCGAAGGCCTAACATAATAAAATGGGCTGGCTGTAGGCACTTTATAATTGGTTCCAGGGGTACACGGGCAGCAGTGGTCTGGTCATTGGAGGCCTAGTGGAAGGAGGGACCGCAGACAGGCTTCGAAGGCCTAACATAATAAAATGGGCTGGCTGTAGGCACTTTATAATTGGGTCCAGGGGTACACGGGCAGCAGTGGTCAGGTCAGTGGAGGCCTAGTGGAAGGAGGGACCGCAGACAGGCTTCCAAGGCCTAACATAATAAAATGGGCTGGCTGTAGGCACTTTATAATTGGTTCCAGGGGTACACGGGCAGCAGTGGTCTGGTCATTGGAGGCCTAGTGGAAGGAGGGACCGCAGACAGGCTTCGAAGGCCTAACATAATAAAATAGGCTGGCTGTAGGCACTTTATAATTGGTTCCAGGGGTACACGGGCAGCAGTGGTCAGGTCAGTGGAGGCCTAGTGGAAGGAGGGACCGCAGACAGGCTTCCAAGGCCTAACATAATAAAATGGGCTGGCTGTAGGCACTTTATAATTGGTTCCAGGGGTACACGGGCAGCAGTGGTCAGGTCATTGGAGGCCTAGTGGAAGGAGGGACCGCAGACAGGCTTCGAAGGCCTAACATAATAAAATGGGCTGGCTGTAGGCACTTTATAATTGGTTCCAGGGGGACACGGGCAGCAGTGGTCTGGTCATTGGAGGCCTAGTGGAAGGAGGGACCGCAGACAGGCTTCAAAGGCCTAACATAATAAAATTGGCTGGCTGTAGGCACTTTATAATTGGTTCCAGGGGTACACGGGCAGCAGTGGTCTGGTCATTGGAGGCCTAGTGGAAGGAGGGACCGCAGACAGGCTTCGAAGGCCTAACATAATAAAATGGGCTGGCTGTAGGCACTTTATAATTGGTTCCAGGGGGACACGGGCAGCAGTGGTCTGGTCATTGGAGGCCTAGTGGAAGGAGGGACCGCAGACAGGCTTCCAAGGCCTAACATAATAAAATGGGCTGGCTGTAGGCACTTTATAATTGGTTCCAGGGGTACACGGGCAGCAGTGGTCTGGTCAACGGAGGCCGATTGTAATGAGTGTCTGCCAGTTAGTAGTCCAAAACAACAAATAAATGTGAATGTCTCGCATTAAAACAAAACAAAAACACTAAAGGGTGCAATCATTAGGTTCAGGGGTGGGATCCTCTGCATTGTTTCAGACCTACTAATTTAGCGCAAAGTATTTACTGTGGTAAATAGAGGACACTGCCCCTGACTATGTTAAGTACCATCATACATGTCAACACAATGGTATTGTCAGTGGCAGGTATGGAAGGATGTCAGCGCATAGACTAAACATTGGTGGAAGTGTGAGAGATAACTGTGGAAGTGGTAGAGCAATGTTTGACCTGGGGGTGGGTGAACTCTCTTGTGGCTGGCGGTACAGGCCCAGGGACCCTCATGTTACAACAGTGTGTCTGACATTGGGTGCGCACCACCACCGCCAGAGACACTTTATTGTACTATGAGGGACCCAGTAGCAATGCCGTCGACCAAAAGCGAGCACACCCACCTCTTCAGACAAACAGCAGTCTCACGGGTGCTTGCGCCAAGTCGCGATACCACGGCCCCGTGTGGGGAGTTTGGCCATTTAGGGAGGTGTAAACATGTCGTATGCTGTACAATCAGCTGCAGCAAATTAGACATTAGAAAAGTAATTCACAGTAGTCCACAGGCAAGAGCTTTTCATAGGAAAGCTAGGTGTCGGCCGGGCAAGGTGGGGCAAAAGATTTCGAAATCCAGTTGTGGTTCATTTTAATGAATGTTAGATCATCAACATTTTGGGTAGCCAGACGAGTCCTTTTTTCGGTTAATATTGAACCTGCAGCACTAAATACTCTTTCTGATAGGACACTAGCTGCCGGGCAAGCAAGCTCCTGCAATGCATATTCTGCCAATTCTGGCCAGGTGTCTAATTTTGATGCCCAGTAATCAAATGGGAATGACGGTTGAGGGAGAACATCGATAAGGGATGAAAAATAGTTAGTAACCATACTGGACAAATGTTGTCTCCTGTCACTTTCAATTGATGCAGCAGTACCTGTCCTGTCTGCGGTCATAGCAAAATCAGTCCACAACCTGGTCAGAAAACCCCTCTGTCCAACGCCACTTCTGATGTGTGCACCCCTAACACTCCTAGTCTGCTGGCCCCTGGAGCTCGTGTGAGAACGATCACATGCGCTGTGTGCTGGGAATGCCTGAAGCAAACGGTCAACAAGAGTTGATTGTTTGGTTGCTAATATTAGTTCCAAGTTCTCATGTGGCATAATATTTTGCAATTTGCCTTTATAGCGTGGATCAAGGAGGCAGGCCAACCAGTAATCGTCATCGTTCATCATTTTCGTAATGCGTGTGTCCCTTTTTAGGATACGTAAGGCATAATCCGCCATGTGGGCCAAAGTTCCAGTTGACAAATCTCCGGTTGTGATTGGTTGAGGGGCAGTTTCAGGCAAATCTACGTCCCTTGTGTCCCTCAAAAAACCAGAACCCGGCCTTGCCACGCAACCAATTTCCAGTGCCCCCGGGAAAGCTTCCTCATTAAAAATAAACTCATCCCCATCATCCTCCTCGTCCTCCACCTCCTCTTCGCCCGCTACCTCGTCCTGTACACTGCCCTGACCAGACAATGGCTGACTGTCATCAAGGCTTTCCTCTTCCTCTGGTGCAGACGCCTGATCCTTTATGTGCGTCAAACTTTGCATCAGCAGACACATTAGGGGGATGCTCATGCTTATTATGGCGTTGTCTGCACTAACCAGCCGTGTGCATTCCTCAAAACACTGAAGGACTTGACACATGTCTTGTATCTTCGACCACTGCACACCAGACAACTCCATGTCTGCCATCCTACTGCCTGCCTGTGTATGTGTATCCTCCCACAAAAACATAACAGCCCGCCTCTGTTGGCACAGTCTCTGAAGCATGTGCAGTGTTGAGTTCCACCTTGTTGCAACGTCTATGATTAGGCGATGCTGGGGAAGGTTCAAAGACCGCTGATAGGTCTGCATACGGCTGGAGTGTACAGGCGAACGTCGGATATGTGAGCAAAGTCCACGCACTTTGAGGAGCAGGTCGGAGAACCCAGGATAAGTTTTCAATAAGCACTGCACCACCAGGTTTAAGGTGTGAGCCAGGCAAGGAATGTGTTTCAGTTGGGAAAGGGAGATGGCAGCCATGAAATTCCTTCCGTTATCACTCACTACCTTGCCTGCCTCAAGATCTACTGTGCCCAGCCACGACTGCGTTTCTTGTTGCAAGAACTCAGACAGAACTTCCGCGGTGTGTCTGTTGTCGCCCAAACAATTCATAGCCAATACAGCCTGCTGACGCTTGCCAGTAGCTGGCCCATAATGGGACAACTGGTGTGCAACAGTGTCATCTGCCGATGGAGTGGTTGGCCGACTGCAGTCTGTGGAAGAGCTGTCGCTTCTGCAGGAGGACGAGGAGGAGGAGGAGGGGGTGCGAAAGCCTACAGCCAACTGTTTCCTAGACCGTGGGCTAGGCACAACTGTCCCGAAATTGATGTCCCCTGTGGACCCTGCATCCACCACATTCACCCAGTGTGCCGTGATGGACACATAACGTCCCTGGCCATGCCTACTGGTCCATGCATTTGTAGTCAGGTGCACCTTTGTACTTACAGATTGCCTGAGTGCATGGACGATGCGCTGTTTAACATGCTGGTGCAGGGCTGGGATGGCTTTTCTGGAAAAAAAGTGTCGACTGGGTAGCTCGTATCGCGGTTCAGCGTACTCCATCAGGGCTTTGAAAGCTTCGCTTTCAACTAAACGGTAGGGCATCATCTCTAACGAGATTAGTCTAGCTATGTGGGCGTTAAAACCCTGTGTACGCGGATGCGAGGATAAGTACTTCCTTTTTCTAACCAGAGTCTCATGTAGGGTGAGCTGGACTGGAGAGCTGGAGATCGTGGAACTTTCGGGTGTGCCGGTGGACATGGCAGACTGAGAGACGGTTGGAGACGGTATTGTTTCCGCCGGTGCCCTAGATGCAATATTTCCTCCTACAAAACTGGTGATTCCCTGACCCTGACTGCTTTTGGCTGGCAAAGAAACCTGCACAGATACTGCCGGTGGTGCGGAAAATGGTGGCCTTACAGTGACGGAAGGGATGTTGCGTTGCTGACTAGCTTCATTGGCCGAGGGTGCTACAACCTTAAGGGACGTTTGGTAGTTAGTCCAGGCTTGAAAATGCATGGTGGTTAAGTGTCTATGCATGCAACTAGTATTTAGACTTTTCAGATTCTGACCTCTGCTTAAGCTAGTTGAACATTTTTGACAGATGACTTTGCGCTGATCAATTGGATGTTGTTTAAAAAAATGCCAGACTGCACTCTTCCTAGCATCGGATCCCTTTTCAGGGATTGCAGACTGAGCTTTAACCGGATGGCCACGCTGTCCTCCAACAGGTTTTGGCTTTGACACGCGTTTTGGCCCAGATACGGGACCGGCAGATGGAACCTGTTGCGATGCTGATGCCTGCTGCGGCCCCTCCTCCACCTCCGCTTCTGAACTACTGCCGCCTGCACCCTGTTCCCCCAATGGCTGCCAATCGGGGTCAACAACTGGGTCATCTATTACCTCCTCTTCGAGCTCGTGTGCAACTTCGTCTGTGTCACCGTGTCGGTCGGTGGTATAGCATTCGTGGCGGGGCAACATAGTCTCATCAGGGTCTGATTGTGGATCAGTACCCTGAGAGGGCAATGTTGTGGTCTGAGTCAAAGGAGCAGCATAGTACTCTGGCTGTGGCTGTGCATCAGTGCACTCCATGTCAGAATCTACTTGTAATGGGCATGGCCTGTTAAGTGTTTCACTTTCTAAGCCAGGGACGGTATGTGTAAAGAGCTCCATGGAGTAACCCGTTGTGTCGCCTGCTGCATCCTTCTCTCTTGTTGTTGTTTTTGCTGAAGAGGACAAGGAAGCGACTTGTCCCTGACCGTGAACATCCACAAGTGACGCGCTGTTTTTACATTTACCTGTTTCAGAAGAGGAGGCAAAAGAGCTAGAGGCTGAGTCTGCAAGGTAAGCCAAAACTTGCTGTTGCTGCTCCGGCTTTAAAAGCGGTTTTCCTACTCCCAGAAAAGAGAGCGTTCGAGGCCTTGTGTAGCCAGACAACGAACCTGGCTCCACAGCTCCAGACTTAGGTGGAATATTTTTATCCCCACGACCACCTGATGCTCCACTACCACTACCATCATTACCAGCTGACAATGAACGCCCACGGCCACGACCTCTTGCACAAGACTTCCTCATTGTTTTAAAAACTTAACCAAAGTAACTTTATTTGTTGCTGTCAAACAACTTACACGGTGAGCTATAACTTCAGTATGATTTCAATATCCCTTTACAGGTTGGTGAGACCACAAGGAAAATCAGGCCCAATGTTACACACTCTGTTTTCTGTGGCACCAAATCACAGAGATACCACACATTCAGGACTGTCACTCAAGCACAAATGTCAATATTAATCTCCCACCTATTTTATTTATTTTTTTTTTTTCAGGGAGACTTTAGAAACCAAATAAGATAAAATGATTTTTTCAGGGACAATTTAGAAACCAAATAATAAAAAAAAAAAAGGCTTTCTATGGCCCACTGAGTGAGAGATGGCACACACAGGAGTCAGGAGTGGCACACAAGCCCTGAGGCCAATATTTTTCTCCCACTGATTGATGTAGTGATTTTTTTTCAGGTAGATTTTAGAACCCAAATCAAGCAAAAAAATTAACAGGCTTTCTATGGCCCACTGAGTGAGAGATGGCACACACAGGAGTCAGGAGTGGCACACAAGCCCTGAGGCCAATATTTTTCTCCCACTGATTGATGTAGTGATTTTTTTTCAGGTAGATTTTAGAACTTAAATCAAGCAAAAAAATTAATAGGCTTTCTATGGCCCACTGAGTGAGAGATGGCACACACAGGAGTCAGGAGTGGCACACAAGCCCTGAGGCCAATATTTTTCTCCCACTGATTGATGTAGTGATTTTTTTTCAGGTAGATTTTAGAACCCAAATCAAGCAAAAAAATAAATAGGCTTTCTATGGCCCACTGAGTGAGAGATGGCACACACAGGAGTCAGGAGTGGCACACAAGCCCTGAGGCCAATATTTTTCTCCCACTGATTGATGTAGTGATTTTTTTTCAGGTAGATTTTAGAACCCAAATCAAGCAAAAAAATTAATAGGCTTTCTATGGCCCACTGAGTGAGAGATGGCACACACAGGGATGGCACTCTAGCAGAAATGCCAATCTTTATCTCCCACAAAAAAAAAAAAAAAACAGGGACTGTCCTACAATTACTATCTCACTGCAGTAATCTCAGCCAGGTATGGCAGGCAGCAATAAGGAGTGGACTGATGCACAAATTAAATAAAAAGTGTGGACAAACAAAAAAGATAGCTGTGCAGAAAGGAAGGAACAAGAGGATTTGTGCTTTGAAAAAAGCAGTTGGTTTGCACAGTGGCGTACACACAGCAATGCAGCTATCAGGGAGCCTTCTAGGGCAGCCCAATGAGCTACAGCGCTGAGGGGAAAAAAAAAATGTAGCTTCCACTGTCCCTGCACACCGAAGGAGGTGTTGGACAGTGGAAATCGCTACAGCACAAGCGGTTTGGTGGTTAATGGACCCTGCCTAACGCTATCCCTGCTTCTGACGAAGCGGCAGCAACCTCTCCCTAAGCTCAGATCAGCAGCAGTGAGATGGCGGTCGGCGGGAACGCCCCTTTATAGCCCCTGTGACGCCGCAGACAGCAAGCCAATCACTGCAATGCCCTTCTCTAAGATGGTGGGGACCAGGACCTATGTCATCACGCTGCCCACACTCTGCGATCACCTTCATTGGCTGAGAAATGGCGCTTTTTGCGTCATTGAAACGCGACTTTGGCGCAAAAGTCGCGTACCGCATGGCCGACCCCGCACAGGGGTCGGATCGGGTTTCATGAAACCCGACTTTGCCAAAAGTCGGCGACTTTTGAAAATGAACGACCCGTTTCGCTCAACCCTAGTAGTCAGATCACGGTCCAAAGGTCAGCAGCAGAAGTGAACACACACCAGAGAGCACAAGCTTAGAATAAGCTTTTGACTGGAAATGATCTGGGCCAGACAGCTCACCTAAATACCTGGGCAATTACCAATAACAGGGAGCACCTGTGTAAATGTCTGCATCTCCCAGTCAGATAGGTCAACCGAGCTGTCAATCAAAGCACTGACAGCTCAGCACGCTCCAGCACAGGATAGGATGACAGAGTTGTCCATCACGGAGTCCCAGACACTCTGAGCAGGGGAATGGTGACAACATTGGCACCCTTGAACTTGTTCCAGAAAATGAAATATTCCATCCAGAAAATTATTGCAATTACATATGTTTTGTTATACAAATCTTTATTTCCTTTGTGTGAATTACAACAACACAAAAAAAGAGAAAAAAAGGCAAATTGAACATAATTTCACACAAAACTCCAAAAATGGTCTGGACAAAATTTTTGGCACCCTCAACTTAATATTTGGTTGTACACTCTTTGGAATAAATAACTGCAATCAATCACTTCCTATAACCATCAACAAGCTTCTTGCACCTTTCAACTGGAATTCTGGACCTGTCTTCTGCTCCAGGTCTCTCTTATTTGAAGGGTACCTTCCCCCAGCAGCAATTGTAAGACCTCTCCACAGGTGTTCAATGGGATTTAGATCCGGACTTATTGCTGGCCACTTCAAAATTCTACAGCGCTTTGTTTCCATCCATTTTTGGGTGCTGCTTGAATTATGTTTGGGGTCATTGCCCTTCTGGAAGACCTATGGCATAGAATGCAAACCCAGCTTTCTGACACCGGGCAATGATTGCAACCCAAAATCCATTGGTAATCTTCAGATTTCATTATACTCAGTCAAGGCACCCAGTGCCAGATGCAGTTAAACAAGCCCAAAACATCTTTAAACCTCCATCATATTTGACTTTAAGTTATGTGTTCTTTTCTTTGTAGGCCTCATTCCATTTTTGATAAACAGTCTCATCTGTCCACAAAACATTTTCCCAGAAGTATTTTGCCTTATGCGAAATTTGGCAAACCTCAGTCAAGCTTTTTATGTCTCTAAATCAGCAGTAGGGTCCTCCTGGACCTCCTGCCATTGCATTTCATTCAAATGTCGATGGATAATTTGCGTTGGCACCCTAAGACTGCAGGACAGCTTGAATTTCTTTGGAACTTGATTGGGGCAGTTATCCACTATCCAGACTATCCTGCGTTGCAACCTTTCATCAATTTTTCTTTACAGTTCACATCCAGGAAGATTAGCGACAGTGCCATGGGTTGTAAACTTCTTGATTATGTTGTACACTATGGACAAAGGAACATCAAGATCTCTGGAGATGGACTTGTAACCTTGAGATTGTTCATATTTTCCAATAGTTTTGGTTCTCAAGTCCCCAGACCATTCTCTTCTCCTGTTTCTGTTCTCCATGCTTTGTGTGGTACACACAGACATACAATGATCACGTCAATTTTTCTCCTTGTTATCTGGTTTCAGGTGTGATTTTCATTTTGCCCACACTTACTTGCTACAGGTGTGTTTGAACGAACATCATATGTTTGAAACAAAGTTGTTTACACACAATTTTGGAAAGGTTAAAACAATTTTGGGGTTTTGGGTGAAATTATGTCCAATTTGCCTTTTTTTCTGTTTTCTTTGTATTGTTGAAAGACACACAAAGGAAATAAATGTATGTAACAAAACATATGTAATTTGAATAATTCTCTGGGAAAAATACTTCCTTTTCTGGAACAATTTCAAAGGTGTCATTACTTTCGACCATAACTGTATTCCAGCTGGGCATTTTGGCAGGGTAGCAGTAGTGTGTTGGTAATGTTCGATCGCAGTGTGGGGACAGCTAAAGTGAACACTACTGTTAGTAACAATTAAGCTGTTTCTGTTGTGTCATATAGATGGCTGTGAGATTTTAGCTACAACTGGTTTTGAGGATTTTGCCAGGTTAATAATGGGTTAGGTTTGGTTAGGGACTACATTTGAAATAATATGCTATGGTGTTTCCTTTAATACTTCCATGATTGAGGTTCCTGAGTCTCACAGTGTCACGGGTTTACCGCGACATAGGAGCCAGAACACAGCAGCGTCTGATTTCTCCTACTCCTGCACTTAGAAGCACTTCACCATCATATTAAATGGTGTAAATTTCTTTTAGCAGTGTAGGGGTAAATCTGCTTTTCCTGCATTAAAACTCTCAGCTGTTCACTGTTAGCCACTCCCATCTCCTATATAATCTGAGCCTTGGAAAGCATTCATTGTGAGAGATAGCTTATGCTGCTGTCACGGGAGACCTAGGCAGGAAAGAGCTAATAACCCGGGCCCCTGCGATTTCCCTCAGACTGGGGAAACCCTGACTGACCCACTCCCAGAGTTTACACTGATGGTGTGCATGTCTGGGCCTCCACCCTTGCCCTATCTCCTGTTTCAACCCTAGGCTCAAACCACAACCCACCACCCAGTGAAGAATCCACACTCCAATACCCACAGTTAGCACAGACAAGGATAACGGAAAAATAAGCACCACGCCGCAGTCACTCAGGAATACACTATAAATGCAAAGGGCAAAACAAATACAAATATAGGAAGGAGCAAATAAGACAAAGGGAAATACACCACCAGCAACGATACTCCAACTACTAGCTCACCACTCCAGACCGAGATAACATGCACAAGACAGAAGCTATAATCGGCGACGCCCAATGTTCAGGAGAACTATTTAAAGGCAGTGGGCATGGCCCAGCTTCCAATCCGAGCACCAGGTAATTTAACCCTGGACCAGCTAGATAAAATCTAGCCGACGCCAATGAGCGCATAGTGGTCAAAAGCGGAATTACCGCTGTCTGTCGAATGACCTGGTCTGAACAGCGTCCGACATGACAGTTGCATGGCTGGAGGTTGTTGTTGGTTGTTATTGGAGAAGGCGTTTGGTGGATCTTTCTGTGACTGTTGTTAGATTTTGAGTGTGTGATAATTCCCTTTCTTCTCCTACTTTGATTTAACCCCATTCTCCACTCCCCGATGTTTACCTCTGTTGTTTATGTGTGTATATTTGTATGATTGGTATTTTCCTTTATCCCTGTTCATATTACCTTGTTAGTCTGGTTGGTGTATTACGGTACACTATTACTCCCCTCTTCCCTAGGTGGGGGAAGGGTACAGACTGAGGGAGGATTCAGAAGCTAAGACAAAGTATGTGGCCCTGACACCTTCAACATCAAAAGTAATCCTGGGGACAGGTCGAGCTAGGGCGTCCCTAGTGTTAGGTACGGGGAAGGAGCCCCTGGTCCTGGGTCACCCAACAACAGAGTCATGACACACAGGTAAAATACACTATAAATGGAGGAGAAGGAGGTGCACTGCTCTCTAACTGGAGTTCTCCAAATTGTTCCATTATTTACTGCGATTTCTCAGTACTAAGTCAATAGTTGTCAACTAAACTCAAAACAATTCGTAGCCAGATGTTCCTGTTATGTTTACACATGAGGATACCTTTACTGTGAATTCTGCAACACAATGATTTTACTGCATGATACCACAGACACAAGCACTAAAACATATCCTTCCAACTGACAGCCCTGATTTTATTTATGAGAAAAAGAAAATTTGCCTGGGACTCTTTAATATCAGACAGAACAGGTTTAATATAGCTTGGCGTATTTACATCTGCACGTTTTCTGCCAGGTCAGCAGCGAAAAGTCTCACTCTAGTATACAAACTATAATCTAAAAAATATGGAAAACGACAATAGGGAGAATTAATGTACTTTAAATATACTTGATAGGCTTGCTTGGCCAAAAAACTTGCATGCTTACAATATTGGTGTAACACAAAATAATATGAAAATAGATAGTTCATTACGGAAGTCCACAAAACATGTACTTTTGTTCCAAGAAGACATACTCAATGGTCTGCAATTAAATGGATACAACTTATTTTGACCTGTCTCCGAGAACACTTTCCAAGTGGAGGTCTCCAGTGAGAGCTCTGTGGTGTTCTCACCTCGGTCCCTCACAATCTATAGACCTCATCACTGGAAGCACACATCATTCATACTACTGGCAGCTGCTTCAAGGGTGAGGCCAATATGCTTAAAATGTGAACTCTCTGTCACCCTGGGTTTGCCTTGCTAGGAACACACAAAAAATAAAAGTGCATAAACTGCTTTAAGTGTCTAATATCTAAAAATACATGAGAAAAAAAAATGATGAAAATCGATCCGATGCCTAGGGCATGTATAATGGCATTCAGTACAATTTGTCTGTATTTGTGCACTTTTCAGAGGAAAAAATATGACTGCAAAAGTAATAAATATTGCACCATGTATATGAATAAAAAGTACTAATCCTATATCACCCAATAATCTGTACTAACATAAAAATACACTGACACTCAGAAACTCGAGACTGTTGGCAAATGTGGTCAATACATTCCTGAAAGATTGTTCATTTTCTATATCTTGTCAGTTACCTTATAGTCTAAAAACAGAAAATGTCAATATTATGGTGATGTTAATAAAATATTACTTGGCCTTGTTAGTCTTGACTATTATTCCAAGTTATAAAGCTTAAGATTACAACTTCACCTCGGCTTACAACTTAGGGAATATGGTCTTATGCAGAGGACCTTATAATTAATGTACATACAACTGAGCAGTGGCGGACACAGACAGAAAAGGGGCTCTGTGCAAAAACAGTATATGGGTGTCTTGCAGTCGTTGGCCCCTCACCTATTTGGCCTCTGTGTGGCTGCACAAATTGTACCAGTGATCTATCAGTCTCTGCAGCTGAGCTTTAAAGCGTCCTCCTGATGCTGTATCTTCAGGATCCCATTGCTCACCAGTCTGATGACTGACTGGTGTGGGGAGCGGACCTAATTGAGAGAAAGTGCAGGGCGGCAGCATTTTCACATGCCTGGGCTGAACTACTGTATATGCTCCCGATGTTGTGAAAACACAGATCAAATATATGATTAATCAACGGTAACTTGATATTAAAAATAAAATATGTAATGGTACGTTCACATTTGCGTTGTGCGCCGCAGCGTCGGCGCCGCAACGCACAACACAAACCGAAACGCAGCAAAACGCATGCACAACGCTGCGTTTTGCGCCGCATGCGTCCTTTTTTTCATTGTTTTTTGACGCAGCAAAAATGCAACTTGCTGCGTCCTCTGCGCCCAGATGCGGGCGCCGCAGGGACGCATGCGGCGCAAAACGCAAGTGCGACGCATGTCCATGCGCCCCCATGTTAAATATAGGGGCGCATGACGCATGCGGCGACGCTGCGGCGCCCGACGCTGCGGCGCACACCGCAAATGTGAATGTAGGGTAAGGCTACTTTCACACATCAGGTTTTCAGTGTCAGGCTAAATCCGGCTAATTTTCAAAAAACCGGATCAGGCGAATGTTGCCGCCGGATCAGCTTTTTTTCCCATAGACTTGTATTAGTGCCGGATTGCACCGGATGACATTGCGTTTTGTCTGGTTTTCGCCGGATCCAGCAAATCTGCCGCTTCCGGTTTCTTGCAAAAACGTCCATTGCAACATTTTTCCGGATCCGGCGCTTCTGGCTGTTTGCTACAATGAAAGCCTATGGGAGCCGGAAGGTGCCGGATCCGGAAAAAGGCGGATTCGGCGGCCTGATCCAGTTTTTTAAACTGAGCATGCTCCAAATTTTTTTTTTCCAATACTCTAGATAGTCTAGCCGGATCCGTCAAAAAAACGGATCAGTCGCATCAGTTATTCAAAATCTGCGCCGGATCCAGTTTTTCCAACATTCACTGGATTTAGCCTGATGCTGAAAACCTGATGTGTGAAAGTATCCTTAGCTGTAAGTTTCAAAAGATAAAAATATATTATTATTTCTACTATATTCTATTTGCCCTTTTAACATTGCCTTTCCCTTATAACCCAGAAATAAAATTGCACCATGAAGTGACTCAGAGATTTTCTTTCTAGTAATTACTTTCTAGTAATTCTCTCCTGGGTTTTATTGAGTTTTGCCATGTCAGATGCAGTCGTCACCTTTTCTAAAGCTACAAAAAATGATGTGTTCAAGCTGCTTGGTTCATTGCACAATTTCAGGAAATTCTCATATCTCTACCCCTGCCAACACCTCTCAACACCCCATGTTTGCATTATTTTCACTTCCTATCCTAAGAAAAATACTTACTTGATAGGAAACACATTCAGAATGAAGCTACAGTAAACCAATTACAAATAGTCTCAAATGTAACTTAAATTATAGCAATTCAATTTTTTGTTACGAAAAATACATAACAAAGTAGATTGCTGTGTGTAAGCAAGCAGGTACAAGTATTTCATTTTATGAAGTCATCAGAAATTTCCCGTAGAAGTCATACGCAAATAAGTTTGAAAGAGCACCAGTGGTGTATCAGTGCTCATGGAGGAGGCAGTCCAAGTGCATTGAAAAGCCCCTCGTGCACTTCTAGCCCTATTTGGCTTCCATGAAAAACCAGGGTTGCCTGGTTGCTAGGGAATCCCCACATGTAATCAAGCAGACTAGTAGCTGTAAATCATTCAGCTGCCGCAATGAAAACTAAATCTCCACGCAGTCATAAATATTCAGAGGTCACCCGAGCGTGCTCGGGAAAACCCGAACAACGAGTACACTCGCTCATCCCTTATGCCCTAGGCACAAAGTCTAAGTACGCCACCAGTAGGAGCAATTTTCACAAATGAGTGCCTGTTTTCGATAAATTGCCTGTTTTTGATCAATCGTCCATTTTTTATCAATCTTCATGATCAGTGTTAAAACTACCGTTTCCAATAACGTTTCTAGATGCCACATTTGATAAATGTAAAAGCCCTTTCTGGAGCTCAGCAGGATTATAAACTACTGAAACAAAGGATATTGTCTCACGAAATCACATTTACACTTAGGGCGTAGTCAGACGGCAGTAAAAATCTTATATCACACTGCCTGAGGTCCTCAGTCTCTGGTTTAAGAAGAGACAAATGCCTTAATTATATTAACATATAGAATTTTTATTTAGACATATATTAAAAATCATAAGAATAAGCAGGTGTTACCCAAATGCAGTAAGCATGGAGGGTGCAGAACATACATATATAAATTGTTGAAATTGCCACCTCACACATGGAAATGTGGCAAAACGGCATCCTCAGGGTGGGAGCAGCTGCTGGTGCAGATCCCTTTCCTCCATACCTGTAAGTAAAACATATACTTAAAACCTTCCATTCTAAGATATAATCATGTGCATGGTGATCTCTAAGTACACTCAGCTTTAGGTGAAAAGAATCTTTTTTACTTTGAATAGCACTAGCACTTTAACCTAACTGATCTCATCTATGGATATACAGGATTATAACTAGTCTGATTAATTAATTAATTAATGCTGATTAAAATAAAAGGAAAATAATTCTCAAATTAATTTTCTGTCTGAGTGCCAAGTTTATTTGACATTGCATTTGTACAGGTTGAATGCCCTACTTGAGCACCACATCCTTCACCTCAAGAGTGCCATATATTATTTTGTATAGTCTGATTGTATAAGTAGCTTTTGTTCATACTGGCACTGGCACTTTACCATCTATGATAATTTTTGTACTTATATCCAATTATAAGTATAACTTTGACAATTTAAATATGTATTTTCTGCACCCTCCATGCTTACTCCATTTGGGTAACCCCTGCTTATTTTTATTTTATTTTTAAAATTCTATATTTTTATATAATTAAGGCATGTGTCTCTTAAATGTTTAATGGCCATATAAATCGGACCAAGATCGGAGCGTAGTGCACAGACTGCCCGGCGACTCTCCTGTCCCGAGCTTGACAGCTTTGTGCAGCTGTCATGCAAGCTTTCAGGTTGACTGAGCAGCTGGTCAGTCCATGCACTGCGTTCTAATCTTGATCGATTTATATGGCGATCAAAGTGCGCCTATAAAGTGACTTCCACCAGCAATACCAGCTGATCTTTGGAAGTTTGAGACAACAGACACACAATAATGAACCAATCACTATGCCAGCTTCTATTTAAACAGGGTTTAAACTTTAAAGAGCTAATAGTAAAATTTGTGACTTAATTAGCTTACTGTTCAGTTCTACATTCATGATTTTGTAAGTTTTTCACATGTGACAAAGTTGCTGTGGATTTTCAGTCTGGATTTTGAATGCAAAACACACACAGCAGAATACAGTAGTAGCTTAAAGCAAACCTGTCACCCCCAAAATCAATGGTGAGGTAAGCTCACCGGCATCAGGGGCTTATCTACAGCATTCTGTAATGCTGTAGATAAGCCGCCGATGTTACCTGAAAGAGGAGAAAAAGACATTAGATTATACTCACCCAGGGGTGGTCACGCTCCGATGGGCGTCTCAGGTCTGCTCCGGCGCCTCCTATCTTCATTCCATGACGTCCTCTTCTGGTCTCCGCGCCGCTGCTTCGGCGCAGGCGTACTTTGTCTGCCCTGTTGAGGGCAGAGCAAAGTACTGCAGTGCGCAGGCGCCGGTAAGGTCAGAGAGGCCCGGTGCCTGCGCACTGCAGTACTTTGCTCTGCCCTCACCAGGGCAGACAAAGTACGCCTGCGCCAAAGCCGCGGCGTGGAGACCAGAAGAGGACGTCATGGAATGATGATGGGAGGCACCAGAGCAGACCTGTGACGCCCATTTGACCACGGACCACAGCGGGACCGCCCAGGTGAGTATATTATAACCTCTTTTTCTCCTCTTTCAGGTAACATAGGGGGCTTATCTACAGCATTAAAGAATGCTGTAGATAAGCCCCTGATGACGATGAGCTTACCTCACCATCGATTTTGGGGGTGACAGGTTCCCTTTAACCCCTCAACAACTGCAAAAACACCTTCTACCGGCGGACATTAAGATGCCTTATTCATCAGAACCACTATTTAATGGCACTGAGAAATAAGCGAATAGTGCCAGCCCGCAGCTGAAATTCCCGCAAGTGACAGATGGCACCTCAGGGGCTCGGCTAATGGAGAACACAAGCCATTCAAATGGAATCTCTATTCTAAAAGCCAAATAGCACTACTTCCCATCCAATTCCTAAACAACAAGAAAAAACCACGACCAACAATTCCCAAATATAATTTAAATAATCCACGTTACATTTATTGAATAACCAGGTACAGATGACAAAAAGGAAAAGAAGGGGTTACAACCACTAACACATGCCAGAAATTAGGACGCTCACAGGACATAACATATATTGGTAATAAAGGCTTACAGGGACATGTATCATAATATGAAGTGTGGTCACGTGTATATATTGCACATTTTCCATCTAGCCTGATCTGTATAAAGAGAAACCAACAACCCTATGGACTGCCAGAGAAACACCACACAGGTATTATATCACAAAATATCTTTATTACAAATTACTCATGTCATGGCAACAATTTTAAAACAATAGATCTGTACGCTCAACAGGACATAAAAATAATTCATAAGATGTTATTGGCAACCCGGTATCCAAATAATTAGTCCCATAAAGTGAACCCAAAGTATAATTAAAGATATATCGTAAAAAAAAACAGTGTACCCCAATCTACCACATATATATATATATATATATATATATATATACACCAAAATACAATCTATAAGGTGCAATGTGCTATAGGCCAACAGCAAGAGAAACAAGTGCTCTAATTTTAATAAAGTGCTATGTGCAAGAGGGACATAAAAAATAGTAGGTATATACCTTTAAGGGTTGCCGAGTCCTGCGATCGCGCACCCCGACGCGCGTTTCAGATGTTTCCTTCGTCAGGGGGTGGATCTGTATAAAGCCTAGCCCATAAGATATATATCAAAAGTAAGGGGGAAAGGGGAAGCAGCTACAAGAGCTAATGTCATTACCCGTGATGTGCCAGCAATATGTCCGCGAGCGTCCCCCCCGACGCGCGTTTCGACGGTGTAGCCTTTCTCAATTCCTGCTGTATGGTCAAACAGTAGTGTACAACCACATATGGAGTGTCACTGTGTTCTGTAAAAACTGTGGAGCGCCCCGTCAGGGCAGCGGGGTACTTGGTACCGGGTCCTGCGTTTCACAGTGGGGATGTCATGGTGGCTGACTCGGTCCATGGCCCTGGGACGTCCGTGTAAAGGGGAAAGGTCTTTAAAGGGATAGAGTTTAAGTTTGTGATGCCACCTGTGGTATTCGGTCAGGGTGACCAACGCTGCTTTAAGGGGTCCGCTGGGGTGATGTTATGGCAGCTAGGTGGTATAACTTCCCACAGGTGAAGTATATCCCCAGGGCTTCCCGGTGTATAGATGGTGGTATGGTGAGAGGCGCAGAGAGGAATGAGGACACAAGGTCACAGTCTCCACCTTTACTGAAGACTTCAGCATCCACAGTCCAGAGCATCAGATCACAGGGCAGGCAGAGTCTGGCCGGTTTGGAGGCAAGTCCAGAGTCCCCTTATCCAGGTGGGAATCAGTAGCCTTCCCTTGTGCTGCGGTGGTGTAGTCCCTTACTGCCTATGGCTTCACATAAGGATCTCACAGATGTGGTGTTCCATTCTCTGTCCCCCATATAGGATAGGACAATACCCGTATGACTATACCCGGTGACTTGAGCCTGTTTATAGGGTCTCTTAGATAACCCGGCTCTGTAGGTGTCACCATGCCTCCTGGGTGTATGTGCAGACACGTATCCTGCAATTAGCTGTCCTGCCGGTCTCTGAAATAAGGTGTAGATGTCCTTACTCCCTCGGTGTGGAAATTATACATTTGGTACTAAAACAGTATTTTAGTGGAAAAAAATATTTTTTTTGCTTTCACATTGTGACACTGGCAATGTATTAGGTGAGAGATATATGTCACAGCAATGTCATCCGTGATATGAAACCCTGAAGATTCTCCCCAGCATGATATTTCCTGATTGGTTATTGAGCCTTGATAGGGTGGGTTTTTTTGTGTATAGCTGTAAGAGATGGGTGGGACAGCTACTGACCATATCTTCACCCCGAGGGTGTGGTTCAGCAGATAAATGTCTAGCTACTAAGTTTTTTCTGTGAGTGTTTGGATGCAAGGGAGTCTCCAGTCTGGAGCTCCAGTGACACCTGAAGTTTGTTGTTTCCCACAAGGCTGTAGCCGCGGTGGAAAGGACTTTTTGAATGTGATGTTTATTTTCAATTATGCCAGAAAGTGCTGTTTTTTATGCAACTATTTTGTTTTCTGGTTTATGAAGTAATAACCCAGCGACGAACTTTGGCACCAAGTGTTCCTGTGTCAACCTTAGTAGCAGACATGTGAATGGCATTACCACAACATCTAAATGTTATAAAGGTTCATGAATCACCTGTACATTAAAAATGCTCAGTATACACTTTGATAATTTTCTTGAGGGATCTAGTTTCCAAAATGGGGTCACTTGCAGGGGGTCTCTACTGTTTTGGCATATCAGGAACTTTGCAAATTCGACATGGCATTCACAATCTATTTCAGACAAATTTCCGTTCCAAAAATCAAATAGCTCTCTTTCTTTTCTGAGCCCTGCCATGTGCCAAAACAGCAGATTGTGACCACATATGGGGTATCTTCATGTTTGAAAGAAATTGCAGCACAAATTATGCGGTCTGTTTTTTTTCCTATCATTCATTGTGAACATTACAAATTTGGGACTAGAACAAAATTTTTGCAGAAAAATCATAATTTTAATTTTCACATCCACATTTTAAAAGGTTCTGTGAAGCACCTACGGGTTCAACAAGCTCCACACACCCCTGGATTAATTCCTTGATGGGTCTATTTTAAAAATGGTTATTTATGCTGCTGTTTTGGAACCTCAGGGGCTCTGCAAATAAGACATAGTTTCTGCAATCTATCCCAACCAAATTTACATTCCAAATGCCAAATGTCGCTTCTTCCCTTCCAAGTCCTGAGGTCCAAACAGAAATTTTGTATTACATGTGGGGTATGCTCAGAAGAAAGTGTATAACAATCTTTGTGGTCCGTTTTTTCATATTACCTCTTGAAAAAGTGAATAATTGGGGTCTGAATAAACATTTTTATGTTCTGTGTACTACATGTAAGTTCAAAATGCTCATATAGCCCTGGATAAAATCCTTGAGGGGTGTAGTTACCAAAATGGGGTCATTTGTGGGGGTTTTATGCTGTTTGGGCACTTTAGGGGCGGTGCAAAATCGTCATGATGCCCTCAATCTATTTCAGCCAAATTTGTGTTCCAAAATTCAAATATTGCTCCTTTTCCTTCTGAGCCCTGCCTTTGTCCAAACAGACATTTCTGGTCACATGTTGGGTATCAGTGCTCCTAAGAAACTAGGTATCAAATTGTGTTGTTCATTCTTGGGGGATATTCCTTGTAAAAGTGGAAAAATTGAGTAAATGCAAAATTTGAGAGTAAAAATAACAGGTTTCCTACCTTGCAGTTGCACTTTTTTTGCACAGACTTTATGTACTGTGTATAGATTTGTGCCCAACCAGACTGACTGCAATATCTCCATCGCACATTGTTACCAGACCTCATATTAATCATTAGTAACACAAGGTACTATAAAAAACAATGATATTTTATTGAAAATTACAAAAATAGGAAGACAAAAATCTGAAAGGTGCTGAGTTATTAAAATGGGGACACAATGCCATAGGATACCTCAAAAGACCAAGCTTATTTACAAAAAGTATGAGCCAGTATGATTTGCACATGCGCGATGTTTACCCTGGTTACCCGGGGACTTCGGCATCGTTGGTCGCTGGAGAGCTGTCTGTGTGACAGCTTTCCAGCGACCACACAACGATGAAACAGCGACGCTGCAGCGATCGGCATCGTTGTCTATATTGCTGCAGCGTCACTTAATGTGACGGTACCTTTAGAGGTGTTTTAGGTGGCCTGGGGAAGCTGACAAGTTCCTTTTAAAGTATTTCTTATTGTTTTGCAGTCTACAACTGATCGTTTACTCTCCATTATTTCTGCTCCTAAGGTGAACACAACTGGGCCTTTTATATCTTCTCTAGTCCATGAGAGTTCATTCATATCTTCTTACAAATCGGTCGGATCTCAGGCTGTGATGAACGGACTGGCCGCGGCTCTCCCGACTCGACCGTGACAGCCATATAAAAATACATGAAGCTGTCATGCTCCGGTCGGGATACCCATGACAAGTCTCTGCATTGCAGTCTGAGATCGAACCCATTTGCACACATTTATGAATGAACCCTACTGCTTGTAGAGTTCTCTTTTTAATGGCATATTCCTGATAAAAGCTATGAACTTGCTACATTCAGATAGTCATTCCTGATTTCCTCTTCTGAATTTTTGTCTACAACCTACTTTGCTGGACACCTTATCACCTGTATTTTTCTTTTCTTAGAAATACCCCAATGATGGTTAACCAGAAAAAAGTAATTCATTGGTGATATACTGTATAATCATTTAGATGTCTGTGTGCCACTGCCAATGTCATACATTTATACCAGATCTTTTCTTATCTATTGAAACTGTAAGTGAAAACCCTTGTTGTAGCATGTTTTATTCCTCTTATAAAAGATCTCAGGAATAAAAAGAGAAAATACATTGGGTCATAATCATAAATTAAAAATGAATGTTGAATGTCAGAGCATGCCAAATAATGCAGAGTTTGGTGAGCGGAAAGTCAATTAATGTCAATTCTACATACTGTGTCAATAGCTACTAGGTTGTTGACATGAAAAATTAAGTTAGTGATGATCCTATACTCTAGTGAGTAGCAGTGGATATTGCTGGCACGCAATGTCTAAATCCTGTAAAAGATGACACTCGATAGTCTATGTTTTAAAAGTCCATCAAAATGAATCGTATGGCAGGGAAACTACTGCTCTAGCAAAATTGCTTTTTAAACAGCTGCATTATTTTGTCATAGCATATATTCTAATGGGTTTTCATGTAATACAAATACATATAATTTATAATACCTGATGCTACCAGCAGTTTTTAGCAAAAGTTTTGTGGTGGTGTTTGCCACTTAACTGGATGCAATATATTAAACTAAATGTATTATTTAAAGTGGTATAACAAAATTGTCTCAGATACTGAGAAAAAATAAACAAATGTTCATTTTACAACTCAAAGCATAGCATTGTGTGGTGTGGAATGAAATGCATTAAATGGAACCTGTCAATTGATTCATGCTGTCCAAACCATGGGCAATATGAATCACAGCCTGGCTGCTCAATAACAGAAAGGTATATTTTTCTCTGAGAAGTTCCAGCATTTCAGAGAAAATATAGTTAGAAAATCAGGCCGGGGTCCACAGACGGAGGCAAGACAAGTCACCTAACCACTCCAAGTGATTGACAGGTCTCTCCCACAATGAGAGACCTGTCAATCAACTAGATTAGCAGTGGGAAAAACCAGTCAGGGGTAGTGTTGGACTTGCCTCTTCTCTGCTCCCCGGCCTCTGGAAGTGTTGGTGTCTACAGAATCATATGCCTTGGTTGGTGTGGTGAAGCCAGGCTCTGATTCATATTGCTCACGTTTTGGGCAGCATGAATCAAGTGACAGGTTTGCTTTAAAGCTATGCTATATAAGATGAGCAAATACCCTGTAGTATGTAAATAAATAGTAATAGTACATATAAATAATGTAGGGCACTTAGTTAACATTGTGCTAATCAAAAAATGTAAAAGCCATCCCACTACGACAAGGTGTACCCCAATACCTAACTCTTGTAGTTCACCTCACTATGTGTGAGCAGATGTAAAAATTGATATGATCAGAGCAGGATCTGGGCCCTGACTGTTCAGACAACTGTCCGTGGAAAGCTATATAAACAAAATGAACAGCCCAAAATAGAGGAGTCGCTCCACTTTTTGTACAACGTGCAAAAAACCTAAACCAAAACTTAAAAAATTAAGCCACAGTATGTGATGCTTGGGGTACAATGCATAGGTGCGCATTCACACTGTGGCCATTTAACAAGCAGAACCTAAGATGAAAACAAAATGAGCAAATACTGTACCCTGCAGTAAAAAAAGTAGTAGTATTTTATTCAAAAAAATAGTAAAAGTCACCCTACCACTACAAGGTGTGCCTCAATCGGGACGGTATCTAACTCTTGTAGTTCACCTCACTGTGTGTCAGCAGATGTAAAAATAGATTAGGGAAGAACAGAATCTGGATTCTGACTGTTCAGACACCTGCATATAGAAAGCTACATAAACAAAATGAACAGGCCAAAAAACTTTGTAGACTAGTGACAGAGCCAATTTTTACCTTAATGACCAAAGTTATTTTTCAAAATATCATATTTTACAAATATATGGAGGAACAGTACGGAGATCTTTGTAATGATCTTTTTACACTTAGGCAAGGGATAAGGGGGTATCTTCTACGCCTGGAGGAAAGAAGGTTTAATAATAATCACAGACACAAATTCTTTACTGTAAGAGCAGTGAGACTATGCAACTCTCTTCTATATGATGTTGTAAGTGTTGATTCACAACTAAAAATCAAGAAGTGAAACCACTTAATGCCAAGTTGTAATTAAACAACAGGGAAAATGAAGAGAACCAAAATTCTAATATAAAATATTACATTTATTAACCCCTTTCTGACCTCGGACGAGATAGTACGTCCGAGGTCAGATCCCCTACTTTGATGTGGGCTCTGGCAGTGAGCCAGCATCAAAGCCGGGACATGTCAGCTGTTTTGAACAGCTGACATGTGCCCGCAATAGCAACGGGTGGAATCGTGATCTACCCTCCGCTATTAACTAGTTAAATGCCGCTGTCAAACCCTGCATGCGGCATTTAACTACCGTTTCTGGCCATCGGGCTGGAAATGAGCGCATCGCTGACCTCATCACATGATCGGGGGTCAGCGATGCGTCGGCATGACAACCTGACGTCTCACTGAGACCTCTGTGGTTGTTGATGCCGGCTTGCTGTGAGCGTCACCTTGTGGTCGGCGCTCATAGCAAGCCTGTAATTCAGCTACATAGGAGCAATCTTGTAGCCTCCCATGGAGGCTATTGAAGCATGGCAAAAGTAAAACAAAATGTTTAAAAAAATATGAAAATAATAAAAAATATATAAAAGTTTAAATCACCCCCTTTTGCCCTATTCAAAATAAAACAATAAAAAAACAAATATACACATATTTGATATCGTCGCGTTCAGAATCACCCAATCTATCAATAAAAAAAGGATTAACCTGATCGCTAAACAGCGTAGCGAGAATAAAATCTGAAACGCCCGAATTACGTTTTTTGGTCGACGTGACATTGCATTAAAATGCAATAACAGGCGATGGAAACAACGTATCTGCACCAAAATGGTATCATTAAAAACGACAGCATGGCACGCAAAAAATAAGTCCTCACCTGACCCCAGATCACAAACAATGGAGACGGGTATCGGAAAATGGCGCAATTTTGTCTTTTTTGTTTTTTTAGCAAAGTTTGGACCACTTAGATAAAAAAGAACCTAGACATGTTTTGTGTCTATGATCTCGTAATGACCTGGAGAATCAAAATGGCAGGTCAGTTTTAGCATTTGTGAACCCAGCAAAATAGCCAAACAAAAAACAAGCGTGGGATTGCACTTTTTTTGCAATTTCACCGAATTTGTTTCCCGCTTTCTAGTACACGACATGGTAAAACCAATGTTGTCTTTCAAAAGTAAAACTCGTCCCACAAAAAATAAGCCCTCACATGTCCATATTGATGGAAAAATAAAAAAGTTATGGCTCTGGGAAGGAGGGGAGCGAAAAACGAACACGGAAAAACTGAAAATTCCAAGGTCATGAAGGGGTTAAATAGCTGATTAAAATTAAAGGACAGATCATTAGAACACAAAAATACCCTGGAGGGGAAGTTAGATCTACCCACAGATCAAAAATGCCAATGCCTAAGCAAGCTTGAAGTTACAAGAAATTATAAAATATATTGTAAGAGGAAGGTAACAAATTAATATAAATTCTAAAATAACCTCATGGCAGGTAGAAGGGATAGGGTATTGTAATGATTCATAAAATAACACAGTGCCTGTGGCATCCCATAATGACTATACCCAAAATCACCTTATAACCTAACACAGTAAATATATCCACATTTAATGTTATCCATAATTTACATGCACATTACCTGAACTATGGAGCCGTGACAATAAGCACCAGAGAAGGCAGAGAGTGTGGGTGGTCCAGCGTTTCCACCCTTACCCTGATGCACATTTCGCACCCTATGAAGAAACTAGGGTGCGAAACAAGCGTCGGGTGAGGGGTCATTTTTTCCCTAATATGGAGCTGTTAATGTCTGCCGCATGGAGTTTTTGCATTTCCCTGGATCAAAATTTTAGTCTCTAGGTTGAACTCGATGGACTTAAGTCTACCTTCAACCTTGAAACTATGAAACTATGTGTCACTTAATGTAATGATAACCCTAGAATTTTCAACATATTTCAGTGACTCTAAAAAAGTTTTTTCATGACACATTGTACTTTAGATTATCGGTAAATTAAAGTCGATGTGTTTTGGTTCTTTTTTAAAAAATTTTGTAAAACTTTAGAAAAAAATTGCAGTTTTTAAACATTTAAATGATTACACCTTTGAACCACATAGTCAAACCAAACAAAATAGTTATACAACATTTCCCATATGTCAATTTTCCATAAGCATTATTTTTCAAATGTGTATTTATTTTGATAGGATGTTGTAAGGGTTTACCATTTAGCTGAATTTTACAAATCCTATTTTTTAATGGACTTATTGAATTTTGAAGTGACTTTGAGGATCCTCTATAATGAAGACCCCCAAAAGTGATCCAATTTTAAAAACTACCCCTTAAAGGGAACCTGTCACCACGTTTTTGGAAGATGGGATAAAAATAGCGTTAAATAGGGGCAGAGGTGGGCGTTACATTAGTGTGTGTGTTATGCGTTTATTACCCACCTAAGTTGCCGAAATAACTTTGCAAAGTCTCCGTTTTCGCCTGTCAATCAGGCTGGTCAGGTCACATGGGCGTGGTGTCTTCACCCAGATTTGGCGTAGTTTTCCGTTGGTGGCGTAGTGGTGTGCGCATGCCCAAAGTCCGGAATCCTCTTCCAGGGGATTTAAAATAGCGCGGTGTTCGTTATTGCATTGGTGATCGGTGGGCGCGGCCATCTTCCTTTGGCCGCGCGTGCGCAGAAGCGGCGCTCTGCTGGCCGCGGCTTCAGGAAAATGGCCGCGGGATGCCGCGCGTGCGCAGATGGATATCGCGGCGGCCATTTTCCTGAAGCCGCGGCCAGCAGAGCGCCGCTTCTGCGCACGCGCGGCCAAAGGAAGATGGCCGCGCCCACCGATCACCAATGCAATAACGAACACCGCGCTATTTTAAATCCCCTGGAAGAGGATTCCGGACTTTGGGCATGCGCACACCACTACGCCACCAACGGAAAACTACGCAAAATCTGGGGGAAGACAACGCCCATGCGACCTGACCAGCCTGATTGACAGGCGAAAACGGAGACTTTGCAAAGTTATTTCGGCAACTTAGGTGGGTAATAAACGCATAACACACACACTAATGTAACGCCCACCTCTGCCCCTATTTAACGCTATTTTTATCCCATCTTCCAAAAACGTGGTGACAGGTTCCCTTTAAGTTATTAAAAACTGCTGTCAAGAAATGTGTTAACTTCGGGTGCGTCACAGGAATTCATGCATAGTGTAATGAAAAAAAATTAAACTTTTTTTTCACACAAAAATATTGATTTAGACCCAAATTTGTCATTTTTACAAGGGATAATATGAGAAAATGGATTTGTTGCTCAACTTCTCCCAAATGTAAAAATTTCCCATATGCGGTAAAGAAAAAACTAAACTGCTGAGGCAGGGCTCGGAAGTGAAGAAGTGTTATTTGATTTTTGGAGTCTAAATTTGGCTGGAATAGAAGATGCCATGCCTCATTTTACGAGCACCTGAAATACCAAAACAATGGAAATCTCCCACAAAACCCCCTATTTTGGAGACTAAAACCCTCAAGAGATTCATATAGGGGTGTGGTAAACATTTTTAACACCCAAGTGATTCAGAGAACTTTGTAACATTGGGATGTGAAAAAGAAAAATCTATAAAATCTATTTTTTTCCTGTAAAATCTTGCTTTAGCCACAAATTTTTCATTTTCACAAAGGGTAACAAGGGAAAATAGACCTCACAACTGTTTTACACAATTTATCCCAAACGTGGTCAAACTCTAATGTTTGGCCACACAACAGGGCTCGAAATGGAAGGAAGGCTATTTGATTTTTTGAGCGCAAATTTGTTTGAAATAGATTGTGGATGCCATGTTGCATTTGCAGTCCTTAGGTGTCAAAACAGTACAAAAGTGAAAGATCCCTTATGGAATCCACATATGGGTATGGTTAACATTTTGAATACACATGTATTTAACAGAATTGTATAAGATTGGGTTATAAGAAGGAAATATATGTAATAAATAAATGTTACTTTAGCCTCAAATTTTTAATTCTCATGAGTAATTAGAAATTTTAAATAAAAAATTGGCATGCAATTTCCATGAATGTGGCAATATCCATATCTGCTGCTCACTACTGTTTGGATACACAGCAGGACTGGGAAGGGATGGAGTGCCATTTGGATTTCAGAACACAGTTTTTGTTGGAAAGGATTGTTGTCGACATGAACAGAGGCACAGAAGCGTAGAATAACAAAAATATACCTACAGATACCAAAAAAAATTTGGAAAATAAACCGTTTAAGGAATTCATCCACAGTAGAGGTGTATTTTGAACACAAAGGTGCCCCAAAGAATTGTATAACATTGGGATGTGAAAATAAAATAGTATATTTTAAAATGTTAAATTAGCTACAAATTATTCATTTTCACAAGGAGTGAAATTGACTACAAGATGGCTCCCTAACACCATGTCGTTAGAAACTACTGTTTGACCACATGACAGAGGTCAGAAGGAAGGAACACTATTTGGCTCTAAGTTATGTGTTTTATGCTTTGCAAACTTTAATTTCGTTTTGAGTATATACAAACATGAATAATTTTTACAAATTAAAATACCGGAGAGATTATTACTATGGGTAATTAACCCTTGACTTACTTTATGCTCTATATGTTTTTGGTGCAGCACTTCAGCATGATTCATATTGCGGCTTTCACAGCCTATTTAAGCCATATGTTTTGATTGGGATTGCCTTATTTTTTTGCATCACTATATGTGGGTTAATGGCT
Source organism: Ranitomeya variabilis (assembly GCF_051348905.1). Lineage (NCBI taxonomy): Eukaryota > Metazoa > Chordata > Amphibia > Anura > Dendrobatidae > Ranitomeya > Ranitomeya variabilis. The sequence goes on from NC_135237.1 coordinate 165,497,485, forward strand.
TATGATCTTTCCTTGTTACCATCATAGGGCTATATATACATGTCCACTTGGACATTGTCTTTAGTGCTGCACCATATGGGTCCAGGTTAGCGGCTACTCAATATTTTCACCTTTCAGGATCACACTTTTATCCATACAAATGTAATATTTATAACAATTGTATTGAGTTTTTATTTTATGTTTTTTGTATCAATAAATGCCAATTTTTAATATATGAAGACTCAGGTTCTCCTATTTTCTAAATGCTATAATTAGAGTCAGTATATTGGTGAAAGTTGTACTAATTTGTGGCTGATTTTTTGTATCTTATGCTAAGTTTGAAAATAGCACAGAAACACTTTAGGAGAAAAAATTAGTCCAATATATAAGAAATATATGTGCAAAAGTGGAGTTCGGCATAACCTAAACATGCATTTTTATATTACTATTTACATTTCACAGTGACTTAAAAAAAAGAAAACATTGATGCTCACTTCTCATAAATATGCCACCTAATGCATAGACTTGCAGCAGATGTCTCATGCAATGTGTCTGCGTTTGGTGGTTAGATTTAGCTCTTGTGCATTTTATCAATTTACAGTTATGTAAAATTTACAAGGACTTGTCAGCACGCAGTACTTCACTTGAAATTTGTTTCTTTATGGAGCACAGTGCACATAGCAAAACCAACCAGGAGTTGCTGCCCAGGATCATGAAGAAAGTTCATTGATGCTAAAACTGCATAATTCTGGATAGTTTATTTCTTGTACATATCAACATTTGACAGAGTTAGACAGAACATATATAAAATATAATATAATAGGAAACCTACTGAATAGTACTCTTTAATGCTAATCAATTAACTTTTGTACGCTACACTGTACAGGCCTCTCTTTATGGGCTACAGCAATAAAATCCTGTTTACAACATGTGACCGCTGCAGCCAATCACTGGCTTCATGTCCTTTACCCTGGCATTACAACTGTGGAGAGTTATCAGTTGCGGCGGTTATGTATTGTAGATGAGGTGTGAAAGCTGCAACAAAGAACAGTAGAGAGAGGGCAGTAGAGCAGTAGTGAATTCAACAGTTGTAACAAAGCCTTAAAGGGAACCTGTCAGCAGGATTGTGCACAGTAACCTACAGACAGTGTCAGGGTGGCGCTGTTATACTGTTTAAAATTATACCTTGGTTGATGAAATTCATCTTGTGGTTGTTCTTTAATCTTTATTTTCAGTTTTGTGTTAACGAGATTCTCGTGCCCTAAGGCGAGGCTGGTGTATGTGGTGCTCTGATTATATATTCATAATGCAGTCTGCTGACAGGTCACTGATCCCTCAGTGACCTGCCCCCTAGTTTGCATAATGAATACCAAACATGCTGAAGAAAGAGGCAAAAAACGCTTCTGCAGGCAGATGCCGGCCGTGGCAGCATAATCGCATGGTTAGTGTGACAATAATACATTTTCTTGATGTTATCCAACTAGGGAAAAAAAATAGAAAATGGCGCCCGCCGAGCCTGCGCAGTAGTAGCTATCGGCGTCTATAGCTGTGATCCGATATCTGCTACTGCACATGCGCCCCTGGAGCCACCATCTTACTGGAGAAGAAAAAAAATTCTCCTCCAAGATGGCGCCGCCCGCGCCTGCTCTGTAGCAGCTATCGGTGTCTATAGCTGTGATTATTCTTCTTTGTGCAGGCAATCCCGGCATGTGTTGTGCCTGTCGAACAGCTGTGAGACATGCAGGTGCGGGGACTAGAACATATTTTCTGAGCACGCCGAAGTCACTTGCTTAGCACCAGAGCATGATCGGATAACACCTTATCTGAGCACGTTCGCTCATCACTGGTAGAGTGATTCATATTAGTAAAGAAGTCGAAAATAAGTTTTTCATATACTCTTAAACACAGGCAAAGCTTTGGTATGAGGCACGCCTAAACTTAACTCTTCTAAATCATCACGGATATCTAACAAACTTATATTGTCCTCTCTCTGATGTGTCCTCTGTTCTTTTAAAGTTTTGCTGCTCTACAAAATCGCTAAATGTCATGATTGTATCCACTGACATCATTCATTGGTTTAATTACTTTTTAAATGTCACCACAGTGTGGGTTGAATTCCCTCCTGGACTATCTTCTGCAATACATTCAATGGTGTAATAGTTTAGGATGCAGTATTTGAAATGACTAAAAAAGTGACCAGCCATAACTCTCCCTGACATTTGTTAAATAATTTGTGTGAATGGTTTTAGGTTACTGATGTGTGTTTATTAAACCTATTGGTATTCACAGTTGTATCACATTGTTGGCAAATAATCTCACTAAGTTTATATGTGGACGAGATTTGTTAATAATTATTTTACTTTTTGCCTATGCATAGTCTTGGTCTCGTAGCGCTTTTTTTAATATCTCCTTTTGTTAATTTACTTCAATGGAAAAAAAATGTTATTCCACAACACTTTTCCTACAGGTAAAGGTTTTTTTATTATGGAAAACTTCCTATTGTGAGGCTGTGACCCCTGTTACAGCTAGGGGGCGCTGTTTGTGCTCCCCAATATGTGCATGGAGGTGTATGAATGCCATAGGTGTGCATGGCAGTCGCAGGTGTAGCTGTGATTGCAATGTGAGGTAGTGACTCATGTCACAGGTAGGGGTCCCTGTGTCTTCTCCCCAGGTTGTGCATGCAGACAGATGAAGTCCATAGGTGTGCATGGGAGTCAGGGATTTTTAATCCGGGTTTTCCATGTGGCTGAAGGCTACAGGTTTTTGTGCATTAAAAGTAAGGGGTGTGGGTGTGTCAGGTGTCAGGTGTAACGTCAGTGTCAGTCTGGTGTGTGCAGAGCAGAGGCCTGCAGAGCACTGGCGCAGTGCATGGAGGCACAGGCCAGCGTAGCCAGCACCCAGGGCAGCTGAATAGCCTGGCACCTGCAGTGTACACAGCAATGCAAGTCGTCCATGGTATTGGTCTTAGATGTGGATAGTCCTGTGCCCGGAGGTGGATGTCCTGTGCCCGAAGGAGTCGGATGTGGACAGTCCTGTGCCCGAAAGTGGATGTCCTGTGCCCGAGTCGGATGTGGACAGTCCTGTGCACGGAGGTGGTTGCTCTGTGCCCGAAAGAGGACTAGCATGTGTAACGATTGCAAACAGGTGGATAAGGTGCCCGGCTGCTATGCGGAGAATATCCTGGGCTGTCTATGGCTGTGTGAGTAAAGAGACTGTAAGAGACTGTGATACAGCGATGAAGGACAACCACGAAAACTATTCAGAGGAAGGCTGGCATGTGTAGTGTCTGCAACATATGAGGCTGTGTATATGGAGACTGTATTATGGCGTGCAGTCACCCAGGGAAACTGGACAAGGGAAGTCTGGCCTGTTTAGGGACTGTAAATCTAAAGCCATATGATATGTATTGCTATGAACTGGTGTGAACTGAACACTGATAATATACACTGAAGTTCTATGCATTTGTGTGAATTGGACTTTAATGCTGTGAGGAAACACATTAAAGAGACTTTTGTGTTGGAACTTTGTGGGTCACTGCCTCTTCACTGTGTACGATGCTACTGCAGCCTTACACTATGAACAACATTTGTCCGGTGGATAGGTGATAGGTGTATAATCACCAGGTGCTCACCCACTGGGACAGCTATTGGTAAAAAGAACATCTGAATGAAGCAGGAGCTTCGCACGTTGATGACAGGAGCTGTGAGCAAGATTTGGCAGGAGTTACTATTAGTGATGAGGGAGTATACTCGTTGCTCGGGTTTTCCAGAGCACGCTCAGGTGGTCTCTGAGTATTTATGACTGCTTGGACATTTAGTTTTCCTTGCCCCAGGTGAATTATTTGCGACTACTAGACAGCTTGATTACATGTGGAGATTCCCTAGCAACCAAGTAACCCCCACATGTGCTCAGGCTGGTTAGTAACTGTAAATCATGCAGCTGTGTCAACAAAAACTAAATCTCCGAGCAGTTACAAATACTCGGAGGCCACCCGAGCAACGAGTACACTCGCTCATCACTAGTTAGTATTCTAAGTGCAGCGCTCCTCAAACTATTTTTTTCTGGTTGATTCACCAAACAGACTAAGGAGATGCCTCTTTTTTGGACCTTACTAGACAGACCAAGTAGATATCTAGGCCTCCCTAGGAAAACCAACATCTGGGCCGTGTGTGGTACAAGTCTATGGCAAAATTAAAAAAAAAAGCACTGTTCAATTTACTTTGCTGCATATCTCGTCCTATTAGAAAATCAATTCATCACAGGAAAACTTGTGACTCAGTCACAATAACCTCACTCAAACCAGACTACAAAACCAATATGCCACTAAGAGTATATAGTTTCTAAAAATATACTTTTTGAATAGTATAAAAATAACAGAGGTAATTAAAATCAGACAAGGGACCCCAGGAAACACCATAATCACTATAAATACCAACAAGAATAAATAACAACCTTGGATGGAATAATTAATCTGAGCTTAAATGCAACAATCAGAAAGGTATAAAATAGTTTGTCATTATATACAGTCATGGCGGAAAGTGTTGGCACCCTTGAAGTTGTTCCAGAAAATTAAGTATTTCTCCCAGAATATTATTGCAAATACATGTTTTGCTAATTGTTTGTTTCCTTTGTATTTATTGGAATAACACAAAAAAAACAGAGAAAAAAAGGCAAATAGGACATAATTTCACACAAAACTCCAAAACTGGTCCAGACAAAATTGTTGGCACCCACAACTTCATATTTGGCCGCACACCGTTTGGAATTAATAACTGCCATCAATCACAACCATTTCATTTTTTAAGGGCTGGGTTCAGTATGACTGGAGAGCCTAACTCCAGAGAGGTGTTCGTGTTTGTGCAAACCTGAGCCATGTGTTTTGCTAACCCCTCATCGGGCAGATGCCCGCAACTACAAGGACTGTGCTTTGTATTTTTTTTTTCCTTAGGCCAGAAAGGCTGTGCTTTCTTTTTGCCAACTCTGTACTGGTATATGCAGTATCCTTAATAAACCAGTAAGAGGTTTAAACAGACAGTGTTCCTGAATCTGCCTCTGTATGCAGCCAAGTGAGCTGATTTACCACAGGTGGTGTTTCGAAAGGTGGCAAAATTGCAGGAACACGGGTATCAGTTGTAGACAAACCGCATGCCCTAGGTAAAAGCGGCCATAAGCCAGGAAATAATGATAGCATGGAAGAGCTTGTAAAGCACTTGGTCCAGGTCAAACAACAGCAGCAGCAAATAAATAAGTAGCAGCATGTAGCACAGCAGGAAAAAATAAACTGTTGGTTCAGTGGCTCCAATAGCAGCAGCAGAGACAGCAACAGGAGGCCATTCGTGGGAGGCGAGAGACCCTTCATCAAATCCAGGTGATGACTCGTATGTCGTGAAAGTGGTAAGATGAGCCATACAAAAGATGACCCTAGGGGATGTTGTGAAGGCATTTTTGACTGTTTTTGAACAGGTAGCAGAGTGTGAGAAGCTACAGCCAGAGCAGTGTGCAGAGGTGCTGGCCCCCTATCTATCTGGTGAGCCACATAAGGCATATTATGACCTGCCACTATATGATGCACAGGAGTATGCCAAATTAAAAACAGAAATTTTGGCACACGTGGGAGTGACTATGTCTGTCAGAGCACGAAGGATTCACCACTGGCTGTATTATGGTGACAAACCCACTCAATCCCAAATGTTCGACTTACTGTATATGAGCGGGTTGACATAGACAGATTTGTTTACTCCCTTACTAGGCCCTCGGTTGCCCTGGGAGACTCCACCCAGGAATGCGGACGACCTAGTTGGCTTAGTGGAAATTACCACATGGTCGAGAGGTCCCTAAGGAAGCTGAGCGGTGTTGCATCTCTGTACTGGGGTACCCTGAAAAAGCCCACATCTAAGAGGGATGGTAGTGCTACCACTTGGGGGAGTATGAGGTCCAAGCGGTGGCTGAGGGGTTCTTAAAGTCTTACTCTGCTGGAAATGTCACGTTCCTGAACACATAGCGGCCCGTTGTCCTATGTCCTCCAAGCAGATTGACTGCAGCCTAGGGAGGTGCTGTTTGTACTATGCATATCCCATCTGCAGTGTGCACTATCAGGCCGTTGAGTGGTCGCAGTCATGTCCTGCAACAATAAACAGTGTACTGGTGTTGAGACTCTTGGACTTAGGGAGTTTGGTGACTCTGGTAATGTCCACTCTCCCTCACCAGTTGATCCCTGGAAAAACCATGGGCATCCGTTGTATTCTCTGGCATGTCAAGAACTACCTCGTTGACAGAGTGACTATAAAAACTAACTGTGGGCTGAGTCCCATGAAGTCGGAGTGGTTAAGGACCTGCTACACTGGGAGATAATAGGGAGGCTGTCATGTCGGACACTGTTCATACTAGGGCGTTCGACAGACAGCGGTAATTCCGCTTTTGTCCACTATGCGCTAAATGGTGTCGGCTAGATTTTATCTAGCTGGTCCGGGGTTAATTTAGCTGGTGTTCAGATTGGAAGCTGGGTCACGCCCACTGCCTTTAAATAGTTCTTCTGAACATTGGGTGTCGCCGATTATAGCTTCAGTCTTGTACTTGGTTATCTCGGTCTGGAGTGGTGAGCTAGGAGGAGTTTCATATCTGGTAGTGTATTTCCCTTTGTCTTATTTTCTCCTTCCCATATTTGTATTTGTTTTTGCCCTGTGCACTTATATTGTATTCCTGTGTGACTGCGGCGTGGTGCATATTTTTCCGTTATCCTTGTCTGTGCTAACTGTGGGTATTGGTGTGAGGTCTCTTCACTGGGTGGTGGGTGGTGGTTTCAGCCTAGGGTTGAAACAGGAGACAGGGAGAGGGTGGAGGCCCAGACATGCACACCTGTTATGACCCCAATGGCAGAGGGTCTCAGAAATATTTACTAAGTCTGCAAACACAAAAACCAGCTCATAGGGCAGTGGTAACTGGGCTGACCATATATCTAATCCTAGCACCACAAATAACAGCAGCCAGGGAACGTGCCTACGTTGATTCTAGACGTCTCGCGCCAGCCGGAGAACTAACTAACCCTAGAAGGGAAAAGAAAGACCTTTCTTGCCTCCAGAGAAAAGACCCCAAAAGTTGGATACAAGCCACCAACAAATAATAACGGTGAGGTAAGAGGAAAAGACAAACGTAAGAATGAGCTAGGTATTTAGCAAAGAGAGGCCCACTAGCTAATAGCAGAATATAGTAAGATAACTTATATGGTCAGCAAAAACCCTATCAAAAATATCCACGCTGGAAATTCAAGAACCCCCGAACCGTCTAACGGCCCGGGGGGAGAACACCAGCCCCCTAGAGCTTCCAGCAAGGTCAGGAATCACATTTAGTACAAGCTGGACAAAAATGAGAGCAAGCAAATAACCCAAAAAACAAAGAAGCAGGACTTAGCTTAATTTAGCACGAACTGGGACCAGCAGATAGGAGCAAACAGAAAGGATCTGATTACAACGATGCCAGGCACTGGACTAAGGATCCAGGAAGTTTATATAGCAACACCCCTGGACTAACGGCCCAGGTGGGTGCAAACTGAGGGAAGAAACTCCCAGAGTAATATCACTAGTAACCACAAGAGGGAGCCAAAAAGTCTAATTCACAACACACACCATCAGTGTAAACTCTGGGAGAGGGTCAGTCAGGGTTTCCCTAGTCTGAGGGAAATCGCAGGGGCCCGGGTTATTAACTCTTGCCTACCTAGGCTTCCCGTGACAGAGGCAACTTAGCTTGTTCTGGGACTTATGGCAGAAAGCATCGGTACCAAATGACTCAGACAGAAGCCAGTTCAACCATGATGAATCCTCATTACAGTCGGAGGCAAGTGAGTTCCCTCTGTGTATCCTTGCTGGTGGCGAGGGCGAGATGGTGACCAGACAAGCCGAGATTCATGAGTTGGAGTTTTCTAGGGGGAATTTTGGGACAGCTCAAATGCAGGATCTTACTTTAAAAGGCAGATTTGATAATGTGACTGTGATAAATGGGTGTCAGGACTCTGAACATTTTTTATTACCTGTTGTGCATTACTGCCCTTTTCCAAGATGGCATCTTTGGTCTCATGTGCACTGTGTCTTCCTGCTATAAAACTCCACCCCAGCCTTCAGTCTGTGCTAGAGTATTCTGCCTTGAATCCAGCTCCTGACTCTGATGACTCCCTGGCTATATACCTGCTCCTGTGAACCTGAGTGGTGATCCTGCTACTCTGCTCTGAGTTCCTGCTGCATATACCAGTTTCCAGTAATCCTCCTTCATCTGCTGCTCGTGTTTACTTTCATCTGCATTTGCTGGACATGTAAGCTGTTGCTGCTCTGCAAAAACTTGAGACTATTACCCAGGCCTCCCTGGTTGAGCTAGGATATTATTTGAACTGCTTATAAGCATATCTATCTGTGTTTGGACTAAAACAAGGACTTATTTGTGTCAAGTATCCTCAAGAATAATTGTGCTTCATAGACTTTCTGCGTGATTGCATTTTCCTCTGAAGTTTCCTATAGACTGCTAAGCTGCGTTTAATATTTACACCAAGTGTTGTGGACTCGAGTTTCTCTCTGCACCTGTTTGAATCACCGTGTGATAATATAGACTTTACCACTTATAAAACTGTGTCCTGTAGTTGTCTTGTTCCACGCAAAGAGTCTCCTGAGTTATCCCCTATAATTATTACAGGATACTCTAGCCACAAAAGAGGAGACTGTTGGAACAATGACTGCAGAGAGCAGACTAGAGCAGGTGTTTTCCATAATTAGATCACTCCAGAAAGATGTGGAAGGTCTGCAAAAGAAGTTTGGAAGCTTTGAACACAATCAACAAGTGTTTGGACAGACTTTGCAGGACTTAAGCACCCGCATGGCAGCCCAGGAAAACAAACTTGCTGGCATAGAGTCCCAGTATGGACGGGCTTTTCAGGACATAAGCACGCAAATAGCTGCACAAGCGACTTTACCCTCTGGGCAACCGTCACCAGCTAGCCCACCTAAGTTGCCCCATTCAGATTTAATGGTGATCGCGACAAATTTCATGGCTTTGTGAATCAATGTATGCTATATTTTGATGTGCATGCTGACGGTTTTCCTAATGATAGATCCAAAGTATTGTGTGTAATAATTCTGCTGACCGCACGAGCGCTCGCCTGGGCGAATCCGATGATTGAGTCTCGTGACCCACGGTTAAATAACTTGGATGATTTCTTGGCCGCTATGGCATTAATGTTTGATGACCCTAATCGCCGTGCAACTGCTGAATCTGCTTTATTGTCTTTATGCCAGGTGAAACGTTCTGTTATTGAGTATGCTACTGAATTCAGGAGATTAGCGGTAGATACCAATTGGGACAATTATGCACAATTGCCTATTTTAAAAAGGGGTCTGCCTAGTATTGCAAAAGATGAACTAGCTCGATCTGAGTCACCACAAGAGCTAGAGACCTTTATACAGCATTGTGTGCGCATAGACATTCGCCTTACTGAGCGTAGGCAGGAGAAGTTTGCTGCATATAACCGTATTTCTAACTTTTCCCTTCATTCCAAAGAGCCTGCAGGTAAAACATCTCGGGAGGAGGAGGCGGTGCCCATGCAAATTGATTCTGTTCAGAGGCGCGAGATCAATGAGTGCCGGGAGCATCGCCTTCGTGAAAGTCTATGTTTCTACTGCGGCCAGTCTGACCACTTCTTGATCAATTGTCCTAAGTGTCCTAGATGGCCTAACAAGGTGCTAGCAGCAGTAGGGGAGTATGACAACTGTGATGATGAATCTGACATCTCTGAATGTAGCCTGCCTTTAAACGCTGTATTCCATTCACTTTCTATGACTTCACCCTCCAAGGAGCTTAAGGAAAAGAACTCTCACTGTTCGCTCCCTATTAAGATCCTGTGTTCAGGACAGTGGATTTTCAGTGCAGCTATGATTGACTGGTGCAGTTGGCAATTTCATGGATATCGCATTTGCCAAGGAACATGGTATTGAAATTCAGCAAAGAGCCTCTCCAATTACCATGGAAACAGTGGATGGGTCACCTTTAATCTCTGGGCCTGTGGATCAGGAGACCGTACCCCTTGAAATTGTGTTGGAGCCTAATCATCAGGAGCAACTTTCTTTCTTGTTAATTTCTTCTCCCCAATTTCCTGTGATTTTAGGCATTCCTTGGTTGTGTTCTCAGAACCCAATTATCAACTGGGAGACCAAGGAGATTATCTTTCCAACATGGAGCAACTCAGCATTAACAGAAGCTGTCCCTGAGTCCACGGCTACGGAACCACATGTACAGGTATTTTCTTTACCTCCAGCATATAAAGAGTTCTCTGACATCTGTGACAAGAAGAATGCAGATCAGCTTCCTCCACACAGGCATTATGACTGTCCCATTAAGCTGTTTCCTGGGGCAGCTATTCCTTTTGGTAAGGTATACCCTTTGGCGGCACCTAAGCTTCAAGCCTTAAAGGAGTATATTGATCAAAATCTGGCCAAAGGCTTCATAAGTCCTTCTTCCTCACCAGCAGGGGCACCTATATTTTTTGTAAAAAAGAAGGATGGGACCCTGAGCCCCTGTGTTGACTATCGGGAACTCAATAAGGTAACCACACGAAACCGTTACCCTTTGCCTCTGATTCCCGAATTACTGGAAAGAGTCTGCCATGCTAAGGTGTTCTCTAAACTGGATCTTCGTGGGGCTTATAATTTGGTGTGTATTCGTCCAGGGGATGAGTGGAAGAGAGCATTCAGATGCCGGTGTGGACACTTTGAATATCTTGTGATGCCCTTCGGGCTTTGTAACGCCCCTGCAAAGTTTCAACACCTTGCTAATGACATTTTCAGAGATTTATTGGACCAGTTTGTGGTGATCTATTTGGACGATATACTAATCTTTTCTGACTCTTTACAGGAACATGAAGAACATGTCAAAACTGTTTTAAGACATCTGAAAGAGAACCATCTGTATGTTAAGCTGGAGAAATGCGAGTTCCATCATTCTGAGATACAGTTCTTAGGTTATATCATCTCTCCCCAGGGGCTGAACATGGAATCTGGTAAGATTCAGGCTATCCTTGACTGGCCGGTACCCAAGGACGTTAAGGAGGTCCAACGTTTTATTGGTTTTGCAATTTTCTACAGACCCTTCATTCAAAATTTTTCTGATATTGTCCGTCCCATTACTTCCTTGACAAAGAAGGAAAAGCCCTTTAAGTGGTCATCACAGGCTCAAGAAGCTTTTGATCGGCTTAAGATCTGTTTCATATCAGCACCACTGTTGATACACCCAGATCCAACACTTTCTTTCATTGTGGAGGTGGATGCTTCTTATAATGCTTTGGGGGCTATTCTCTCCCAAAGAACTGGAAAGAAGGGTCTGCTACATCCTTTTGCTTTCTTTTCCCGTAGACTAACCTCAGCAGAGAAGAATTACGATGTGGGAGACAAGGAATTGCTGGCTGTTATTGCGGCTTTCAAAGAATGGAGGCATCATCTGCAAGGAGCTGCACAACAGATCATAGTGCTAACTGACCATCGCAGATGTCTTTGTCCTCATCAGGCTCGTTGGAACTTATTTTTAAATCAATTTAACTTTGTTATCTCGTACCGTCCAGGTTCTCGTAATGGGAAGGCTGATGCTTTATCCCGAATCCACGATCAGGACTTGTGGAAGGAGTGAAGGGAGGCCTATGATGGTGATGTATTTCTGGCCAACCCACCTGTGGATACTAATCTTGTCTTTAAGGGTGGCATGTGGTTCAGAGATCGGCGTATCTACGTCCCTGAGGTCGTCCGTCTGCAGATCCTCAAGTTGGTACATGACTCCAAGTTGGCTGGTGACAGGGGGGTACAGAAGACACAAGAGTTCCTGAGCCGATTCTTCTGGTGGCCAACTTGCCTGAAGGATACCAAGGACTATGTTCTCTCTTGCGAGGTATGTGCTCATTACAAGACTCCTCATGTGGCACCTACAGGTCTTCTACAACTATTACCTGTTCCGTCCCGCCCTTGGGGGTCTATATCAATGGACTTTATTGTGGAGCTGCCTACATCGGGGGGCATAAATACAATCATGGTGGTAGTTGATCGCCTGACTAAAGCTGCTCATTTTGTTCCGTGCACCGGCCTCCCCTCAGCTAAAGATACAGTGAACTTGGTTATACAGAATGTCTTTCGGTTGCATGGGGTCCCAGATGAGATCATCTCTGACCGTGGAGTACAGTTCACTTCAATATTCTGGAAGGGGTTTTGCTCTGCACTCAATATTAATGTCTGTCTGTCTCTCTTCCGCTTACCATCCCCAGACAAATGGTCAGACTGAGCGTTCCAACCAGACGCTGGAACAATATCTAAGATGCTATGTCAGCCATCTCCAGGATGATTGGTTGGAGTTGCTGCCGTTAGCCGTATTTTCATATAACAATTCTCAGAGCGCCTCCACTAAATTTATTCCTTTCTTTGCCAATCTGGGTTATCATCCGTGTATCTTACCTAGGTCTCCAATTAATTATCCGGTTTCGGCAGTGGAGGAAAGGCTGACTGCGATGAGGCAAAATCTGGAGGTTCTGAAGGAATCCCTGACCACAGCTCAAGAACGTTATAAGAGATCGGCTGATAGATTCCGTAAACCTGCACCCATGTTCAAGGTAGGAGATTCCGTGTGGTTAGCAACTAAGAATCTGAAGTTAAACGTTCCTTCACAAAAACTTGGAAAGAAATTCATTGGCCCTTTCAAGATCAATGGTATTGTGAGCTCTGTGGCCTGCCGGCTGAAGCTGCCTAGGACTATGAAGGTACATCCAGTTTTTCATGTATCTTTACTAATGCCTGTATCTCCTAATACCTTCCAGGGATGTGTATCTCCTAATACCTTCCAGGGATGTGTTGTGCCACCACCGCAGCCTGTGGTGATTGATGGGCAAGAACAATTTGTGGTGGAGGAAATTGTTGATTCCAGGATTCACAGGAATCGGCTCCAATATCTGATAAGATGGTAGGGATATCCCCAATGTGAAGTTTCACCTCAGCCACAAACTCAGTAATCTCCCCCTGTGGAAGAGGAGCAGCATTGATGGTGACCACGCGGATAGGATGAGGCAGTTTTTCGACCCTAAAACCGGCTGTGCGTGCAAACTCAGTACAAAGACCTTTCTGATGATCTTTTTAATCATAGACCGGTGACAGGGACAAGGGGGCATCCTCTACGTCTGGAGGAAAAAAGGTTTAAGCATAATAACAGACGCGGATTCTTTACTGTAAGAGCAGTGAGACTATGGAAATCTCTGCCGTATGATGTAATGAGTGATTCATTACTTAAATTTAAGAGGGGACTGGATACCTTTCTGGAAAAGTATAATGTTACAGGGTATATACACTAGATTCCTTGATAAGGTGTTGATCCAGGGAACTAGTCTGATTGCCGTATGTGGGGTCGGGAAGGAATTTTTTTCCCCATGGTGGAGCTTACCACATGGGGTTTTTTTTGCCTTCCCCTGGATCAACATGTTAGGGCATGTTAGGCTATGGGTTGAACTAGATGGACTTAAAGTCTTCCTTCAACCTTAATAACTATGTAACTATGTAACTATGTAACTCCTCATCAATGAGATTTGTGGCAGAACCACTATCCACAAAAACAGTGATTGGCTCTCTGCCAGCGATAATAACTTTGGCAGGGAGCATGCACTGAGAAACCACCATGGAAGATATGCATAAGCTCAGATTGGTCTCCTCCACACCCTCTGAGCTTAGAAGTTTTCCGCCGTTGCGTTTTTCTTAGACAGCAGAGGACAAATGTTAACAAAATGACCAGTTTTACCACAGTAAAAACAGGCTCCCTGCTTTCTGAGCATAGGGGCTCGATGCTTAACATGTGACACCCCTGCGATCTGCATAGGCTCCGTGGGTTCACCTGTAGCAACCTCGCGTGAACCTAAACTCTCTCCCATAGGCGGCGTCTCATGCTCCCCCTGACGTAAATGGCGATCAATGTGGACAACAAGACTCATAGCGGAATCTAGAGAAGCAGGAGTCTCGTACATCAGGAGGGCTTTTATAACCCTTCCAGAAACCCCATGAATAAACTGACTCCGCAGCGCGGGATCATTCCATTGTGTGTCGACCGCCCAGTGGCGAAATTCAGAACAGTAATCCTCTGCAACATGCTCCCCCTGGCGAATAGCGCGTATCTTAGATTCTGCTAGAGCCATTCTGTCAGGATCATCGTAAATGTGTCCCAAAGCAGAAAAAAAACTCTCCACTGAGTTAAATGCAGCAGAATCAGATGGCAAAGAAAACGCCCATGCTTGGGGGTCCCCGTTTAGTAATGACAACACCAGGCCCACACGCTGAGCCTCATTACCTGAGGAGATCGGGCGCACACGAAAATATAGTTTGCAAGCTTCACGAAAAGTAACAAATTTACTGCGTTCCCCAGCAAACTTTTCAGGTAAAGGAAACTTAGGCTCAGCAACTCTACCTGTCACTTCAGCTTGCACATTAGATACTACTAGTCCCTGTTGCTGCACTGCCCCCCTCAACTCAGTGACCTGTAGGGACAGCGCCTCCAACTGGTGGGTTATGGAAGTCATGGGATCCATGGAATTCAAATAATACTGGCCGATTATAATGTCACGGGAGACCTAGGTAGGCAAAAGCTAACAACCCAGGCCCCTGCGATTTCCCTTAGACTAGGGAAACCCTGACTGACCCTCTCCCAGAGTTTACACTTATGGTGTGCATGTCTGGGCCTCCATCCTCACCCTGTCTCCTGTTTCAACCCTAAGCTGAAACCACCACCCACCACCCAGTGAGGAGACCACACCAATACCCACAGTTAGCACAGACAAGGATAACAGAAAATATACACCACGCCGCAGTCACACAGAAATACACAAAAAATGCTCAGGGCAAAACAAATACAAATATAGGAAGGAGAAAATATGACAAAGGGAAATACACCACCAGATACAAAACTCTTTCTCCTAGACCACCACTCCAGACCGAGATAACCAAGCACAAGACAGAAGCTATAATCGGCGACGCCCAATGTTCAGCAGAACTATTTAAAGGCAGTGGGCGTGACCCAGCTTCCAATCCGAGTACCAGCTAAATTAACCCCGGACCAGCTAGAAAGAATCTAGCCGACACCACTGAGTGCATAGTGGACAATAGCAGAATTACCGCTGTCTGTCGGACGCCCTAGTGTGAACAGCGTCCGACATGACACCACCATGCTTCACTGTGAGCATGTTGTTCTTTTCATGATGCACAGTGTTGGCTTTGCTTTGGATTTATGGCCAAAAGAACAACCTTGATCTCTGGAGACTATAACACGTTTCCACATGATGTAAGCAGGCTTAATGAAGGTTTTGGCCATACATAGCCGGGTGTGGATGTTAAGAAAAGGATTCCATTTTGCCGTACTAACCAGTACTTGATAGAAATTCCTCAAGCTCCTTCAGTTTTGCTGTAGGCTTTTTGGCAGCCTACAGGAGCTCTTTTAATCTTGACTTTTCATCAATTATTGAATTAATCTTGTGCCAAATTGTTCCATTTTATATCTAATACCTCATATAATGCCTAAGATTTGTTTTGCACCTTTCTCTTGACTCATAGCTTTCAACAATGAGATCCATTTGTAAGCTGTTTACAGACCATGTCTCTAATTTCCGAATATCCTTTTTCATAATGTGGAGCCCAAAACTGGATTCCTCATTCTAAATGTGGCCTTATAAGTTATTTATAGAGGGGTAATAATATGGGTGCAGTCCATCAAAACTGCTGGTTTATGGATAGCATTAATAAAAGAGAAAAAGAGGCTGCATTTCATAGATTGGCAAAATGAGTGAAAAAGTTGTATTCCATTTCCAAGGTACACAATGTTTTGCTGAAGGTGTGTGCCTTTCTCAAGTGAATATTTTAGTGCCTCAAGAGACAAATATGTATAGCTATGCATAATTGTCTAATTGGCATATAATCAATATATAATTGTGGAAAATTCATGTAATAATAATAATCATACGTCAAAATGCCAAGTGCATTACATGCATGACAGTATCATAGATGAAAACTATTTACCTTGCTTATGAATAGATGTAAAGTGTTGATGCATTTAATTGAACAAATTGTGTGCACAGTTGTGATGTAATGCACATAGTAATGGCTCACCTTATACAAGCCAATCCTTATTGAACCATTAAAGCAATAGCGGACCCATACTCAGCATTTACAAAACTCTAGTGCACATATCTATGCATAAGGAATCAAAGGAAGAAAGTCCAGTCTAATATGTCAACTGTGCATATCGCACAAATAGTGCATGTGCAGTCCGCATCTAAGGTGCAAGTGCGCCATGTTGGTAAATGGAAAAATACAAACATACCAGTGCACCTTCAATTATAATTAAATTGAACTCCAGCTATTGTTTCATTTACTGTAGTTATTGCTAAATGGAGAGAGGAGGGCAATGGGAGAGAATCAAAGTACCTCAAACCCATATTTGTAATAACGACAAAATATTGTCAGAAGAATATAATTAAGTGAAAATAAAGATATCAAGACAAAAATACCCCATGAAAATATTATAACTGCAATGTATATATTAATAGTGTATAAAAAAAAATCTCCATATGAATGGGGGGTAAACTAATCTACTAGAGGGGGATGAATTAGAATCTGGATCAAGTTACCCTTTACTGAAGGGAACATGTGAAGATGTCCAAAACACCAATAGATACAATGAATTGACTACAAAATCATAAGCAAAATAACATTGAAGAAGTTTGTGTGTCAATCATGTATTCATACCAAATTCTCATATTTCCAATACAAAAATGACATATGTCTAGATTCAAAAACACACAAGGGGTCAGAAATTGCTTGCAGATAAATCATTCCAGTCAAGAATTTCTTAATGTGTAAAGCAACATCAAAGTTAATCTAAATAAAACCCAAAACATATGTTAATAAATTATGAAAGCATTGAAGCACCAAACCAACAACATCAATTATTAGGATGAAAATTGAAGGCACCCCGATGGCAAACCAAACCCTAAGCAAACCCCACCAATTTTTAAGACCATTGGGCTTCAATGTATTTAATGTGTGTATCCATTGTAACTCTTTTTATCAATTTTTTTCTATCACCTTCACATCTTGGCATAGATACATGATCTATAATTCAGAAATGTAGCTGTGTTTCCACTATGTTTTTGTTTTGTGAAATGTTTAGATACGGGAATGATGATGATTGGCTTGGGTCTTAAGATCCCATGTCTTTTCACCAACTTACCATAAGTGTCATGGACCCTCTTATAGATATATGAAAAATTCAGAGTCAAACATTAAAAAGTGTTTAATGTGGGATTCCTGTCCAGTGATGGGATGTGAGAACTTTTCACCTTTAATCTTTTGAGGACAATTCACGCCATTCAAAAAGGGAAGATAGCCCTTACTTGCATTAGGCCATGTGCACACGTTCAGTATTTTTCGCGGTTTTTTTTGTGTTTTTTTTCGCTATAAAAACGTGATAAAAACGCGAAAAAAATGCTTACATATGCCTCCTATTATTTACAGGGTATTCCGCATTTTTTGTGCAAATGTTGCATTTTTTTCCGCGAAAAAATCGCATAGCGGAAAAAAAAACAACATGTTCATTAAAAATGCGGAATTGCGGGGATTCCGCACACCTAGGAGTGCATTGATCTGCTTACTTCCCGCACGGGGCTGTGCACACCATGCTGGAAGTAAGCAGATTATGTGCGGTTGGTACCCAGGGTAGAGGAGAGGAGACTCTCCTCCACGGACTGGGCACCATATAATTGGTAAAAAAAAAAGAATTAAAATAAAAAATAGTCATATACTCACCTTCGATGGCCTCCGGAGTCTTCCCGCCTCTCCGGTGCATGCTGCCGCTTCGGTTCCTATAGCTGGTGTGCGGTGAAGGACCTGCGATGATGTCACGGTCTTGTGATTGGTCGCAAGACCGGTCATGTGACCGCTCACGTGACAGCGACGTCATGGAAGGTCCTGCACACACACAGCATCTATAAGAACGGACGCCGCTGAGGAGATCCACTGTCTGCAGGTGAGTATAACCTTTTTTTATTTTTTTTTATTATTTTTAAACATTCTATCTTTTACTATAGATGCGGCATAGGCTGCATCTATAGTAAAAAGTTGGTCACACTTGTCAAACACTATGTTTGACAAGTGTGACCAACCTGTCAGTTTTCCAAGTGATGCTACAGATCGCTTGGAAAACTTTAGCATTCTGCAAGCTAATTACACTTGCAAAATGCTAAAAAAAACGCGAAAGAAACGGGGGAAAAAAACGCAAAAAAAAATGCGGGTTTCTTGCAGAAAATTTCTGGTTTTCTTCAGGAAATTTCTGCAAGAAATCCTGACGTGTGCACATACCCTTACTTGCTGAACATGTTTGTGATGAGATTATTAAGAGCCTATGTCTGCTCTGACCATCTTTTCTTTGATAAAGCCTTATCTACACTATGATAAGAAGGACAAATTACTGAACTGATGTAGTTTGGGAAAACAACAACTTAAAGTTTACCAATGTTTATGTATCATGTTCTGCATCTGAGAAATATATTTTGTGTAGGTTGATTTAAATGGAATCCTCTTATTTTATGTTCTTGTTGTTTATTACAGCTATGCAATAAAGATAAGAGATCCATTCCCTCAATGTTTCTCAATATCTTGCGGCAGCCTCTCTCCTTAAATTCATGTGTCATTTTGGTGAAACAATTTTGTTCTTACTCCATTGTAATCTGCTTCACCCTAAGGAATTGACTATATGAAAAGTCATACATCTTTCTAGAAAGATTGCTATCATTTCTTGACATATTGTTTCTGTCTGTAGGTTTTGTATACAAAGTGGTATTCATTGTATTTCTCTGTGAGGTCATCAATACATCAAAAATGGTTTACTCATATGAGAATGTCCAATGGGAATGTTTCTGAAAGTTTGGAAAGTTAAGGTAACCATGATGTTGAGGGCCTGTCTCACAATCTCTATTATAATTAACCCCAAACGTCTGTGATGTGATTAAGGTCAGGGTTCTGTGTGGGACAGTCAAGTTCTTCCACACCAAACTGACCTAAGCATATCTGTATAGACCTTGATTTGTACACTGGATGACAATCATGCTGAAACAGAAAAGGTTCTTCCACAAACTATTCTCACAAAGTTGGAAGCATACAATTGTCCAAAGTTTCTCAGTATAGAAGCATTAAGATTTTCCTTGATGGGTAATAAATAGACATTGTCACCTCTGAAAAACAATCCCGTAGCATTATAACTGCTCAACAAAACCTTACATTTGACATAATTCAGGCAAGCAGATAACATTCGCCAAACCCTGTGAAGTCCACCAGACTGTCAGATACAGAAGTGTAAATTGTTACTCCACAAAACACTTTCCCACTTCAGAATCCAGTGGCAGTGTGCTTTGTGCCGCTCCATTCAATGCTTGACATTGTGTTTTTAACAATGCAAGCTGCTACTCGGCCATAGAGACCCATGCTCTGAAATTCCCAGCACACAGTTTTCGTTGGTGGCTTTTTTCCATTATGCGCCTCAGTGCGAGACTAATCTGCTCTATAAATTTACATGGCCTTCCACACATTGGCTGAGTTGCTGTAGTTCGAAAAAGTTTCCAATTTTCATTAATATCACTCACAGTTGATCACGGAATATTTAGGAGGGAAGAGTTTTATAAACTGAATTGTTGCAATGGTGGCATTTTTTTAAATTACGATGCTCGTTTTAGTGAGCTCTTTAGAGTGACCTTTCTCAAATGTCTAACAGCAAATTGCATGGTGCAGGGCTGGATAATAAACATCTGGGGTAATTGGACTGAAGGAAAAGCCTGACTTTGTTGCATAATAGGTGTGTCGCAGTACTTCTGTCCATGTAGCGTATTTTCCCTACAAAGTATAGAATAAACTGATTTTGAGGGTAAATGTTTATGGAAAAACTTTATTTTCCAATCTCTAGTGTCAGGTAGATAAAAGACACACCTGATATTTGCAGTGTGTGGTTTTATAAGCATTTTGTGCTGTAAAACACATCTGTTCATAACAAGAGAAGGTAGTGTTTTATTTGTAAATTATTTAATGTAAAAAAGTCAGGTGTTTAGAAACTGCCATATGTAAAGAGTTCAATTATTGCATTTCTGAGCAAGTGTTTCATATGACCTTAGTAAAAGTTTCTTTGTATAAAAAGCAGGTGCTTGTAGCATTTCATGTTTTCCTAGTTACAAATGTGAAAAACATAATATTTTGGTGACCAAATGCAGTAGAATGGTTTAAATAGCAGTTAGTGATGAGCGAATATACTCGTTACTCGAGATTTCTCCAGCACGCTCGGGGGTCCTCCAAGTATTTTTTAGTGCTCGGAGATTTAGTTTTTCTTGCCGCAGCTGAATGATTTACATCTGTTAGCCAGCTTGATTACATGTGGGGATTCCCTAGCAACCAGGCAACCCCCACATGTACTTATGCTGGCTAACAGATGTAAATCATTCAGCTGCGGCAAGAAAAACTAAATCTCCGAGCGCTAAAAAATACTCGGAGGACCCCCGAGCATGCTCGAGAAATCTCGAGTAATGAGTATATTCACTCATCAGTAATAGCAGTGACTGAAGATGAAAATCTGCTATATCTTATCATATTTGATCTGTCTCTGAGCTCATTACTCTATATCAAATAGGTCCACGGGATAGGGGACAGCTTGCTAATTGGGGTCGAACTGCAAAGACCCCCTGGTGAGCCTGAGACTGGGGCTTTGGATCCCTGAGAACAGGCCTCTGCAGCCCTATATTGAATGGTGAGGAGGTACACATGCTGGACCTATTCTTCATTCATAGTCAGTGGAACTGCAAAATGCAGAGGCCGAACATGTGCATTATTGACTTTTGTAAACTGTTCCACTCAAAAATAAAAAAAAAAGCAATTAAATAATGTTATATAGTCCAAAATAAGTCCAATCAAATATTCACCCATAAAAAACATGATGTCACATACTGTAGCTCCTTCGGCGGAGAAAGGAAAAATGCATGGCTCTCAGAATCGGGTGATGCAATAACAAATACAGTTTTGCAAAAAACTGCCTTAGTGAGCAAAAATGTCTAAATATGAAAAAAATATATATAAACTTGACTACAACTGTATTAGCCTCAACAATAAGGTTATTTTTATTCTTACGATGAACATTGCAAAAGGGTATTAAAAAAATAAAGACAATTCCTGAATTGCTGTTTATATGTTTATTCTATCTACCAAAAATCTAAATGAAAAGCAATTAAAAAATGTTAAAATGGTACCAATAAAAACTAGTTGTTTCCATGTGAAGCTGCGTGCACATGTTGAGTATTTAGTGAGTTTTGATGTTACACACATAGCTGATAATCTCTGACAGAGACATTTAACTAATGACATGAAGAATTATATTGCCAGGTCAATTTTAGCATTTAGTGTGAACATGGTAAACAGAAAACCCAAAAAACAGTTGTGGAATTTTTTTGCAATTTCACCGCACTTGGAACGTTTCCCCATTTTTCAGTACACTATATGGTAAAATTAATGGTGTTATTCAAAAGTACAAATTGTCCCGCAAAAAATAAGCTTTCATACGGCTATATTGATGAAAAAATAAAAAAGGTTATGGCTCTGGGAAGAAGGTGAGCAAAAAACAAAAATGCAAAAACAGAAAAGTGCCCGGGGGTAAAGGGTCTTGTCACATGACTTAGTATAAAAACCAAAATCTAAATCTCAATTTGCAGACACTGTGTTTCAGGGTACTGCCCCTAGTCAGTGCAAAGTGCGAGATGTGGTTTGTCAAGGCTTGACTTTTAAGCTGCAATGCATCTCTGGGAAATATGCAAATTGTCTCTTCAGAGAGGAAGAAGACTAGAACTCTAATGTCACCTGTAGGAAGTAGCAATCCTAAAAGTCAATATCGACTCTCTAGCGAGCCTTGTCACATAACTTAGTATAAAGGCCAAAAGCAAAATCTCAATTTGCCGACACTGTGTTTCGGGGTACTTCCTGTAGGCGGCACTAGAGTTGTAGTCATCTTCCTCTATGAAGAGACAATTTGCATATTTCCCATTGCGTTTTGAAAGTCTCATCATCTCAGCATATCAGGCTTGACATGTCAGCAGAAACGTTACTCCTTGTATCCCAGTTTTCAGGAGAAATGCTTTCCTGATATACCTTAATGAAAATGCAGTGTCCATGTTGGTTTATTAGAGATCGGTGCGGTCAAACTGACTGATCAGCTTCTATGAAGAGGTAAATTTCAACATATGTATAATTGCATATCATAGTGAGTTCTGTAAAGTAATCAAGAACACATAGGAGGGTAATTTATTATTACAGTGGAATCTGGGGAAGCTAGAATCTTGGGCCCAGAAATGGCAAATTTTGGGAACAGTTTGGGTCTTTTTTACTTAAATGAAACTTGTTAGGAAATATATGCTTCTTAAACTGCGAAAAGCATGAATCACAGTCTAGCTGTTATTTGGCAGTGAGGTATACCATTGTCTTAAGCACCCCAACATTTCAGAGAAAATATACTTTGAAGATTCGTCCAGGAAATGTAGCATGGTACTAGGCTAATTGGGCTTGGCCCCTGATCGGCTCCTCTCAGTGACGCACCAGGTGACTGACAGGTCTCTTCCTTGTGTGTACTTAGCAAAAGTATTATCAATCCCCTGCAGCAGCATTATAGTCCCCAGCCAGATTTTCAAATATATTCTTTCTAAAATGCTGGAGCATTTCAAAGAATAAAATGTCTGTCTGCCATTGTGCAGCCAGATTGTGAATTATGTTGTCCGTGGTTTGGAATGCATGAATTGCTTGACAAGTTTTCTTTAAATGCTTGTATTTGGTTCTAAAAATCATTCTTGCAATTGGTAATTGGTAAATTTTGCACCTCCTCTATCACCTCTGTGTTGCCCTGTCTATTACTAGCTGTAAATTTTCCTACAGAAACCCAGAGTTCATCCCACTGAGCTCCCACTCTCCTTTTACTGTGGGCAGAATATTGCTCAAACAACACAAGGCAACTGTAAAACAGTGTGGCAACACAATCCCAGCAAATACTCAAGATGGTGCAAATTCCGCTGACTTGCTGGGATAAGAGAAGCTGTGACTTCAGAATTTCCAGAGCCAACTACCCCACCTGTGACACTCACATAGAGGAGGTAACAGCAAGCTTAGGAAGCTGACTGAGACCAGGCCATTGATTTATGAGACCAGGTGACCTGATTGTCCAAACCTGGCTTCTCCAAATGTCTTTGAGGGTTCAGTCATGGTTAATGAAGCAGCTCCATATTTCATCAGCTGTAGCCATGATGCCATAGCTACTGTAATGTAGAGTCTGTCCAAACACAGGCAGATCCTCCTTTTTATACTTCATAACTCTTATTCATGTATTCCTCCACAGACTTAGAGGAAGGTGGATGTAGGTCATTTCTCTCTGCTCCAGTGATCAAACAACATGGATAATTTGTCTTTCATATTTGCAGACCACCAATAGGTCATCAACATATTAGCAAACATTAATTATTCTGTGCCTTTGTTTCCCAAGGACAGTAGAACAATACTAGGACTGCAGTACTAGGAAAGATACAGTAGCTAAAAAGCAGCCATCTAACAAACATTACCGTAATTCAATTTGACAATAAGGGTACTGTCACACAGTGGCACTTTAGTCGCTACGACGGTACGATCCGTGACGTTCCAGCGATATCCATACGATATTGCAGTGTCTGACATGCAGCAGCGATCAGGGACCCTGCTGAGAATCGTACGTCGTAGCAGATCGTTTGGAACTTTCTTTCGTCGCTGGATCTCCCGCTGTCATCGCTGGATCGTTGTGTGTGACAGCGATCCAGCGATGCGTTCGCTTGTAACCAGGGTAAACATCGGGTTACTAAGCGCAGGGCCGCGCTTAGTAACCCGATGTTTACCGTGGTTACCAGCGTAAAAGTAAAAAAAAACAAACAGTACATACTCACATTCCGGTGTCTGTCCCCCAGCGTTCTGCTTCTCTGCACTGTGAGCACCGGCCGGCCGGAAAGCGAGCACAGCGGTGACGTCTGACGTCACCGCTGTGCTTTCCGGTGGGCGCAGACACAGTGGAGAGAAGCAGAACGCCGGGGGACAGACACCGGAATGTAAGTATGTACTGTTTGGTTTTTTTTACTTTTACGCTGGTAACCACGGTAAACATCGTGTTACTAAGCGCGGCCCTGCGCTTAGTAACCCGATGTTTACCCTGGTTACCCAGGGCCTTCAGCATCGTTGGTCGCTGGAGAGCGGTCTGTGTGACAGCTCCCCAGCGACCACACAACCACTTACCAACGATCACGGCCAGGTCGTATCGCTGGTCGTGATCGTTGGTAAATCGTATAGTGTGACAGTACCCTAAGAGTCAACATTTAATCTGATATGAACAATAGCTCATGTCCTTGGGCCTACTGAAATAATACGTTTGGATAATAAGGAACAAGTGCTGTGTCATCACAATCTACATAACTGACACTCTAACAATATGTTAGCCATAGATACCTCATAGTCGTGCAGCTATAAATGTTTGGGAGTATGCAACAGCTGCAGCCTTATCTCGAAGAGGGACTATCTTGAACAGACATTAGATGGCGCTGTGTTAATTGTTAGAGTGTGCTTAAATTATGTTGTATAACCTCATTGGTTTATGTGTCTGCTCTTTCCTGTAATCTTTCATGTTGTGATGATGCATATGTGCATATAAAGATTATTTTGTATCTAAAAAAACCCATATCATTCTCACAATGTCCGAGTGTTGAATGAGTCTGCTGAAAACTGAAATTTGCAACAAAATGCCCCAAAAATGCATGACATCAAAAATCTTCCAAGATCATAAGGCTAGGTTCCCATTGCGTTAGGGCAATCCGTTTAGCGCTAAGTGCTAGCGGATTGCGCTAACGCAATGTCTTTTAAGGGGTTGCTTTAAACGTCCCCGCTAGCACAGATCCCCGATCTGCGAGAGCGGGGAACGGACCTCGGGCGCGCCGCGGACGCTGCAAGCAGCGTCCGAGGCGCGCTACAAAAGAAAGGCACATCGCTAGCGCGAGCCGAAAATGACACGCGCTAGCAATGCGCTTTAACATTGCTGGCAATGGGAGCGCTAACGGACGCGTTGCACGGTGATAATTTCGCCGTGCAATGCTGTCCGTTAGCGCTCACACTAAAACGCAATGGGAACCTAGCCTAATTTGGATTCAGACTGTCCCAATAAAACCTGAAGTGTTCAATGTAGCAAACAGTGCTATCAATGAAAACTGTCACGTGATTCCTGCTGCTAAGCTGCTCCCCTTCCAACCAGCTTTTCCCAGCACTGCTAGAGGTGAGTGATAGGTCCCTCTATAAGAGACAGAATCGTGCAGCTAGGCTCTGAATAATGCTGCCCGCAGTTTTACATCATAATCAGGTGGTTCCCTTTAATATATACTTATGAATGACAACATAATACCATAGTTCTCCACAAAAGTGCACCAAATGTATTGTGTATTATTTTTTATTTGCTTTCTATGTCTTTATATCACCAGCGTGTTTGCCTTCTGTATATTTTCCATACGCCTTATACCAAGAGAAAAAGTTTTCAAGCAGTACATAAACTGTCATCAGCTAATAAGACATCCCGATAGAGCATGGCAGCAGAACACTTTAAATGAACTGCTTAATGGAAAACAGCAGTAGAAATATTCACAACTATTCCTGAGCCAATAGACCAGCATCACCTTCCAATTCAAGACATTTCCCATATCAAACCTAAATAGTTATCTGATGTTTTGTGTGGTTGAGAATGTGGATAAGATGCTAGTATACGTCTAGACATGATGCAGGATATTTTTTTAAATTTGGGAAAATAATTTCGCTTTTGGCGGATAGTCATCTTTGTGATTGAGTTTATCATGCTTTCCATTTAGAGAAGTATAATTTAATAGTTTGATAGTTCAAAAGTGGAACAACAATGTTACAGAATATGTTAAAGAAAATAACTAAAAGAGTCTCTTGACATTTTTCTTGCAAACCACAAAGAAGACTTGAAATTTTTACAGGTGTAGCAACTGTAAAGCTGACACATGTTTATCCTTCTGTATGACTTAATTGTCTCTTCAGGTCACTGTTCTCTAATGTCTCACCGGGTAAGCCAGGAAATTTAGCTTTCCGAAGTAACACAAAATTGCTGTACCTTTCTCCCCCCTTCCGCACAGCTGTTCCACACATGCACTAACAGAATATAGAAGATATATATATA
Organism: Ranitomeya variabilis; assembly: GCF_051348905.1. Classification (NCBI taxonomy): domain Eukaryota; kingdom Metazoa; phylum Chordata; class Amphibia; order Anura; family Dendrobatidae; genus Ranitomeya; species Ranitomeya variabilis. The sequence goes on from NC_135237.1 coordinate 165,523,768, forward strand.
TATATATATATATATATATATATATATATATATATTAGGATCCCATTCAATACACTAAGTCTGTAAAATGTAGCAGCTTGGTAGAATTAAGTAGAGCATGACTTCCGGCATAGTTTGGGTTCCAATCTAAAACAGAGCAAAAAAAAGCCCAAAAGTGCATATCTTATGTATTTCTTTTGCTGCTTTGGTTGTGTGCCAAAATATTACATATTGTTTTGGAATTAAAGTCACAGACAGGCACTAGAGGATACTTTAATGCAATATTTTGAAAGGTGTTTTCACCAACTTAAGAATAGTTTTAAACCTGTTTCCTCTGTAGCAATCCAAAGTGTTAGAATTCCCTTGTGCCCCACCTCCACCTTTCATCTTTATCCTATCTTATATACTTGTCACTGAGAGGCTATATCTGAATTCCAGATAAACTGAATTAATTCCTGAAATCTCAAAGGCTACATAAATGTATATATTGATTCTGATTCTATTCGCTCAGCCGTTTCCAACCGTTGGATAGTCTGTGGGCAGCACGGTCGACATCTGCAAAGAGTTTGTATGTTCTCTCCGTGTTTGTGTGGGTTTCCTCTGGGTTCTCCGGTTTGCTTCCACATTCCAAAGACATACTGATAGGGAATTTAGATTGTGAGCCCCAATAGGGACAGCGATTATAATGTAACTGTAAAGCACTGCGGAATACGTTAGCGCTATGTAAAAAAAATAAAGATTATAGGCCAGTTCTCACCATGCTTCTTTGTTTTTAACATCGTCTTTCAGTTGTTGATGTTCAGATCCATGCCATTCTTAATGGTATCCATCCAAAGCGTCTTTGGTCTTCCCTGTTTCTCTTAACCATTGACAGTTCCGAATAGCATCCCCATTTCTAATGAATTTACCTTTATTACATGCACAAAATAGGTAAGTTTCCATCTGGTGATTTTGCTTTACTGGAGCAATTCCATGTTTATATAATCAAGAACATCTTTGTTGCTGTACTATTTGTTGAAGTTTTTTCTAGCATTACTGCTCAATGACATCAATTTTTCTTCTGTCTTCTTACGTGAGTGGTTATGTCTTACAGATATGTGTTGCAATTGCAACACAATTGCATTGGTCATTCTTTGATGGCGAATGAGACATTCTTCCACTTCCATATTTGGTCCAGACCCAACATGGCTGAATGTCCAAGTGATAATCGATGCTATTTTGATGAAATATATATTGTTCCTTCTTCACTCACCTGTTATACTGTAGATTCTGCAAATTGTACATGGACTTACATGATGCCTTGATATGATCAATAATGTCTTTGTTGGTGATCATAGCTGTCCATGAGATTTGCATTGTAGAAGTCTTCTCCATAATACAGCTCAAAGGCATCAGGGGTATGGCCAGCTCCCAGCAGGGGAGCACACCCAGCCATAGGCAAGCCTGCCTGGGTACTGAGCTGCAGACTGGGACTTCTTGTCTGCTAGGAAGCTTCTAGCCCAGCCTCCTGGGTTAACACCTTCTGTCCATGCCTCTAACATGTGCATTTAACATGTGCAATTTTGGGGACAGTTTGGGGACTTTTTTACTTAAAGGAAACTTGTTGGGAAATATATGCTTCTTAAACTGCGAGAAGCAGAAATCACAGTCTAGCTGTTAATTGGCAGTGAGGTATACCATTGTCTTTAGCACCCCAACATTTCAGAGAAAATATACTGTGAAGATTCGTCCAGGAAACGTAGCATGTTGCTAGGCTAATTGGGCTTGGCCCCTGATCGGCTCCTCTCAGTGATGCTCCAGGTGACTGACAGGTCTCTTCCTTGTGTGTACTTAGCAAAAGAATTATCAATCCCCTGCAGCAGCATTATGGTCCCCAGCCAGATTTTCAGAGTATATTCTTTCTAAAATGCTGGAGCATTTCAAAGAATAAAATGTCTGTCTGCCATTGTGCAGCCAGATTGTGAATTATGTTGTCCGTGGTTTGGAATGCATGAATTGCTTGACAAGTTTTCTTTAAATGCTTGTATTTGGTTCTAAAAATCATTCTTGCAATTGGTAATTGGTGTTAATCCAAAATGTTGCACCTCCTCTATCACCTCTGTGTTGCGCTGTCTATTACTAGCTGTAAATTTTCCTACAGAAACCCAGAGTTCATCCCACTGAATGCCCGCTCTCCTTTTACTGTGGGCAGAATATTACTCAAACAGCACAGGGCAAGTGTAAAACAGTGTGGCAATACAATCCCAGCAAATACCCAAGATGATGCAAATTATAGAGTCTCACCCTTCCGCTGACTTGCTGGGATAAGAGCAGCTGTGACTTCAGAACTTCCAGAGCCAACTACCCCACCTGTGTCACTCACATAGAGGAGGTAACAACAAGCTTAGGAAGCTGACTGAGACCAGGCCATTGATGTAGGAGACCAGGTGACCTGATTGTCCAAACCTGGCTTCTCCAAATGTCTTTGAGGGTTCAGTCATGGTTAATGAAGCAGCTCCGTATTTCATCAGCTGTAGCCATGAATTCATAGCTACTGTAATGTAGAGTCTGTCCAAACACAGGCAGATCCTCCTTTTTATAGTTCATAACTCTCATTCAGGCATTCCTCCACAAGCTGAGAGGAAGGTGGAAGTAGGTCATTTCTCACTGCTCCAGTGTTCATACATGAATAATTTGTCCTTCATATTTGCAGACCACCAATGGGTCATCAACGTATTAGCAAACATTGCTTGCAACTATAGGGGCACACAAGCAGTCCCTGTGCCCGCTGCCTGACAGTCCACTGGCAGCTCTGTTCCCCTCCAGGGGTATGGCCAGATCTCAGCAGGGGAGAACACCCAGCCATAGGCAGGCCTACCTGGGCACTAAGCTGCAGGCAGGGACTTCCTGTTTGCTTGGAAGCTACTAGCCGAGCCTCCTGGGTTAACCCCTTCGGCCCCTCCTCTAACATGTACATAGCAAACACAGGGCTCTAACAATTCCAAACACAAGGAACATCACAGCACATACATTACAATGATACATCATAAAGACATCACATGAATATAGCATTAACACATTAATAAACAGGTACACTGTCTGGGTACAGCATAAGTGTCACAAGCCCAGCACACGGGAGAGAGGGGGCAGGCAAGGGTCCCCACCACCTCCTTACAGACGGATGGCAAAAGGCAAGCCTATCCACACTGTAAACACAGCACCAGGCAAACAACTTACTGTGATGAATATGGTAACTGGAGTGTCCCTGCCGCCCCAACGCACATTTCATTAGAACTTCAGGAGGTGTGTCAAAAATAATGCAGATGTAAAGTAGACATATGGGAAATTATTTATTAAATATTTTGTACAACATGACTAACTAGTTAAAGGATATAAGGATTGAAAGTTTGAAAACTGCACATTTTTTAAAAATTTTTACCAAAATGCAAATAATATTGACCTAAATTTATCACTCCAATAAAGTGCAATGTGCCACAAAAAAACTATCGCAGAAGCTTTTTACTTAATTTGTTGAAATCAGCTTTCCTAAAGTTTCGTGTTTTTTTTTAAATTTCCTCTTTGAAATGTTTTAGTGAATATTACATTGAAACTTACTACATTATGGTTGCTGCAGTCAGGACTACTACCAGGAATTTCAGGGCCCCCTTGACACTCTGCCTAGGCTCCACCCCAACTCCACCTCCACCCCTTAAACCTTCCACGTACCCACCACCCACTGTTAGAAAACTTCCACTTCTGCACCATGTCCTCACCAGAAAAAGCCATTCTAATGGGGATAAAAGTTGCACATTCTGCTGATTGATGCAGGTCCCAGAAATTGGATAGCTGCCAATCAATAACTTCTAACTTATCCTTAGGCCATGTTCATGCAAAACCAGGAGTGGAACATTCAGAGAAAATGTATAATAGAAACTTTTGGCTTACAAATACTGAGGTAAAATAGCAACCAAATACTGAACGTGGCCTTAGGATACGCGATTACCGTATTTTTCGGACTACAAGATGCACTTTTTTCCCCAAAAATGTAAGGGGAAAATGGGGGTGCGTCTTGTAGTCGGAATATACTTACAAATTATGCGGCGGCAGCGGCAGCGGTCCCGATGCAGCCTCCCTTCCCATGCTGGTGCAGCTGTGGCTGTGCTGCGGGCAGGGGCTGTGCTGCGGGGCTGTGGCAGCGGCTCTCTGGGCTCAGTGGGGGCTCCGACGGCATTTCGTCAAAGCCCGGAAGCCCCCCGCTCATCCGGCATGTTGCGGTGGCCTCCGAGAACATGGGCGCTGGGAAAATGGCCGCCGGGCCGGCGCACGCTCAGATTCAAATCTCGTCAACGATATCTCGTCTCCCGAGGTCTCGGGGCGAGATCTCAGCAAAAAGATCTGAATCTGAGCGTGCGCCGGCTCGGCGGCCATTTTTCCGGCGCCCATATTCTCGGAGGCCACCGCAACATGCCGGATGAGCGGGGGGCCTCCGGGCTTTGATGAAATGCCATCGGAGCCCCCACTGAGCCCAGAGAGCCGCTGCCACAGCCCCGCAGCACAGCCGCTGCCTGCAGCACAGCCCGGAGCCCAGCCACTGCCCCGGAGCCCAGCCACTGCCCCGGGGCCCAGCCACTGCCCCGGAGCCCAGCCACTGCCCCGGAGCCCAGCCACTGCCCTGGGGCCCAGCCACTGCCCCAGAGCCCAGCCACTGCCCCGGGGCCCAGCCACTGCCCCAGAGCCCAGCCACTGCCCCAGAGCCCAGCCACTGCCCCGGAGCCCAGCCACTGCCCTGGGGCCCAGCCACTGCCCTGGAGCACAGCCCCTGCCCCAGAGCACAGAGCCTCCACCTCTGCCCAAGCACAGAGCACCAGCCTGGGATGGGATTTCCTGGAGGCCAATGCACCAGCCTGGACCACCGAAAGACCCCTGTGACCACTTCTCCACCTGTGCCGATCCCTTCACTGGTAAGCTGAATTCGGACTGTAAGATGTACCCCCACTTGAAACATTTTTTTTTTCTTATTTTTATTCTGAAAATTTAGGGTGCGTCTTATGGTCCGGTGCATCTTTTACTCCGAAAAATACGGTACTTGATTTAACTGGAGAACCTCTGTAAATGTATAATTGCTACTGTCTAATAATGACAGGACAGGAAGAGGTTAAATGTCCAAGTAATTTCTGTTGCAAAAAATCCTCCCCTTATTGATATCAGAGAAGACAAGTGACTCCACACACAGCACAATGCACTATACCAAAACCAGTAATACCACATACAAGGGACAAATACTGCCACACCATGACCACATCACATATTACCATCAAATAGTAACAAGATAATACCACAAATGGAACAAATACCACCACACAATGACCAGACCACAAATTATCACGTACACGGTACAAATACAGCCACACCATGACCAGACCACATATTACCACATAAAAGGGACAAATTCCACCACACCATGACCAGACCACATATTACCACTGCATAGTGAACTGCGGAAGTGGAATAGAGGAGCAGTTAGCTGATAGGTAGGGCAGGATTGGCAGAAATTAACAATGTCTTGGTGACACCCAGGCCAGTAAAACCTCTGAAGGACCCCCTCTTGAGTTTTGTCTACTCCCAGATGCCCACCCAAAACATGAGAATGGGCAAGATCTAATACCCTACACTTATAGGGATCCAGTACCAACAACTGCTCTATCACTTCCCCTTTTGGTTTAGTGACCCTATAAAGCAGCATTTGAAGTGAAATATGGAAACCTGGTGTAGGCCCCAGGGCTTGTGAGCAACCCCATTGTAATATTTATAGGGGATAACTCAGGAGACTCTTTGCGTGGAACAAGACAACTACAGGACACAGTTTTATAAGTGGTAAAGTCTATATTATCACACGGTGATTCAAACAGGTGCAGAGAGAAACTCAAGTCCACAACACTTGGTGTAAATATTAAACGCAGCTTAGCAGTCTATAGGAAACTTCAGAGGAAAATGCAATCACGCAGAAAGTCTATGAAGCACAATTATTCTTGAGGATACTTGACACGAATAAGTCCTTGTTTTAGTCCAAACACAGATAGATATGCTTATAAGGCAGTTCAAATAATATCCTAGCTCAACCAGGGAGGCCTGGGTAATAGTCTCAGGTTTTTGCAGAGCAGCAACAGCTTACATGTTCAGCAAATGCAGATGGAAGTAAACATGAGCAGCAGATGAAGGAGGATTACTGGAAACTGGTATATGCAGTAGGAACTCAGAGCAGAGTAGCAGGATCACCACACAGGTTCACAGGAGCAGGTATATAGCCAGGGAGTCATCAGAGTCAGGAGCTGGATGCAAGGCAGAATACTCTAGCACAGACTGAAGGCTGGGGTGGAGTTTTATAGCAGGAAGACACAGTGCACATGAGACCAAAGACGCCATCTTGGAAAAGGGCAGTAATGCACAAAAGGTAATAAAAAATGTTCAGAGTCCTGACATTACTCCCTCCTTAGAAGCGGCCTCAGGACGATCCTGGACCTGGTTTCTCAGGGAATCTCTGATGAAAACGAGAAATCTTCTGTTGCGCATTGATGTTTTTCACAGGTTCCCAAGAGTCTTCCTCAGGGGGTTCTACATTTCGAACAGGCTACATGTAAGGTGCTCAGGAATCTTCCTGCACAGGTGGTTTTGGGTTTTCCATGATTGTCTATGCACAACCCGGTTATTGACTGGAAAACTCAGGACATAATTCAGTGGAGCGAATTCTGCCAGGAGAATTGCCTGGCCACATGAGTGTCTGCTGTGACTTCAAGCGTTCCTGAGTCACTTCTGGATTTTGCAGATGTTTTCTCTGAGAAGGGTTGTTCAGAGTTGCCACCCCATCGCCCCTATGACTGTACTATCAGGTTTAAACCAGGGGCCAAATTGACTAAAGCAAGGATGTTTAACATCTCCGGTCTGGAGAGAAAAGCGTTAAAGGATTACATTGCTGAAAGTTTGAGCAAAGGACACATCAGACCTTCATCCTCGCCTGGGGCAGCGGGGTTCTTCTTTGTAAAGAAGAAAGATGGCGGACTACGCCCGTGTCTGGATTTCAGGGAGTTAAACCAGATTACGGTTCGTGATCCATATCCTATGCCACTGATACCAGATTTGTTCAACCAGGTGGCAGGTGCTAAGTGGTTTACCAAGCTTGACCTCAGGGGGGCGTACAACCTCATAAGATTCCGTCAAGGTGATGAGTGGAAGATGGCTTTTAATACCCCTGAGGGTCATTTTGAAAATTTGGTGATGCCATTTGGGTTGACAAACGCACCTGCAGTGTTTCAACATTTCATAAATGATGTGTTTTCGCATGTTTTGGGGAAATTCATTATTGTGTACCTAGATGACATTCTCATATATTCTTGCGACCGTGATACTCATTTAGATCATGTCAGGCAGGTGTTACAGCTTCTCAGAGAGAATAAGCTCAATGCAAAACTTGAGAAATGTGTATTTTCGGTTCAGGAGTTGCCTTTCTTGGGTTATATTGTGTCTGCTTCTGGGTTTAAAATGGATGCCACTAAGGTGCAAGCGGTGTTGCGTTGGGAACATCCTGATAACCTAAAGGCACTTCAGCGGTTACTTGGGTTTTCTAACTACTATAGGAAGTTTATCAAAGATTTTTTCTATCATTGCTAAACCGCTAACTGACATGACTAAAAAGGGTACCAATTTCTCCATTTGGCCTGAGGCTGCTGTGCATGCATTTGAATTTCTTAAGAACAGTTTTGTTTCGGCTCCCATTCTTGTGCAGCCAGACATTTTGAAACCTTTTGTCGTGGAAGTCGATGCGTCTGAGGTTGGTGTGGGGGCGGTGCTGTCACAAGGCTCATCCTTGAGCGATTTGCGTCCATGCGCCTATTTCTCCAAGAAACTGTCGTCCGCCGAACGTAACTACGATATCGGCAACATGGAGTTGTTGGCAATCAAGTTGGCCTTTGAGGAATGGCGACACTTCTTGGAGGGGTCGGTTCATCAGGTTACTGTTATTACCGACCATAAGAATTTGCTTTATTTGGAGTCTGCCAAGCGTCTATCTCCCAGGCAGGCTCGCTGGGCATTGTTTTTCACGCGGTTCAACTTTGTTGTTACTTACAGACCTGGGTCTAAAAACACTAAGGCAGATGCTCTGTCCAGGTGTTTTCCAGGGGGAGAACCTCGGGAAGATCTGGTACCCATCCTCTAAATGGGTGTTGTGGTTTCGGCTCTCACAACCGAGGTTGAGGCTGAGGTTGCCGAGGCCCAGGAGGAGGTACCATCTGAGCTTCCCATCAACAAATCGTTTGTACCGCTTCATCTCCGCTTAAAGGTTTTGGCGGAGCATCATGATGCTGTCCTGGCTGGCCATCCAGGGGTTAGGGGTACTTTGGAATTGGTGTCACGTCGGTTTTGGTGGCCCAAAATCTGACAGGACGTGGTCTCATACGTGTCAGCTTGCACCACGTGCGCTAGGGCTAAGACGCCCCGCTCCCGTCCTGTTGGCACACTACTTCCTCTCGAGGTACCTAGTAAGCCATGGACAGGGATCTCCATGGATTTTATCATGGACTTGCCCTCCTCAGCTGGGAAAACGGTCATCTTGGTGATTGTTGATCGGTTCTCAAAAATGTTGCACTTTGTGTCTTTGCCTTCGTTGCCTAACGCTAAGACTCTGGCTCAGGTATTTCTGCAGGAGGTGGTCAGACTTCATGGGGTTCCGTCTGACATCGTTTCTGATAGGGGGTCTCAGTTTGTGGCAAAATTTTGGAAAGCATTTTGCTCACGGCTGGGGATCAAGCTGTCTCATTCTTCGGCGTTTCATCCTCAGTCAAATGGTCAGACCGAGCGTATGAACCAAAATCTGGAGCAGTACTTACGCTGCTTTGTTTCTGATAACCAGGAGGACTGGTCGACGTTCCTTCCTTTGGCTGAGTTTGCCATCAATAATCACCGCCAGGAGTCTTCTGGGGAATCTCCTTTTTTTGTGTTTACGGGCTCCATCCTCAATTCTGTACTTTGAGTCAGGGGGGCTCTTCCGGCGTCCCGGAGGAAGACCAGTTAGGAGTACAACTGTCATCAGTCTGGAGAAGAGTGAAACAGCGACTGTTGAGTGTGGGTGCTAGGTACAAACGTGTTGCTGACAGTAGGCGTGTGCCAGGTCCGGACCTGAGTGTGGATGACTGGGTGTGGTTATCCACAAAAAACATAAGACGAAAAAAAAAAATCCTTAAATTGGGTCCAAGGTTTATTGGTCCATTTAGGGTCGCCGCCATCATTAACCCAGTAGATTACCGTTTGGAGCTTCCTACGGTGTATAAGATACACAACGTGTTCCACAGATCGTTGCTAAAAAAAGTGGTGGGTCTTGTGGACGCGACGCCAATGCCTTCTCCAGTCTTGGTGGATGGTAATTTGGAATTTGAAGTCTCCAAGGTGGTTGACTCTCGTGTAGTACACCGCACTTTACAGTACTTGGTACACTGGCGTGGTTATGGGCCTGAGGAGAGGTCTTGGGTACCAGCCTCGGACATTCATGCGGATCGGCTGGTCAGTATGTTTCACCGCCGCCATCTGGATAAGCCGGGTCCTATAAGTCGTGAGGGCCCTGGGGTCCCTCGTAGAAGGCGGGGTACTGTCATGTCAGATGCTGTTCACACTAGGGCGTCCGACAGACAGCGGTAATTCCGCTTTTGTCCACTATGCGCTCAGTGATGTCGGCTAGATTCTATCCAGCTGGTCCAGGGTTAATTTAGCTGGTACTCGGATTGGAAGCTGGGTCACGCCCACTGCCTTTAAATAGTTCTGCTGAACATTGGGCGTCGCCGATAATAGCTTCTCTCTTGTGCTTGGTTATCTCGGTCTGGAGTGGTGGTCTAGGAGAAAGAGATTCGTATCTGGTGGTGTATTTCCCTTTGTCATATTTTCTCCTTCCTATATTTGTAATTGTTTTGCCCTGAGCATTCATAGTGTATTCCCGTGTGACTGCGGCGTGGTGTATATTTTCCGTTATCCTTGTCTGTGCTAACTGTGGGTATTGGTGTGGTCTCCTCACTGGGTGGTGGGTAGTGGTTTCAGCTTAGGGTTGAAACAGGAGACAGGGTGAGGATGGAGGCCCAGACATGCACACCATCAGTGTAAACTCTGGGAGAGGGTCAGTCAGGGTTTCCCTAGTCTAAGGGAAATCGCAGGGGCTCGGGTTGTTAGCTTTTGCCTACCTAGGTCTCCCGTGACAGGTGGAGGCTGAATTATACTTTTCTGTTAGCTTGAACAGAGGCTTTAGTCAAGTTGAACAGTTCAAACTATCAGTCAACTTTCCAATAAAACCTTTAGGCTTCTGCTAAAAAGTTGATGATGAAGAAGAATTTCACCTTTCAACACAATGAAGACCCTAATCAACAAAATAATGGCTTTGTCAGAAAGAGATCAGAGTTTTGAAATGATCCAGCCAAAACCCAGACCTGAAATCTAATTTAAAATCTGTGGTTTGACCTGATAAGGGCTGTAGACCGGAAATGCCTTTGCAATTTGACAGATTTGGAGCACTACTGCAAGGAAGAATGAGCAAAAATTGCCAATTTTAGATGAGCCATGCTGATAGACTCCTACCCAAAATGACTGAATGCTGACATAAATTCAACTGCCACTTCGACAAACTATTAATTTAAGGGTGTGCATATTTATGCAGCCACTTTGTGTAGTTCTTTATTTTTCCATCAAAAAGATTTCATTTTTCTTTTTTCAATTTAACTGTACAGATTATAGGTGACAGAGGTGGAAAAAGTTCTGAAATTATTCCTCTCGGTATGATTTTTTAACATGAGGAAATCCTGGCATTTTATATCCACTGTAAACTTTTTGCATCCACTATAGCTGAACAAGAGCAGGAGGATTGCGTGACCTAGATAGGTTATCAATGTTAAATGTACAATGTTCAAATCTATAAAAGGACAGCACAGGGATCTTTCTAATGATTTTATGCCTACGTTTGCAACGATGACGAGAGTAGAGTAGAGCAAATATGTTCAGAATCGGTCGCTGAATCTGAATTTGCCATATTCGTGCCATATTAGTACCCTATTTGTGCCGAATTTATGTTTGTCGATCGGTTTTGAACATATTAGGTCATTTCTACTCCCATTGACTCCAATGACATTCGGCTGTGGCTAATATTGCAAAAAAACAATATTCGCCGCCAATCATAATCGGAACCGAATTTTGAAAAATTTGCTCAGCTCTAGACAAAAGTGCATCCTCTACATCTACAGGAATGTCATGATTGTTGATTCATTGAACAAATTTGAGAGGGGCCTAAAAGCGTTTTTAAAAAAATGTATAAAACATTATAGGTACTATCGTTTTAATGATGGCACATTAATCCAGAACTTATTCAGATTGACTTATTTTGGGTCAAAAGGCTTTTTTTTCTTAATTTGGAGCAGTTAGCATCTTACGCATCATCTAGGTGTTTTTGTCATTAGCTGGATAAACACATTAGCATTATAAAATTGACTTGAGGAATTGTGTCTTTTTGAACAACTATGTAACTATAAAATAGAGATTAAAAAAGAAGAGATATTCATTAGGTAAAAAAAAAAGATAAGAAGAAGAAAGGAATGATAGGTGAAACTGAAAAAAGACGGGGTGCTTAGTGGGCTCCTGGAGGAAATTTTTTAATCCAGATTAGTGTAGTACAAAGCCAAGGTGAGTGCATAACATTTTTTTCAAGGATAGTGAGAAATGTAGAGCAGTAGTATAAGTCTTATGCAATCAACTCCTCCTTTGACATGCATACACAAAAAGAGGGTGAGACATGAATCTTCCAGTACTTTGGCATTAAAGGGGTTTTCCACTTTAAGAAAAGTGGAACCCAAACACTTTTATACATGTAACATAACAGAGTAGGTACTCACCTTCCCAGATCAGCCTCAATGGAAAGAGGGGAGAACAAAAAGATTGGACATATCAATTCAATCTATGTATTCCTTATCTTACCTGATAGCATTTGTTGGGGACAGTCAAAGTCATCCATACATATGAGATGGTTGGCTGGTCCCAATGAAACCAACTGAAAAGAGACCAAAACCTACCCCTAAAATCATCAATCTTTATTAATAATTACGTATAATACCAAAAAAATATATATAAAGTGAGATAATAGGGATCCCCCCAAGGATAGGGATAAAGTTAATTTCAAAAGGTACCCTCTATGGAGTTTTTTATGATGCCAGAAAAAAAAACAGATAGAAAAAACCAAATAGAAAAAACCAAGTAGAAAAAATGAAAAAAATATTTAAAGCAATAATAAAAAATTATCAAAATATGAAACAATCAAAAAAACCAAAAATAAGGCTAATACCTTTCTGGATACACAATGCCTCAACTAGCCCTAATTGGCCCTGGAATCTGTTATCCTTCCTGACAGCGGAGGTTGGCACCCTGTATACGATATGGCGCCCCCACTCAACGACGGCTGACCCTCCTATCCCTGGGTTATCCCTAATAAACTAATAATCACAGACAAAAGACATACAAATATGGATCAAGTTAGATCCATGAAAACACAATGTGAAAGCACAATGAATATCCCTCTATATATGTTACTTGCTATGTACTCCCACCACTATAATAGCTCTGGAGACTAAAGCCTATAGTGTACACCATGGGCTATAGCTTGGTGTCACCATCTAATAATGCGCCTTTTGCTAAATTAACTCAAGGCTGCCTTTCTAGATAATGTAGGTAGATATATAAGTTGTATTAATGCTGATTTTTCTACCCATATATTCTATCTCCATAGATATATGACTGCAATAGTCTAGATCCCCTTAGTAGGCCAATCAAATGTGTACATATATCTCCATATGGGCAGAGGAACATAAATAAAGTACTTCATCCATGACACACACTGATTCATATGTCATAAATGTATAGCTCATAACCATCACTTAGCTCATAATTCCTGGGTGTTCCCTTCAGGCAACCATGCAAATGCATCGGCTCATTACTGTCCCAACGCGTTTCTCCCCCGTCATTCAAGGGGGTTCATCAGGGGACCTACAGATTCGAAGTCCTTAATAGGTCATAGAGCTATAGACAGACATGTTAGTTCTGTCTGGCAAAAGTCTGTGCACAGGTGGGAGTACATAGCAAGGAACATATATAGAGGGATATTCATTGTGCTTTCACATTGTGTTTTCATGGATCTAACTTGATCCATATTTGTATGTCTTTTGTCTGTGATTATTAGTTTATTAGGGATAACCCAGGGATAGGAGGGACAGCCGTCGTTGAGTGGGGGCGCCATATCGTATACAGGGTGCCAACCTCCGCTGTCAGGAAGGATAACAGATTCCAGGGCCAATTAGGGCTAGTTGAGGCATTGTGTATCCAGAAAGGTATTAGCCTTATTTTTGTTTTTTTTGATTGTTTCATATTTTGATAATTTTTTATTATTGCTTTAAATATTTTTTTCATTTTTTCTACTTGTTTTTTTCTATTTGGTTTTTTCTATCTGTTTTTTTCTGGCATCATAAAAAACTCCATAGAGGGTACCTTTTGAAATTAACTTTATCCCTATCCTTGGGGGGATCCCTATAGTGATGTACTTTTTATCTCACTTTATATATATTTTTTTGGTATTATACGTAATTATTAATAAAGATTGATGATTTTAGGGGTAGGATTTGGTCTCTTTTCAGTTGGTTTAGTCATATACTCCCCTGTAAATAATTGGTTTTGTTGGTTGTACTATTGGTCCCGATGAAATCAGTAGTTTCAGCCAACTTTAATATGTACTGTATGACAGTAGGAGTTGATAAATACCTGCTATATTACTCATTATCTTTTTTACAGTACAAAAAGTATTGAAGATGTTCAATCTCTACAGTAATGAACTCATGTTTTAGAAGAGTATTTGTAAATTATACACATGGCCATTTCGTTGTTTCTTGAATCCATTTCCTATTTCTTTTTGTTTCCATTTTAAGGTATAATGTCAAGGGGGATAGCCGCATACCACGAATTCCAAATTAACTTTTGATTTCATCTGCTGCCCTGCTGTTACTTTGGTATGTGAGAAAATACACTGAACCATCATGCTAGAACCATAAATACATGTTATGGGAAAATCCATCCAAAACCTATGCTGTTTTCTGCCCATAGTGGCGAGATCCAAGTTACTGTGCAATCAAAAGAAGTAGAAGAATTGTTCATTTTGATTTAATGAAGATAGTATTTAAGTGTTTCATTCAAAGTTTATTACACATGATTTTTGACCCTTGTTACTAAATTTTCACTGAAAACGCATTAATTATATTTCATATTTTTCGATATTAAAAACACTGTTCTATACTGCTTTAGAACAACATCCACCAGAAATGACATAAGACTTTTTAATCAACATGCAACATCATATTTACCAAAAGCACAACTACCTTTTAACATAATAATTCACATTGGACTTAGTTTAAACAATATAATAGAGAAATACTAAATAAAGAAAAAACAAAAAGCAATTTAACAGATCAAAGAAATTCCTCCCAAAGCCAACTTACCACTAAATAAATCCTGTGGGTTTAGATTCTACAACTCCTGGTGATCAGCTGTTATAGCTAGGGAAAATTGGGTCTGGCCATACATTCTCACTGCAAATGAAAGGGCCTGTGCTAAGTTTATGAACCCACCATTCATCAGAACTTTTTAAATGGAGCTGAGATTGACATAAATTTGGTGCAAATTGTTTAAAGGAAGTCTGTCACTCCAAAATTCGAGTATGATCTGCAGCCACCAGCATCAGGGGCTTATCTACAGCATTCTGTAATGCAAAATCTCATCTGAGTGGCGGGGTTTTAAAAACTATGAGAATAGCCTCCTTTACTATATGAGAAGAATATGTGCCTTTTAAAAGTACGGTAAATAAATGAGTTAGACAACCCTTTAAGCACAAAAAATGAATACAAACCAAAAACTCAAGTTTTATTTTTTACTACTGCTAAACAGACAATTGGGAGGGTTTAAAAGACAATGAAGCTCTGACTGTAGTCAAGCTGTGAATAGGGAAAAGCTGACAACCTTGTCTTTGGGCATTCTCAACTCTTAAAAAAAATACACACACAAATATGCCAGCACATATTGTATCTCAAAACATTGTACAATGAATCAATCCGACTTTAATCAATGCATTTGTTTTATGTAACATAAAAAATATTTCAAATACACAAAAAATTATGAAAAATTTTCCAGGTGTGAAAAAAAAAATCTAAACGTACTTTACTGCAAATGTAGTCAATAAAATCTATATGCTGTGCCTAGAAAGGTAATAATTGGGATGTCTATATACATGTAACTAAAATACTCCAGGACTATCAGCATTTTCTTTATCTGAGTTTCCTGGGTGACAGTTCTTTCCCACAGTCTTTATGTTTAAATTCACAGATGTCCTAAAAGTAAATCATTTTAAGCCTAGTTGACTTGGCTGAAGATATGATGAATGAATAGAAGAGTGAAACAGTATAGGTACCCACCAGTCCACTTCATAATGACATTATTAAATCCCAATCAGCTAGCATTACTTCCAAACAATAGAATGTATTTTGCCAATGATAACTCCTTTTATTTGACCATCTAACAATCTGCACCTACTATCTTTCTGTTTGTCCTTATCAGTCGGGGATGCTTTGTGCTCCAGTACACTATATACCAAAGATTTAATCCTAGCTTTTTTTGAAGCTTTTATATCAGTCTAATCCCAGGCCCTAGCTGGTGTATTAAGTGACATCTCTACTTTGTGAACAAACCAATCCAGTCATACTTCACATGTCTATTTTACCTTGTGGTGCTATATTACAGAGATTAGCTCTTACACTTGTCTGCACTGGGAATAGATACAGTGAAGAGTGTAATGGTATCTCTCTCATTTTGACTATATTTGACAGTGCTTTAAATGTAACATAACTTCATCACTTCACCAGCTAATAGCATAATATTCAGGTGTTGTAATGACACAAAGTATGTAACACTGTTATATTTTTTTCTGATGTTACAGACAATGTTATAGAACTTTCTTACAGAAAGATTACAGCCATGTAATTATTTACTGTCTAGCAGTGAAGAATTACACTGTCCAATATATTCCCCCAAAATGGTACATTTACTTCTCTCTCATGCTGGGTGCAAATATAATAAACTAGGGATATATTTTTGTGTTCCAATAGATATTTACTTCCAGGCATGGCTTATTATTGGTTTCTGAGAGGTAATTAGTGTCAGGCCTTAAGGGCTCATTCAGACATCAGCTTTGTGCGTTTGAGTTCTATCCGTGTTTTCACAGATAGAACTCGTACCTCTATGCAGCTGTCCACATGTCCTAATCATTTTGCAGACTGAGTGGTCTGCACAAAATCTTAAAGATATGTGCGATCTTGATCCGGTGCTCGGTTCACAATCACCAATGGTGAACCTATGGTTCAGTGAAAATATTGGACATCACTCAAATGCCATCTGTTTGCTGTCTGTTTTTCACAAAATTTTGAAATGAGAAAGTTGAGAAACAGCCATAATATTTTTTCCTGAATGCTAATGAAACTCCAACCAAACTCTGATGGTAAAAACTGACAAAATGACCAAACTATTATGGTAAAAACTGACACCCTGACCAAACTATGATGGTAAAAACTCACACTCTGATGGTAAAAACTGACATTCTGACCAAACTATGATGGTAAAAACTGACACACTGACCAAACTCTGATGGTAAAAACTGACACGCTGACCAAACTCTGATGGTAAAAACTAATATTCGGATGGTAAAAACTGACATGATGACCAAACATTGATGGTAAAAGCTGAAACACCGACAAAATTCTGATGGTGAGAGCGGACATTCTGATGGTAAAACTGGCGTGCTCACCAAACTCTGATGGTAAAAACTGGCATGCTGACCAAACTCTGATGGTAAAAACTGACACACTGAACAAACGCTGATGGTAAAAACGGGAACTCTGACCAAACTCTGATGGTAAAAACTGACACTCTAATAGTGAACAAATTGACACGCTGACCAAACT
The DNA here is from genome assembly GCF_051348905.1 of Ranitomeya variabilis. Lineage (NCBI taxonomy): Eukaryota > Metazoa > Chordata > Amphibia > Anura > Dendrobatidae > Ranitomeya > Ranitomeya variabilis. Next base: position 165,540,795 of record NC_135237.1, read on the forward strand.
GTGATGGTAAAAAACTCTGACCAAACTCTGATGGCAAAAGTTGACACTCTAATGGTAAAAACTGACACACTGACCAAACTCTGATGGTAAGAACGGACATTCTGATGGTAAAAACCGGCATGCTGACCAAACTCTGATGGTAAAAACTGACACTATGATGGTAAAAACTGACATGCTGAACAAACTATGATCATAAAAACTGACACTCTGACCAAACTCTGATGGTAAAAACCGACACTCTAACCAAACTCTGATGGCAAAAACTGAAACTCTGACCAAACTCTGATGGTAAAAACTGACACTCTGACCAAACTGATTAAACTCTGACAATAAAACACTGATGGACCATTTATTGCATATGATAAAAATCACTGAGGGTGGAATTATGTTACCATTTTCATTAGCAAAAAAACCCATCAAAAACACATTTAATAAATGTGCATTTTTTACTGGCAAAAACACTAATTATTAATGGCGACAATGCAAAACACATTGGCATTGTCAAAAAATGGAATATGTCTTCACAGTCTTTTTAATGCAAAATAGCATTTTTAATCTTTATAAACTCTACACATGTATTTGCCTAATAATATGCCTCATATTGTGAATATTTTGATCTACTAATTTTCACTTTCAAAAGATGCACTGCATAAGCCAATGAGGGAGGATTATCTGGTCAAGTTTACTCCTTTGTAGGCCGGGGTCACACTTGGGAGCGCAATGCGAGAAACTTGCACAAGTCTCTCGCATCAATACCCGGCACTACCGCCGGCACTCAGGAACACTGCATAGAAATACACGCAGCAACAGGCTCCGGTCCCAAGTGCCAGTGGCAGTGCCGGGAATTGAGGCGAAAGCCTTGTGCGAGTTTCTCGAATTGCACTCGCAAGTGTGACCCCAGCCTTAAAAGGAATGTGCCATCATAAAATGCAAATTTTCTAAATTAGGTTTTCATGTTATTTAAAAAAAAAAAAAAATACATTTGCCCTTTTTCTTTCCCATATCACATTTTTTCATATAGAAAAATATAGTAATCTTGCTATTTCCACACTAGCCATTAAGGCTATTTTGGACTCATACTTCCTCTCCTTTCAGGAACAGCAGTTTCCTTATCCTCAGACGGAGGTTTCAATATTGGATAACACTATACACAGCTGAATACACAGGATCACTCTATCACCACAGACAGTATCACAACTGACCCTACTCCCCTCCCTTCAGAATGCACGCGCTCATTAGATGCTTCAAAACAAAAGACAGGATCAGAGTCTGTTCATTTTACATGTGAATTTCTTGAAACAACTGAAAAAATATAAACTAAAAAAAAAAAAAACAGCGGTCACTATGAAAATTGCAAGAAATCTATTTTTTTTTAAATAAGGATCATGACATGGAAAAAAAATTGGCAAAATATTTTTTTAATGAAAATACACTTAAAACAAAAATGTAATCAATATTTATCTTCTGATAAGACATTAGCGACAGGATATATGATATTTGTGCACGTGCATAATCACTTTTTATAATAAATGTGCGGGCCAACCGTTATGTTTTTTTTTGGTTGTGCATTGTGGAGGGTTCCCCTCCTTCAGTGCGGTGCCAAAGCGCATTTAGGCACCTGCATATTAATTTTATACTATATAAATGTTCAGGCTCTTATTTATGATTCTTTGTTTTTATACATTCTGTTGTAATGTCCCTCTAGAGCTTGTACTTTGAATAATAATCATGTTTGTAAAATAGTTTGATTAAAAATTTGGAACTGATCAGCTTTCACAGTCTCTATAGATCTCTGTACATGGGAGACTGCAGAATGAGCCAAACCATCATATTCTGAGGGGCAAGGCTGTGATTCTTAACGATCTTCCTTTATATTTTTTTCTAGGCTAAGTTATGATTACATCAGCGTCATAAAATCAGCATAGAAGATAGTTCAGGAGTAGGGATAAGTGGACCCTTGGAAGTTCAGATTTGTCGGCTTCGACTGAACATTTGCTCAAAGTTTGATTCAGGAATGAGAACTGCGCCCAAAGTTGAACCTGAATCTCATAGAAATCAATGGGGACCCGAACTTTGGAGCTGGAAAATCTCTAACTATCTCCTCATCCAACTCTAAAATGGACTTCCAGGAGAGTCCGTGTTCGGAGTTCAGCACCGGACACTAGATGTCCGGATTGGGGTCACTCATCTCTATTCAGGAGTACCCAGGTAAAAGGCTGCAGACCGTGCTGTCAGAATGAGCTCACTGACACATTCACTTTTAACTGATTCATACATAGTGATAAAAGGGACTCTAGGACCAAATGATCCAACATTTTTAATGAAATCCTATGAAAATAATTATTTTTAAACTAAAATCTAAATAAAAAAAGAAACAAGTGCCCCTAAAGCTAACTCTGTCCCTTAGGGTCCCTAGCTATAGTCTTGTCCATTGCACGACTTGGAAAAGAAGGACTACTGATTTCATGCAATGCAAAGCAACCTGGCATTTCATGCTTTTACCTAGATGAACACTTCCAATTGTTCACGAGGACTGCAGACATAGATAAGCCTGTCAGTAGGAGACCTGCCGTTTGGAAAGGTGCTTCCCTGACCATATATTAACAATGATATATTCACGTGTCTTCCCTGTAGAGAACCATCATGGTAGTTCAGAACGTCTCTTCATTAAATCTACATTGACTTTTCCTATTGCTACTAAACTAAGAAATGAAAGAAATCCGGATATCAATGATGGAAATATTAGACATGCTGTAAACACAGTGTAAAGCGGGCACATTTTAACAATCAATGAATTCATTTTGTATTTTTTCTCTTAGCGAAAGGTTCTTTATATGTAACTCTTATAATTGTGACAAATTATAATCAATTTGACCATCTACTACTTGAAAAAATATCCACTTTTTTTTCAATATTTCCAGTATTGTGCAGAAATATGTTGTTTTATATTGTTTGACAAATCAAATTCACTCACAAGCCCTCGCAGGACCATGGAAGCCATTGCTAATGTCCCTAGGTTCTCTAAATAGTGCATTGGACGCTCACAATTTGCTAAAAGGCCTTGGAAAACCCCTCTGGAATCTTCATTCATAGAATAAAAGCACCTGTAGAGCGCTGTCAGAAAGGAAGCAAGGGGAATTACATGATTTTCAGCTAATTTGCTTGCAGCTTCCAAATATAAGATTTAAAGCAGCTGCAACATCAGCATTTCAACAAGTCCACAGACCATCTGTGCAATAGGTGCAATAGCCACTAGTTTTAGCCGAATATTTATTTATATTAATTTTTTGAGTTTTTTTCCCCCCAATTATCAAAAAGGGACATACTGGGATTAAAAGAATACTGTGTTTTTTTCCCCGAACTTTCAATTATTTTCTGCCCCTGTAGAAAGAAATACTGAAGAAATGAATGTAATTTAATAACCTTCCTACTAGTGCATATTGCGATCTTAAATAAAATATAACTTTTATATTGACATTTGAGATTGCCATGCAGCAAGCGAAGACGTCCTTTGAAATTAAAAAGCCACAGGTTCTACCCAGCCATATTATTTATATTGAATTCCTAACAATTAATATTTCATTAGTAGTTATTTGTACACCTTATAGAACTGGGGTCTCAAATTAGAATGAGGTCCAGGGCTATTAAAAAAATCCCATCCAAATTGTTAAATTTAGGTTTGGGCTACACCGCAACTCTGGCCGCGAAAGAGACAAAATCCTCCACACTGCACCCATGAATACAGATATGCACCACAGCAATAGCCTCCGGGCAACCCACCATTCAAAATAAACTGATAAGACAGCACTATGACGCCCAATAACTATATTATCAGTCACTTTTCCCACAATAAAAATATTAACTAATTAGCCACTGTGCCTCTCCCCTCCAAGTCATTACAAGTCCATGTCCTTTGTGCTATTCCCTGCAATGTCTTGCAATTTTATGTCCTCTCTTCCACCCACCCACAACTTATTACAATTCTATGTCCTCTCTTCCACCCACCCACAACTTATTACAATTCTATGTCCTCTCTTCCACCCACCCACAACTTATTACAATTCTATGTCCTCTCTTCCACCCACCCACAACTTATTACAATTCTATGTCCTCTCTTCCACCCACCCACAACTTATTACAATTCTATGTCCTCTCTTCCACCCACCCACAACTTACTACAATTCTATGTCCTCTATTCCACCCACCCACAATTTATTACAATTCTATGTCCTCTCGGCCCCTAAGGGCATGTTTCCACGGTACGGATTGGCAGCACTTTGGATGCAGCTCCGTCCAAAGCGCTGCCGGCTTTTGTATGCACGATAGTTCCTCATGTGTTCATTGAACCATCCGGAATCACCACATCCTATACATTGGACTGTGATATTTATCTTGCAGAGACAGAGTGTTTGCACAAGATAAATTGACATGCTGCAGTCTAGAAAGGCGCGCCACATGTGCGTATATGCAAGTCTACCACCTGTGTCTTTGAACGCATAGTGAAGATGAGATTTCATAAAATCCCCTCCACTATGCTGTAACATCTGGACGCTACAGCTGTACGCAGCATCCAATCCGCAGCGTTTCGTGACCATGGAAACATACCCTTAGTCACTGAAATTCCATATCTTATCCAGTCCCCATCACTAATTCATTACAATTCCATGTCCTCTCCCCACCCCCACGTCCCACCATTTAGAACAATTACAAATCTCTTCCCGCTCTCCAATTCATTACAATCACCCCCTGTTCATTAAAATCCCGTCATCCCCCAATTCATTACAACTTCATATTCTCTCTCCCACTCACATACCCAGTTCATTACAAATCTGTCTTCTTCCCAATCATTCCAATTCCTTACAATTTCATGTCCTCACTGCTGGGCGGTGAGGATGTTATGCAATTTTTACTTTTACCTATGTGTGATTTATGTGTTACAATGTCTTTATTGATAAAACTTGTTAAAACCCTTAATAAAAATTACAGTTGTAAAAAAAAAATTCCATGCCCTCTCTGCCGTTACTTCCTCTTGTCCAATTTCTTCCAATTTTGTGTCCTCTCTCATTACAATGTAATGTCCTCTCTCCTAAATGCCCATTCAATTCATTACAATTGTGTGTCCTCTCATCTCTCTTCATCTGTAGCCGGCAAGATGAAGTCCATTGAGCTGAGTCATGGAGGAAGTGCTAAAAATGGTTTACTCTACAACTTCCTATTGCCGGCAGGGGAACTGCAGAAATGCTCAATGACCCGTCATGCATGCTGCCAATGGCGTCAAAAAAGTCTATAATGATGGCAATCTTGCCCTTGGCCCCACTGGAACCTCTGCCCCAGCCCAGATTGCCCTCATAATATTCCGTCCCAAGCTGCGGGCTGTAAGAAATTGCTTCGTGGGCCATATGTTTGGCCTGGACACACTCAGCTGAATGCCTGATACTTACATGTGTTGTCCATGGAGTCTCATGTAAGCAAAACTGTTCTAAAGTAACAAAAACAAAAAAACACTGCTCTGACGATCCGGGGCAGATGCTCATGCAGTCCTAAAAATGATGTTGTCTTACCCCGTAAACATTATTATAAAGTGCTAGTTACTAGATGTCTTCCTCCTGCAAACTAGCAGCAGAGACAATAAGAAGGAATACAGGAACTGCGGCCGGGCCTTTGCCTATCTGCTCCTGCTCTTCTGTCTGTTAGGGCTTGGTCACACATCAGCATTCTGCATCAGTGTTTCTTCAGTATTTCTATGTCAAAACCAGGACAGAAACTTACAGAGAAAACTATAATTGAATGATTGACACCTGTTCTGAGACACTCCTGGTTTTGGCATAAAAATGAAATACTGATGTGTGAATAAAGCCTCATACTTCACACAGTCATAACAGAGTTGAGAACTTTTAGTTCAGGACAGTCAAGCCACTGGACAATGTAAGGAGCAATGCATGCTGGGAAGTGAGGGAAGGGAAGTTCCAGTACCTATAATGCAGACAGAATATGGATGAACATAAACTTTCCACTCCAAAAGAATGGATGTCACGTTGCAGAGCCTGAGACTTGGGACAGTTCCTGCCAGTAGGAGACTGAAAATCAGGTGCTGTGGGGAACAAGGACAACTAGACCACGCTTTTCCACAGGCTTTGTGTATGTAGCATCACACGGGCATGCTTTAAAACTTTATGGTACATCACAAAAAGCATGAGAATTAAAGATCTACAGCAAAAAACAACCCTTATTTCGATTCCTTGAAGTGTGTGTGTTTATGTGAGAAATCTGTGCTACAGAACGGTCTCATTCAAACAGAAGTATTCTTATCAGTCTTTTCCATCTGTATTTTTACGCCAAAAGCAGGAATGGAACAGACAGAAAGTAAACTGCAAGTAAAATTGCAGCTTCTCAGTGTTTTGTACTTTGAATAAGGCCTTAGGCTTTAAAGGTTCACGAAGCCTAATGAAAGACAACGAAAAAGAAGTTTTCCTGCTTTTTAATTAGGATCAAAGACTGAATTTAATATAATAAACAGCTCTGAAAGACAATTTAATAAAAGAATGAAATGAAAAAGTGACAAACAAAACTATTAAATCTCATCAGCTGCAGTTTATAAAGAGACTCTTAAATGCTCCCTATTTATATATATATTTATCACCAACTTTTACACTGATTTTAGTGTTTTCATTTTTCACACTGCCGGGTCATCCATAGAGAGTAAAATTAGGTTTTATCTTAGGGTAAAATCTATAAGTAACTGGTTTCTGAAGACATTGGACCAGAGTTTTAATTAAAATTCTCTAAAATATTACTAGTAATGCATTTTAAATGCCACAAATACCAGTTTATATGTTATCATGTGTGATACACACTTCAGCTACAGATACCGCTTCCATTCTCTATTAGACCAAATGGAACTGTTATACATTTTATTCATTACATATACAGCACTGCCATCTAGTGGTACAGCAGAAAAGTGGTCCATTGACGGACACACTATATTGCCCTGACAATTGCCACCTGAGTTTTAGTTTTGAATACATATATGAAGTAATTAATACACACCATTTATTTCATATCCACACAAATGATAAAAGTATGTGTGCAATATATGTCTGGATTCATAACATTTTCCCATCTTCTACCAATTCACAATATAGCAGCAAAAATAATGATTCCTACAGAAGACCTAATCATGAAGAACTTCTGTAAGGCTAACTACATATTTGGATCAGTACAGCCAGCACCAGCTATGGCTATACGATGAATGCAACGGCTGAATATTCCCATAAAGCTATTAAATACAAATATATTAGAGATCCCTGTATTCTTGTATGGTTTATACAGGCAACATAGTAGTGTGCGAGTGGCCTAACATACTGTGTGTGAGTTAAATGGGTTGTTCAGTCTTAAGCTACAAGTCTGCAGTCCATATTTACAGATACCTGCTGGAACATGTGCATGGATGGCACCTGTCCAGTAACTAACATAAATCTCCTTGGCATCCACTGTGGACATTTTTTGTGAAAGGGGCTGTGTGGTCTTAAGTTACAAGTCTGCAGTTACTCTGCACGCTGTGAGGATTCTCCTGTGCCGGGAGCGAGCGGGCATGTGAGTGCAAGTGTATGACATAAATACTCCGAACAACATTCCAACTAGATGGGCGCCTCCTCACTGAATGCAAGTGTATTGAGCAAGGACAGAAGCAGTCCAGCCAGAATGTGGTCAGGAATATGCATATCACACACTTTCGGTCACATGACCGCTCGCTCCCGTCGTGGGCACTGAGAATATTCACAGCGTGCAGTGTGCGCAATATGAGAATTCACAAGTCTGCAGTCACAGAGTAACTGCAGACTTGTAGCTTAAGAAGTAACTGCAGACTTGTAGCTTAAGACCAGACAACCACTTCCACAAAAAATGTCCACAGTGGATGCCAAGGAGATTTTTGTTAGTTTTGTTCAAAAGAACTGGACAGGTGCATACTGGCCCTGCCATCCGTGCACACGTTCCAGCAGGCATCTGTAAATATGGAAGTGAACGACACTGGATAAACTTAATGACATTGATTATTATCTCATGACAATTGTACCTATGGAAGTGTAAAATATGTGCGGCTGCAAGAGAACAGCCATATACTGAATTAATGTACTGAAAGAAGAAACATGGGCAAGTATATGGATCTCACAACTTTGACAAGGATTAAATATTAATGGCTTGTAGCCTGGGTAAGCAGGTGTTGTGGAGCGTTCCCAGTAAGCACTGGTTAGTACCTAATAAAAGTGGTCCAAAGAAGGAAAAGTGATCCAAATAACCAGGATCACGAGTGCCCAAGACTCATTGGTGTGTGTGGGTAGTGAGTGCTAGGTCATCTCGTCTGGAAACCTCTTTTAATGGTAGCTAGATATGAAAGATGTCAGGACACATAGGGCATTGTAGTGTGTGGAGCTGTTAGGCAATTCTCGGCTTCACATTATACCTCACACAACCTGGTCACTTCATCCAATGATAATCCATAAATTTTGTGCTGGCTTATTCATGTGTGTGTATATGCCAATATCTGGCTTGTACAGCTCTATGTGTACCAGTAATGGGTTAATTAGGGTCCTTTTAGGACCTGGCTCCCCTGTTACCAGGTTGTAGCTCGGATACATGTGCATCAGAGTGCAGCAGAGTTTGTATCAGAGTGCAGCAGGCAGTGTTTGTATCAGAGTGCAGCTGACAGGATCTGAAGTAGAGTGCAGCAGGCAAAATCTGCTTAAGAGTGCAGCAGGCAGGATCTGCATTAGAGTGCAGGAAGCAAGGTCTGCAATTGAGTGCAGCGGGGACCGGTATGCAACCTTACACAAGTTAGACTATGAAACAGGAAGGTTGCACAGGCACTTCCCCAGTGGGGAGGAATGCAACATATACATAATGTCCCACAGCCATTGGCTGGGTAGGAAATAGCAAGTGCATGAACTGGCCCTTTAAGAGGGTGGGATCCCACGCGCGCGTGCCCTAAGGACATGGTTAGAGGACGGTATGAAAGCATGCAGAGCATGGGGAAGGGAAGAACTGTATGGAGCATGGGTGACTGAAGATACACGCAGGAGACCCTGCCAATCAGAGCATGGATCCGGTGTGGTGCTAACACCATACACCAGTGTTTTCTTCTTCAAAAGTTTTGTGCACCTATTGTAACTCAACAGTTATATGTAGTGCCACCTCCATGTTTGAGACAGTAGCAGTGCAACTGTAAGGTGCCCAGGGCGGTAGCCATGAGAGGAATGCTGCTTTATAATGCCCTGGCACTTTACAAACACAGTGTCCCAGTCCTTAAATGTTGTGCTCTGTACTTTGCATTGCTCTCAATTGCAGGCTGGAGGCCTTCGCTGTCTCCACAACCTCAGCTCAACTTTACTGGACAGATCAAGTACATCAGTCTGTTGTCCATCAATCTGTTACGTCTCCCTCACACAGTTCTTCATCTGGCTTCTTCTGTATGGAAGAGATTAAGGAACACTGCTTGATGTCTTGTTTGGGCCATAGGCCCCGACCATTGCAGAAAAGTCCACAGGAAATTTGGTACGACCTCATGCTGCCAGAACGATATGCACTCCACGTGCCTACAGCCAACTGCCCTTGAACTTGATCTTCACATGAGCCACACACTTACTTTACCTAAATAAACCAGGAAGTGTTTTCCCTTTTTCTTGACCTCACCTCTCCCATCCTGCACTGGTCCCAACATTTAACTATATCATACACTGTACCTATCACTTAGACACTAATAAGAGATACCACTACCTATCTAATTCTATCTGTCACTGCTCTGAGCCCTAAACCCTAATCTATATCTGTCCTATGCTTTCCCTACCTGTGAGCTGAGTGTACCAGAGTTACCTTAGGGGTTAACTTGCAGTACAGACACAGCAGCATCAGAACATATCACACTTTGCATTAGTTATAACATTTTACATGTCATCATAAAACCCAATAAAACCGCATGTCAATATTCACACTACACAATTTGTTGTCTTCAGGGGCAAGTACACGACAGCCTCAGTCACACCTTTACACAGCCATGCAGGTTAAATAAAGATTTACGTTTTTGTGCCCTTATACAATAATGATGTCACCCAGTACATTTCTACTATAATTATGCTCACACAAGTATTAACTGTATTTGTGTTTTTAAAATACAGATTCATTTAAAATCACTGCCTCTCCTGAAATCCTGGCAAGCCCATTCACTTCCAGGCTTGGTAGCAGTCGCACCCCCTGCGAATGCGATTATTATACCACTGTGTATTAGCGTATTCAGTAACAATGGCTGGAACATTGTATAAAAGAAGCACTTTTACTTCCTGTGTTCCTCCTATCTTGTCATAGATTGTAAGCCCTCGTGAGCAAGGCCCTCACTCCTAGTGTTCTAATTGTTGATTTGTTTGTTTCTCTGCATTAATGTCTGATTACATTTCGACATGCATCCTCTGAACTGCAAGGTGCTGCAGGACATGTTTATGTTGTCACGTTCAGACACGAGTAAGTCCGGCGGACAACACAGTACACAAAAACGAAGGGATGGAAAAAGGAGAGGAAGGCCCTAACGGTAGACAGCAAGGGATGGGACTCCTCCTGACACCAACCTGTGCCTGTCCCTAAGTTCCCATAATGCCCTATGCGGGTCCGAATAGAAAAACTCTATTATCGACAATCAGCTGATGGGTCATGTGACTATTTAAAGAAATGTGGGAGTGGTTATCAACCATCATCTGTTGAGCTTCCTAAAAGAAGCTGCCAGCAAGAACTCTTGCTGGACCAAATGGAAAAACAAAATTTAAACTACAGCAGACCCAGAGCTGCCACGAATCTCATAATGAATCGTGACAGTACCCCCTTTCAACGAGGGGCCTCTGGACCCTTAAGACTGGACTTCACTGGAAATGAAAAAACGGCAAGGACACCTCAATCCACTGGTATACACCTGCGTAGTCCCCTGATCCTCAAGGCCATGGCAAACGCAGCCCGATGGTGATAGTAATAACATAGGCTCCGGGGGCGCAACAAATCTCCAGAACAACGACCTGTGGAACATGTTATGTACATGCATCACTGGGGGTAACTCCAACTGGAATGTCCCAGGGCTGAGAACGTCTGCTACCCTATATGGCCCAATCACCCTGGAACTCCAAATCCCAGATGTGTACTTCCACCTGATGTTTTTAGTGGATGCACACATGTACTCATTCACACACAGGTCCGGACCTGAACGTTTATTACGATGCATACATTTGCCACAAGATGGTACTCACTTTGAAGGACAGACAACAGAGGCATCCTCCATGTCACCAATCTCATACCCTCAGAATATTCAGAGGTAACAACCACCCTACCCTGACCACTCTTCCCGGGAGGACACCGAGACTCAAAGTTCATTTGAGGTGTAGGTAGATTCTTGCCCCTATTCCCTGATAGCACCTTAGCTGCCTCCACCAGAGAAGAAGGACGGCAGAGATCATAGCTCCCAGGCAACAGTTTTTACAAAACTTGCTCCAACGGATTATTTCTCTGGACCCCCAAACATTGACCGGATTGTGTTTTTTCAGCCAGGGATGGCTTAAGATGATGGGAGTAGGCATACCCTCCAAGACCTAGCACAACATGAAGTCTTCATGAAGAGACCCTATGCGCAAGTTCACATCATGTACGACTTGGGTAAAACTCTTCTAGCTGAGAGAAAGAGAATCAATCGCACAAATAGGAATGGGTCTCGTCAGTGTCCTTCTGATCAGACCATGGGTCAAAGCAAAGTGAGAATCCACCAAACTGAGACTATTCTGGTTCTTGTAGGTAGTGGAGCTGAAGTCAGTTTTCCCACCAACCACTATTTCAGCAGAAATGGTAAACCGAGACGAAAAAGTGGAGGAAATGTACACACCCTGGTTGTCTCCCTCCAAACAACTGGGGAAACACGGCTTTTGTGATGGAGTACCAATTTTGGCGTGAGATGGACAGACTTTAATATAATGATCAGTAAGACCACAGTAAAAACATGCCCCTGTCCCACAGTGAACCGCAGGTTACTTAGTTTGAGAGGAGACTCCCCCTAACTGCATGGGTTAATTTGTCAGCATCTGTGTATCCTCCTCTCTAGGAAGAACAACAGAGGGCATAGTCAGTGTTTGTCTCTCCCTGAGGTGTCTATCCACCCTGATAGCAAGGGCCGTGGCGGCCTCCAACGACCTAGGAGTAGCATATTGCACCAGAGAATCTTGAAGCGTAGCTGACAGACCTTGACAAAAATGACTCTTAAGGGCAGGGTCATTCCATTGAGTGTCAGTGGCCCATCTCTGGAACTCCGAGCAGTACTCCTCAGCTGGCTGGCCCCCCTGCTTGATCTGAAGGAGTTTGGATTCAGCCAGGGAGACGCCTTCAGGAACCCCATACACCAGCGAGAGAGCAGCAAAAAACTTATCCACCAACTGCAAAGATGGTGAGTCAGTCAGCAGGGAGAAGGCCGAAGACTGGGGATCACCCTTCAGAAGGGACACTACAATCCCCACTTATTGTACCTCACCCCGTGAGGAACAAGGGAGGAGCCTGAAATACAATCTACAGGCTTCCTTAAAAAACATAAATGTATTCTTCCCACCAGAGAACTTGTCAGGGAAAGACATCTTAGGTTCCGATTTAGCCTGGGCATGAGCTGAGACCAAGAACCCAGACTCAAGCTGAAGCTGCTGTACCACCTGAGACTGCAAGTCCATAACCTTATCCGTTAGGGTCTGGATCATGAGTGCAAAAGCCTCAGCTTGAGCTATAGGGTTTCCGGAAAAATGGTAGGGTCGGTAATAATGTCACGGTTGGACAGGGGTAAGTCTGGCGGACAACACAGTGTACAAAAACGATAAGCTGGAAAAGGAAACAAGGGATGGTACACCTCCTGATACCAACCTGTGCTTGTCCCTAAGCTTCCTTAACTCTCTATGCGGGTTTGAACAGAAGAACTCTATTACCAACGATCAGCTGATGGGTCATGTGACTATTTAAACGAAGGAGGGAGTGGTTACCAACCAACATCAGCTGACCATCCTAAAAAAAGCTGCCAGCAAGATACTACTGGACCAAAAGGAAAAAAATAACATTTAAATTACAGCAGAACCATAGCTGCTACAAATATTATAATGAATTCTGACAGATGCTTTATACATAAAGATTATAATAAGATTATTAACAGGCATTTTATATATTTATTCTGATAGATGTCCTTAAAATCAAATTTCTATTTTTTTTTTTTTTTACAAAAAAAAATTACTAAAATGAATTGCATTAATTATATTGGAAACAAAAGAAAGGATATTTTTCCGGAAAAGCAAGTGAATGAATAACTCACATTCCAAAGTGAATGACAGTGACTTTCTGGAAGCCCAAACACTTTCTTGATGAGAAAAACAAAAGTGAGACTAAATCACAGCTGCACAGAGAACATGCCAAGGCTTTCAGCCTCTAACTTTTCATTGTGCACAAGCTACTTGTTTTTTCAGGGTTTTTTATTATTTATTTACTAATACAAATACTGTATTCTAAATGTATAACATTTGTGATACTTTTACTCAGTGACCAACTTATCTTTAATAAACTTAAGACAAGGGGGCAACAACAGATCCACTGACTCTTGAGCTCAGTACATTAGATTTGTCAAGTACAGAGTAACCCTCTATTCCCATATGCCATTTTTTGGCTGAAGATTCTAAACGTTACAGCATCCAAAGTCATACTGCACACTTAAAGGGGTTTTCCACTTTCAAAAATTATAGCCCCAAATGGTTTTATACATATAAAATAACAAACACTTAAGTACTCATCTTGGCTATACCAGAGCCAGCTCTCCGTCAGCTTTACAGTGCATATTGCCACTGCAGCCAATCAGTGAGCTCAGCTGCACATGTCATGTACATTGGCAGAGTGTAGTCTTATCTTAATCGCTGCTGCCTGTACACAGAGTTCGGAGCAGCAGTGGAAAGGTGATTTTGGACCCGAGGAAGGTGAGTACATGCTGTGTTTGTTATTTATATGAAAGCAAGCCTTTAAGGCCATATTTTTCAAAGGTGGAAAACCCCTTTAACTTCTTCACTTACCAAGCCTGTTACTTCTAAACCAGGTCAAATTTTTCAATTCTAACCAGAGTCACTTCATGTGGTAATAAGCTAATAACTCTGGAACGCTTCAAAGAATTATTATTTATTATTATTATAGCGCCATTTATTCTATGGCACTTTACATGTGAAAAGAGGTATACATAATAAAAACAAGTACAATAACCATAAACAAAACAAGTCACTGACTGGTACAATAGGAGAGAAACCTGTCCGCGAGGGCTCACAGATCCTACTAATTCTGAGACTGTTATATTGTGACATATTCTACTTCAGAATAGTAATAAAATTTGTTCAATATGACTTGCGCTTATTTGTGAAAAAATCCAAACTTTGGCGAAATTTTGCAATTTTCAAACTTTTAATTTTTATTACACCAGAGAGTTATGTCACAAAAAATAGTTTGTCACATAAAAAATAACATTTCCCATATGTCTACTTTACATATGTCTACTTTACATATATCTCTACTTTAGTTTTTTCTGAAAACAGTGAAAAAAATGGAAATTTGGTGAAAATTTTGAAAATTTCGCAATTTTCCAACTTTTAATTTTTATGCCCTTAAATCACAGAGATATGTCACACAAAATACTTAATAAGTAACATTTCCCACATGTCTACTTTACATCAGCACAATTTTGGAACCAACATTTTTTTTGTTAGGGAGTTCTAAGGGTTAAAAGTTGACCAGCAATTTCTCATTTTTACCACACCATTTTTGTTTAGGGACCACATCACATTTGAAATCACTTTGAGGGGACTATATGATAGAAAATACCAAAGTGTGACACTATTCTAAAAACGGCACATCTTAGGGTACTCAAAACCACATTCAAGAAGTTTATTAACCATTCAGGTGTTTCACAGGAATTTTTGGAATGTTTAAAAAAAATGAACATTTAACTTTTTTTCACAAAAATATTTACTTCACCTCCAATTTGTTTTATTTTACCAAGGGTAACAGGAGAAATTGGACCCCAAAGGTTGTTGTCCAATTTGTCCTGAGTACGCTGATACCCCTTATGTGGGGGTAAACCTTTGTTTGGGCATATGGCAGAGCTCGGAAGGAGCGCCATTGGACTTTTCAATGCAAAATTGACTGGGACGCCATGTCGTGTTTGGAGAGCCCCTGATGTGCCTAAACATTGAAACCCATCACAAATGACACCATTTTGGAAAGTAGACCCTTAAGGAACTTATCTAGATGTGTCGTGAAAACTTTGAACCTCCAAGTGTTTCACTACAGTTTATAACGCAGAGCCGTGAAAATAAAAATTATTTTTTTCAACACAAATTATTTTTTAGCCCCCAGTTTTGTATTTTCCCAAGGGTAACAGGAGAAATTGGACTCCAAAAGTTGTTGTCCAATTTGTCCCGAATACGCTGATACCCCATATGTGGGAGGGGGGAACCACCGTTTGGGCGCATGGCAGAGCTCAGAAGGGAAGGTGCACCATTTGGAATGCAGACTTAGATGGATTGGTCTCAAGGGATCACGTTGCATTTGCAGAGCCCCTGATGTACCTAAACAGTAGAAACCCCCCACAAGTGACCCCATATTGGAAACTAGACCCCCCAATTAACTTATCTAGATGTGTTGTGAGAACTTTGAACCCCCAAGTGTTTCACTACAGTTTATAATGCAGAGCCGTGAAAATAAAAAAACATTTTTTTCCCCAAAAAATATTTTTTAGCCCCCAGTTTTGTATTTTCCCAAGGGTAACAGAAGAAATTGGACCCCAAAAGTTGTTCAATTTGTCCCGAGTACGCTGATACCCCATATTTGGGGAGAAGCACCGTTTGGGCACATGGCAGAGCTCGGAAGGGAAGGAGCGCTGTTTGGAATGCAGACTTAGATGGATTGGTCTGCAGGCGTCATGTTGCATTTGCAGAGCCCCTGATGTACCTAAACAGTAGAAACCCCCCACAAGTGACCCCTTATTGGAAACTAGATCCCCCAAGGAACTTATCTAGATGTGTTGTGAGAACTTTCAACCCTCAATTGTTTCACTACAGTTTATAATGCAGAGCCGTGAAAATAAAAAATCTTTTTTTTCCACAAAAATTATTTTTTAGCCCCCGATTTTGTATTTTCCCAAGGGTAACAGGAGAAATTGGACCCCAAAAGTTGTTGTCAAATTTGTCCTGTGTACGCTGATACCCCATATGTTGGGGTAAGGACCTGTTTGGGCGCATGGGAGCACTGTTTTACTTTTTCAACGCAGAAT
This sequence comes from Ranitomeya variabilis, assembly GCF_051348905.1. Classification (NCBI taxonomy): domain Eukaryota; kingdom Metazoa; phylum Chordata; class Amphibia; order Anura; family Dendrobatidae; genus Ranitomeya; species Ranitomeya variabilis. Next base: position 165,557,146 of record NC_135237.1, read on the forward strand.
TGGCTGGAATTGAGATCGGACGCCATGTCGCGTTTGGAGAGCCCCTGATGTGCCTAAACAGTGGAAAACCCCCCAATCATAGCTGAAACCCTAACCCGAACACACCCCTAACCCTAATCCCAACCATAACCCTAACTACACCCCTAACCCTAATCCCAACCGTAAATGTAATACAAACCCTAACTTTAGCCCCAACCCTAACTTTAGCCCCAACACTAAGGCTGCCGTCACATGTTCAGTATTTGATCAGTATTTTACATCAGTATTTGTAAGCCAAAACCAGGAGTGGAACAATTAGAGGAAAAGTATAATAGAAACATATGCACCACTTCTGCATTTATCACCCAATCCTGGTTTTAGCTTACAAATACTGATGTAAAATACTAACCAAATACTGCTAGTGTGACTACAGCCTAACCCTAACCCTAACTTTAGCCCCAACCCTAACTTTAGCCCCAACCCTAACTTTAGCCCCAACCCTAACCCTAACTTTAGCCCCAACCCTAACCCCAACCCTACCTTTAGTCCCAACCCTAACCATAACTTTAGCCCCAACCCTAACCCTAATGGGAAAGTGGATATAAATACATTTTTTTTTAATTATTTTTCCCTAACTAAGGGGGTGATAAAGGGGGGTTTGATTTACTTTTGTAGCTTTTTTTTAGCAGATTTTTATGATTGGCAGCCGTCACACACTTAAAGACGCTTTTTATTGCAAAAAATAGTTTTTGCATCTCCATATTTTGAGAGCTATAATTTTTCCATATTTTGGTCCACAGGGTCATGTGAGGTCTTGTTTATGGCGGGACGAGTTGACGTTTTTATTGGTAACATTTTCGGGCATGTGACTTTTTTATAGCTTTTTGTTCCGATTTTTATGAGGTAGAATGAACAAAAACCAGCTATTTATGAATTTATTTTGGGGGGGCGCTTATACTGTTCCAAGTTTGGTAAAATTGATAAAGCAGTTTTATTCTTCGGGTCAGAACGATTACAGTGATACCTCATTTATATCATTTTTTATGTTTTGGCGCTTTTATACGATAAAAACGATTTTATATAAAAAATAATTATTTTTGCATCGCTTTATTCTGAGGACTATAACTTTTTTATTTTTTCGTTGATGACGCTGTGTGGTGGCTCGTTTTTTGGGGGACAAGATGACGTTTTCAGCGGTAACATGGTTAATTACATCTGTCTTTTTGATCGCGTGTTATTCCACTTTTTGTTTGGCGGTATGATAATAAAGTGTCATTTTTTGCCTCGTTTTTTCTTTTTTTATGGTGTTCACTGAAGGGGTTAACTAGTGGGACAGTTTTATAGGTTGGGTCATTACGGGTGCGACGATACTAAATATGTGTACTTTGTTTTTTTTTATTTAGATAAAGAAATGTATTTATTGGAACAATATATTTTTTTCTTTATTTAGGATTTTTTTTTTACACATGTAAATAAATTTTGCTTTTACTTTTTTACATTGCCCCAGGGAAGGACATCACAGTAAAGTGACAGATCGCTGATCTGACACTTTGCAATACACTGTGTCAGATCAGCGATCTGACAGGCAGTGAAGGGAGGCCTCCCGGCGCCTGCTCTGAGCAGGCGCTTGAAAGCCACCTCCCTGCAGAACCCGGAAAGCCCCCCATGGCCATTTTGGATCTGGGCCTGCAGGGAGGAGGAGGTAGGAGACCCTCGGAGCAACGCGATCACATCGCGTTGCTCCGAGGGTCTCAGTGAAGCACGCATCGAGCCCCTTCCCTGCGCAATGCTTCCCTGTGCTGCCGGAACGCTGCGATCATCTTTGATCGCAGTGTGCTGGGGGTTAATGTGCCAGGAGCTGTCCGTGACCGCTCCTGGCACATAGTGCCGGATGTCAGCTGTGATAGTCAGCTGACACCCACCCCGATCGGCCACACTCCCCTCCGTGAGCGTGGCTGATCGGTGATGATGTACTATCCTGTCGGTGGTCATACGGGCCCATATCACCTCGACGGGTTAGTAAATCCAATGTCAGAAAGATGTTAAAAGTTGACCAGCGATTTCTCATTTTTCCATTTTAAAAATCATTTTTTAGGGACCACATCACATTTGAAGTGACTTTGAGGGGTCTATATGACAGAAAATACCCAGACGTGACACAATTCTAAAAATTGCACCCCACAAAGTCCTCAAAACCACATGCAATAAGCTATTAGCCCTTCAGGTGCTTCACAGGAATTTTTGGACTGTGGAAGGAAAAAAAAAACATGTAACTTTTTTTCACAAAAATTTTACTTTAGACCCAAATTTTTTTAATTTTCATAAGGGCAACAGGAGCAAATGGACCTCAAAATTTCTTGTGAAAATTCCACCATATGTGGGAGAAATCTACTGTTTGGATGCAAGGCAGGGCTTGGAAGGGAAGGAGCGCCTCTTGACTCTTTGAATGCAAAATTGGCTGGAAGCAAGAGTGAACATTATTCGCGTTTAGAGAGCCCATTTTGGAAACTAGACCCCTCAATGAATGTATCTAGATGTGCGATGAGCACTGTCAACCCCCAGATACTTCTCAGAAAATCATAATGTTGGGCTGTGAAAATAAATTGAATTTCCCCCACAAAATGTTCTTTTAGCCCCAATATTTTTATTTCAACAATAAAAATTGCACCTTCCAATTTGCTGTGCAATTTCTCCTGAATACACTAACACCTCATACGGGGTCAAAAGTACATTTCAGACACAGTGCAAAGCTCAGAAGGGAAGATGCGCCATATTGGAGTTCAGATTTTGCTGCAATGGCTTGAGCTACAGAAATGCCAAACACATGGACCCTAAATGTGTGGGGCTCAGAAGTGAGGGAGCATTTGGATTTGGGAGTGCAGAATTTGCTGGATTTCATTTGGTGAGTGAGGAGCTATAGCACTTTTCCAGAGTCTTTGTGCTACCAGTAATGTGGAAGTCCCTATATTTACATTAACAGATGATGCACCTGAGTGTGGGACTTTTTTGTGGATTGACTTGAAGCTTTTATTGAGAACATTTTACATAATGTTTGGTATCACATTTATCCTGCGCTCTATGCTGAGCACTTACATCGGGGTTTCCATCTAAATCTCTGAATAACATGATTCAGATGAAACTGCCGAGGGAACCATTAACTATAATGAGGCAGCAGAGTTACTCTGGACTCCATCTGACCTCTGTTCAGGGGTGTCCGTCTTTCCAGAGGTGCACAAAACTGTGGCAGACAGCGCTTTTATAAACGCCTAAAAAGACGGACACCACCAGATCATAGGTTAGACGGTGTCTACAGTGTCTCCATCTGCATCATTATAGGAAATCTTCTTATGGTTGTTCCGTCTGAATCACATACTTCAGAGATTTACACGGAGACCCTGGTGTAAGCGCTCAAAGTAGAGCGCAGGATAGAGGTGAGCAGAGCTTTACTGCAATCTTTGGGAGGCTTTGTTGTTTTTAGGTTGCTTTATTGTATGCTGCATTTTGGATGAAAATAAAAGCCCCATGTTTCCTTTATATGGACTGTTTCCGTCTGTCACGGCCATGCTGCCATACAATTACTTGTTACAGCATTCATTTTTGTTGCAATGCTGTCTGATGGTAAAGGAATGCATTAAATCAGTGTTAAAAATGTTACACTTCAGGTGAAAACACTACAAAGCAAGAAACATAGGAAGGAGCTGTGCATGGAGTCCTATTAACAGTAAATTTTATTGCAAAAATAAACAGATTTTGCATATGTCCATTACACACATACTCTACAGTACTCTATACTACAAGACTGTCATTGTTAAATGACCTGCAGCGCTCCAACAAAAATTGGTGGAATCAGATTTTGCTTTAGATTTGGCAACATATTTAACTCTTTACATTGCAGTCGTCAGCATTGTATGCCTACCCACTTGTGTTGCATTTTTTAAGATTTTAAGATTGTGATTACTGTAAATACACAACACAACAAGAGAATAAACCCTTACTTGGTATAGTCCCATCTGATTCAATATATAATCTTGTGGCATTTTCCAAGTTGTATTGGTTTCTAGGTTTGGAACTGCTCACATAATATATCTCTTAACCCCTTAAAAAACTAGAATAATGTAAACAACTTACCGTCTAAAAATTAAACGTCAAAGCACCATGACTCGATAAATAATCATGTTCCTGTGCAGAATTTCAGCAAGTTCTACTCTGCTTTGGAACAACGGAAGGAAGGAAAGTAACGCAAGAGAAATCCCAAAGGATGATAGGATGAAGAAAGCCTAAACAAGCCTACGTGAGAAAATGCGACAAAAGAGAATAGGGAAAGGGAATAGTAGAACGGGAACTAAAGGCAAATTTTATTTTTATTAATGACGTGCAACTGGAATACAGCTGGAAAGAATTTAATCTTTCCACTAATAGTGCCATTAATAAATCATGTCACAATTAAATATTGTCAACAAGCTGTACACTATTTACATTGATCTACATCTGCAAATGGGACACACATAATGGACTGTAAAACTCATCTCATGCTTTCAGTGAGGTTGTAAAGTTTTCTTTTCACCACTAAAATAAGAAATATTTCCATTATCTAATATATAAAGCTGAATGTGTGTGTGTGTGTGTGTGTGTGTGTGTGTGTGTGTGTGTGTGTGCGCGCGCGCGCGCGCGTGTGTGTGTCTGTGTGTGTGTGTGTGTGTGTGTGTGTGTGTCTGTGTGTGTGTGTGTGTGTGTGTCCGGGATTGGCATCTGCACCGTCGCGGCTACGGCCACAAAATTTTGCACAGTCACACGTCTGGACCCCGAGAGCGTCATAGGCTATGTTGTGAGGCAAAATTTTAACCCCAAAGAGTATATACCGTACAGTTGCTAAGGTGGGGCCCCGACATGGGATACTCATCACACATGGGGATATGAACATACACACAAAATGCGCCACACACTACCACGTGCTTGAACACATATACCACCCTCAGCACACATTTCACCACACATACACCAACCTCGCCACATAAAAGTCGAAATACAAAAGTCGCCACTCAAAACTCGCCACGCACAAAACTCGCCACATGCAAAACTCTCCACATACAAAACTAGGCTCACACAAAACTCGCCACACGTGCAAAACTCACCTCATGGAAAACTCGCCACACACAAAACTTGCACACGTGAAAAAATTGCCACATGCACAAAAGTTGCAACACATGCAAAAGTTGCCTCACACAAAACTTGCACATACTCAAAACGCACCACACATAAAACTCGCCATGCGCAAAACTTGCTGCACACAACTTGCTACATTAACCTGTCGCATGCAACTCGACACACAAAAATTTGCTACACGCATGTCGCCACACAAAATTCATCTCACAAAAGTCGCTACATGCATGTCGCCACACGCAACTCAACACACACAACTTGACACATGAAACTGGCCCTAAAACACACACAAGTCTGGTATTATCCTTCAAAAATAAAAATCTGATTAATAAGCAGACAAACTACAAGAGCAACAAATGTACCATATAGGAAATACGGCAGCTGTCAGTCACATGACCTGTCTATTATGTGTATGTGTGAGCTAATATTTACTGCCAGGGGGGAGGGCTTCCTGTTGGCTGGGGATTTATCAGGCTGGCAATTTAACTTACAAATACTGAAGTAAAAATACTGACCAAGTAACGTGTGAACGAGGTCTAATACAGGAGGAAAAGACATACAGGTACATACTATACACAGGGGAGATGACACACAGGTATATACTATATACAGGAGGAGATGACATACAGGTATATACTATATACAGGAGATGACATACAGGTATATACCATATACAGGAGGAGATGACACACAGGTATATACTATATACAGGAGGAAATGACATACAGATATATACTATATAAAAGAGGAGAAGATACATAGGTATATAGAGGAGGAGATGACATACAGCAGGTATATACTATATACAGGGGAGATGACATACAGGTATATACTATATACAGGTGATGACATACAGGCATATACTATATACAGAAGAGATGACATACAGGTATATACTATATACAGGAGATGACATACAGAAATATACTATATATAGGAGGAGATGACATACAGGTATATACTATATACAGAAGAGATGACATACAGGCATATACTATATACAGAAGAGATGACATACAGGTATATACTATATACAGGAGATGACATACAGAAATATACTATATATAGGAGGAGATGACATACAGGTATATACTATATACAGAAGAGATGACATACAGGTATATACTATATACAGGAAGAGATGACATACAGCAAGTATATACTATTTACAGGGGAGATGACATACAGTTATATACTATATACAGGGGAGATGACACACAGGTGTATACTATATACAGGAGATGACACACAGGTGTATACTATATATAAGGGAGATGACAAAAATGTATATACTGAGGGGAAAATGAGAGGTGTGAGGTGAAAATGAGAGGAGTGAGGGAAAATAGTGGAGTGATCAGAAAATGACAGATGTGAGGTCGAAATTACAAGTGTTAGGGGCGAATGAGAGGAGTGAGGGGGAAAATGAGAGAAGTGAGGTGCTAAATGAGAGGGGTGATGGGAAAATAAGAGAAGTGAGGTGCTATAACTAACCACAGATATTTACTATGCCCAGGCAACGCCGGGCTCTTCAGCAAGTTAGCAATAAATTTGGTTGTTATTTTTATGTAAAGTACTAGTAAAAAGAAAGTATACTGCTTGATCAAATCATAAATCCTATTGAACCCAGCATTAATATCTGTTGTCCTCATGCAAGCTATCAAAGAGATTTGCCGTTTTCATTTTTTTTTTTTTGCTTATAAGGATGCTTTGTCTAAAAATAAGAAAATCTGGCTTACTTTCTGCCTTCTGCTACACTGTGCCGCTTACACTTGTCTTGCAATATCTATATCGGTGCCTGCCCCTTGCTGTCTCTGCTTCTGTCGCCAGGCAGCATTGCACTCTCATTGCAGGTGACGCAAGGTGCCAACTCTAGTTCTGCGCCCTCTAGGACTTGTAGTTCCATCCATGCTGGGAGATCAAGAGTTAACTTTTGACAATGTTTGCTCCCTCCTATTTGGCCTGAACGAGGATGAAAGCTTTTTAAGCCATACCTCCCAACTTTTGAAGATGGGAAAGAGGGACAAAGTTTGCGGCGTGCAAAGTGCGCCACAGCAAATTTAGGCCACGCCTCTGACCACACCCATTCATAATTAGTCACACCCACATCCACGTCCCAACCACACCCATTTAGCACTGCTGATCACACTGTTTCATATACAATAATTAAACAAAAAAATATGGCCACACAGTGCTCCATACCGTATAATGGCCACACATGATGCTCAATACTGTATAATGGCCACACATGATGCTCAATACTGTATAATGGCCACACAGTGCTCCATACTGTATAATGACGGCACATGATGCATGCTCCATACTGTATAATGACCGCACATGATGCTCCACACTGTATAATGACCACACATGATGCTCCATACTGTATAATGAGTGACTGCACATGATGCTCCATATTGTATAATGACCACACATGATGCTCCATACTGTATAATGGCCACACATGATGCTCCATACTGTATAACGACCACACATGATGCTCAATACTGTCTAATGGCCACACACAGTTCTCCATACTGTATAATGTGTTATGGTTCTCAATGGCAAGAGAACATAGCCCAGCAAACATACGAACTAGCTCTTGGAAGGATGGAAACTAAACTGACCATGAACTAAACCTGCCGCACAACTAACAGTAGCCGGGTAGCGTAGCCTGCGTTTTATCCCTAGACGCCCAGCGCCGGCCGGAGGACTAACTAATCCTGGCAGAGGAAAATATAGTCCTGGCTCACCTCTAGAGAAATTTCCCCGAAAGGCAGACAGAGGCCCCCACAAATATTGGCGGTGATTTTAGATGAAATGACAAACGTAGTATGAAAATAGGTTTAGCAAAATTGAGGTCCGCTTACTAGATAGCAGGAAGACAGAAAGGGCACTTTCATGGTCAGCTGAAAACCCTATCAAAATACCATCCTGAAATTACTTTAAGACTCTAGTATTAACTCATAACATCAGAGTGGCAATTTCAGATCACAAGAGCTTTCCAGACACAGAAACGAAACTACAGCTGTGAACTGGAACAAAATGCAAAAACAAACAAGGACTAAGTCCAACTTAGCTGGGAGTTGTCTAGCAGCAGGAACATGCACAGAAAGGCTTCTGATTACAATGTTGACCGGCATGGAAGTGACAGAGGAGCAAGGCTAAATAGCGACTCCCACATCCTGATGGAAACAGGTGAACAGAGAGGATGATGCACACCAGTTCAATTCCACCAGTGGCCACCGGGGGAGCCCAAAATCCAATTTCACAACAGTACCCCCCCCTCAAGGAGGGGGCACCGAACCCTCACCAGAACCACCAGGGCGATCAGGATGAGCCCTATGAAAGGCACGGACCAAATCGGAGGCATGAACATCAGAGGCAGACACCCAAGAATTATCCTCCTGACCGTATCCCTTCCATTTGACCAGATACTGGAGTTTCCGTCTGGAAACACGGGAGTCCAAGATTTTTTCCACAACGTACTCCAACTCGCCCTCAACCAACACCGGAGCAGGAGGCTCAACGGAAGGCACAACCGGTACCTCATACCTGCGCAATAATGACCGATGAAAAACATTATGAATAGAAAAAGATGCAGGGAGGTCCAAACGGAAGGACACAGGGTTAAGAATCTCCAATATCTTGTACGGGCCGATGAACCGAGGCTTAAACTTGGGAGAAGAAACCCTCATAGGGACAAAACGAGAAGACAACCACACCAAGTCCCCAACACAAAGCCGAGGACCAACCCGACGCCGGCGGTTGGCAAAAAGCTGAGTCTTCTCCTGGGACAACTTCAAATTGTCCACTACCTGCCCCCAAATCTGATGCAACCTCTCCACCACAGCATCCACTCCAGGACAATCCGAAGATTCCACCTGACCAGAAGAAAATCGAGGATGAAACCCCGAATTACAGAAAAAGGGAGACACCAAGGTGGCAGAACTGGCCCGATTATTGAGGGCAAACTCCGCTAAAGGCAAAAAAGCAACCCAATCATCCTGATCTGCAGACACAAAACACCTCAAATATGTCTCCAAGGTCTGATTCGTCCGCTCGGTCTGGCCATTAGTCTGAGGATGGAAAGCAGACGAGAAAGACAAATCTATGCCCATCCTAGCACAGAATGCTCGCCAAAATCTAGACACGAATTGGGTACCTCTGTCAGAAACGATATTCTCCGGAATACCATGCAAACGGACCACATTTTGAAAAAACAGAGGAACCAACTCGGAAGAAGAAGGCAACTTAGGCAGGGGAACCAAATGGACCATCTTAGAGAAACGATCACACACCACCCAGATGACAGACATCTTCTGAGAAACAGGAAGATCCGAAATAAAATCCATCGAGATGTGCGTCCAGGGCCTCTTCGGGATAGGCAAGGGCAACAACAATCCACTAGCCCGAGAACAACAAGGCTTGGCCCGAGCACAAACGTCACAAGACTGCACGAAGCCTCGCACATCTCGAGACAGGGAAGGCCACCAGAAGGACCTTGCCACCAAATCCCTGGTACCAAAGATTCCAGGATGACCTGCCAACGCAGAAGAATGAACCTCAGAAATGACTTTACTGGTCCAATCATCAGGAACAAACAGTCTACCAGGTGGGCAACGATCAGGTCTATCCGCCTGAAACTCCTGCAAGGCCTGCCGCAGGTCTGGAGAAACGGCAGACAATATCACTCCATCCTTAAGGATACCTGTAGGTTCAGAATTACCAGGGGAGTCAGGCTCAAAACTCCTAGAAAGGGCATCCGCCTTAACATTCTTAGAACCCGGCAGGTAGGACACCACAAAATTAAACCGAGAGAAAAACAACGACCAGCGCGCCTGTCTAGGATTCAGGCGTCTGGCGGACTCAAGATAAATTAGATTTTTGTGGTCAGTCAATACCACCACCTGATGTCTAGCCCCCTCAAGCCAATGACGCCACTCCTCAAAAGCCCACTTCATGGCCAAAAGCTCCCGATTCCCAACATCATAATTCCGCTCGGCGGGCGAAAATTTACGCGAGAAAAAAGCACAAGGTCTCATCACGGAGCAATCGGAACTTCTCTGCGACAAAACCGCCCCAGCTCCGATTTCAGAAGCGTCGACCTCAACCTGAAAAGGAAGAGCAACATCAGGCTGACGCAACACAGGGGCGGAAGAAAAGCGGCGCTTAAGCTCCCGAAAGGCCTCCACAGCAGCAGGGGACCAATCAGCAACATCAGCACCCTTCTTAGTCAAATCAGTCAATGGTTTAACAACATCAGAAAAACCAGCAATAAATCGACGATAAAAGTTAGCAAAGCCCAAAAATTTCTGAAGACTCTTAAGAGAAGAGGGTTGCGTCCAATCACAAATAGCCTGAACCTTGACAGGATCCATCTCGATGGAAGAGGGGGAAAAAATATATCCCAAAAAGGAAATCTTTTGAACCCCAAAAACGCACTTAGAACCCTTCACACACAAGGAATTAGACCGCAAAACCTGAAAAACCCTCCTGACCTGCTGGACATGAGAGTCCCAGTCATCCGAAAAAATCAAAATATCATCCAGATACACAATCATAAATTTATCCAAATAATCACGGAAAATGTCATGCATAAAGGACTGAAAGACTGAAGGGGCATTAGAAAGACCAAAAGGCATCACCAAATACTCAAAGTGGCCCTCGGGCGTATTAAATGCGGTTTTCCACTCATCCCCCTGCTTAATTCGCACCAAATTATACGCCCCACGAAGATCTATCTTAGAAAACCACTTGGCCCCCTTTATGCGAGCAAACAAATCAGTCAGCAGTGGCAACGGATATTGATATTTAACCGTGATTTTATTCAAAAGCCGATAATCAATGCACGGCCTCAAAGAGCCATCTTTCTTAGCCACAAAGAAAAAACCGGCTCCTAAGGGAGATGACGAAGGACGAATATGTCCCTTTTCCAAGGACTCCTTTATATATTCTCGCATAGCAGCATGTTCAGGCACAGACAGATTAAATAAACGACCCTTAGGGTATTTACTACCCGGAATCAAATCTATGGCACAATCGCACTCCCGGTGCGGAGGTAATGAACCAAGCTTAGGTTCTTCAAAAACGTCACGATATTCAGTCAAGAATTCAGGAATCTCAGAGGGAATAGATGATGAAATGGAAACCACAGGTACGTCCCCATGCGTCCCCTTACATCCCCAGCTTAACACAGACATAGCTTTCCAGTCAAGGACTGGGTTATGAGATTGCAGCCATGGCAATCCAAGCACCAACACATCATGTAGGTTATACAGCACAAGAAAGCGAATAATCTCCTGGTGATCCGGATTAATCCGCATAGTTACTTGTGTCCAGTATTGTGGTTTATTGCTAGCCAATGGGGTGGAGTCAATCCCCTTCAGGGGTATAGGAGTTTCAAGAGGCTCCAAATCATACCCACAGCGTTTGGCAAAGGACCAATCCATAAGACTCAAAGCGGCGCCAGAGTCGACATAGGCATCCGCGGTAATAGATGATAAAGAACAAATCAGGGTCACAGATAGAATAAACCTAGACTGTAAAGTGCCAATTGAAACAGACTTATCAAGCTTCTTAGTACGCTTAGAGCATGCTGATATAACATGAGTTGAATCACCGCAATAGAAGCACAACCCATTTTTTCGTCTAAAATTCTGCCGTTCACTTCTGGACAGAATTCTATCACATTGCATATTCTCTGGCGTCTTCTCAGTAGACACCGCCAAATGGTGCACAGGTTTGCGCTCCCGCAGACGCCTATCGATCTGGATAGCCATTGTCATGGACTCATTCAGACCCGCAGGCACAGGGAACCCCACCATAACATCCTTAATGGCATCAGAGAGACCCTCTCTGAAATTCGCCGCCAGGGCGCACTCATTCCACTGAGTAAGCACAGCCCATTTACGGAATTTCTGGCAGTATATTTCAGCTTCGTCTTGCCCCTGAGATAGGGACATCAAGGCCTTTTCCGCCTGAAGTTCTAACTGAGGTTCCTCATAAAGCAACCCCAAGGCCAGAAAAAACGCATCCACATTGAGCAACGCAGGATCCCCTGGAGCCAATGCAAAAGCCCAATCCTGAGGGTCGCCCCGGAGCAAAGAAATCACAATCCTGACCTGCTGAGCAGGATCTCCAGCAGAGCGAGATTTCAGGGACAAAAACAACTTGCAATTATTTTTGAAATTTTGAAAGCAAGATCTATTCCCCGAGAAAAATTCAGGCAAAGGAATTCTAGGTTCAGATATAGGAACATGAACAACAAAATCTTGTAAGTTTTGAACTTTCGTGGTGAGATTATTCAAACCTGCAGCTAAACTCTGAATATCCATTTTAAACAGGTGAACACAGAGCCATTCCAGGATTAGAAGGAGAGAGAGAGAGAAAGGCTGCAATATAGGCAGACTTGCAAGAGATTCAATTACAAGCACACTCAGAACTGAGAAAAAAAAAAAAAAAAAATCTTCAGCAGACTTCTCTTTTCTCTCCTTTCTCTGTCAATTAATTTAACCCTTTAGGCCGGTCAAACTGTTATGGTTCTCAATGGCAAGAGAACATAGCCCAGCAAACATACGAACTAGCTCTTGGAAGGATGGAAACTAAACTGACCATGAACTAAACCTGCCGCACAACTAACAGTAGCCGGGTAGCGTAGCCTGCGTTTTATCCCTAGACGCCCAGCGCCGGCCGGAGGACTAACTAATCCTGGCAGAGGAAAATATAGTCCTGGCTCACCTCTAGAGAAATTTCCCCGAAAGGCAGACAGAGGCCCCCACAAATATTGGCGGTGATTTTAGATGAAATGACAAACGTAGTATGAAAATAGGTTTAGCAAAATTGAGGTCCGCTTACTAGATAGCAGGAAGACAGAAAGGGCACTTTCATGGTCAGCTGAAAACCCTATCAAAATACCATCCTGAAATTACTTTAAGACTCTAGTATTAACTCATAACATCAGAGTGGCAATTTCAGATCACAAGAGCTTTCCAGACACAGAAACGAAACTACAGCTGTGAACTGGAACAAAATGCAAAAACAAACAAGGACTAAGTCCAACTTAGCTGGGAGTTGTCTAGCAGCAGGAACATGCACAGAAAGGCTTCTGATTACAATGTTGACCGGCATGGAAGTGACAGAGGAGCAAGGCTAAATAGCGACTCCCACATCCTGATGGAAACAGGTGAACAGAGAGGATGATGCACACCAGTTCAATTCCACCAGTGGCCACCGGGGGAGCCCAAAATCCAATTTCACAACAATAATGATCCCACATGATGCTCAATACTGTATAATACCCCCCTTCTGTATGCATGGCTCATCTCCCTCCCATCCCATATACATGGCTCATATCCCCCCTCCTGTATGCATGGCTCATATTCCCCCCCGAAGGCATGGCTCATATTCCCCCCCTGTATGCATGGCTCATATTCCCCCCCTGTATGCATGGCTCATATTCCCCGCTGTATGCATGGCTCATATTCCCCCCTGTATGCATGGCTCATATCCCCCCCCCTGTATGCATGGCTCATATTATCCCCCCTGTATGCATGGCTCATATCCCCCCTGTATGCATGGCTCATATTCCCCCCCCCTGTATGCATGGCTCATATTCCTGCTCCTGTATGCATGGCTCATATACCCCCCCCCCTCTGTATGCATGGCTCATATTCCCCCTCCTGTATGCATGGCTCATATTCCCCCCTGTATGCATGGCTCATATTCCCCCCCTGTGTGCATGGCTCATATTCCCCCCCTGTATGCATGGCTCATATCCCCCTGTATGCATGGCTCATATCCCCCCCCTGAATGCATGGCTCATATCCCCCCCCCCGAATGCATGGCTCATATTCCCCCCTGGATGCATGGCTCATATTCCCCCCTGAATGCATGGCTTATCTCTCCACCCCCGTCCCCGCTCCCTCCCCCATCTTGCATGGCGCGCCAGCTTATGTCCTCCTTCATCCCCCATCCCATACTCACCTGTGCCACACTGCACAGCCGCGCCGACATCCCTCTCGCTCTGTCCCAACTCCCGGCGCAGCACCTTCTTCCTGCGTGAGCGGTCACGTGATACCGCTCATTAAGGTCATGAATATGCGCATATTCATGACCTTAATGAGCGGTACCACATGACCGCTCATTCAGGACGAGCTGTGTACGCCGAGACCAGGCATCGCTCTAGCAAGGTGAGTATCGTCTTCAAGGAGGGTGGGTGGGAGGGAGGCAGGCGGGCGGGCGGCCGGGGGGGCGCGGAGGGGGTTGGTCAGTCGGGAGGTGACCCAGGTCTTGGCTTAACACAGGGCGTGGCTTAACACAAGGGGGCGTGTCGGTTCACTTTTCCTGCTGTCTGCGGGATCAGAGCTTCCCGTGCGGGACTGCGGGGCAAAGCATCAAATCCGGGACAGTCCCGCACAATGAGGGATGGTTGGGAGCTATGATTTAAGCTACTGAAAGATTGTCCACTGCCATGTCCTGCATTAATATCCAGTAGACATTACTGATTTTGACCTCAGCTCATTTTTTTTAAACTATTTTCCTGATTTACGATTCTGTTCCTGCATTGACCTCCTGCTTCCGACCTGGCTACCAGACCATTCTTTTTCCAACTTGGAGCACTGAACAGCAGCTAACTTTGTGACCTAAGGGTCCATGTTAAGTCCAGATCCCTATATAGGATTTAAAGTGTGATGGCCAGGGAAACTCTATGGATCTGAAAAACTGAGTAGCTAATAGCATGTCTGCTCGTGTTAGCCATCTTTAAAGCTGCCAGGTGACCACCAACAGTGTCTCTATTACAGGTCTTTGATGACACATCTACAGCCAATCTCTGAACTCAAGAGTTTTCTGTCATTTATAACAGCATGGCTGCTCAGTCAGTCAGTGTCTGGTGGTAGCAGCCATGTGCTGTACTCGTGATGGCTGTAGCCATGTCAAGAAAGACTGGAAGAAGCAGTGCAGAGGTACTTGAAGCCACAGGGCGGATAAGCAAACATGATTTTCTTATCCATACACAGAGCATCCTTACAAAGTAAGAAAAATTAAACCTGGAAGCTTATAAGCTTATATAAAATAATTCACATATTTTCACTCAAAAGGAGATCTATTTCCAATACAATTACAAAACTAAAATTTCAAAAATATGTTGAACTGGGCTGAATATTCGCAAGCTGTCTGTCATTCATGTTGTATTGCAGACTCATTGATGGTATGAAATAATAGTAACTATTATAATTATTGTGTGTCTGAGAATTTTCATGTTGATAATCACAACAAATAAGGTTTAAATCATTTGTGCCAACTTTCTTGAAACGTCCCTGAGGAGGACACACAAACATTTTTTTCTGGTAGCCACATTCCCTTTTCAGTGTCACACATGCCCCACTGCGCCTATTCCAAACCTCTCCAGGAAAGCAATGTTCCAATAGTCCCAATCTTGGTGAAGTTTTGATGACTCTTGCTGGAGTATAGGAGGGCTTTATTTTTTTCAGCAGAAAAAAAGGCAGCAACACTTACATAGGCCTATTGTGCACTTGTATACTGGGCAGTCACCCCCTCCAGGAGTGGGTATGTGGAGAGTGGCTGTTGATCTGGTATTTTGCACCTGTGTTGCTAACATCTTGCTTTATGGGCTGGCTGCACCCTGCAGTGCATTTGTTCCAAGATCTGGGCAGGTAAGTGTTGCTGCCTTTTTTTCTGCTGTTGAAAATTGAATTTTTGTAGACCTTGAGTCTCTAGTGGCTTTGCTATTTAGTTTCTGTTTTTCAGCAGCCACCTGGACAAGAGGTTTAAACATCAGTGTATTTAAGGAGTTCAGTGCTGGCTTATTTGAATATATATATACTGTATGCCAGCGGTCCCCAACCTTTTTGACCTAGAGAGCCACATTCAGCACTGAGAGAGAGTAGTGAGCCACATTCAGCTCTGAGAGGGGGCCACGAGCAACATCCTGCTCCTGTTCCCCTCAACGTAGTGTCAACCAAAGCCCTGTAATGGGTATAATGATGACCGAAGCTTTTCCACAGAAATCACTCCAAAACAGTACACTGAGATTCGGGGGTTACCACAATGCCCCAATTCAGTATTCTCCCATCAAGGACTCCCAACACACTGTCGCATCTAGCTTCAAGACCCTCCTCTAACAGGTAATATCATCCTCCATAACTAAAACATCTCTAAACCCCTAAGACCAGTATATGTGCATCCAGATCTGCTCTTCTGTGCAGGGCTACTCAAAAATTCACCATTTTGAAATGCACCCTTCATACCTGTTTGCTTGACCTGGAGCTAATGCACCGAGCTGGCTGACAGTCGTGAGCCACAATTCATGGGACCACGAGCCACATGTGGCTCCCGAGCTACAGGTTGGGGACCACTGCTGTATGCTACAGTATGTCCTGAGGAGAAAGTACTTTGTGAAAGGGAAGCTTTAATCACATAATATTGTGTTTCTGCAGTCTAATTAAATGCTATAATCATTGTACAAAGCTTTGGTGTGACTGTGGTCCAACATTTGTCATGAACCGAGATGCAGATGTTCAAAATCATTTACATTCTTGCTTCCCAAACAGCAGACATCTGTGTAAGGAAGCTAGTAGAAAAATACAGATTTCAAAAACTCAAGAGAAAGAGGCCACTCCTCTAAGCTGTAATAAGCAACTTGCCACATTAAAACATCCCACATGTCAACTGTAATTTGGTGCTAATTTCCGACTAAATGAATGTACAGAAACGGAACCTATTTTTTTGATTATTTATTCTTCATCTGGGTTAAACTAGTGATAAAAGGTTGAGAAATATGTTTGCAAAAGGAACACTTAAAACACATTGTGCCATCAGCAAGTAAATGTATGCACAGTCCAATAAATGGCAGATGTTTTCCTTTAAATGTGCTCTACACTGAAAACACATGGACTAAAGAAAGTACTCAAAGGCATAAGCTGGAATGTTTTAAAAGCACGTCTACTGAGCAGTGTGGTTTATCAAGCCAAATAAAAGGTCCAAATGGCAAATGATGCTCCTCCAGGACCCAAAGTGTGATACCTCCTGTTGAGCGAACGGATGTACAACAGACATGTTGGCGAGCTGCTTTAAAGTCACATGGCTTTTTTGCTTTGGATGTGATCTGAAACTTGTCAATTCTGGGTTTGGTTACTGAATGCTTAATTCTGTAACAATATTGTGATGAGATATGTAGACTTAAAAGAAGTAAAAGGCGTTAAAAAAGGACTTGTCACTTGCTCAAAACTTGAGTTAAATAGCATGTAAAAATTGCTGAGCTCCCCCTGATTATGCCATTTTTTCAGTTTTGCATTGTGTTACTCCATTGCAGAGATACTCACATTTGTAGTTTTCTAAGCAAATTATGTGAAATATCTGTTCGTACACCAACTGACGTTTCTTCAGAGTCTTCTCTAGGGCTGCATTTCACACCTCCCTCCCAGATCCTGCCAACCACACCTCAGCAGCATTTGAGACTGCTAAACTGATTGATCAGCTGTGGAGATCTGCTTACCAGCGTGTGGGAAGAAGGGGTGAAGGCACGCTCCCCCAGAAAAGACTCTGAAGACACACCTAGTTGACCTGTAAGCAGAGATTTCACATACTGCATTCCAAAACCAGCAAATGTGAATATTTCTACACTGGAGCAACGCAGTGCAAAACGAAAGAGAGCTATAGAATCAGGGAAACACAGGAATTTTTACCAGATATTTAACTCCATTTTTTCAAGCAAGTGATAGGTCCTGTTTTTACGTTTACTAATAATTATTTATGTTCTCTTGACATTACAAGCTAAAGCTAAATCCTGCGCTACTAGGATGACTCTAACGACTTGTCTCCTTTTGAGATTTGTCAGGTGTTGTACGGTCATGGAGGCTTTATGTGGATTTGAGTAACTACCTTTATGATTCTTTTGATAAAGGAGCGTATTGTTACTATTACTCCATTCAGTCAAGCTCTGTGTACTACCTGTGACACATATGATCTCTGCATCAGCACTTAGAGTCATGGCCAAAAGTGTTGGCACCCTTGACATTTTTCCAGAAAATGAAGTCTTTCTCTCAGAAGTTATTGCAGTTACATGTTTTGTTATACACATGTTTATTTCCTTTGTGCATATTGTAACAACACAAAAAAGGAAAGAAAGTCAAGTTGGACATCATTTCACACAAAAACCCAAAAAAAGGCCAGGCAAAATTGTTGGCACCCTCAACTTAATATCAAGTTTCCTGTTGTGAATTCCGTTCTCGGGCTCCCTCCGGTGGTCATGAGTGGTACTGTGTGAGTTTGGTCTTGGGCTCCCTCTGGTGGCCTTTAGCGATATGGCTGGTCTTGGCTGGGCTCAGCTGTTTCATCTCCTGCTAGGCTGGGCCTATTTAACTCACCTGGACCTTTACTTGTTGCCTGCTGTCGGTGTATTCAGTCCTGATCCTGTGCTCTCCTGAATATTCCTTGTGACCAGTCTCCTGCTATGAGAAGCTAAGTTTGCTTGTTCAGTTTCTCATTATTTCCTTGAAAACGTTTCTCATTATATTATGAGTTCTGCCCAGCTTGCTTTTATGTGATTTTTTGCTTGCTGGTTAGTTCTGGGGTGCAGAGTGCGCCCCTCACATCGTGAGTCGGTGTGGGGGTTCTTGTATTCTCTGCATGGTTTACTTTTGATAGTTTTTGTACTGACCGCACAGACACCTATCTATTTTCTGCCTATCTAGTATTAGCGGGCCTCATTTGCTAAATCTGTTTCATCTCTACGTTTGTGTTTTCCCCTTGACTCACCGTTATTATTTGTGGGGGGCTATCTAAAACTTTGGGGTACATTTCTCTGAGGCAAGTGAGGTCTTCGCTTTCTCTCTAGGGGTAGTCAGTTTCTCAGGCTGTGACGAGACGTCTAGGTTTTCAGGTAACGTTCCACAGCTGCCTTTAGTGTGTTTGGATAGGATCAGGATTGCGGTCAGTATAGCTCCCACATCCCCAGAACTTGTCCTATATACTCAGGGTATATTTGTCAGGTCAGTTTGAGATCCTACCACCAGGATCATAACAGTACAGCAGGCCCGAAAGTGTTAATGCAGCTAAAGAGGGAGAAGAGAAATCTTAAGGTCATTTTTTTTTTTCCTCTGCACTGTGTTTTGCCTCTCTCCTCCCCTTAATCTCTGTGTGGTTCTGTATGCAGCTACTAATATGGACATTCAGACTCTGTCTTCTAGTGTGGATCATCTCACTGCAAGGGTACAGGGCATTCAGGATTATGTAGTCCGCAGTCCTATGTCAGAGCCTAAAATACCTATTCCTGAGCTGTTCTCCGGAGATAGATCTAGGTTTTTGAACTTTAAGAATAATTGTAAGTTATTTCTTTCTCTGAGACCTCGCTCATCTGGCGACTGTTCAGCAAGTCAAAATTGTTATTTCTTTGTTGCGGGGTGACCCTCAAGATTGGGCATTCTCTTTGGCACCAGGAGATCCGGCACTGCTAAATGTTGATGCGTTTTTTCTGGCGCTTGGAGTGCTTTATGAGGAACCAAATCTGGTTGACCAAGCAGAGAAGGTTTTGCTGGCTCTCTCTCAGGGTCGGGATGAAGCAGAGGTTTATTTTCAGAAGTTTAGGAAGTGGTCAGTGCTCACTCAGTGGAATGAGTGCGCCCAGGCGGCGATTTTCAGAAAGGGTCTTTCTGAAGCCCTTAAAGATGTTATGGTGGGGTTCCCCACGCCGGTGGGTCTGATTTTTGGCCATTCAGATTGATCGGCGTTTGCGGGAGCGCAAACCTGTGCACCCTCTGGCGGTATTTTCTGAGCAGAAACCTGAGCCTATGCAATGTGACAGGATTCTGACCAGAGTTGAACGGCAAAACACAGACGTCAGAATGGGTTGTGCTTTTACTGTGGTGATTCTGCTCATGTTATCTCAGCATGCTCTAAGCGCACAAAAAGGGTTGCCGAGTTTGTCACCATTGGTACTGTACAACCTAAATTCATTTTGTCTGTTACTTTGATTTGCTCTCTGTCATCCTACCCAGTTATGGCTTTTGTGGATTCAGGTGCTGCCCTGAATTTGATGGATTTGTCATTTGCCAGGCACTGTGGTTTTATCTTGGAGCCTTTACAATTCCCTATTCCGCTAAAGGGAATTGATGCTACACCATTGGCCAAGAATAAACCTCAGTACTGGACTCAATTGACCATGTGCATGGCTCCTGTACATCAGGAGGTAATTCGCTTTCTGGTGCTACATAATTTGCATGATGTTGTCGTGTTGGGTCTGCCATGGGTGCAGGCTCATAATCCAGTCCTGGATTGGAAAGCAATGTCTGTGTCAAGTTGGGGGTGCCAGGGGATTCATGGCGATGCTCCTTTGGTGTCAATTGCTTCTTCTACTCCTTCTGAAGTCCCTGAATTTTTGTCGGACTACCAGGATGTATTTGATGAGCCCAAATCCAGTGCCCTACCTCCTCATAGGGATTGTGATTGTGCCATAAATCTGATTCCTGGTAGTAAGTTCCCTAAGGGACGACTTTTTAATTTGTCTGTACCAGAACATACCGCTATGCGGAGTTATATAAAGGAGTCCCTGGAGAAGGGACATATTTGCTCGTCCTCATCCCCTTTGGGTGCGAGGTTCTTTTTTGTGGCCAAGAAGGATGGTTCTCTGAGACCCTGTATAGATTATCACCTTCTAAATAACATCACGGTCAAATTTCAGTATCCCTTGCCACTGTTGTCCGATCTGTTTGCCCGGATTAGGGGGGCCAGTTGGTTCACCAAGATAGATCTTGGTGGAGCGTATAATCTTGTGCGCATAAAGCAGGGCGATGAATGGAAAACAGCATTTAATACGCCCGAAGGCCATTTTGAGTACTTGGCGATGCCTTTTGGGCAGAAATGCCCCCTCTGTGTTTCAGTCCTTCATGCACGATATCTTCCGAGAGTACCTGGATAGATTTATGATTGTGTACCTGGATGATATTTTGGTCTTTTCTGATGATTGGGAGTCTCATGTGAAGCAGGTCAGGATGGTATTTCAGGTCCTGCGTGCCAATGCCTTGTTTGTGAAGGGCTCTAAATGTCTCTTCGGAGTCCAGAAGGTTTCCTTTTTGGGCTTTATTTTTTCTCCTTCTACTATCGAGATGGATCCAGTCAAGGTCCAGGCTATTCATGACTGGACTCAACCTACATCTGTGAAGAGTCTTCAGAAGTTCTTGGGTTTTGCTAATTTTTACCGTCGCTTCATCACTAATTTTTCTAGTGTGGTGAAGCCTTTGACGGATTTGACCAAGAAGGGTTCTGATGTGACGAATTGGTCTCCTGCGGCCGTGGAGGCCTTTCAGGAGTTGAAACGTCGGTTTTCTTCAGCTCCTGTCTTGCGCCAGCCCGATGTCTCTCTTCCCTTTCAGGTCGAGGTTGATGCTTCAGAGATTGGAGCAGGGGCTGTTTTGTCGCAGAGAAGCTCTGATGGCTCTGTGATGAGACCATGTGCTTTCTTTTCAAGAAAGTTTTCGCCTGCCGAGCGGAATTATGATGTTGGTAATCGAGAGTTGTTGGCAATGAAGTGGGCATTTGAGGAGTGGCGACATTGGCTTGAGGGAGCCAAGCATCGTGTGGTGGTCTTGATGGATCACAAGAATTTGACTTATCTCGAGTCTGCCAAACGGTTGAATCCGAGACAGGCTCGATGGTTGCTGTTTTTCTCTCGTTTCAATTTCGTGGTTTCATATCTTCCGGGTTCGAAAAATGTGAAGGCTGATGCCCTTTCTAGGAGTTTTGTACCTGACTCCCCGGAAGTTTCTGAACCGACTGGTGTTCTCAAAGAGGGGGTGATTTTGTCTGCTATCTCTCCTGATCTGCGACGGGTGTTGCAGGAGTTTCAGGTCAATAGACCTGACCGTTGTCCACCGGAGAGACTGTTTGTCCCAGACAGATGGACCAGTAGAGTTATTTCCGAGGTTCATTCTTCGGTGTTGGCGGGTCATCCTGGGATTTTTGGTACCAGGGATTTGGTGGCGAGATCCTTTTGGTGGCCTTCCTTGTCGCGGGATGTGCGTTCCTTTGTGCAGTCCTGTGGGATTTGTGCTCGGGCCAAGCCTTCGTGTTCTCGTGCCAGTGGATTGCTTTTGCCTTTGCCTGTCCCGAAGAGGCCTTGGATGCATATTTCCATGGATTTTATTTCGGATCTTCCTGTCTCTCAGAAGATGTCTGTCATCTGGGTGGTTTGTGATCGTTTTTCCAAGATGGTCCATTTGGTACCCTTGCCTAAGTTGCCTTCCTCCTCCGATTTGGTGCCATTGTTTTTTCAGAATGTGGTTCGTTTACATGGTATTCCGGAGAACATTGTGTCCGACAGAGGATCCCAGTTTGTGTCCAGATTTTGGCGATCCTTTTGTGCTAAGATGGGCATTGAATTGTCTTTTTCGTCAGCCTTCCATCCTCAGACGAATGGTCAAACCGAACGAACTAATCAGACCTTGGAAACTTATTTGAGATGTTTTGTTTCTGCTGACCAGGATGATTGGGTGACCTTTTTGCCATTGGCTGAGTTCACCCTCAATAATCGGGCTAGTTCTGCTACTTTGGTTTCACCTTTCTTTTGCAATTCTGGTTTTCATCCTCGTTTCTCCTCGGGTCAGGTTGAGTCTTCTGACTGTCCTGGGGTGGATTCTGTGGTGGATAGGTTGCAGCAGATTTGGAACCATGTGGTGGACAATTTGACTTTGTCCCAAGAGAAGGCTCAGCGCTTTGCTAACAGCCGTCGCTGTGTGGGTCCCCGACTTCGTGTGGGGGATTTGGTATGGTTGTCTTCTCGTTATGTCCCGATGAAGGTTTCCTCTCCTAAGTTCAAGCCTCGTTTCATCGGATTCATCGGATAAGATTTTGGAAATCCTCAACCCTGTGTCTTTTCGTTTGGACCTCCCAACATCGTTTGCCATTCATAATGTGTTCCATAGGTCATTGTTGCGGAGATATGTGGTGCCTGTGGTCCCTTCTGTTGATCCTCCTGCTCCGGTCTTGGTCGAGGGGGAGTTGGAATATGTGGTGGAGAAGATCTTGGATTCTCGTATTTCGAGATGGAGGCTTCAGTACTTAGTGAAATGGAAGGGTTATGGTCAGGAGGATAATTCCTGGGTTGTCGCCTCCGATCTTCATGCGGCCGATTTGGTTCGTGCCTTTCATTTGGCTCGTCCTGATTGGCCTGGGAGCTCTGTTGAGGGTTCGGTGACCCCTCCTCAAGGGGGGGGTACTGTTGTGAATTCCGTTCTCGGGCTCCCTCCGGTGGTCATGAGTGGTACTGTGTGAGTTTGGTCTTGGGCTCCCTCTGGTGGCCTTTAGCGATATGGCTGGTCTTGGCTGGGCTCAGCTGTTTCATCTCCTGCTAGGCTGGGCCTATTTAACTCACCTGGACCTTTACTTGTCGCCTGCTGTCGGTGTATTCAGTCCTGATCCTGTGCTCTCCTGAATATTCCTTGTGACCAGTCTCCTGCTATGAGAAGCTAAGTTTGCTTGTTCAGTTTCTCATTATTTCCTTGAAAACGTTTCTCATTATATTATGCGTTCTGCCCAGCTTGCTTTTATGTGATTTTTTGCTTGCTGGTTATTTCTGGGGTGCAGAGTGCGCCCCTCACATCGTGAGTCGGTGTGGGGGTTCTTGTATTCTCTGCATGGTTTACTTTTGATAGTTTTTGTACTGACCGCACAGACACCTATCTATTTTCTGCCTATCTAGTATTAGCGGGCCTCATTTGCTAAATCTGTTTCATCTCTACGTTTGTGTTTTCCCCTTGACTCACCGTTATTATTTGTGGGGGGCTATCTAAAACTTTGGGGTACATTTCTCTGAGGCAAGTGAGGTCTTCGCTTTCTCTCTAGGGGTAGTCAGTTTCTCAGGCTGTGACGAGACGTCTAGGTTTTCAGATAACGTTCCACAGCTGCCTTTAGTGTGTTTGGATAGGATCAGGATTGCGGTCAGTATAGCTCCCACATCCCCAGAACTTGTCCTATATACTCAGGGTATATTTGTCAGGTCAGTTTGAGATCCTACCACCAGGATCATAACAGTTTCCTACACCTCTCAACTGGAATTTTGGACCATTCTTCTTTTTCAAACTGCCCCTGGTCTCTCATATTTGAAGGGTGCCTTCTCCCAACAGCAATTTTAAGATCTTTCCACAGGTGATCAATGCGATTTAGATCCGAACACAGTGCCATGGGTTGTAAACTTCTTATTATGTTGCGCACCGTAGACAAAGGAACATCAAGATATCTGGAGGTGGACTTGTGAGCTTGAGATTGTTGATACTGATCAACAATTTTGGTTCTCATGTACTCAGACAACTATCTTCTCCTCTTTCTGTTCTCCATGTTTAGTTTGGTATATACACGGTGCAAAGATTTTGTCAACTTCTCCGCTTTTTATTTGATTTCAAGTGTGAGCTTCATAATGCCCACACCTGTTACTCACAGGTGAGTTTGAAAGACCATCACATGCTTGAAACAAAGTTGTTTACCCACAATTTTGAAAAGGTACCAACAATTTTGTAGGGCCCATTTGGGGGGTTTGTTTGAAATGGGTGTCCTATTTGCATTTTTTTCTGGTTTTTTTTTTTGTGTTATTCCAATACACACAAAGGAAATAAACATGTGTATAACAAAACATGGGTAATTGCAATAATTTTCTGGGAGAAATACTTCATTTTCTGGAACAATTTCAAGGGTGCTAGCACTTTTGGCCATGACTGTACATACATCAGGAGGGTATATGTCGGAGCTAGAATTTTTCAGTAGTGCAACCTTCATGCTATTTATCTTTATCATTGAGATACTGTATAATTGATATAATAAGCCGTTATGTGTGTACATAAGTCAAAACACTATTCCAGGCCTCAATTTCACTTGAAATTTTATGTCTTTATTCCAGGTTGCATATGCATAATTGTCTGGGTTTGTTTTTCTTCATGAGCTCAAGCTTCAGAGGGGTCTGACACTGCTGTGATGAAGCTCATTCACTACACACATGGAGAAGAGATCATCCTCCCCTCTGTTTCACATATACACTGACTGTAATTTACAGGGTTACTAGGAATCAAACACCATAATTCTATATTAGAGCACTTACTAGGAGCAGCAGTGCCTGTGTATGTCTCTATCTCTGTGCAGGACTTCCTTTCTTTTAAAAAGACATCTATGAGCTACAGCCTTCACCTGATTCCTCAGTGCCCATACATAAGCTGTGTTCGGCTAACAGTTATCTTCACTCTCCCATACACAAAAAGAATATAATCTGCTGACTATTCATATTACAACATGGACAGCAGTGAAAGCCACTCTCAGATGCCCAGGGGAGTAACTTGAAGCAAATGGGCCCAGATGCAAAATCTCCAACAGTGCCATACAAACTATCACAGGTAAAAAATACTAATAGTCTTTTCATACAGGTCAAAGGGGCCTTTGGGCCTCCCCAAGCTCCAGGGCCCGGGTACAGTTGAAACCCTGCACCTACTAAAGTTTCCACCCTGCAGACAACCCTGGCATAGCGTTATCTCCCCTGAAAACAAAGGGATTGACATGCAGGCACAGGAAAGTCTTTACTATCTAGGCCAGTGATGGCGAACCTATGACACGCGTGTCAGTGCTGACACGCGTAGTCATTTTCAGTGACACGCCGGCCGCCGGCCGCGGCCCCATAGAAATTGCTTCTTTCCCAGGGTCTGAAGGAGAGGAAACTCTCCTTCAGGCCCTGGGAACCATATTAATGTGTAAAATAAAGAATTAAAATAAAAAATATTGCTATACTCACCTCTCCGACGCAGCCTGGACTTCAGCGAGGGAACTGGCAGCGTTGTTTGCTTAAAATTTGCGCTTTAACTTCCTTACTTAAAGTCCCGGCTTGTGATTGGTCGCGCGCCGCCCATGTGACCGCGACGCGACCAATCACAGCAAGCCGTGACGTAATTTTAGGTCCTTCAGGATTTTAAAATTACGTTCCGGCGTTGTGATTGGTTGCATCGCGGTCACATGGGCGACGCGACCAATCACAAGCCGTGACGTCACGTAAGGAAGGAAAAGCGCGATTTTTAAGCAAACAACGCTGCCGGTTCCCTCGGTGAGGTCCAGGCTGCGTCGGAGAGGTGAGTATAGCTATATTTTTTATTTTAATTCTTTATTTTACACATTAATGTTGTTTCGATACCGATACCCGATACCACAAAAGTATCGGATCTCGGTATCGGAATTCCGATACAGCAAATATCGGCCAATACCCGATACTTGCGGTATCGGAATGCTAAACAATGGCATCCGATCCGATTTTTTATCGGATCGGATGCCATGCAGGAGGTCTGTGGGCCCAAACAACAGAGCTCCGGTGCAGAGCGTCTAGGCCTGGGACTTCCGGTAGGCCAGGCGCAGCTCCCGGAAGTCCCAGGCCTCTGCGTCGGATCTGTGTTGTTTGGGCGACATTGCGCTGCTCCCTGCTGCGCCGACCAGAAGTCCCAGGCTGCACCGACCAGAAGTCCCAGGCTGCACTTCTGAGGCCTGAGGAGATAGCTGTCTGGAGGCCCTGTGATAGCTGTCTGGAGGCCCTGTGATAGCTGTCTGGAGGCCCTGTGATAGCTGTCTGGAGGCCCTGTGATTGCTGTCTGGAGGCCCTGTGATTGCTGTCTGGAGGCCCTGTGATTGCTGTCTGGAGGCCCTGTGATTGCTGTCTGGAGGCCCTGTGATTGCTGTCTGAAGGCCCTGTGATTGCTGTCTGGAGGCCCTGTGATTGCTGTCTGGAGGCCCTGTGATTGCTATCTGGAGGCCCTGTGATTGCTGTCTGGAGGCCCTGTGATTGCTGTCTGGAGGCCCTGTGATAGCTGTCTGGAGGCCCTGTGATAGCTGTCTGGAGGCCCTGTGATTGCTGTCTGGAGGCCCTGTGACTACTACAGCAACCATCATCCAGTGAACTGTGGGGTGTCATTGGCCATTACTGAGATAAGTGAGAGGGAGGCATCAGTGATGGCGAACCTGTGGCAGTCCAGCTGTTGCAAAACTACAATTCCCATCATGGCTGGCCATTCAAAGAAAAGGCTTTGGCTGTGAAGACATGATGGGAATTGTAGTTTTGCAACAGCTGGAGTGCCACAGGTTCGCCATCACTGGAAGAATTCCCCCTCCCCCTCACTTATCTTAGTTCACGGCACCCCACACAAGTTAAATAATAGCAAGACCAACAAAAGAAACCAACTGACAGATGAACAAAGAAGTCACTAAGCAGGTAAGTTAATTCTAATTATACATATTTGTTATTTAAACTATACATGTCGCAAAATTATGTTTTTTTATCAAGGTGACACACCACCCAAGTTATGCTCGGTTTTTTGGCGAATTTTGACACACCGAGCTCAAAAGGTTGCCCATCACTGATCTAGGCATTTTCCTTGTAGTGAGAAGTGTATTGCATAGTGGCCATTCAGAATGCCTGTTCAAGTAATGCAAAGATGAATCTAGCCCATCAAAAAATATCTATTCTCCTGAGCAGCTTTCCACTATATTATAGAGGGGTATCTTGACTGAGTAATATGGAAATTTTAATGGAATTCAACCCTTTTTAAATGGAAGGTAGCTCATTGCAAAAAAGTATGGTACCTCTTTACTAAAGCTATGGTTTCTCTTTATCAGGGTGTCTTAAAGAAAAATGTGATTGGATTGACACCACTTAAGGACTAGTAGTGGCTGCTAAGCAAAGCCCAACATGTTATAATGGCAGGTGAAGCATCCAAACTAAGGACGAGAGGCTCCAAAAGCCAACAGATGTTGAATATTAGTAAACAGCAAGACCAAGGATGAGGCAACATTACATACAATATCAGAATCATACAGCAACGAGTCAGTCAACGAGGAACATAAGAAATGGTTAGCAGAATAAGCACTCCAGAAAGCAAATGTGCATGTGGAATTCAAGAGGAAAAGTAAAGTTACTGAAGAGAAGAAAGCCAGGAACATCTGCAAGTGCTCAACAGCTGCCAAGACTTTTACATTCTACGTCTTGCCATATTGCATTAAGATCATTAATTATTACAATCATTAATACCCTAAAAGTGTATTAAGGGGTGAACGCGGATACCATTCATTATTATTTTGTTGCTGGCAAGGTTTTTAAGGGCAAAAAAGATTACTCAAGACTACAACATTATAAGATTTGCTTCCTACCTGATACGGTACAATGCTTCCATGTGCAGTGCCCCAACGCTTTGCTTCAATCCCTCCATTTAGGAAGTTTGCTGCTATTTGAGTCAAGCAAGCGACCTGCAGTACAAAAAAAAAACAATGCAACCTGTTGAATCATACTGGAATCTACGAGCATAAAAATTACTGCATTGCTATAGGCAAATATCAGACCCAATACACAAACCAATTTCTTTCAGTACAATAACCTCCCAGTAGAAATGAGCGAACTTGTTGGGAAAACGTTCGCCAATCTCAAATTCGGCACGAACGTAGCACATTCGGATTTGTGTTCGCTTTAACGAGCATTTTTACTCAAAGTCGGCAAAAGTCAGTCACAGCTCTGTAAATCATCGAGTTTTCATTAATGCTTTTGTTATTACTTTGGCTATGATACTGGTGCTGTATGATGAGCAGGAGGGACGGGGGGATGTGTTTGATGCTGCTGCTGAAAGTGAACATGTCCTGTGTGAAATCGATCTTCCGGCATCGAAGTAGATTGCTGCACAGTTTTTGCACAATCTCCGGAAACCCCATTAGCTACTCCCAATAGTAATAGTTGTGCTAGCACTGTGTTTCAGTGGCAAATACGAAGGCCAGATTTACTCTTAAAAATCATTAGGGCTAAAAACGCATACACAACACAACCCATGTTAAAAATAAAAAATCACAATATTCTCACCTTTTGGCGTCCCGCGCAGCGTTAATGATGCTCGCGATGCTCCCGGCAGCTGGCGTTCCCAGTAGTGCCTTGCGTTACAATGACCTCTGATGACGTAGCGGTCTCGCGAGACCGCGACGTCATCAGAGGTCATTGTAACGCAAGGCATTACTGGGAACGGCAGCTGCCGAGAGCATCGCGAGCATCGGTAACGCTGCGCGGGACGTCGAAAGGTGAGAATATTGTGAATTTTAATATTTTTTTATTTTTATTTTTAACATTATATCTTTTGCATAGGCAGCATCAATAGTAAAAAGAGAGAGAGCGAGAGAGAATTTCCCTTACAGGAAATTCTTCCACGCATGCTCAGTTTGAAAAGATGATATCCGTCGCTGGATTCCTGCTTTTCACAGTCAGCGACGGATCCTGCGCCCATAGGCTTCCATTATAGCCAACGACGGGCAGCGCAGGATCCATCGCTGAGCGATTTTCCGACGTGCAGAAAAAACGTTCCTCTGGGTGTTTTCTCCGCCCGACAGACAGCAATTTTACGACGGATCCAGTGCACGATGGATGAAACGTGTGGCCATCCATAACAATCCGTCGCTAATACCAGTCTATGAGAAAAAACGCATCCTGCGCGCAAAATCACAGGATCCGTTTTTTTCACAAAACGACGCATTATGACGGGAGATGAAAGACGGAAGTGTGAAAGAGACCTAACTGATCGTGCGTCCTCAGACGCACATTCAGTTACAATCTGTTACCGTGCAGGAGATTCCTCCCTCATGGCAACAGTTAGCAGCCGGCAGCCAATCACAGGCCGGCAGCTGACCTCCGCATGCACATCATAGTGCGGCTTTTTTTTTTTTACAGCCGCATTATGGGGCTGCATTATACTTCTATGGGGGTGCATTATACTTCAATGGGGGTGCATTATACTTTTATAGGGGTGCATTATATTACTATGGGGGTGCGTTATACTGCTATGAGGGTGAACTATACTACTATGGGGGTGTGTTATACTGGTATGGGGTGAATTATACTACTATGGGGGTACGTTATACTGCTAGGGGGTGCATTATAATACTATAGGGGTGCATTATATTACTATAGGGGTGCATTGTACTACTATGGGGCTGCATTATACTATATGGGGGTGCATTATACTACTATGGGGTTGCATTATACTCCTATGGAGTGCATTATACTACTATGGAGTTGCATTATACTACCATGGGGGTGTGTTATACTGCTATGGGTGTGTATTATACTACTATAGGGGTGCAATATACTACTATGGGGCAGCATTATTACTACTATGAGGGTGCATTATACTACTATGGGGCTGCAATATACTACTATGGGGGTGCATTATACTCCTATATGGGTGCATTATACTGATATGGTGGTGCATTATACTAATATGGGGCTGCATTATACTGCCATGTAGATGCCTTATAGTACTATGTGGGTGCATTATACTATGTTGGGAGTGTATTATACTGCTATGGGGGTGCATTATACAATGGGGTTGCATGATACTACTTTGGGCTGCATGATACTACTATGGGGTGCACTATATTATGGGGTGCATTAAACTGCTATGAGAGTGAATTATACTACTATGGGTGTATTATACTATATATGACCATGGGGTGCTTTATAATACAATGGGGTGCATTATACTGCTATATATGCCTATGGGGTACATTATACTATTATATACAGTATGACTATGGGGGTGCATTATACTATATTTATGACTATGGGGTGTACTATACTACTATAGGGGTGCAATATACTACTATGGGAGTGCATTATACTACTATATTTGACTATGGGATGCATTATACTATTATGGATGACTATGAGGGCAATATGGAGAGACATGGGGGCAGTATGGAGAGACATGAGGCAGAATGGGAGGACATGTGGGGTCCAGAATGGGAGGACACATGGGGTCAAGAATGGGAGGACACGTGGGGCCCAGAATGGGAGGACACGTGGGGTCCAGAATGGGAGGACACGTGGGGTCCAGAATGTGGGATATTATTACTGTAGGGGCTAATTAAAGGATAATGTTATGGTCCTGTTACCGTGCAGGGTGACACGGTCACTTTTTTCTTCTTCTTGCATCAGGTAGAGGTTGGGGAAAAAATTGGGAATGTGCTCTAGATAACTGTTATTTTCTGCAGAGACGAGTACTGGCTGGAAGAAGAGATGGCATTGTGTGCTGGATAAAGATAAAAAGCAAAGATGAAGAACTTCAACTAGAGATATCAACAGTGAGCCAGTTTGTTACCTGTACACTGACACTATACTCTGTATACTATATACAGAGGTCGTGTGTATAATGTCACCGGTGATCACTGTATTATCTGTGCAGTGACACTATATACAGAGCTACAGTGTATAGTGTCACTGGTTATAATAATAATATTATAATAATCTTTATATTTATATAGCGCTAACATATTCTGCAGCGCTTTACAGTTTGCACACATTATCACTGCATATTACCTGTACACCGACACAATATATAGAGCTCATATGTATAATGTCACTGGTGATCACTGTATTACCTGTACACTGTACACTGTATACAGAGTTCCTATGTATAATATCATTAGTGAACATTGTATTACTTGTACACTAAATGCTATATACAGAGCTCTTGGGTATAATGTCACTGGTGATCACTGTATTAGTATTATCTGTAGACTATACACTGTATACAAATGTCCTATGTCATTGGTGAACATCATATTATTTGTACAATATATGCTATATACAGAGCTCCTGTGTATAATGTCACTGTTGATCACTGTATACCTGTACACTGACACTTTATAGAGAGCGCCTATGTATAATGTCACCAGTGATCACTGTATTGCATGTTTACTGACAATATACACTGTGTACTATATACAAAGCTCCTGTGTATAATGGCACTTATGGTAAAATTAGTATTCTGTTTTTATATTACTGATGAGTATTGTAATATTCGGTCACTATGTGGTTGTAATATGTGGTCCAGCCATGATGTAGCCGCATTTGTCTCTTCTAAGTGGTATTATTCGTTAACTGTGTGGTGGTAATATGTGGTCTGGTCATGGTGTGGTGGTATTTGTCCCTTGTATGTGGTATTATTTGGGCACTATGTGGTGATAATGTGGTCTGGTCATGATGTGGTGGTATTTGTCCCTTGCATGTGGTATTAATCGGGCACTATGTGGTTGTAATGTGGTGTGGCCATGGTGTGGTGGTATTTGTCCCTTGTATGTGGTATTATTCCATCACTATGTGGTGGTAATATGTGGTTTGGTCACAGTGTGACAGTATTTGTCCCTTGTATGTGGTATTATTGTTCATTTAAAAAAAGGTATGTGACACATTCCCTTACAGAAACATAAATAAAAATATACCTAAAAAGAGTATTGGATATTTTAACAAATATTTAATAGGTTAGAGTAGAGTAGGGTCTGGCCAAAAGAGTCTACCTAGTCGTGGTGGCAGCTTAAAAAAAATCTTTTAGCCAAAACAAAAGTTGCTGCCTATATTTGTGATCTGGTGTT
This sequence comes from Ranitomeya variabilis, assembly GCF_051348905.1. Classification (NCBI taxonomy): domain Eukaryota; kingdom Metazoa; phylum Chordata; class Amphibia; order Anura; family Dendrobatidae; genus Ranitomeya; species Ranitomeya variabilis. The sequence continues at coordinate 165,589,714 of NC_135237.1, forward strand.
AGATGGGAACTGATAATGTGTGATTGGTGAGGATGTGGTGCAGATGTGGAGTTTTCTATGAGTGGTCGGTGGGATTGTGAAAGGTTTGAGGGTTGGAGGCGGAGTTGTGGGGAGCCTGGGCGGAGTCTCAAGGGTACCTGAAAATGTTGTCAGTATTGGGGCCCCGACATTCCTGGTATTGGCCCTGCTTCATGCATGCTTGTGTGCCATTATAACAGGTTCCACTGTGGGTCGATTGATCAGTCAACTACCTGTGTTACTATTCTTACAATTTTCTATCAATAGTACTGTATGAAACGGATGACTGCACCATCTAAGTGTGGCTCGAATAAAAAAAAATGGAGGTGTTGCATAAGGTTTGAGGTCTCCCAACTAAGAAGTCTTACACCGCTCCCTTAACCACCAGACAGGTCCTCATTAAAACTTCAATTCCAAGCTGTAAATGCTGGCCCAGATCCTGATTCCTCATGCATGGCCCATGGCTGACTGCTGCTGTGCTATTTGCAAATTTCTAATGTGGGTCAATTAATGCCACTTTTCCTGGCGTCAGCCCCTAATTTTAGCTGTTTGGAAAGCTAAGGTGTTGTTAATGCATTTAGTTTTACATCCCAATGAATCTAATGGGGTTCGGGTATGTTCGTCGTATGTTCAGTGAACGGTTCCGTGAATGGAGGTCCATTTGGCAAATCCGGACCGAACCTTGAATGGTTCGCACATCTCTACCCCCCAGGGCAAATTGTCAGCTAGCAGTGCAGTTTGGCAAATACTAACAAAGAGTCACATTCACACAATTAAGATTTGGTTCAGCTAGCTGGTTCAAGTTGTTGGTATGTGACCACAAGAATTTGCAAATTGTCAGTCATGTGCCAAATATCTTCTTACACAGCTTCTTAGACATTCCTTTCAATAGAATTTTTAGGGAGTATGAAGGGATTCTTTCAATAAAACACTGAAAGATGATGAAAATCTAGTTAACACGTGACAAATTACATACTTGTGTTCATGTCATGACCTCTCAAACTAGCAGAGCCAAATCCTGACACTGTGTATATTACGGACTGTTAGAATTCGGCAAACTGCACTGAGTTTTGAAAAATTTCCTTGGAGCTAAACACTCATTTAAGGGGGTTTTGTTACATTTGCACAGTTTTCAGAGAGTAGGGATTCTTTCAAGATGTAATACTCCCAACTGGAATCAATACCAACTCCAGCACTGCCATTATGAAAGTCACCACCATGTCCTGACCATGAGTCATATGACATCTGAGATAACTAATTGATTTAAGGAATCAAGTGACTAATTAAAAGGTCTTCCTGCCTCAAATAAGCGTGAAAGGGGCAGCACTGGAGAATTTGGGGGTGGGAGTGGGTTCCAGTGGTAAATGTTGCTTCTTTCTTTGTTTTTAATAAATAAATAAACAGTGAAGAAGTTGTTTTAAAAAACAAACATAATAACTATTCCATCACTTTTGTGTTGCATTATTTAGTTATCCCATCACTAGATATCATGTTACCCTATTAGATGCAAAGGGTCGCATCATGCATGAGTGAGAGGGAAATTGGAAAAATGATGTCATGTTTACTCCTATCTAACCCCTTAATGACCAATGACGTATATAGCATGTCATGAGAGGGTGTCAGTTCCTGCATTTTGATGTGTTATGTATGTCATATGTCATGCATATAAACTATAACTGTGTGAAAACACACATTGACAGCTTAATACTGACAGCTGAGCGGCATAGGCAGAGATCCATTTAATTGGTGAACACTCTCTGGTTGCTGCGACTGGCCAGTCAATCTAGATGACTGATCACAGCATGTGATCGTCGGGAAGTGCTGAAAGGTGAGCACTTCCCCATGCAATCACCAATAGGCACAGCTGACAGCCAAGCCCCTGTGGTAAAAGAAAGGCAGGTGCCAGCACTGCCCCTGGCGGATTATCCCTCCAGATGTAAGGTTGTAGAGGGAATGGGCTCCCTCTCTCACGCCTTCAACTAAATCACAGGGAGCCAATAGTTGTCAATAATTTGACCCTGTGGCCTGTAACACCCAGCCATGGGCAGGGTCTAACAGGCTATCTGTCTATGTAATAACATAGGTCTCATGCATTGCAGTACATCTGTAATGCAATGCATGACACCAGTGATCAGAGTAATAAAAGTTAATATCCAATTGAGGAACTAAGTTAAAAAGTAAAAATAAAGAAGAAAAATATTGAAAAAATTATTAGGCTATGTGCCCACATTGAGTTTTTGCTTGCAGAAACTTCTGCAATGTTTCTGCATCTCTTGGCAGGAAAAATGCTGCGGCAAAAACATGCATTTTTGGTGTGTTTTTGTATGCGTTTTTTGCATGCATTTTTGTACAGCAATGAATGCTTTTTTGAGCTAAATAAAGATATTTTTTAAAAAAGTTTTGTGATGTAATTTCTTGCTTCAACACAACCTTTTTTATGCTGATGCAGTGGCATCAGCGTAATGGAATTAGAGCTTGGTGTCAGCAGCTGTCATTGACACCTAGCCCTAGGATTAGTAATGAAATGGTGTCACCCTGACACCCTCATTACTAAGCCGGTAAGAAAACACAAGCACACAAACACACACACACATTGTCACTAGCATATGTAGAAGTATTAAAAGAACGAACGTACATAGGCTGTCACCAAACAGCAACTGCTATTTTAAAGAAAAAAAACAGTGAGTGGGCTCTCACATAATTTTAATAACCAGCAGAGGAAAAGCCAATAGCCAGAAAGGTTCTCATGCTATTAATATCAGCTCACAGCTGTTTGCTTAGCCTTTAATGGCTAGTTTATAGGGGGACCCCAGAAAAATATTGATATAGGGTCCCCCTATAAAATCTAACCAGCAAAGGCAAGGCAAACAGCTGCGGGCTATTATTAATAGCCTAGGAAGGGGTCATTGATATTGGCCCCCTCCCAGACTAAAAATATCAGCTCTCAGCTCACTTATCCTCACTCTTCCCACTTGTCCTGTAGTGGTGGCAAGTGGGGTTCATATTTGTGGGGTTGGTCACCTTTGTATTGTTGGGTGACATCAAGCCCACAGGTTAGTAGTAGAGAGGCGTCTATAAGACACCTATTCTTTTGTAACCCCATAGTGATAGTATGAAAACACACACACCCAGAATAAAGTCCTTTATTTGAAATAATGACACAGACTTCTTTAATGAATCTTAATTAAACCATACTCACTGAACGCCTAATCCACTGACACCAAAGTCTCCTGCAACAAAAATAAAATAATAAACCACAATATTCCTCACCTGTCCGCAGAGAACATAATCCATAATGTCCCACGATGATCCTGAACACTTTGAAATCAGTCACTGATGTGACTGCTCTCAAAAACAGCTGGAGATACACTGACAGGAGGTAATCACTTCCGCAGTGTATAGCACTGAGCTGCCGTAAGAAAGTTCTCACACAGCGGTGCTGTAAGTGAGAGCACCAGAGGCTGATCAGCTGATAAATTCTGGTGAACTCTCTCATGGCAGCTCAGTGATACACTGCAGAAGTGATCGACTCCTGTCAGTGTATCGCTAGCCATGTAGAGCAGTCACATCTCCTGATGTGACTGTTCTACAAATGAGATCGCTGTGGGTCCCTCAGGATTACGTGGACTACAGCAGACAGGTGAGTATATGTTGGTTTATTATTTTACATTTTTTTTTGGAGACGAGGGCATTTGACGCTAGGTGAGTATAATGGTTTTTTTAAATTTTTATTTGAATATATATGTAATAATATGCAATTTTTTTTTTTTTAATTGTGAGCACAGGAGACGGGAGATAAGACTACGTCTCCTATCAGCGGCACCTGCTGTCACAGTTATCAGTGGCAGCAGACGTTGCCCAATGGAAGAAGTAGTCCCATCAACCCACGCCTGCTGACATCTGACAGCATGACCCCGCAGCGCCCTGAGCCACGGTCTTAACGGCTGCAGTGTTACTGCCAATAAGATACACCGTGCTGGAGTTTCCCACACTGTCACACAGATAATAGCATGGGAAACACCATAGGAAGCTGGTAAAATCTCAAACAAAAACTCAGCAAATCTGTAAACATTTTTATACCTGCATTTTGGTGCAGATTTGACTGACTCAATTGAAGTCAATGGGTGAAAAACGCTGCAGAATGCATAAAGAATTGACATGCTGCAGAAAAAAAAGCACTGCAAATACTTAAAGGAAATTTACTGATCATGTGCACAACACTTCAGGATTGTCATTGAATTAGCTTGCACAAAGTTTCCATAGCGTTTTTTTGCCCATTTCGGCTCATACAAAAAGCAGCAAAAATGCACCGTGCACAATGCCTTGAAAAAAACAACATAAAATAAAGAACAAAAAATATCATAACAATAAATACACATTTATGTAAAAGCAAAAATTAACAATTAAACTACACATATTTGGTACCGCCACATTAGGAACAATGTGATCTATAAAACTGTCACACTAGTTCATCATATTGCTGGGAAAAAGTGGAATACAACATGATCAAAAAGATGCATGTGAATGAAAATGGTATTGCTGAAAACGTCATCATGTCACACAAAAAACAAGCAGCTCCATCAGTGGAAAAATAAAAGTTCTAGCTCTCAAAATATAGCAGTGCAAAAACAATATTTTCTCTACAAAATTTTTTTTTATTGTGTACTGGTATCGCTGTAATAGCACTGACCAGAAGAATAACATTGTCTAATCACTTATACAGCACGAGGAACAGCATAAAAAATAAATCAAACCAATTCTTCACCTGCTTTTGTTTTTTTTATTCTGCCCCCAAAAGATCACACTAAGGCTGGAGTCACACTGCTGTATTTCTCCTGTGAGAATCGCATCGTAAAACTTGTACTGGCTGACGGCTCTCCTGACCGAGCTTGACAGCTGCATAGTAATCCATCATGCGGTCATGCTCGGGTCAGGAGAGGTGCCGGCCAGTCCGTGCAGTGCGATGTCATTATCGCACAAGAAATACGGCAGTGTGACTCCAGCCTAAAGCTCAGCTCAGATTTATCCTGCGCTCTATGCTGAGCACTTACACTGGGGTTTCTATGTAAATCTCTAAAATACGTGATTTAGACAGAACCTACACTAGAAGATTACCTTAATGAGGCAGATGGAGACACTGTAGACTCTGCCTGGCCTATGATCCTGCTGTGCCTGTCTTTTTAGGCATGCATAAAAGCGCAGTTCCCCACAGTTTTGTGCTCTTCTTAAAAGGCATATACCACCAAATAGCAGCACACAATCCAGAGTAACTCTGCTGCCTCATTAATGAATGGATACCTTGGGAGTTTTTATCTGAATCACGTATTTTGTAGATTTAGATGGAAACTCTGATGCAAATGCTCAGCGTAGAACACAGGATAAATGTGATCAAAAATGTTATGTACCCCAAAATGCCCATAAAACTGTATGGAGGACTATGTGGTGCCCATAACACTGTGTGGAGGACTGTGTGGTATCAATAATACTGTATGGAGGACTATGTGGTGCCCATAACACTGTGTGGAGGACTGTGTGGTACCAATAATACTGTATGGAGGACTATTTGGTGCCCATAACACTGTATGGAGGACTGTGTGGTAACCCATAATATTGTATGGAAGACTGTGGTGCCCACAATATTGTAAGGAGGACTATGCAGTACCCATAATACTGTATGGAGGACTATTTGGAGCCCATAATATTGTATGGAGGAATATGTGGTGCTCATAATACTGTATGGAGGAATATGTGGTGCTAATAATACTTAAAGAGGCCCACTTAGACTCTTTTGTCTGAGGCCCACAAAACCCTGGAGCCGACCCTAGTGTCGGCTATTCCAGACAATTTTGCACTCCATGAGTCAAATGGCACTACTTCCCTTCCGAGCCATGCCGTGTGCACATGCAGTAGTTTTCCGCCACATAAGAGATATTAGTGTACTCAGGAGAAATTGCACAATTTTGAGAGAATTTTTTTTTTTTTTTTTTACAAATCAACGTTATAAAATTCTGTGAAGCACCAGTGGGTTTTAGGTGCTCACTACACCACTAAATAAGTTCCTTGAGGGGTATCGTTTCCAAAATTGGGTCACTTGTGGGTGGTTTCCATTGTTTAGGCACATCTGGGGCTCTGTAAATGTGACATGGTGTCCGCTATATATTCCAGCCAGTTTTGTGTTCCATAAGGCAAATGGTGCTTTTTCCCTTCTGAGCCCTGCTTGCGCCCAAACAAAAGTTTTCAACCACATATGGGGTATCAGCAGAGAAATTGCACAACAAATTGTATGGTTCATTTTCTCCTGTTACCCATGTGAAAACCATTATCATGGCTGAACTAATAACATTTTGTGAAGCACCTGTGGGTTCAAGGTGCTCATCACACCTATTCCAGTCAGTTTTCGTTCCAAAACTCAAATAGTGCTCCTTCTCTTCCAAGCCCTGCCGTGTAAGGGTGGGTGTCCATGTTCAGGATGGCCGGCGGTATCGTCGGAGCGGCTAAGCCGCTCGGCGCTAAGCCCCGCCCCCTTCTGGGACGCGATGATGCCGGATGTGTTAACTGTACACATCCGGGATCATCGCACTCCTCGCATAGGACCCTGTGATATTCCTTGCGGCGACGCAGCGTCGCCGCAAGGAACACGGACATGCTGCGATCTGAAAAGACGCACAGCATGTCCGGAGTCACAGTGCCGCCGCGTGCGTGTTTCCACGCATAGTGGACACGGGATTTTAAAAAATCCCCTCCACTATGCTGGAACATCTGGACGCTGCATGTTTGACGCTGCGGCCCCACGCAGCGTCAAACACGCAGCGTTAACTGACCGTGGACACATACCCTAATAGTAGTAGTAATTTTTCACCACATATGGGGTATCTATATACCCAGGAGAAATTTGATAACAAACTGTGGGGTGTTATGATCTGGTGGCCCAGGAGTAGCATTGGACGTACTCTGGAGAAGGTGGTATCTATACTGACCGCGGACCCTGAACTTAACACCACAAATAGAAGTAGCCGTGGGATGTACCTACTGATCCTAGACACCTCGATAGAGCCGGAGGACTAATTAACCCTATAGATAGAAAAGGGAAAACTTAAGCCGACGGTTAGCAAAACGCTGAGCCTCCTCCTGAGACAAGACCAAATTGTCCACAACATGAGCCCAAATATGCTGCAACCTGTTAACCACAGAGTCCACCCCAGGACAATCAGAAGGCTCAACCTGCCCCGAATAAAAACGAGGATGAAACCCAGAATTACAAAAAAAAGGTGAAACCAAGGTAGCAGAACTAGCCCGATTATTAACCCCTTCATGACCCAGCCTATTTTGGCCTTAATGACCTGGCCGTTTTTTGCAATTCTGACCAGTGTCCCTTTATGAGGTAATAACTCAGGAACGCTTCAACGGATCCTAGCGATTCTGAGAACGTTTTTTTGTGACATATTGGGCTTCATGTTAGAGGTAAATTTAGGTCGATAATTTATGAGTTTATTTGTGAAAAAAATGGAAATTTGGCGAAAATTTTGAAAATTTTGCAATTTTCACATTTTGAATTTTTATTCTGTTAAACCAGAGAGTTATGTGACACAAAATAGTTAATAAATAACATTTCCCACATGTCTACTTTACATCAGCACAATTTTGGAAACAAATTTTTTTTTTGCTAGGAAGTTATAATGGTTAAAATTTGACCAGTGATTTCTCATTTTTACAACAAAATTTACAAAACCATTTTTTATAGGGACCACCTCACATTTGAAGTCATTTTGAGGGTTCTATATGGCTGAAAATACCCAAAAGTGACACCATTCTAAAAACTGCACCCCTCAAGGTGCTCAAAACCACATTCAAGAAGTTTATTAACCCTTCAGGTGTTTCACAGCAGCAGAAGCAACATGGAAGTAAAAAATGAACATTTAACTTTTTAGTCATAAAAATGATCTTTTAGCAACAATTTTTTTATTTTCCCAAGGGTAAAAGGAGAAACTGGACCACAAACATTGTTGTCCAATTTGTCCTGAGTACGCTGATACCTCATATGTGGAGGTAAACCACTGTTTGGGCGCACGGCAGGGCTCGGAAGGGAAGGAGCGCCATTTGACTTTTTGAATGAAAAATTGGCTCCAATCTTTAGCGGACACCATGTCGCGTTTGGAGAGCCCCCGTGTGCCTAAACATTGGAGCTCCCCCACAAGTGACCCCATTTTGGAAACTAGACCCCCCAAGGAACTTATCTAGATGCATAGTGAGCACTTTAAACCCCCAGGTGCTTCACAAATTGATCCGTAAAAATGAAAAAGTACTTTTTTTTCCCCAAAAAATTATTTTAGCCTCAATTTTTTCATTTTCACATGGGCAACAGGATAAAATGGATCCTAAAATTTGTTGGACAATTTCTCCTGAGTGTACCAATACCTCACATGTTGGGGTAAACCACTGTTTGGGCACATGGTAAGGCTCGGAAGGGAAGGATTGCCATTTGACTTTTTGAATGAAAAATTATCTCCATTGCTAGCGGACACCATGTCACGTTTGGAGAGCCCCTGTGTGCCTAAACATTGGAGCTCCCCCACAAGTGACCCCATTTTGGAAACTAGACCCCCCAAGGAACTTATCTAGAAGCATAGTGAGCACTTTAAACCCTCAGGTGCTTCACAAATTGATCCGTAAAAATGAAAAAGTACTTTTTTTTCACACAAAATTTCCTTTAGCCTCAATTTTTTCATTTTCACATGGGCAACAGGATAAAATGGATCCTGACATTTGTTGGGCAATTTCTCCTGAGTACGCCGATACCTCATATGTGGGGGTAAACCACTGTTTGGGTGCACGGCAAGGCTCGGAAGGGGAGGCGCGCCATTTGACTTTTTGAATGGAAAATTAGCTCCAATCGTTAGCGGACACCATGTTGCGTTTGGAGAGTCCCTGTGTGCCTAAACATTGGAGCTCCCCTACAAGTGACCCCACTTTGGAAACTAGACCCCCAAGGAACTTATCTAGATGCATAGTGAGCACTTAAAACCCCCAGGTACTTCACAGAAGTTTACAACGCAGAGCCGTGAAAATAAAAAATAATTTTTGTTTCCTCAAAAATGATTTTTGGCCTGGAATTTTTTATTTTCCCAAGGGTAATAGGAGAAATTGGACAAAAGTTTTCAACCACATATGGGGTATCAGCAGAGAAATTGCACAACAAATTGTATGGTTCATTTTCTCCTGTTACCCATGTGAAAACCATTATCATGGCTGAACTAATAACATTTTGTGAAGCACCTGTGGGTTCAAGGTGCTCATCACACCTATTCCAGTCAGTTTTCGTTCCAAAACTCAAATAGTGCTCCTTCTCTTCCAAGCCCTGCCGTGTAAGGGTGGGTGTCCATGTTCAGGATGGCCGGCGGTATCGTCGGAGCGGCTAAGCCGCTCGGCGCTAAGCCCCGCCCCCTTCTGGGACGCGATGATGCCGGATGTGTTAACTGTACACATCCGGGATCATCGCACTCCTCGCATAGGACCCTGTGATATTCCTTGCGGCGACGCAGCGTCGCCGCAAGGAACACGGACATGCTGCGATCTGAAAAGACGCACAGCATGTCCGGAGTCACAGTGCCGCCGCGTGCGTGTTTCCACGCATAGTGGACACGGGATTTTAAAAAATCCCCTCCACTATGCTGGAACATCTGGACGCTGCATGTTTGACGCTGCGGCCCCACGCAGCGTCAAACACGCAGCGTTAACTGACCGTGGACACATACCCTAATAGTAGTAGTAATTTTTCACCACATATGGGGTATCTATATACCCAGGAGAAATTTGATAACAAACTGTGGGGTGTTATGATCTGGTGGCCCAGGAGTAGCATTGGACGTACTCTGGAGAAGGTGGTATCTATACTGACCGCGGACCCTGAACTTAACACCACAACTAGAAGTAGCCGTGGGATGTACCTACTGATCCTAGACACCTCGATAGAGCCGGAGGACTAATTAACCCTATAGATAGAAAAGGGAAAACTATCTCGCCTCAGAGAAAATTCCCAAAGGATAGGCAGCCCCCCAGAAATATTGACTGAGAGAGGAGAGGAAAAAACATACACAGGCTGAAAACAGGATTTAGCAAAGGAGGCCAATCTAGCTAAATAGGAAAGATAGGAGAGAGAACTATGCAGTCAGTATTAAAATACTAGGAAATATCCACCACAGAAAATACAAAAAACTCCACATCTAACTAAAGATATGGAGGGTATATCTGCCTCTCCAGAGATTCCAGCTTGACTGCATAAATCCTTACACAGATTAAGCTGGACAAGAAAAAACTTATCTTGGTGAAAAGACCAGGAAGCAGGAGAAACCATGAAGGGATGTGAATCCTCCAGAATACAATGGACAACTGGCACAGACTAAAGGGTGAGGCCAGACTAAATAGCCCAGTCCAGAGTGGACACACCTGATAACTGCGGTGAAGGACAGACACCAGCGCTACACTTATAACCACTGGAGGGAGCCCAAGAACAGAATTCACAACAGTACCCCCCCCCTTGAGGAGGGGTCACCGAACCCTCACCAGAGCCCCCAGGCCGATCAGGACGAGCCAAATGGAAGGCACGAACCAAATCGTCAGCATGAACATCAGAGGCAACAACCCAAGAATTATCCTCCTGGCCATAACCCTTCCACTTGACAAGGTACTGAAGCCTCCGCCTTGAAAAACGAGAATCCAAGATCTTCTCCACAACATACTCCAACTCCCCATCAATCAACACTGGGGCAGGAGGATCAACAGAGGGAACGACGGGTACCACATATTTCCGCAACAAAGATCTATGAAAAACATTGTGGATGGAAAAAGAGGCTGGAAGGGCCAAACGAAAAGACACTGGATTGATAATCTCAGAAATCCTATAAGGATCAATAAACCGAGGCTTGAACTTAGGGGAAGAAACCTTCATAGGAACATGACGGGAAGACAACCAGACCAAATCCCCAACCCGAAGCAGGGAACCCACACGACGCCGACGGTTAGCAAAACGCTGAGCCTCCTCCTGAGACAAGACCAAATTGTCCACAACATGAGCCCAAATATGCTGCAACCTGTTAACCACAGAGTCCACCCCAGGACAATCAGAAGGCTCAACCTGCCCCGAATAAAAACGAGGATGAAACCCAGAATTACAAAAAAAAGGTGAAACCAAGGTAGCAGAACTAGCCCGATTATTAACCCCTTCATGACCCAGCCTATTTTGGCCTTAATGACCTGGCCGTTTTTTGCAATTCTGACCAGTGTCCCTTTATGAGGTAATAACTCAGGAACGCTTCAACGGATCCTAGCGATTCTGAGAACGTTTTTTTGTGACATATTGGGCTTCATGTTAGAGGTAAATTTAGGTCGATAATTTATGAGTTTATTTGTGAAAAAAATGGAAATTTGGCGAAAATTTTGAAAATTTTGCAATTTTCACATTTTGAATTTTTATTCTGTTAAACCAGAGAGTTATGTGACACAAAATAGTTAATAAATAACATTTCCCACATGTCTACTTTACATCAGCACAATTTTGGAAACAAATTTTTTTTTTGCTAGGAAGTTATAATGGTTAAAATTTGACCAGTGATTTCTCATTTTTACAACAAAATTTACAAAACCATTTTTTATAGGGACCACCTCACATTTGAAGTCATTTTGAGGGTTCTATATGGCTGAAAATACCCAAAAGTGACACCATTCTAAAAACTGCACCCCTCAAGGTGCTCAAAACCACATTCAAGAAGTTTATTAACCCTTCAGGTGTTTCACAGCAGCAGAAGCAACATGGAAGTAAAAAATGAACATTTAACTTTTTAGTCATAAAAATGATCTTTTAGCAACAATTTTTTTATTTTCCCAAGGGTAAAAGGAGAAACTGGACCACAAACATTGTTGTCCAATTTGTCCTGAGTACGCTGATACCTCATATGTGGAGGTAAACCACTGTTTGGGCGCACGGCAGGGCTCGGAAGGGAAGGAGCGCCATTTGACTTTTTGAATGAAAAATTGGCTCCAATCTTTAGCGGACACCATGTCGCGTTTGGAGAGCCCCCGTGTGCCTAAACATTGGAGCTCCCCCACAAGTGACCCCATTTTGGAAACTAGACCCCCCAAGGAACTTATCTAGATGCATAGTGAGCACTTTAAACCCCCAGGTGCTTCACAAATTGATCCGTAAAAATGAAAAAGTACTTTTTTTTCCCCAAAAAATTATTTTAGCCTCAATTTTTTCATTTTCACATGGGCAACAGGATAAAATGGATCCTAAAATTTGTTGGACAATTTCTCCTGAGTGTACCAATACCTCACATGTTGGGGTAAACCACTGTTTGGGCACATGGTAAGGCTCGGAAGGGAAGGATTGCCATTTGACTTTTTGAATGAAAAATTATCTCCATTGCTAGCGGACACCATGTCACGTTTGGAGAGCCCCTGTGTGCCTAAACATTGGAGCTCCCCCACAAGTGACCCCATTTTGGAAACTAGACCCCCCAAGGAACTTATCTAGAAGCATAGTGAGCACTTTAAACCCTCAGGTGCTTCACAAATTGATCCGTAAAAATGAAAAAGTACTTTTTTTTCACACAAAATTTCCTTTAGCCTCAATTTTTTCATTTTCACATGGGCAACAGGATAAAATGGATCCTGAAATTTGTTGGGCAATTTCTCCTGAGTACGCCGATACCTCATATGTGGGGGTAAACCACTGTTTGGGTGCACGGCAAGGCTCGGAAGGGGAGGCGCGCCATTTGACTTTTTGAATGGAAAATTAGCTCCAATCGTTAGCGGACACCATGTTGCGTTTGGAGAGTCCCTGTGTGCCTAAACATTGGAGCTCCCCTACAAGTGACCCCACTTTGGAAACTAGACCCCCAAGGAACTTATCTAGATGCATAGTGAGCACTTAAAACCCCCAGGTACTTCACAGAAGTTTACAACGCAGAGCCGTGAAAATAAAAAATAATTTTTGTTTCCTCAAAAATGATTTTTGGCCTGGAATTTTTTATTTTCCCAAGGGTAATAGGAGAAATTGGACCCCAAATGTTGTTGTACAGTTTGTCCTGAGTACGATGATACCCCATATGTGGGGGTAAACCACTGTTTGGGCGCACAGCAGGGTTCGGAAGGGAAGGCACGCCATTTGGCTTTTTGAATGGAAAATTAGCTCCAATCATTAGCGGACACCATGTCGCTTTTGGAGAGCCCCCGTGTGCCTAAACATTGGAGCTCCCCCACAAGTGACCCCATTTTGGAAACTAGACCCCCCAAGGAACTTATCTAGATGCATAGTGAGCACTTTGAACCCCCAGGTGCTTCACAAATTGATCCGTAAAAATGAAAAAGTACTTTTTTTTCCCCAAAAAATTATTTTAGCCTCAATTTTTTCATTTTCACATGGGCAACAGGATAAAATGGATCCTAAAATTTGTTGGACAATTTCTCCTGAGTGTACCAATACCTCACATGTTGGGGTAAACCACTGTTTGGGCACATGGTAAGGCTCGGAAGGGAAGGATTGCCATTTGACTTTTTGAATGAAAAATTATCTCCATCGCTAGCGGACACCATGTCACGTTTGGAGAGCCCCTGTGTGCCTAAACACTGGAGCTCCCCCACAAGTGACCCCATTTTGGAAACTAGACCCCCCAAGGAACTTATCTAGATGCATAGTGAGCACTTAAAACCCCCAGGTGCTTCACAGAAGTTTACAACGCAGAGCCGTGAAAATAAAAAATAATTTTTGTTTCCTCAAAAATGATTTTTGGCCTGGAATTTTTTATTTTCCCAAGGGTAATAGGAGAAATTGGACCCCAAATGTTGTTTTCCAGTTTGTCCTGAGTACGATGATACCCCATATGTGGGGGTAAACCACTGTTTGGGCGCACGGCAGGGCTCGGAAGGGAAGGCACGCCATTTGGCTTTTTGAATGGAAAATTAGCTCCAATCATTAGCGGACACCATGTCGCGTTTGGAGAGCCCCTGTGTGCCTAAACATTGGAGCTCCCCCACAATTGACCCCATTTTGGAAACTAGACCTCCCAAGGAACTAATCTAGATGTGTGGTGAGCACTTTTAACCCCCAAGTGCTTCAAAGAAGTTTATAACGCAGAGCCATGAAAATAAAAAATAATTTTTCTTTTCTCAAAAATGATTTTTTAGCCCACAATTTTTTATTTTCCCAAGGGTAACAGGAGAAATTGGACCCCAAAAGTTGTTGTCCAGTTTCTCCTGAGTACGCTGATACCCCATATGTGGGGGTAAACCACTGTTTTGGCACACGTCGGGGTTCGGAAGGGAAGTAGTGATGTTTTGAAATGCAGACTTTGATGGAATGCTCTGCGGGTGTCAGGTTGCATTTGCAGAGCCCCTGATGTGCCTAAACAGTAGGAACTCCCCACAAGTGACCCCATTTTGGAAACTAGACCCCCAAGGGAACTTATCTAGATGTGTGGTGAGCACTTTGAACCCCCAAGTGCTTCACAGAAGTTTATAATGCAGAGCCGTGAAAATAATAAATGTGTTTCCTTTCCTCAAAAATATTTTTTTAGTCCAGAATTTTTTAATTTTCCCAAGGGTAACAGGAGAAATTTGACCCCAAATGTTGTTGATCAGTTTCTCCTGAGTATGCTGATACACCATTTGTGGGGGTAAACCACTGTTTGGGCAGATGCCGGGGCTCGGAAGGGAAGTAGTGACGTTTTGGAATGCAGACTTTGATGGATTGGTCTGCAGGCATCATGTTACGTTTGCAGAGCCCCTGATGTGCCTAAACAGTAGAAACCCCCCACAAGTGACTTCATTTTGGAAACTAGACCCGCCAAGGAACTTATCTAGATGTGTGGTGAGCACGTTCAACCCCCAAGTGCTTCACAGAAGTTTACAACGCAGAGCCGTGAAAATAAAAAATAATTTTTCTTTCCTCAAAAAAGATGTTTTAGCAAGCAATTTTTTTATTTTCACAAGGGTAACAGGAGAAATTGGACCCCAATATTTGTTGCCCAGTTTGTTGTGAGTACGCTGATACCCCATATGTGGGGGTAAACCACTGCTTGGGCGCACGTCAGGGCTCGGAAGGGAAGTAGTGACATTTGAAATGCAGACTTTGATGGAATGGTCTGCGGGCGTCACGTTGCATTTGCAGAGCCCCTGATGTGCCTAAACAGTAGAAACACCCCACAAGTGACCCCATTTTGGAAACTAGACGCCCCAAGGAACTTATCTAGATGTGTGGTGAGCACGTTCAACCCCCAAGTGCTTCACAGAAGTTTACAACGCAGAGCCGTGAAAATAAAAAATCATTTTTCTTTCCTCAAAAAAGATGTTTTAGCAAGCAATTTTTTATTTTCACAAGAATAACAGGAGAAATTGGACACCAATATTTGTTGCCCAGTTTGTTGTGAGTATGCTGGTACCTGATATGTGGGGGTAAACCACTGTTTGGGCACACGTCAGGGCTCAGAAGGGAAGTAGTGACATTTGAAATGCAGACTTTGATGGAATGGTCTGCGGGCATCATGTTGCATTTGCAGAGCCCCTGATGTGCCTAAACAGTAGAAACCCCCCACAAGTGACTTCATTTTGGAAACTAGACCCGCCAAGGAACTTATCTAGATGTGTGGTGAGCACGTTCAACCCCCAAGTGCTTCACAGAAGTTTATAATGCAGAGCCGTGAAAATAAAAAATAATTGTTCTTTCCTCAAAAATTATGTTTTAGCAATTTTTTATTTTTGCAAGGGTAACAGGGGAAATTGGACCCCAACAGTTGTTGCCCAGTTTGTCCTGAGTACGCTGGTACCCCATATTTGGGGGTAAACCACTGTTTGGGCACACGTTGGGGCTTGGAAGGGAGGGAGCACCATTTGACTTTTTGAACGCAAGATTGGCTGGAATCAATGGTGGTGCCATGTTGCGTTTGGAGACCCCTGATGTGCCCAAACAGTGGAAACCCCTCAATTCTAACTTCAACACTAACCCCAACACACCCCTAACCCTAATCCCAACTGTAGCCCTAACCCTAATCACAACCCTAACCCCAACACACCCCTAACCACAACCCTAACCCCAACACACCCGTAACCCTAATCCCAACACTAACCCTAATCCTAACCCTAATCCCAACACTAACCCTAACCACAACTGTAACCCCAACACACTCCTAACCCTATCCGTAACCCTAACCACAAGCCTAATCTTAACCCTATTTCCAACCCTAGCCCTAATTCCAACCCTAACTCTAATTCCAACCCTAACCCTAAGGCTATGTGCCCACGTTGCGGATTCGTGTGAGATTTTTCCACACGATTTTTGAAAAATCTGCAGGTAAAAGGCACTGCGTTTTACCTGCAGATTTTTACAGCGGATTTCCAGTGTTTTTTTGTGCGGACTTCAACTGCGGATTCCTATTGAGGAACAGGTGTAAAACGCTGTGGAATCCGCACAAAGAATTGACATGCTGCGGAAAATACAACGCAGCATTTCCGCACAGATTTTTCCGCACCATGGGCACAGCGGATTTGGTTTTCCATAGGTGTACATGGTACTGTAAACGTGATGGAAAACTGCTACGAATTTGCAGCGGCCAATCCGCTGCGGATCCGCGGCCAATCCGCTGCGGATCCGCGGCCAATCCGCTGCGGATCCGTGGCCAATCCGCTGCGGATCCGCAGCCAAATCCGCACTGTGTGCACATGCCCTAACCCTACCCCTACCCCTAACAATAACCCTACCCCTAACCCTAACCCTACCCCTAGTTCTAACCCTAGTTCTAACCCTAACCCTAGTGGAAAAAGAAAAAAAAATATTTTCTTTTTTTTATTATTGTCCCTACCTATGGGGGTGATAAAGGGGGGGGTCATTTACTATTTTTTTTATTTTGATCGCTGTGATAGGTTTTATCACAGTGACCAAATTATACACTGCGCATGCGCCCGCCATTTTGGAAGATGGCGGCGCCCATGGAGAAGACGGATGGACACGGGGAGCCTCAGTAAGTATAAGGGGGTGGAGATCGGGGCACAGGGTGGGCGTCGGAGCACGGGGGGGTGGCATAGGAGCGGACGGGGGGAGCAGACAGGAGGACGGGGGAGCGGAGCACAAGATGGAGGGGAGCGGACCACAGATCGGTGGCTTGGGGGGGGCGATCAGTGGGGTGGGGGGGTCACATCAGTGTTTCCAGCCATGGCCGATGATATTGCAGCATCGGCCATGGCTGGATTGTAATATTTCACCAGTTTTTTAGGTGAAATATTACAAATCGCTCTGATTGGCAGTTTCACTTTCAACAGCCAATCAGAGCGATCGTAGCCACGGGGGGTGAAGCCACCCCCCCTGGGCTGAAGTACCACTCCCCCTGTCCCTGCAGATCGGGTGAAATGGGAGTTAACCCTTTCACCCGGTCTGCAGGGACGCGATCATTCCATGACGCCACATAGGCGTCATGGGTCGGATTGGCACGGGTTTTCATGACGCCTACGTGGCGTCAAATGTCGGGAAGGGGTTAAGGGCAAACTCGGCCAATGGCAAGAAAGCCACCCAATCATCCTGATCGGCAGACACAAAGCATCTCAAATAAGTTTCCAAAGTCTGGTTAGTTCGCTCGGTTTGGCCATTTGTCTGAGGATGAAATGCGGAAGAAAAAGACAAATCAATGCCCAGCCTAGCACAAAAGGCCCGCCAAAACCTGGAAACAAACTGGGAACCTCTATCGGACACAATATTCTCCGGAATGCCATGCAAACGAACCACATGCTGAAAAAACAACGGAACCAACTCAGAAGAGGAAGGTAATTTAGGCAAAGGTACCAAATGAACCATCTTAGAAAACCGGCCCCAAAATTTCTGAAGGCTCTTCACGGATGTGGGCTGGATCCAATCATGAATGGCCTGAACCTTAACCGGATCCATTTCTATAGATGAGGGAGAAAAAATGAAGCCCAAAAAAGAAACCTTCTGTACTCCAAAGAGGCACTTAGACCCCTTCACAAACAAGGCATTATCACGAAGGATCTGAAATACCATCCTGACTTGTTTCACATGAGACTCCCAATCATCCGAAAAAATCAAAGTATCATCCAAATATACAATCATGAATTTATCAAGATAATTCTGAAATATATCATGCATGAAGGACTGAAACACAGATGGAGCATTAGAGAGTCCGAATGGCATCACAAGATATTCAAAATGGCCCTCGGGCATATTGAACGCAGTTTTCCATTCGTCGCCCTGCTTAATACGAACAAGATTATATGCCCCTCGAAGGTCAATCTTAGTAAACCAACTAGCACCCTTAATCCTGGCAAACAAATCAGAGAGCAAAGGCAAAGGGTATTGGAATTTGACCGTGATCTTATTCAAGAGGCGATAATCAATACAGGGTCTCAAGGAGCCATCCTTCTTGGCAACAAAAAAGAAACCTGCTCCCAATGGAGAAGAAGATGGCCGAATATGCCCCTTCTCCAAAGACTCCTTAACATAACTCCGCATGGTGGCATGTTCTGGCACAGACAGGTTGAAAAGTCGGCCCTTAGGGAACTTACAGCCTGGAATCAAGTCAATAGCACAATCACAGTCCCTATGCGGTGGAAGGGAACTGGACTTGGGCTCATCAAAAACATCTTGGAAATCTGACAAAAATTCAGGAACTTCAGAAGAGGGGGAGGAGGAAATTGACATCAAAGAAACGTCATCATGAACTCCCTGACAACCCCAACTAGTCACAGACATAGATTTCCAATCCAACACCGGATTATGCACCTGTAACCATGGAAACCCCAGCACAATAACATCATGCAGATTATGCAACACCAGAAAACGACAATCTTCCTGATGGGCTGGCGCCATGCACATGGTTAACTGTGTCCAAAACTGAGGTTTATTTTTAGCCAATGGTGTAGCATCAATGCCCCTCAAAGGAATAGGACTCTGCAAAGGCTGCAAGGGGAAACCACAACGTCTGGCAAATTCTAAGTCCATTAAATTTAAAGCGGCGCCTGAATCCACAAATGCCATGACAGAAAATGACGATAATGAGCAGATCAGGGTCACAGATAACAGAAATTTAGGTTGTACAGTACTGATGGTAACAGAACTAGCGATTCTCTTGCACGCTTAGGGCAATCAGAAATAACATGAGCAGAATCGCCGCAGTAAAAACACAACCCATTCTGACGTCTGAATCCTTGGCGTTAAGCTCTAGACACAATCCTATCACATTGCATAGGCTCAGGACTCCGCTCGGAAGACGCCATAGTGTGCACAACTCTGCGCTGACGCAAGCGCCGATCAATTTGAATGGCCAGAGACATAGAATCACTCAAACCAGCAGGCGTGGGGAACCCCACCATAACATCTTTAACGGATTCAGAAAGACCCTTTCTGAAAATCGCCGCCAAAGCATCCTCATTCCATTTAGTCAACACAGACCATTTTCTAAATTTCTGGCAATATGATTCTGCCGCTTCTTGACCCTGACACAGGGCCAACAAGGTTTTCTCAGCATGCTCTACAGAGTTAGGTTCATCATACAATAACCCAAGCGCCCGAAAAAAGGTGTCTACATTAAGCAACGCCGGATTCCCAGGTTCCAGGGCAAATGCCCAATCCTGGGGGTCACCACGCAACAGAGATATGACAATTTTAACCTGCTGGATGGGATCACCAGAGGAACGGGGCTTCACAGCAAAAAACAGTTTACAGTTATTTTTAAAGCTCAGAAATGTGGACCTGTCCCCAAAAAACAGATCAGGAGTTGGAATTCTAGGCTCCAAAGCTGGAGTCTGAACGATATAATCAGAAATACCCTGTACTCTAGCAGCAAGTTGATCCACACGAGAAGCAAGTCCCTGAACATCCATGTCAGCGCCAAACTCCTGAACCACCCAGACGTAAAGAGGGAAAAAAAAATGGCTCAGCACTTCCTTTCCCTTCTTCTGAGATGCGGTTAACTCATTGTTGGCCAGTTGTACTGTTATGATCTGGTGGCCCAGGAGTAGCATTGGACGTACTCTGGAGAAGGTGGTATCTATACTGACCGCGGACCCTGAACTTAACACCGCAACTAGAAGTAGCCGTGGGATGTACCTACTGATCCTAGACACCTCGACACAGCCGGAAGACTAATTAACCCTATAGATAGAAAAGGGAAAACTATCTCGCCTCAGAGAAAATTCCCAAAGGATAGGCAGCCCCCCACAAATATTGACTGTGAGAGGAGAGGAAAAAACACACACAGGCTGAAAACAGGATTTAGCAAAGGAGGCCAATCTAGCTAAATAGGAAAGATAGGACAGAGAACTATGCGGTCAGTATTAAAATACTAGGAAATATCCACCACAGAAAATACAAAAAACTCCACATCTAACTAAAGATATGGAGGGTATATCTGCCTCTCCAGAGATTCCAGCTTGACTGCATAAATCCTTACACAGATTAAGCTGGACAAGAAAAAACATGAAATGCACTGAACAATGAGGCCCACAACATGTGGGCTGCAAAACAAGCAGAACTTATCTTGGTGAAAAGACCAGGAAGCAGGAGAAACCATGAAGGGATGTGAATCCTCCAGAATACAATGGACAACAGGCACAGACTAAAGGGTGAGGCCAGACTAAATAGCCCAGTCCAGAGTGGACACACCTGATAACTGCTGTGAAGGACAGACAGCAGCGCTACCACTTATAACCACCGGAGGGAGCCCAAGAACAGAATTCACAACAGTGGGGTCCATTTTCTCCTGTTGCTCTTGTGAAAATGAAAAAATTTGGGCTAAAGAAACATTTCTGTAGGAAAAATTATTCTTTTCTTCAGCTTTTTTTTAAAAAATTCCTGTGATGCAACTAAAGGGTTAATAAACTTCTTGAATGTGGTTTTGAGCATCTTGGGCTAAAGCAACATTTCTGTAGGAAAAATTATTATTTTCTTCAGATTTTTTTAAATGTGGTTTTGAGCATCTTGAGGGGTGCAGTTTTTAAAATGATGTCACTTTTGGATATTTTCTGTCACATAGTCGCAACAAATGTGCTGTGGTCCTTAACCCCTTCACCCCCGGAGCTTTTTCCGTTTTTTCTTTTTCGTTTTTCGCTCCCCTCCTTCCCAGAACCATAACTTTTTATTTTTCCATCAATATGGCCATGTGAGGGCTTATTTTTTGCGGGATGAGATGTACTTTTGAACGATACCATTGGTTTTACCATGCCGTGTAACAGAAAACGGGAAAAAAATTCCAAGTGTGATGAAATTGCAAAAAAAGTGCAATCTCACACTTGTTTTTTGTTTGGCTTTTTTGCTAGGTTCACCAAATGCTAAAACTAACCTGCCATTATGATTCTCCAGGTCATTACAAGTTCATAGACATCTAACATGTCTAGGTTATTTTTTATCTAAGCGGTGGAAAAAAATTCCAAAGTTTGCAAAAAAAAAAAAATTGTGCGATTTTCCATTACCCGTAGCGTCTCCATATTTCGTGATCTGGGGTCAGGTGAGGACTTATTTTTTGCGTGCTGAGCTGACGTTTTTATTGATACCATTTTGGTGTAGATAAGTTGTTTTGATCGCCCGTTATTGCATTTTAAAAAAACGTAATTTTGGCGTTTTGATTTTTTTTATCGCTACGCCATTTAGCGGTCAGGTTAATCCTTTGTTTTTATTGATAGATCGGGCGATTCTGAATGCGGCGATACCAAATATGTGTAGGTTTGATTTTTTTTTAATTCTTTTATTTTGATTGGGGCAAAAGGGGGGTGATTTAAACGTTTATATATTTTTTTATTTTTTTAATATTTTTAAACACTTTTTTTTTTAATTTTGCCATGCTTCAATAGCCTCCATAGGAGGCCAGAAGCATGCACAACACGATCGCCTCTGCTACATAGAGGTGAAGTACAGTAGAAATGGTCGTGTACTTTGAACGCCGACCACAGGGTGGCGCTCAAAGCATTCAGCCATCAACAACCATAGAGGTCTCAAGGAGACCTCTGGTTGTTATGGCAATGCACCGCTGACCCCCGATCATGTGACGGGGGTCAGCGGTGCGAGCACTTCCGGCTGCGCGGCCGGGAGCGCCAGTTAAATGCCGCTGTCAGTGCTTGACGGCGGCATTTAACAAGTTAATGGGCGCGGGCGGATCGCGATTCTGCTCGCGCTCATTGCGCGCAGATGTCAGCTGTACAAAACAGCTGACATGTCGCGGCTTTAAGGTGGGCTCACCGACGGAGCCCACCTTAAAGCAGGGGATCTGCCAGCTGACGTACTATTCCGTCAGCTGGCAGAAAGGGGTTAAAAAAATAGGTCTTGCAAATTTAGTTGCAAAATTGCTGCCCCTGCTAAATTCCTAACAAAAAAAACTATTATATTTAAAAAATGATGCTTATGTAAGGACATATAGGAAATGTTATTTATTAACTATTCTGTGTGGCATAACTATCTATTTTAAGGGCATAAAAATTCAGTATGAAAATTGTAAAATTTTCAAGTTTTTTGACCAATTATCATTATTTTCTTAAATAAAATGCAAATCATATCGACCAATAATTACAACTAAAATGAAGTAGATGTCATGAAAAAACATTCTCGGAATCACTGGGAGACGTTGAAGCGTTCTAGAGTTATTACCTCAAAAATATTTTAAAAATGAAACTCGGTCATTAACGTACACAGTGGTTTGGTCCTTAAAGGGTTGAATAGTACATGGATGTATTGCACATGATTAATCTTAAAGCTATACCATTCTACTAAACATGGACTAGGACTAGTGCCTGGGTATTGGAGGGGAACATGAGCAGAATCATAAATACATATATATTAGAAAAACATAATTTACTTAACTATAAATAGATATACCATAAATATAATAACCCCAACAACCCCTTTAATAAGAATAGATGAGCAGTCTTTTTTAATTCTGCCCCGAATTAGTAGATGTCTGATAAGAGAATTAAATATGAAATGTCAAGTAGCCAGACAGTAAAAACAGACATAGGTTTCTAAATAAATTCCAGAAACAGCACTAAACATAATTTAATACAATATACTGAGTCATTCAATATGTTACGACCAGAAAAATGAGTATACTGTTTAAAGCGACTTGCTGAGTCACTGATCATAAAATCACTTAAATCTAGTCTTTGGCTTTTTTCACTGTGTTTGTTATGGCATGGCAAGGTTATCCTTTAGAACCTATTTTTTTTTTCCTTTCTTTTTTTTCAGGGGGTTGCTAACCTCTTAATGACCAGAGTGTTTCAGTTATAAATCAAATCATTGTACTGAGATTTTAAGCTCATAGCCCTAATATTTATATTTTTGGGGCTACTAAGACTCAGTAACTATATGATGCGGGACTCCCATATAATGATGTAGTCTTATAGAGACAGTGGCGTTGATTTTTAACTGCATACATACATTGATTATAGTACAAGGCACAATATACAAAGTAAGAAACACAGAATCAAATACAAGAAAAAAGGGCACTTGATAAAGTTGCAGCACTTACAAACAGGGACGCAACTAGAGTCCGATGGGCGCTGGTGCAAGACTTGGACCGCCCCCACCTATCCTAGTGTGCGTGTGTGTATATAATTTTTTATTTATATATATATGTATATATATATATATATATATATATATATATATATATATATATATATATAGTGAGATAGTGACAGGTATTATATGCGAGGATCGCTATATATCTCCCAGGATGCACATAGGAGAGTATTAAACCCGCTGGAGTGCATTGCAGTCACAGATATAGCTGTGGCTGCAGTGCAAAATAAAATTAAGTGTGGGCCTGGTCAAGTTAGTTGACCAAGGCAATGTTTAAGGGTATGTGCACACGTTGCGGATTAGTGTGCAGATTTTTCCACGCATTTCACGGATTTACAGCGGATCTACCGCAGGTTTTGTGTGGATTTCACATGAGTTTTCACACCTGCGGATTCCAATTATGAAACAGGTGTAAAACGCTACAGAATCCGCACAAAGAATTGACATGCTGCGGAAAATAAACGGCAGCGTTTCCGCGCGGTATTCTCCGCAGCATGTACACTGCAGATTTGGTTTTCCATACGTTTACATGGTACTGTACAACGCATGGAAAACTGCTGCGAATCCGCAGCGTCAAATCCACTGCGGATCCACAGCCAAATCCGCAACGTGTGCACATACCCTAAGGAAACTCGTTAAGGGCTTTTATTTTTGGAGCAAACTACAGGATGGTAGTGGGGCAGTTCCCTCCCTCCAGGCAGGGTTTTACAAGTGGCCCATGGCCACAGATTCCATTAAAAAACTCTGCAGCAAAGGGTTGGGTGTGTCAGTGTTTGTTTGCAAGCAGCAGAGCAGGTGGCTCTGCAACGTCCAGCTTGTGTGAGGCAACACAGAGCCAAGAGCAGTGAACACCTGGCACCCTCGCAGCGTGATACAGTCTTGCAGTCGCCCTCAGCAACCAGTCTCAGATATGGACTATTATAACGCCATGGCTGTGATCTGGAGGATACCGCGTGCTGTTCATTACGTGAGTTGTTTGGACATTAATTACATTTGCTGTGAACTTTCCTGGGTCACTGCCTCATTACTGCACAATGTGAACTGTTGTGTATCCGCTTTTTGGGCTCCCCTGGTGGTTGCTGGTGGTACTGGTGACTTGTTTGCACTTTGCTGCTTCTGTTCACCTGCTTCCATCAGTGTTTGGGAGTTTCCTATTTAGCCTTGCTCTCCAGTCATTTCCTTGCCGGTCATCATTGTAACCAGAGCCTTCGGTTGCATGTTCCTGCTACTAGTCTGCTGATCAGCTAAGTGGACTTTGTCCTTTTGTTTTGTACCTTTTGTCCAGTTTGCAGTTTTTGTAATTCTCTGTAGCTGGAAGCTCTTGCGGGCTGAAATTGCCACTCCTGTGTCATGAGTTGACACAGGAGTCTTAAAGTAATTTCAGGATGGTTTTTTAAAGGGTTTTCAGTTGACCGTGAAGTCCTCTTTTGTATCCTTCTGCTATCTAGTAAGTGGACCTCTCTTTGCTAAATCTACTTTCATACTGTGTATGTCTTTTCCTCTTAATTCACCGTTATTACATGTGGGGGGCTGCTATCATCTTTTGGGGGATTTCCCTAGAGGTAAGTCAGGTCTGTTTCTTCCTCTACCAGGCGTAGTTAGTCCTCCGGCTGGCGCGTGGCATATAGGAAGCCGTAGGTATGCTCCCTGGCTACTGTTAGTTGTGTGGTAGATTTAGCTCACAGTCAACTCGAGTTTCCATCACCCGAGAGCTCGTTCGTTACTTATATGTTTCTTACGTTCCATTGCCATTGGGAACCATGACAGTATGACCGGCCCCGTGTTAAACTTATTGGCAGAAGAAAGGAGAGAAAAAAGAAGTCTGTAAATTTTTTTTTTTTCTTTCCCTTTTTCCTCTATGCTTGCTCCATAGTTGGATCAGTTGTATTTCAGCTTTAATTACAGCCTTTGCCTTTCTCTCCTTATAATCCTTGAATGGCTCTGAGCTCACCTGTTTAAAGATGGATCCTCAGAGTTTGGCTGCAGGTTTAAATAATCTTGCTACGAAGGTTCAAAATTTACAAGATTTTGTTATACATGCTCCTATTTCTGAACCTAAAATCCCTACACCAGAGGTGTTTTCCGGAGATAGATCTCGGTTTTTGAATTTCAAATATAATTGTAAATTATTCCTTTCTCTCAGACCTCACTCCTCAGGAGATCCTGTCCAGCAGGTTAAGATTGTAATCTCTTTGCTGCGAGGTGACCCTCAAAATTGGGCATTTTCATTGGCACCAGGGGATCCTGCGTTGCTCAATGTGGATGCGTTTTTCCTGGCTTTAGGGTTGCTTTATGAGGAACCTAATTTGGAGATTCAAGCTGAAAAAGCTTTGATAGCCCTATCTCAAGGGCAAGATGAAGCGGAGATATACTGCCAAAAATTTCGTAGGTGGTCTGTGCTTACTCAGTGGAATGAGTGCGCCTTAGCGGCAAATTTCAGAGAGGGCCTTTCTGATGCCGTTAAAGATGTTATGGTCGGGTTCCCTGCGCCTACAGGTCTGAATGAGTCCATGACAATGGCAATTCAGATTGATCGGGGTTTGCGGGAGCGCAAACCCGTGCACCATTTGGCGGTATCTTCTGAAGAGACGCCAGAGAAAATGCAATGTGACAGAGTTATGTCCAGAAGCGAGCGGCAGAATTATAGGCGTAAAAATGGGTTATGCTTCTATTGTGGTGATTCTGCTCATGTTATATCGGCATGCTCTAAGCGTACTAGGAAGGTTGACAAGTCCATTTCAATTGGCACTTTACAGTCCAAATTTATTTTGTCTGTAACCTTGATTTGTTCATTATCAGTTATTACCGTGGATGCCTATGTGGACTCTGGCGCCGCTCTGAGTCTTATGGACTGGTCCTTTGCCAGGCGCTGTGGGTTTGATTTAGAGCCTCTGGAAGTCCCTATACCTCTGAAGGGTATTGATTCTACACCTTTGGCTTGTAATAAACCACAGTTCTGGACGCAAGTGACTATGCGTATGACTCCAGACCATCAGGAGGTGATTCGCTTCCTTGTGTTGTACAATTTACATGATGTTTTGGTGCTTGGATTACCATGGTTACAGTCTCATAACCCAGTCCTTGACTGGAAGGCTATGTCTGTGTTAAGCTGGGGATGTCGGGGGGCTCATGGGGACACTCCTATGGTGTCCATTTCGTCATCTATTCCATCTGAGATTCCGGCATTTTTGTCTGATTATCGTGATATTTTTGAAGAGCCTAAGATTGGTTCACGCCCTCCTCACAGGGATTGTGATTGCGCCATAGATCTGATTCCTGGCAGTAAATTTCCAAAGGGTCGTTTGTTTAACCTGTCTGTACCTGAACATGCTGCTATGCGCGAGTATATTAAGGAGTCCCTGGAAAAGGGACATATTCGTCCTTCTTCATCACCTTTAGGAGCCGGTTTTTTCTTTGTCTCTAAAAAGGATGGCTCTCTGAGGCCTTGTATTGATTATCGTCTCCTGAATAAAATTACAGTCAAATATCAGTATCCGTTGCCTTTGCTGACTGATTTGTTTGCTCGCATAAGGGGGGCTAAGTGGTTCTCTAAGATTGATCTTCGTGGGGCGTATAATTTGGTGCGAATTAAGCAGGGGGATGAGTGGAAGACCGCATTTAATACGCCTGAGGGCCATTTTGAGTATTTGGTAATGCCTTTCGGCCTTTCTAATGCACCTTCTGTCTTTCAGTCCTTAATGCATGATATTTTCCGTGAATATTTGGATAAATTTATGATTGTGTACTTGGATGATATTTTGATTTTTTCTGATGACTGGGAGTCTCATGTTCAGCAGGTCAGGAGGGTTTTTCAGGTTTTGCGGGAGAATTCTTTGTGTGTGAAGGGTTGGAAGTGTGTTTTTGGGGTTCAAAAAATTTCATTTTTGGGGTATATTTTTTCCCCTTCTTCTATTGAGATGGACCCTGTCAAGGTTCGGGCTATTTACGACTGAACGCAGCCTACTTCTCTGAAGAGTCTCCAGAAATTCTTGGGCTTTGCTAATTTTTATCGTCGATTTATAGCTGGTTTTTCTGGCGTTGCTAAACCTCTGATGGATTTGACTAAAAAGGGTGCTGATGTTGCCAATTGGTCCCCTGCTGCCGTGGAGGCCTTTCGGGAGCTTAAGCGCCGCTTTTTGTCTGCCCCTGTGTTGCGCCAGCCTGATGTTTCTCTTCCCTTTCAGGTTGAGGTCGATGCTTCCGAGATCGGAGCGGGGGCGGTTTTGTCACAGAAAAGTTCCGACTGCTCAGTGATGAGACCTTGTGCGTTCTTTTCGCGAAAATTTTCGGCCGCCGAGCGAAACTATGATGTTGGTAATCGGGAGCTTTTGGCCATGAAGTGGGCATTTGAGGAGTGGTGTCATTGGCTTGAGGGTGCCAGACATCAGGTGGTAGTTTTGACTGATCACAAGAATTTAATTTATTTGGAGTCTGCCAGGCGCCTGAATCCTAGACAGGCACGTTGGTCGTTGTTCTTTTCCCGGTTTAATTTTGTGGTCTCGTACTTACCGGGTTCTAGGAATGTGAAAGCAGATGCTCTTTCTAGGAGTTTTGAGCCTGACTTTCCTGGGAATTCTGAACCTGCTGGTGTCCTTAAGGAGGGAGTGGTTTTGTCTGCTGTCTCTCCAGATTTGCGACGTGCTTTGCAAGAATTTCAGGCGAATAGACCTGATCGTTGTCCGTCTGGTAGACTGTTTGTTCCTGACGAGTGGACCACTAGAGTCATCTCGGAAGTTCATTCTTCTACTCTGGCAGGTCATCCGGGAATTTTTGGCACCAGAGATTTGGTGGCTAGATCCTTCTGGTGGCCTTCCCTGTCTCGAGATGTGCGTGTTTTTGTGCAGTCTTGCGATGTGTGTGCTCGGGCCAAGCCTTGTTGTTCTAGGGCTAGTGGGTTGTTGTTGCCCTTGCCTATTCCGAAGAGGCCTTGGACGCACATCTCTATGGACTTTATCTCGGATCTCCCTGTTTCTCAGAAGATGTCTGTCATCTGGGTGGTGTGTGACCGTTTTTCTAAAATGGTTCATTTGGTGCCATTGCCTAAGTTGCCTTCCTCATCTGAGTTGGTCCCTCTGTTTTTTCAAAATGTGGTTCGCTTGCATGGTATTCCGGAAAACATCGTTTCTGACAGGGGTACCCAGTTCGTGTCTAGATTTTGGCGGGCAGTCTGTGCCAGGTTGGGCATTGATTTGTCCTTTTCGTCTGCATTCCATCCTCAGACCAATGGCCAGACGGAGCGAACTAATCAAACTTTGGAGACTTATTTGAGGTGTTTTGTGTCTGCGGATCAGGATGATTGGGTTGCCTTTCTGCCGTTGGCGGAGTTTGCTCTTAATAATCGGGCTACTTCTGCCACTTTGGTTTCTCCTTTCTTTTGCAATTCAGGGTTTTATCCGCGTTTTTCATCTGGTCAGGTTGAATCTTCGGATTGTCCTGGAGTGGATGCGGTGGTGGATCGGTTGCATCGGATTTGGGGACAAGTGGTGGATAATTTGGAATTGTCCCAGGAGAGGACTCAGCAGTTTGCTAACCGTCATCGTCGTGTTGGTCCCCACCTTCGCGTTGGGGACTTGGTGTGGTTGTCTTCCCTTTTTGTCCCTATGAGGGTTTCTTCTCCCAAATTTAAGCCTCGGTTCATCGGTCCTTATAGGATTTTGGAGATTCTTAACCCTGTTTCCTTTCGTTTGGACCTCCCGGCATCTTTCGCTGTCCATAATGTGTTCCATCGGTCGTTGTTGCGGAGATATGAGGTACCGGTGGTTCCTTCTACTGAACCTCCTGCTCCTGTGCTGGTGGAGGGTGAATTGGAGTACGTCGTAGAGAAGATCTTGGACTCCCGTATTTCCAGACGGAGACTTCAATATCTGGTTAAATGGAAAGGCTATGGTCAGGAAGATAATTCTTGGGTAACTGCCTCTGATGTTCATGCCTCGGATTTGGTTCGTGCCTTTCATAGGGCTCATCCAGATCGCCCTGGCGGTTCTTGTGAGGGTTCGGTGCCCCCTCCTTAAGGGGAGGGTACTGTTGTGTATCCGCTTTTTGGGCTCCCCTGGTGGTTGCTGGTGGTACTGGTGACTTGTTTGCACTTTGCTGCTTCTGTTCACCTGCTTCCATCAGTGTTTGGGAGTTTCCTATTTAGCCTTGCTCTCCAGTCATTTCCTTGCCGGTCATCATTGTAACCAGAGCCTTCGGTTGCATGTTCCTGCTACTAGTCTGCTGATCAGCTAAGTGGACTTTGTCCTTTTGTTTTGTACCTTTTGTCCAGTTTGCAGTTTTTGTAATTCTCTGTAGCTGGAAGCTCTTGCGGGCTGAAATTGCCACTCCTGTGTCATGAGTTGACACAGGAGTCTTAAAGTAATTTCAGGATGGTTTTTTAAAGGGTTTTCAGTTGACCGTGAAGTCCTCTTTTGTATCCTTCTGCTATCTAGTAAGTGGACCTCTCTTTGCTAAATCTACTTTCATACTGTGTATGTCTTTTCCTCTTAATTCACCGTTATTACATGTGGGGGGCTGCTATCATCTTTTGGGGGATTTCCCTAGAGGTAAGCCAGGTCTGTTTCTTCCTCTACCAGGCGTAGTTAGTCCTCCGGCTGGTGCGTGGCATATAGGAAGCCGTAGGTATGCTCCCTGGCTACTGTTAGTTGTGTGGTAGATTTAGCTCACGGTCAACTCGAGTTTCCATCACCCGAGAGCTCGTTCGTTACTTATATGTTTCTTACGTTCCCTTGCCATTGGGAACCATGACAGTGAACACCGCAGCAGTACAATATATACATATATATACTGCTCAAAAATATAAAGGGAATACTTAAACAACACAATGTAACTCCAAGTCAATCACACTTCTGTGAAAACAACCTGTTCAGTTATGAAGCAACATGGATTGTTAATCAATATCTCCTGCTGTTGTGCAAATGGAACAGGTAGAAATGATATGCAATTAGCATTAAAAAGTAGAGTTTGACAGGGGGTGACCACAAACCGTTTCTCCGTTCTCATCGTTTTTGGCTGATTTGGTCACTTTTGCATTTTGTAAAGTTGCAGTAGCATGGGGTGGTATCTACAACCCACAGAACTTGCTCACATAGTGCAGTTCATGCAGGATGGCACATCAATGTGAGCTGTGGCAAGAAGGGTCGCTGTATCTGTCAGCACAGTGTCCAGAGCATGAAGCAGATACCAGGAGACAAGCCAGTACACTAGGAGATGTGGAGGAGGCCATAGGAGAGCAACAACCCAGCAGCAGGACCGCTACCTCCTCCTTTGTGCAAGGATGAACAGGAGGAGCAATACCAGACTCTTGCAAAATGACCTCCAGCAGGCCACTAACATCTATGTGTCTGCTCAATCTGTCAGAAACAGGCTCCATGGGGGAGGTATAAGGGCTCGAAGCCTACAAGTGGATGTTGAGCTTCCAGCTATCACGGCAGCGTCAGAGGCTGCAGACCGTTGCACTGCATCTTTCTGCAGAAGGTCTCAGGAGTTTGCTTTGCAGATGAGTGGCCACCTTCCCCGATGCTTATGGCCACAACTGGACCTGAGTGTTGATATACTTCCTGCTTGCTGCTGGCAAGCGCGGGTGATATTTCCATTTGCATTTCCCTGTTGAGGCTTGGAGATGTAGTAGTCAGTTATCGTCCTTTTTTGGATTTGGAAGACATTGGTGTTTCTCTCTGAGTCTACTCAAGCAAAATGTTCCCTTGGTTTGTGTATCCTAGCTGTCTTTAGCGGTAGTGTGGATTGACTAGAGCTCTTCCTGTCCTTCCCGATGCAGGCTTATCCCCAGGGTCAGGCAGGGATTAGGCATCCTGCTCGGCAATAGGTGCGGAACCTATATAGGGACGATTGGGTACAAGAAATAGCATAAATAAACCCCTAATGGCATTGCTACATGTCAATCACTAATAACATATCATAACAGGAGAGTTCCTAGCATAGAAATAGGACTTGGTAAGATGCTGTTCTACGCCACATCAAGAGAACATATGGAGAGAGACGTTAAATACTGTAGAACGAATAAAATACAATAATTTATTGGGGATTAAAAAACATACAAAATACAAAACTTATAGGCCATTAAGATGCAGTGGTGAGCCAAGAAATCTGAGTGCCACTACCGGATGGCAGGCACAGAAATTGTTAATACAGACAGCAAAACCAAAAATAGGTATAAAATCTGAATAAAGTATCAACACAAAGTGCATCCAGAGGGATAATCCTAACTTGAGCTAAAGTGCAAAGTCTAAGGCTGGATCAGTGTTGTATAAGTTAGCATGTATAGTGTGCTGAAAAGACAAATTACATAATTTACCTGAACCATGCGATAGTGCCACTTCCCAAATGCACGTTTTGGAAGCGTGCCTTCGTCATGCAGTTGGGGGTGTATGTTTTTTGTGGGAAGATGGGGCATTTTATTGGGGCAGGTCCTGAAATTCCAAAGCAAAAAGAGGCTTGATTACCCTTTGGAGGATTGAGCTTGATAATCAAAGGGTGTGCTCGTCTTCAACCTGCAATTCTCATTTTGTCCTGACAGCAGCACAGGTGGTGCTAGAGAGCAGGTCTGAAAAAAATGTCTGTGTTTGTAGACAGTGGAGCTGGAGTCAGTATGGTGGATGTTGAGTTTGCTAGAACTCATGGTTTTGTCTTCTCTAACTTGGCTAAACCTATTCCTATTTGCGCCATCGACTCAGCACCACTTGCACAGAGAACACTGACACAAATTATTCACAACATAAGACTGAAGGTGGGGTTTTTGCAATATGAAATAATATCTTGTTATGTCCTGAGGGGTCTCCATACTCCAATGGTTCTGGGTTTGCCCTGGTTGGAGAAGCATAATCCAACTGTGATTTGGCAATCCAGAGAGATTGTAAAATGGGGAGCTTACCATCATAGTAATTGCCTATGCGTTTCCCATTCTGCTGTATCTACAGGGTGCTTTCCAGTATTTTTTTCTGACTGGGAGGACCCTGCCCCAATTTTGCAGAAGGGGTTAGGCATCTCAGCCTTGTACACTGACCTGGAATGCTCAGGGAGACACCTCTGCATCCTGCCCTTCAGGAGGTTATTTGTGCCATCTAAATTGCACCACAAGGTAACCAGAGAATTTCATAATGCCGTACTTGCTGGTCACCCAGGTGGTAAGGCAACCACGGTCCTCCTTTCTTGTCATTTTTGGTGGCCGGGGCTGCATTGCATCGGGATGTGGTTGAACAAGTGTCTTCCTGAAATGTTTATGCACGTTCTAAAGTACCGCATACACGTCCATCTGGTCCTCTTTCGCCACTACCTGTTCCGGACCTGAATGTGATTGAATTTTCATGGTGGTGTACCAGGAATTTCAGGTTGAGGGTTCCTTCCTGGAAGTTGGGACCTAGATTCATTGATCCCTATAAGATCACCGTGGGCATTGGTACAGCAGTGTTTCATCTTGATCCACCTCAGGCTCTTAAGGTCTACAACATTTTTAACAGGTCTTTGCTCAAGAGATATGTGGAACCCCTTGAGCCCTCACCAGGTTGATCGTAACCTCGAGTTTCAAATTTCAAGGATTGCAGATTCTATCCTCCAACATCGTTCCTTACAATACTTGGTGCATTGGAGGGGTTATGGTCCAGAGGAAAGGATGTGGGTTTCTGCATCAGAGGTGAATGTTCCCAGGCTGGTTCGTTCATTCCACACCTCTTATCCCGAGAAATCTGGTCTTGAGTGTCCGCAGGCCACTCGTAGAAGAGGGGTACTGTCAAGGAAATGTCAGAGGCTGCAGACAGTTGCACTGCATCTGTCTGCAAAAGATCTCAGTAGTTTGCTTTGCAGACCAGTTGCCACCTCCCCTAGTGCTTATGGCCACACCTGGACCTGAGTGTTGATAAACTTCTTGCTTGCTGCTGGCAAGCGCGGGTAATATTTCCATTTGCATTTCACTGTTGAGGCTATGAGCTTTAGCAGTCAGCTATTGTCCTTTTTGGATTTGGAGGACGTTGGTGTTTCTCTCTGAGTCTACTCAAGCTAAGTGTTCCCTTGTTTTGCGTATCCTAGATGTCTTTAGCAGTAGTGGGGATTGACTAGTGCTCATGCTAACCTTATCGCCAGGTTCAGGCAGGGATTAGGTATCCTGGTCGGCAATAAGAGTGGATCCTATATAGGGATGATAGACAGGGTGATGTTAGATCTGTCTAGGGGTCTCCACTCCCCTCTTCCCTAGTGTTTAGTTCCCTTTGCCTTATCCCTTCGTGTTGCTCTTACCCTTTCCTACATGTTGCGTGACAACAGCCCAACACCGTGCAGGGCGATTGGCATTTGCCAGAGAACACTAAGATTGGCAGATTCGACATTGGCACCCTTGGCTCTTCACGGATGAGAGCAGGTTCATACTGAGCACAACTGACAGACATGACAGTCTGGAGACGCGGTGGAGAACATTCTGCTGCCTGCAACATCCTCCAGCATGACCGGTTTAGCGCTGGGTCAGTAATGAAGGCACTTCTTTGGAGGCCCTCACAGCCTTCCATGTGTTAGCCAGAGATACCCTGACTGCCATTAGGTACTGGGATGTAAGTCAGTGGTTTTTGCATGATAAAGGTATTGATGCTATGGACTAGCCTTCCTGTTTCCCAGACCTAAATCCAATCGAGCAAATCTGGGACATAATGTCTCATTCCATCCACCAACGCCATGTTGCACCACAGACTGTCCAGGAGTTGACTGATGCTTTAATCCAGGTTTGGGAGATAGCTCAGAAGAACATCCGCCACCTCAACAGGAGTATGCCCAGGCATTGTAAGGAAGTCATACAGTCATTTGGAAGCCACACACACTACTGAGCATAATTTCCTTGTCTTGAGGCATTTCCACTGAAGTTGGATTAGACTGTAATTAGATTTTTCACTTTGGTTTTGAGTATCATTCCAAATCCAGACCTCCATGGGATATTAATTTTGATTTGCATTGATCATTTTTATATTTTATTGCTCTCAACGCATTCCACCATGTAATGAATAAAGATTTGCAACTGGAAGATTTCTTTCAGTGTTATCTAGGATGTGGTATTTTAGCGTTCCGTTTATTTTTTTTTAGCAGTGCATACATATGTCCTCAATCATGGTATATATTTCCCCCATCCCGGTATATATGTCCCTTATCCTGCCTGGGCCCTATCCTGGTATATATATCCCCCATCCTGGTACAGTGGAATGTAAAAGTTTGTGCACCCCTGGTCAAAATTATTGTTATTGTGAACAGTTAAGCAAGTTGAAGATTAAATGATCTTCAAAAGGGCTGAAATTAAAGATTACACATTTCTATTGTATTTTAGGCACAAAAAAGTATTTTTTACATTTTAAAAAATACAAAATGGAAAAGGATATAAGTTTGAGCACCCTGCATGGCTAGTGCCTAGTAGCACCCCCTTTTGCAAGTATCACAGATTGTAAATGCTTTTTGTAGCCAGACAAGAGACTTTGGGTATGTGCACACTTAGAGTGAATCTCTGCGGATTTTTTCGCACCTGTTTTGGTAAATCTGCAGGTAAACCGCACTGCGGATTACCTGCAGAATTACCGCTGATTTACCGCATTTTCTTTGCGGATTTTGTGCAGATTCCACCTGCGGTTTTACACCTGTGGATTCCTATTATGGAGCAGGTGTAAACCGCAGCGGAATCCGCACAAAGAATTGACATGCTGCGGAATAAACAACGCAGCGTTTCCGCAGGTTTTTTTCTGCAGCATGGGCACTGCAGATTCTGTTTTCCATAGGTTTACATTGTACTGTAAACGCATGAAAAGCTGCTGCGAATCCGCAGCAAAATCCGCAGAGTGTGCACATACCCTTTCAATTCTTGTTTGAGGCATTTTCACCCATTCTTCCTTGGAAAATTCTTCAAGTTCTGTGAGATTCCTGGGTCGTTTTGCATGCACTGCTATTTTGAGGTCTAGCCACAGATTTTCAGTGATGTTCCGATCAGGGGACAGTGAGGGCCATTGTAAAACCTTCATCTTGCGCCTTTTGAGGCAGTCTATTGTGGATTTTGAAGTGTGTTTAGGATCATTATCCGTTTGTAGAAGCCATACTTTTTTCAACTAAAGCTTTTTCACTGTTCCTGTTAACTGCCATTTCTTAATTACATTTCAAACTGAGAAAAGGGAAATTTGAAAACGCTCTGCTATCTTCTCATAGCCTTTTCTTACTTTGTGTGCCTCCAACATTTTCCTTTTCAGAGAGCTAGGCAGCTGCAGTTTTTTTGCAAAAAGTTAGAAGAGGATGGGTTTTTATAAAGCTGGGAAATTTGCAACACCCAGATTTTCCGAACATTAATAGTGAACTACCCATAATCTTATCAGGCTAATTAGGGTCGGAAACCCTGGCCATAGTTATCTGAGCACACAAATCTCCAAGGCTGCCCAAGCCTTTGCATCGGTCCTTTTTCCTTTCTGTAATTTTTAACCCCTTTACCCCCAAGGGTGGCTTGCATGTTAATGACCGGGCCAATTTTTACAATTCTGACCGCTGTCCCTTTATGAGGTTATAACTCTGGAACGCTTCCATAGATCCAGGTGATTCTGACACTGTTTTCTCATGACATATTGTACTTCATGTAGTGGTAACATTTCTTTGATATAACGTGCGATTATTTGTGAAAAAAAATGAAATTAGGTGAAAATGTCGAAAATTTCGAAATTTTCCAACTTCAGATATGTCACACAAAATACTTAATAAGTAACATTTCCCACATATCTACTTTACATCAGCACAATCTTGGAACCAATTTTTTTTTGTTAGGACGTTATAAGGGTTAAAAGTTAAACAGCTATTTCTCATTTTTAAAACACCATTTTTTTAGGGACGTCACTTTGAGGAGTCTATATGATAGAAAATACCCAAGTGTGACACCATTCTAAAAACTGCACCTCTCAAGGTGCTCAAAACCACATTCAAGAAGTTTATTAACCCTCCAGGTGCTTCACATGAATTTTTGGAATGTTTAAAAAAAATGAACATTTAACTTTTTTCACAAAAAATGTAATTCAGACCAAAATGTTTTTACTTTAAAAAGGGTAATAGGAGAAATTGGACCCCAAGAGTTGCTGTGCAATTTGTCCTGAGTATACTGATACCCCATATGTGGGGGTAACCCACTGTTTGGGCGCATGGCAGAGCTCGGAAGGGAAGGAGTGCAGTTTTAGTTTTTCAACGCAAAATTGCCTGGAATTGAGATCGGATGCCATGTCGCGTTTGGAGAGCCCCTGATGTGCCTAAACAGTGGAAACCCCCCACAACTGACACTATTTTGGAAACTAGACCCCATAAGGAACTTATCTAGATGTGTGCTGAGCACTTTGAACTCCAAAGTGCTTCACAGAAGTTTATAACATAGAGCCGTAAAAATAAAAAAATCATAGTTTTTTCACAAAAATTATATTTTTGCCCCCATTTTTTTATTTTCCCAAGTGTAACAGGAGAAATTGGACTCTACAGTTGTTATGCAATTTGTCCTGAGTATGCCAATACCCCATATGTGTGGATAAACCACTGTCTGGGCGCATAGGAGAGCTCAGCAGGGAAGGAGCACCAGATTTTACTGTTATGGTTTGCAGATGCCTTGATCCACTGGGAGAGCCCATGAGGTGTCAAAACAGCAGAACCCCCCCATAAGTGACCTCATTTTATGAACTACACCGCTCAATAAATTCAGCTAGGGGTGCAGTGATCATATTCACACCATGGGTGTGTCACAGAATTTTATACCATTGGGCAGTGAGGACAAAATAACTACATTTTTACCACCGAAATTTTGTTTTAGCCAAAGATTTTACATTTTCACACAAAAAGTGGGTAAAAATGGCAACAATATTTGTCCAACAATTTGTACTGAACGTGGCAATACCGATCACTGGCAGAACAGGGGAAAATGATGAGAGCCGCATTCAGCACCCACCGCCGGGAACAACGCTTACTGTAAGGGTACCGTCTCACAGTGGCACTTTTGTCGCTACGACGGTACGATCCGTGACGTTCCAGCGATATCCATACGATATCGCTGTGTCTGACACGCAGCAGCGATCAGGGACCCTGTTGAGAATCGTACGTCGTAGCAGATCGTTTGGAACTTTCTTTCGGCGCTGGATCTCCCGCTGTCATCGCTGGATCGGTGTGTGTGACACCGATGCAGCGATGCGTTCGCTTGTAACCAGGGTAAACATCGGGTTACTAAGCGCAGGGCTGCGCTTAGTAGCCCGATGTTTACCCTGGTTACCATCGTAAATGTAAAAAAAAAAAAACAGTACATACGTCACCGCTGTGCTCTGTTTTCACTTTACGGCCGGCAGTCAGTCAGTGCAGGAAGCAGACGGCAAGGGACCTGACGGACACCGGAATGTGAGTATGTACTGTTTTTTTTTTTTTTTTTACATTTACGATGGTAACCAGGGTAAACATCGGGTTACTAAGCGTGGCCCTGCGCTTAGTAACCCGATGTTTACCCTGGTTACCCGGGGACCTCGGCATCGTTGGTCGCTGGAGAGCTGTCTGTGTGACAGCTCTCCAGCGACCACACAACGACTTACCAACGATCACGGCCAGGTCGTATCGCTGGTCGTGATCGTTGGTAAATCGTTCTGTGTAACGGTACCCTAACGCTTCTTCCCTGGCGCCCGTCCTTGTGGTACTGATGCGGCACATGCATGCCACACGTGTGCCGCGAGTAATACACACACACAGACACTGACATCTCCGCTACCGGAAATATCGGGACGCGTGAAAGAGACTTTATAGCGGGTTTTTATGTTTGGTAGTTGTCACACACTAAAAGATGTTTTTTATTGCAAAAAATAGTTTTTGCATCACCATATTTTGAGAGCTATAATTTTTTCATATTGCAGCCGGCAGAGTCATATGAGGTTTCATTTTTTGCAGGACAAGTTGATGTTTTTATTGGTTCCATTTTCGGGCACATTACATTTTTTGATCGCTTTCTATTCTGATTTTTGGGAGGCAGAATTAACAAAACCCAGCAATTCATGAATTTCTTTTGGGGGGGCGTTTATACCGTTCCATGTGTGGTAAAATTGAAAAGGTAGTTTTATTCTTCGGGTTAGTACGATTACATCAATACCTCATTTATATCTTTTTTTATGTTTAGTGCTTTTATACAATAAAAATTATTTTTGCATATCGTTATACTAAGAGCTATAACTTTTTTTTTTTTTCTGCTGAAGGAGTTGTATGACGTTTTCAACGGTACCATGTTTATTTATATCCGTCTTTTTGATCGCATGTTATTCCACTTTTTTTTCGGTGGTATGATGATAAAGCATTGTTTTTTGCCTTTTTTTATGGTGTTCACTAAAGGGGCTAGCCAGTAATAAAGTTTTATAAACTGGGTCGTTGCGGACGCGTTGATACCAAATATGTGTACTTTTATTGTTTAGATTTTTTTCATTAAAATATTTATTTATTGATAGAATAAATATTAATTTATTATTATTTTTTAACATATTTTTTAAATTATTACTATTATTTTTTTTTTACTTTTTCCTAACTTTTTTACTTTGTCCCACTATGGGACAATCTTTTTTTGCAGGCTGATCGCTTGTATGGGAGGGAGACTTGGTGATTATTCACTGCACATGATCACCAAGTTTCCTAGTTCTGGTGACCCAGAGGTTACCATGACAACATTGGGACCCCGCGTCACGCCACGGGGTCTCCGATGCAAAGGCAGAGGGGCTGTCAGCCCCTGCGCCGGCTTCTGGAAAGCTGCAATAGTGTTCGATTGCAGTATTTCGGGGGTTAAAGTGCCGGGAGAGGTCTGTGACCGCTCCTGGCACCTAGTGCCGAGTGCCAGGTGTCAGAATCAGCTGACACCCAGCAGCGATCGGCCAAGTTCCCCCGTGATCACGGCCGATCGCTGAGCGTACTATTGGCTCCGGTCACATGGACGGAATAGTACACTTGATGTCAGAAAGGGGATAAAATATAAAAAATGACTACTTTATTTGTCTAAAATACAAAGGAAATGTGTCATCTTTAACTTTAGCCCTTTTAGAGATAATTTAATCTTTAACATGCTTAACTGTTCACAATAGCAATAATTTTGACCAGCGGTGCCCAAATGTTTACATGCCACTCTATATATAATCCCCATTCTTGTATATATCCCTTATCCTGGGCCCCATTCTTATATATATCCCCCACCCTGGTGTATATTTCCCTTATCCTGAGCCCCATTCTGATATATATCCCCTACCCTGGTGTATATGTCCCTTATCCAGGGCCCCATTGTAATCTATATCCCCCATCATAATATGCCCCTTATTCTAGTATAAGTCCCTTATTCTGGCCCCATACTGGTAATATGTTCCTTATCCTGGTATATGTCCATTATCTTGGTATAAGTCCTTATCCTGGGTCTCATGCTAAAATAAATTATTATACTCACCTTTCCTCAGCTCCCGCGTCTTGCGGCGTCCTCTCCTGAAGTTGAACGTGCAAGCGATGGGAGCGCATGAAATCAGTGTCATGCACCCCAAGTAACTTACACACTGATGTCTGCTGCTGACCTCTGATTGGGCAGCAGTATGTATTGCGATGCACAGACCCGATGTGTCTGTACGCCGCAATACACTTCAACTTTATTAGCCTCCTTGGATGCACAAACAGTTGAAGTTTCTGCTGGCATTAATTGGCCCATCACCAACACAAACCCAGTAGCAACCTTTGCAACCTCAAGTCGTTACGCCCCGCTTACAAGTTACTTAGACACACAAAACCCACAATATAAGACATGTACAGTATATACAGTTAGGTCCATAAATATTTGGACAGTAACTGAATCTTAGTGATTTGCGCTCTGCATGCCACTATTTTGGATTAAGAATAAAACAACTGAGATGCAACAGAAGTTTGGACTTTCAGGTTTAATTAAAGGGGTTAAACAAGAAGATCCTGTGAAACCTTTTGAAATGGCAGCCATTTTCCACAAAACCTCCTCATTTCAGGGGCTCAAAAGTCTTTAAACAAATTAATTTTACCATAAATAAAATATTCATTTTTAATACTTTGTAGAGAATTCTTTATGAGCAATGAATGCCTGAGGTCTGGAAGCCTTGGACATCACCAAACTCTTGGTGTTCTCCTTTGTGATGCTTTGCCAGGCCTTTACTGCAGATTGTAGCTTGTTTGTGGGTCTTTCTGTCTTAAGTTTTGTCTTAAACATGTGAGATGCATACTCGATGGGATTGAGTTCTGGTGATTGACTCGGCCATTGCAGAATATTCCATGTCTTTGCCTTAAAAAACTCCTGGTTTACTTTTGCAGTATGTTTTAGGTCATTGTCCATCTGTACTGTGAATCGCAGAAAGTATAGCTCTATACACTTCAGAACTTAACCAGCTGCTTCTGTCTTCAGTCACACTATCAATAAACACTAGTGGTCCAGTATCATTGGAAACCATGCATGCTCATGCCATCACACTGCCTACACCCTGTTTTACAGAGGATGGGGTGTGCTTTGGATCATGAGCAGATCCAAATCTTCTCCATATTGTCTTCTTCACATCATTCTTGTACAGGTTGATTCTAGTTTCACCTGTCCAAAGAATGCTTTTCCAGAACTGGGCTGGCGTCTTTGGATGTTTTTTTGCAAAGTCTAATCTGGCCTATTTTTAAGGCTGATTAAGGCCGAATCTGAATTTTGCCATATTTGTGCCATATTGGTACCCTATTCGAGCCAAATTTATGTTTGATGATCGTTTTCAAACATATTTGCTCATTTCTACTCTCATTGACTCCAATGGCGTTCGGCTATGTTCGGCGAATATTGCAAAACAAATATTTGCCAGCGATCGTAATCTGAAACAAATATTGAAAAATTTGCTCAACTCTAGTGGTGAACCCTCTGTATTTGCTCTATGGTAAACATAAATACAAAAAAAATCCATTTCCTGGAAAGTGTTCGTCACTTGGGTGGATGTTGTGAAGGTTTTCTTCTTCGCCATGGAAATAATTCTGCAATCATACACCACTGTTGTCTTCCGTAGATGTCCATGTTTTATTTCAGTTCCAAAGCTCACCAGTGTGTTCTTTTATTTGTAGTTTGTACCAAACTGTTAATTTGGCAACTCCTTACTTTTTTCTATCTCTATTATGGATTTCATCTTTTTTCAGCGTAATAACAGTCTGTTTCACTTCCAATGAGAGATTCTTTGACCGCATGTTGTGCGTTCACAGGAACAGATTGCAAATGCAACTCCTGGAATTAACACTAGACCTTTAATCTGCTTAATTGATAATGGATTAAGGAGGTAAAAGCCTGGGCAGCCATTAAAGCGCTTTTGAGATAAATGTCCAATTTCCTTTAGTTACTTGAAAAAGAGGCAGCTACATATTAAGAGGTTTGGTTGCTAAAACCTTACCCCAATTAGGATGTAAATACCCTCAAATTAAAGCTGATATTCTGCACTTTAACCCCATATTAATTATATAACTGTATCTTCTATATGTTTTGGTAAACAGCTAAAATGCCAAAACTTGTGCCACTGTCCAAATATTATTGGACATAAATGTTATGTGATTAGTCTGGTATGCAGTTTCAACTATGTTGTACAGAGCTATAACCATTAACCAATATTCATTTTTTTATGCAAAGTAAAGACTTGGCTGTAATGACGTTATTATACAGATTAAATGTATATATTTGGTGAAACAAATCTGCTTTATGGTTCTTCAATCAGCCTTTGAAGTTTTCTGCTAATTACTCTGGGTGGTCTCCTCCCTGTCTGTGGTTCCCCAGACCTCTACCTGCCTTCAGTCTTTGAATGGCAGGGCTCTGCTGAGATTTCAAGCATATGAGGCAGGTCATTAAAAGACTGGAGGCAGGCGGCGGGGCAATGTAATCACAGACAGGGAGGAGCAGACCAAGTGTTCAGTCCAGCCCCTGTGCACCAAAATTTAAATAGCAGAAAACTTCAAACGCTGATTACAGAAGAACAATTAAGTGTTTTTTTTCATCAAAGGTATCAATTTACACTATATAACAGAGCCACTACAGCTATATGTTTGCTTTACATTACAAATTTGTACTGACAGGTTCCTGAATAGAGGAAGTGTTTTGTCTGTGTGTGAATTTTATGTGCACAGATGCTGCTGAAATGTTTGTACTGTTTGCACCATCAGATAGATAGAGTCAAATACATATTCAAGAGTGCAAACAATGCTGCCAACACCTCTGCAAACAGTGTAGCATACATATGGAGTATGACTATTAACATGGATATCAAAAGTACAGTGTGTAAGGATTTATAAAGATTTTCATAAAATAATGACAGGTACATGACAACATTTTTATGAACCCTTAAAATTCAACCAAGTAGGAATCTTACCCCTGGAGCTCAAAACTATGTTAGGAGATAATATTGAACCAAGAGTATGAGCCTTTTTAGGCTACGTTCACATTAGCTTTGTGCGGCGCAGCGTCGGGCGCAGCCGCGGCGACGCATGCGTCATGCGCCCCTATATTTAACATGGGGGGCGCATGGACATGCGTTGTCTTGCGTTTTGTGACGCATGCGTCATTTTGGCGCAACTGTCAGGGCGCAGAGGACACTGCATGATGCAGTTTTTTCTGCGCCAAAAATCATGCAAAAAATGAACGCATGCGTCACAAAACGCTGTGTTTTGCATG
The DNA here is from genome assembly GCF_051348905.1 of Ranitomeya variabilis. NCBI lineage: Eukaryota > Metazoa > Chordata > Amphibia > Anura > Dendrobatidae > Ranitomeya > Ranitomeya variabilis. The sequence continues at coordinate 165,632,976 of NC_135237.1, forward strand.
CGTTGTGCGTTGTGTCGCCGACGCTGCGCCGCACAACGCAAATGTGAACATAGCCTTACATGTACACTGTGTTCCAAATTATTATGCAAATATTTCCTCATATTTTCTCTAAATTACCTATCTGAATTGCAGTCATTGTTATTTTCCAGTCATCTACTATTCTAGTATAATTGTAATGTTTTGGAACAAACTGCCTATGAAAACAGTATCTTTTAAAAAAAAATAAACACTCAAAATGCATGTTCCAAATTATTATACACAGCAGAGTTTTCAACCTTTTTTTTATTTTGAACAAAAAAATGGTCAATTGTGAAGTTATAAGCATTATCAGCTTATTACAAAATGAAATCAAACAGTTTTCAAGTGAAAACTTTATTCTAGGTGATGTTACATTTGCACATAGGACCCCTTGTTCGAAAGAAGCTTCTGAACTCTCTCGTCCATTGAATTTGTCAGTTTTTGGATGGTTTCTGCTTCAGTTGTTTTGCATGTGGACAGAATACCCTCCCAGAGCTGTTGCTTAGATGTGAACTGCCTCCCGCCATCATAGACACTCCTTTTGATGATGCTCCAGAGGTTCTCAATGGGGTTGAGGTCAGGGGAAGATGGTGGCCACACCAAAAGTTTGTCCTCTTTTATGCCCATAGCAGCCAGAGATGCAGATGTGTTTTTTGCAGCATGAATGAGACGGTGCATTATCATGCATGAAAATGATCTTGCTGCAGAAACCACAGTTCTTCCTCTTGAACCATGGCAGGAAGTGTTGTTTTAGAAACTCCACATAGATTATGGTGTTCATCTTTACCCCTTCAGGGATCATAAAGGGGCCGACAATCTCTCTCCCCATGATTCCAGCCCAAAACATTACTCCACCTCCTCCTTGTTGGCGCCTTAGCTGTGTTTTCATGGGGTGTCCATCAACCAGCCATCTTCCACTCCATCTATCTGGACCATCGAGCGTTGCATGGCACTCATCGGTGAACAAAACAGTTTGGAAGTCAGTCTTCATGTATCGTTTGGCCCACTGGAGCCGTTTCTGCTTGTGTGCAGTGGATAGAGGTGGTTGACAGGATGGCTTACGCAGAGCTGCAAACTTCTGAAGGACCCTGCATCTTGTTGTTCTGGGGACGTTGGAGGCACCAGCAGCTTCAAAAACTTGTCTGCTGCTATGACAAGGCATTTTTGCAGCTGCTCTTTTAACCTTATGCAATTGCCTGTTGGAAAGAGTCCTCAATTTTTCCTTATCAGCACGCACACATGTGTGCTGGGAATCAGCTACATACTTCTTGATTGTGTGATGATCACGATGAAGTGTCTTGGCAATGTTGACTGTAGTCATGCCTTGACCTAAATACTCCACAATTTGTTGCTTCTCAACAGCTGACACATTCTTTTTCTTTCCCATTTTGGCAAAAAATGTAGGCTGCTTAATAATGTGGAACAGCCTTCTTAAGTAGTCTTGACTTTATTTGGACACACCTGCCAAACTAATTTGCACAGGTATCTGCAATTACTTTCAGTGATATAAAGAGCCCTGACACACATCACCATCAATGAGTTTAAGTGACAAACAAAAAAATTCTAACCTTATCACTCCTAAACTCTTTGTGCATGATAATTTGGAACACAGGGTACATATGTAGCCATCTGAAAAGACTCAAGAGTAATCCTGAGGATGTAAAGGAACACATTTGTTAATATTGTGGCAAAGATCTTAATAGTGTACAGTATAAGGGCTCATGCAGACATCCGTGGATCTTGGTATGATCTAGGGCCGCAACGTACAGACTGGCCACGGGTCTCCCAACCAGAGCATAACAGCTTCATATATTTCTATGAGGCTGTCATGCTCATGTCAGGACACATACGGCGATCCAGCCTCACTCCATGCTCAGACACGGCAGTGTCAGCACCAGGCAGCTGCACCACCACTGATTGTAAGTTCTCTGACCAGTTTTTTTTTTTTTCACTTTTTGTCTACCTCCACGACTTTAGAACTCATGTACTTTTATAAGTTAACTTTTTTTTTTTTGTAAATTCTTTATTTAAGAATAAGTGATAATAAAGAAAACAAGTAAAGCATAATGTTATCTTGTATGAAGAAGAACATCATTCAACTTTCAGATGCTATGGATTTAAAAGGAGAGGAACAGGGAAATGGTGAGGAGAAGGGAAGGGGGAGCACAACCTGGTAGAATAGGGGTAAGGGTAATTGGGTGATGGGGGAGGAAAGGAGAAAGTAGGGGAAAAATTGAAGGAAAGGGTAGGGTATTTAAACTAGAACAGCATGAAATGGTACCATAGTGTAAGTTTTAGCAAAGAGCAATTAAATTCTATGAAAATACAACCAGCTCTTACAAATAACATCTGGGGCACACGTTAAGAAGCAAAAGTGAAATCAATTATAACCGCTTGCTCGTAACTCCCTCCAGGGGGCCCAAATCCTAACGAACAGATCGTGGGTGTTCATTTCCCAGCTAGATAATTCTTCGAGTCTCGAGATTTTGTCAATTTTGGACAGCCATTCAGTTATTGTTGGGGGGGAATCATCTTTCCAATGCAATGTGATTAAATGTTTTGAGGCACTAAGTAATAGTGGTAAACGTCTGTGTTTCCTAGGTCTGTAATTGCTAGATGGGCAGGAAAGTAGGACCTCAGGAGCCTGTAAATTAGTTTTAATTAACTTAAGTCTCTTAAGGAGCTTATTAATCTCCTCCCAAAATTTAGTCAATTTAGGACATTCCCAAAATATATGAGTGTGGTGGCTCAAAGAACCATGACACCTCCAACATGAGCTGTCGTCTATCAGTCCTAGATGGGTCAACTTAACAGGAGTCAAATGCCATCTGGTCAAAATTTTGTAGGTGTTTTCTTGAAGTAGTATACATCGGGAGAATCCTCGTGCATTGGCTAGCATTTTTGAGGTTTGCGTCTTTTATAAGTTAACTTTAACTTCCCCCCCCCTTATGTTGTACATCCACAGGGCGGTTGCCTTATGCCTTACAGACTGGCCATACTCCTTATGCATCACTAAGGGACATGTTAGTACAAGTTCTCCGCACAGTAGTAAATATATAAAAAAAAACTTTTTTGCTACATTTCATCTCTCGATAATTAAATATTAGGACATATCCCAACAGGATATCTGAGTCAATATCTTCATTCATCTGTCATTTGCAAACTTATCTTCTCTGTTGCAAACATCGGATTGCCGCATGACCCCTTCCTTCTTTCTTCTCCCTATCTTGTTCTAACTCTAGCTGTTTGAGATATGCCGTCCTGAAGCCTTTATGCATTACTCTAGCAGCAATACACTTAGACATATTTCTCCAGTCAATTCTGTGTACATACTGTATATAATGTATATAGATATTTGTGATTCAATTTTTTTGAATAAACACCTCACTGTATTTATTTCTATTTTTATTTCAGCGACTATGTGATATGTGATCAAGGCCACTAAATGGGCAGAAACGTTTTACTTGTCGCTACAAATCACTTGTTGCAAATAAAATTACACTATTGAGCTTAAAACTTCATTTTGACGAGTGCAGTATCTCTTTGAACTACCCACAGGCAGGCCATGCATTGTGCTCCGTGACTTGACCAAGATTTATTACTAATGACTGAGTCATGTGCTGTCAGTACCTAAAGACAGCAGATGTTTTCTAGGCTACTTGTGGGCTATTTTTAACGTTTTATGTAAGGTTTAGGATGAGCATTTGCGTTTTTGTGAGACAAGAACAAATGTTTTCAGCCTTGTGTAAACATTTAATAGGTTGAACAGTTCCTTTTGGCCATTGTCAAACTTTGATGCCTGGGGTCAACCAGTTGAATTGATTCCAGGGGCCCAACCTACAGATACATGGAAATACTTTATATATATTTCATGTGCTAATTTTCCACTGCAAATTTTGTTGCATATCTTCTGAAAATCCACATCACAACGAAAAACAAAATCTACATTAGTAAGTGTATGTGTACAAAGAGCTTTTAAAAAGGATTGGAAGCAGATTTTGCTTTGACATTCACATAAAAACATTTCAACAAGTCAATCTTTGAGGTGTTTCTGTCTGTAAAAAATGAAGACACTGAATCATCTGAAAGCAAAAAAATGCCTCATACTACACTAAAATATATACCGTATATAATTTTTCATGGGAATCACTACAAAATCCACATAAAAAAAGTCCCATGTGAACATATCTGCACATGCAGATTTGTTGTGGATTTTGATCAGGATTTGCTGTAAATTTCATCCAATGCATCCAAGATGAAATTTGAAGTGAAAATCCGCAGTAACCAATTTCTCCATGAATATTTTCTGCAGTGTATACATGATTTGGTAAAACCTCATCCGTACCCTATTCGTCGCCATTCATTTCATTATACTCAAAATTTTGTAATTTAGGCCACATGTCAGGTTGCAAAACATTACTCAAAACAGAGCACATCTCACACTGTATTAGGCATGTCATTTAGTGGAGTAAGATTTCCCCTCCTACGGCCTACAATCCCATAGCAGCTTTCAGCACCTGCTCTCTTTATCCCAATCACTGAACTCTTGCACATAATGATACAACATTCATTAGCAGGTAGTATACGAGATCTACAGGTGCTATGTTCCATCCTGCCTGCAAGCAGTAAGACAGTAAGCTATTGTAACCTGCATGCGCTGGCTGCCTCTAACTCCCCGACTGCTGCCTGACTCCGGACAGGTCTCGCCCACCTGCCACTATTGGATGTTATGATTGACTAATGAAGGGACAAGTGGAGAACAGTAGTGGAGACCTAGTTATATCTTTTTGTCCCCATTCTATTATCTAAGAGAGAGAAGGAAGTGCGGCACAAGGAACTTAAATATTTTAAGAATAGTAAAAAACATTATTAATGCTGGAATCTTGTGGCCTTTTGGGGGATTCACCAGCTCCCCCATGAACCAGTCCAATGCAGCATCTGGTTGTTATAAGTTCACCAATATAGGCAGCATTTATCATGTGAATTGGATGAGAAAAAGATGCATACGGTGTTGTATTCCCTGCAGTGTTTTACTAGGTAAAAGTGGTAATGGTTCACTAGTATCATTGTCAAGTGGAAGCTCTAAGAAAGAAATAATAGTAGGACAACAACAGAAAGTGAATTTTAATCATTTTAATCCAAAAGTGTTGTGGTATTGTATTCCCGCATGTTTGGGATGGTTGCCATATCGGACCCCCATATCATTACCAGAGACAAGAGAAGCAATGGCATTGAGATAGATAGTATAAAGCTTTTGAAAGAAATCTGTCAGTAGGTTTTTTGTCCACACCATTTAAGAGGACCATTGGAGAGGATCTGCAAGGAAGAATGGCAGAGGATCCCCAAATCCAGGTGCAAAAAACTTGTTGCATCATTCCCAAGAAGACTCCTGGCTGTACTAGCTCAAAAGGTGCTTCTACTCAATACTGAGCAAAGGGTCTGAATACTTATGACCATGTGATATTTCAGTTTTTCTTTTTTAATACATTTGCAAAAATTTCTACATTTCTGTTTTTTTTTTCAGACAAGATGGGGTGCAGAGTGTACATTCATGAGAAAAAAATGAACTTTTTGAATTTACCAAATGGCTGCAATGAAACCAAGAGTGAAAAATGTAAAAGGGTCTGAACTTTCCGTACCCGCTGTAAATCTATGTCACAGTCTAACCCTTTGGATGACCCAACCTAGCTCATTATTATCCTTACCCATTCGGAGAGAATGTGGCGCGCATGCACACTGTGGCGGACTGTGTGTTTCCTTATTGGCCGCGTCTTTATGTCGTCCCTGACGTCCAGTCACATGATCTCCTGCAAGACTTGTGACGTCGTGGATCACACGACGCGGCTGCCATGGTTACTTGCCGTGTGCATCACACCACTCCTTCTCCCATGCTGATTGGCCAACAGTGCTTTATATTCTACAAGCCCCCCGGATGACTTCACCCCCAGAAGAAGACGGAAGCTGAAATGGGCGTCAGGGTGAACGCCATCCAGATATAAGAATCTCTAACTGTTAGTCTGCACTATTTAATACAGCACTACTGATGACACAGTATTATCGCTCAGGCACTGACACATTTTATATTATGCCCTTTGCCCTCATTGCATTTGCATTTTATATGGACATGGACATAATATAATTGCCATTATGCACTACCATGCCATTTGTATACCTGTATGCACTTGCACGTTATCACTTTTACCTTGTGCCTAACCCTTAAACATTACCCCTATGTTATATAGCTGCTCAGTACCATATCTATGAACCTGTATTTGCCAAGATTCTGTTTTAGACACCTGTCTATCCAATCTGGGTGTGCATGCTTTGTTTTTATATTGTGTTTTTAAGAATTTTGGTCTGTTATTCTTGTCTATCAGCTGACTTAAATATTCTTTGTCACCATTTTGTATACATTGGTCAGACATTTGTTTTTGCTCTCACACGCTGTACTAATTGTATATATGACTGAAATCTACATATCTATCTATTATATATATATATATATATATATATATATATATATATATATATATATATATATATATATATATATACTGTATGTAATCTAACTAATCAATCCTGTCGGGTCCTGCTGTGTTTTAAATGTATGCGGCTGCTGAATTGCTGGCTTTGCATCTATTATCTATCATCTATCGCATATCTGTCTATCTTTCTAATATATACAGTATATACACTGCTCAAAAAATAAAGGGAACACTAAAATCCCACATCCTAGATATCACTGAATGAAATATTCCAGTTGTAAATCTTTATTCATTACATAGTGGAATGTGTTGAGAACAATAATACCTAAAAATGATCAACGTAAATCACAACTAATATCCCACTGAGGTCTGGAGTTGGAATGATGCTCAAAATCAAAGTGGAAAATGAAGTTACAGGCTGATCCAACTTTAGTAGAAATGCTTCAAGACAAGGAAATGATGCTCAGTAGTGTGTGTGGCCTCCACGTGCCTGTATGACCTCCCTACAACGCCTGGGCATGCTCCTGATGAGGCGGCGGATGGTCTCCTGAGGGATCTCCTCCCAGACCTAGACTAAAGCATCCGCCAACTCCTGGACAGTCTGTGGTGCAACGTGACATTGATGGATGGTGCGAGACATGATGTCCCAGATGTGTTCAAACGGATTCAGGTCTGGGGAACGGGAGGGCCAGTCCATCTGCCTTCATCTTGCAGGAACTGCTGACACATTCCAGCCACATGAGGTCAGGCATTGTCCTGCATTAGGAGGACCCCAGGGCCAACTGCACCATCATATGGTCTCACAAGGGGTCCGAGATCTCATCTCGGTACCTAATGGCAGTCAGGTTACCTCTGGTGAGCACATGGAGGGCTGTGCGGCCCTCCAAAGAAATGCCACCCCACACCATTACTGACCCACTGCCAAACCAGTCATGCTGAAGGATGTTGCAGGCAGCAGATCGCTCTCCACGGCGTCTCCAGACTCTGTCACGTCTGTCACATGTGCTCAGTGTGAACCTACTTTCATCTGTGAAGAGCACAGGGTGCCAGTGGCGAATTTGCAAATCCTGGTGTTCTGTGGAAAATGCCAAGCGTCCTTCACGATGTTGGGTTGTGAGCACAACCCCCATCTGTGGACGTCAGGCACTCAGACCATCCTCATGGAGTTGGTTTCTAATCATTTTTCCAGACACATGCACATTTGTGGCCTGCTGGAGGTCATTTTGCAGGGCTCTGGCAGTGCTCCTCCTGTTCCTCTTTGCACAAAGGCTGAGGTATCGGTCCTGCTGCTGGCCCCCCCTACGGCCCCCTCCACGTCTCCTCGTGTGCTGGCCTGTCTCCTGGTAGCGCCACCAGCCACTCTAGACACTACGCTGACAGACACAGACACAAATCCTCTGCGCTGTAAGCCTGAAATTTTGCTCTGGGACCTGTGGTTCCATGAGCCTTGTTTTTGTTTATAAAGGGGGGCTTACAGAGTTAGTCGGAGAGCTGGGCGGAACTGGCTAACCACACACCTCCCACCTATGGGGGTGGTTTCCGCTACATAATGTGACCTTGGTTTGGGTCACATAGCCGAGGTTGTAAGGTCCTGTACGAGGTGAGGCCTGTGTGTTGGAAGGTCCTATGAATGGACGAACTTTCTGAAGAGCACATGGTGAGGCCGCGTACCTAGAAAGTCGATGTGTTGGAAGGTCATGTGAGTGGACCAAATTCCTGAAAAGCACATGGAGAGACCGTGGACCTGGATGGTCCCTGTGTTGGAAGGTCCTGCTGGTGGACTGGATTCCTGAATAGCACAGGGAGAGACCATGTAGAGTCTGTGACGGCACTGTGTTGGGGAAGCTACAGACCTTCTGAGGGTCTGGACTGTCGGGAGTGCCCTTGTCCCAAATCATCAGATGAGATGGTGATCCCAGTAAGGCAGCTTCCCTAGAAGCCAGGACTGACAAAGAGTCAGCGTGTGGAGCAGGAGCTCCTGTAAGGTAACTCCAGACAAGGGGGTTATAGTAAGGGCAGACAAGTATCTGCCAGTGGAACAGACTGTTGGTTTGTTGTGTTCCGTGGAAGTTAATGAACTGGACAATAACTGGAGGAAGTGAGGTCCAGCATGTTTAGAGACTGCAAACTAATGAACTGAAGTGGTGTGTAAGAGACTTTGTCACAGCATACAGTCGCCAACGGAAACTGGACACAGGGAGGTCCAGCGTGTTTAGGGACTGTGATTTAAAGCTGTGTACTAAGAAGTCCTATGGACTGGTGTGAAGATAAGTAAGGTTCTGTAATGTATAACATGGCCTACAGTGGTTTATGAGTGCATAATAAACCGCATAGATTGTTTTGTGAGAAAAACGTGCCTGTGTGCCTTCATCCCGTTGCCAAGCGAATGTCCCCAACACATGCAGTAAGTGCTGCATTACTATAGATATACATATGTATTTTGAAGATTGTTTCCTTTGAAAACTATGCGAAAAAGAGACAAAGAATTGCTCAATGTCAAAACTCATGTTAAAATAGCATTGCATTCGGAAAGCAATCGCACTGCATTCGGATGTACATTGGATGCTAGGTGTTAAAAATCGGGTTGTACTTGCATGAAAAACACATGACACTTGTCCAATTTTGCAGGAACAAAATCACATCAATTTTAAAATCGCTAGTGTGTCTCTGGCCTAACAAAGCCTCTGCAGTAGTAAGGTGGGAATAATGAGAACACTTGTGCTGCAGACGAATGAAGATTGGACTGTATTGTCAACTGCCAGAGCTCGCCCCTAATAACACATATTACCAAAAGCACCAAGAGGAAGACATAGAAGCAAAAGATGTTAAAAGTATTTTTGAACGTTAGAAATAATTTTTACACTACTATAAAAAGTTTAATTTCATTATCACTCCTGCGATAACCCATTTAAAGGGAACTGATCTGTAATAATAGACATAATCAATTCAACCTTTCCTTACAAGGGTGTATATCATACATTCTTGCCTGGTGGCAAGTCAATATCTAAGGATGTATGTGATAACTTGTTTCCCGGCTAGTAAGTACCCTAGCTCAGCCTGGATCACAGATACAAGTGATTCTCCGCTTCAAAAAAATGAGATAGATAGATGGATAGATAGATAGATAGATAGATAGATAGATAGATAGATAGATAGATAGATAGATAGATAGATAGATAGATAGTGTTTCAAGAAAAGCAGCTGTTGAATTGGTGACGGTATACACAGATGTGTAACACCTGAATATATCTAAAGACCTTTTTATATAAGACATACAGTATATGTAGTATGTTGATATTATCTAAACCTGGATACTAAAGATGTTGAGCTAAAATAGAACCATATTGAACAGTGGAATGTCTTGAAGGATTAAACCACATGGGCTTACAATACTGACCAACTGAGTGTTTCTCAGTATGATATAAACTATAGGCATGCCAGTAGATCTGCAGCTAATAGGTATCCTCTTATACAACAACAGCCCACAAAAGGAAGCGGAATTTGGATGTTGTTATAATCACATAAAAAGGTTTATATTCTTTTGTTGTGGCTTTAAGAAAGTTTCTTGGAAACGTTCATATCCTTCCTATGTTTAATTAAATCCATGTTTTTTCAAATGAGCCTCAAGTTTCCTTAAATGTTAACACTTTCCCTTTGAGCTCCATTATGATATAAATAATGTTTAATAATACTATTTTGAGCTCCTGCAGAGAAGTCTATGACACTAGAAAGGAAAAGATAATGGGGATGCTGTTGAGAATCCCTTGAGGCCATAACTCAGAAAAGAGCCAGAATAATCCATGCTGCTATACAGTAACATAATGTAAAACATCATGACAGTGCATGTGTGAAAGAATGCCTACAATTCCAATGTAGAACGACAGTGCCAAAGTCATTAATATTTATTTTCTTGGTCGCTACATATGGGTATCACATTGCACATAATTCCAACTCCACAGAGGGTAATCAGTCAAGTCTTGTAGACCTTGAAAATACTAGTATGAGTAATGTGTGAAAGCTGTCACTCCGTAAATAAAAACATCTATTTGCCAAAACAGAATCAATGGCAGGAGTGGTTTCTAAGGCTGTGTGTTTGTAAAAAGCATTCATCCGAGACAGAACAGTCTCAGCAACAATTATGATGAGATATGACTAGAAATGACTCATATAATTAATTCTAATTGCCTTATAAAAGATCTTTAGTGTTTTCACATGTCTTTCTTATTCCCCCAATCACATGTATTAACTTATAACCTGCATTGTATATATATATATATATATATATATATATATATATATATATATATATATATATATATATACACTCACCGGCCACTTTATTAGGTACACCATGCTAGTAACGGGTTGGACCCCTTTTGCCTTCAGAACTGCCTCAATTCTTCGTGGCATAGATTCAACAAGGTGCTGGAAGCATTCCTCAGAGATTTTGGTCCATATTGACATGATGGCATCACACAGTTGCCGCAGATTTGTCGGCTGCACATCCCAAAGATGCTCCATACAAGGCAGGATGGATCCATGCTTTCATGTTGTTTACGCCAAATTCTGACCCTACCATCCGAATGTCGCAGCAGAAATCGAGACTCTTCAGACCAAGCAACGTTTTTCCAATCTTCTACTGTCCAATTTCGATGAGCTTGTACAAATTGTAGCCTCAGTTTCCTGTTCTTAGCTGAAAGGAGTGGTACCCGGTGTGGTCTTCTGCTGCTGTAGCCCATTTGCCTCAAAGTTCGACGCACTGTTCGTTCAGAGATGCTCTTAGGCCTACCTTGGTTGTAACGGGTGGCGATTTGAGTCATTGTTGCCTTTCTATCAGCTCGAACCAGTCTGCCCATTCTCCTCTGACCTCTGGCATCAACAAGGCATTTCCGCCCACAGAACTGCCGCTCACTGGATTTTTTTTCTTTTTCGGACCATTCTCTGTAAACCCTAGAGATGGTTGTGCGTGAAAATCCCAGTAGATCAGCAGTTTCTGAAATACTCAGACCAGCCCTTCTGGCACCAACAACCATGCCACGTTCAAAGGCACTCAAATCACCTTTCTTCCCCATACTGATGCTCGGTTTGAACTGCAGGAGATTGTCTTGACCATGTCTACATGCCTAAATGCACTGAGTTGCCGCCATGTGATTGGCTGATTAGAAATTAAGTGTTAACAAGAAGTTGGACAGGCGTACCTAATAAAGTGGCCGGTGAGTGTATATATATATCTCAAAGTGCCATAAAAATTCTGGGCTTAGAGTTTGTCTTATACATGAGCGTTAGGGGGCTGCCATGTGGGATGCTCCTGCTATGAGTCTTCTGGATACTCCCTTACTCACGCTTTCCATTCATGATACAAAGAATGATGGGTGAAATATTCTCTTCAACCAAATAAATGGACTGACCAAGGTCAAATGGACCATTTTCCTGTAAGTTCTTTCTTTACATATTCTTCACAAATCTATGTAATGAACACAATTCAATAAAGCACTATATAAGAATTATTGTGACGTCCTTAGTGATGTATTGGAAGGGGTAAGATTATCCTACTATATATACATAATATATTTAAAATTTGGTGAGCTCTGTTATACTCAATCTTGAAGTTTGAATGCTCAATGTTTGTGTTAATCCTGAAGTTTAAAAAAAAAACAATTGAACATTGAATCTTTGTATGGAGGACGGCAAGTTCCAGACTTACTATTTACTGACAGATCTGCTTATGATAAAAATTAACATATAACATTGTTATAATATTAATGTTATATAAAATCTCCCCATCCTTTAATCTGAGACAATCATGTTTGTGATAGCTATGTGCCTCAGTCAGTGACCTACTGAACTGTGACATCAATCTGTGAAAGGTCCTGGGAAGGATGAAGTGAACCTTCTCCTTCATACGTCAAAACTAGATATCATTACAATTTTGTCCATGGACAACATTTTGCATCAGACATGTTTTACAGTATGATTGTAATTGAAAATAGAAGCTGTATATGAAGAATATAATGTGGTAAAGGTATCATGTAGGAACTACAGACATTTCACTTACATCAACAAGATAAATATTTCCTTACGCCTTGGATACAAGCCCTTTAGCCTATCAGTATAGTTTTACTTTGTAAGAATAAACACATGAGATCACAAGGAAACATAAAATGAGATGTGAGAAGTGTCCTGCTCTTCTTCATTAATTCAAACCTTCGTAGTCTGGCAACAGATATGCTCTGGAATTTTGCTTTCATAGTGATCATGTGCTTTACATATTGAACCACGAAGTTTCTATATTTCTAGCCTATTTCTGGGCAGTCTTCAAAAGTCATATTACTTTCATTACTCTTGGTTGATGAGTTCTTACATACAATCAGTTTATATTTTTTTACCCTCAAGTCTGAGCTTTGACTTTGGAAACTATTTTAACCCCATACCAACATATGACGTAGAGTTACTTCATATGAAGGATCACAGACTTTGATGCGTGCTCAAGATTTGTATCAGCATCTTCCTTGACAGATGATGGTTGTGATTAGTGATGAGCAAATTTGTTCAGAAAACAATCACCAAACATAAATTCGGCATGAATCTGGCACATTCAGATTTGTGATCAGAAACACGAGCAAAATTTTATAATATAGAAAAAAATTGGTAACATTCGGTAAAAAATGCAGGGGAAATATCTGTGTTGTCACAAAAGTATTTTCAGCATTTTTGCAACGACAATGGTGATATATAGAACCACACTTTTACACAACCTTAGAAGAGTTTTCCCCAAGACAGTAGTGAAGCATACAGTGCGCATTGCAGTTCTAGACTTTCAGCGTCCGACACGTCAATTTGTGATGGCCAAAACATTAGCAGAAGGAGTAGTGGAAGTAGAAAAAGCAACTTCTGTGATTCTTTTTTTAAGACCAGCTCATGCACCAGCACAACAGAGTCCAAGTCTTACACATTGGGAATGAATGGAGAGGATGGTGCAGGAGTATCTAGAACTGAATATCAATACCATCAGGGAGGGTTTGGACCCTTTCACATTTTGGTCTTCCAAAATGGATGAGTGGCCTGAGCTTGCCTCACATATCTTGGAGGTTTTACCATGCTCTCGGCAGCTGTTGTGGAAGACCTGTCGGTCCCTACTATACTATTTATACTGTGGTGAAATGTATACCATTTTGGTGATGTCTGCTACAAATTTTTGTAAATGTGAACATTCCTGGTTGGGTGTCCGTCTGCTGGATTGGGTGTAGTTGAAGACCAGTCGGTCCCTATTATACTATTTCTACTCTGGTGAAATTGATGGCACTTTGTTGCTGTCTGCCACTCATTTTTGTAAATGTGTAGACTCCTGGTTGCGTCTATTTCATGTGTGTTGCCTGTACCACTAAGCCTCCGAAACCGTCAGTCCTCCACTTCATTGGAGTCCACTACCTGTGTTACTACTATCCTTAGATTTTTCTGACAATAATGGTCTACGAAACTGATATTTGTGCCACCTGAGTGTGGCTCAGCATGAAAGCAGGTTGTATGTGGTATCAGGGCTCCCAGTAGAGCAGGCCTACACCAATCCCTCACCCACCTCATCTTACTTTGATGTTCAGTTGAAAGCTGTAAATGCTGGCCTAGACCACGATACCTCATGCATGGCTGATTGCTGCAGTGCCATGCTACAATTTGTACTGTGAGTGAATTGAGGCCACTTTCCGTGTGTCTGTCACTCATTTAATGTGTTTTGGCAGCTTTTGCGGCCATTAGAATGTGTTGTGCATGGGTTTGTTTTTGCCTCTCATTGACTTGAATGGCATTCGGCAAATATAGCAAATTCGGTGATCGTAATACGAAGCAAACATTTAAATATTCGCTCATCTCTAGTTGTGATATTCAGCCATCATCTGCCTCTAACAACCACCCATGGAGCAAAGCTCCACCTGTGGCTGTTAACCTCTTAAATGGTGCTGTCAATCTCAGGGTTGTGGTATCATTCCACAATTGGCAAGGTTGCACATTATTCCATTATTCAACGTGCTTGTGACGTTAATGCAGAATGCCGATGGGTTGCTGTGATGGTAATGGGTCTGCTGAAAATCCCTGTGCTTGTCAATGCAGTTCTCCTTTGAATGTTAGTTTCCGGCTAGTGTTCATAGGAGACCATGATTCTTGCTATATACAGCAGTACAGTGATATTGCTGTATATAGAGCAAGTGATTGCTTGATAGCAGGTTTAAGTCCAACAAGGGAACTAACTGATACAAAGTAAAGTAAAAAAAAAAGTTTCAGAAATAAAAAAAGAAAATAAACATTCAAGTCATCTCCCTTTTGCTTCATCAAGAATAATTAAATAAAAACAATACACATACAGTGGCTTTAACAAGTATTCATACCCATGCAGTCTTTCACATTTTTTTCACATTACACCCACAAATGTATTTTTTTGGGATTTTGTATGATATATCAACACAAAGTAGCAAGTGTTTGTGGACTGTAAAGGAAATGATAAATGGTTTCTGAATTATTTTAGAAATATAAATCTGAAAGTTGTGACATGCATTAGTATTCAGCCCCTTGCAGTCTGATACCCTTAAATAAAATCCTGAGTAACCAATTGCCTCTAGAAGTCACATACAGTGGGGAAAATAAATAATTGATACACTGCCTATTTTGCAAGTTTTCCCATCTAGAATGGGGAGGTCTGTAATTTTTATCGTAGGTACGCTTCAACTGTGAGAGACAGAATCTAAAAATAAAAAACAGAAAATCACATTGTATGATTTTTAAATAATTAGTTGTATACTGCACAAATGTGGCTTTTATGGAAGAGTGGCAAGAAGAAAGCTGTTTTTAAAAGCAAGTCCTGTTTGCAGTTTGCAAAAAGCCATGTAGGGGACACAGTTAGCATGTGGAAGAAAGTGTTCTGGTCAGATGAGGCCAAGGTAGAACTTCACAAATGCTTGGTACTTTGTGTTAGTATATCGCATAAGATCCAAACAACATACATTTAAGTTTGTGGGCATGATGTGAAAAAAATGTGGAAAAGTTCATGGGTTATGAATGCCTTTTCAAGGCACTGTATGTGGTATTGTTCTACAGTATATGTAAAAGTCGTATCTATCAAAATATAAAATTAACACGATCAGTAAACGGAGCATTGAGAAAAAAAAATTTAAATACCAGAATTGCAGTTTTTCGCTGCATTATTGTAATACAGTTCAATAAGAGGCAATCAAAACATCAAACCTACTCCAAAATTGTGCAAAAAAAAAAACAACCCTCACACAGCCCCATTGACCAAAAAAAATCAAAAACACTTTGGGTCTCGGAAAATGGCGACACAACAAATATTGTTTTTTTTAACAAATTTAAGAAAAAAAATTCTAAAAAAAGCTATTCACGTTTGACATCTCCCTAGTCATGCTAGCTTGGAAAATCATATTGTCAGGTCATTTTACCGCATAGTAACATAGTAACATAGTAAGGCCGAAAAAAGACATTTATCCATCCAGTTCAGCCTATATTCCATCATAATAAATCCCCAGATCTACGTCCTTCTACAGAACCTAATAACTGTAAGATACAATATTGTTCTGCTCCAGGAAGACATCCAGGCCTCTCTTGAACCGCTCGACTGAGTTTGCCATCACCACCTCCTCAGGCAAGCAATTCCAGATTCTCACTGCCCTAACAGTAAAGAATCCTCTTCTATGTTGGTGGAAAAACCTTCTCTCCTCCAGACGCAAAGAATTCCCCCTTGTGCCCGTCACCTTTCTTGGTATAAACAGATCCTCAGCGAGATATTTGTATTGTCCCCATATATACTTATACATGGTTATTAGATCGCCCCTCAGTCGTCTTTTTTCTAGACTAAATAATCCTAATTTCGCTAATCTATCTGGGTATTGTAGTTCTCCCATCCCCTTTATTAATTTTGTTGCCCTCCTTTGTACTCTCTCTAGTTCCATTATATCCTTCCTGAGCACCGGTGCCCAAAACTGGACACAGTACTCCATGTGCAGTCTAACTAGGGATTTGTTCAGAGGCAGTATAATGCTCTCATCATGTTTATCCAGACCTCTTTTAATGCACCCCATGATCCTGTTTGCCTTGGCAGCTGCTGCCTGGCACTGGCTGCTCCAGGTAAGTTTATCATTAACTAGGATCCCCAAGTCCTTCTCCCTGTCAGATTTACCCAGTGGTTTCCCGTTCAGTGTGTAATGGTGAGATTGATTCCTTCTTCCCATGTGTATAACCTTACATTTATCATTGTTAAACCTCATCTGCCACCTTTCAGCCCAAGTTTCCAACTTATCCAGATCCATCTGTAGCAAAATACTATCTTCTCTTGTATTAACTGCTTTACATAATTTTGTATCATCTGCAAATATCAATATTTTACTGTGTAAACCTTCTACCAGATCATTAATGAATATGTTGAAGAGAACAGGTCCCAATACCGACCCCTGCGGTACCCCACTGGTCACAGCGACCCAGTTAGAGACTATACCATTTATAACCACCCTCTGCTTTCTATCACTAAGCCAGTTACTAACCCATTTACACACATTTTCCCCCAGACCCAGCATTCTCATTTTGTGTACCAACCACTTGTGCGGCACGGTATCAAATGCTTTGGAAAAATCGAGATATACCACGTCCAATGACTCACCGTGGTCCAGCCTATAGCTTAAATCTTCATAAAAACTGATTAGATTGGTTTGACAGGAGCGATTTCTCATAAACCCATGCTGACATGGAGTTAAACAGTTATTCTCATTGAGATAATCCAGAATAACATCCTTCAGAAACCCTTCAAATATTTTACCAACAGTAGAGGTTAGACTTACTGGCCTATAATTTCCAGGTTCACTTTTAGAGCCCTTTTTGAATATTGGCACCACATTTGCTATGCGCCAGTCCTGCGGAACAGACCCCGTCACTATAGAGTCCCTAAAAATAAGAAATAATGGTTCATCTATTACATTACTTAGTTCTCTTAGTACTCGTGGGTGTATGCCATCCGGACCCGGAGATTTATCTATTTTAATCTTATTTAGCCGGTTTCGTGAACATGGTAAATAAAACAGCCGGCATATATATCGGATGCAATGTATGAATCTGAACCTAGCCTCAGTTGCATCTTTATTTTTCCCCTCTTCATTATTCACAATCAGTCCAATACACAGTGGTATCATTGTGTGAGACCATACAATAATTAGCAAAAGTTATAAATCGCCCCTCATTCAGACTAGCTGGATGTCTCATATTTTTATGGGATGCAACTTCAGCTAAAGTTGACAGGGAAGAGGACAGGGAGCACAAGCTGAAGCTGTGTTAGGCTAGGTTCACATTGCGTCAAGTACATGGCGTTAAACGGATGCGTTAAACGCATGTACAGAAAAGGAGCAAAAAATATGTGAAATTCGTCGTCACGGTAACGCTAGCGTTAACGCATGTGATCGCGTTTTTTCATTTTGATGTCCGTTTACGAAGTATCCGTTTGTCTGCGTTTGTCACTGTCAATAAAGTTTTTTTTTTTTGTTTTTGTTTTTTTCCCCTTTTGTCATTGTCGGGTGTGGGCACAGACTCATTCTCCATTTTGAAAGCATTGAGTGAACTTCTGCTAGCAAGATGTTTGTGTCTGAGCTCGTCAGATTTCGCTTGATGCGGTTGCGACTTCGTCAGAGAAAGCGCAGTTCGCAAAGGAGATATTGGATCCACGAAGTGAATTTCTTGCGGAGTACATATGGTGCCTTTCACACCCTGTATGTGCAGCTTCGTGATCACCCCTCCAAATTCCAACGCTATCTAAGGATGTCCATTGAGACCTTTGATGTTCTGCTCTCGCATGTTAAGGATGAGATACATCATCATCGCAGCACTTTTCGTGAAAGCATCAGTGCGGAGCAACGTCTAGTAGTGACTGTGAGGTAATTATACATTTTTTTTAGCATTCTATTGACAAAGACTAGATCTCGGTATCGTGTGGCCTAATGTTCATTTAGCAATTGTATATTCTATTGTAACTAGCCTTTAGATGATCACTAAAAATCCTAATTTTTTAGCATTCTATTGACAAAGACTAGATCTCGGTATCGTGTGGCCTAATGTTCATTTAGCAATTGTATATTCTATTGTAACTAGCCTTTAGATGATCACTAAAAATCCTAATTTTTTATTTTTTTTTTTTTTTTGAATGTCGACAGATATCTGGCTACCGGAGAAACTTTTGCATCACTGCATTATCAGTTTAGACTTGGGAAGTCAACAATTTGCCAACTGGTTCGGGAGACTTGTGATGCCATTTGGACTAACTTGCAACCACTTGTGCTACCAACACCAACATCAGAAATGTGGCTAGCGATTTCCCAACAGTTTGAGGATGTGGCTAATTTCCCCAATTGTATTGGTGCCGTGGACGGAAAGCACATACGGATTCAGAAACCTGCGCATAGTGGTTCCCTGTACTATAACTATAAGAAATACTTTTCTATAGTATTGATGGCTATTGCGGATGCCAGGTACCGTTTTGTTGCTGTGGATATTGGTGCTTATGGCCGGACTAACGATTCCAGAGTATTCAGAGACTCCAACATGGGCCGATGTTTGTACAGCCAAAGTTTAAACATACCCTCATCACGACCTCTTCCGGGGACCGAAGGCCCAAGTTTGCCCTGTGTTTTAGTTGGTGACGAGGCCTTCCAACTAGGACAAAATCTCCTCAAGCCCTACTCAAGCCGTAGTCTAGACTCCAGCAGGCGCATTTTTAATTATCGCTTGAGCCGGGCTAGACGTTATGTGGAGTGTGCCTTTGGGATTTTGACATTAAAATGGCGGATTTTACTAACCTGCATGCAACTGCAACCAGAAAATGTGGACCGGGTTGTGAAGGCGTGCATCTGTCTGCATAATTTTGTGGCGAGACATGAAACCCAGGTGGTAGACCCTGATGATTGTGAGTCGAACCTCAGTAGCATTGAATCGAATGCAGTTCGGTCAACAGCACAAATAATGAGGATTCGTGATCAATTTGCACACTACTTCACACATGAAGGCCATGTTCCATGGCAAGACAGATACGTGTGAAAATATTGTAAAGTCTTCCTGATGTCGTGTAAAAAGTTATGTTGTTAACCTGATGTCGTGTAAAAAGTTACCCTGATGTCGTGTAAAAAGTGACATAGTGTAAAAAGTTACCGTGTAAAAAGTTTTTTAACCTGATGTCGTGTAAAAAATTACCTTATGTCGTGTATAAAGTTGTGTTGTGTTAAAAGTTAAAGTCATCCAAGATTCTTAAATTTGAAACAGTTTACAAAATGTTTATGGGTTTTTCCACCAAACTTTTGGTACACAGGTTTAACATATGATATCCCATAGGGATGAAAAAAAAGGAAAATAGAAATTCACAACAAAAAACATAACAAAAAAAAAAAAAGGGAAACTTGCAACGTGGTAATTGCACCTGGCTGGGGACACTGAACTGTACTAAAGACTTTGGTACTGCACGGGCGTATTGTCTGCCCAACTATATGATGGACTGCTACATTGTCTATGAGGTTCCACGCTCGTTTCACCCCGGCCTCTATATTGAGGGTTGTAGGCCGGCAAGTCCATTCTTCTAGTTCCCGATGGAGCGGGTTCTTGTGGGCCCACAAATTCCTCTAGAAGCTCGTTCAGTCTTTGTCTAAACATAAAGTTTCTATGTGCCGGGATATTTTGTGCAACAGGCACATAGGATAAGAAAAGTAGCTTCCACTCATTTGCAGAGTATACAGACTTGCGTGCTTGCAGCTCGGTAATTTCGCGCCTCAGGTCTTTCAGCTCACTGCGACACATGTCCTCTACCCGTTGGAGTCCATCCACGATAATTGCATCAGCTTCATCTTTTTGTGTTGCTCGCTTGCGTCCACGCTGTGATTGCAACCGGGCACTCACACCTGCAGCAACAGTGCTTCTGTCCGCAGATCGTGGCTCGCTGATGCCAGACACATCTTCAGGTTGCGTTGGTTCCACTGGAGAAGGCTCCAGTTCCTCTGTCGGTCTAGGAGCAGCGGTACTGCATATCGTGCTGTAACCCCAAAAAAAAAAATAATATAAATAAAGAAAATTAGTTTCCTTTAAACAATTTTGTCTCACACACAGACGTATTTGTACTTACGAGCGCTGAGACAATGTTTTTTGAAGAAAGAGCAGTTGGTCGTAATGCACATACGGGGTCACCCGTTTACCACTGGATCCGCTTGGTGCATTGTGATTGTTCCGGTAGTCACGGACAAAGCGATCGCGGATGGACTTCCAACGGGTATGGACAGCATCGGCTTTAAATTTAAAAAAAAAAATATACATAAAAATAGTAGACAGATAGTTTGAAGATATAGGAAACATTTTTCATAGTTTGCTAGGATAGTTGATATATAAATAGTAGATAGATAGTTAAGAAATAGTTTTTAGAAATAGTGTATAGATAGAGATAGACAACAAGTGGATAGGTTGATAGGATAGATTTTTTTTTTTTTGTTTACATTTTCCGATGTTACGTCACCAATATTTACCAATTTTTTTCTTTGAGGTTGTAGACTTCTCCATGTATCGGGGATCAAAGTGACAGATTATTTGATCCCACAACTTCCGGTTCTTCACGATGTCATGGTGGGAGCTGTCGCTCTGGTCCCATATGGAGGGGTTGGCTTCCACAAGGTTGATCAGTGTCTCGTTGTGGATAGTCAATGGCTCTTCGTCAACGACAATCCTTTTTTTTTTTGGCCGCTGACTTGGACTAGGTAAACACAAAAAGTTAGGTTGATAGTTTCAATTTCACTGGATGGTCATATTCATATATACAGAGATAGATAGATACATAGATATAGCAATAGATAGATACATAGATATAGATAGATATAGATAGATATATAGATACATAGATAAAGATAGATAGATACATAGATATAGCTAGATACATAGATAGATAGATAGATACATAGATATTGATAGATAGATAAATAGATAGATAAATAGATAGATACATGGATATAGATATATACATATATATAGATTGACAAATAGATGGAGCGATAGATAGTTGATATTTTATAGGTATAGTAGATAGAAATTGAATAGATAGATTGTTGATAAATATTGGATAGAATATTTATAATTTGATATTTACCACTGGCAGTTGTGGCGACGACAGACGGCTAGGGACCTTCTTTCTTTTGTGTCCTCCGTGTTGCACCACCTATTGTGTATGTAAAATGTAAAAAAAAACATTTTAACATTAAATTATGTTAACATTCATTGGATCAATAAATTTGTGCCTGAAAAATTCAACATGTGTGCTATGTACCTTTGTGTTTTTAGCATGCTTTTTGGGGGGTGGTCTAGCAGCCTCGGGCTCAGAAGACTCCTATTCACAATAAAACAATAAACAGGATTGTTATGCCTAGCTCAATACAATGGAGTTTCACACAACATTATAGTGGTTTTTTAAAGTGCAAGCCTACCGACTGTGACGAAAAAATCGCAGACACGCTGCTGCTGCTGCTGACATCTGTATCCGACATCTGTGTGCAACAAAGCAACATGTTTAGTACACACACATCCGACGGACATTACAGACTCCCATGATGTATACTGAGATATATATATATAGAAATGTACTTACATTTCAGGAGAGCTATTGCAACACTCTGTCACGTGCAGTAGTCCTAATGTGTGGGTGGTATATTCCTCCTTTAATGGCCGAAATCACATTTCCTGTCACATGACACATGTGACCACCCTCAAACGCTATTAAAACGTGTGGTCCTATTTGGAAATTTTTCATGATTTGCGTCTGACTGCTTTTGCCATAGCCTTCTATGGCAGAATGAACGCTTCCGTTAGTAGTGCGTTAGCTTGACCGGACCCGAGAACGCTGCAAGCCGCGTTGAAGGTCCGTCAGAAAAAAAACGCTATGTGACAAACGCATACCAATTTAGGGATGCATCACGATAAGTTAGACAATGCAAGTCTATGGGCGCGTTAGTAAGTGCGTTACATTGCGTTTTTACTACTTAAAAACGAGTCCGTTAGACGGACACACCTAGCGCAATGTGAACCCAGCCTTACACAGGATGCAACGAAATTCTGCAGTATGAAGCTGCATCAGAGGATACAATGATAATCTGCAGAATATATAAGAGGACAGCAGTTCTATGTCACTAATCTAACACTGTCTTCCATTAGATAGAAGCAAGAGCAATGTGGTGAGACTCTGGCATCATCAGATATATTGTCTGCATTAAGGAGAACCATATGAGAGGGAAAGAAGAAATCATGATGATAAACAATCCAGAAGTAGAACATCAATTAACACAGGAATACACAAAAACATCGACATTATTTTTTACTAACAGTCCATGCCACACTATTCAGGCAAATAGAAAATTGCAAGAGTCTAATAGCAATCCTCACTGACCATAACCATATTGCTAACTAACAAAAAGGGATTATAGTCTAACTGATGCTTTGCCAAAATGGTTAACTGAAAACAGTGTAGCCAATATCCTAAATATATACCAAATGGCTCCTCAACAGCAAGATGGCATGACTTACTAACTCTACTATATCACAGGTATTTTTAACAATCAGCAGATGTACACAGCAAGGTGTCCTTAAAATCTCCAGGATTAGTCATGATTAGTGTTGAGCGATACTTTCCGATATCGGAAAGTATCGGTATCGGAAAGTATCGGCCGATACCGTCACAGTATCGGAATCCAATCCGATACCGATACCCGATCCCAATGCAAGTCAATGGGACGAAAATATCGGAATTAAAATAAACCCTTTATACACTTGTAGGTTCATTCTACATGAAGGAAAACAACTAAGAATATTGTAGGATGTATTGGGGGACGTGGCGGAGATATTAAAGGGACAGAGGTTTAGCCCAATGTAATAGAATAGCAGGATTTTTTATTTTTTTTTATGAAGTTCGGCGTTAGAAAGAATTTGACTATGTTTTTTTTTTTTTTTTTATGTCAGATATTGATGTTTCACTACTTCCACGCCCTTCACCTTCTTTTTTACTTCTCCCACGCTTTCTTCTTAATTATCCTCATCATCAGCTTCTTTGACATCAACTTCTTCACCTTATTCATCTTCTTCTTCATCTTCTACCTATTATTTTTTGGGTTACATTGTTCATATTCTTTTTATTTTACTATTATCTTCATCATATTCAACTTCTTCATCATATTCTTATTTGTGACAGGCATTCCCGTAGTTGTTATCTATAAAAGTTTGAAGATTACACCTTCCGTTCTGCCTGTCACAAAACAGTTACATTTGTCCGCGTTCAGTTTGGCCTGCAGCATCAGGCTTTATCCAGGGGCACCACGAGGAGGAACGGACTCACCCCCATACACTGCTTAGTCTTCTTCTGCTTATAATTTACATAATATTTTTTGCTCTGATATTTTGTGTTATGCTTAATGTCCTTCTGCTCTTTGTTCTGCAGCCTCTTGTTCTTCTGCTTCTCGGTCTTCCAGGTCGTCGTCGTCTCCAGGGTCGTCGTCTCCGGGGTCGTCGTCATCGGGGTGGTCTTCAGGGTCGTCGTCTCCGGGGTCGTCGTCATCGGGGTGGTCTTCGGGGTCATCGTCTCCAGGGTCGTCGTCATCACGGTGGTTGTCGTCTCTGGTGTCGTCGTCATCTTAGGGGTGGTCTTCTGGGTCATTGTGTTTAGTCTCTTGAACTTGGAAATGTAGCAGAAGGTACAAGAAGGCTGAGAAAATGCCGAGAACCAGCTGATGGAACTGGAACTCGGATGGCTACCCGAAGGTCCAAGAGCCAATGGAACTACCGAGGACCAGCTGACGTTACTGGAACCCGGTTACTAAGCAGGAGGTACCTGTGCTGAAAGCACTACCAAGGACCACCAGACGTTGGTGGAACTCGGATACCCAGAGGGAGGCACCTAAGCCAAAGGCTCTGCCCGGAACCAGCTGACGGTACTGGAACCAGGATGGGGAGCAGAAGGTACAAGAGCAAAAGACACTGCCGAGAACCAGCTGACGGTGCTGGAACCCGGATGGGTAGCCGAAGGTCCAAGAGCCAATGGAACTACCGAGGACCAGCTGACGTTACTGGAACCCGGTTACTAAGCAGGAGGTACCCGTGCCTGAAAGCACTACCAAGGACCACCTGACGTTGGTGGAACTCGGATACCAAAGGGAGGCACCTAAGCCAAAGGCTCTGCCCGGAACCAGCTGACGGTACTGGAACCAGGATGGGGAGCAGAAGGTACAAGAGCAAGTGTCTGCGTGGCTTTTGCAGGACACGATGCCGGCTGCACAGCAGGGGAACAGCTGGCGGTGCTGGACCCCACTGACACATTGGCGAGGTGTTTTTCTCTGTGCAGCTAGCACATCTGGGCCCCAACTGGCGGTTTGTTAGAGCCCAGGGTCAGCAGGAGGAGGAGCAGGAGGAGGAGGAGCAGGGGGAGGGGAGTGTAGGCCGAAGCCTGCACTGGCGGCAGCTTTGGGTCTGTTGTGTCTGCGTGGCTTTTGCAGGACACGTTGCCGGCTACACAGCAGGGGAACAGCTGGCGGTGCTGGACCCCACTGACACATTGGCGAGGTGTTTGGCTCTGTGCAGCCAGCACTTCCGGACAGCAACGATCGGTGTTGGAGCCCGGGCTCTGCAGGGGGAGCAGAGTGTAGGCCGAAGCCTACTTGAACCGATTTCAAAGGTCACCTTTAACCCCCCCTCAGGGGTTAGAAAGTAGAAGAGCCACAGCTTATGCAGCAGTAGTGCTGCACAAGTCAAAGGTTGCTCTTTTAATTTTTCTCCTTGCACACGCTGAATGAAACACGTATAACATTTAGCCCTTTATACAGTCAAACTGTGTTGGAGGCGCGAGTTCCCTTTGTAATGAGACACAGCACAGATGTCAAGAATCCCACCTTGGTGCTGGGTGCAGCCTCCCGAGCGTTGTTATTTGCTGTACAGGAGTCTGCGCTGTCGTGTTATCCCCTGGCCTAGCGCCGTTAGCGCTGCCCATCTTCTGGCATCATGTAATGTCGGCCGGTGCGGTTCGCGATGACCATGAATCCCAGCCCCGCAGTGTCTTAACATTGTTAAAACACTGCGGGGCTGGGATTCAGGGCCTGGCGCAGCACATATGTTGGCCTCTCACACTCGGGTCCTTACACCCGCTTCAGACTGTGCGGCGTCATCTGATCCCTTATCGCATGCCACGGCCATGAAGCCGCACAGTCCGAAGAAGGCGGAAGGAGAGGAGGGACAGGCGAACTGATGCACTGATCCTGCCCATGAATCACACCCTCGCAGTCCCAATAAATAAGACACCGAGGGGCGTTGTGTGGGTCAGGGCGGCCGCAGAGGCGCAGCCAGCCAAACAATGATGCCAGAAGACGGGCAGCGCTACCAAGGGGGTTGCAGCGTGTCATTACAAAGGAAAGTCACACCACCGGGACGGTTAAATGGTCACACAGAGGACACATTTCAGACGTGTTTTCAGTTCCACATGTGCGAGGAGAATACGTTTCTGAGCCACCTTGCACACATGCAGCATTACCGCTGTACAAGGTGGCTGGATAACGTAAAAACGCCTGGGGGAGGGGGGACAGGTTCCCTTCAATTTCAGTTCTTGTGTCTGCGTGGCTTTTGCAGGACACGTTGCCGGCTGCACAGCAGGGGAACAGCTGGCGGTGCTGGACCCCACTGACACATTGGCTGGTGTTTTTCTCTGTGCAGCTAGCACATCTGGGCCCCAACTGGCGGTGTGTTAGAGCCCAGGGACAGCAGGAGGAGGAGCAGGAGGAGGAGGAGCAGGGGGAGGGGAGTGTAGGCCGAAGCCTGCACTGGCGGCAGCTTTGGGTCTGTTGTGTCTGCGTGGCTTTTGCAGGACACGTTGCCGGCTACACAGCAGGGGAACAGCTGGCGGTGCTGGACCCCACTGACACATTGGCGAGGTGTTTGGCTCTGTGCAGCCAGCACTTCCGGACAGCAACTAGCGTTGTTGGAGCCCGGGCTCTGCAGGTGGAGCAGAGTGTAGGCCGAAGCCTAATTGAACCGATTTCAAAAGTCACCTTTAACCCCCCCTCAGGGGTTACAAAGTAGAAGAGCCACAGCTTATGCAGCAGCAGTGCTGCGCAAGTCAAAGGTTGCTCTTGTAATTTTTCTCCTTGCACACGCTGAATGGAACACGTATAACATTCAGCCCTTTATACAGTCAAACTGTGTAATGGAGGCGAGAGTTCCCTTTGTAATGAGACGCAGCACAGGTGTCAAGAATCCCACCTTGGTGCTGGGTGCAGCCTCCCGAGCGTTGTTATTTGCTGTACAGGAGTCTGCGCTGTCGTGTTATCCCCTGGCCTAGCGCCGTTAGCGCTGCCCATCTTCTGGCATCATGTAATGTCGGCCGGTGCGGTTCGCGATGACCATGAATCCCAGCCCCGCAGTGTCTTAACATTGTTAAAACACTGCGGGGCTGGGATTCAGGGCCTGGCGCAGCACATATGTTGGCCTCTCACACTCGGGTCCTTACACCCGCTTCAGACTGTGCGGCGTCATCTGATCCCTTATCGCATGCCACGGCCATGAAGCCGCACAGTCCGAAGAAGGCGGAAGGAGAGGAGGGACAGGCAAACTGATGCACTGATCCTGCCCATGAATCACACCCTCGCAGTCCCAATAAATAAGACACCGAGGGGCGTTGTGTGGGTCAGGGCGGCCGCAGAGGCGCAGCCAGCCAAACAATGATGCCAGAAGACGGGCAGCGCTACCAAGGGGGTTGCAGCGTGTCATTACAAAGGAAAGTCACACCACCGGGACGGTTAAATGGTCACACAGAGGACACATTTCAGACGTGTTTTCAGTTCCACATGTGCGAGGAGAATACGTTTCTGAGCCACCTTGCACACATGCAGCATTACCGCTGTACAAGGTGGCTGGATAACGTAAAAACGCCTGGGGGAGGGGGGACAGGTTCCCTTCAATTTCAGTTCTTGTGTCTGCGTGGCTTTTGCAGGACACGTTGCCGGCTGCACAGCAGGGGAACAGCTGGCGGTGCTGGACCCCACTGACACATTGGCTGGTGTTTTTCTCTGTGCAGCTAGCACATCTGGGCCCCAACTGGCGGTGTGTTAGAGCCCAGGGACAGCAGGAGGAGGAGCAGGAGGAGGAGGAGCAGGGGGAGGGGAGTGTAGGCCGAAGCCTGCACTGGCGGCAGCTTTGGGTCTGTTGTGTCTGCGTGGCTTTTGCAGGACACGTTGCCGGCTACACAGCAGGGGAACAGCTGGCGGTGCTGGACCCCACTGACACATTGGCGAGGTGTTTGGCTCTGTGCAGCCAGCACTTCCGGACAGCAACTAGCGTTGTTGGAGCCCGGGCTCTGCAGGTGGAGCAGAGTGTAGGCCGAAGCCTAATTGAACCGATTTCAAAAGTCACCTTTAACCCCCCCTCAGGGGTTACAAAGTAGAAGAGCCACAGCTTATGCAGCAGCAGTGCTGCGCAAGTCAAAGGTTGCTCTTGTAATTTTTCTCCTTGCACACGCTGAATGGAACACGTATAACATTCAGCCCTTTATACAGTCAAACTGTGTAATGGAGGCGAGAGTTCCCTTTGTAATGAGACGCAGCACAGGTGTCAAGAATCCCACCTTGGTGCTGGGTGCAGCCTCCCGAGCGTTGTTATTTGCTGTACAGGAGTCTGCGCTGTCGTGTTATCCCCTGGCCTAGCGCCGTTAGCGCTGCCCATCTTCTGGCATCATGTAATGTCGGCCGGTGCGGTTCGCGATGACCATGAATCCCAGCCCCGCAGTGTCTTAACATTGTTAAAACACTGCGGGGCTGGGATTCAGGGCCTGGCGCAGCACATATGTTCGCCTCTCACACTCGGGTCCTTACACCCGCTTCAGACTGTGCGGCGTCATCTGATCCCTTATCGCATGCCACGGCCATGAAGCCGCACAGTCCGAAGAAGGCGGAAGGAGAGGAGGGACAGGCGAACTGATGCACTGATCCTGCCCATGAATCACACCCTCGCAGTCCCATTAAATAAGACAACGAGGGGCGTTGTGTGGGTCAGGGCAGCCGCAGAGGCGCAGCCAGCCAAACAATGATGCCAGAAGACGGGCAGCGTTACCAAGGAGCTTGTTGCGTGTGTCAATACAAAGTCAAATCACACCTGAGGGACGTTTTAATGGTCACAGAGGACACATTTTAGACGTGTTCACTTCAACATGGGCAAGGAGAATAAGTTTCTGAGCCACCTTGAACACATGCAGCATTACTGCTGTTCAAGGTAGCTGTAAAACATAGAAACACCTGGGGGAGGGGGGACAGGTTCCCTTCAATTTCAGTTCTTGTGTCTGCGTGGCGGTCGCAGGACACGTTGCCGGCTACACAGCAGGGGAACAGCTGGCGGTGCTGAACCCCACTGACACATTGGCTGGTGTTTTTCTCTGTGCAGCTAGCACATCTGGGCAAAAACTGGCGGTGTTAGAGCCCAGGGTCAGCAGGAGGAGCAGGGGGAGCGGAGTGTAGGCCGAAGCCTGCACTCGAGCAAGTTGAAAGGAAACCTTTAACCCCCCCCCCCCCCCCCAGGCGTTTGTAGCTGAAAGAGCCATTGTGTACAGCACTAATGCTGGAAAAGGTAAACTTAGCTCTTTTAATTATGGTCCTTGTACATGCGGAACCTAACATTTATGAAATGTGTCTCCTCACAGCGTTAAACCGTCCGGTAGGTGGAACTTTCCTTTGTCGTGTGACGCAGCACAGCCATCATTTTTACCCCCTTGGCGCCGTGCGCCGCCTCCTCAGCGTTGTTTGAATCTGTCCCGGAGCCTGCGCTGTTAGGTTATCCCTTGGCCAGGCACACTAAGCGCTGCCCGTCTTCTGACCTCATTTGGTGTCAGGCTGGCTGCGCCTGTGCGGGTGCGCTGGCCAAGATCCCGCCTCGCAGTGTCGTCTAATGTAATCCCACCGCGGGCCTGTGATCCGTGCCCGTGCGCAGTGCATATCCTCTCCTCTCACTCCCCTCCCTACGGCTTTTTCAGACTGTGCGGTGTCACGGCCGTGGCATGCTATTAGGGACCAGCTGACATCGCACAGTCTGAAGAAGCCGTAGGGAGGGGAGTGAGAGGAGAGGATATGCACTGCGCACGGGCACGGATCACAGGCCCGCGGTGGGATTACATTAGACTACACTGCGAGGCGGGATCTCGGCCAGCGCACCCGCACAGGCGCAGCCAGCCTGACACCAAATGAGGTCAGAAGACGGGCAGCGCAACATGTGTGCATGGCCAAGGGCTAACCTAACAGCGCAGGCTCCGGGACAGATTCAAACAACGCTGAGGAGGGGGCGCACGGCGCCAAGGGGGTAAAAATGATGGCTGTGCTGCGTCACACGACAAAGGAAAGTTCCACCTACCGGACGGTTTAACGCTGTGTGGGGACACATTTCATAAGTGTTAGGTTCAGCATGTGCAAGGAGCATCACGAAAAGAGGCACTTTTTCCCTTTGCATCATCATTACTGCTGCACAAGGTGGCTCCTTCAGTAACAAACGCCTGGGGGGGGGGGGGGTCAGGTTCCCTTACATTTAACTTGTTGTGTCTGCGTGGCGGTCGCAGTACACGTTGCCGTATACACAGCAGGGGAACAGCTGGCGGTGCTGAACCCCACTAACACATTGGCGAGGTGTTTGGCTCTGTGCGTACAGCACTTCTGGACGGCAACTAGCGGTGTTGGAGCCCAGGGACACGTGGAGGAGGAGGAGGTTGGAGGAGGTTGGAGGAGGTAGGAGGGATTGCCACACACACAGCAGGGGAACAGCTGACGTTACTGAACCCCAATAACAGAGGAGGGACTGTTGACTGTGCGTACAGCACTTCTGGACGGCAACTGGCGGTGTTGGAGCCCAGGGACAGGTGGAGGAAGAGGAGGTTGGAGGAGGTTGGAGGAGGTAGGAGGGATTGCCACACACACAGCAGGGGAACAGCTGACGTTACTGAACCCCAATAACAGAGGAGGGACTGTTGACTGTGCGTACAGCACTTCTGGACGGCAACTGGCGGTGTTGGAGCCCAGGGACAGGTGGAGGAGGAGGAGGTTGGAGGAGGTAGGAGGGATTGCCACACACACAGCAGGGGAACAGCTGACGTTACTGAACCCCAATAACAGAGGAGGGACTGTTGACTGTGCGTACAGCACTTCTGGACGGCAACTGGCGGTGTTGGAGCCCAGGGACAGGTGGAGGAGGAGGAGGTTGGAGGAGGTAGGAGTGATTGCCACACACACAGCAGGGGAACAGCTGACGTTACTGAACCCCAATAACAGAGGAGGGACTGTTGACTGTGCGTACAGCACTTCTGGACGGCAACTGGCGGTGTTGGAGCCCAGGGACAGGTGGAGGAGGAGGAGGTTGGAGGAGGTTGGAGGAGGTAGGAGGGATTGCCACACACACAGCAGGGGAACAGCTGACGTTACTGAACCCCAATAACAGAGGAGGGACTGTTGACTGTGCGTACAGCACTTCTGGACGGCAACTGGCGGTGTTGGAGCCCAGGGACAGGTGGAGGAGGAGGAGGTTGGAGGAGGTTGGAGGAGGTAGGAGGGATTGCCACACACACAGCAGGGGAACAGCTGACGTTACTGAACCCCAATAACAGAGGAGGGACTGTTGACTGTGCGTACAGCACTTCTGGACGGCAACTGGCGGTGTTGGAGCCCAGGGACAGGTGGAGGAGGAGGAGGTTGGAGGAGGTAGGAGGGATTGCCACACACACAGCAGGGGAACAGCTGACGTTACTGAACCCCAATAACAGAGGAGGGACTGTTGACTGTGCGTACAGCACTTCTGGACGGCAACTGGCGGTGTTGGAGCCCAGGGACAGGTGGAGGAGGAGGAGGTTGGAGGAGGTAGGAGGGATTGCCACACACACAGCAGGGGAACAGCTGACGTTACTGAACCCCAATAACAGAGGAGGGACTGTTGACTGTGCGTACAGCACTTCTGGATGGCAACTGGCGGTGTTGGAGCCCAGGGACAGGTGGAGGAGGAGGAGGTTGGAGGAGGTAGGAGTGATTGCCACACACACAGCAGGGGAACAGCTGACGTTACTGAACCCCAATAACAGAGGAGGGACTGTTGACTGTGCGTACAGCACTTCTGGACGGCAACTGGCGGTGTTGGAGCCCAGGGACAGGTGGAGGAGGAGGAGGTTGGAGGAGGTAGGAGGGATTGCCACACACACAGCAGGGGAACAGCTGACGTTACTGAACCCCAATAACAGAGGAGCGACTGTTGACTGTGCGTACAGCACTTCTGGACGGCAACTAGCGGTGTTGGAGCCCAGGGGCAGGTGGAAAAGCAGAGGAACACAATGTAGGCCGAAGCCTGAGAAAGTCGAAAGGGAACCTTTAACCCCCCCCCCAAGGCGTTTGTAGCTGAAAGAGCCAGCTTGTGCAGCACAAAAGATGCAAAAGGAAAAGGTGGCTCTTTTCATCATGCTCCTTGCAAACACAGAACTAAACACTTATAAAATGTGTCCCCTGAAGCCGTGAAACCGTCCCGGAGGTGGGACTTTCCTTCGTAATATGACGCAGCACAGCCATCATTACTACCCCCCCGCCGCCGTGCCCCGGCTCCTCAGCGTTGTTTGATTCCGTCCCGGAGCCTGCGCTGTTATGTTATCCCGTGGCCAGGCACACTTAGCGCTGCCCATCTTCTGACATCATTTGGTGTCAGGCTGGCTGCGCCTGTGCGGCCGCGCTGGCCGAGAGCCCGCCTCGCAGTGTCTTCTGATGTAATCCCACTGGGGGCCTGGGATCCATGGCCATGCGCAGTGCATATCCTCGCCTCTCACTCCCCTCCCTACGGCTTCTTTTTCAGACTGTGCGGTGTCACGGCCGTGGCATGCTATTAGGGACCAGCTGACACCGAACAGTCTGAAGAAGCCATAGGGAGATGAGTGAGAGGTGGAGGTTCAGATATGCACTGCGCATGTCCATAGATCCCAGGCCCCCAGTGGGATTAAATCAGAAGACACTGCGAGGCGGGCTCTCGGCCAGCGTGGCCGCACAGGCGCAGCCAGCCTGACACCAAATGATGCCAGAAGACGGGCAGCGCTAAGTGTGCCTGGCCACGGGATAACATAACAGCGCAGGCTCCGGGACGGAATCAAACAACGCTGAGGAGCCGGGGCGCGGCGCCGGGGGGGTAGGAATGACGGCTGTGCTGCGTCATATTACGAAGGAAAGTCCCACCTCCGGGACGGTTTTACGGTATCAGTGGACACATTTTATAAGTGTTAAGTTTTGCGTGTGCAAGGAGCAAAACCAAAATAGCTACCTTTTTCCTTGTGCAGCATTACTGCTGCACAAGGTGGCTCTTTCAGTAACAAACGCCTTGGGGGGGGGGGACAGATTCCCTTACATTTCAGTTGTTGTGTCAGCGTGGCGGTCGCATGACACATTGCCGGCTACACAGCTGGGGATCAGCTGACGTTACTGAAACCCAATAACACTGGGTCGTATGTTTTGACTGTGCAGACGGCACGTCTGAGCCTCAACTGGCGGTGTTGGAGCCCAGGAATTTAAATTCAGGTGGTAGAAAGATGAACACAACAGGAGACCTGGATAACGTATACAGTGACCTAATTATTTAATCAGGAGGAGGAGTGGCAAATTCCTGCGAGATCCAGGCCTTGTTCATTTTCAGGAAAGTAAGCCGGTCAACGTTATCGGAGGATAGTCGCATGCGACGGTCAGTTAGTACACCACCTGCAGCACTAAAGACACGTTCCGATAATACACTGGCCGCAGGGCAAGACAGCACCTCCAATGCATACTGGCTTAGCTCTGGCCATGTATCCAGCTTTGAGACCCAAAACTTGAAAGGGGAAGAGCCGTCTGGGAGTACAGCAAGAGGGCAAGACATGTAGTCTGTCACCATCTGACGGAACCGTTGCCTCCTGCTGACTGGAGCCGTCTGTGATGGTGTAGACTTTTGTGGGGGGCACACAAAACTGTGCCACAGTTGGGCCATACTGGTCTTGCCTTGGGCAGAGGCACTGCTTCTGCTCCCTCTTTGTGCAGAGCCTCCACCACTGCCTGGACGCACTGAGCTGCTTTGGAATGCAGTAGCAGCACTTCTCTCAGTTGGAATGGAGAAGATGATGGAACTGACCAGTGTGTCTTGGTACTCCCGCATTTTTCGCTCCCGGTTCAACGGTGTGATGAGGCTTTCTACGTTGTCCCGGTAGCGAGGATCGAGGAGGGTGAACACCCAATAATCAGACATGTTGAGAATGTGGTCGATGCGGCGGTCGTTTCTCAGGCACTGCAGCATGTAATCCACCATGTGCTGCAGACTGCCAACTGCCCAAGAAACGCTGTCCCCAGCTGGAGGCGTGATCTCTGCCCGCTCGTCATCACCCCACCCTCGCTGTACACACTGAGTACTGGACAATTCGGGAACTCCCTCCTCTGGACGGATGTCTTCCTCCTCCATTGACTCCTCCTCATCCTCCTCACAAACTGTCCCCTGCCTACGCGTTTGTGAGGAACCACGTGGCGCTGACTGTCCAGAAGATGATGGAAGTGGTGAATCCTCATCCTCCACCTCTTCCACAACATCATCCCTTAGCGCTTGCAGTGATTTTTCAAGCAGGCAGATAAGGGGGACAGTCATGCTGACTAGTGCATCATCTGCACTCGCCATCCGCGTGGAATAATCAAAGGGACGCAAAACCTGGCAGACATCCTTCATAGTGGCCCACTCTGTGGTTGTGAAGTCTGTACGGCGCTGACTGCGACTTTTTTGCGCCTGATACAGCTGGTACTCCATTACAGCTTGCTGCTGCTCACACAACCGCTCCAACATATGTAACGTGGAATTCCACCTGGTAGGTAGGTCACATATGATGCGATGTTCCGGCAGGCGGTGTCGGCGCTGCAGAGCCGCAATGCGCGCTTTTGCCGTGCTGGAACGCCGCAAGTGAGCACACTCTAGGCGGACCTTGTGCAGCAGTGCATCAAGATCCGGATAGTCCCTCAAAAAACTCTGCACGACCAAATTGAGCACATGTGCCAGACATGGGATGTGAGTGAGGTTGCCGAGGCCCAGGGCTGCCACCAGATTTCGGCCATTATCACACACTACCATGCCTGGCTGGAGATTCGCTGGCTCAAACCACACATCGCTCTCCTGCTTGATGGCATTCCAGAGCTCCTGCGCTGTGTGGCTACGATTCCCCAAAAAAATTAATTTCAAGACGGCCTGTTGACGTTTGGCCACGGCTGTGCTCATGTCGGTCGTAACAGGTACACGTTCATCACGGGTCCATGTGGAGGTGGACTGTGACGGCTCCTGCAGCGATGATTCTGAGGAACTGGTGTAAGAGGAGGAGTCAATGCGTACAGAATGGATTCCTGCAATCCTTGGAGTGGGCAGGACACGTCCTGCGCCACTCGCACGGTCTGTACCCGGCTCAACTACATTAACCCAATGGGCAGTGAGGGAAAGGTATCGCCCCTGTCCATGTTGACTGGTCCACGCATCGGTGGTGAGGTGGACCTTGCTACTGACGGCGTTCAGTAGCGCGTGTTTTATGTGTCCCTCCACATGCTTGTGCAGGGCAGGGACGGCTTGCCTGCTGAAGTAAAAGCGGCTAGGCACACTGTACTGTGGGACTGCCAATGACATCAAGTCACGGAAGCTGTCAGTCTCCACCAGCCTGAATGACAGCATTTCCAGTGACAGAAGTTTGGCAATGCCTGCAGTCAGAGCCTGTGCTCGTGGGTGGTTTGACGAGAAAGGCCGCCTTTTCTCCCATGCCTGTACTACCGATGGCTGTAGACTGGGCTGGGAGTGTGTGGATGACTGGGAAAGTGGTGCTGCGGGTGGAATTACAGCGGGTCTCTGGACAACAGGGCCAGAGGTTCTTCCACGGCGATCCTGGGAGGAAGCCGAACCAGCTGCGTGTGAGCTAGAGGAAGAGGCAACACGAGCTGAAGAGGTGGTAGCTGCCGCTGTTGGTTGGCCTAGCTCTTCAGTGTGTTTGTCTAACTCCGCCGGGTGCCTGTTGCGCACATGTTTCCACATGTTGGAGGTATTGAGGTTGGCGACTTTTTGACCTCTTTTGATTTTTTGATGACACACCTTGCATCTGACATAGCAAATGTCATCTGCAACTGTGTCAAAAAAGGACCAGGCACTGCAAGTCTTGGGAGCCCCCCTTTTGACTTTTGGAAGAGACATGCTCCTTACGGGTGCCAAAGCGGAGGCTGCAGGATCCGCAGTCTTCCCCCTCCCTCTCCCTCTTTGGGCCGTACGGGGAATCTCTTCCTCAGAGCTGCTCCCACCACCTTCCTGTCCCTGACGCCAAGATGGGTCAAGGACCTCATCATCTACACTACCCTCTGCCCCCAACTGCTCCTCCTGGGTAGTCTCAGCAGCAGAGCACGCACCAGTAAGTGGCACCTGAGTGGCATCATCAGCTGATGCGGCCTGCGAGGTGGTGACCGGAGCCACTGGCCCACCCGCCTCTTCAGAGGAAGACAGAAAAAGCGGTTGGGCATCACTGCACCCTGCCTCTTCTTCCATTTCTCCAATGCTGCTTGGCTGGCCCCCTGTTTCCAAGCCAAGAGATGATTCAGAGAACAGAAGTAGAGACTGCTCCTGTCCTGGGATCTCTGTCTGCCTGGGCAATTTTGCAGGTGGTGAAGAGACAGATGGCTGCTCTCCAGTGCTCTGTGTCTGAGAGGATGTGGCACTAATGGAAGTTGATGCATTAGCTGCCATCCATCCCACAACGGCTTCAATTTGGTCTTCACGCAGCAGCGGTGTACGGCGCTCGGCGACAAAGCTGCGCATGAACGACTGTTCCCTTGTGAAAGTGGGTGCTGATGACTCACCGGTGCCCGCAGCAGGCACAGAATCCCCACGTCCCCTCCCTGCTCCGCGCCCACGCCCACGCCCACGTGCCTTACTCACTGCCTTCTTCATCTTGGTTGACTGATAAAGATAAGCAGAAAAGTACTAACGGCTTTGTGTGCTTATTCCTGAGCAACTCCTCCTAACAGGTATAAGACACACTAATTTTCTAAAGTGTGGACTAGACTTGAATATGAGCTAATGTGGCCTACACAAATGTAAAGTGGTGTAACTGGTGTGTTTGGTGAACTTTATTATTTATTTATTTTTTTGGGGCTGAACTGACAACGGATAGAGCTGCAGTCACACGGAGACCGTGCAGACAGACGTAAACGGCGCTGCAAGGCCCAAAAACCCTCCTCTACTTTATCCTATGTAGTGTTTTTCCACAAATTAGCTGGAGACGGGTGGAAAGACACTAATAGGATTTTTTTAAATTAATTAGCAGCAGACTACACTACTTGAAAACAAAATGAAAATTGATTTGGCGGTATGACGCAGTGAACAACCCTGAGCTGGAGACAACCAAGCTACGGCTGCTCACAGACTACAGGGCGAGCTGCAGTCACACGGAGACCGTGCAGACAGCCGTAAACGGCGCTGCAAGGCCCAAAAACCCTCCTCTACTTTATCCTATGTAGTGTTTTTCCACAAATTAGCTGGAGACGGGTGGAAAGACACTAATAGGATTTTTTTAAATTAATTAGCAGCAGACTACACTACTTGAAAACAAAATGAAAATTGATTTGGCGGTATGACGCAGTGAACAACCCTGAGCTGGAGACAACCAAGCTACGGCTGCTCACAGACTACAGGGCGAGCTGCAGTCACACGGAGACCGTGCAGACAGCCGTAAACGGCGCTGCAAGGCCCAAAAACCCTCCTCTACTTTATCCTATGTAGTGTTTTTCCACAAATTAGCTGGAGACGGGTGGAAAGACACTAATAGGATTTTTTTAAATTAATTAGCAGCAGACTACACTACTTGAAAACAAAATGAAAATTGATTTGGCGGTATGACGCAGTGAACAACCCTGAGCTGGAGACAACCAAGCTACGGCTGCTCACAGACTACAGGGCGAGCTGCAGTCACACGGAGACCGTGCAGACAGCCGTAAACGGCGCTGCAAGGCCCAAAAACCCTCCTCTACTTTATCCTATGTAGTGTTTTTCCACAAATTAGCTGGAGACGGGTGGAAAGACACTAATAGGAATTTTTGGAAAAAATGTGCAGCAGCCTGCACTACTTCAAAAAAAAAAAAAAAAAGGACAGTATGAGGCAATGAACCACCCTCCCTGAACTGAATACAACCAGCTATGGATGGCCTATGTGGCTGCACTCAGACTAGAGAGTGGGCTGCACTCACACACACACACAGAGAGACCTTGCAGATCGCTGTGAAAACAGCGCTACAAGGCAAAAGGAAGGTGATTAGTAGGTGAACACAGCGGTTGCTAAATTAGCCTTTGGAAAGCACAAAGAAGCAAATCACTATCTCTAAACTGTCCCTCAGTCAGCAAACAGCGTCCTGTCACTAACTGAATTCACAGCAGAGTGATCGCAAAATGGCGCCAGCGACTTTTAAACTGCATCATGACATCATTTAAGCAGCCAATCACAGCCTTGCCAGTAGTTTCATGCCCTCCATGCTAAACAGGATGTGCCCACACTTGGAATCTTTCTCATTGGCTGAATTTCTGAATTTTGAATCATGGAACTTCCGATTCCGGTATCCGATACGCGCCAAGTATCGGAATCCCGGTATCGGAATTCCGATACCGCAAGTATCGGCCGATACCCGATACTTGCGGTATCGGAATGCTCAACACTAGTCATGATGTTGTTTGTCGTGAAAGTGTTTTGATGATTCATGAAAAGATAACAAAGGATTATTGTCCAGGAGGGTCTGCATAGAGTATTACACAATAGCATGGGTAGTAACTGACCCTGTTTTGTAAATAAGTGATTCAGACTGTTCTGGGAAATATCCACTGTATTCTGCAAATGCTTGCAGAACACACCACACACACTTAAAATGTACAAGTTTCCCATGCAAAGTTTTTTCAGGCTAAAAATTTCAGTACAGTAAAATATTATTAACCTGTTAATAACTGGATTAGCTAAATAACAGATTATAATGTATCCAGGATTACATTACAAAAATACCATACACTATAGAAACATATATACCACTAGCACTTGAAATAAATACTTGAGCCAGGGGATATCCGTTAACCTAAACTATGCAGCTAGGAAGCTTAGTTTCCCATGTAACTGGATCTAATATACCACCCCAAGTTACAGGGAAAATCATCAATAAAAACAATAAAATAATATATTTGTATATATATATATATATATATATATATATATATATATATATATATATATATATATATATATATATATATATACAGTTGTGCTGAAAAGTTTACATACCCCAGAAGAATTTTTGCTTTCTTGGCCTTTTTTCAAAGAATTTGAATTATAACACCAAAAATTTTTCTCCACTCATGGTTAGTGGTTTGGTGAAGCCATTTATTGTCAAACTACTGTGTTTTCTCTTTTAAATCATAATGACAACCCAAAACATCCAAATGACTCTGATCAAAACTTCACATACCCTGTTTCTTAATACCATGCATTGCCCCCCCCCCCCCCAACAACAATGACAGCTTGAAGTCTTTTGTGGTAGTTGTGGATGACGTTCTTTATTTTCTCAGATGGTAAAGCTGCCCATTCTTCTTGGCAAAAAGCCTCTAGTTCCTGTAAATTCCTGGGCTGTCTAGCAAAAACTGCGTGCTTGCGATCTCCCCAGAGTGGCTCAATGATATTGAGGTCAGGAGACTGAGATGGCCACTACAGAAGCTTCGCTTTGTTCTGCTGTAGCCAATGACAGGTCGACTTGGCCTTGTGTTTTGGATCATTGTCATGTTGGAACGTCCACGTATGTCCCATGCACAGCTTCCAAGCTGATGAGTGCAAATTCCTCTCCAGTATTTGCAGATAACATGCTGCATTCATCTTTCCTTCAACTTTGAACAGGTTTCCTGTGACTTTTTAGCACACACATCCCCAAAATATTACCAAGCCACCAAAGCACTGCACGACCAGCTCTGCCCTTGCCTATTGCATCCTCACACATCCCTTGTAGATTGTGAGCCCTCCCTGGAAGGGTCCTCTCTCCTCCTGTACCAGTCCTGACTTGTATTGTTTAAGATTACTGTACTTGTTTTTTATTATGTATACCCCTTTTCACATGTAAAGCTCCATGGAATAAATGGCACTATAATAATGTATAATAATAATACTAATACAGGACTCTCTGAAAACTAGCAGTGTGGCTGTTTCAAGATGCACAATAAAGAGGCACTGGAAGAAAAATGGGCTGCATGGTTGAGTCGCCAGAAGAAAGCCATTACTGCGCAAATGCCACAAAGTATCTCACCTACAATATGCAAAACAGCACAGAGACAAGCCTCAAATCTTCTGGAACAAGGTAATTTGGAGTGATGAGACTAAAATTTAACTTTTTGGCCACAACCATAAAGGCCAACAAGGCCTATGATGAAAGGAACACCATTCCTACTGTAAAGCACGGAGGTGGATAAGTGATGTTTTGAGGATGTGTGAGCTACAAAGGCACAGAAAACTAGGTCAAAGTTGATGGAAAGATGAATGCAGCACGTTATCAGCAAATACTGGAGGCAAATTTTTGCACTCATCTGCCCGTAAGTTGCACATGGGACGTATTTGGACGTTCCAACATGACAACGATCCAAAATACAAGGCCAAGTGGCTACAGCAGAACATTGTGAAGATTCTGGAGTAGCCATCTCGAACTACTGAAAACAATATCATTGAGTCACTCTGGGGAGATCTCAAGTGCACAGTTCATGCTAAACAGCCCAGGAATTTAAAGGAACTGGAGGCTTTTTGTCAAAAAGAGTGGGCAGCTGTACCATCTGAGAAAATAAAGAACCTCATCCACAACTACCACAAAAGACTTCAAGCTGTTATTGATGTTAGAGGGGGCGATACACTGTATTAAGTAATGGGGTGTGTGTGAACTTTTAATCAGGGTCATTTGGATGTTTTGGGTTGTCATTATGATTTAAAAAGAGAAAACAGTAGTTTGACAATAAATGGCTTCACCCAACCACTAACCATGAGTGGAGAAAAAGTTTCGGTGTTATCATTCATATTCTGAGAAAAAAAAGCCAATAAAGCAAAAATTCTGCCAGGGTATGTAAACTTTTGAGCACAACTATATATAATATATAGGACCCCCAAAGTCAATTTAAACCTGGATAGGTCCCTAAAAAATAATTTTGTAAATTTCCTTGGGAAAAGGAAAAATTGCTGCTACATTTTTAAACCTCCTAAAATGCTAACAAAATAAAATAACATTTTACAAATAGTGCCGATTTAAAGCAGACATGAGGAAAATGTTATTTATTAAAAATTTTTGCTATGATATGACTATATTAGTTAAATGGATAATCATTCAAAGATTGAAAATTGCTATTTTTTTTACATTTTTGTCAAATATCTGATATTTTTTATAAATAAACACAAAACATATTGATCTAAATTTACCATTATCATAAAGTATTATGTGTCACAAACAACAATCTCCAAATCAATTGGATTTGTTGAAGCATTTCAAAGTTATTACCACGTAAAGTGACACTGGTCAGATTTCAAAAATTTGGCCCGGTCACTAAGGAGTAAGCATAAAAACCTAACTTAAATAGTAGGTCATTTCCTGCTGACACATTCCAAATAACACATATTACAAAGCCAATATTATAAGAACTGTCATTTTTTAATTTTTTTGCAGGTATATAGAAAACCAGTCCAAGTAATGTTTAAGTTCAAACCAAATTAAAATAGTCAGTGTGCACTAACATTACTTTTTCTTTAACTATATATAATCACCACAAAAAAAAGCAGTTAGCCTTTCACCTTTCACTTATGTTTGTTATTAAGGTAGCCTGTGAGCTGAATCGCTAACTCTTTCTATTATTAAGGAATCCACAGCACATGAATGGGAGGTATGAGGTTCTTGCCACATTCACCATTTAATGTGTGGGAAACTGGCATTCGCAACAAATGTGCATCCGAATTTTCATTGTCTTTTTTTATGATTTTGTGATGCACTAAGAGACCTTTTGCTCACAAGTGTCCATCTCCATTCGTTTGTCTTTGATCCTTATTGGATAAAGAGGGACATATGTCACAAACATGTGTGAGCTATTCAAAGTCATATGTGAGTATGGCTATATCTTTGTATGTTTAGATTGCTGTTAGGATTGTAATGTAGCACATGCTGGAATAGTTTAATCATATATTGAATTACAGGATGTGTTTTATTAGACCCAGACAGCAATGGCAGATAGTACTAGAATCAAGTCTGTGTTTTTGTTTCCAAGCATGTTTTCCAATTCTCCTATTCCCTATTGGACAAGTAATATTCTATATACCTCAAGGTTTAGTTAAAGAGAACCTGACATTAAAGAACAACCTGAAACCATAGTTATATATATATGACAGTGATGGCATTCTAAAGATGTGTTGGTCTCCTTGTCTTGCAGTGCTTGCGCTACATGGCAGCTCCAGTGACATCTGGTGCATGTGCAGTGAAACAAGGTGTACTGGCTTCGGCGTCATATGCGCACTGCACATGCACAGAGACCCGCTAGAGATGTCTTCTAATGTCAAGACAGAAGAAACCAGAACTAACTCTTTGACTCCTTAAAGATATTTGCCACTATTTTACACCTTTTTTTTTACTTTAACTTCTTTACCTCCCAATTCTGGTTTGCACGTTAATGACCAGGAAAATTTTTACAATTCTGACCAGTGTCAATTTATGAGGTAATAACTCTGGAACACTTCATCAGATCCCACTGATTCAGAGAATGTTTTTTTTTTCATGATACATTGTACTTCATAATGGTGGTAAAATTTCATTGATATAATTTGCATTCATTTGAGAAAAAAACAGAAATATGGCGAAAATTTGGAATATTTTGCAATTTTCAAAATTTTAATTCTTATGCCCTTAAATCAGAGAGATGTCTCACAAAACATAGTTATTAAATAACATTTAACACATGTCTACTTTACATCAGCACCATTTTTTAAATACATTTTTTTTGTTAGGAAGGTATAAGGGTTAAAATTTGACCAGTGATGTCTCCAACAAGATTTGCAAAACAATTTTTTTAAGGATCATACATTTGAAGTGACTTTGATGGGTCTATATGATAGAAAATACCCCAAAGAGACATCATTCTAAAAACTGCACTTCTCAAAGTGCTCAAAACCACATTTAAGAAGTTTATTAACCCTTCAGGTGCTCCACGGTAATTTTCGGAATGTGGAAAAAAAGCATTTAACTTTTTTTTCACAAAAAATTTACTTCAGATCCAAATTTTTTTATTTTGACATGGGTAGCAGGAAAAAACGGACCCCAATTGTTATGCAATTTATCCTGAGCATGCCAATATCACACATGAGGGAGAAAACCAACCACTGTTTGGGCACAAGGCAGAGCTCGGAAGGGAAGGAGCGCCATTTGACTTTTTGAATCCAAAATTTGCTGAAATAATTGTCCCGTTTGGAGAGCCCCTGATGTGCCTAAACAGTGAAAATCCCTCACAAGAGACAACATTTTGGAAACTAAACCCTTTAAGGAACTGATCTAGATGTGTGGGGAGAACATTGAATTCTCAGGTGCTTCACAGAAGTTTATAATGTTGAGCCGTGAAAATAAAAAAAATCACATTTTCCCCACAAAAACTTTATTTTAGCCCTAAATTTTGTATTATCATAAGGGTAACAGGAGGAATTGCACCACACAATTTGTAGTGCAATTTCTGCTGAGTAAGCCGATACCCCATATGAGGGAGAAAACTGTTGTTTGAGCGCAGGTGTTGTGAATTAGACTTTTTGGCTCCCTCTTGTGGTCACTAGTGATATGACTCTGGGATTGTCTTTCTTCAGTTTGGCACTCACCTGGGTCGTTAGTCCAGGGGTGTCGCTATATTAACTTCCTGGATCCTTAGTCCAGTGCCTGGCATCGTTGTAATCAGATCCTTCTGTTGCTCCTGTCTGCTGGTCCTGGCTCTTGCAAAATTAAGCTAAGTCTTGCTTCTTTGTTTTTTGAGTTACTTGCTTTGCTACTATTTTTGTCCAGCTTGTACTAAATGTGATTTCTGACCTTGCTGGAAGCTCTAGGGGGCTGGTGTTCTCCCCCCGGCCGTTAGACGGTTCGGGGGTTCTTGAATATCCAGCGTGGATATTTTAATAGGGTTTTTGCTGACCATATAAGTCATCTTACTATATTCTGCTATTAGCTAGTGGGCCTCTCTTTGCTAAATACCTAGCTCATTCTTATGTTTGTCTTTTCCTCTTGCCTCACCGTTATTATTTGTTGGGGGCTTGTATCCAACTTTTGGGGTCTTTTCTCTGGAGGCAAGAAAGGTCTTTCTTTT
Organism: Ranitomeya variabilis; assembly: GCF_051348905.1. Classification (NCBI taxonomy): domain Eukaryota; kingdom Metazoa; phylum Chordata; class Amphibia; order Anura; family Dendrobatidae; genus Ranitomeya; species Ranitomeya variabilis. Next base: position 165,676,913 of record NC_135237.1, read on the forward strand.
CCCTTCTAGGGTTAGTTAGTTCTCCGGCTGGCGCGAGACGTCTAGAACCAACGTAGGCACGTTCCCCGGCTACTTCTATTTGTGGTGCTAGGATTAGATATATGGTCAGCCCAGTTACCACTGCCCTATGAGCTGGTTTTTTGTGTTTGCAGACTTGGTATTGATTCCTGAGACCCTCTGCCATTGGGGTCATAACAGTATGCCAGGACGACATTGAATGTTTAATGCATTGCAGAAGTGGGATATAAGAAAGGAAATTCTGAATTTTTTTTTCCTCTCTTCCTCCCCTTTACCTCTGAGTGGCTTGAGCTTGCTGCAGACATGAATGTCCAGACCTTGATTACAAGTGTGGACCAGCTTGCTGCTCGTGTGCAAAGCATACAAGATTTTGTTACCAGTAGTCCTATGTCTGAACCTAAAATACCTATTCCTGAACTGTTTTCTGGAGACCGATTTAAGTTTAGGAATTTCAGGGATAATTGTAAATTGTTTCTATCTCTGAGACCCCGTTCATCTGGAGACTTAGTTCAGCAAGTTAAAATTGTTATCTCTTTTTTACGGGGCGACCCTCAGGATTGGGCTTTCTCGCTAGCGCCAGGAGATCCGGCATTGGCAAATATTGATGCGTTTTTTCTGGCGCTCGGATTGCTTTACGAGGAACCCAATCTTGAGGTTCAGGCAGAAAAAGCCTTGCTGGCTATTTCTCAGGGCCAGGATGAAGCTGAAGTGTATTGCCAAAAATTTCGGAAATGGTCCGTGCTTACTCAGTGGAATGAGTGTGCTCTGGCCGCAAACTTCAGAAATGGCCTTTCTGAAGCCATTAAGAATGTGATGGTGGGTTTCTCCATTCCTACAAGTCTGAATGATTCCATGGCGCTGGCTATTCAAATTGACCGGCGTTTGCGGGAGCGCAAAACCGCTAATCCTCTGGTGGTGTTGTCTAAACAAACACCTGATTTGATGCAATGTTATAGAATTCAGACCAGAAATGAGCGGAAAAATCATAGACGTCAGAATGGGTTGTGTTTTTACTGTGGTGATTCTACACATGTTATATCAGCATGCTCTAAACGCCTAACAAGGGTTGTTAGTCCTGTCGCCATTGGTAATTTGCAACCTAAATTTATTTTGTCTGTGACTTTAATTTGCTCATTGTCCTCTTACCCTGTTATAGCGTTTGTGGATTCAGGTGCTGCCCTGAGTCTTATGGATCTGTCATTTGCCAAGCGCTGTGGTTTTGTTCTTGAGCCGTTGGTTAATCCTATCCCTCTGAGGGGTATTGATGCTACGCCATTGGCGGAAAATAAACCGCAGTTTTGGACACAGGTAACCATGTGCATGACTCCTGAACATCGGGAGGTGATTCGTTTTCTTGTTCTGCATAAAATGCATGATTTGGTCGTTTTGGGTTTGCCATGGTTACAGACTCATAATCCAGTCTTGGATTGGAAGGCAATGTCTGTGTCAAGTTGGGGCTGTCAGGGTATTCATGGTGATTCCCCGCCGGTGTCTATTGCTTCCTCTACTCCTTCGGAAGTTCCTGAGTATTTGTCTGATTATCAGGATGTGTTCAGCGAGTCCAGGTCCAGTGTTCTGCCTCCTCATAGGGACTGTGACTGTGCCATAGATTTGATTCCAGGTAGCAAATTTCCTAAGGGAAGACTATTTAATCTGTCTGTACCTGAGCATACCGCAATGCGTTCGTATATCAAGGAATCTCTGGAGAAGGGGCATATCCGTCCTTCCTCTTCCCCTCTTGGTGCGGGATTTTTTTTTGTGGCCAAGAAGGACGGATCTTTGAGACCTTGTATTGACTATCGGCTTTTGAATAAAATCACTGTTAAATTTCAGTATCCTTTGCCTCTGTTGTCAGACTTGTTTGCCCGAATTAAAGGTGCCAAGTGGTTCACCAAGATAGATCTTCGTGGTGCGTACAACCTTGTGCGCATTAAGCGAGGAGATGAATGGAAAACCGCGTTTAATACGCCCGAAGGTCATTTTGAGTACTTGGTGATGCCTTTTGGGCTCTCTAATGCTTCTTCAGTGTTTCAGTCCTTTATGTATGATATTTTCCGGAAGTATCTGGATAAATTTATGATCGTTTATCTGGATGATATTCTGTTTTTTTCTGATGACTGGGACTCGCATGTAGAGCAGGTCAGGATGGTGTTTCAGGTTTTGCGTGAGAATGCTTTGTTTGTTAAGGGCTCAAAGTGTCTCTTTGGAGTACAGAAAGTTCCCTTTTTGGGGTTTATTTTTTCCCCTTCTGTGGTGGAGATGGACCCAGTCAAGGTCCGTGCAATTCATGATTGGACTCAACCCACGTCAGTTAAGAGTCTTCAGAAGTTCTTGGGTTTTGCTAACTTCTACCGTCGTTTTATTGCTAATTTTTCTAGCATTGCTAAACCTTTGACGGATATGACCAAGAAAGGTTCTGATGTTGCTAACTGGGCTCCTGCAGCCGTGGAGGCTTTCCAGGAGTTGAAGCGCCGGTTTACTTCAGCGCCTGTTTTGTGCCAGCCTGATGTCTCACTTCCCTTTCAGGTTGAAGTGGATGCTTCTGAGATTGGGGCAGGGGCCGTTTTGTCGCAGAGAGGCCCTGGTTGCTCTGTGATGAGACCTTGTGCCTTTTTCTCGAGGAAGTTTTCGCCTGCTGAGCGGAATTATGATGTTGGCAATCGGGAGTTGTTGGCCATGAAGTGGGCATTTGAGGAGTGGCGTCATTGGCTCGAGGGTGCTAAGCATCGTGTGGTGGTCTTGACTGATCACAAAAATCTGATGTATCTCGAGTCTGCTAAACGCCTGAATCCTAGACAGGCCCGCTGGTCATTGTTTTTCTCCCGTTTTGACTTTGTGGTCTCGTATTTACCAGGTTCGAAGAATGTGAAGGCTGATGCTCTTTCAAGGAGCTTTGTGCCTGACTCTCCGGGAGTCGCAGAACCAGTTGGTATTCTTAAAGAGGGAGTTATCTTGTCTGCCATTTCTCCGGATTTGCGACGTGTGTTGCAGAGATTTCAGGCTGGTAGACCTGACTCTTGTCCACCTGACAGACTGTTTGTTCCTGATAAGTGGACCAGCAGAGTCATTTCCGAGGTTCATTCCTCGGTGTTGGCAGGGCATCCGGGAATTTTTGGCACCAGAGATCTGGTGGCTAGGTCCTTTTGGTGGCCTTCCTTGTCACGGGATGTGCGGTCGTTTGTGCAGTCCTGTGGGACTTGTGCTCAAGCTAAGCCTTGCTGTTCGCGTGCCAGCGGGTTGCTCTTGCCCTTGCCTGTCCCGAAGAGGCCTTGGACACACATTTCCATGGATTTCATTTCAGATCTCCCGGTATCTCAGGGCATGTCTGTCATCTGGGTGGTATGTGATCGCTTTTCTAAGATGGTCCATTTGGTACCTTTGCCTAAGCTGCCTTCCTCTTCCGATCTGGTTCCTGTGTTCTTTCAGAATGTGGTTCGTTTACACGGCATTCCTGAGAATATTGTGTCTGACAGAGGATCCCAGTTTGTTTCCAGGTTCTGGCGATCCTTTTGTGCTAGGATGGGCATTGAGTTGTCGTTTTCGTCTGCCTTTCATCCTCAGACTAATGGACAAACGGAGCGAACTAATCAGACTCTGGAGGCTTATTTGAGGTGTTTTGTTTCTGCGGATCAGGATGATTGGGTGACCTTCTTGCCGTTGGCTGAGTTTGCCCTTAATAATCGGGCTAGTTCCGCTACATTGGTTTCGCCATTTTTCTGCAACTCTGGTTTCCATCCTCGTTTTTCCTTGGGACATGTGGAGCCTTCTGACTGTCCTGGGGTAGATTCTGTGGTGGATAGGTTGCAGCAGATCAGGAATCATGTGGTGGACAACTTGAAGTTGTCACAAGAGAAGGCTCAGCGTTTTGCCAACCGCCGCCGCGGTGTGGGTCCCCGACTTCGTGTTGGGGATTTGGTATGGCTGTCTTCTCGATTTGTTCCTATAAAGGTCTCCTCTCCTAAATTTAAGCCTCGCTTCATCGGTCCTTACAAGATATTGGAAATCCTTAATCCTGTGTCCTTTCGCTTGGATCTTCCTGTGTCGTTTGCCATTCACAATGTGTTCCATAGGTCTTTGTTGCGGCGGTACGTTGTACCTGTGGTTCCTTCTGCTGAGCCTCCTGCTCCGGTGTTGGTTGAGGGCGAGTTGGAGTACATGGTGGAGAAGATCTTGGATTCTCGTCTCTCCAGGCGGAGGCTTCAGTATCTGGTCAAGTGGAAGGGCTATGGTCAGGAGGATAATTCCTGGGTGGTTGCCTCTGATGTGCATGCGGCCGATTTAGTTCGTGCCTTTCACGCTGCTCATCCTGATCGCCCTGGTGGTCTTGGTGAGGGTTCGGTGACCCCTCCTTAAGGGGGGGGTACTGTTGTGAATTAGACTTTTTGGCTCCCTCTTGTGGTCACTAGTGGTATGACTCTGGGATTGTCTTTCTTCAGTTTGGCACTCACCTGGGTCGTTAGTCCAGGGGTGTCGCTATATTAACTTCCTGGATCCTTAGTCCAGTGCCTGGCATCGTTGTAATCAGATCCTTCTGTTGCTCCTGTCTGCTGGTCCTGGCTCTTGCAAAATTAAGCTAAGTCTTGCTTCTTTGTTTTTTGAGTTACTTGCTTTGCTACTATTTTTGTCCAGCTTGTACTAAATGTGATTTCTGACCTTGCTGGAAGCTCTAGGGGGCTGGTGTTCTCCCCCCAGCCGTTAGACGGTTCGGGGGTTCTTGAATATCCAGCGTGGATATTTTAATAGGGTTTTTGCTGACCATATAAGTCATCTTACTATATTCTGCTATTAGCTAGTGGGCCTCTCTTTGCTAAATACCTAGCTCATTCTTATGTTTGTCTTTTCCTCTTGCCTCACCGTTATTATTTGTTGGGGGCTTGTATCCAACTTTTGGGGTCTTTTCTCTGGAGGCAAGAAAGGTCTTTCTTTTCCCTTCTAGGGTTAGTTAGTTCTCCGGCTTGCGCGAGACGTCTAGAACCAACGTAGGCACGTTCCCCGGCTACTTCTATTTGTGGTGCTAGGATTAGATATATGGTCAGCCCAGTTACCACTGCCCTATGAGCTGTTTTTTTGTGTTTGCAGACTTGGTATTGATTCCTGAGACCCTCTGCCATTGGGGTCATAACAGCAGGGCTCCGAAGGGAAGGAGAGTCATTTGACTTTTTGAATGTAAAATTTCCTAGAATTATTAATGGTGTCATGTACCGTTTGGAGAGCCCCTGATGTGCCTAAACAGTGGAAATCCCCCACAACAGACCCCATTTTGGAAGCTAGACTCCCTCAAAGAATGTACATAGATGTGTAGTGAGCACCTTGAAGCCCCAGGTGCTTCACAGAAGTGTTAACCCGTAAAAAAAAAATCAAATTTTGCCCCCAAATGTTGTATTTTCATAAGGGTAACAGGTGAAATTGCACCATACAATTTGTTGTGCAATTTCTCTTGAGTACGATAATACATCATATGTGGGTCAATACTACTTTTGAGGCACAGTGCAAAGCTCAGAAGGGAAGATGCACTGTATTGGAGTTCAGATTTTGCTGGAAAGGTTTGAGGGTGCCATGTCACATTGGCAGAGCCCCTAAAGTGCCAGAACAACAGAACCCCCCATATGTGAACTTATTTTCCAAACTACACTCCCAATGAAGTCATCTAGGGGTGTAGTGATCACATTGACACCATATGTGTCTCACAGGATTTTATACCATTGAGCGGTGAAGAAAGAATAAATTACATTTTTACCACTAAAATGTTTAGCCTCAAGTTTTTAGTTTTTGTAAGGGCTAATAGGAATTATTTTTACAACAAACTAAGGTCCATTTTTTCCAAAAGAGAAGGGGAATGAAAGAAGATGAACCGGACTGTTGCGACTGTTACCATTGTTGCACGGGGGAGAGCTTTCAGGCCCGGACCGACCTATGCACTTGTCAGCAGGGGGCGGGTCAGAGATAAAAAGGGCTGCATGCAGGAAAAAGACAGGAGACCCGGCGGGAAGACAAAGCACGCAGCAGAGTGAGGTGCAGGCCTTGTTAGCACAGCATCTCGTGAGCGTAGGCCCACCTCTCATATTCCCTGTGACCGTGTCCATTACTCTCGGACACCAGACGACTACGTACCCGCTGTCCTCCATCCCTGGAGGTGACTCACACGTGAGACCTGTGACTGCTGTGTGCGCGCGGCCTAGCTGAGATCAGGTGACTCAGCCAGAGTGTTCCGACTCCTCACCCGCATAAGCAATATGCTTTGACGGGTTGGATACCTAACTTGTGCACCTCCAAGAAGCCCTGAGTGTCGTGTCTATTATTGCTACATCCTCACCTGCATACACCGCGGAGCAGAGCCACGCTCCAGCAGCTTCGCATATAGAACTGAGTTCAGTATGAGAAAACCAAGGGAACCTGTGGAGTTCAACAAAGACACTCTTGCTTGCATCGTGGAACCGAACCTCCGTCTACCCAGGATGACTCCGGAACATCACGTGCCGCTGTTGTCAGTGCCACGGAGACTGAGACGCTGCAATCAAGAAGTCGACAGACTGATAAGTTTTACTCTTTTCCTCCTTTGGACATTCTCCTAGCCCCTTTTTCCCCTATTCATCCCTCCAGTTCCAGTATTGCTTTATACCCTATCTCCCATACTTATTTCCTCCCTGTGTGGGTTTACGTCTGTTAATAAATTTGTTAAGTCTTGATCTGCCTCCTGTCCGTGAAAACATCCCAAACCCTGCAATTCTACATTTGGTGTAGTCAGCAGGATGTCGTTCAGCAGCACAGTGGCGGCAGACCAAGCAGTTGGGGGGGCCTAGATCCAGTATATCCTTGGCGGAAATGTTAAATAACCTCCCGAAATTTCCTGGGAATAATACTATGCTTTGGAGCTGGACTGAATGGGTCAGGGAATGATGAGGATGCACCCCATGACCCCTGCACTGGAGGCGGAGGTTGCCATGATGGCTTTAGATAGGAAAGCAAGGGACTCTGCCATGCTTTGACCCCCCCTGGGTGCGAGATACCTTTGACAAAGTATTACAGATTCTGGAAGAGACTCATGGGGACCCCACGGATGTAGGGGAGTTATACATGCGCTTATTTCAAAGAGAGGGGGAGACAGTGACCTAGTACATGAATGAGCTACAGGAGATTCACATTGCCATTACTTGAAATGATGGTGTAGGTATAGGCTCTACTGATATAGTGCTGAGGGACCAGTTAGTGACAGGCCTGCGGGACGTGTTGCTGAAACAGGCTTTGTGGGAGCGCTTGCGGTAAATTCGTGCATGACTTTTTCCGAAGTAGGGAGTTAAGCATGTAGCGTGAGCAAAAGCAGGGGGTGGCAGTTCCGGCGGGGAAGGTCTGGAGCGGAGAGGTATCTGTGATGATGGCTACTCCATCCCAATGAGTGGAGGAGTTGCGAAAGGAGATCCAGAATATACGTGAAGAGTTGGCTGATTCAAAAAAGGTACCCACAGTCACCCCAAGTTCAACGGGGTACAGAAGTGAGCCGGTTCCCGTCACGAGGCAAGAGTGCCATGCTGAGAAGGACCCCCCATGTGCTACAACTGTGGAGAAATTGGACATATAGCTCAGGGTTGCGCCCGACGGAGTAGGCCTCTTCAACGCTGTCCATTAAACTAGGAGGCTCCGGGCCTGGGGGACGCCGCTCAGAGCCTGAACAGTCAAGGAGGAGTACTAAAAGTCCCACAAATCTCGTTTCTATGTGTCCTCTTTCCTGGGCTGAGATGGATGGTTGGCTGTATGCTGTCTGGTTGATACGGGCTCACAGGTGACCACGAAGCCTGAAGCATACTTTCGATGATATTTCACAGAAGTGATGTGGCCTGAATGGGGCCCGTGATCAAGATAACAGCTGCCAATCACTTGCCCATCCAGGTCGCAGCGGTGGTCTGGATGCACATTATGGTCTGCAGTAAAGATCTAGGCCGAAAGGAAGAGGTGCTTAGGCGACCTAAACTTCGAGGCAACTCTCATTTATTTGGACGATATCATTGTTTATGATGCTTCATTTGAGGAACATCTCCTTAGACTGGAAAAAGTGTTGAGCTGCGTTCAGCAGCATGGATTAAAGGTAAAGCCCCAGAAGTGCCATCTGTTCCACACCCAAATCGAATACTTGGGACATGTAGTCTCTGCGGAAGGAGTGAGACCGTCTCGCGAGAATATTGTTGCAGTGCAAGACTGGCCTACTCCGAAGACTATAAAAGATGTGCGGTCCTTCTTAGAACTCACTGGGTAATTTAGGCGATTCGTGAAGAACTTTACTTGCATTGTGAACCCTCTGTTAGAACTGTTGAAGGGAGTGCCGTCCAGTGCAAAGAACAGAACTGTCTAATGGGGAGAACATCAGGAGGAAGCGTTTCGATTCCTGAAATTGGCTCTGACCGCGGCACCAGTGCTGGCCTATGGTGACTTCTCCCAGCCGTTTATCCTTTATACTGATGGAAGCTTGTATGGACTCGTGGAGGTGCTGCCCTAAATCCAGAATGAGTGATCGCCTACGTGAGTCAGTCCCTCCATGACTCCAAAAGAAACCCGGATAACTACAGTTCCTTTAAACTAAAGTTGTTGACGTTAGTGTGGGCCATGATGGAGAAGTTTGCCAAATATTTGTTTGGCTCTGAAGTCCTGGTATGCACAGATAACAACCTTTTTGCCCATCTGGAAAAGGCAAAACTTAGGGCGTTGGAGCAACATTGGGTGGCTCGGATGGCGAAGTTCCGATATAAAATCACCTATAAGAAAGGGGCTGACAATACCCACGCTGATGCCTTATCCCGAGTGATTCATAGGAAGACTGGACCTAACTGGGAGGAAGAGCTGGAGGCTGAAGAAGTCCCGGAGTTCTGAGATTCTGCCAGGACGAGGGCAACTACGCTGGAGCAGGTGCGGATAGCGCCCCGAGAGTGCATTTTGGGACAATCTCGTGATGAGTGGGTCCGAATACAACAAGGAGACAAAGATCTTGCTCGAATTAGACAATAGGTGTCGACAAAGCGATTACCCAGCCAGCAGGAGAAAGACACTCTGTCCCCAGGAGCCCTGCAGATGCTGCAACAGTGGGAAAGACTACAGATGAGTAACGGAATACTGTGTCGGAGAGTTCAACTACAGTGGGAGCTGGGCGTCACCTGGCAGACTTTGATCCCTGAAGCATTTCTGGCTAAGGTGGCAACAGAAGCACATGAAAGAGAAGGGCACTTCGGTCCAGGAAAGACGTTTCAGTGGCTGCAAAGGTTAGTCTGTCATCCTCGATTGAAGGCTGTAGTAGAGGAGACTTGTCGGCTATGTAGAAACTGTGAATTGGCCAAGCTGCCAGAACAGAGGGCTCCCACTCAGACCATAGGGACTTCTACTCCACTGGAAGTGTTAATGATAGATTATCTGACTATTGGCCCAGCTCATCAGTGATACGAACATTGCTTGGTGATGACAGATCACATCACAAAGTTTGTGACCCCGAGGTGAGACCAGACCGCTGAATCCGCTGCTTACACCATCTGTAAGAACTTCATCCAGGTATACGACTGCCTGAAGCTGATCCACTCCGATCAAGGTGCCTGTTTTCTTGGGAAAGTGATGGAAGAGTAACACCGGTTGTATCAGATCGGGAAGTCTCGGACGACGCCTTACCACCTCCAATGGAGGCTATTGAAGCATGGCACAGGTAAAAAAAAAATGTTTTTAAAAATATGAAAAAAATATAAAAAACATAAAAGTTTAAATCACCCCCCTTTCGCCCCATCCTAAATAAATCAATAAAAAAACAAACCTACACGTATTTGGTATCGCCGCGTTCAGAATCGCCCGATCTATCAATTAAAAAAAAGCATTAACCTGATCGCTAAACAGCGTAGCGAGAAAAAAATTCGAAACGCCAGAATTACGTTTTTTTGGTCGCCGCGACATTGCATTAAAATGCAATAACGGGTGATCAAAAGAACGTATCTGCACAAAAGTGATATTATTAAAAACGTCAGCTCGACACGCAAAAAATAAGCCCTCACCCGACCCCAGATCACGAAAAATGGAGACGCTTCGGGTATCGGAAAATGGCACTTTTTTTTTTTTTTTTTTTAAGCAAAGTTTTGAATTTTTTTTCACCACTTGGATAAAAAAAAAACTAGTCATGTTTGGTGTCTATGCACTCGTAATGACCTAGAGAATCACAATGGTAGGTTAGTTTTAGCATTTAGTGAACCTAGCAAAAAAGCCAAACAAAAAACAAGTGTGGGATTGCATTTTTTTTGCAATTTCACCGCACTTGGAATTTTTTCCCGTTTTCTAGTAAAAGACATGGTAAAACCAATGGTGTTGTTCAAAAGTACAACTCGTCCCGCAAAAAATAAGCCCTCACATGGCCATATTGACGGAAAAATAAAAAAGTTATGGCTCTGGGAATGAGGGGAGTGAAAAACGAAAACGCAAAAACGAAAAAGGGCCGCGACTTGAAGAGGTTAATAAACTTGTTAACTCTTGATCTGCCTCCTGTCCATAACGACATCACGATCCCTGCAACTCTACACACCAATACCTTACATGTAATTGGGAAATATTTTTCAGACACAGTGCAAAGCTCAGGAGGCAAGGACACCATACTATAGTGCAGATTTTACTATTATGGTTTGCAGGTGCCATGACCCACTGGTTACATTTTATAATAAAAGTTACATTTTATCTTAGAATCTTCAGTTAAGATCTATTTGCCATTCTGCAACTTGCAATTATATTGCTGAAACCTTAGGGTACCGTCACACTCTGCAACTTTCCAACGATCACGACCAGCGATACGACCTAGCCGTGATCGTTGGAAAGTCCTTGTGTGGTCGCTGGAGAGCTGTCACACAGACAGCTCTCCAGCGACCAACGATGCCGAAGTCCCCGGGTAACCAGGGTAAACATCGGGTTACTAAGCGCAGGGCCGCGCTTAGTAACCCGATGTTTACCCTGGGTACCATTGTAAATGTAAAAAAAAAAAACACATACTCGCATTCCGGTGCCTGTCACGTCCCCGGGCGTCCGCTTCCCTGCACTCCTCCTGCATCCTGTGTAAGCGCGGCCGTAAAGCAGAGCGGTGACGTCACCGCTGTGCTCTGATGTACGGCCGGCCGGCACTGACACAGTATGCAGGAGGAGTGCAGGGAAGCGGACGCCCGGGGACGTGACAGGCACCGGAATGTAAGTATGTAGTGTCTTTTTTTTTTTACATTTACAATGGTAACCAGGGTAAACATCGGGTTACTAAGCGAGGCCCTGCGCTTAGTAACCCGATATTTACCCTGGTTACCAGTGAAGACATCGCTGCATCGGCGTCACACACGCCGATGCAGCGATGTCAGCGGGTGATCCAGCGACGAAATAAAGTTTCAAACGATCTGCTACGACGTACGATTCTCAGCGGGGTCCCTGATCGCAGTAGCGTGTCAGACACAGCGAGATCGTAACTATATCGCTGGAACGTCACGGATCGTGCCGTCGTAGCGACCAAAGTGCCACTGTGAGACGGTACCCTTTGGCTGATTGTATTTTGAACAATTTTGGACAACTATGACCCATTCGGACAGCCCATAAAGTGCCAGAACAGCTGAACCCCCATAAGTGACCCCATTTTACAAACTACACCTCTCAATTAATTCATCTATGGTTGCAGTGATCATATTGACATCACGGGTGTGTGGCAGAATTTTATGCCATTGGGCAGTGAAGAAAAAATAACTACATTTTTACCACCAAAATTTTGTTATAGCCCCAGATTTTACATTTTCACACAAGAAGTGGGTAAAAATGGCACATACTATTTAGCTATACGGAGAGACTCAGGAGGAACGGAGCGCTATTTGCCTCTTGGAGCGCAGATTTTCCTAGAACATTTTGCGGACTCCATATACAAAGCCTCTAATTGCTAGAAGAGCAGAATCCCCCCTCAAGTGACCACATTTTGGAAATTATACCCATTTGGAAGGTGTAGTGGCAATTTTGACTTCATGGATATTTTCCAGAAACAAGCAGCAATGAATGTTGCCGAGTAAAATTTGCATATTGCCATTGTAGTGACAGGTACGTTGTAGCGACCAGTATGTTATGCCCAGCCCGTGATTCTGGAGACATGCTTCAGAAATGCCAAACATGTAGATGCTATATGTGGATTAAGTACACTGTGGGGCTCATAAGTGAGTAGGGCATTTGGATTTGGAAGCGCAGAATTTTCTGAATTTCTTTTGGAGGGTGTTGAGCCATTTCGCTTTTCCAGAGCCTATGTGCTATCAGTAATGTGGAAGCCTTCTATATTTCCGTTAACAGATGACAGACCTAAGTGCGAAACATGCTTTTTTTGTGGATTGATTTGATGAATTTATTGGGAACATTTTACATAACGTTAGAGATCACATTTATGCAGCAATCTACGCTGAGCACTTACTCTGGGGTTTCCATCTACCGTGGGTACAAAAAGCATTCAGACCACTTTAAAATTTTCACTCTTTGTTTAATTGCAGCCATTTGGTAAATTCAAAAAAAGTTAATTTTTTTCACATTAATGTACACACTGCACCACGTCTGCAAATTTATTAAAAAAGAAAAACTGAAATATCACATGGTCATAAGTATTCAGACCCTTTGCTCAGACACTCATATTTTAGGCTACTTTCACATTTGCGTTTGGAGCCGCTGCGGAGGGCTGTGGACTTCCTCCATGAAGCCCCGCCCTCCGCCGCTAGCTCCGCCTACTTCTGCATGCGGCCGGCATGCGACCTGGGTACCTATATTTAACATTATGTACGCAGGTCGTGCCGCAGTATGCGGATGCTGCCGCATGCGTCGTTTTGACGATGCGGAAAAAAAAAAATTGCTACGAGCTGCGTCCTACGCTGGTCTCCGCATCGTCAAAACGACGCATGCGGCAGCATCCGCATACTGCGGCACGACCTGCGTACATAATGTTAAATATAGGTACCCAGGTCGCATGCCGGCCGCATGCAGAAGTAGGCGGAGCTAGCGGCGGAGGGCGGGGCTTCACGGAGGAAGTCCACAGCCCTCCGCAGCGGCTCCAAACGCAAATGTGAAAGTAGCCTAAGTCACATGCTGTCCACTTCCTTGTGAGCCTCCTTGAGATGGTTCTACTCCTTCACTGGAGTCCAGCTGTGTTTAATTAAATTGATAGGACTTGATTTGGAAAGGCACACACCTGTCTATATAAGACCTCACAGCTCACAGTGCATGTCAGACCAAATGAGAATCGTGAGGTTAAAGGAACTGGCCAAGGAGCTCAGAGACAGAATTGTGGCAAGGCACAGATCTGGCCAAGGTTACAACAGAATTTCTGCAGTACTCAAGGTTCCTAAGAGCACAGTGGTCTCCATAATCCTTAAATGGAAGGAGTTTGGGACCACCAGACGTCTTCCTAGACCTGGCCGTCCAGCCAAACTGAGCAATTGTGGGAGAAGAACCTTGGTGGTGGTAAAGAAGAACCCCAAGATCACTGTGGCTGAGCTCCAGAGATGCAGTAGGGAGATGGGAGGAAGTTCCACAAAGTCAGCTATCACTGCAGCCCTCCACCAGTAGGGCCTTTATGGCAGAGTGGCCCGACGGAAGCCTCAGTGGAAGACATATGAAAGCCCCAGACTATGAGAAATAAGATTCTCTGGTCTGATGAGATGAAGATAGACCTTTTTTTTATAATTCTAAGCAGTATGTGTGGAGAAAACCAGGCACTGCTCATCATCTGCCCAATACAATCCCAACAGTGAAACATGGTGGTGGCAGCATCATGCTATGGGGGTGTTTTTCAGCTGCAGAGACAGGACGACTGGTTGTCATTGAAGGAAACATGAATTTGGCCAAGTACAGAGATATCCTGGATGAAAACCTCTTCCAGAGTACTCTGGACCTTAGATTTGGCAGAAGGTTCACCTTCCTACAAGACAATGACCAAAAGCACACAACTAAAATAACAAAAGAGTGGCTTCAAAACAACTCTGTGACCATTACTGAATGGCCCAGACAGAGCCCCGACCTAAACCCAATTGAGCATCTCTGGAGAGACCTGAAAATAGCTGTCCACCAACGTTCACCATCCAACCTGATGGAACTGGAGAGGATCTGCAAGGAAGAATGGCAGAGGATCCCCAAATTCAAGTGTGAAAAACTTGTTGCATCATTCCCAAGAAGACTCATGGGTGTACTAGCTCAAAAGGGGGCTTCTACTCAATACTGAGCAAAAGGTCTGAATACTTATGACCATGTGATATTTCAGTTTTTCTTTTTTAAATAATTTGCAAAAATTACTACATTTCTGTTTTCTTCAGTCAAGATGGGGTGCAGAGTGTACATTCATGAGAAAAAAATGAACTTTTTTGAATTTACCAAATGGATGCAATGAAACAAAGAGTGAAAAATTTAAAGGGGTATGAATAGTTTCAGTACCCGCTGTATATCTCTGAGTAACACGATTCAGAAACCCCTGAGGGATCAATTCACTATAATGAGGCAGTGGAGTTACTCTGGACTTCGTATGGCCTCTGTTTAGCGATATACTTCTTTTCAGAAGTGCACAAATCTGTGGCCAACTGCACTTTTATGAAATCCTAAAAAGACGGACAACACCGTATCACAGGTCAGATGGCATTCACAGTGTCTCCATCTGCCTCATTACAGAGAATCTTCAGCCGGAGCGGTTTGTCTGAATTACCTATTTCAGAGATTTACACGGAAACCCCGATGTAAGCGTTCAGCGCTGAGCGAAGGATAAATGTGAGCCTAGCCTTACTGCGATCTTTGGGGAGGCAGCATGAAGAAAACCAATAGCAGGTGAAGAATTGGTTTCAATTATTTTTTACGCCATTCCTTGTGCAGTACAAGTCATTAGACGACTTTATTCTTCGGGTCGGTGCAATTACAGCAATACCAAATTTATATTGGGTTTTTATGTTTGGCGTGCTGTCACACACTAAAAGACAATTTTGTATTGCAAAAAATAGTTTTTTCATCATCATATTTTAAGAGCTATAATTTTTCCATATTCTGGCCACATGTGAGGGCTTGTTTTTGCAGGACAAGTTGACGTTTTTATTGGTACCATTTTCAGACACATTACATTTTTTTATACCTTTCTATTCCGATTTTTAGGAGGCAGAATGAACAATAAAACAGCAAATCAAAAATTGTTCTTTTTTGGGGGGGTTTAAGTCATTCCATGTGTGGTAGAATTGATAAGTCAGTATTATTCTTCGGGTCAGTATGATTACATTGATACCACAATTATATTTTTTTTATATTTTGACGCTTTTACATAATAAAAACAATTTTATAGAAAAAATAATTATTTTTGCATCGCTTTATTCTGAGAGCTATAACTTTTTTATTTTTCCGCTGATGGAGCTTTATGGCAGCTTGTTTTTTGCTGGACAAAATAACATTTTTTATGGTGTTCACTACTGGGGTTAACTAGTGGGACAGTTTATAGGTCAGTTGGTTCCGGATGCGGTGATACCAAATATGTGTACTTTTATTGTTTATATTTTCTTTTTCATACAAAGATTTATTTATGGATACAATATCTTTTGATTTTTTTTATTATTTTTTTATATATATTTTTACAATTTAAAACATTTTTTTTACTTTTTTTAACTTGTATACTTTTCATAACTTTATACTTTTTTCAGGCCAATCGCTTGTACAGCATGGGGATGCAGCATGGTTGCCCTAGGATGCCATCTCTACGGGAGGTTTCTTGTCCCCCAGTCTTGTGTATGTGGTGACTGTGATGTTAGTCACTACTCAGACCATAGAATACAGAAACTTGGCACTCAACTTGGTAACGTGGAATATGCTTTTTTATTTCAGATAGCAGTCCCAGTATATAAACGTTTCGGTCTGTTATGGACCTTCTTCAGTACAACCGACTGCTCAAGAGTAAAATATAGAAGATGTCTCCGGACATAACGTTGATCCTCGTATGTAGGACTACTTGTGGATCGTACAGAGGACTAAACTGGTCGCTCCGGTATATAAGAGAGAATAGTGTTGTTCACAGGTGGCAGTTTCTAATTGGATAGTATAAGTAATAATGTGGCAAGACAGTATGTCTATCATAATTGAAGTCAGATTCTATAGCCAGATGAATAGTAGCCTTGTCATATACAATGAATAAGATTGTGGCCACAAGATGATATCTGCATCCGTAGTGTTAGAGTCCCTAGAACAGTAAGAAGTGCAAGTAGGACGTATCAGAGTGGCAGCGTACCTAGATGCTGAATGTAATGGCGCCAAGCAACGCGGTGTCTATAGAATCTGACTTCAATTATGATAGACATACTGTCTTGCCACATTATTACTTATACTATCCAATTAGAAACTGCCACCTGTGAACAACACTATTCTCTCTTATATACCGGAGCGACCAGTTTAGTCCTCTGTACGATCCACAAGTAGTCCTACATACGAGGATCAACGTTATGTCCGGAGACATCTTCTATATTTTACTCTTGAGCAGTCGGTTGTACTGAAGAAGGTCCATAACAGACCGAAACGTTTATATACTGGGACTGCTATCTGAAATAAAAAAGCATATTCCACGTTACCAAGTTGAGTGCCAAGTTTCTGTATTCTATATTCACTGGTTTGGGGAACCTACCTTGTGCACCAACACAGTAGTGCCACGATATACTTCACTACTCAGACAATGACATGAGGCAGAAAATTCAGATGTTCCGGGGTCAATACCAAGAGAGCACGTAGATAACCAAGAGAAAAGACAAAGGCGTAAGTCAGGTCACAGTCCAGGGTTAATAACAAGAGATAGTGGATCAAAGCCAAAGGACAAGACAAAGGGATAGTCAGAACTAGAGTTGAGCGAATTTCTTCGGGTCCCCACTTATTCGGCAAGCTTTAGCGCTTACCAAATAAACTGCAGAGGGAACACGAATACATGGAGCGTGCCGGCTGATCAGCGCCGCAGCTGCATGTGTCACAGTCACAGCACATGTATGGAGAGCCTGTTTGTTGGGCTCTCCATGCATGTGCTGTGACACAGCCGCAACACATGCAGCTGTGACGCCGATCCGCTGATCAGCCGGTGCGCTCCATGTATCGGGTTCCCTCTGCAGCTTATTTGGTAAGCGCTATAGCTTGCTGAATAAGCGGAGACCCGAAGAAATTCACTCAACTCTAGTCGGAACATGGTTCAAAGGGTCAGGCAGCAGAAGATCAGAACTCAGAACAACAGAATCACGCTTAACACTCAACAGGAAGCACAAACTATGTCTGGCTAGGATAAGGGGCAGACAGCTAAGTTAAATAGCTTGGGCAAGCTCTAGAGAGAACACCTGGATAAAGACAAGCACCTTCCAGTCACAGATTCGACAGCTGAGATGTTAATCGCATCACTAACAGCTCAGCAAGGTCATTACAGGATTGGACTACCAAGCTGTCAATCAAAACACTTGACAGCTCAGCATGACCCAGTTTCCATAGGAAAGCATAGCAATCACTCAATGAGCAGAGGAATCGTGGCAGTGACTTTACAAAGCATTGATATGTTGCATAGTTTAACTCTGCACCACAGGTTGGATTTCTTTTTGTTATGTATGGAAGTGCTTTGCATACATCTCATCCCCTTAACTGCTATTGTAATTCTCTGCAATTTTCCATTTAAATATGTACGCTGATTGCTATCATGTGTGAATATACCTCAAGCTAATGGAAATTGTTCTGAGACCAAAAACTTGCATGTCCAGCCTGGATGCACTTATGTGTGGGTGCAAACATTTACATGCGCAGAAATATTCCAATTTAACCCCTTAGTGATCATGCCAATTTTGACCTTAATGACCAAGCCAAATTTTTTAAATCTGACCAGTGTCACTTCATGTGGTAATAACTTTAAAATCTTAGTGATTTTTAGATTGTTTTTTCCTAACACGTTGTACTTTGTGTTAGTGGTAAATTTAGGTTGATATAAATATAAAAAATTTGGTGAAAATTTATAAAAATATGCAATTTTCAAACATTGAACTTTTATATCCTCAAACCAGTTGGTCATACAGTAGAAATAATTAATAATTATCATTTCCCATATGTCTTCTTTACATTTACATAATTTTTCAAACGTCATTTTATTATGTTAGTATGCTAGAAGGATTAAAATTTGAGCAGCAATTTCTCATTTTTTTAAGACATTTACAAAACCTGTTTCTTTAGAGACCTATTCAGATTTACATGGACTTTGAGAGGCCTATTTATCGGAAACTCCTCCAAAGTGATATCATTTTAACCCCTTACCGACATCGGGTGTAATAGTACACCGATGTCGGGATCCCTTCCTTTGATGTGGGCTCCTGCGGTGAGCCCACATTTTCCCGGGGTATGTAAGCTTTAAAAGTTTTTTAAACAGCTGACATGTGCCCACAATAGCAGTGGGTGGAATCGAGATCCACCCGCAGCTATTAACTAGTTAAATGCTGCTGTCAAACTCCTGGAGACCTCTATTGTTGTCAGTGCCGGATTGCTGTGAGCACCACCCAGTGGTCAGAAAACATAGCAAGTCAGCAATTCTACTACATAGAGGGGATCTGACCATCGCCTCTATGTAGCGGAGCCGATCGGGCTATGGCAGCTTCTAGTCTCTTATGGAGACTATTGAAGCATGCCAAAAGTAAAAAAAAAGTTTTTAAATATATAAAAAAAAATATAAAAGTTCAAATCACTCCCCTTTCGCCCCATTCAAAAATAAAATAAAAATAAAATAAAACCTACACATATTTGGTATCACTGCGTTCAGAATCGCCCGATCTATCAAAAAAAAAACCAGAGGATTAACCTGATCACTAAATGGCGTAGTGAGAAAAAAAGTAAAAACACCAAAATTACAGTTTTTTGGTCACCGCAACATTGCTTTAAAATGCAATAATGGGCGATCAAAGATTGTATCTGCACCAAAATGGTATCATTAAAAACGTCAGCTCGGCACGCAAAAAATAAGCCCTCACCGAACCCAAGATCACGAAAAATGGAGACGCTATAGGTATTGGAAAATGGCGCAATTTTTTTTTTTTTAAAACAAACTTTGGAATTTTTTTCACCACTTAGATAAAAAATAACCTAGACATATTTGGTGTCTATGAACTTATACTGACCTGGAGAATCATAATGGCAGGTCAGTTTTAGCCTTTAGTGAACCTAGCAAAAAAGCCAAAACAAAAAACAAGTGTGGGATTGCACGTTTTTTGCAATTTCACCGCACTTGGAATTTTTTTCCCGTTTTCTAGTACAAGACATGGTAAAACCAATGATGTTGTTCAAAAGTACAACTCTTCTCGCAAAAAAACAAGCCCTCACATGGCCATATTCATGGAAAAATAAAAAAAGTTAAGGTTTAGGAAAGAAGTGGAGCGAAAAACGAAAACGCCAAACTAAAAAAAGCTTCGGGGGTTAAGTGGTTAAAAACCACACCCTTCAAATACTTTAAATTTGTTGTCAGGAAATTTCTTAATTTTTATATTTGCGCCAAATTTGTCAGATACACAAAGGTTAATAGGTGAAATAGGACCCTGTAATTTATTTAGCAATTTCTCCTGAATGCAGTGCTGCCCCAAATGTCACCTGAAAGTACTGCTTGGCCGCATGTCAGGGCTGAGAACGAAGGAGCGCTTTTTGGCTTTTGGAGCAAAGTTTTTGCTAGAATAGTTTGCGGCTGACATTTGCGGAACCCCTGCCAGAACAGCAGAAAAAAACTAAAGTGACCCCAATGTAGAAATTGCACCTCACAATGAATTCATCTATTTTGTAACATCCACGTTATGCTTTATTCTGGTGAATTGCAAATATACCAGTTTAGTGACCATGCATTGTGCCCCCATACAGTGTAAAGCCCCTGTATATTTTAACACCCCCATACATTGTGCCCAGCTTGTGCTTCTGGTGATACACAACCCGTAAATTGTTAATTGAACTTTCCTTGCTAGAGTACTGCCAAACATGTGGCCGCTTACTGTGGTTTAGGCACAGTAGGGCTCAGGAGGAGGCATTTGGATTTGGGAGTGCAGAATTCACTGGATTTTATGTGAGGGGCGGGAGCCATGTCGCTTTCCAGAGTCTTTGTTCTACCTGTAATGTGGGAACCCCTATACTTCCAGTGACACATGACGGACCTGAGTGGGGGCTGGTTTTGTGTGGGATGAGTTAGGTTTTATTGGTAACATTTTGGGTACGTAACATTTTTTGATCACTCTTAGTATAAGGTTGGGATCACATTCTTGTGTCCTATCCTGAGCACTTAGGTCGGTGATTCCGTGTAAATCACAGAAAAATGCAAAGCTAAACCCCAGACAGAACCACTGACTATAATGAGGCAGATGAAGACACTATGGAGTCCTTTTAGTGTCTGTTCCGGTTGTATCCATCTTTTTAGGCATGCACAGATCTGTGGTCATCCATGCTTGTGTGCTAAAAAGACACTTAAAATAACATGACACCACCGAACTGAGACCAGTCTAAAGTAACTTCATCTGTCTCATAATAATAACGTTTCTTTTTATATGGCACCAACATATCCCGCAACGCTTTACACACATTATCATCGCTGTCCACGATGGGGCTCACAATCTAAATGAATCTATGAATATGTCTATGGAATTTGGGAGGAAACCGGAGAACCCAGAGGAAACCCACGTAGAACATACAAACTCCTTGCAGATGTTGTCCTTGGTGGGATTTGAACCCAGGACTCCAGGGCTGCAATGCTAACCACTGAGCCACCGTGCTGCCACAAGTGAGTGGTTCCATTGGCGGTGTCATCTGATTAGCGTTTTTTTAGGATTTACACGGAAAACCCAAGTGGAGATAGCAGGATAAATGTGAGCCGAGGGTTATTCCAATTTTTGGGAGGCATAATGAACAAATAGACAGAAGTATAAGAATAGTTCTTATTTTTATTTTTGCATGATAAGACAACTTTATTCTTCTGGTCGTGCGATTAGAGTGAAACCAGATTTATATTGGATTTTTTATGTTTTGCTACTAACACACAGTAAAAATTATTTTTTAGAAAAAATACCGTAAATACTTATTTTGTCACCATATTCTGAGACACGTCCCAATTTTAACAATATTGGGTGCTAGACAATTCAGCAATATTAAAAAATTTTTTTTGTATAAACAGCTGTGTAGCCTTTTTTAGCTGCCTAACAAAAAATTCAAAAAGATTCTAGCTACCTGTAATTAAAATCATATTTTTATTAATATGTATTAAAATCAAGAACAAACAAAAAATAAAAAAAAGCAAAATGACAAAATAGAAAAAAGGACTTCCTGAGGGGGATGGCACAAGACAATAGGCTGTCTACTACAGGATCAATCATAATAATAATAAATCAAAGTCCTATATATTATTCATTCAGATTGCTGAGATGATTGCCCAAATTAATATATCAAGTGCCAAGTGCAATGTGAACATAGACACAGTTATTCTTTGAGGGGAATTAAATCCTCCTATGTATCACCATAGCATAGTTAATGCTTATCTGCCCTTTTCAGAATAAATGCAACTATACAAAGATAGAGCGCTAACTGATATACTTCATTAAGGTAACAAGAGGAAATGCAGAACAGTCATAAATAATAACTGATAAAGACAGATAGCATTACATCACCTGAATATATAAAGTAAAGCAGGGTTTCTGAGACCTGTAACTTTTCTTTTTTTTAGTGAACACAGCTGTATGAGGGCTTATTTTTTGCGCAGCGATTCGGATAATTTTTTGTTACCATTTTGGGGTACATAATGTTTTTTGATTGCTTTTTATTCAGATTTTTCAGACATAAAATGAACAAAAAACAGCAATTTAATAATTTTTTTTATTTTTTGCGCGGTTCACAGTGCAGTAAGATTGATAAGACTGGTTTGTTCGTCAGTTCGATTAGAGTGATAAATTGATATCTTACTTACTTTAGAATTAGCTACTTTTACAGACTAAAAGCGATATTTTACGAAAAATAATTAGTTTTTGCATCGTCATATTGTGAGAGCTGTAAATTTTTTTATTTTTTTGCTGGATGAGCCATATTAGGCATTGATTTTTGTGGGGCGGTTTGGCGTTTTTATTTGCACCATTTTTTTTTTACATTCGACTTTTTAATTGTTTTTTGTTCAATTTTCTGTATGTCAGTATGATGAAAAAGTAACATTTTGGGAATGCTTTTTAATACTTTTTTTACGGTGTAAAACAAAAACATACCAGTTTTATAGATCGGGTAGTTACAGATGTGAAAATATCAAATGTGTGTACTTTTTTTTGTTTATTTGAGTTTTATAACAAAGGATTCGATTTTAGTGGCAAATGGGTTTTTTATTTTTTTATTTTTATGGTTTTACTTTATGTGTTTAATGTAAGTTTTTTTCACTTTTTCACTTAATCCCCCTGTGGGACATGCATAATTTTTACTTTGATCGTTGGTCTCATGCATTGCAGTGCCCGTGTACTACAGTGTCTGAGACCTGTCAGTGACTCACTGAGTCAGCCTGTTAGACTCTGAGTCAGTGAGCTCTAACAGGCCACCATACCCTGGGGTCATCAGATGACCTTAGAGTACTATGGCAATGAACGGCACTTGCGATTATGATCACGGGGATGGATCATGACATAGGGGGTCTTTTAACCTCCTTTTAACCACTTAGATACCAATGTCATGATTGACAGTGGTATTTCAGGGGTTATTCGACCCTGTTCGATTTCAAAACTGGTCGGGGCCAATACTAGAGGGTGTCAGCTGTAATGTATAATTTTAACATTGAGGCAGCGCTATTTATCTATTCCCAATAGCTGTAAATGGCGATGAGGGAATAAGGCCCCTTAACGATTGCCGTTTTAATGTGTATCTGCGGTTATTAAGGAGTTAAAAACATTGAAACATGCAAAAGTGTTTTGTACTGAATAATAGTTATAACTATTGCGCTAAAGGAAATCTGTCAGCAGGTTTTTCCTATATAATCTGACGGCAGCATGAGGTACGGGCTGAGACACTGATCTCCGCGCTGTGTCACTTATTAGGCTGTGTGCTGTAGTTTCAATACTATGCAGGAGATTCTCACTGCTGGACTAGCTGCCCACGTGCCTCCTGGTCCAACCACACCCCCAACACTGATTATCGCCTGTCAATATACAATGTACATAGTGAGCTGCTAATCAGTGGTGTGGGCGAGGTAAGCGTTCTGAGTACTGCTACATCTACAGCAGAGAAAACTCTGTAACAGAACTTCTGCACCCAGTAAACTAAGTGATACATCTCTGGAATTATGATCTCTTTTCCTACATTATTCTGTTCTCAGATGAGATTAAAAAAACCAGCAGATTCCCTTTAAATGTATGTAAAAGACTGATTTTAAAAGGGAATTTCCAAAAACTGGAGAGTGGGTGTACACACATGATAGAAAGTACAAAGAACAATAGGTAGTTTGATGAAAATGTCTGCACTTTTGTAAAGGACCCATTATATGGAATTACATTTTTATTAGTTCCTTTACTTTGGTGCCTAATATCTAACAGCTAAATGCAACTGTAATAATTGCTGTAATAAAATAAAACTTAATTACCTGTGAGGAAAGTAGGTTGCAGTCAATGTGCATTCCTTTCCCAGTTTTCCTTTTTTGCAGTAAACCAGCCATAATGGCTCCATGAGCATAGAGCCCTGTTGCGAGGTCAGTCATAGCTACACCTGGGCGAACAGGATCTCCATCCTAAAAATCAACGTATTTTTATTAGATTGCACAGTAACTCTGCTGATTTACAGGAAATATTTTCTATAATTACAGTAGCTACTATTGCAGTAAAGCAGCTACCCACCACATTTTTGTTCTTATAAGCAATAATTATATAACATGCAATCAAAGAGAAAGTATCACCTTTATATAATTCGTTTTTATTTTCTGATTGTATGTTTTGATTTATTCTATTTATGTACATGACTATGGTAGCAGCCATCTTGTCTGGACAGCTGCTCAGAAAAAATGCAATTCAGAGATGTTTCTCAGCAGGATTGACACAGGAAAGTCAGAAAACTACTCATTGACTTTTTACGGGAGAATGATTTAGGCATGCCGTGTGAACTACAAAGTTATATTCTCCTTTACTAAACGGGATTATCAGCACCAACCACTCCCCCCTCCTAAATGGTTAATTATGCTAAGTCTTTGTGAAAGCACAACAAAGGTCAGCAATCTAAATGCTGCAATTGCAAACAAATGGCATTGGAAAGGTTTGCGCTTGTAAACCTTGAAGAAATGCATTGTAGCACTTTTGGTGCAAGTTTTTGGATAAAAAAAATTGATTTGTAACTTAACAGAACCTCTGACATATTGCCTAAAGGTTATGGTGGCACATTGGATTTGGAAAACAGTATATAATTATCCTTTTTATCAGATAAGAAACACAATAAAATAATGCTAAAAAAACATAGAAATGTTACCTCTGGTCCTGTAATATGCATCAAGCCAGACATTGCACATGCTATGGCATCATATCCTGCTCTTTTAAACAAAGGTCCTGTTTGGCCATAACCTGCATGTAAAAAAACAAAGTATTTGATGAAAGTGCGTTTTTTTCCAGTAATGCATGAAATCTGCAACAATACAAACTGCCTAGAATTGTAAGGTACACTGCTCTACTTACTAATAACTAATACATAATTAGGCAACTGGGGTTCACTCAAAACTGTAGACAGACAGAGGGTCAGGACGGGCTGCAGACAAAAAACAAGGTCAGGAGTCAACCTGGGTAGAACAGAACATGCCTTATCCTAGACAATCAACTACCTGCTTACCCAGGCATCCCTTAGGGGGACTCAAGTTTGGAAATTATCCCTGGTCCACACTGTATGCGATAACTTCACTATCTATGCGCACTAGGCTCCCCACCAATCTCAAGAACTGGTGCACTGAAGAGCCCCAGGTTTCTGGAGTGGTGGTTGATCATACACACTGCTGCTTCATTCATTCTTAACAGGACAGCTGAAAACGTTCCTGGGCTATACTTGTTTTGTCTTCCTCAGTCTGCACTAAGTATGAATTGGAGTGTCAGTGAGCATGATCGACCACCAATCCATTCACATGGTGCTGGTCTAGTCTGGTCTCTGGCCAGATGTCAAAAGGTGGTCTTTCCCCGAAATGCAAGAATTTCAAACAAAGATATACCTGGCTGCAATCTTGCAGCCAGACTCTGATTCATCCTGCCTGCGGTTTGGGCAGCATTAGTCAAATAACAGGTCTCCTTTAAAGGGTTATTCCCAGAATTGTTTTATTTTTCATATAGCACAGTAGATGTATGCTTATTGTTCATATACAGACTAAGGCCAACATGAGTTTCTGTCTTGTACCATTGTGTCTATTTTTATCTTTACCTCCCCCTTGATACATCCAGCTTCACATAGCAGAATGGGCAGTACTATTCTTTCCTGCTAAAACGACATTTCCCAGCAACACTATTTTCATTGCTGTAGTCCCCTCCCCTTTCTCCCATATACTCCTGACTAGCCCCACAGCTCTCTGTTATCATCAAGCTAAAATAAGTGTAGAATTCACCTTGTGCACGATCAGGATTTAATCTCCTGCCATTTGCATCAGTATGGCAGCTGTGTTCTTTTATATCCTTAGCTATATATATCAGAGCTCAAGTCTCTTACACTTCTCCACAATAGAAGGGCAGAACAGTGTTGGTTGCTTGCAGGGCTGGACTGGCCATCTGGCAATGGGCCTGTCTGGTCATGGGCCTCTTTGTCTGCTACGTTATAAACAGAATCAGTGTTCTCAAGACAGCCATACTGTTAAGAGTTGTGACAGAGGTATCATTAGAAATATTGGTCTTGTAGTAAATCTTGCTTTCCGCCATGCAGGGTAATATTAGTAATATATTCCCATCTGGTGCTTGGAGATGGGGACTTAATGGGCCTGTGTGATTTCAAATGCCAGGGCTGAATTTCAGTCCCAGTCTGTATCTGGTTGCTTGCTACTTATAGATCAATGATCTGAAACTACAAATGTCACTCTATTGATATATAGTGAGGAGCAAAAGGGTAACAATATTTTGAACTTTTGACTTTCAGGTTCCATATCTCACCATCAACTACTGCTTCGAACGTGAGACTACCATCATTTTACAGACAATCATCTCGGCTATCTCATACATAAATGTGACTTGCAGCTGTTCAGCATATGATTAGCTATGCAGATTCTTGTCATGTCACTGCATTGTTACTGTTTTGCTCCTGGTGGTAGAGAAATCTTCCTGTATACTACAAAATACAACCAGTTGTTACATTCCCTAATAGCTCAGTGTATTATTAGGTTGATTCCCAAGTGAAATATCATTGGTTCAAATCTAGGAGCAGCCATGAAGATTTCAGAAACAGCATAATTCAGCTCATCAATAGCAGTCTCTTAGCCAAGAAAATTGCCAAACTGCATCATCTGAGTGTCATGGCAGTTGTAAGAATACAAAATGAAGTCCATCCATTTAGAAGCCAAAAGGTAAAGTCCAGGCAATATATCAGAGTGAACAAGTCAATTCTTCCCATGTCTATCAGTTCTGGAGCGAAAAACAAGGAAGTGGAGGTGGATCGTATGCAAGCGTCCATGCAAGCACCATGTGACGCACATTACACAAGTCTAAAATGGCGGCCCAAAAAAAGGCGAAGAAGCCTCAACTTCAATATCGTCATAAGAAATGTCAGCTTGAGTTTGCAAAAAAGTACAAAAAGTGGACAGTAGAAGATTGGAAACAGGTGATTTGGAGAAATGAAATGAAAGTCAATAGACTAGGCTCTGATGGGTGGAAATGGGTCTTAAAGAAACAAAGGAAAAAAAGGGGCTACCAGATGGAGAAATTGAAGGAACTGCCAAGTTCGGCTTAGGAAACCTGATGATATGGGGCTGTATCACAGCCAGAGGCATTGGATACTTGACCTGGATCAATGGTGGTCTCAATGCTAAACTATATATGAGTACCCTACAAGACAAGTTACTTCATACATTCGAGTACTATGGGTATGAAAAGGACAATGACCAGAAGCATATGTTTATTTTGGCAAAGAAATGGTTCAATTACAATGAAGTAGAGGTGCTGGTGGCCCCCACAGTCTCCAGACCACAACCCAATTGAACAGTTGTGGATAGAGTTGAAGAAAAAGCTGTATACATACCCAAGTGAATTGACCAATATGCACCAACATTGGGAATGTGTACAAGAGATCTCGGATCAGATTTCGGTCAACACATGCTTGGATCTGATTGAGAGCATGCCCAGAAGAATTCAGGCAGTGTTGAAAGCCAAGAGTAGATTTATAAAATAATACAAATTAAAATATAGATTTTTAGGAGGAAAACAATAACAATGCAGTGACATGACAAGAATGTGAATCATCGCAGCAAAAGGTGGCACAACAAAGTATTAAGTTAAAGTGGCCGAATAATATTGCACGCCCCACTTTTCAGTTTTTGAATTTCCACAAAAATTTAAAATAACCAATACATTTCGTTCAACTTCACAATTGTGTTCCACTTGTTGTTGATTCTTCACCACAAATTTACATTTGGTATCTTTATGTTTGAAGCATGATATGTGGGAAAAGGTTGTAAAGTTCCAGGGGGCCGAATACTTTCGCAAGGCACTGTATGTTTTTCTCTGAAACACTGTGGAATTTCAGTCAAACATACATGGCTGACATCATACATACATACATGAGATCATACATGCTGCCTGTGGATCAGGCAGCACATATAAGCTGTCAATATATAAAAATAAAATTTTTAATCTAAAATTGAAAAATGTGAATGCAAGTTTAAAATTAATTTTAGTGCTATGATAAAATCTCTAAATTTTAATACTAATAAAATAAAATTAATAAAGAAAAAATATAAAAATATGTGTAATTATGACTAAAAAAGAAAAATGTAATGGCTAGGTAAAATACATCTCAAAAATCATATCAATACTTACAGTTGGTAAGTTAACATATGGTAAAATGGCCAAAATTAATCTGATCTTCATAGACCAAAATTCCCCAGTACGGAGTTCTTCTATTACCATCATCTTTGGTGTATATACATTATTTGGGGGAAGGAGAATCTATTAGGGTGACGTCACCCAGTTGGACCGTGCGCAGAGCACAAATGGAAAACTTTTCGTAAGTTAGCAAACAAAAATTCTTGGAATTTCATGCAATTTCTATAACAAAAATTTTAATTTATGTCAATGAATTGTCTTGCCTCCAGTGTACTGTCATAGAGGGTATTCAATAGGTGGCTTTGTTACCACCAAGTGGACCAGGTTATCCTCCGCAAGCTTTTATTTCTCAAAATGAATCATGCATGTGTAGGGGGGTAGAAAAAGATGCCAAGTCAAGAAGAAGCTGAATGTTAGAATATGAATATTAATGTTATATAGTTACGGTATATGTTTTCATTAAAGAATTAGCATTTTATCCTTATGGCTGTTTTATGTTTTCCTGGAGGTTCTACCCCAAGGCTGTCCCTGGGGATTGGGGAGGTTTGTCCATAGAAGAACCATTACAAGGCATAGGGATATAGTTGCATCAGTTTGGGTCAGACATAGTTAACAGCTTGGGAATAGCCCACATTTGGGCAGGGATTAGATCTGATAAAAAAGGCAAGCACTTCCTAGTTCAGTGGGAACGTGAAAGAGTTCAGTCTGTAAGAGTCTCAGACAGAGTGAAGCTTCCACGTACCAAGCTTCCATCCAGCAAGACGGCGCACCGAAAGTCTGGCATACAGTATATTCAAGGACAGTTTGGGGCCTACAGCCCAGAAGGGACATTGAAGTGCATGTCTCATTATCCCCTAAGTCAGGGGGGAACCTTTTTCCAGTCGGGGCCATTTGGAAATTTCTACCATCATTCGGGGGCCACATAAAAATGATCACCGTGAAAATTACCCAGGTATATTTAGTCAAACAATTAATTACAGTAACTCACCCTTAATGTGACGGCTGGAGCTGCTTCTCTTTGGTGCAGCTGTGATGTTAGGTGATGCTGATCATGTGGCTTCTCACAGCTGCTTTTCCAGGGGTGGCACGAAGATCACAGGGGGCACAGAAATTACAGGGGGGGCACAAAGATCAATGGAGGGCACATAGCTGGGGACACAGATCACGGAGGGGCACATAGCTGGGGGGCACATAGCTGGAGGGGACAGAGATCACAGGGGGCACAGATCACATGGGAGCCCAAATATCACAGGGGGTACACAGCAGGGGTCACAAGGATCACAGGGGGGCACAAAGCTGGGAGCCACAGATCACAGGGATGCATATAGCTGGGGGGGCACAGACATCACAGGGTGCATATAGCTGGAGAGCACAGAAATAACAGGGGGGCACAAAAATCAAAGGAGGGCACATAGCTGGGACACGGAGATCACAGAGGGGCACATAGCTGGGGGGCACATAGCTGAGGGGGAAAGATCACAGGGGGTACAGATCACATGGGAGCACAAATATTGCACGGGGTACATAGCAGGGGATCACAGGGAGCACAGGGATCACAGGGGGGAACAAAGCTGGGAGCCACAGAGATCACAGGGATGCACATAGCTGGTGGACACAGATCACAGGGGGGCATATAGCTGGAGGGCACAGAAATCACAGGGAGAACAGAGATCACAGGGGGTACATAGCTGGGGGGCACAGATCACAAGGGGCATATAGCTGGAGGGGCAGAGAGATCACAGGGGGAACAGAGATCACAGGGGGCACATAGCTGGGGGCACAGATCACAGGGGGCATATAGCTGGAGGGGCAGAGAGATCACAGGGGGAACAGAGATCACAGGGGGCACATAGCTCGGGGCACAGATCACAGGGGGCATATAGCTGGAGGGGCAGAGAGATCACAGGAGGAACAGAGGTCACAGGGGGGCACATAGCTGGGGCACAGAGATCACAGGGGGCATATAGCATGAAGGCACAGAAACCACAGGGGGCATATAGCTGCAGGGGCAGAGAGATCACAGGGGGAACAGAGATCACTGAGGGGCACAGAAATCACAGGGGGCACATAGCTGGGGTGACAGGGATCACAGGAGAGGCACAGAGATGACATGGGGGCACATAGCTGGGAGGCACAGAAATCACAGGGGGCCTGAAGTTAGGGGAGCAAAGAGATCATATTTGGGCACATAGCGGGGTGCAGAGATCACAGGAGGGGCACAGAGATGACATGGGAGCACATAGCTGGGGGGCACAGGGATCACAGGAGAGGCACAGAGATGACATGGGAGCACATAGCTGGGAGGCACAGAGATCACAGGGGGCTTATAGTTGGGGGAGCAAAAAGATCATATTGGGGCACATAGCTGGGGGCACAGAGATCACAGGGGGCACATAACTGGGGGGTACAGGGATCACAGGGGACACATAGCTGAGGGGCACAGGGATCACAGGAGGGGCACAGAGATCACATGTGGACTGTTGTGTATCCGCTTTTTGGGCTCCCCTGGTGGTTGCTGGTGGTACTGGTGACTTGTTTGCACTTTGCTGCTTCTGTTCACCTGCTTCCATCAGCGTTTGGGAGTTTCCTATTTAGCCTTGCTCTCCAGTCATTTCCTTGCCGGTCATCATTGTAACCAGAGCCTTTGGTTGCATGTTCCTGCTACTAGTCTGCTGATCAGCTAAGTGGACTTTGTCCTTTTGTTTTGTATCTTTTGTCCAGTTTGCAGTTTTTGCAATCCTCTGTAGCTGGAAGCTCTTGCAGGCTGAAATTGCCACTCCTGTGTCATGAGTTGACACAGGAGTCTTAAAGTAATTTCAGGATGGTTTTTGAAAGGGTTTTCAGTTGACCGTGAAGTCCTCTTTTGTATCCTTCTGCTATCTAGTAAGTGGACCTCTCTTTTCTAAATCTACTTTCATACTGTGTATGTCTTTTCCTCTTAATTCACCGTTATTACATGTGGGGGGCTGCTATCATCTTTTGGGGTATTTCCCTAGAGGTAAGCCAGGTCTGTTTCTTCCTCTACCAGGCGTAGTTAGTCCTCCGGCTGGCGCGTGGCATATAGGAAGCCGTAGGTATGCTCCCTGGCTACTATTAGTTGTGTGGTAGATTTAGCTCACGGTCAACTCGAGTTTCCATCACCCGAGAGCTCGTTCGTTATTTATATGTTTCTTACGTTCCCTTGCCATTGGGAACCATGACAGTATGACCGGCCAGTGTTAAACTTATTGGCAGAAGAAAGGAGAGAAAAAAGAAGTCTGTAATTTTTTTTTTTTTTTTCTTATTCCCCTATGCTTGCTCCATAGTTGGATCAGTTGTATTTCAGCTCTAATTACAGCCTTTGCCTTTCTCTCCTTATAATCCTTGAATGGCTCTGAGCTCACCTGTTTAAAGATGGATCCTCAGAGTTTGGCTGCAGGTTTAAATAATCTTGCTACGAAGGTTCAAAATTTACAAGATTTTGTTATACATGCTCCTATTTCTGAACCTAAAATCCCTACACCAGAGGTGTTTTCCGGAGATAGATCTCGGTTTTTGAATTTCAAATATAATTGTAAATTATTCCTTTCTCTCAGACCTCACTCCTCAGGAGATCCTGTCCAGCAGGTTAAGATTGTAATCTCTTTGCTGCGAGGTGACCCTCAAAATTGGGCATTTTCATTGGCACCAGGGGATCCTGCGTTGCTCAATGTGGATGCGTTTTTCCTGGCTTTAGGGTTGCTTTATGAGGAACCTAATTTGGAGATTCAAGCTGAAAAAGCTTTGATAGCCCTATCTCAAGGGCAAGATGAAGCGGAGATATACTGCCAAAAATTTCGTAAATGGTCTGTGCTTACTCAGTGGAATGAGTGCGCCTTAGCGGCAAATTTCAGAGAGGGCCTTTCTGATGCCGTTAAAGATGTTATGGTCGGGTTCCCTGCGCCTACAGGTCTGAATGAGTCCATGACAATGGCAATTCAGATTGATCGGCGTTTGCGGGAGCGCAAACCCGTGCACCATTTGGCGGTATCTTCTGAAGAGACGCCAGAGAAAATGCAATGTGACAGAGTTATGTCCAGAAGCGAGCGGCAGAATTATAGGCGTAAAAATGGGTTATGCTTCTATTGTGGTGATTCTGCTCATGTTATATCGGCATGCTCTAAGCGTACTAGGAAGGTTGACAAGTCCATTTCAATTGGCACTTTACAGTCCAAATTTATTTTGTCTGTAACCTTGATTTGTTCATTATCAGTTATTACCGTGGATGCCTATGTGGACTCTGGCGCCGCTCTGAGTCTTATGGACTGGTCCTTTGCCAGGCGCTGTGGGTTTGATTTAGAGCCTCTGGAAGTCCCTATACCTCTGAAGGGTATTGATTCTACACCTTTGGCTTGTAATAAACCACAGTTCTGGACGCAAGTGACTATGCGTATGACTCCAGACCATCAGGAGGTGATTCGCTTCCTTGTGTTGTACAATTTACAGGATGTTTTGGTGCTTGGATTACCATGGTTACAGTCTCATAACCCAGTCCTTGACTGGAAAGCTATGTCTGTGTTAAGCTGGGGATGTCGGGGGGCTCATGGGGACACTCCTATGGTGTCCATTTCGTCATCTATTCCATCTGAGATTCCGGCATTTTTGTCTGATTATCGTGATATTTTTGAAGAGCCTAAGATTGGTTCACTCCCTCCTCACAGGGATTGTGATTGCGCCATAGATCTGATTCCTGGCAGTAAATTTCCAAAGGGTCGTTTGTTTAACCTATCTGTACCTGAACATGCTGCTATGCGCGAGTATATTAAGGAGTCCCTGGAAAAGGGACATATTCGTCCTTCTTCATCACCTTTAGGAGCCGGTTTTTTCTTTGTCTCTAAAAAGGATGGCTCTCTGAGGCCTTGTATTGATTATCGACTCCTGAATAAAATTACAATCAAATATCAGTATCCGTTGCCTTTGCTGACTGATTTGTTTGCTCGCATAAGGGGGGCTAAGTGGTTCTCTAAGATTGATCTTCGTGGGGCGTATAATTTGGTGCGAATTAAGCAGGGGGATGAGTGGAAAACCGCATTTAATACGCCTGAGGGCCATTTTGAGTATTTGGTAATGCCTTTCGGCCTTTCTAATGCACCTTCGGTCTTTCAGTCCTTAATGCATGATATTTTCCGTGAATATTTGGATAAATTTATGATTGTTTACTTGGATGATATTTTGATTTTTTCTGATGACTGGGAGCCTCATGTTCAGCAGGTCAGGAGGGTTTTTCAGGTTTTGCGGGAGAATTCTTTGTGTGTAAAGGGTTCAAAGTGTGTTTTTGGGGTTCAAAAAATTTCCTTTTTGGGTACATTTTTTCCCCTTCTTCTATTGAGATGGACCCTGTCAAGGTTCGGGCTATTTACGACTGGACGCAGCCTACTTCTCTGAAGAGTCTCCAGAAATTCTTGGGCTTTGCTAATTTTTATCGTCGATTTATAGCTGGTTTTTCTGGCGTTGCTAAACCTCTGACGGATTTGACTAAAAAGGGTGCTGATGTTGCCAATTGGTCCCCTGCTGCCGTGGAGGCCTTTCGGGAGCTTAAGCGCCGCTTTTTGTCTGCCCCTGTGTTGCGCCAGCCTGATGTTTCTCTTCCCTTTCAGGTTGAGGTCGATGCTTCCGAGATCGGAGCGGGGGCGGTTTTGTCGCAGAAAAGTTCCGACTGCTCGGTGATGAGACCTTGTGCGTTCTTTTCGCGAAAATTTTCGGCCGCCGAGCGAAACTATGATGTTGGTAATCGGGAGCTTTTGGCCATGAAGTGGGCATTTGAGGAGTGGCGTCATTGGCTTGAGGGTGCCAGACATCAGGTGGTAGTTTTGACTGATCACAAGAATTTAATTTATTTGGAGTCTGCCAGGCGCCTGAATCCTAGACAGGCACGTTGGTCGTTGTTCTTTTCCCAGTTTAATTTTGTGGTCTCGTACTTACCGGGTTCTAGGAATGTGAAGGCAGATGCTCTTTCTAGGAGTTTTGAGCCTGACTTTCCTGGGAATTCTGAACCTGCTGGTGTCCTTAAGGATGGAGTGGTTTTGTCTGCTGTCTCTCCAGATTTGCGACGTGCTTTGCAAGAATTTAAGGCGGATAGACCTGATCGTTGTCCGTCTGGTAGACTGTTTGTTCCTGACGAGTGGACCACTAGAGTCATCTCGGAAGTTCATTCTTCTACTCTGGCAGGTCATCCAGGAATTTTTGGCACCAGAGATTTGGTGGCTAGATCCTTCTGGTGGCCTTCCTTGTCTCGAGATGTGCGTGTTTTTGTGCAGTCTTGCGATGTGTGTGCTCGGGCCAAGCCTTGTTGTTCTAGGGCTAGTGGGTTGTTGTTGCCCTTGCCTATTCCGAAGAGGCCTTGGACGCACATCTCTATGGACTTTATCTCGGACCTCCCTGTTTCTCAGAAGATGTCTGTCATCTGGGTGGTGTGTGACCGTTTTTCTAAAATGGTTCATTTGGTGCCATTGCCTAAGTTGCCTTCCTCATCTGAGTTGGTCCCTCTGTTTTTTCAAAATGTGGTTCGCTTGCATGGTATTCCGGAAAACATCGTTTCTGACAGGGGTACCCAGTTCGTGTCTAGATTTTGGCGGGCAGTCTGTGCCAGGTTGGGCATTGATTTGTCTTTTTCGTCTGCATTCCATCCTCAGACCAATGGCCAGACGGAACGAACTAATCAAACTTTGGAGACTTATTTGAGGTGTTTTGTGTCTGCGGATCAGGATGATTGGGTTGCCTTTCTGCCGTTGGCGGAGTTTGCTCTTAATAATAGGGCTAGTTCTGCCACTTTGGTTTCTCCTTTCTTTTGCAATTCAGGGTTTCATCCGCGTTTTTCATCTGGTCAGGTTGAACCTTCGGATTGTCCTGGAGTGGATGCGGTAGTGGATCGGTTGCATCAGATTTGGGGACAAGTGGTGGATAATTTGGAATTGTCCCAGGAGAGGACTCAGCAGTTTGCTAACCGCCGTCGTCGTGTTGGCCCCCACCTTCGTGTTGGGGACTTGGTGTGGTTGTCTTCCCGTTTTGTCCCTATGAGGGTTTCTTCTTCTAAATTTAAGCCTCGGTTCATCGGTCCTTATAGGATTTTGGAGATTCTTAACCCTGTTTCCTTTCGTTTGGACCTCCCGGCATCTTTCGCTATCCATAATGTGTTCCATCGGTCGTTGTTGCGGAGATATGAGGTACCGGTGGTTCCTTCTGCTGAACCTCCTGCTCCTGTGCTGGTGGAGGGTGAATTGGAGTACGTGGTAGAAAAGATCTTGGACTCCCGTATTTCCAGACGGAGACTTCAATATCTGGTTAAATGGAAGGGCTATGGTCAGGAAGATAATTCTTGGGTAACTGCCTCTGATGTTCATGCCTCGGATTTGGTTCGTGCCTTTCATAGGGCTCATCCAGATCGCCCTGGCGGTTCTTGTGAGGGTTCAGTGCCCCCTCCTTAAGGGGAGGGTACTGTTGTGTATCCGCTTTTTGGGCTCCCCTGGTGGTTGCTGGTGGTACTGGTGACTTGTTTGCACTTTGCTGCTTCTGTTCACCTGCTTCCATCAGCGTTTGGGAGTTTCCTATTTAGCCTTGCTCTCCAGTCATTTCCTTGCCGGTCATCATTGTAACCAGAGCCTTCGGTTGCATGTTCCTGCTACTAGTCTGCTGATCAGCTAAGTGGACTTTGTCCTTTTGTTTTGTATCTTTTGTCCAGTTTGCAGTTTTTGCAATCCTCTGTAGCTGGAAGCTCTTGCGGGCTGAAATTGCCACTCCTGTTTCATGAGTTGACACAGGAGTCTTAAAGTAATTTCAGGATGGTTTTTTTTTTTTGTTTCAATACTTTTATTTGGAAAATAAAAATTTCACAATAATCTCCCAACGTGGGAGTACTGAAAATACAAAATTTACATAAGTATCAACACTAACATTGTAATGTATGGGGGAAGTATTAATGTTGATTAATGAAAGACAAGACAAAAACAAGACAGAAACAAAAGGGGATAAGTCCAAGACCGAATACAGTATAAAACCGCTCTACAATTTTACAATAATATTCTCACATATCAACAAGTATCGATCGGTTATCAATATTATCCAGTTCAGGATCCCCACTCCTTCGAAGAGAAAAATAAAAAGCAACATCTCAGGGAGACAGGGTGAGAGCCAACTTCATTTGACCATCCGGATATAGTTCGAGCCATGGCGACCAGGTTTGGAAAAAGGAATTCCAGCTATCAGTTCTCGTCGCTTGAATGCGCTCATATATCATGATAGTGTTCATTCTATCTTTGACAAGAGATATTGAAAGTGTAGGAGACCTCCATTTTGACGCTATGTGTATTTTGGTTGCCATTCCCAATAACACCGCCAGTCTGTGTAATTTTTTAGATAACCCCTGCGGTTTTAATCCCAGAAGGAGGGTCAGTGGGTTCATTAATGTCTCTTTTCCAATCATCCTATCCAGTAAAAGCTTTACCTCCCGCCACAGATCAGTAACCACCGGGCAGGACCACCATATGTGACTCATGTTTCCTGGTGCGTCACAACCTCTAAAGCATTTGTCAGAGACCTGTGGATATATGGTATGCAACCTCGTAGGGACCAGGTATGTTCTATGTAAGACTCTAAGGGAAGACTCAACCAAAGACACCTGATGGGAGCCTCTTGACAAGGCATCGCAACAGCTCTGCCACTCCTTCAGCGAGATCTCAAATCCCAGGTCTTCCTCCCATTGTCGCATAAATTTAAGCTTTTCCTCCTCTTGTATACTAGTAAAGGAAGAGTACAAAAAAGAAATAATCCCCCCACCCAGTGGATCATCTATACATTTCTGTTCAAATCCTGTGATCTTAATAGGTCTCCCACTCGGTATATTCTTTCTGACGAAATCAAAGATTTGGTTAATACGGAATATTTCTCGTGCTGGCGGATCATACTTTTGAATAAACTCTTGTTTAGACAGGACTATGTTAAACGGGGAACAGAGATGTTTTATTGTAGTTATTCCTCTGAGTATCCACCAGGAGAATGGTTGTGGGTCAAGACCCGGAGGGAAGGTTGGATTGCAAAATAGTGAGTTTAGTGGCGTATTCTTGGTTTGCAGCTCATTCTTGAACCTCTCTTTCCTCCAAAGGAGTAAAGACTGAGCTGCAAAGGGTGAAATATTAGTGATATGTTTAGGGAGCTTAGCTTCTGACCACAGCAGGCCCATCAGAGAGTAGGGTTTCAATTGTAAAGACTCCAGTTGTACCCATCTAGGTTTATCAACTGTTGAACATATTCTAGTTAGATGGGCAATTTGGGCAGCTTTAAAATAATTTATAAAGTTAGGTAAGGAGAATCCTCCCCTCTTCCGATGAATAAACATGATCTGTTGCTTGATCCTAGGTTTTTTCCCCTGCCAAATAAATTTGGACACCATGAAGACCGTGAAGTCCTCTTTTGTATCCTTCTGCTATCTAGTAAGTGGACCTCTCTTTGCTAAATCTACTTTCATACTGTGTATGTCTTTTCCTCTTAATTCACCGTTATTACATGTGGGGGGCTGCTATCATCTTTTGGGGTATTTCCCTAGAGGTAAGCCAGGTCTGTTTCTTCCTCTACCAGGCGTAGTTAGTCCTCCGGCTGGCGCGTGGCATATAGGAAGCCGTAGGTATGCTCCCTGGCTACTATTAGTTGTGTAGTAGATTTAGCTCACGGTCAACTCGAGTTTCCATCACCCGAGAGCTCGTTTGTTATTTATATGTTTCTTACGTTCCCTTGCCATTGGGAACCATGACAGTGGACCATAGCTGGGAGGCACAGTGATCACAGGGAGCTTATAGTTGGGGGAGCAAAAAGATCATATTGGGGCACATAGCGGGGGGGCACAGAGATCACAGTGGGCACATAAATTAGCTGAGGGACACAGATCACCTGCAGACACAGAGTTGCCAGCACAGAGATCTCTCTGGCAGCAGCTCCTCTTCCGGGACAGGAGAGCATTTGGCGCTAGCCCCGCCCACCCAAGAGCTAACCCCGTCCACCCGAATGACACCATTCATGTGCAGGGCAGGCAGCGTTCTGTGATGAACACTGCGTGCCGTGCACTTGGAGTTGAAGGGCCGGCAGCCGGCAGGATGTGGCTGCCGCCCAGACATTGCGGACTCCGGGGACCTTCCGGTGGGCTGGAGGTCCCCCACCCCTGCCATAAGAGGAACGAGCTGATCGGGGAAGAGCCAGAGGAAACTGTTCCGAGTTTCAGGAAAGCTGGTTTGCTGAATAGGAAGGCACTGGTGCCAATAGGAGCTGTTGAAGTGGGGATTATTCAAGCAGACTGGAGGCAAAACCTAGAAACATATTGTGAAAAGGTAACATCAACCGGGGACTCTGTCTAATTTTATATGCTGCAGCCGAATGTACCAGAACTGTACAGTAAAACCTAACCTGTTGGACTGGACCCATGGTCTCCTGTTATGTGTGTAACTGTATCCGGTACCATGGACGAGGCGCTAACAAGGACTCCTGAACAACAAGGGAGTACACAATGCATCGTACAGCACTACACAATTGCAGATTCCTGTTTAGAACAGGGGTCCCAGAGCAAAGTGAACTCAGTTCCTGCCCACAGCAACCGACCCTGTACCCCCCTTCACATAGATCAGTGCCCACTTTCATTCCCCTTATGGCTGATGATAATGATTGCATCAGTCATACCATACGCCTGCCGAGATGTTGCCTGTCTTCTACACTGTTTTGCTGCTGCCATTGCTGATGGCCCATGCTCAGCTTGCATCTACTCCATGTCCATCATGTCATTTACATTGCACTGCTGCCAAGGCTGTCCATGTAGGACCTATACTTCTAGGCATTTCCTTCTCTGACTTGACATACTTTTCTACTTAGCAGTTTCCACTGCACATCGCCTGGCTACACACTGTGCTTTATAGTGCTATACTGTACTGTTACAGTACAGCTAGGGCTGCTGTTGCTGGCTCTACACTGCCAGATATATCCTTGCATGACCCATCATATTTTTATATTGTCTGGCTTCAGCCGCTGTCTACACACATTTCCTGCACATGTTCAATTTGTTGTATAGCCATACTGTATTGTTGTTGGGAAGCGTACCCAGTGGCAGCCACTGCAGCTGCACTGGGGCCTTAAAGTGGAGGGGGGCCCTTGTAGTGAGGCTAATAATGAGAGCAATCTGACCTGTTACTCAGAGCCCATGGCCATATTGCTCTCGTTATCTGCATTGCTGGGCAGGAAGAAACCCTGCAGCTCCGCTGCCTAAAGGAGATAATGGCAGTGCAGCTGCAGGAGCACGTCCTCAGCTTCCTTCCCTGCTCTTTCACAGTGACACAGGTGCACACGTCTTTATGACTTTGGCATGCAGCACGCGCCTGTGTCATTTGGAAAATTGCCGGCAACGAAGAAAGAAATGACGCTGCAAAAGAACAGATGGAGATGTGAGTGTTTTTTTCACTACACTGGGAAGAGGAAAATGAAGGGTGATGGGTGAGAACAATGATGTGGTGGAGAGAGCACAATGGTGGAAGTGGAGGAGAAGACAATGATCAGAGTGGGGAGAGGACAATGATGGGGTGGAGAGAACAATGATGAATGTGAGAGAGGACAATGATGGGGTGGGGAAGAACAATGTTGGGGGTGGGGAAGAACAATGATGGGAGTAGGGAGAGAACAATGATGGATGTGGGTAAGAACAATGATGGGGAGAACCATGATGGATATGGGAAGAGGACCGTGATGGGAGTGGGAGAGGAGAATGATGGGGTGGGGAGAACAATGATGGATGTGGGAAAGGACATGCATGTAATTTTAAGCTGCTGGTCTGTTTAAATAGTAATGTACATGGAGATTAGAAAAACTGGTTGCCTGCATTGCTAACCACCGGCCACAGAAGGCCACTGTTTACACTGTAACTCCTTTATGACTCTGGCTGAAACTTGCGTGCAGGATATATATACTGATATATATACCCAGTTCTGTGAGGAGACACAGAAACAGCTCCTCTGTTGGCAGAGACTTGTTTTAAATGGACTCTGTTCTACTGGTTTGAACTGCATTTTAGAAAAAACCAAATGGAGCCCAAGGCTGGGGGGAGCGGTGCAAGCAGTTATGAGGGAGTGCATCACAGGAAGGGGGTGATCGGTGGCCATCTTGAGAGAGAAGAAGTTGACACCTTGAAGAACGAGGACACGTTGCATCTCCAACCAGCGTCATCCGTGGAGGCGAGTGTGATAGGGAGACAAAGGCTGCACTGGGTAGCCGAGGATACAGTTCTGTTCCGGTTCCACCAGCAAGGCAGAAGTTTGGAGTGACAACGTCCACGGGAAGGAGTGGAGCCAAAATCTCCGATATCCGATAGCAGCGTTTCAGCAGAGAGTCATCCATCAAGCCAGCAGTGGTACCAAGCACCAATTAAAGACTCGTCATCCCTTGGTCACGCAGCTGATGACTGGGTGGACGATCTCTACATTGATCAGACTTAGGTCAGTGAGTCCTCCTGAGTGTTATGATCCTAGTGGCTTAGGATCACAAATCTAACCAGCTAAGTAGAAAATAATAGGACGAGCTCTGGGGATGTGGTAACTGGACTAACCGCAAACCTGATCCTAACCGCACACACTATAGGCAGGCGTGGAACGTTTCCTGAAATCCTAGACGTCTCTTCACGGCCTGAGAAACTGACTACCCCTAAAGAGAAAGTAAAGACCTCACTTGCCTCAGAGAAATCCCCCGGAGATATAGATGCCCCCCACAAATAATAACGGTGAGTTAAGAGGAAAAGACAAACGCAGAGATGAAACAGGTTAAGCAAATGAGGCCCGCTAACGGTAGATAGCAGAAAATAGCAAGGGATCTGTGCGGTCAGTAAAAATCCCTATGCAAAAATATCCACGCAGAGAATGCGAGAACCCCCACACCAACTAACGATGTGGGGGGAGCAACTCAGCACCCCAGAGCACCAGCAAGCAGGGAAATCACATATTAGCAAGCTGGACAAAAACTCATCATATACTAGGAAACATCTTGAACACAGATGAGCAAAAATAAGCAAACAGAACTTAGCTTCTCTTGGAGAGACTGATAACGGATGTAGACAGGAGCAATCAGAATAGCACTGAATACAACGGCAACAGGCAAGGAATGAAGGACCAGGTGGATTAAATAGGAAACCTAACTAGCAGATGACGAGACAGCTGATCCTGACAGAAACCTGCAAAATAACAAAAAGAGCCACCAGGAGGAGCCCAAAGAGAGAACTCACACAGTACCACTCATGACCACAGAAGGGAGCCCGGAAACAGAGTTCACAACAGTACCCCCCCCTTGAGGAGGGGTCACCGAACCCTCACCAGAACCCCCAGGGCGATCAGGGTGAGCCACATGGAAGGCACGAACCAAATCGGCCGCATGAAC
Source organism: Ranitomeya variabilis (assembly GCF_051348905.1). NCBI lineage: Eukaryota > Metazoa > Chordata > Amphibia > Anura > Dendrobatidae > Ranitomeya > Ranitomeya variabilis. The sequence goes on from NC_135237.1 coordinate 165,718,333, forward strand.
ATCATAGGCGACAACCCAGGAATTATCCTCCTGACCATAGCCCTTCCACTTAACCAAATACTGAAGCCTCCGTCTTGAAATACGAGAATCCAAGATCTTCTCCACCACGTATTCCAATTATCCCTCAACCAGCACCGGAGCAGGAGGCTCAACAGAAGGAACCACAGGCACCACATACCTCCGCAACAAAGACCTATGGAACACATTATGGATGGTAAACGATGCCGGGAGGTCCAAGCGAAATGACACAGGGTTGAGGATTTCCAAAATTTTATAAGGACCGATAAAATGAGGTTTAAACTTAGGAGAAGAAACCTTCATAGGAACATAACGAGAAGACAACCACACCAAATCCCCCACACAAAGTCGGGGACCCACACAGCGACGACGGTTAGCAAAGCGCTGAGCCTTCTCTTGTGACATCAAATTGTCCACCACATGGTTCCAAATCTGCGGCAACCTATCCACCACAGAATCCACCCCAGGACAGTCAGAAGACTCAACCTGACCTGAGGAAAAACGAGGATGAAAACCAGAATTACAAAAAAAAAGGCGAAACCAAAGTAGCCGAACTAGCCCGATTATTAAGGACAAACTCGGCCAATGGCAAAAAGCCACCCAATCATCCTGGTCAGCAGAAACAAAACATCTCAAATGAGTTTCCAAGGTCTGGTTAGTTCGCTCGGTTTGGCCATTCGTCTGAGGATGGAAGGCCGACGAAAAAGACAAATCAATGCCCATCTTAGCACAAAAGGACCGCCAAAATCTGGACACAAACTGGGATCCTCTGTCAGACACAATGTTTTCAGGGATGCCGTGCAGACGAACCACATTCTGAAAAAATAACGGAACCAAATTGGAGGAAGAAGGCAACTTAGGCAAGGGCACCAAATGGACCATTTTAGAAAAACGATCACAAACCACCCAGATGACAGACATTCTCTGAGAGACCGGAAGATCCGAAATAAAATCCATGGAAATATGCGTCCAAGGCCTCTTTGGAACCGGCAAAGGCAAAAGCAAACCACTGGCACGAGAACAGCAAGGCTTAGCCCGAGCACAAATCCCACAGGACTGCACAAAGGAACGCACATCCCGCGACAAGGAAGGCCACCAGAAGGATCTAGCCACCAAATCTCTGGTACCAAAAATCTCAAGATGACCCGCCAACACTGAAGAATGGACCTCGGAAATAACTCTGCTGGTCCATCTATCTGGGACAAACAGTCTCTCTGATGGACAACGGTCAGGTCTATCCGCCTGAAATTCCTGTAACACCCGTCGCAAATCTGGGGAAATGGCAGACAAAATTACCCCCTCTTTGAGGATACCAACCGGCTCAGAAACTCCAGGGGAGTCAGGCACAAAACTCCTAGAAAGAGCATCAGCCTTCACGTTCTTCGAACCAGGAAGGTACGAGACCACGAAATCGAAACGTGAGAAAAACAACGACCAACGAGCCTGTCTAGGATTCAACCGCTTGGCCGACTCAAGATAAATCAAATTTTTATGATCAGTCAAGACCACCACACGATGCTTAGCTCCCTCTAGCCAGTGTCGCCACTCCTCAAATGCCCACTTCATTGCCAACAACTCCCGATTACCAACATCATAATTTCGTTCAGCCGGCGAAAATTTTCTTGAAAAGAAGGCACATGGCTTCATCACAGAGCAATCAGAGTTTCTCTGTGACAAAACAGCCCCTGCTCCAATTTCAGAAGCATCAACCTCGACCTGGAAGGGAAGAGAGACATCTGGCTCACATAAAACTGGAGCCGAAGAAAACCAGCGCTTCAGCTCCTGAAAGGCCTCAACGGCCGCAGGAGACCAGTTAGTCACATCAGAACCCTTCTTGGTCAAATCCTTCAAAGGTTTAACCACACCAGAAAAATTAGCAATGAAGCGACGGTAAAAATTAGCAAAACCCAAGAACTTCTGAAGACTCAACCGATGTAGGTTGAGTCCAATCATGAATAGCCTGGACCTTGACTGGGTCCATCTCAATAGAAGAAGGAGAAAAAATAAAGCCCAAAAAGGAAACTTTCTGGACTCCGAAGAGACATTTGGAACCCTTCACAAACAAGGCATTGGCACGCAGGACCTGAAATACCATCCTGACCTGCTTCACATGGGATTCCCAATCATCTGAAAAGACCAAAATATCATCCAGATACACAATCATAAATTTATCCAGATATTCTCGGAAGATATCGTGCATGAAGGACTGAAACACAGAAGGGGCATTAGAAAGTCCAAAAGGCATCACCAAGTACTCAAAATGGCCTTCGGGCGTATTAAATGCTGTTTTCCATTCATCGCCCTGTTTTATACGCACAAGATTATACGCACCGGGAAGATCTATCTTGGTGAACCAACTAGACCCCCTAATCCGAGCAAACAGATCAGACAACAATGGCAAGGGATACTGGAATTTGACCGTGATTTTATTTAGAAGGCCATAATCTATACAGGGTCTCAACGAACCATCCTTCTTGGCCACAAAAAAGAATCCCGCACCAAGAGGGGACGAGGAGGGGCGAATATGTCCCTTCTCCAAAGACTCCTTTACATAGCTCCGCATAGCGGCATGCTCTGGTACAGACAAATTAAACAGTCGTCCCTTAGGGAACTTACTACCAGGAATCAAATTTATAGCACAATCACAATCCCTATGAGGAGGTAGGGCACTGGATTTGGGCTCATCAAATACATCCTGGTAGTCCGACAAAAACTCAGGGACTTCAGAAGGAGTAGAGGAAGCAATTGATACCAAGGGAGCATCGCCATGAATTCCCTGGCAACCCCAACTCAATACAGACATAGCTTTCCAATCCAGGACTGGATTACGAGCCTGCAACCATGGCAGACCCAACACGACAACGTCATGCAAATTATATAACACAAGAAAGCGAATCACCTCCTGATGTGCAGGAGTCATACACATGGTCACTTGAGTCCAGTATTGAGGTTTATTCTTGGCCAATGGTGTAGCATCAATTCCCTTCAATGGAATAGGGAACTGTAATGGCTCAAGGATAAAACCACAGCGCTTGGCAAATGACAAATCCATCAGATTCAGGGCGGCACCTGAATCTACAAAAGCCATAACTGAGTAGGATGACAGAGAGCAAATCAAAATAACAGACAAAATGAATTTAGGCTGTACAGTACCAATGGTGACAGATCTAGCAAAGTTTTTTGTGCGCTTAGAGCATGCTGAGATAACATGAGCTGAATCACCACAGTAAAAGCACAACCCATTCTGACGTCTATGATTTTGCCGTTCAATTCTGGTCAGAATCCTATCACATTGCATAGACTCAGGTTTCTGTTCAGAAAACACCGCCAGATGGTGCGCAGGTTTGCGCTCCCACAAACGCCGATCAATCTGAATGGCCAAAGCCATTGACTCATTCAGACTCGCAGGCGTGGGGAACCCCACCATAACATTCTTAATGGCTTCAGAAAGACCTTCTCTGAAATTTGCAGCCAGGGCACACTCATTCCATTGAGTAAGCACCGACCATTTCCGAAATTTTCGACAATACACCTCAGCTTCATCCTGACCCTGAGAGAGAGCCAGCAAGGCCTTTTATGCCTGGTTCTCCAGATTAGGTTCCTCATAAAGCAATCCAAGCGCCAGAAAAAACGCATCCACATTCAGCAATGCAGGATCTCCCGGCGCCAGGGAGAAGGCCCAATCTTGAGGGTCGCCGCGTAACAGAGAGATAACAATTCTAACTTGCTGAGTGGAATCACCAGAGGAACGAGGTCTCAAAGAAAGAAATAATTTACAATTATTCTTAAAATTCAGAAACCTAGATCTATCTCCAGAAAAAAACTCAGGAATAGGTACTTTTGGCTCAGACATAGGACTGTGAACAACAAAATCCTGAATGCTTTGCACCCTTGCAGCAAGATGATCCACACTAGAAGTCAGACTCTGAATATCCATGTCTGCAGCAGAACTCAAAGCCACCCAGAGATTAAGGGGAGGAGAGAAGCAGGACAGACTGCAGAGCAGAAAAAAAAAAATTGAACTCAGGATTTCTCGTATCCCACTTTTGCGATGCATTTAACACTTTTGGCCTGTTGCACTGTTATGATCCTAGTGGCTTAGGATCACAAATCTAACCTGCTAAGTAGAAAATAATAGGACAAGCTCTGGGGATGTGGTAACTGGACTAACCGCAAACCTGATCCTAACCGCACACACTATAGGCAGCCGTGGAACGTTTCCTGAAATCCTAGATGTCTCTTCACGGCCTGAGAAACTGACTACCCCTAAAGAGAAAGTAAAGACCTCACTTGCCTCAGAGAAATCCCTGAGAGATATAGATGCCCCCCACAAATAATAACGGTGAGTTAAGAGGAAAAGACAAACGCAGAGATGAAACAGGTTAAGCAAATGAGGCCCGCTAACGGTAGATAGCATAAAATAGCAAGGGATCTGTGCGGTCAGTAAAAAACCCTATGCAAAAATATCCACGCAGAGAATGCGAGAACCCCCACACCAACTAACGATGTGGGGGGAGCAACTCAGCACCCCAGAGCACCAGCAAGCAGGGAAATCACATATTAGCAAGCTGGACAAAAACTCATCATATACTAGGAAACATCTTGAACACAGATGAGCAAAAATAAGCAAACAGAACTTAGCTTCTCTTGGAGAGACTGATAACGGATGTAGACAGGAGCAATCAGAATAGCACTGAATACAACGGCAACAGTCAAGGAATGAAGGACCAGGTGGATTAAATAGGAAACCTAACTAGCAGATGACGAGACAGCTGATCCTGACAGAAACCTGCAAAATAACAAAAAGAGCCACCAGGAGGAGCCCAAAGAGAGAACTCACACAGTACCACTCATGACCACAGGAGGGAGCCCGGAAACAGAGTTCACAACACCTGAGCTCAGGCCCACCACGGGAATTACGGTGGAAGCGTGCACACACACACAGATAGTTTGGTGCCAAGCTCAGACAGGCAAATACAGGCATTTGAAGGCATCAGTGCCAAACAGACTCTACCTTATAAAACATTAGTGCTTTATAGAGAACACAGCATTAAAGAGGAATCTATCGGCGTATACAGAGGTTTTCTGATGAGCAGTCCATTACGTTCACGCGGTCCTTGAAGTGAACCTGTCATCAGGATTTTGCAAAGTAAACTACAGACACTGTCAGGTTGGCACTGTTACACTGATTAGAATGATACCTGGGATGATGAAGTCTATTTTGTGGTTTTTCTTTAATCTGTATTTGCAGTTTTCAGTTAATGAGATTCTCGTACTTTGAGGCAGGCCTCTAGGCGGGTCTTTTTTTGGTGCTTTGTTCTCATATTCATCCTTATAGATTTAAATGACAGGTCACTGAACCTTCAGTGAACTGCCTCCTATTTAAAATACTGCACTTGCACAGTTCAAGTTGTGGTCTTTGGAAAAAAAATGTCCACGGTGGACTCCGCGTCTGATGCCGGCACACACCTTTTCTTCATACTAATACAGAGTGTTTCTGTTTTTGTCCAGCGTGGTTAACAGACAAGGATTATTGTGTGCCCGGAGACATTTGGTCTCCCATCCCATTTCTCTGTGTCAGTACGTAACTGATGAAGGTCCTGTTGTTGGACCGAAACGTTTTGGGTACTACATTAAAAATCACAATAGCATTAAGTTGAGTGCAAGGTTCTTTCTTTTGAGTCACATGGTGTGGGAGCCTACCTTTGCACCTTTATCAGTAATGCATACGTTATCTTCTACTGAAGGTTCAGTGACCTGTCATTTAAGCCTATAAGGATGAACATGAAAACAGAGTATCAAATAAAGACCAGCCCACAGGCCCGCCTCAAAGCACGAGATTCTCTTTAACTGAAAACTGCAAATACAGATTGAACAACAGCCACAAGATAGATTTCATCAACCCAGGTATCATTTTAATCAGGAGTGTCGCCCCTCTTATTGTTTTATTATTCTTTTCCCGGATGGGAATATTTTGTACATGCGTATATCCGGGATGTCGATCTCTGTTAAACTGACCCAAGGCTTTGCAGTTTTTCAGACTTCACAGGACAAAGACAGCCAGGATATTCCACACAACCGCAATCCTCTCTTACGACAGAGTTCCGGCTGCAGCTCAGCCTACCAAACAATCTCAACCTTCATGGATTCCATACCGATAGCTGCCTCACGACTCTAGGGAACAGGTGATCTTTAGAAGGACGTGATGGTTTGCTCACACACATCACCTTTCTGGTCTGCTCCTGGAAGCTGGGAAGAGCAGTTCTCGAAGAAGATTCTAGATTCGACTCATTTAAGACCTTTCGAAAGGCCACCAGGTGACAGGATCCCCTTCCTCCCATAGGGGGGTTAAGTCATGATAGTGTATCTCCTGCTTGCTATGAGTAGGACATAATGAATACCACCTTAATCAGATCGGAAGAAAATTGATGCCCCCAATATTCATGATGCTACATGCACTGCTCTAGGAACTCATGTCACTGCTTCGGAACCCCATTGTACTGTGGTGGATCAGACAAGACAAATTCCTTTTGAGGAGCATAAGGTGCAGGTTAAGTAGGCACAACCGCAGAATATGAAACGTGGGCTGGTGCAGAAAATGTCAGGGATTCCAATCGGGCGTCCAACATCTGTAGATGGAACAATTTTTTTTCTTGCTGCTCACAGCGGCAAATCAACTGATGGTATAGCTCTGAGTGCCCAAGGCCATGAGGATCAACAGGTTCCATAGCCGAAGCAAACTGTCATGCCTGCAGGTGGTACATGTGGTTCATGGACCCACTGTGTCACAGGGCAAGGCTTACCTAGGAAGGGGCGCAGCTAAGCGGCTACCTGGTGTTCACTGGAGCGCTTGACGGTGGAGTCAGGCTTGAGCTCTGAAGATCCTCTCCAGAATGGTTACTTAAGCGGACACAGGCTCCATTTAGACTACTAGGTTCAGTATTCTCTGCAAAACAGTTACTGACATGAACTCGGGCCCTGTTCACACTACTAGGTGCAGGATCCTCTGCAGAACGATTGCGGACATGGACACGGACTCGGGCTCCATTCAGACTACTAGGTTCAGGATCCTCTGGCAGAACGGTTACTGACATGGAGGCCCAGACAGGGCTGATTAGGAATAACAAAAAACTGACTGGCACTTCCAAATCAGAAAACTGGTGTGTACAGGTGCGAACTAGGAGTAGCCATCTCTATATATAACAAACAAATAAAGTTTCACTCTGTAGTGCTAAACCATGTAAATATGAAAGTATATGAAATATGAATAACATTACTGCTCTAGCTAATAAGTAAATATAGAGATACTTAGCACATAATTTGGCCAATTCATGCAAGCCTAGCAGCCAACAACAAGGAGATCTTCGGTTTGCTGGGAACCTACGTATGCTTTAGCACTACAGAGTGCAACTTTTTTGTTTTCTAATTTGGAAATGCCAGTTTATTGTTATTTGTATATTAGCACTCTACCCTTCAGCCTGTGGTGGTTTTAATTGCAGCAGTATCCTACCTACCCATAAATTCAGGCTTTATCCTAAGAGAGGTATTCACACTAGATACGTAGGTTCTCAGTAAATTGGATATCGCCTTGTCGATGGCTGCTAGGCTTGTATGAATTGGCCAAATTATGTGCCAAGTATCTCCATTTTTTCTTATTATCTAGAGCAGTAATGGTATTCATATTTCATATATTTCATATTTACATGCTTTAGCACTACAGAGTGCAACTTTATTTGTGTGTTATAACTAGGGCTGATTAAGAGACTTATATCACAGTCCAAATACATTGAATACTCGAATAGGCACAAGTTCAGACCCATGGTTCTCGGATATGGATTCAGGAACCACAGGAGCAAGTTCTGGCTCTGACCTATTGGCTGGGGGCATCTTAGCAGATGCGAGCTGGCCCTTTAAGAGCAGGGGAGTGAGCACTATGGGTGCCACTGGGAACTTAGAGAACCAGGAAGCCGAGAGAGACACCGTGTGGCAGGGGCGGTGAGTATGTCGGCACTCTTGCATAGAGGGAGAAGGGGAACCATGCAGGAGCCCTGGCAATAACGTTACACCGGAAATGCACTCTATCTGAATTTAACAGTAAAAGTTCATTTGGCAAGTTGGGTGTTGGCTGCTTTCCTTTTCCATGGCTTTGTTGTATCCTGGGGAGCCCACCCCGTACACGGCTTTTCTGTGCTGGCTTGATAGCTAACATTTTTCCTACACTTCAGAAAAAAGTTTGTTAACATGACTGGATAGAATGAGCAGGATAACAATGACATGCAGGTGACAAATTCTGAAGGAGTAGCACATGTTTCGTGATGCTAATGTTAGTAGTGCAGCAATTATTCCAAAGAGGAACATTTGTTATAATATCTTGCCAAGTCATGCCGAGAGCGCCTTGTAAATAAATATCCAGAGTCCTAAAAGCTTGCCAAATCTTATAAACTAAAAGTAGGAATTGTGAAAAGAATAATTGCATATTTTTAAACAGGGTTGTCTCTGTATGGTGGAAATGTATAGATATTGATTTCTATATTAGGATTTTGTGCTATGATTAAAGAATCTGTCATACACCGCAAAAAATAGACTTTTATTCTCTGTCATGAATTAATATCTTCTAAAGCAAGAAAGACAATCGGAAAGACCCTACAGCTATGTGCCCACATTCCGGATGTAGCAGCGCTTTGGACACAGCGTATAATTGCTGTGTCCAAAACGTTGCATTCTATTAAATGCAGGTAAGTCCGCATGTGGTCACTGAACCGTGCGGATTTACTGCGTTCAATACATTCTATTGATGTAATTTCTGTTGCGGAGACTAGCATCTCCGAAAGAGAAATTGACATGCTGCGGTCTGGAAAGACCTGGTGCATTTCAGTTTTCTCGGGTGAGCCACAAGCGCACATACACGCATCGTGGACGTGGCATTTCTAGAAATCCCATCCCCTTGTCATGTTTCGGATTCTTAGGTTCCCCGAGAATCATCTGATAGGGGCACCTATACACAATTGAGTCCAAAGTTATTTTGTTACTTACAATATGTCTTTTAACACTGATTAGCAATATCCCCATATTATACACCTTCACCTTACATGAAGGATACCGATAACTCTATTCATGGTCTGTCAACTTCAGGATTTACAATACTTTAATCACTCATCATGTTGTGCATTGACAATGGACAATTAATGTTTTCTATATAGTAATGTGAAGATATTACTGCCTGTCTCTTTGTAGTCTCCCTAACCCAAAAAATCACAAATACAGTACTGGAGCATTTCTGTAATTACTCTATTGATTTGGGATGTTTTTAGTATTCTATTTCTTATATTTTCTCATTTGCTTGTCAAGATGTGTATATATATATGTATATATATATATATATATATATATATATATATATATATATATATACAGTATATATATATATATATATATATATATATATATATACAGTATATATATATATATATATATATATATATATATATATATATATATATATACATATATACACACACACACACACACACACACACAGATATACAGTATATGTATATATTAGGTCTCCCATGAATTGGCCTATTTGAGCACAAAGTACCATCATTATATAAGCATATTCTATGTAGCAGTAAGTAATGCAGTCTAAATATTGTTTATTCAATGTTTGTATACATTTCACTTCCTTCAGACACTGTGTGCAACTGTACCTAGAATTAATGCTGCTTTGAAGACAAAGGATAGTCACACCAAATATTGATTTAATTTATATTTGTCTTTTGTGCATTCGCTTTGTATTTTGATAATTGATCAAAATAAACTATTAACACTTCTACTTTATGTAAACATTCTTACTTTGCATTTTTCCCACACCTCCCTAAACATTTGCACAGTACTGTAAGCGTGTGATATAAGTGCCACCAAGCCCCCGGTACCGGTAGGGTCTGACCGTCTATCAAAGTCTGGCTTGAAATTCTGGGTTGGGATCCCAGTATACAGATCGGTAAAAGAGTGAAATGAAAGAGTAAGCCAGTGCTGCCGGGTGCTTTATTACGTTGTTACTGAACAGTACCATCATTACAACATTTGCGGTAACATGACAGCGCGTTCTCACTCTTTTACTCTGCAAGGAGCTGCAGACGAGGATCCCACAACCCAAAATTTCAGGCCAGAATCTGGTAGTTTATCGGTAGTTTGGGGGGCCTTTTGGGAGGATAAATGTGCATTTATGAGAACTTTTGACACTAACTTGTAATTAGTAAAATCACAAGTCTCGGCCTCCCCAGATTGGTGATAGGTACTCTTTTATATGCAGGAATCTATCCTGGGAACTACTGCCAAAGTTAGAAATAAAGTAAAATGAAGATCTTTTTCTATAACCTATCTGGTTCACACACAAATATACTTATTCAGTCCATATGGTACTCAGAAAGCAAAGAATGTCCCTATTATTTCTTCTAAAGAAAACAGTCGTTAAAACCATCATCGTGAAGCATACAGTACGTACAGGCCACCAAAGTTCTACATGACACATCAGCACCATCTACTGCTGATCCAGGGAATGAGTAGTCATTTATTTTCTTCTCAGAATACAGAATACTTCCTAGGACCATCTGCTAACTGGATGCCAAGGCGATAAAGACACACCAAGCTATGCTGAGCAGAACAATCTGAGCTGTATAATTTTATTTTCTCATCAAACCCTTGACCTTTCTACTTTCTGCCTTCATCTCTATTTTGGATACGACCACCTTTACAAATTCAAAGATAAAGACCACACTCCCTAAATATTACATTCTATCACAACTCTAAAATGACTGGCAGAAGAGATACACTCAACTAATATTAAACTGGTCATATTTAGGGGGCTGTTGCAGGACGGACTGGCATATTATTTGTATAAAGAAGAGATTAGAAGCTGGTAGATAACCTCAGGAACCACTTATCTCAGAGGTAAGCAAGGATTCATCAGATAAAAGGCCAATAGGTTTACAACTTGTTTATTGTTGAGGTGAAAGAAGAAATGGTTCAGAAAATTCATAGGGACCAGATTGGTGTCTGGTTTTACAGCAAATGCCAAGACCAGCTGACAATTACGGTATCTCACATCTTTTTATATTACTATTGATGAACTGTATGGGCAGTCAGAAAATAGCAATAAAAATGAGTCGTTAGAAAGACTCATTCAACAAAAAAATAATTTGAATATTACAGGGCTTAAATAGAATGAATCATAAAGGAATAACAGAATACTTAAACGTATGCTGATATATGTCATTTTTTATGTGACTATGCAAAAAAAATGGAATCAGGATATATCAAGGGGGTGCTCACTGTAATATTCAGGTGCTCTGGAAAAAAATCTATAACAGTCTCAAAAAATCCGGCACAGTAAAAAGTTCCAAGCAAAAATTGATTTATTGCATTTCAATTGGTTAGTTTTTAGTTTTTCATATCATATCAACACCACTTCCGCACATAGTAGACAAGTGAAATAAATGATTCAGGTATCAGAATTCGACATTTCGGCTATAAGCCTTTATCAAGAAATACCTAAACGAGCAAGTCCGGGTGATCAAAAGTCCATAGTGCAAAAAAATTGTTTTTACGCTAATGAAGTTATAACGGACTGACATTTCTTGTTTTCTGTAGCTCACTTGTCAGCCTTTCTCTATAGATTTGGACAGAATGAGGAGATTAGTCTTATCATTAGATTGTGGGCAATGTGGTAGAGTGGCTCACTGGGATGGACACAGAGGTAGAACTGGAACACTGTCTCTATAAGAAAATGCTGGGTTTATTGAAAACAGCATAAACCAAGCTTGGGAAAGTAAACACGGCCCTCTGGTAAAAACAGCAAAACAAAGAAAAAAAGAAAAAAAAATTGATCTTCACTTGATTTGATATACATGCAGCTCATAAACGCATGTTCACATTGGCTATAAAACCTACAAGAGAAAAAATGAGCAAAAACCCTGCTGTAACTACCCTATATACTCGAGTATAAGCCGACCCGAGTATAAGCCGACCCCCCTAATTTTGCCACAAAAAACTGGGAAAACTTAATGACTCGAGTATAAGCCTAGGGTGGAAAATGCAGCAGCTACCGGTAAATGTCAAAAATACAAATAGATACCAATAAAAGTAAAATTAATTGAGACATCAGGAGGTTAAATGTTTTTGAATATCCATATTGAATCAGGAGCCCCATATAATGCTCCATACAGTTCATGATGGGCCCCATAAGATGCTCCATACAAAATACGCCCCATATAATGCTCCATACAGTTTATGATGGGCCCCATAAGATGCTCCATATTAAAATATGCCCCATATAATGCTCCACAAATGCTGATTATGGCCCCATAAGATGCTCCATAGACACATTTGCCCCGTATAATGCTCCACAAATGCGGATTATGGCACCATAAGATGCTCCATACAGATATTTGCCCCATATAATGCTGCACATGGCCCCATACAGATATTTGCCCCATATAATGCTGCACATGGCCCGATACAGATATTTGCCCCATATAATGCTGCACATGGTCCCATAAGATGCTCCATACAGATATTTGCCCCATATAATGCTGCACATGGCCCCATACAGATATTTGCCCCATATAATGCTGCACATGGCCCCATAAAATGCTCCATACAGACATTTGCCCCATATGCTGTTGCTGCGATTAACAAAAAAAAAAAAAAAATGACATACTCACCTCTCAGGCCCCCGACACTTGCTATATTCACCTGCTCCACGTTCCACCGTCGGTGCCGCTGTGTCTTCCGCGTCCTCTGCACTGACAGTTTAGGCAGAGGGCGGCGCGCACTAATCGCATTATCGCGCCCTCTGACCTGAGTGTCACTGCAGAGGACGCGGAAGAGGCAGCAGAGGCCGGCAGCAGCGGAACGGGGAGCGGGTGAATATCGTGCACTGTGTTATACTCACCTGCTCCTGGCGCGGTGTCCCTGGTTCTCCGGTGTCGGTAGCTTCTTCCTGTAGTAAGCGGTCACATGGTACCGCTCATTACAGTAATGAATATGCGGCTCCACCCCTATGGGAGTGGAGTCAGGTCCATATTCATTACTGTAATGAGCGGTACCATGTGACCGCTCACTACAGGAAAAAGCTGCCGGCGCCGGAGAACCAGGGACACCGCGCCATGAGCAGGTGAGTATTATTACACAGCTGCCTCTCCCCCTCCCCCGCCAACTCCTGGGTATCACTCAAGTATAAGCCGAGAGTGGCAATTTCAGCCTAAAAAAAGGGCTGAAATTCTCGGCTTATACTCGAGTATATACGGTAAGTAAATAAACAGCAAAAAGTGCATTTAATTAACACAGTTTTTAGTAATACTGTTTTGATAAAAAATAGCACAAAACCCATCCCACCATGACAAGGTAACTCTGATCAGGACAGTCCTACATTGTCTTATATTAAAACCTTACCAGGTGTCAATGTTGACCCCAGTGTGAATAAGGGCAGACAAAAGGACTGGGCCCAACCAGTGAAACATCAGCCAAGGGAAGCCTTATTTAAATGCACTTTTTGCTTTTATTTACTTAGTTACAGCATGGTTTTAACTAATTTTTTCTCTTGTAGGTTTTACACACTGAACACTGAAAGCTCTGGCCTTCAGCCATTTAAGCCCAGACCACAGGCTCCTTCATCATGTGATTGATCACATGATCTCGACATCACACAGGTCCTGTCAGGACACGGCAAGTGGAAATACTTGGACATTCTTTCTCCCGCTCTATTAAAAGGAACCTGTCACCCTCAACATCGAAGGTGAGCTAAGCCCACCAGCATCAGGGGCTTATCTACAGCATTCTGTAATGCTGTAGATGAGCCCCCGATGTATCCTGGAAGATGAGAAAAAGAGGTTAGATTATACTCACCCAGGTGCGGTCCTAATGCAGTGGGCGTCGTGGTCCGGTCCGGGGCCTCCCATCTTCATAGGATGACGTCCTCTTCTTGTCTTCACACTGCAGCTCCGGCGCAGGCGTACTTTGTCTGCCCTGTTGAGGGCAGAACAAAGTACTGCAGTGCGCAGGTGCTGGACCTCTCTGACCTTTTCCGGCGCCTGCGCACTGCAATACTTTGCTCTGCCCTCAACAGGGCAGACAAAGTACACCTGCGCCGGAGCCGCAGCGTAAAGACAAGGAGAGGAAGTCATCGTAAGAAGATGGGAGGCCCCGGACCAGAGTGCGATGCCCATCGGACCGGACTGCAGCGGGACCGCCCCTGGGTGAGTATAATCTAACCTCTTTTTCTCATCTTTCAGGATGCATCGGGGGCTTATCTACAGCATTACAGAATGCTGTAGATAAGTCCCTGATGCCGGTGGACTTAGCTCACCTTCGATTTTGGGGGTGACAGGTTCTCTTTAATGTCCACTAAAACCAGCCCATAATATAACTTTCAATAAACTGTCCCAACACGTTGTGTACTTTAGGAAACTATTCTGGTTTTACATCACTGATGCCATCATGAGCAGTGACACGTATCTCCCCTCCATAACTTCACCAGTGACTCTGCCACAGCAAGTTAAAGGGTTTTCAAGTTGTGGAAAGTTTACAGAAGCTTGTTTTAAAGTAACTAAACTGTGGTTACTTGCGCTCCTCCATTGTTGAGTTTCCACAAATGCTCCTGGTGTCTGTTATCGTGTGCAGTGATGGCGTCATGTTAACAGCTCTGTTGCCAATATCTAAGCTTAGAGGCTCTGCCCAAGTTGATGGCACTAGTGACTCAGGGAAGCTGATCTCAGTTATTGGTCGCAATAATGGTTTAGATCGTCGCAGTTATTGGTTTAGATGCTGAGTATTTTTGCTGCATCAAAAATGCAGAGTCTTTACACTTCCAGCAGTGGATGGGATGTATAGAAATCTCATGCCCACTGTGATTCAATTTACTCAGCATAAACTGACTTGCATTGCGTGTTTAATCCACAATACGTACATTTTTATTGCGGGGTACGCTGAGTTTATGGTGATGATTTTTTCCCACAGATTTGCATTAAATGTGGAAATTCTGCATGTAAAAAATACACAAATTTTTAGTGCTTTTCCGCAGCGGAAACACATAAAAAACACATTTAATCTGCACATGACTATATCAATAAAGTTTTTCAAAGCCAGTATCAAAAACAAATAAGCTTTATATAAAACATGACATATAAAGAATAGGGCGGCATCACTTTATTCTAAGGCTACATTCACATATCCAGAAATCATCAGAACGGATCCGTTAACAAAAAGTTGAGCAGTCAAAATTTTTTGTCCAGCTAAAAAAAAATGACTTCAACTGGATCCATTTTTTTTTTTTAACATTGAAGTCTATGGAAAACAGATCCATTAAATAGCCATCCATTTTTCTTTCATTTGAAAAGGATTATTTTCTTGCTTACTGGATCAGTTTCAAATGAAAGAAAAACTTATGGCTATTTTGTAGGGGGGTCAGCCACAGCTAAGAACAGAATTACACAGTTACTTTAAGAGACATTGCTCCCCCCTGATTTGTGTACACCTGGACTAGTCCATTTCCTCTGCAACTTGTTGGGTCTTGGTTTAAGCAGGATGCAGGCAATGTGTAGATCAGGAAGTGGAGAGAAAGTCTGGGGCCTGTGGCACGAAGATGGATCAAAAAGGGTGTCTGTACACTGTGACACTGTTAAAAATGAATCAATGAAGGAAGGAAGAACCCAGTGCCTGGTTACAACAGAATCAGCTATCAGTACCGTGTCACAAATAAAGGGTCGCATAGCACAGCCGAGACAGTTTGCCCCAAGCGCCTGTAACCTAGAGAGTAAGCAATGCTGTGGGACCAGGTTTTCATAGTTAGTACACTGTAGCAGTGCGGCTCGGTTAGCAGAGCCTAGGTAGGAATTTAGAAGAGAGTAGTTTGTAGAAATTGTTTATACTGTTGGTATTGCACTTTGTACTGCCATAGCTGGAGCACAGCTTGTGTGACATGTGTTCAGCTATCCTTCTTTGTATCTGTTATTGCTGTTATCACCATAAGAACTGTTAATTGCATTTTCCAGCATAAAACCCTGTGTTCTTCAATAAAGCCGTTGTTTTGTTTCTGCCTCTTCATCTACTGTACCGTTTATGAGCCCTGCCTGGTGGTGTCATACTGGCACCACTGTAAGTGGCACTACGAGCAGGGTACGGTCAAAGAGATGGTGGTGGTCTACAGCAATGGCCGTAATGCTAACGTGAGTACCGTATGCAATGGTGAAATCCCTTCAAGGGCCCTCCCTACTGGCAAATTGTTTAGCTTGATCTCCAAATTTGATGGGCAGATTATGCCACTGTCCAACTAGGTAACCAGAAAGCAGAGCGCTGGTAAGAGTTACAATGTCAGTCCAGAAAAATATTTAGAATTGAGAGTCCTCAGTGGTTGATACCTTTTAATGGCTAACTGAAAAGATGGTAACAAATTGCAAGCTTTCGAGACTACTCAGGTCTCTTCATCAGGCAAAGACTAAAACAAATTCTGAAGAATCACATATCATATAATGTCAGTCCAGAGCTACAAGTGAAGATTGCTCTGGTCGCACTGGAGGGTGAGGCCCGCAGAAATGTCTTCCTGCAACTGGTAGCTACATGTAACACTGCAAGAGATAGTGGAATTTCTGGAAGAGATATAAAGTGAAACAGCTAGTGCAGGGCATCTCCAGGCAAAGTTCTTCTTCAGGCTGCACTGGGAAGGGGTTTCTCAATATGCCACGGCACTACAAGAAGTACTAGCGAAACAAGAAAAGCAGACGAAGTAAGCAGCCTGGGATCTGTGGACTGGATACTATGAGAACAATTTATTCTGGGGCTCTATAGTATTCCCCTGAGGCAGGTCTTGCGTGAGCGAGTCAGAATGGACCCTGTCTTAAGTTTTAGGCAAATATTGGTGGAGGCGGTGGCCCGTATCAAAGAAGAAAGCTATGCTTCTGTAGTGATACGGACCCAGACCTTCACAACTCTTAGGGCTGCACAGAATGAAGAGGCTCTAATCAGAGTAGTACAAGGTCTGCAGAGTTCCCTGAATATCTCAAATAGAAAAGCAGATAGGGACCTGCTCTGTCTCTGAGGTCACCTTTCAAGCACTACAATATCCCTTTCAGGCCTTCCCTCATGCTCCTGTACCTGAGCCTCCCTCAAATCTGTTATGCACCTATGGTCCTTCACCTACCACAACTGTGTGATGACAATTTAACCAAGTTACCCAATATCCTCCACCGGTGGGCCCTTTGCCTGAGCTTATCCATCCGGGACCCCAGCGTCCTCCACCGATGCCAGCTAGTCAAGTTCTAAGTGTGCCTCCCACACGCAGGCAAAGATACCTTCAGGATGCACAGTGTTGGTGGTGTAGAGGTAGAGGACATTTCGCTAGAGGATGTTGGAGTGTTTTGTCAGGACACCCAGAGCCGCCATTAAAATTCTGGCCTCCACAGTAATGGGGCGCACTTTGGGAGAGGTAGAGAGAAGAGCCACCCAACACAGGGTGTCCCATCCTGTGAGCTGAGTATGAAAGCATCCCAATTGACTGCATACTGGATACTGTGTCATAGGTAACGACCATGCCTGAGTCAAACTTCAACCGGTAAGTTGAAGCAATGGCCAAGCCAGAGCAGGAGATGCTGATCTGGGTAACAGTGGCTAATCATTCACCAATCACCGTGACTGGGATAGTGTGTATGACTGTGCGGCTATGTAGGAATAAAAGGCATCCTGCTGGTTCTCAAGCTATTTTGAAGAAGATGTAAAAGACAAAAAACTGACTGGCACATCCAGACTAGTGTGAATAGGTGCATACCAGGAGGAGCTACCTCCACATATAGTACAGAGCAAAAGTTTGGACACACCTTCTCATTTAAAGATTTTTCTGTATTTTCATGACTATGAAAATTGTAAATTCACACTGAAGGTATCAAAACTATGAATTAACACATGTGGAATTATATACTTAACAAAAACGTGTGAAACAACTGAAAATATGTCTTATATTCTAGGTTCTTCAAAGTAGCCACCTTTTGCTTTGATGACTGCTTTGCACACTCTTGGCATTCTCTTGATGAGCTTCAACAGGTAGTCACCAGAAATGGTCTTCCAACAATCTTGAAGGAGTTCCCAGAGATGCTTAGCACTTGTTGGCCCTTTTGCCTTCAATTTGCGGTCCAGCTCACCCCAAACCATCTCGATTGGGTTCAGGTCCGGTGACTGTGGAGGCATGGTCATCTGGCGTAGCACCCCATCACTCTCCTTCTTGGTCAAATAACCCTTACACAGCCTGGAGGTGTGTTTGGGGTCATTGTCCTGTTGAAAAATAAATGATGGTCCAACTAAATGCAAACCGGATGGAATAGCATGCTGCTGCAAGATGCTATGGTAGCCATGCTGGTTCAGTATGCCTTCAATTTTGAATAAATCCCCAACATTGTCACCAGCAAAGCACCCCCACACCATCACACCTCCTCCTCCATGCTTCACGGTGGGAACCAGGCATGTAGAGTCCATCCGCCCACCTTTTCTGCGTCGCACAAAGAAACGGTGGTTGGAACCAAAGATCTCAAATTTGGACTCATCAGACCAAAGCACAGATTTCCACTGCTCTAATGTCCATTCCTTGTCTTCTTTACCTTAAACAACTCTCTTCTGCTTGTTGCCTGTCCTTAGCAGTGGTTTCCTAGCAGCTATTTTACCATGAAGGCCTGCTGCACAAAGTCTCCTCTTAACAGTTGTTGTAGAGATGTGTCTGCTGCTAGAACTCTATGTGTCTCTAATCTGAGCTGCTGCTAACCTGCGATTTCTGAGGCTGGAGACTCGGATAAACTTATCGTCAGAAGCAGAGGTGACTCTTGGTCTTCCTTTCTTGGGGTGGTCCTCATGTGAGCCAGTTTCTTTGTAGCACTTGATGGTTTTTGCAACTGCACTTGGGGACACTTTCAAAGTTTTCCCAATTTTTTGGACTGACTGACCTTCATTTCTTAAAGTAATGATGGCCACTCATTTTTTTTTACTTAGCTGCTTTTTTCTTGCCATAATACAAATTCTAACAGTCTATTCAGTAGGACTATCAGCTGTGTCCACCAGACTTCTGCACAACACAACTGATGGTCCCAACCCCATTTATAGGGCAAGAAATCCCACTTATTAAACCTGACAGGGCACACCTGTGAAGTGAAAACCATTCCTGGTGACTACCTCTTGAAGCTCATCACGAGAATGCCAAGAGTGTGCAAAGCAGTCATCAAAGCAAAAGTGGCCACTTTGAAGAACCTAGAATATAAGGCCGGGGTCACACTAGACCGTAATACGGACGAGTGCTATGCGATAAAAAATCGCATAGCACTCGGCCCAATGTTAATCTATGGTTCAGCTCCCATCATCCGATATTTTCTCCACCGTATTTCGGATCCGAGGGAACTCGCAGCAGGCTGCGATTGTCAGCGTATCTCGGCCGAGACTCGCCAATGCAAGTCTATGGGTGCGAGAAAAAATCGGATTACACACGGACCATGCGTGTGCATTGCGAGAAATACGCAGCGGTGTTCTATAGAAAAGCCGGTAATTCAATTGCCGGCTTTGCATTTCTCCTTCACAAACCCGACAGGATATGAGACATGGTTTACATACAGTAAACCATGTCATATCCCCCTTTTTTTTGCATATTCCACACTACTAATGTTAGTAGTGTGTATGTGCAAAATTTGGCCGCTGTAGCTGCTAAAATAAAGGGTTAAATGGCGGAAAAAATTGGCGTGGGCTCCCGCGCAATTTTCTCCGCCAGAATGGTAAAGCCAGTGACTGAGGGCAGATATTAATAGCCAGGAGAGGGTCCATGGTTATTGGCTCCCCCGTGGCTAAAAACATCTGCCCCCAGCCACCCCAGAAAAGGCACATCTGGAAGATGCGCCCATTCTGGCACTTGGCCACTCTCTTCCCACTCCCTGTAGCGGTAGGCTATGGGGTAATGAAGGGTTAATGCCACCTTGCTATTGGAAGGTGACATTAAGCCAGATTAATAATGGAGAGGCGTCAATTATGTCACCTATCCATTATTAATCCAATTGTTTGAAAGGGTTAAAAAACACACACACACATGATTTAAAAGTATTTTAATGAAATAAACACAGCGGTTGTTTTAATAATTTATTGCTCTCTCAATCCATTTTCAGACCCTCGCTTGGCAAAACAATAAACACACAATATACATACCCTCTCTGATGTCCTATCACGTCCCACGAGGTAATCCATCTGGAGGGGTTAACTAATATTACAGGCACGAGCTGCGATAAACCACTCGCTCGTGCCTGTAATCCCCGGGTGCTGAAAGGCCAAATTTTGCACATACACACTACTAACATTAGTAGTGTAGAATATGCAAAAAAAGGGGGATATGAGATGGTTTACTGTATGTAAACAATGTCTCATATCCTGTCGGGTTTGTGAAGGAGAAATGCAAAGCCGGCAATTGAATTACCGGCTTTTCACAGATATCGCGCTGAATGAAATATAAATACAGAATATATATATATATATGTGTCTCAATGACATATATATATATATATATATATATATATATATACTGTATATATGTTTTCCCGAACATTTGAGCACATAAATCCATTAGATGTCGGTTTTGCAAGCTTGCGAGAAAATCTCGGCATACGGATGCCATACGGATGGATGTCACACGGATCATTTGATGCGAGGAAATCGCATCCTCGCACTGCACACGGATCACTGTTTTTGAAACATTTGTGCGATTCTCGGCCGTGAAAAACGGACCGTTTTTTTATACGTTAAGTGTGTCCCCGGCCTAAGACATATTTTCAGTTCTTTCACACTTTTTTGTTAAGTATATAATTCCACGTGTTAATTCATAGTTTTCATGCCTTCAGTGTGAATTTACAATTTTCATAGTCATGAAAATACAGAAAAATCTTTAAATGAGAAGGTGTGTCCAAACTTTTGCTCTGTACTGTACAATATACAAAAAAGGTTGCACTCTATCATGCTAAAGCATGTCAATGTGGAATATGTGAAGTTTGAATAGCAATATGGCTTTGGAGTATTAGGAAAAAATATGAGATGGTTAGCATAAAATTTGGCCAAATATTATCTGCCCATCAACAGTCATCAAGGTGGTCTCAGTCTGATGGGTCCCTGACCTGTGTGAATACCTCTCTAAAGCCGGAGTCACACACAACGTATAAAAATACGGTCTGTTTTTGATTTCCTGAAAAATTTTCCTGAACAGTGATCCGTATTCAATGCAAGGATGCGATTTTTTTCTCCAAAAATTATCCGTGTGTCATCCGTATGGCATCTGGCAAGATTTTCTCGCCGGCTTGCAAAATGGACATAAAATGTATCCTTGGCCTCAAATATTCGTAAAAACATATATACAGTCTATATATACAGTATGTATATCTACTATACAATTGTCTAAGGGGTACTTCCGTCTTTCTGTCTGCAACGTACGTCACAGAAATCCCGCGTCGCTGATTGGTCTCGCCAGCTGCTTGTCCTGGCTGCCGCGACCAATCAGCGACGGGCACAGTCCGGCCGAGAATTAGTCCCTCCCTAGTCCTGTCCAGTCAGTGCCCGGTGCCCGCTCCATACTCCCCTCCAGTGAGCGCTCACACAGGGTTAATGACAGCGTTAACAGACCGCGTTATGCCATGGGTAAAACACTCCGTTAACGCTGCTATTTGCTATTAACCCTGTGTGACCAACTTTTTACTATTAATGCTGCCTATGCAGCATCAATAGTAAAAAGATCTAATGTTAAAAATAATAATAAAAAAAAACCCTGCTATTGTCACCATCCGTCGTCCACCGAGGTGCGTGCAGCTGCCACCAGCTTCTGTTCCCAGAGATGCATTGCAAAATTACCGAGAAGACTTAGCGGTCTCACGAGACCACTACGTCATCTGGGTAATTTCACAATGCATCCTGGGAACGGAAGCTGGCGGCAGCCGTGCGCGCATCGACAGAGCTTCGCTGGACGACGGAGGGTGAGTATAGAACGATTTTTTATTTTAATTTTTTTTTTAACAGGGATATGGTGCCCACACTGCTAAATACTGCATGGGCTGTGTTATATAATGTGTGGCCTGCGTTATATACTACATGGCTGCTATATACTACGTGGGCAGTGTTGTATACTATGTGGGCTGTGTTATATACTGCCTGGGCTGTGTTATATACTACATGGCTGCTATATACTACATGGGCAGTGTTATATACTATGAGGGCTGTGTTATATACTGCCTGGGCTGTGTTATATACTACATGGTTGCTATATACTACGTGGCCAGTGTTATATACTATGTGGGCACTGTTATATACTGCGTGACCTGTGTTATGTACTGTTTGGGCTGTTATATACACTGCGTGGCTGCTATATACTACATGGGCAATGTTATATACTACGTGGGCAGTGTTATATACTACGTGGGAAATGTTATATACTGTTTGGGCTGTGTTATATACTGCGTGGCCACTGTTATATACTGCATGGCCTGTATTAACGCATCGGGTATTCTACAATATGTCGTGGCCTGTGCTATATACTATGTGGCTGCTATATACATACATACATATTCTAGAATACCCGATGCGTTAGAATCGGGCCACCATCTAGTATATATATATATATATATATATATATATATATATATATATAATCGTATTTACTCGAGTATAAGCCAATCCGAGTATAAGCCGACCCCTCTAATTTTGCAACAAAAAACTAGGAAAACTTATTGACTTGAGTATAAGCCTAGGGTGGAAAATGCAGCAGCTACCGTTAAATGTCAAAAATACAAATAGATACCAATAAAAGTAAAATTAATTGAGACATCAGGAGGTTAAGTGTTTTTGAATATCCATATTGAATCAGGAGCCCCATATAATGCTCCATACAGTTCATTATGGCCCCATAAGATGCTCCATATACAAATATGCCCCATATAATGTTCCATGCAGTTCTTTATGGCCCCATAAGATGCCCCATATAATGCTCTATGCAGTTCTTTATGGCCCCATAGATGCTCCATATAATGCTCCATGCAGTTCATTATGGCCCCATATAATGCTCCATGCAGTCATGGCCCCATAGATGCCCCATATAATGCTCCATGCAGTTATGGCCCCATAAAATGCTCCATGCAGTTATGGCCCCATAGATGCCCCATATAATGTTCCATACAGTTATGGCCCCGTAGATGCCCCATATAATGCTCCATGCAGTTATGGCCCCATAGATGCCCCATATAATGCTCCATGCAGTTATGGCCCCATATAATGCTCCATGCAGTTATGGCCCCATAGATGCCCCATATAATGCTCCATGCAGTTATGGCCCCATAGATGCCCCATATAATGCTCCATGCAGTTATGGCCCCATATAATGCTCCATGCAGTTATGGCCCCATAGATGCGCCATATAATGCTCCATGCAGTTATGGCCCCATAGACGCTCCATATAACATTGTGTCACATGTAATGCTGCTGCACTAAAAAAAAAAAATGACATACATTACTCACCTCTCATCGCTGCTCCTCAGCGTCCCGTCTCTCCGCACTGACTGTTCACAGCAGAGGGCGGCGCGCACAGTAATATGTCATCGCGCCCTCTGACCTGAACAGTCACAGCAAGAGGATGGGAAGACGGAGCTTCGGTGGAACGAGGGAAGGTAAATATACTCACCTACTCCTGGCGCTCCTGACGCGGCCCCTGCATGGTGTACGGCGTGGCAGCTTCTTCCTGTAGTGAGCGGTCACATGGTACCGCTCATTACAGTAATGAATATGCAGCTCCACCCCTATGGGCGTGGAGTCCATATTCATAACTTTAATGAGCGGTATCACGTGACCGCTGAAGAGGGGAAGAACTTGAAGCTGCAGCGCCGAACACTGTGGGACATGCGGGGACCGCGTCAGGAGCACCGGGAGTAGGTGAGTATTTGACAGGCGTCGCTCCCCCTCACCCGCCGACCATGACCCAAGTATAAGCCGAGAGGGGCACTTTCAGCCCATTTTTTTGGGCTGAAAATCTCGGCTTATACTCAAGTATATACGGTAGTCATTGAGACACACACACATATATATATATATATATATATATATATATATTTATTTATATTTCATATAGAGCTAGATAGCAGAAAAGCCGGTAATTCATTTGCCGGCTTTTGCTATCTCCTTCCCAAACCCGACAGGATATGAGACATGGTTTACATACAGTAAACCACTTCATATCCCTTATTTTTTACATATTCCTCACTACTAATGTAAGATGTGTCTGTGTGTCTGTGTCCTGTCGGGATTGGGAAGGAATTAGCAAAAGCCGGCAAATGAATTACCGGCTTTTCTGCTATCTAGCGCTATATGAAATATAAATATATGTATATATATGTGTCTCAATGACTATATATATATATATATATATGCAAAAAGAAAAAAAAAAAGAAAAAAAAAAAGAGCATGAACCGCACATCCCAAAATCATACGTTGATCTAAAGCCGCTAGGCAAAAATTTAAATACTGAACATGAGGTTTTCAGTTTAACATTCTGATCAGACTGTATGAAGCCCACTGCCCCTTCACGGCAAACCTCGTAGTGGGTCCTAACGCCCTAACGGAGCGGAGCCGTGCGGCGACCACCGCCGCAGCGGCCATGCACCAGCAGGGCGGACGGCCTGTTGCCCCACAGCACCCATGCTGCGAGACTGAGTCCCCAAGACTCCAGACCGCGCCGCCCCACCAGCACAAAGCCACAGCAACAATGGCCGCCACACAGCACCAGCACCAAAATGAAGGGAGCATTTCAACTCACCTTCCTCCAGCTCTTCAGTGAGAGCCAAAATGGGCTAGACCCCTTACTTTGCAGTCTCCTGCTAATTAAAATCACCTGAGCCAAATGGGAGGAGTGCTGGTCCAAAAAAAGAGACAAGTACATGCTATGTGCAAAAAGAAAAAAAAGAGCATGAACCGCACATCCCAAAATCATACGTTGATCTAAAGCCGCTAGGCAAAAATTTAAATACTGAACATGAGGTTTTCAGTTTAACATTCTGATCAGACTGTATGAAGCCCACTGCCCCTTCACGGCAAACCTCGTAGTGGGTCCTAACGCCCTAACGGAGCGGAGCCGTGCGGCGACCACCGCCGCAGCGGCCATGCACCAGCAGGGCGGACGGCCTGTTGCCCCACAGCACCCATGCTGCGAGACTGAGTCCCCAAGACTCCAGACCGCGCCGCCCCACCAGCACAAAGCCACAGCAACAATGGCCGCCACACAGCACCAGCACCAAAATGAAGGGAGCATTTCAACTCACCTTCCTCCAGCTCTTCAGTGAGAGCCAAAATGGGCTAGACCCCTTACTTTGCAGTCTCCTGCTAATTAAAATCACCTGAGCCAAATGGGAGGAGTGCTGGTCCAAAAAAAGAGACAAGTACATGCTATGTGCAAAAAGAAAAAAAAAGAGCATGAACCGCACATCCCAAAATCATACGTTGATCTAAAGCCGCTAGGCAAAAATTTAAATACTGAACATGAGGTTTTCAGTTTAACATTCTGATCAGACTGTATGAAGCCCACTGCCCCTTCACGGCAAACCTCGTAGTGGGTCCTAACGCCCTAACGGAGCGGAGCCGTGCGGCGACCACCGCCGCAGCGGCCATGCACCAGCAGGGCGGACGGCCTGTTGCCCCACAGCACCCATGCTGCGAGACTGAGTCCCCAAGACTCCAGACCGCGCCGCCCCACCAGCACAAAGCCACAGCAACAATGGCCGCCACACAGCACCAGCACCAAAATGAAGGGAGCATTTCAACTCACCTTCCTCCAGCTCTTCAGTGAGAGCCAAAATGGGCTAGACCCCTTACTTTGCAGTCTCCTGCTAATTAAAATCACCTGAGCCAAATGGGAGGAGTGCTGGTCCAAAAAAAGAGACAAGTACATGCTATGTGCAAAAAGAAAAAAAAGAGCATGAACCGCACATCCCAAAATCATACGTTGATCTAAAGCCGCTAGGCAAAAATTTAAATACTGAACATGAGGTTTTCAGTTTAACATTCTGATCAGACTGTATGAAGCCCACTGCCCCTTCACGGCAAACCTCGTAGTGGGTCCTAACGCCCTAACGGAGCGGAGCCGTGCGGCGACCACCGCCGCAGCGGCCATGCACCAGCAGGGCGGACGGCCTGTTGCCCCACAGCACCCATGCTGCGAGACTGAGTCCCCAAGACTCCAGACCGCGCCGCCCCACCAGCACAAAGCCACAGCAACAATGGCCGCCACACAGCACCAGCTGTGTGTTCTTTTTGCACATATATATATATATATATATATATATATATATATATATATTATATATATATACTGTATATATATATATATATATATATATATATATATATATATATATATATATATATATATATATATATATACACACACACCTATACTATGTGTAGACATTAATTTTATGTTCTATTCTAACCTGTCGGTGTGAGTTTACTGTACACCGCACTGAATTGCCGGCTTTTCTATAGAACACCGATGCGTATTTTTCGCAAGTCACACTGATGGTCCGTGTGTAATCCGATTTTTTCTCGCACCCATAGACTTGCATTGGCGATTCTCGGCCGAGATACGCCGACAATCGCAGCAGGCTGTGATTTCACTCGGATCCTGAATATGGCCGAGAAAACAACAGATAAGAGCTGCCCCATAGGTTAACATTGGGCCGAGTGCTATGCGATTTTTTATCGCATTGCACTCGTCCGTATTACGGTCTAGTGTGACTCCAGCCTAAGGCTGATGTCTGAATTCCTGGGTAAATGTGGACACCTGTCAGCAAAGCCTTCATTTATGGGTAAGTAGGGACCTGCTGTAATTAAAATCACCACCTGGTGGTGGGAGGAGTGCTTGGTCAGTATTAGCTACATACAAAAGACAAAAGGCTGACTGGCACATCCAGACTAGTGTGAATAGCTGCATACCAGGAGGAGCTATCTCCAGATACAATATACAAAAAAGGTTACACTCTATCATGCTAAAGCATGTCAATGTGGAATATGTGAAATTTGAATAGCAATACGGCTCCGCCGTCCACCAGATGGTGATTTTAATTACAGCAGGTCAATACTTACCCATAAATGCAGGCATTGCTGACAGAGGTGTCCACATTCACCAAGGAATTCAGACATCAGCCTTAGAGAGGTATTCACACAGGTCAGGGACCCATCAGACTGAGACCACCTTGACGACAGGTGATAGGCAGATAATATTTGGCCAAATTTTATTCTAAACATCTCATATTTTTTCCTAATACTCCAAAGCCATATTGCTATTCAAATTTCACATATTCCACATTGACATGCTTTAGCATGATAGAATGCAACCTTTTTTGTATATTCAAAGAAGATGTGGCATAATGGATAATGGGCATGAATATCCTGAGACAATTGGAACAACTTATGTTCACTACAGTAAACGGGGGCCTGGCTACTGGGAACAGGTCACTGCCCACAAACCCACCCAGAAAGCATTCCAATGGCTGATCTGTGTCTATGGGACACAGAAGAAGGTCCTGGTACACCAGTCTGTGGGAGTTATCCAAGTGTCGGGAAGGGTTTCTCTTAATCTCCCTCCTTGTTAGGAGACTAATCTGCCACTGCCTGTGGGAACTGTCCGCAACCTTGAAAGTATGGAGGTGGTCATCAAACCAGTGGGCATAGGAGAGGTAGGCTAGAATGCCCTGGAAGCCCGTACATTAGCAGTGGTCCATAATGGACGAGTACCCATCAGAGCTGTGAAATTGAGACATAGAGAAGTCTCCTTAATGCCAGGAGTCGAACTGACTTGTGTGTACCTACATCGGGGTAAAACGCTGAGTCAGAAAGAAGTGACCCTAGCACCGGTAGAAGATGCCGTCTGGACCCTGGCAGTCACTGCTGAAATGGAAGAGACCCCAACTACAGAAAGGATTGAGTGAGCCCAAATGGGGGCGCATGTGAAGACTCTTGATCCGGATCATACACAAACAGTTGATGCAATGCTGTGGGAGAATCAAGCCTCATTTTCCCTCCACACCCATGACTTTGGCTGCACAGACACCATTACCCATGAGATACTGACGGGGGATACTTCTCTGATTGGAGAAAGAGAATGACAGATACATCCCAAGCTATATCAGGAGGTGAAGACAATGTTGAAACAGATGATGGACTCGGGAGTTGTGTTGAGTAGCCAAAATCCATAGGAAGCCCCAGTGGTACTTTTCAATAAGGACGGAACTATTAGATTTTTAGTGGATTACCGGTGGTTGAATGTGTGCATAGTGCGAGACTCATACCCCCTGCCTCACATTGAGGAGTCCCTGACAGACCTATGGAAGGCTAAATGCTTCTACACTCTGGATCTAGCTAGCGAGTTCTGGCAGGTACCGGTAGCAGAAAAGGACAAGCAAAGATAATGTTCCTATTCCTGATAGGACTGTTTGAAAGTAACAGAATGTCATTAGGACTATTCACTCTACAGGGTATATTCCAGATCCCGATGGATAAGTGCCTGGGCGACCTGATCTTTAAAGCCATTCTGATATACCTGGATCATATCATTGTATATTTCAGTACATTTCAAGAACACCTGAACAGACCCAGGAATGTACTCGGGCGATTGCGGGCCAACAACTTGAAGGTAAAGCCAAAAAAGTGTCATTTTTTCAAGAAAGAGATTGAGAACCTGGGCCCTAAGAAGTCTCAGGACTGAGTTCTGCCTTCTCAAGACAAAGTAGCTGCAATACAGCAATGGCCAGCACCCAGAACCCTGTGAGAGTTGAAAGCCTTCCTTGGATTGGCAGGGTACTATCGGCGGTTCATCAAGGACTATGCAAAATTAGTGGGTCTTCTAAACAAGATGGTAAGGGGGATGGCTGGGTTACCCAAGAATCGAATCATAACCTGGGAACAGTAACAAGAGGAGGTCTTCCAGGCCCTGAAAGAAGCCAGACATCGGGCACCATCTTGGATTATGCAGACTTTGATAAACCGTTCCTCTTATAAACTTACAGCAGTCTCTATGGACTCGGGGCAGTCCTTTTGAAGGTCCAAGATGGTCACAAAAGGGTTATTGCCTATGCCAGTAGACCCATATGGGATGCAGAATGAAATCTACACCACTACATAAACATTTGTCCGAAACTCCTTGCCCTGGTGTGAGCCATGATGGCGAAGTTTCCAGAATACCTCACAGAGGCAAAGATCCTTGTGGGGACTGACAATACACTGGCCCATCAGGTCACTGCCAAGCAGGGAGTACTGGAGCCGCACTGGGTAGCTCGACTTGCAAACAATGACTTCTTAATCCGCTGCTGTTCCACCATGGAGAACACCAACACTGCTGGCCTGCTAAGGGGAACCTTTGAAAGTCTGGAAATGGACTTTGATGAACACCTGAAAAAAGAGAAACTCCGGACTTCTGCTCTTTACGCAAAACATTAGGGAGAACTTAGAAAGAATGGGGGGAGCACAAGATGAAGATGTGGGGCGGAAGCAAATGAAAGGCTGGCTATCCCAGAGAAAGATACCCAACAAAGAAGAATAGGCTGACCTAAATGTTGAAATGAAGTCCATGCTGCGCCAGTGGGACAGGTTGAAAATCCAAGGAGCCGTTCTATACGACAAGAGGTAACAGACTGCTGACTTAGAGGCAAGGTGCAAGTAGTAATCCCTGGAAGCGTGGCATAAGAAATTGCCAAAGAAGCTTAGGAGTTCGGAGCCCACTTTAGGCCGGTTAAGACCTACCAGTGGCTGCAGCTTTATGTATATTGCCCACGGCAGGATGTCACTGTTGAAGAAGTTTGTCAATAGTGCAGAGTGCGTGACCTCACCTAAAGCATGGAGCAGAGGGCACCCATACAAACCATACAGACCAAGGAACCGATTGAAGTGTTAATGATAGACTACCTCCTCATGGGACAATCAACTAGAGCTCCACAGTACTGCCTGGTCATGACTGACACCTTCTTCGAGGTGGCAGTGGTCACTCAACTTGGGACCGGACAGTTGAGTCCGCTGTATAGAACATCTGTCAAGATTTCATCAGGGTCCACGGGTGTCCGAAGGTGATTCACTCAGACCAGGAAGCATGTTTTGACGGTAAAGTAATGGAGGAACTGCACCATCTATATGGCATTGACAGGTCTAGAAAAACCCCATACTATCCTCAAGGGAATGAGACATGCAAGTGCTTTAACTGGAATGAAATGTTAAGAACATTAGAGTAAGGTAAGAAAGCACATTGGCCTGACTACTTAGCTCAGTTGGTCTGGACCTATAACAATTGGGTTCACACTATCACAGGTTATACCCTGTACATGCTACTGCTCAGTAGAAACAGCCGAGAAATCGTTGAATCTGGAACAGTCAGAGGATTTAATCAAACGATCTACCACCTCATGGGCGAAAGAATACGGTTGACGGCTCCAGACCATGTGCCGGTTAGCAGGCCAGCTGTTGCAAGAGAAGTCAATTTCTGCTCCAGCCTGGAGATCGGGTGCTGGTGCGGGAAAAATGTCCCAGAGGTAAGCAGAGTGACCATTGGGAGGTGCAACCATACAAAGTGATCAAAAAAGTGTACCCAACGGCCCGGCTTATGAAGTACAGATTGAAAATGAGGAGTCTGCCTCAAGAACTCTACACAAAAATATGTTACAGCCATGCCAGTCTGAAGATCTTACACCTGCCACGAGGGGAGCTCCACCTGTGCCTTTATCAGGACTGACTTTCCCTGACAGATTACGCAGGACATACTTTAGCATGAAAAGTTTACTTATATATACTGTATGTACAGCTGCTTGCTATAGTGTACCCACCGCCCCAACGCACGTTTCATTTAAAGCTTCATTAGGAGGCCTGATGCAAGTACACTTTTAATAGCAAAGTCTCTCCTGGTTAAACTTATTGGGGAAGATTAACCCTAAGTACTCTATTACTTCAGGATTGATGTCTCAACTGTCTATGTATTTTTTATTAATACTTTGTATTTATTTTTTAATTAACGTTTGTGTGGTGCAATCCCCATTAGGAAATATGCTCCACTATTGTTAATGCCATCCAGTGCACATCTTGCCACATGTATGCAATCCTTGATCAGCCGGTCGAGGGTGCATACTGCTGTGCGAGATGTGAGCACGTTGTGCATTTGGAAACCCAGATTATGGATCTAAATGTGCAGCTGGCAACACAGATCCATAGACAATATGGAGAGGAGTCTTCTGCTCACTGAGCAGACGCTCAATGGGATAGATGAGGGGGGGATGGTAGGATGGAGCTGCAGGACAATGGAGTAGCAAGCTGGGTGACAGTTAGAAAGCAGGGTAGAGGGAAGAGTGCCAGGGAGGCTAGTCCTGATCTGGCACATCCCAATAAGTTTGCTAAGGCTAAGTTCACATTAGCGTTGTGCGACGCAGCGTCGGGCGCCGCTGCGTCGCCGCATGCGTCATGCGCCCCTATATTTAACATGGGGGCGCATGGACATGCGTTGTGCTGCATTTTTGACACATGCGTTTTTTGGGGCGCACGCGTCAGGGCGCACAGGACGCAGCAAGTTGCATTTTTTTTGCGTCCAACTTTCGGCAAAAAAGGACGCATGCGTCGCAAAACGCAGCGTTTTAGCGTGCGTTTTGTTGCGTTTTTGTGTGCGTTGTGCGTTGCGTCGCCGACGCTGCGTCGCACAACGCAAATGTGAACGTAGCCTAAGTTGGCAGATGAGGGGGGTGCCAGTACAGGGGTAGCACTGCTGCAGCCAGGCATATCCTCTGAAAGTTGGAGGAGTGACTGCTCCAGTAAGGAGGCAAATATGAGAGCAGGGCAGGCCAGACAGGTGCTGGTAGTGGGGGACTTAATTATTAGGGGAACAGATAGGGCAATCTGTCACAAAGACAGGGATCGTCGAACGGTGTGCTGCCTACATGGCGCTCGAGTCTGACACATCGCTGATTGGGTGGACAGATTACTGGGAGGGGCTGGTGAGGACCCAGCGGCACTTTGGCACAAATGACAAAGTTAGAGGTAGGTGGAAGGTCCTTAAAGATGATTTCAGGGAATTAGGCTGCAAGCTGAAAGCAAGGACCTCCAACGTGGTATTTTCCGAAATACTGCCTGTACCACGTGTCACGCCAGAGAGGCAACGGGAGATTAGGGAGGTTAATAAGTGGCTCAACAATTGGTGTAGGAAGGAGGGGTTTGGGTTCCTGCAGAACTGGGCCAACTTCTCAGTTGGCTACAGGCTCTACACTAGGGTCGGGCTGCACCTCAATGGGGAAGGTGCAGCTGTGCTGGGGGAGAAAATGGTTAGAAGGTTGGAGGAGTGTTTAAACTAGGGAATCGGGGGAGGGTATTCAATTTATAGGAGGGGAAGATAGTGCAGATAGAGACCTGGGCACAAATAAGGAAGTTGGGGGTGGCGGTGGCATGTGGGGTGGGGTTAGAACAGTTAATAATTTAAGAAAGAATAGAGGTACAGAGAGTAACATCAAGTGCATGTATACTAATGCCAGAAGCCTCGCCAACAAAATGGATGAATTAGAACTAATGTTGTTGGAGCATAATTATGACATGGTGGGGATATCTGAAACATGGCTGGATGAGAGCCATGACTGGGCTGTTAACTTGCAGGGCTATAGCCTGTTCAGAAATAACCGTACAGATAAGCGAGGGGGTGGGGTGTGTCTATATGTAAAATCGTCCTTAAAACCCATCCTGCGTGATAATATAGGTGAATTTAATGAAAATGTAGAGTCCCTGTGGGTGGAGATAAGGGGAGGGGGAAAAAATAAATTACTGATAGGGGTTTGTTATAAATCTCCAAAAATAATGGAAGCAATGGAGAATATCCTTGTGAAGCAAATAGATGAAGCTGCGACTCATGGAGAAGTCATTATTATGGGGGACTTTAACTACCCTGAAATAGATTGGGGAACAGAAACCTGCAGTTCCAGCAAAGGTAATCAGTTTTTGACAACTATGAGAGACAATTACCTTTCCCAATTGATTCAGGACTAGTGTTGAGCATTCCGATACCGCAAGTATCGGGTATCGGAATTCCGATACCGAGTTCCGATGCTTTTGTGATATCGGAAATCGGAATAGGATCCATCTTCATGTAAAAAATAAAGAATTAAAATAAAAAATATGGATATACTCACCTCTCCGGCGGCCCCTGGACCTTACCGCTGTAACCGGCAGCCTTCGTTCCTAAGAATGAGGAGTTTAGGACCTTCGATGACGTCGCGGCTTGTGATTGGTCGCGTGAGCGGTCACATGAGCGGTCATGCGACCAATCAGAAGCCGCGACGTCAGCCGCGACGTCATCGAAGGTCCTAAACGCCTCACTCTTAGGAACGGAGGCTGCCGGTTAACAGCGGTAAGGTCCAGGGGCCGCCGGAGAGGTGAGTATATCCATATTTATTATTTTAATTCTTTATTTTTTACATTAATATGGATCCCAGGGCCTGAAGGAGAGTTTCCTCTCCTTCAGACCCTGGGAACCATCCAGGATACCTTTCGATACTTGAGTCCCATTGACTTGTATTGGTATCGTTTATCGGTATCGGCGATATCCAATATTTTTCGGGTATCGGCCGATACTATCCGATACCGATACTTTCAAGTATCGGAAGGTATCGCTCAACACTATTCAGGACCCAACAAGGAGGGGAGCACTGCTAGACCTAATATTAACCAACAGGCCAGACCGCATAGCAAATATAACGGTTGGGGGTCACTTGGGGAATAGTGATCACAAAATAATAAGTTTTCATGTATCCTTTAATAAGATGTGTAATAGAGGGGTTACAAGGACGCTAAACTTCAGGAGGGCAAATTTCCAACGGATGAGAGAGGATCTTGGTGCAATTAACTGGGACGATATCCTGAGACATAAAAATACACAAAGAAAATGGGAGACGTTTATTAGCATCCTGGATAGGACCTGTGCACAGTATATACCGTATGGGAATAAACATATTAGAAATAGGAGGAAACCAATATGGCTAAATAGAGCTGTAAGGGGCGCTATAAGCGACAAAAAGAAAACATTTAGAGAATTAAAGGAAGTAGGTAGTGAGGAGGCATTAAATAAATACAGAAAATTAAATAGATTCTGTAAAAAGCAAATCAAGACAGCAAAAATTGAGACAGAGAGACTCATTGCCAGAGAGAGTAAAAATAAACCCAAATATTCTTTAACTACGTAAATAGTAAGAAACTAAAAAATGATAGTGTTGGCCCCCTTAAAAATAGTCTGGGTGAAATGGTGGATGAGGAAAAAGCCAATATGCTAAATGACTTTTTTTTCATCAGTATTTACAAAAGAAAATCCCATGGCAGATAAAATGACTAGTGATAAAAATTCCCCATTAAATGTCACCTGCTTAACCCAGCAGGAAGTACGGCGGCATCTAAAAATCACTAAAATTGACAAATCTCCGGGCCCGGATGGGATACACCCCCGAGTACTGCAGGAATTAAGTACAGTCATTGATAGACCATTATTTTTAATCTTTAAAGACTCCATAATAACAGGGTCTGTACCACAGGACTGGCGTATAGCAAATGTGGTGCCAATATTCAAAAAGGGGACAAAAACTGAACTCGGTAATTATAGGCCAGTAAGCTTAACCTCTACTGTGGGTTAAATCCTGGAGGGCATTTTAAGGGATGCTATACTGGAGTATCTGAAGAGGAATAACCTCATGACCCAGTATCAGCATGGGTTTACTAGGGACTGTTCATGTCAGACTAATCTGATCAGCTTCTATGAAGAGGTAAGTTCCGGACTGGACCAAGGGAACCCAGTGGATGTAGTGTATATGGACTTTTCAAAAGCTTTTGATACGGTGCCACACAAAAGGTTGTTACATAAAATGAGAATAATGGGGATAGGGGAAAATATGTGTAAGTGGATTGAGAGCTGGCTCAGGGATAGGAAACAAAGGGTGGTTATTAATGGAGCACACTCGGACTGGGTCGCAGTTAGCAGTGGGGTACCACAGGGGTCAGTATTGGGCCCTCTTCTTTTTAACATATTTATTAATGACCTTGTAGGGGGCATTCAGAGTAGAATTTCAATATTTGCAGATGACACTAAACTCTGCAGGGTAATCAATACAGGGGAGGACAATTTTATATTACAGGATGATTTATGTAAACTAGAAGCTTGGGCTGATAAATGGCAAATGAGCTTTAATGGGGATAAATGTAAGGCCATGCACTTGGGTAGAAGTAATAAGATGTATAACTATGTGCTTAATTCTAAAACTCTGGGTAAAACCGTCAATGAAAAAGACCTCGGTGTATGGGTGGAAGACAAACTCATTTTCAGTGGCCAGTGTCAGGCAGCTGCTACAAAGGCAAATAAAATAATGGGATGCAGTAAAAGAGGCATAGATGCTCATGAGGAGAACATAATTTTACCTCTATATAAGTCACTAGTTCGACCACACTTAGAATACTGTGCACAGTTCTGGTCTCCGGTGTATAAGAAAGACATAGCTGAACTAGAGCGGGTACAGAGAAGAGCGACCAAGGTTATTAGAGGACTGGGGGGTCTGCAATACCAAGATAGGTTATTACACTTGGGGCTATTTAGTTTGGAAAAATGAAGACTAAGGGGTGATCTTATTTTAATGTATAAATATATGAGTGTTATGGTTACCCCAATGACCAGGGGAATAAAAATACAAAACGGACTAGCTCTCGGGTGATGGAAACTAAGGTCGACCGTGACCTGAACCTGACCCAACACTTACAGTAGCCGGGGGATGTACCTACGATGCCCTAGACACCACGCGCCAGCCGGAGATCTAACTACCCCTATAAGAGGAATATACAGGCCTGCCTTACCTCCAGTGAGGAACCCCAAAAGATGATAGTAGGCCCCCACAGATATTGACGGTGAGTTCAGAGGAAATGACATACGTAGGATGAACAGCAGATTTAGCACAGTGAGGTCCGCTTACTAGATAGCAGAAGGACAGGAAAGTGTTACTTCACGGTCGACCTAAAAATCACTATTCAAAAACACCATCCAGAAATTACTTTAAACTCCAGTGACAACTCATGCCACTGGAGTAGTAATTTTCTGTCCACAAGAGCTTCCAGCACTGAAGAGTCACATTGCAGATAGCTGGACAAAAATAGCAAAAACAAGAAACAAAATTCAACTTAGCTGAACTGGAACTTGAGGCAGGTGAATGCAACAGAATGCTACTAGCACATTGTTGGCCGGCATGTGACTAACAGCCAAGCAGCCTTAAATAGGACACTCCCCAAGAGGGTGGCGACAGGTAATCAGAGATGGAGGAAGGCACATAAGAGACACTACCATAACAGACCACCGGGGGAGCCCACAAACCGAATTCACAACAGTACCCCCCCCTTAAGGAGGGGGCACCGAACCCTCACCAGAACCACCAGGGCGACCTGGATGAGCACTATGAAATGCACGAACCAAATCGGGAGCATGAACATCGGATGCTGTCACCCAAGAATTATCCTCCTGGCCATAACCTTTCCACTTAACCAGATACTGAAGTTTCCGTCTGGAAACACGGGAGTCCAAGATCTTTTCCACCACATACTCCAATTCACCCTCAACCAACACAGGAGCAGGTGGATCAGCAGAAGGAACAACCGGTACCTCATACCTCCGCAATAATGACCGATGGAAAACATTATGGATATTAAAAGATGCTGGGAGGTCCAAACGAAAGGACACAGGATTAAGAACCTCCAGAATCCTATAAGGGCCGATAAACCGAGGCTTAAACTTAGGAGACGAGACCTTCATAGGAACAAATCGAGAAGACAGCCACACCAGGTCCCCAACACAAAGACGAGGACCAATACGCCGATGACGATTAGTGAACTGTTGAGTCTTCTCCTGGGACAACTTCAGATTGTCCACAACCTGTCCCCAAATCTGATGCATCCTATCAACCACAGCATCCACTCCAGGGCAATCCGAAGACTCCAATTGACCGGACGAAAACCGAGGGTGAAACCCTGAATTACAAAAAAATGGAGAAACCAAAGTGGCAGAACTAGCCCGATTGTTAAGGGCAAACTCTGCCAATGGCAAAAAGTCAAGCCAATCATCCTGATCAGCGGACACAAAACACCTCAAGTAAGTCTCCAAGGTCTGATTAGTACGCTCAGTCTGGCCATTAGTCTGAGGATGGAATGCAGACGAAAAAGACAAATCGATACCCATCCTGGCACAGAACGTCCGCCAAAATCTAGACACAAACTGAGTACCCCTGTCAGACACTATATTCTCAGGAATACCATGCAAACGCACCACATTCTGAAAAAATAGAGGAACCAACTCAGAGGAGGAGGGCAATTTGGGTAAAGGTACCAAATGAACCATCTTGGAAAAACGGTCACAAATCACCCAGATGACAGACATCCTACGAGAAACCGGAAGGTCAGAAATAAAGTCCATAGAGATGTGCGTCCAAGGCCTCTTAGGAATAGGCAAGGGCAACAACAACCCACTGGCCCTAGAACAGCAGGGCTTGGCCCGAGCACAAACATCACAAGACTGCACAAACATGCGCACATCTCGAGACAAAGAAGGCCACCAGAAGGACCTAGACACCAAATCCCTGGTGCCAAAAATTCCAGGATGACCTGTCAACGCGGAAGAATGAACCTCCGAGATAACTCTACTGGTCCAATCATCAGGGACAAACAGTCTACCAGGCGGACAGCGATCAGGCCTATCCACCTGAAACTCCTGCAAAGAACGCCGCAGGTCTGGGGAGACAGCTGACAATATCACCCCATCCTTCAGGATGCCGGTAGGTTCGGAATCACCAGGCGAGTCAGGCTCAAAACTCCTAGAGAGGGCATCCGCCTTCACATTCTTGGACCCAGGCAGATATGACACCACAAAGTTAAATCGGGAGAAAAACAACGACCAGCGCGCCTGTCTAGGATTCAGACGCCTGGCCGACTCAAGATAAATTAGATTCTTGTGGTCAGTGAGGACCACCACCTGGTGTCTAGCACCCTCAAGCCAATGACGCCACTCCTCAAACGCCCACTTCATGGCCAGAAGTTCCCGATTTCCCACATCATAATTTCGCTCAGCGGGCGAAAACTTTCGGGAGAAAAACGCACATGGTCTCATTACTGAGCAGTCAGGATCTTTCTGCGACAAAACTGCACCTGCTCCGATCTCCGAAGCATCCACCTCAACCTGGAACGGAAGTAACACATCAGGTTGGCGCAACACAGGAGCGGAAGAAAAGCGGCGCTTAAGCTCTTGAAAGGCCTCCACAGCCGCAGAGGACCAATTAGCAACATCAGCACCCTTTTTGGTCAAATCAGTCAAAGGTTTAGCAATGGCAGAAAAACCCGCTATAAATCGGCGATAGAAATTAGCAAAACCCAAGAACTTTTGCAGACTCTTCAAAGAAGTAGGTTGCATCCAATCACAAATAGCCTGGACCTTGACAGGGTCCATCTCCATAGATGAAGGGGAAAAAATATATCCCAAAAAGGAAATTCTCTGAACTCCAAAACTACACTTTGAGCCCTTTACAAAAAGAGAATTAGCTCGCAAAACCTGAAAAACTCTCCTGACCTGTTGAACGTGAGATTCCCAGTCCTCCGAAAAAACAAGAATATCATCCAAATACACAATCATAAACTTATCCAGATATTCACGGAAAATATCGTGCATAAAGGACTGAAAAACGGAAGGGGCATTTGCGAGACCGAAAGGCATTACCAAATACTCAAAATGGCCTTCAGGCGTATTAAATGCGGTCTTCCACTCATCCCCCTGCTTAATCCGCACCAAATTATACGCACCACGTAGATCGATCTTAGTGAACCACTTAGCCCCCTTTATACGAGCAAACAGATCAGTCAGTAAAGGTAACGGGTACTGGTATTTAACTGTAATCTTATTCAAAAGTCGATAGTCGATACAAGGTCTCAATGAACCATCCTTTTTACCTACAAAGAAAAATCCTGCCCCTAGTGGAGACAACGAGGGGCGAATATGACCCTTTTCCAAGGATTCTCTGATATACTCCCGCATAGCAGTATGTTCAGGTACAGACAAATTAAACAAGCGACCCTTAGGAAACTTACTACCGGGGATCAATTCAATAGCGCAGTCACACTCTCTGTGAGGAGGGAGAGAATCAACTTTAGGCTCTTGAAAGACATCATAAAAATCTGACAGAAATGCTGGGATCTCAGAGGGAGTAGATGAAGAAATAGGAACCAAAGGTGCATCCCCATGAATGCCCCGACATCCCCAGCTCAACACAGACATAGATTTCCAGTCCAAGACGGGATTATGAATCTGTAACCATGGTAATCCAAGCACTAAGACATCATGTAGGTTATATAATACAAGGAAACGAATAATCTCCTGATGGTCTGGGGTAAGACGCATAGTCACTTGTGTCCAATATTGTGGTTTATTGCTAGCCAAAGGTGTAGAATCAATACCCTTCAGGGGAATAGAAACTTCCAACGGCTCCAAATCAAACCCACAACGCTTGGCAAAGGACCAATCCATGAGACTCAGAGCGGCGCCAGAATCCACATAAGCATTCACAGTCACAGATGATAAGGTACAAATCAATGTCACGGACAAAAGAAATTTTGACTGCAAGGTACCTGTAGAAAAAGATTTATCAACTTTTTTATCAACCTTATTTATACGTTTAGAGCATGCTGATATAACATGAGCTGAATCTCCACAGTAGAAGCACAATCCATTTTTGCGCCTGTAATTTTGACGTTCGCCTCTAGACAAAACACGATCGCATTGCATATGCTCTAATGCCTTTTCAGAGGTCACCGCCAAATGGTGCACAGGTCTTTGCTCAGAAGACACCGCCATATGGTGCACAGGTTTTTGCTCAGAAGATACCGCCATATGGTGCACAGATTTTTCCTCAAAAGACCCCGCCATATGGTGCACAGATTTGCGCTCCCGCAAACGCCGATCAATCTGGATAGCCAATTTCATGGCATCATTCAGACCTGTAGGCACAGGGAACCCCACCATGACATCCTTCACGGCATCAGAGAGACCTTCTCTGAAATTAGCTGCTAAAGCGCACTCATTCCATCTAGTAAGCACCGACCATTTACGGAATTTCTGGCAGTATATCTCAGCTTCATCTTGCCCTTGGGAAAGAGCTATCAAGGCTTTCTCAGCCAAAATCTCCAAATTAGGTTCCTCATAAAGCAACCCCAAAGCCTGAAAAAACGCATCCACATTCAACAACGCAGGATCCCCTGGCGATAATGCAAATGCCCAACTTTGTGGGTCGCCGCGCAGTAGAGAGATAACAATTTTAACTTGTTGAGTCTGATCACCAGCAGAGTGAGATCTCAGAGACAAAAACAATTTGCAATTTTCTCTGAAACTCAAAAACCGGGATCTGTCTCTGGTAAAGTATTCAGGCAGAGGAATCTTAGGTTCAGACATTGGAGCACGTATAACAAAATCTTGTAGGTTCTGTACTCTTGTCGCAAGGTTATTCAAACCTGCAACTAAACTCTGTGGATCCATGTTTCAGATGGGTGTAACCCAAGCATTCAGAGGTTAAGAGGAGAGGAGAAAAAAAAAAAAAAAAGGCTGAAGACTGCAGTTTAAGCAAGGAATACAAATGATCAAACTAAGGTGCACTTTCAAACACAGAAAAAAAAAAAACCTTTTCTCCTCCTTCCTGCTTTAGTGCATATTTTAACACATAGATTTTTTATAGGCCGGCCAAACTGTTATGGTTACCCCAATGACCAGGGGAATAAAAATACAAAACGGACTAGCTCTCGGGTGATGGAAACTAAGGTCGACCGTGACCTGAACCTGACCCAACACTTACAGTAGCCGGGGGATGTACCTACGATGCCCTAGACACCACGCGCCAGCCGGAGATCTAACTACCCCTATAAGAGGAATATACAGGCCTGCCTTACCTCCAGTGAGGAACCCCAAAAGATGATAGTAGGCCCCCACAGATATTGACGGTGAGTTCAGAGGAAATGACATACGTAGGATGAACAGCAGATTTAGCACAGTGAGGTCCGCTTACTAGATAGCAGAAGGACAGGAAAGTGTTACTTCACGGTCGACCTAAAAATCACTATTCAAAAACACCATCCAGAAATTACTTTAAACTCCAGTGACAACTCATGCCACTGGAGTAGTAATTTTCTGTCCACAAGAGCTTCCAGCACTGAAGAGTCACATTGCAGATAGCTGGACAAAAATAGCAAAAACAAGAAACAAAATTCAACTTAGCTGAACTGGAACTTGAGGCAGGTGAATGCAACAGAATGCTACTAGCACATTGTTGGCCGGCATGTGACTAACAGCCAAGCAGCCTTAAATAGGAAACTCCCCTAGAGGGTGGCGACAGGTAATCAGAGATGGAGGAAGGCACATAAGAGACACTACCATAACAGACCACCGGGGGAGCCCACAAACCGAATTCACAACATATGAGGGGACAGTACAAAGACCTTTCTGATGATCTTTTTAATCATAGACCGGTGACAGGGACAAGGGGGCATCCTCTACGTCTGCAGGTAAAAAGGTTTAAGCATAATAACAGACGCGGATTCTTTACTGTAAGAGCAGTGAGACTATGGAACTCTCTGCCGTATCATGTTGTAATGAGTGATTCATTAATTAAATTTAAGAGGGGACTGGATACCTTTCTGGAAAAGTATAATGTTACAGGGTATATACACTAGATTCCTTGATAAGGCGTTGATCCAGGGAACTAGTCTGATTGCCGTATGTGGAGTCGGGAAGGAATTTTTTTCCCCAAGGTGGAGCTTACTCTTTTGCCACATGGGTTTTTTTTTGCCTTCCTCTGGATCAACATGTTAGGGCATGTTAGGTTAGGCTATGGGTTGAACTAGATGGACTTAAAGTCTTCCTTAAACCTTAATAACTATGTAACTATGTATGTAATACAAATTACTCAATGCAGATTGTGTTTAACAGCGTCTCCCTGCATGTTCTCTCAGCAGCCTCTATGATACTATCTGATTCACTTATTTATTTGTCCTTAATTATTCTAAATAAGATCTAATTTTTAAGGGCATATACTCTATGGTTGTTTGTTAACCTTCTCTTGCTTTCATACATATTATGTTAGTTTTTTTGCCCTATGTTTAAATTCTATATGGGTATCTTTTGATATGGACCAGAAACGGTGTCTGAACACTGACAAATGAATCAGCGGCTTTAAGGGAGAACAGTGCCCTGTTACAGCAGTATTGCCTACAAGTGTCAGAAAGAAAGGGTTGCACAGGTGAGGCGGTTTGTTTAAACTAATGACTAGTGGACATATGAACATAGCTATAGAATACAGAAATATCTCTGTAACTATCTGCCTAGTCATTTAAGCAGCATTTACATCAGTAGATAATTGGCGAACCAGTAATGTTCGTTCTCGAATTTCTGCAGTGTACACATGTCAGAGATCACCTGATGAATAATCAAACAGCATATTTTTTAAGTGATTGGATCATTTCTGGT
The DNA here is from genome assembly GCF_051348905.1 of Ranitomeya variabilis. Taxonomy (NCBI): domain Eukaryota; kingdom Metazoa; phylum Chordata; class Amphibia; order Anura; family Dendrobatidae; genus Ranitomeya; species Ranitomeya variabilis. The sequence continues at coordinate 165,760,964 of NC_135237.1, forward strand.
GGCAACAAGTCATTATCATTGGCAGCAAATTGCCCCATGTAAACGGGATGAGCTGCCGATAACTCGATACTGTATGGGGACAGAACGATTATATAAAAGTTTAGCATTTTGCCACCTTCATTGCTACTACACATGTGTAAACGAGTTGGTAAATGAGCACTAAATGTCTTGTATGTAGTCAATCTGTGCTCGTTAACAGGCCAAAAAGTCTTAATGCACCATTAATAATTTTAATCACTTAAGTGAATTAGCCCACAGTTTTTTCAGTTACCATGAAGCACAAAAACCCTGCTTCTCTATGCATATGAACAATAGATGAAGGGAGTGTGTGTGATAGAAATATATATATCATGTAGATCTCACTTGCATGTATACTCCTCTATAATCAAATATATACTTATATGCTCACAACTAATATATACATTATAATCAATGGTTTAAAATGGCTGACACAAACTGAACTGATATAAGCCTGATATAACCCAGACAGATCATATGGTGTTTTTCCATCTTAAAAACAGGAAATCGGGTCAGATGTCTGAGATAATGCCTAGAATCTAGCTGAATCTTGCTGAAACGGCAGACCAACAGTGTCAGGTGTCTCCACTTTGTCCTAGACAGAGAACTCGAGTTTAGTTGCTTGATCAGCAGTCATATGAGCATTAATCACAATATTCCATATATGTTTAGATAACCAATGACAGAGGAGCTAGACAATATGGTAATTAACTAACCACCCCTGACAACCCCTAACCACTCCTTTCTATGTGAAAATATAAAACTATGTATGTACAATAAAGTATCAGTATTGATGGAATGTTGTTCTGTCACAGTTGTGTACAGTCCATTCTTGATGAGCGCTCAAAATACTCAGTCTAATTGGGAGCGGCCACAGCACACACAGGGATATATTTATCCAACCCTAATATTTCCATAACAGAATGGCGCCCAACGGCTCGGATGAAACGCACGGGATCCTTCTGACTGGAGATACGGAAGTTGTAGCGTGGCCTGGCACAGGGGCAGGAGACTGCGCAGCTCCATAAGTAAGGTAAGAAAATGGTATCATCTTACCTGAAAGTCCCCTGTGCCCAGTCCTTGTCTATGCCTCTTGCCAGTCAGATGTGGTCACAAATTCCCAGGTAGTGTAAAAAATCCGTAGCCACGAATCCACCCTGGGAGGTGTCTGCTGTGGACCGTGTATGTGTTTGTGTAAAATCCGAGAGAAGAAGGAAAAAGTGACTTTTGTTTGTGGTTGCTGAGAAACAGACCGCAGGAGGTCAAATCGCTGAGTAAGCTATCACAGATTCCCGTGCAAGAGGAAAGGAACAGGTAGTTCCGGAGCAGGTGGCTCCAGAATCCAGGCTCGGATGGTGATAGATTACAGGGGCTGCCACAGATTCCCGTAGTGCCGGCGATCCAGTCAGGACGTCCGGACCGGGGTGGTAGATTTCCCGCTTGTTGTGCTTCTCAAGCACTCAGGTGGCCCGGGCGCAGGTGCGTCCAGTGCGATTGGCAGTAGTCTGTTCCCAGCGCAGCCTGCATGTGTCACAGAATTTAAAAGGGCATCTCTCGGATTGTCTATCTGTCTGTTTGTGTCATGTACTATTGCCGCTTTAAGAAGCAGAAATAGTTCTCTTGTCCGAACTTCCTCTTTCTCCGTGCTGTTTAGCAGAGAGATATGCATTGTAAATCAATTTTTTTTTTTTTTTTTTTTTTTTCTTCTCTGACTGTTTTCACCTGCAATGCTGGGTATGTGTAGTTTTTTTTTGTGAAGAAGTGAAATTTAAATTGTATCTATCATTTTTTGATGTGACCTAAAGAGATTCTAAAGGAAAAAAAAAAAAAAAAAAAAAAAAGAGAAAAGCCGTTTTAATTTTTAATTTTTTTTACTCTCTTAAAGGGTCTTTCTTTTTGCGGCATTTTAAAGTTTTTTAATTAAGTTTTCCTCAATCTTCAATCTCTTTACCTTTTTATTTTTTATTTATTTTATTTTTGAAAAAAACATTTTTTCCTCTTGTATCAAAGTTTTGAGTTTTTGGTTGTGAACTAAGTTTTTGACGGTTTTTCTTATCGTTTTGAGTTTTTCTTAGTGTTTTATATACTCATTTTTAGAAGTTTTTTTAGTACTGTTTTCTTTTTTCATTTTTATGTGTTTTTCATTTTCATTTTTTGCTTTTGCCATGGGGAACAAAGTGGCCGAGCAACAGGAAAGTCTTTTTACTTCCTGATGAGAAAACAGCCCCTAGATAGTGACAGAATACGAAGGTGTTAAGTATGTGAAGATTTTTGGAAGGTATAAAGTACGTGAAATTCATTAGAATGGCAGACTTCAAGCTGCGGAGTGGCATGACGTAGAAAGGAAAATAAGGGAAGTTACAGTAGCTGATGTTAGATTGCTGAATACTAATACATGGTATGAAGTGGCAGCAGAGCTTACATCGTTTAGGTGGAACAGAAAGTTATGTGAGCAAATCAGGAAGTGATTTTTGTGGGTATGAGACGGGAGAATCTGCGCAGTCTGCTTTTAGCAGAATCCATGGTATAGGTAGTTATTTTTGCACAGTATGTGGTGCGCCCCGTCTCTCCCTACAGGGAGAAGGCATAATTGCTCCTCTCTATTATTCTTGTTGTTCTAATCTATCCTCTTTTTCCTCTGTCAGTCTTTTCTCTCCGCACTCTCTCTCTCTCTCTCTCTCTCTCTCTCCTTTCCTCTTCCTCCACATTTTTTCTCTTCTCTCTCTTCCCCTCTTTCTCCACTCCTCTCTTCTCCTCCATCTTCTCCTCCCTCCTTATCCACTCCCCCACCACATCTTTCTTCTCTCTCTCTCCACATTCTCTCTCCCCTCCTACTATTCCTTTGTCTCACTCCTCAACCCCTCCTCCTTCTTCTTCCTCTTTTTTTCCTCCGTGTTGCCGGCTGGGTCAACGCCCAATTCAAACAATATGGTGCTTACAGCACAAGGTGTCCCTGGCACAGTCCAGCCATTGCCAGTTGTGATATCGGGGAAAGAGGGTGAAAGCCCCCCCTACAGTGGGCAGCCCCAGACATATCAGGCAGCAGTCAGCTCAGCCCTGGGTGCAGAGGGGGGAGGAGTGATATCAGAACGAGCTCACTGACAGATCCTCCGTTACCTCATTTCACAGTCAACAATATTGTAACCCTTAAGGTTTTACATGAACTTTGATATCACTATGTATTGATAATGTACAGCTTCAGCACCGGTCAGAGCTGCCTACATCCACATTCACACCAACATGAAACTATAATCCTAATCCATCATAGCTTCAGGGGGGAGACATCCTCACATAAAAAAGCAACTTCTAAGTCCAAAATCAGTCAGTGTACGACCCCAGTACAAGCTATCACAACTATTCCTCTGATGAAGATGAAGAGGGAACATCATACATGCTGTCTAGTACTAGAAAAGAAACCCACAGGCACCAAGAATGCAGGGGCAGATAGAGGCACCACCATTACACTATGTGCACTGCACTTCAAGTCAGATGACAATCTTCCAGACCCAGGGATGCATCCCATGCCATTTTACCGAAGAATGTAGCAGAAGCAGTAAACATATGCAGCCAGCTGGAATGATCTCTGGGCCATGAATGAAAATAGAAGCAGGTGATGCACTCTGGCCAATCATGAAGGAACAATTCAAACTTCCAGCAGAATCAGACATACACGCTTGGAAGTCAGGGCCACAGCTAATTGAACAGCTCAGAGAGTGAGCCATGACATGAGCCAAGAAAAGACAGAGTCTGTAAAGAAGTTTCATTGCAGAGTAATGCAAGTATTCCAAGACTTGGGCTTCACCATTGATGACCAGATACACAGGCCTTTGTGCATGGACTGAGACAGCCAATCAGGAAACCACTGATAGTGGCTAGGCCTGAGAACAGGTCAATAGCAGTGGACTGACCCAGAAAAAAATGTTTTATGTGCGCCTAGGAGACTGTTCAATGCCAATTGTCACCAAAACTGCCGCTATTATAGCACCACAAAGAGCGTGAAGAAGGAGCGGGTGCCGTGCTGCTGAGAACACCAGAAGGGGAGCCAGAGGTGAAGACGCTACAAAGTGCCGATCGACACACCGGAAGAACCGCTGCAGACTCCAGAGAGGAGACACCGACCTCAATAAGGTTAGCAAAGGGGAGAAGCTATGTCAGACCAGGGGTAAGAAGTGATGGCAGATGCAGCCGCAGCCCCTGTAACGCCCCAAGACCTTGGGTTGGATGCAGCCGCCGGTCTCATGGCACCCCGGGCCTCGCCACGAATGCACCTGCAGGCCCCGTCTTACCACCGCAGCTTCAATCAGCAGGCCGGACCCCGCTGCCGCTACAGTACCCATCATGCCGTTGTCCACAGTAGCCAAAGGGATTGAGTCCCAACCAGGGGTGCAGAAGACAGCCCCTCTCATGGTGACCACTGACCTGAAAGCGCAACCACCCTACAAAGACAGAAAAAGTGTCAAGTGTTACATCTGTGGCAAGTTTGGCCATTTCCAGAACCAGTGCAAAGCACTCACGCCCCCGAAGAGACTGGACCCATGCAACCCAAGAGTTGGTCCAGAGAAACAGGTCAAGGAGGAAGTGCAGAAAGCAGTGAAGTACCCCATCCATAGGACAGAGGCAAGCAAGCCAGGTCTGCAAGACACTACGCTCCTGACATTTAAAACTTCATCTGCAAGACCAGTACCTCAAATTACCTTTAAAAGTGGATGGCGTTGTCAGATCCAAAGTGGTGCAGCCAGAAGTGTGATGACACCTGTGGAACTCGCTGATCCCACCTGCCTATCAGAATCCTCTGTGTCTCGCATGGGCATTGATGGTCAAGTCAGACATTCTCAGCTTACAAAGCCACTGAGCGTGTGCACTCAGCCAGGACACTCTATCCTGTCCCAGTTTGTGGTGTAAAGGACCTGCCACTCAACCTGCTGGGAGCGAACCTACTGCAGAAGCTGAAGGCAACCACAGTGTTCCAGGAAGATGGGACAGTGACACTTTCTTCATCCCTGACCCGAGAAGAGTCATGCTGGCGGCCCTACAAGAACATTAAACAATCGAGGCCTACCCAAGGAGGTACTGGATGTAGTACCAGAAAGTCTATGGTCTAAGGGACCCCAGCACGTGAGAAAACCTCAAGTTGCCCCAGTACGGGTGTCACTCAAGCCATGTACCCCGTACCCTCGTAAGGCCCAGGCCAGGCCTAGAGTCAAGCTGCCTCTGACCAACTGAAGGTCTACCTGGAAATAGGAATCATTGTTCCTCGCACATCGCCTTGCAATACCCCGCTTTTTCCCCGCCAAGAAAAAGACTGTAAAAGGAGAGCCAGCCAAGTTCAGAATGGTATATAACCTGAGAGCTGTGAATGACGCCACAGTGTTTGAAACTGCAATTATGCCGAATCCGCACACTCTGCTCTCAAATGTGCCTGCCACAGCAAAAGTGTTCACAGTGAACAACCTGGCTAATGTTTTCTTCAGTGTTCCCCCTCATCCGGAAGACCAGTTCCTGTTTGCCTTAATGCACCAGGGGGGACACCACACATGGACAGTGATGCCACAGTGGGCCCAGAACAGCCCTTCACAGTTCACCAAAGCAATGTCCACAGTTCTCACCAACTGAGTCACAGAACAAGCAGAAGTAACCCTGCTACAATACATGGACAATCTACTCCTTTGTGCAATTGACTTTGACACGTGTAAAGCCCATTCCTTGTATCTCCTACTCTACCTGGCGGAGCAGCACTGCAAGATCTCAAAGAACAAAGTCCAGTGGTGTCTGAAGCAAGTTACGTTCCAGAGACACTGTATTGCTCACCAGGCGAAACACCTGACAGATGACCGGAAGACCACAGTGGAGAAGATGGTCCCTCCGACAACTCCAAAGGTGCTACAGGCCTTCCTTGGTCTAGTTTCATATTGCAGAGCCTGGATCCCTGATGCTTCCGTCCTAATGCAGCCTCAGTGTGAATACGTCAGTGTGACCCCGTTCCTCCAGACAGATGTGGCCTTCAGTTCGTTCAAGAAGTTAAAAGGCTCTGTAGTCTCAGCGCCAGCACTAGGCCTATCCGACTACAAGAAGCCATTCCGTCTCTACTTGATGAGAAGAGAAGGCCTTGCTAATGGAGTCCTGACACAGCTTCAGGGGGGAAAGCAGAGACTTTCGGACTACTTTTCAGCTTGCCTGGATCCAGTTGCAAGGGGAGCCTCTTCCTCCCGCATGAGAGCAGCAGTTGCAGCACACGCCCTCCTGGACAGGACTACTGACATCAGTGGAAAAACCATTGGAAATCCTGGCTCCGCATGACATCTCGACAATCTTCAACCAAACCCAGCTAAAACATCTCTCCACCGCCAGGCATCTTCGCCTCCAGTACTCTCTACTCCTGCCCAACAATGCACCATCTCCAGATGCACAGTCCTCAATCCGCCCACTCTACTCCCACTCCCAAGGGGGGATACAGATACGGATCCTCAGATAAAAAGTCTGATCAAAATCTGCATGATACCTTCTGCAGGGATCTGAATTTGCTCCGGACGGATGACCATGATTGCTTCAGCATCATGCAACAGGAAACAGCAGGACTACCCAAGGTGGCAGAAGAGCCACTGACCAACCCAGAGTTGATCCTCTATGTGGATGGCTCCAGATTTGCAGATGATGAAGGAAGATTCCACACGGGAGGTGCAGCGACCAGCAATCAAGAGATCCTGTGGTCCAGAAGTCTGCCGCCCAGTCTGTCAGCCCAGGAAGCAGAACTGATAGCGCTGATGAAGGCCTACCAGATGGCAGAAGACAAGACTGAGAAAATGTATACCGATTCAAGGTACTTGCATGGCATAGCACACGACTTCGGACCCATCTGGGCTGCAAGGGACTTCATAACAGCCAGCGGAACAACCGTGAAGCATCAATGGAGCCATTAAGGACCTGCTGAACACACTTCAACTTCCAAAAGTGGTGACAATGCTAAAAGTCAAGGCGCATGGAAAACTGGACACAGTAGGGGCACGAGGCAACAACATGGCGGATATGGCAGCCAAAGAAACAGTCAAGGAAAGACAATATGGACAAGTGGAAGAGGTCGTAGAGCCGGACGGCTACTACAGGACGGCTGAAGACAGGAAACCTGACAAAATGACATCCTGGGATCTGCTCAAAAAAGTTGCAAGAGCAAGCCCCAAAGGACAAGATGGAATGCTGGATGCAGAAGTGAGCAACACATGAAGAAGGAAGGGTATACTAAATGGACTACAAACCCTGTTTACCCCGAAGCATGTACCCTATGGTGGTCCAGTGGGCACATGGGCCCACACACAGATTAAAGACACAGATGAATGATCCGATTGGTGCTTACTGGTTCACTCCAGAAATCTCCACCCTAACAGCCAAGTTCATAAACAGCTGTCTGACCTGTGGCAAATGCAACCCTGGAAGAATGAAGAAAGTTCCCACACATCAACTTGCCAGACCACTGTACCCCCTTCCAGAGGATCCAGATAGACCACATCCAGATGCCGCCAAGTGGAGGATTTGAATATGCCCTTGTGGTCGCGGACGTGTTCTCAGGATGGCCAGAAGCTTTCCCAGTGAGGAACCAGTCAGCAAAGACTACTGCAAAGAAGCTACTCTCAGAGACGAGATATGCAGCTATGGGGTCCCAGAAGTGATAGAGAGTGACCAGGGACCTGCATTCACAGCAAACCTCACATGAGAGATCTAGTCAGCAGTAGGGTCAGACTTAGGCCTACACACTCCCAATCACACTACTCAGTGTTAGGCACACTCCCAGAGGCCCAGAAAAGCTGTCACCATATGAAATTTTGTTTGTGTCTAGTCCCAGGTTAGGGGTATCCTTTCCCTTAGCAGCTGATTATGCAATATGATACTTTGTCTGCTTATGTAATTGAAATCACCAAGAAACTTGCTAACATCCATTCTCGAGTTTTTTTCTTCATTGCCAGATCCAGATTCAGTGTCCGGTATGCACTCCTAGAAGCCAGGAGACTGGGTGTTGGTGAAAAAGCTTGTAAGGAGAACACCACTCGATCCCAGATTTGATGATCCTGCTCAAGTGCTGCTGATGACACCAAACTCTGTGAAACTGGAGGGAAGACCCACTTGGATCCACTCATCGCATGGCAAGAAAGCTCCCCTACCAGAAGATGACACCCAAGCCAGAATGATGTCGTGGATGCCCTGCCTGACCGAAGAGATGACCTACCTGATAAAGACTGCACATCGCTCACTACACATGCTATTGACTAAGAGACTGATTGCAACGAACCCCCGTTAGGGACAGATCTCCTGACCGCCCATTTGCGAAAAGTCTGTATGGAGTGGGGCACAGGCGTTAGGCTTGTGTCAGTTCGCCAACAGCACAAAAGAGTTGCAGCGCTTTGGGACAGGAGGCTAGGATTAGGGCAAGTGATATCTAAGGGGGGCTTGTGATAGAAATATATATATCATGTAGATCTCACTTGCATGTATACTCCTCTATAATCAAATATATACTTATATGCTCACAACTAATATATACATTATAATCAATGGTTTAAAATGGCTGACACAAACTGAACTGATATAAGCCTGATATAACCCAGACAGATCATATGGTGTTTTTCCATCTTAAAAACAGGAAATCGGGTCAGATGTCTGAGATAATGCCTAGAATCTAGCTGAATCTTGCTGAAACGGCAGACCAACAGTGTCAGGTGTCTCCACTTTGTCCTAGACAGAGAACTCGAGTTCAGTTGCTTGATCAGCAGTCATATGAGCATTAATCACAATATTCCATATATGTTTAGATAACCAATGACAGAGGAGCTAGACAATATGGTAATTAACTAACCACCCCTGACAACCCCTAACCACTCCTTTCTATGTGAAAATATAAAACTATGTATGTACAATAAAGTATCAGTATTGATGGAATGTTGTTCTGTCACAGTTGTGTACAGTCCATTCTTGATGAGCACTCAAAATACTCAGTCTAATTGGGAGCGGCCACAGCACACACAGGGATATATTTATCCAACCCTAATATTTCCATAACATGTGTATATACAATATGACTGCCACTTGGCAAGTTTTTAAAAATAAAAAATAGACAGTTACAAGTTAAAAGAAGGAGCAAACACATTATTTCTCTATTTCTCTCTATAGATTGAAATATACATGATGAAACTAAATATGAGACATAAAGGTTATAAAGAATATGTACACTGGCGCCTAATCACCTGAAAGGGTAGAGTGGAGTGCTGCGGGAGCTGCAGGTGGTTACAACAGGTTCTGTGCCATACTCTGTTAAAAAGAACAACCAAGTAGTAAAAGATAATATGAACCACTGCGCTACCCAAGGTCAAAATACAAAAACTTACTTACTTGTTAAGAGGTCAGTTTTTGTATAAGAGCCACCTATTTCTTTAGGAGAGAGGTTGAACCTGATTGTAGTATTTTACTGAAAAGGATATCATAGAGTCAGTGAAATTGATATTATCAGGATCGTGCAGATGGATAATCACGGATATTGTATATATACACTTACTTATTGTGTGAGGCTATATGAGCTACACTTAAGGTATTCCTATGTGGGTTTTGATGCTTATCCTTCCACAGGTTTAAAGAATGATTCTGAAGGAAAATAGTAGAATATATATTAAATATTATAGAGCATTGATATCCTATCAGACCTCAACCTTGTGTTAATAATAATATCGATTCGGAACACTTACTGCTTACATTAAGCTCTGACGGCTGCACCTGGAGTGCTTGCTTGCCGCAGTCTGGTGAACCGATACTAATAAGGAGAGGGATAAGGTGGTAGTGTGAACAATCTGTCCTAGAACTTTTAGAACTAGCAGTACCAACGATATAGAATAAAACTATCCGTCACTCACCATATGCTTTCTGGAGTAAGCGCTGATCCTGATGTGAGTAGTATTATTTGTAGTGCTAATTCCGCTCGGCAATTGGTGGTACGGGCAGTGCCAGGGGTTACCTGAGGAGTCGCGTACTAGTAGGAGCGTGGGAGAGCACCAGCGCCTCGCGAGCCCCGGCCGGAAGCAGCGATAAGGACGCGGTCCCTCTTCGTCAGGGCTATCAGGGCCCTGACGAAGAGGGAAGTTAACCCTCGAAACGCGTAGGCAGCTTGTCTCCATCGCGCACCCGTCCCTACTCTGTGTGATGTCACATCAGCCCCGCCTCCAATTCATCACCGCGTCCTCAGCGCTGCTTCCGGCCGGGGCTCGCGAGGCGCTGGTGCTCTCCTGCGCTCCTACTAGTACGCGACTCCTCAGGTAACCCCTGGCACTGCCCGTACCACCAATTACCGAGCGGAATTAGCGCTACAAATAATACTACTCACATCAGGATCAGCGCTTACTCCAGAAAGCATATGGTGAGTGACGGATAGTTTTATTCTATATCGTTGGTACTGCTAGTTCTAAAAGTTCTAGGACAGATTGTTCACACTACCACCTTATCCCTCTCCTTATCAGTATCGGTTCACCAGACTGCGGCAAGCAAGCACTCCAGGTGCAGCCGTCAGAGCTTAATGTAAGCAGTAAGTGTTCCGAATCGATATTATTATTAACACAAGGTTGAGGTCTGATAGGATATCAATGCTCTATAATATTTAATATATATTCTACTATTTTCCTTCAGAATCATTCTTTAAACCTGTGGAAGGATAAGCATCAAAACCCACATAGGAATACCTTAAGTGTAGCTCATATACAGTAGCCTCACACAATAAGTAAGTGTATATATACAATATCCGTGATTATCCATCTGCACGATCCTGATAATATCAATTTCACTGACTCTATGATATCCTTTTCAGTAAAATACTACAATCAGGTTCAACCTCTCTCCTAAAGAAATAGGTGGCTCTTATACAAAAACTGACCTCTTAACAAGTAAGTAAGTTTTTGTATTTTGACCTTGGGTAGCGCAGTGGTTCATGTTATCTTTTAAATATGAGACATCCCCGATAAGGTGTCATTCAGATGTCTGTGAGTCACATACATGAAAATTCAACTACGGTAGCATATCCTATTAAGCTGTTCACACGAATGTGCGAGACATGTCCATTTTTAATCGGTGATGCTGATCAAAATTAATAGTCTATCGGTCCATAAAAATCACGGACAAAACACTGTGTGCATTGCGAATGCTGTCCATGATTACCGTAATACTGCAATGAATAGGAGAATCTTCGCAATTTAGTAAGGCCTAACACAAACCAAGCAACAGAAGGACAGGATGATGGCAATGAGAAAAAAATAGAATTAGACTTACCGGTAATTTGGTTTCTAGGAACCTTCCACGACAGCATAGGAGGTTGTCTCCACACCCTAATGGGGGACAGGAAGCACAAGAGGTTAAAAGCCCCTCCCACCTCCAACTCTCCAGTGACTTATAAGAAACACTATAGCACTGGTTATCTTTAAGGTCCCGGAATACTCCAAGGAACATAGGGAGGGAATTAGTGCTGTCATGGAAGGTTCCTAGAAACCAAATTACCGGTAAGTCTAATTCTATTTGCTAGTCATCTTCCACAACAGCATAGGAGGAATACCAACTAATACAGCACTAGGGGAAAACACGGCATGGAGTACTCTCCAGCCAAAGACTAGATCCCTATTGGACAATAAGTCCAACCTATAGTGTTTTATGAAGGTATGTAGTGAAGACCATGTTGCAGCTCTGCAGATCTGCTCGGTGGAAGCACCTGCTCTTTCTGCCCAGGAGACTGATGTGGATCTTGTAGAGTGGGCCCTGACCCCGGTCAGGGTTGTCATGTCCTGGGCCAGGTACGTTTCAGATATGGCTTTTTTTTATCCAATTTCAGATGGTGCTTTTGGACACCTTCTTCCCTTTATTCCAACCCGATGGATGTTCAAACAGGTTCTGGTCAATTCTCCAAGGACTGGTTTGTTCTAGGTGGAATAGGATGGTACATCGAACATCGAGGGTATGGAATTCTTCCTCTCTTGGATTGCCTGGATACTGGCAGAAGGAGGGAAGGAAGATCTCTTGAGACCGGTGAAAATCAGACACAACCTTAGGGAGGAAGGATTGATCAAGATGAAGGACTATAGAGTCATCTCTTATTATTAGATAAGGTTCTCTTACTGAAAGGGCTTGTAATGCTCCTACACTTCTTGCCATGGTGATGGTGACAAGAAAGGCAGCTTTGTATGCCAGAAATTGAGGAGTGCAGGAAGATAGGGGTTCAAATGGAGGTCGTGAAAGCCATTTGAGGATGATATTTAAGTCCCAAGGAGGGACAACAGTCTGCCTTCTGGGATGTGATCTTAGGGCCGAAGATATGAATCTTTTAATCCAACGGTGGTTGGCCAAAACTTGATCGAACATAGAGCTTAGGGCAGAAACCTGAACCTAAGGCCAATGTCTAGCCCTTTTTGTAAGAAGTATAACACCTGTGGAATATTAGGATGGAACAGAACAGGTAGGTTTGGGAGACAGAAGGATGAAAACTTCTTCCATACCTTATTATATATAGCATTCGTAACTGGCTTCCTAGATATCTGTATATCTGTAGGGTAGCAATTACAGTGTCTGAAAGCCCTCTAGCTCTCAGCACCTGGGCCTCAGTAACCAGGCAGCTAGATTAAATTTTTGAGGTTCGGGATGCAGAAGGGGTCCTTGAACAAGAAGGTTGGCCTCCTGTGGTAGGTGAACTGGACCGTCTATATGTAGCTCTACAATGAGGCTGAACCAACTTCTCTTTGGCCACACTGGAGCAACCAGGATGGTTGGGACCCGATCTGCCCGGATCTTCCGAAGAGTCTTTGCCAACAAAGGGATAGGCGGAAAGGCGTAGGCCAACCGAAAGTTCCATTTTTGAGCAAAGGCATCCACTGCCCTGGTGTTGTTCCTGGGGTTCAGTGAGAAAAAGTCCTCGACCTGGGTGTTCTGACCTAAAGTAAGTAAGTCGATTTTGGGTAGGCCCCATCTGTTTACCAGCGTCCTTAAGACCTTCTTGTTGAGGCTCCACTCTCCTGGCTGTATGTCGTGACGGCTCAGAAAACCCGCCTGGCAATTGGAGGATCCCTTAAGATGAACCGCTGTCAGAGAAAGAAGGTGTTTTTTGGTACAGCAAAATATTCGATTTGAAATGCTCTTTAAGTTCTTGAACCTTGAGCTCCCTTGATGTTTGAGGTGGGCTACTGTAGTCATGTTGTCCGAATAAGTTCTGACATGACATCAGGACACTAGGTTGGTTGCGGCCAGGAGAGCCTCCCCCACTGCTTTGCAGCTGGAGGCAAACTCCTAGAAGGGTAATTACGGGACTGGTTTACCAAAAGGCATAGACAGGGACGTAAACCAGATCAGGCCTGAGTCAAAGCACGAGATAGCATGACAGTACAAAAGGATTAGACAGAACAGATAGTCAGGACGTAGCAGGAGATCAGTAAACCAGAAAGGGCAATATAAAGTACAATAGAGACAAACAGTAATGGAGTCAATAGCCAAGCCAGGATGTCAGAACAAGAGAAGACAATAGTACCAAAACATGAGGCAGAGAACAGAGTGAGCAGACAGACTAGGTCATGCACGGGAGGCAAACAAGCAATACAGTATTTGCCAGAGGGGTCAGATACACAGTCAGAACAACAGTATAGCTAACAGGGAATGTAAGTCTGGAGTGAGTTTAAATACCCCTCCCAGAATCAAAGGGAGGCCCGCAAAAGTTAACCCTGAGAGAGCAGGACATTAACCATGTCCTGTACCATAACACATGGCTTCCCAAAGAGTAGGGGATCTTTGTTTCCTGAAATCTGTGACCTTGGTCATCAAAGTCCGGCGATGGTCTTCCGGAAGAAACAACATCTGTTTCCCAGAATCTAACAGAACCCCCAGAAACCCAGAAACTTCCTTATTTTGGAGGGCTGAAGCTGGGATTTTTTCAGATTGGGCAGCCATCCCAGTGATTGCAGAATGTCGAGAGTTTTTGACACGTGGCTCCTGAGAATCTGAGCAAAGGAACTTACAACTAGCAAATTGTCCAGATAATGAACTATGCAGATTCCTTGTTTCTGGATATAAGAAACTTCTTCTGCCATTATTTTGGAAAAAACTCTTGGCGCTGAAGAGATGCCAAAGGGGAGCATGTTGAACTGAAAGTGATTCACCTGTTGATTTTGCTGTACCGCAAACCTCAGGTACTCCCTGTGTCATGGATGGATTGGCACATGGAAGTAGGCATCTTTGAGATCTATGGTCACCATGAATAAGTCTGGACTATGGTTGAGCGACTTTTACTTTTTTAGGATCGAGTCGGGTTTCCCGAAACCCGACTTTGTCATAAGTCGAGTCGAGTGAAATCGGCCGATTATCGCGCAAAGTCGGGGATCGACCGAAACACGAAACCCAATGTAAGTCAATGGGGAACGACCTCCTCCTCCTCCCCCTCCTTCTCCTCTCCCCTGTGACGCCGCAGAAAGCGGGCCGGAACCTATGTCATCACGCTGCCCACACTCCTTCATTGGCTGAAAAAATGGCGGGGAAAGCGTCATATGAAACACAACTTTGGCGCGAAGATCGCCGACCGCATGGCCGATCCCACAGTGGGATCGGGTCGGGTTTCATGAAACCCGACTTTGCTGAAAGTCGGCGATTTTTGAAAATGTCCGATCCATTTCGCTCAACCCTAGTCTGGACCTATCAGGGGAATGGCTGATTTCACTGATTCCTTCTTGAATCTGCGATAGATGTGCTGATTGAGATTTTTTAGATTTACAATTATTCGCGCCTCCCCTGAAGGTTTTTTTACTAAGAAAAGACGGTAATAGTGGCCTGTTCCCTATTGTTCCGGAGGTACTAGGGAGATAGCATTTGACCTTAGGAGATCCTGAAGGCCCGACATTAGAATTAGTTGGGCTCCCAGAGATGGAAGGGAGGTGACCCATAGACCCCAAGGAGGAGAGGACTCAAACTCTATATCAGGAGGCTCTGCTTGATGATATTGAAGACCCACTGGGAGCTGGAAATGGCCCACCAACAGGGAAACATTTTTGCAAGCCCCCCCCCCCCACCAGGTCGGAGTCATTGCTTATCCTGCTGGGGCTGTTGCTGGGGAGCCATGATGTTTCTACCTTTCCCCTTCACATAACTCCATCTCCCCGCTCCACATTTTGAGCCACAAGGCTCTTCTGGCTGAGTTTGATTGAACTAGGGACCTGGAGGCAATCCTGATTGATTCCATAGATGCATCCACCAGAAACCCAGAAGCTCTTTGGTGAATAGAAAGGGAATCCAGTAGTTCACTCCTTGAAGTACCCTGGGATATATGGTTTTCCAGTTTGTTAAGCCATCTGTAGATGGCTCTGGCTAGGCAGGTGGAGGCGATATTAGATTTTAACGCAGAGGTGGAAGTCTCCCAGGATTTTTTCAGGAGACTCTCTATTTTCCTATCCATAGGATCCTTCAATTGTGAAGAATCCTCAAAGGGGAGTGCAGTTTTTTTAGCCACTCTAGCCACATGAATATCCAACTTAGGAATCTCCCAGGTAGGAGATTTATCATCCAGTGGAAACCTGTGTTTCAACTCTGAGGGGATGGAAAGGCGTTCCTATTCCTGAGCTATTAGGTCCAGAATATTTTTATGAACTGGAAACCCATACGTTTTCCTGCTTTCAGGCCCCCAAACATTTCATCCTGAATGGACTGTGGGACTGACTCCTCCTCCAACCCCATAGTAGCACGCATTGCGCTTACCAACTCCTCTATATATTCTGAAGAGAAAAAATATTTTCTAGCCTCTGAAACTCTGGAGGACGAAGATTCTTCACATTTTTCAGAGGATGAGGGATGAGAGTGTTCGGACTCGGAGTCAGAGTCCACTATGTCAATTTTCCGTTTTTTAGAAGCAGATGGCCCTGGAAGGAATGGAGGTGGTGGATGAGGGGTAAAGGTGGCTAAGGAGGATTGAACCTCCTGCTTGACCAGCGAACGGATTTCCTCAACGAGAGATGGCTGTTCTGACCTGACTACTTGTTCTGTGCATACCTGACAGAGCTTCTTCTCCCATAATGCAGGAAGCTTCTTACTGCAGATAGCACATTTTGGAGGCTTTTTGGCAGGGATACTATGGGCAGACTTGTCTCCCTACAAAAAGAGGGAGAGAAGTGTAAGTAGGGGACCTTAACCTACCAAACCCCTAGCCTAGGACCCTCCCCATACCCTACTTACAGGAGCAGGGACAGCACTGGGCTCTGCAGACTGTCATGGTTCTCAATGGCAAGAGACCGTAGTAAAGCATACAAAAGGACTAGCTCTTGGAAGATGGGAACTCGAGCTGACTGTGAGCTAAACCTACCGCACAACTAACAGTGGCCGGGTAGCGTGCCTACGTTTTATCCCTAGACGCCCAGCGCCAGCCGGAGGACTGACTGACCCTAGCAGAGGAAAATACAGACCTGGCTTACCTCTAGAGAAATCCTCCCCAAAAGGCAGACAGTAGCCCCCACATATATTGTCGGTGATTTTAGAGGAAATTGACATACGAAGTATGAAGATAGGTTTAGCAAATTGAGGTCCGCTTACTAGATAGTAGGAAGACAGAAAAGGGAACTTCACAGTCAGCTGAAAACCCTTTCAAAACACCATCCTGAAATTACTTTAAGACTCTAATATCAACTCATGACACCAGAGTGGCAATTTCAGCTCACAAGAGCTTCCAGCCTCAGAAATATTCAAACACAGAGAACTGGAACAAAAATGCAAAAACAATCTTAGGACTACAAGTCCAACTTAGCTGATAGTAGTCTAGGAGCAGGAACATGCAACAGAAAGGCTTCTGGTAACATTGTTGGCCGGCATAGAAATGACTGAGGAGCAAGGCTAAATAGAAACTCCCACATCCTGATGAAAACAGGTGAACAGAGGAGATGAAGCACACAAGTTCAGTACCACCAGTAACCACCGGGGGAGACCAGAAACCAAATTCACAACAGTACCCCCCCCTCAAGGAGGGGGCACCGAACCCTCACCAGAACCACCAGGGCGATCAGGATGAGCCCTATGAAAGGCACGGACCAAATCGGAGGCATGAACATCAGAGGCTGTCACCCAAGAATTATCCTCCTGACCGTAGCCCATCCACTTGACCAAATACTGAAGTCTCCGTCTGGAAACACGGGAGTCCAAGATCTTCTCGACAACGTACTCCAACTCACCCTCAACCAACACCGGAGCAGGAGGCTCAACGGAAGGCACAACCGGTACCTCATACCTGCGCAACAATGACCGATGGAAGACATTATGAATAGAAAAAGATGCAGGGAGGTCCAAACGAAAGGACACAGGGTTAAGAATCTCCAATATCTTGTACGGGCCGATGAACCGAGGCTTAAACTTAGGAGAAGAAACCTTCATAGGGACAAAACGAGAAGACAACCACACCAAGTCCCCAACACAAAGACGAGGACCAGCACGACGACGGCGGTTGGCAAACTGCTGAGTCTTCTCCTGGGACAACTTCAAATTGTCCACCACATGCCCCCAAATCTGATGCAACCTCTCCACCACAGCATCCACTCCAGGACAATCCGAAGACTCCACCTGACCGGAAGAGAAACGAGGATGAAACCCCGAATTACAGAAGAAAGGAGAAACCAAGGTGGCAGAACTAGCCCGGTTATTGAGGGCAAACTCCGCCAAGGGCAAAAAGGCAACCCAATCATCCTGATCCGCAGACACAAAACACCTCAAATAAGTCTCCAAGGTCTGATTAGTTCGCTCGGTCTGGCCATTAGTCTGAGGATGGAACGCAGACGAAAAAGACAAATCAATGCCCATCCTAGCACAGAACGCTCGCCAAAATCTAGACACGAATTGGGTTCCCCTGTCAGAAACGATATTCTCCGGAATACCATGCAAGCGAACCACATTTTGAAAAAACAGAGGAACCAGCTCGGATGAGGAAGGCAATTTAGGCAAGGGGACCAAATGGACCATCTTAGAGAAACGGTCACACACCACCCAGATGACAGACATCTTCTGAGAAACAGGGAGATCAGAAATAAAATCCATGGAGATGTGAGTCCAAGGCCTCTTCGGAATAGGCAAAGATAACAACAATCCACTAGCCCGAGAACAACAAGGCTTGGCCCGAGCACAAACATCACAAGACTGCACAAAACCTCGCACATCTCGCGACAGGGAAGGCCACCAGAAGGACCTAGCCACCAAATCCCTGGTACCAAAGATTCCAGGATGACCAGCTAACGCAGAAGAATGGACCTCCGAGATGACTCTACTGGTCCAATCATCCGGAACAAACAGTCTACCAGGCGGGCAACGATCAGGTCTATCCGCCTGAAACTCCTGCAAGACCCGTCGCAAGTCTGGGGAAACAGCAGATAATATCACTCCATCCTTAAGGATACCTGTAGGTTCAGAATTACCAGGGGAATCAGGCTCAAAACTCCTAGAAAGGGCATCCGCCTTCACATTTTTAGAACCCGGTAGGTAAGAAACCACAAAATTAAACCGAGAGAAAAATAACGACCAGCGCGCCTGTCTAGGATTCAGGCGCCTGGCAGACTCAAGATAAATCAAATTCTTGTGGTCGGTCAATACCACCACCTGATGTCTAGCCCCCTCAAGCCAATGACGCCACTCCTCAAAAGCCCACTTCATAGCCAAGAGCTCCCGATTACCAATATCATAATTTCGCTCAGCGGGCGAAAATTTACGAGAAAAGAACGCGCAAGGTCTCATCACGGAGCAGTCGGAACTTTTCTGCGACAAAACCGCCCCAGCTCCGATTTCTGAAGCGTCGACCTCAACCTGAAAAGGAAGAGTAACATCAGGCTGACGCAATACAGGGGCGGAAGAAAAGCGGCGCTTAAGCTCCCGAAAGGCCTCCACAGCAGCAGGGGACCAATCAGCAACATCAGCACCCTTCTTAGTCAAATCAGTCAACGGCTTAGCAACATCAGAAAAACCAGTTATAAATCGACGATAAAAATTAGCAAAGCCCAAAAACTTCTGAAGGCTCTTAAGAGAAGAGGGTTGCGTCCAATCACAAATAGCCTGAACCTTGACAGGGTCCATCTCAATGGAAGAGGGGGAAAAAATGTACCCCAAAAACAAAATCTTTTGAACCCCAAAAACACACTTAGAACCCTTTACACACAAGGAATTAGAGCGCAAAACCTGAAAAACCCTCCTGACCTGTTGGACATGAGAGTCCCAGTCATCCGAAAAAATCAAAATATCATCCAGATACACAATCATAAATTTATCCAAATATTCACGGAAAATGTCATGCATAAAAGACTGAAAGACTGAAGGGGCATTTGAAAGACCAAAAGGCATTACTAAATACTCAAAATGGCCCTCAGGCGTATTAAATGCGGTTTTCCACTCATCCCCCTGCTTAATTCGCACTAAATTATACGCCCCACGAAGATCAATCTTAGAGAACCACTTGGCCCCCTTTATTCGAGCAAACAAATCAGTAAGCAGTGGCAAAGGATACTGATATTTAACCGTGATTTTATTCAAAAGCCGATAATCAATACACGGCCTCAAAGAGCCATCTTTTTTAGATACAAAGAAAAAAACGGCTCCTAAGGGAGATGACGAAGGACGAATATGTCCCTTTTCCAAGGACTCCTTAATATATTCCCGCATAGCAGCATGTTCAGGCACAGATAGATTAAATAAATGACCCTTTGGAAACTTACTGCCCGGAATCAGATCTAAAGTACAATCGCAATCTCTGTGCGGAGGTAGTGAACCAAGTTTAGGCTCCTCAAAAACATCACGATAATCAGATAAAAATTCCGGAATCTCAGAGGGAATAGATGACGAAATGGAAACCAAAGGTACGTCCCCATGAGTCCCCTGACATCCCCAGCTTAACACAGACATTGCTTTCCAGTCGAGGACTGGGTTATGAGATTGCAGCCATGGCAATCCAAGCACCAACACATCATGTAGATTATACAACACAAGGAAGCGAATAATCTCCTGGTGATCCGGATTAATACGCATAGTTACTTGTGTCCAGTATTGTGGTTTATTACTAGCCAATGGCGTGGAGTCAATACCCTTCAGAGGTATAGGAACTTCCAGAGGCTCTAAATTAAACCCACAGCGTTTGGCAAAGGACCAATCCATAAGACTCAAAGCGGCGCCAGAGTCGACATAGGCGTCCGCGGTAATAGACGATAAAGAGCAAATCAGGGTCACAGATAGAATAAACTTAGACTGTAAAGTGCCAATTGAAACAGACTTATCAATCTTCTTAGTACGTTTAGAGCATGCTGATATAACATGAGTTGAATCACCACAATAGAAGCATAACCCATTTTTTCGCCTAAAATTCTGTCGTTCGCTTCTGGACAGAATTCTATCACATTGCATAATCTCTGGCGCCTTCTCAGTAGACACCGCCAAATGGTGCACAGGTTTGCGCTCCCGCAAACGCCGATCAATCTGAATAGCCATTGTCATGGACTCATTCAGACCTGTAGGCACAGGGAACCCCACCATAACATCTTTAATGGCATCAGAGAGACCCTCTCTGAAATTCGCCGCCAGGGCGCACTCATTCCACTGAGTAAGCACAGACCACTTACGAAATTTTTGGCAGTATATTTCAGCCTCATCTTGCCCTTGAGACAGGGCCATCAAGGCTTTTTCAGCCTGAATCTCTAAATGAGGTTCCTCATAAAGCAACCCCAAAGCCAGGAAAAACGCATCCACATTGAGCAACGCAGGATCCCCTGGTGCCAAAGCAAATGCCCAATCCTGAGGGTCGCCCCGGAGCAAGGAAATTACAATCCTGACCTGCTGTGCAGGATCTCCAGCGGAGCGAGATCTCAGAGACAAAAATAATTTACAATTATGTTTGAAATTCTGGAAGCGAGATCTATCCCCGGAGAAAAATTCAGGTAAAGGAATTCTAGGTTCAGATATAGGAGCATGAATTACAAAATCCTGTAAACTCTGAACCTTCATAGCGAGATTATTCAAACCTGTAGCTAAACTCTGAGAATCCATTTTAATCAGGTGAAATCAGAACCATTCAAGGATTAGAAGGAGAGAGAGACGAAGGCTGCAGTAAGCAGAGATGCAAGTGAATCAACTAATGAGCAAACTCAGAAAAAAAAATTATCTGCAGACTTCTTTTCTCTCCTTTCTTCTGCCAATTATTTTAACCCTTGGCCGGCCAAACTGTCATGGTTCTCAATGGCAAGAGACCGTAGTAAAGCATACAAAAGGACTAGCTCTTGGAAGATGGGAACTCGAGCTGACTGTGAGCTAAACCTACCGCACAACTAACAGTGGCCGGGTAGCGTGCCTACGTTTTATCCCTAGATGCCCAGCGCCAGCCGGAGGACTGACTGACCCTAGCAGAGGAAAATACAGACCTGGCTTACCTCTAGGTTTAGCAAATTGAGGTCCGCTTACTAGATAGTAGGAAGACAGAAAAGGGAACTTCACAGTCAGCTGAAAACCCTTTCAAAACACCATCCTGAAATTACTTTAAGACTCTAATATCAACTCATGACACCAGAGTGGCAATTTCAGCTCACAAGAGCTTCCAGCCTCAGAAATATTCAAACACAGAGAACTGGAACAAAAATGCAAAAACAATCTTAGGACTACAAGTCCAACTTAGCTGATAGTAGTCTAGGAGCAGGAACATGCAACAGAAAGGCTTCTGGTAACATTGTTGGCCGGCATAGAAATGACTGAGGAGCAAGGCTAAATAGAAACTCCCACATCCTGATGAAAACAGGTGAACAGAGGAGATGAAGCACACAAGTTCAGTACCACCAGTAACCACCGGGGGAGCCCAGAAACCAAATTCACAACAGCAGACACAGGGCAGGAAGCACCATCCATACTGGGTCTTACCTGGAAGGTGTCTTCAGGCAGGTTTAAATAAATGTAAACCCTGCACCCAGAACATTATGCATTTCCCCCTCTTCCTCATGGGGTTAGAAGCAGGCTCGGGTTAACCTTCGTGTGCTCAGCACGCCGTTCAGCAGTCCCGAAACCGGAAGTGCATGCGTTCCACTGTGGAATGCAAGGCCCGGAAGTGACG
Source organism: Ranitomeya variabilis (assembly GCF_051348905.1). NCBI lineage: Eukaryota > Metazoa > Chordata > Amphibia > Anura > Dendrobatidae > Ranitomeya > Ranitomeya variabilis. The sequence continues at coordinate 165,783,069 of NC_135237.1, forward strand.
CGCCTCTAATAGCGACATCACTTCCGGGACACCGAACAGCGTGTAGTGGGGGAAGAGAGACTGGAGAGCTACGGGAGGCCTCCGGTCGGGGATCACTGGCCCACTTTACCCCCATGTGGGGACGCAGGTGGGCCGGGAAGGTCCCGAGGCCGCTGGAGATGGGAGCAGAAACAGAGGAGGAGGGACGAACCCACGACCACCACTTCCCAGCTTGAGAAGATAAGGTACGCTGCAGTCACCAGCCGCTACAGCATATGATAACCTCTCCATGCCCCATGGTGGACAGTAAAAACACTGGATTGTTGGAGGTGGGAGGGGGCTTTTAATCTCTTATGCTTCCTGTCCCCCATTAGGGTGTGGAGACAACCTCCTATGCTGTTGTGGAAGGTGACTAGATAAAACAAGCATGTCAGTGAAATGTACATGATTACTCTATAAATTAGAACCATGGCCAGAAAATCTACTATATAATTGTCTAAGGGTCACTTCCGTCTGTCTGTCTGTCTTTCTGCCTATGCAGCATCAATAGTAAAAAGATCTAATGTTAAAAATAATTAAAAAAATAAAAAATCATTATATACTCACCTTCCGTGGGCCCCCGGATCCAGCCAAGGCCTTTCCTGCTCCTCGCGACGCTCCGGTGATCGGTCAATGCATTGCGGTCTCGTGAGATGATGACGTAGCGGTCTCGCGAGACCGCTATGTCATCATCTCGAAGACCGCAATGCACTCTTGGGACCGGAGGGTCGCGAGGAGCATCGGTAAACGCCTCGCCTGGATCCGGGGGGCCGACGGAGGGTGAGTATATAACTATTTTTTATTTTAATTATGGTGCCCACATTGCTATATACTACGTGGGCTGTGCTAGATACTGCGTGGGCTGTGTTATATACTACATCTCTGTGCTATATACTATATGGGCTGTGCTATATACTACGTGGCTGTGGTATATATTACGTGGCTGGGCAATATACTACATTGCTGTGCTCTATACTACGTGACCTGTGTTATATACTGCATGGGCAGTGTTATATGCTACGTGCCTGTGCTATATACTACGTGGGTGTGCTATATACTAAGTGGCTGTGCAATATACTACGTGGCTGTGCAATATACTACGTGGCTGGGCAATATACTACGTGGCTGGGCAATATACTACGTGTCTGTGCAATATACTACGTGGCTGGGCAATATACTACGTGGCTGGGCAATATAGTACGTGGCTGGGCAATATACTACGTGTCTGTGCAAATACTACGTGGCTGGCCAATATACTATGTGGGCTGTGTTATATACTACGTGGCTGTGTTATATACGACATGGCTGTGTTATATACTACGTGGCTGTGCTACATACTACGTGGCTGTGTTATATAGTGTTATATACTGCGTGGCCTTTGTTATATACTGCGTGGGCTGTGTTATATACTTAGTGGGCAGTGTTATATACTGCGTGGCTGCTATATATATTACATGGGCAGTGTTATATACTACGTGGCTGCTATATACTGCGTGGGCAGTGTTATATACTACGTGGGCAATGTTATATACTGCGTGGGCTGTGTTATATACTGTTTGGTACGTGGCCTGTGCTATATACTATGTGGCTGCTATATACATACATATTCTAGAATACCCGATGCGTTAGAATCGGGCCACCACAATATTTTATATACAATATTTTGCAATAAAAGGTTTGAAAGTCTACACAAAAATGTTACATTTTAAAGAGCTGTAAAATGCTGGTTCTCATTTTAGAATCCTTTTGCCCTGTTATACAGCCCAGAGCAGTGATCACAAAGTAATTTCCATATAATTCCTTTGGTCCTTTCATATTCCCACCCTTAATTATCTTTTAAATCCACACCAATTGATGCTAAGTACAGCATTGTTTCCTTGATGCATTAACATCCATTTGAAAGCTATTTGCGTCAATTGTACCAAAATGTGTTCGCCTGAGCTTACGGTTATGGATATAAATTCAAAGAACTGAATCCCTTGATGAAAGGGTTAGAGGAACAAGATGAATCACACATATTTCTTTAGTTTATTTCATAAAATGACCTTTGGCATTCGTTGTAAACAAGCAGCTAAATGTATTATTTAAGTAAAGCACCAATTTCTCAGATGTTGACTTTTATTTCACATTTATGTTCCGTAACACTTTGCAAAGTTTAGTGTGTGGCATTTTTTTTTATTAAGCAGTGAGATCTGAACCAACTGTGCATTTTGCTGTACGCCTCTATTGTGCACTAACATTGACTGGTTCACAATTATTTTAAATAGAAACAAATTTCTTGCCCTACCCAAAAAAAAATCAGTCTAAAAATGAAAAATGAGTGTTCATTACACCAAGAGCAAAGTTTCAGCAGTGTATATATTATAAAATGATTGCAATGTTTGTATGTAAAATTGCTGACTCTTAGCTATGAAAATGTACAATCCATAAAGAAAATATTTAATGGTTCTGAGATGGTGGCGAATAACAGTAAAATGCGATTATTCTAATATTCCCAGCCCCAGATCTGAATGATATCCACATAACTAAAGGGGTGGTCTGAAGTTCAAATTAATTTTCATCCTAAATACCTATATGTAATTCCATAATCTAAACTATTTTCTTATATACTTGAATTGAAAATAATTTATCCTTCCATAACTACACTGATTAACTGATTTTAGTTTTTTTTTCCTACTTCATTTTTGATGATGCTTCATTTGAGTATCCCAGTATGCTCTAAGATTCTCAAACGAAGCATCATGAAAAAGGAAGTGGAAAAAAAAGAAAAGCAGTTAGATAGTGTAGTTAGGAAAGGATAGAGAATTTTTAATTCAAGTGTATTAGAAAATATATATCAATAACATTCCCTAAATACACCTTAAAAACATCAACATACATAGGTCACTGGACGCCTGCCTCTGATGTTGGGTAGGCTCTGTGAGACATATGTGTGCAGTTCTCCATACTGGGTAGTGATTTGCTGATATGGTCGATGAAAGTGTGAAGGTTTTTCATGAAGCTCCCTACACTGCGCTTTATAACAAACAGTCAGTGCGCAAGCAAATGTAAGGAGCTGCTTTACTGCACTCAAAAATAGAAAATAGTTTAGAATATGGCATCTAGGAATTTAGGATAAAACAAAATTGGACTTTGGACCTCTTCACCCCCAAACTGTTTTCACCTTCCTGACAAGGCCAATTTTTTTTAGTTCTGACCAGCGTCACATTATGAGATAACGCTGGAATACTTCAGCATATCCAAGTGATTCTGAATCTGTTTTTTCGTGACATATTGTAATTCATTATAGTGGTAAAATTTGTTTGTGACACCTTTCTAAAAACAGCACCCCTCAAAGTGTTCAAAACCACAATCAATAAGATTAACCCATTAGGTGCTTCACAGAAATTAAAGCAATGTGGAAGGAAAAAATAAGCATTTTATTTTTTTTCACAAATATGTTATTTAGCCCCAATTTTTTTTATTTCCACAAGGGTAGCAGAAGAAAATGGAGTCCAAAATTTGGTGTGCAATTTCTCCTGTGTACGTCGATACACCATATGTTGGGAAAAACTTCTGTTTAGGCACACGGCAATGCTCGGAAGGGATGGAGTGATGTTTTGGAAGGCAAACTTTGATGAAATGGTCACGTTTGGAGAGCCTATGATGTGTAAAACAGTGAGTGAGCTGACTCTCCTTTCCCGTTCCCCCCCCCCTATGACTTCTGCTATATATGCTCGCCTCTGGCACTTAAGGACTGCCAGTGTTATTTCTCACTGTCTGGTTCTTGAGTTGGAGGTGTTATTTGTGATTGGAGGTGGTGTTTGGAGATTGTTCAGAAGATTGTTGCTTGGAGTTTTGTCTGTGTGCACATCCTCATCCTCTCCTATTTGGTTTCTCCTTTCTTTAACTCCTGTGTCCCTCTCTGTTGTTTGGTGTGTGTATTTTGCATGGTTAGTATTTTCATTTATCCCTGTCTGTATTCCATCGCTTATCTGGTAAGTTGTGAATTATACAATTCAGCTTCCCACTACCTTGGGTGGGGGAGGGGACAGATCAGGGTAGATATAGGAGCATAGCAAGGCACAAGAACCCAGCATCTCCACCTTAAGGAGTAATCTGGGGGACAGGAACAGATCAGGGCACCCCTAGTTCTAGGACCCTGCTAAGCACCCAAAGTCTCAGCACCAGCATGACATGAGTTGTGTACAGTACATAAAGTCATACTGTAATTTATTGTAAGTCAGAAATAAATTTAGTAGTCCGTGGATGAGTCGCACAGTTTGAAAAATTCTTTTATACACAGGCCAGGTTTGTCGGGCAGGTATCGCATTCAGAGTGGTGTACTCTCTTATCCCCCTTCTGTAGCACACTTGGCACTTGTTTTGAGGCCTTCCTTTCTTTGTAGTTTGAGGGACCTCACCTACAAAATGTTGCCCTGGTACATAACGGGCACCTTCTGTTCCAGAAATACTGGAGCCCACTCTTTCCTGACTTCAAAATATTAGGGACTTGATTGCTACCTCCTGAAACTGAAGGAATGTGCTGGTTGTGCTGGTTTGGCCTGCACAATGTGATAGCACTTAAGCTTTATACAATGCCATCTATACGATGTGCATAGCCAGCATTTTGTACCACACTTTAGCTCTCCACATGGCACACTGTATCACACTTTAGATTTCCACAAGGCACAGTAGGGCTGGAGGACTTGATCAGAGACATCAAGTCCCCTCTCTGTTCTTGTTGTAAAGACACAGACACAGTCTGGTTTGTGGACCTGTGTAGAGGTACCTCGTAAAGCGGTGGGGGTGCTGCCATAACCATGTATTGTGGGCAAGAAAATTACATCCACCTTGTCCCTTTACTTGACTACTACCAGGTTGTCACTACATTAGGCTCTGCTCTCACCATTTCTGAGCAGCTGCCCAATTAGTGACCTAGGGAGTCCTCTCTGGTATTTGCGCACAGTACCACCTTCTGCAGTAGCTCTGACAGTGAGGGACTTGGAAGACTGGGATGCTGGTATAAAAGTTATCTTCGTAAAGGTGACAATCTAGATCCAGCAGTGGGCGCACCAAATCACACACAATTTTCTCACTCACTCCCAGGACAGGGAGGCATTCAGCATAGTTGAATCTAGGTATACTTTCCTTCGTAACCCCTAAATCTGTGTGTGTACTCTGAGTTGCACACCTTAGAGTTTAATTCCGTACCTGGCCCTCTTACTGGGCCGATATTGTCAGAATTTAAGCCTCTCCTTGAAATGCATTAGGGATTCATTCATGCAGATGTCCCTGTGGGGAATGAATACCTCTGCAAACTTGTTGCTGAAGTGATCAATGACCGGACGAATTATGAAAACACGGTCAAAGTTGGGGTCATCTCGGGGAGAAGACTGTGCATTATCGTTGTAATGCAAAAATTTGTGGATGGCCTCAAAGTGTTTACAGGTCATAGCTGTGAAGCTAGTCACTAGTCACAGACAGACTGTGAGGCAAAGAAGTCAGACATTCCAGGGACAGTACAAAAATAGCACATAGAAAACCAAGGGAAAAAGCTCTCAACAACTCAGGTTTCGGTCCAGGGTCAAAATGCCAGGAAAAAGTCCCGCACCTCCCAGTCCCAGATTGGACTGCCAACCTGTCAATCAAAGCACCGACAGCTCAGCATGCCTATCACAGGATTGGACAGCTGAGCTGTCAATCAAAACACAGCAACTCAGTTTCCATAGGACAGCAAAACAATCATTAACTGAGTGGAGGAATCGTAACAGTACCCCTCTTGTAGGAGGGTCCATCAGAGCCCCAGGTTTTCCAGGAAACATGCGATGGAAGGCCCTGACCAGACAGTTGGATTTAACAGCTCGAGCAGGGACACAGGATCTCTCCTCTTGTCTGCAAGCTCTCCAATGAAAGAGGTACTGGAGGCAATTACGGACTTCCAGTGAATCAACAATCTTTTGCACTTCAAACTCCAAACTGTCATTGACGGAAATTGACGGAAACCGGAGGAAGTGGAGAAGAAGGGGACAAGAACTCAAGGGACAAACGTTTAACAATCATTTATAGAATGCATTTGGAATGCAAAAATATGGAGGGAATTTTAATCTGAAAGTCACTGGGTTAACTACCTCATCTCATATGGACCAATAAACATAGGACCCAATTGCACTTTCAATTTAATATTTTTGACAGATATCCAGACCTTATCACCAACCTTGAATATCAGTCCCCCTGAACGTTTTCTATTCTCTTTCCATTTCTGGTGACACTGAGCCACCCCAATATTCTTCTGAACCTCCCTCAAGACATCCCCAAATTTCTGTATGGCAACCTCTACTCCAGGACAAATAGAACTCATTCTTGAGAATTCATCAAAATGAAAATGAAAACCATAATTACAAAAAAGTGGAAAGGTTCCAGTAGACTATTTAACCCGACCATTAAGAGAAAACTCAGCAAGAGGTAAGAACGAGGACCAGTCCTCCTGCGGAGCTGCAAGGAAACACCTTATAATTTGTTGCAACAACTGATTGGCCTCTCTGTCTAACCGGCGGTTTCAGGAAGATAAGCAGAGAAAGCTGCAAGTAAATCCTCAATTTTTTGCAAAACGCTCTTCAGAATTTGGAGATAAACTGTACCCCCTATCAGATACAGTGTTCAAAGGAATGCCATGTAATCTCACCACATGATTGATAAATAACCTGGAAAGCATCACCGCATTAAGAAACCCCGCAAAAAGAACAAAGTGAGCTTGTTTACTGAATCAGTCAACTATCACCCAAAAAATGGTTTTCACACTAGACAAAGGCAAATCAGTAATGAAACCCATTGAGAAATTAGTCCACGGACTTTGTGGAACAAGCAATAGAGCCAATTCCCCGGCCATCCGGTTATGACAAACTTTTGCGCGTGCGCAAATCTCCGGGGATACAAAACCCTTAATAATCGTTAAGCATGAATGGCCACTAAAAAAGTCCACATATACTCATAGCTTTCTGCATAGAAGTGACCCCAGGGTGACCACTCACGATGAAATCATGAAAATCTTCAACAGAGGTAATATTAGATATACATGCACAAATAATTTAGACCCAGGAGTAGTGGAAGGAGCCAACGACTGGACTTCACGAATCTCAGCCTCCAATTCCGAGGACCCCATAGAAATTACTATACCCTGAGGAAGAATGGAGCAAGTAAGCTACCTAGACTTGCGGTGCTGAGTCCCCTGCTGGCATAACCTCATATGAACTCGAGCGTGGGAATTTTTCTGAATATTTTCTCACGCTCGAGTTCACATGAGGTTATGCCAGCAGGGGGCGCAGCACCGCAATTCTAGGTAGCTACGTTCCCCTTCTTCCCATTCATTCCCCAGTTTTTACAGGCAGGGGCGGCTGCATTAGCAGGCTCCTGGCTGTAAAATTATTTAACCCCTTCAGATGGATTTACATCGTGGGACGTGACTGAGCGCAGGAAAGGTATGGGATATTGTTGTTTTTTTATTTTTCCTTTTTTACAGAACAAGGGTCGTCATTTGGATTAAGAGTATAATAAACTATTAAAACATCCTGCGTCTTTATTTCAATAAAATACTTTTTTCTTAATGTGTGTGTGTTTTATTAACCTTTTATTACTATAGGATTAATAATAGATAGGTGTCTTACTGACACCTCTCCATTATTAACCTGGCTTAATGTCACCTTACAATAGCAAGGTGACATTAACTCTTTATTACCCCATATCCCACCACTACAGGGGAGTGGGAAGAGAGAAGCTAAGTGCCAGAATAGGCGCATCTTACAGATGTGCCTTTTCTGGGGTGGCTGGGGGCAGATGTTTTTAGCCAGGGGGGTTCTATAACCATGGTACCTCCCTAGGCTATTAATATCTGCCCTCAGTCACTGGCTTTCCCACTCTGGCAGAGAAAATTGCGCGGGAGCCCATGGCAGTTTTTTCCTTTATTTTAACAGCTAGAGCCCCCAAAGTTTGTGCACACACACACTACTAACATTAGTAGTGAGGAACATGCAAAAAAAAAAAGGGATATGAAATGGTTTACTGTATGTAAACCATGTCTCATATCCTGTCGGGTTTGAGAAGGAGATAGCAAAAGCCGGCAATTGAATTACCGGTTTTTAAGCTACCTAGCCCTGTATGAAATATAAATATATATATATATATTTGTGTCTCACTGATATATATATATATATATATATATATATATATATATATATATATATATATATAGATTTAGATTGTATATATGTTTTCATGAATATTTGAGCCCATGGATCCATTGTATGTCCGTTTTGCAAGCCGGCGAGAAAATCTCGCTGTACGGATGCCATACGGATTACATACAGAGGTTTACATGCGCAATATACGCTGCCACACCCTGCCTACGGATGACATACGGATCACTATTTTGGGAACATTTCTGCGTATTATGCATGTAAAATACGGACCGTATTTCCAGACGCTGAGTGTGACGCCAGCCTTACTATGCAGAATTATTAGGCAACTTAATAAAAACCAAATATATTCCCATCTCACTTGTTTATTTTCACCAGGTAAACCAATATAACTGCACAAAATTTAGAAATAAAAATTTCTGACATGCAAAAACAAAACCCCCAAAAATGAGTGACCAATATAGCCACCTTTCTTTATGATGACACTCAACAGCCTTAAATCCATAGATTCTGTCTGTTGCTTGATCTGTTTACGATCAACATTGCGTGCAGCAGCCACCACAGGCTCCCAGACACTGTTCCGAGAGGTGTACTGTTTTCCCTCCCTGTAGATCTCACATTTTATGAGGGACCACAGGTCCTCTATGGGGTTTAGATCAGGTGAACAAGGGGGCCATGTCATTATTTTTTCTTCTTTGAGAACTTTACTGGTCAGCCACGTTGTGGAGTAGTTGGAGGCATGTGATGGAGCATTGTCCTGCATGAAAATCATGTTTTTCTTGAATGATACAGAGAAAAGGGTTACCTACAGGGTTATAGATAACGTTTACAGTAAACAAATTTACAATGACAGACTGGTACAGAAGGGAGAGGACCCTGTCCTTGTGGACTTACATTCTACGGGATAATGGGGAGGAAGGTCGGGGGAGCGGCAGCTCTGGTGGTGGTGAGGCGGCAGCTCTGGTGGTGGTGACGCTGCAGCTCTGGCGGTGGTGACATGGCAGCGCTGGCGGTTGGTGAGGCAGCAGCTCGGGTGGTTGCTGATGCGGCAGCTCGGGCGGTTAGTGAGGCGGCAGCTCGGGTGGTTGGTGAGGCGGCAGAATGGTTATTGCAGACTGTAGGCTTTCCTGAAGAGATGGGTTTTCAGGTTCCGTCTGATGGATCCAAGGGTGGTGGATAATCAGACGTGTTGAGGCGTGGAGTTCCAGAGGATGGGGGATATTCGGGAGAAATCTTGGAGGCGGTTGTGTGAGGAACGAATAAGTGTGGAGGAGAGTAGGAGGTCCTGGGAGGATCGAAGATTACGTCAGGGAAGATATTGGGAGATTAGTTCAGAGATATAGGGAGGGGACAGGTTGTGGATGGCTTTGTAGATCAGTGTTAGTAGTTTGAACTGGATTCATTGGGGAAAAATCTTTATTTAAAAGATATTGTGGCATGCAAAAGTTTGGGCACCCCTGGTCAAAATTACTGTTATTGTAAACAGTTAAGCAAGTTGAAGATAAAATGATCTCTAAAAGGGCTAAATTTAAATATGACACATTTCCATTGTACACTGCTGAAAAAAATAAAGAGAACACAAAAATACCACATCCTAGATATCACTGAATGAAATTTTTCAGTTGCAAATCTTTATTCATTACATAGTGGAATGTGTTGAGAACAATAAAACATAAAAATGATCAATGTAAATCAAAATGAATATCCCATGGAGGTCTGGATTTGGAATGATACTTAAAATCAAAGTGGAAAATCAAATTACAAGCTGATCCAACTTCAGTGGAAATGCCTCAAGACAAGGAAACAATGTTCAGTTGTGTGTGTGTTGCCTCTATGTGCCTGTATGACCTCCCTACAATGCCTGGGCATGCTCCTGATGAGGCGGCGGATGGTCTCCTGAGGAATCTCCTCCCAGACCTGGACTAAAGCATCCGCTAACTCCTGGACAGTCTGTGGCGCGTGACGTTGTGGATGGTGCGAGACATGATGTCCCAGATGTGTTCAATCGGATTCAGGTCTGGGGAACAGGAGGGCCAGTCCATAGCTTCAATGACTTCATCTTTCAGGAACTGCTGACACACTCCAACCACATGAGGTCTGGCATTGTCCTGCATTAGGAGGAACCCAGGGCCAACCACACCAGCAAATGGTCTCACAAGGGGTCTGAGGATCTCATCTTGGTATCTAATGGCAGTCAGGCTACCTCTGGTGAGCACATGGATGGCTGTGCGGCTCTCCAAAGTAATGCCACCCATCACTATTACTGACCCACTGCCAAACCAGTCATGCTGAAGGATGTTGCAGGCAGCAGATCGCTTTCCATGGCGTCTCCAGACTCTGTCACGTCTGTCACATGTGCTCAGTATGAACCTGCTTTCATCTGTGAAGAGCGCAGGGCGCCAGTGGCGAATTTGCCAATCCTGGTGTTCTGTGGCAAATGCCGAGCATCCTGCATGGTGTTGAGCTGTGAGCACAACCCCCATCTGTGGAACTCGGGCACTCAAACCATCCTCATGGAGTCGGTTTCTAACCGTTTGTGCAGACACAGGCACATTTGTGGCCTGCTGGACGTCATTTTGCAGGGCTCTGGCAATGCTCCTACTGTTCCTCTTTGAACAAAGGCTGAGATATCGGTCCTACTGCTGGGTTGTTGCCCTCCTACAGCCCCCTCCACGTCGCCTGGTTTACTGGTCTGTCTCCTGGGAGCACCTCCAGCCTCTGGATACTACGCTGACAGACACAGCAAACCTTCTTGCCACAGCTCGCTTTGATGTGCCATCCTGGATGAGCTACACTACCGGAGCCACTTGTGAGGGTTGCAGAGTCCATCTCATGCTATCACGAGTGTGAAAGCAACAACAACCAACATTCTAAAGTGACTAAAACATCAGCCCTGAGATGTGGTCTGTGGTCCCCACCTGCAGAACCACTCCTTTTTTGAGTGTGTCTTGATAATTGCCAATAATTTCCATCTGTTGTCTATTCCATTTGCACAGCAGCACATGAAATTGATTGTCATCAGTGTCAACCAGTGTTGCTTCCGAAGTGAACAGTTTGATTTCACAGAAGTTTGATTTACTTGTTATTTAAGTGTTCCCTTTATTTTTTTGAGCAGTGTATTTTAGGCAAAAATATATATATGCTGAAAAAAGAAAAAGGACAGCACGTCCAAAAATGATACAATGATCTAATGCCTCTCGGCAAAAATATATGTAACTGAACATGAGGATCTTAGTTTAACATTCTGCTCAGACTGTATGAAGCCCACTGCCACGTCACGGCAAACATCATAGGGGGTCCTACTGCCCTAACGGAGCAGAGCCATGTGCCAACCACCACCACAGTGGCCATGCACCGGCAGGGCAGATGGCCCGGAGTCTCTAGAAAACGCTGCTCCACCAACACAAAACCACAGCAACAATGGCCGTCACACAGCACCAAATGAAAGGAGTCCCCATTGCCCCCACGGAGCGGAGCCATGCGCCGACCACTGCCATAGCAGCAATGCAGTGGCAGAGCAGACGGCTTGGTGTCTCACAGCACCCATGCTGCAAGACGGAGACCCCATGACTCTGGGGCTAGACCCCTTACCTTGCAGTCTCCTGCTAATTAAAATTACCTGTGCCAAATGGGAGGAGTGCTGGTCCAAGAAAGGGAAAAGAATATGCTTTGCACAAAAAAAAAAGAGCATGAACCGCACATCCAAAAATCATACATTGATCTAAAACTGCAAGGCAAAAATTTATATAACTGAACATGAGGTTCTTAGTTTAACATTCTGATCAGAGTGTATGAAGCCCACTTCCACGTCACGGCAAACCTCGTGGGTCCTACCGCCCTAACGGAGCAGAGCCGTGTGCCAACCACCACCACAGCAGCAATGCTCCAGCAGGGCACACGGCCTGATGCCCCACAGCGCCCATTCTGCAAGACTGAGTACCTATGACTCCAGACCGCGCAGCCACACCAGCACTATCAGCTCTGAAGCTCCACACAACGGGGCATAATGTGGTAATGTCACAGTGACAGTTGAGCTGAGATAAATAGATCAATGGCTGCACTCAAAATTTACTGTGCTAAGGCAAGGAAATGTGCAATACATGAAATGTGCATAGCATAATGGCTTGGGAAATTTATGAAAAAACACATGAGATTCTTAGCACAAGATTTGGCCAAAAGTTGTGAGCCCATCCACCAAACGTCAAGGTAATCTCAAAACGGATGGGTACCTGAGCTGACTGCCTAGTGTGAACACTTACCTATGGCTAATAACATGGTAAAGCCTGCTTTTATGGCAAAAAAACTGCACCTACGTGGCTCATGGGATAAAAATGCACCAAACTATCTAGCAAATAACAGTGGCCAAATGGACTCCAACATAAGTCCCAAGGTCACCATGAATATGGTGAGGAGATGCAGCAATACATAATGAAAGACCCCAGAAAATGCTGAGGCCAAGTTACCCAGTGCGAGGTAGCAACCCAAAAGCAGATCCACAGGAAAGCAGGTGGAGAGCACAAGGCCCAGTGCAGCCCCACGCGTATCGCCCTCACTGATAGGGCTTCACTATCATATTCACTATTATCCCATGAGCCACGTAGGTGCAGTTTTTTGCCATCTAGGTATTGGCTCGTTATATTGCTCAGTGTGTTACTATCATGGTTGCTAGGGGGCTTTATATTGCTAGCCTGAAGGACTGATTTCTGGCTTGCTTCTATTAACCCCTTTTTTCCTATAGCTGCACAGGCCTGCATTCAGGTAGTCCTTATCACACTATTTTGTTGGGTATTCACTCTTATACTCAGATTTATATGATTGTGTATGGACAAGGCTCTTTGCTGTTTTTAATTATGTTTTATATTGTATGTTGTGTGTCAATAAACATCTTGTTTTTTCATATATGATTTATTATCATGTCTCTTATTTTTGTGTATGTGGTGTGCATATTTGGAGTGATGCTTTTTCTCTCATTATTCATTTTCTTGAGATGTCAGACCTCAGGAAAAAAGATGGAGGAGAAAGCTGATGGTAGATACTGTTAAAAGTGTGATGTCGGGCGGGTTGTAGTTACCACCCCCATGACTTAAGCGTCCCAAAGCGGCTACTTGGTCTGCTGCTATAAGCGGTACACATCTGCTGTTTCATATTTGATGAGTTCATTAGACATATGGCAACCTATGAATTATTTCTACCATTTTCTGCAAGTAGAAGACATATGTGTGAAAGTTCGATACACCATGACATGGTTTGACATGTTTTATATTCTATTTACATTTTCTTCTAGAACTGCAATAATTTCCAGTAAAAAGGGCATTATGTTCCAATTAGGTCTAGATGGAAGTATAGGTAATTACAACTCATGATAAACTATGCATACACTGATTACTAACCAGTTTGTCAACCAGTATAAAAAATGGACAAAATATATTTCTACCATACATCCTGAATGCAAAGAAAGGAACCTATGGACATTCAAATGCTTACGATACTGTGTATTTAAAGGGGTTGTACACTACTTGGATAACCCTTCTTAACCCCAAGCGCCTGTTTTCACCTTCATGACCAGGCCAAATTGTACAATTCTGACCAGTGTCACTTTATATGCAAATAATTCTGGAACACTGAGGCTATGTGCACACAATGGTCCACTGCGGATTTTTACACAGAGGATTTGAGAAATCTGCAGAGCAAAAACGCTGCGTTTTTGCTGCAGATTTATCACAGATTTACCGCGGTTTTTCTGCGGATTTCACTGCGGTTTTACAACTTTGGTTTTCAATAGGAGCAGCTGTAAAACCGCTGCGGAATCCGCAGAAAGAAGTGACATGCTGCGGAATGTAAACCGCTGCGGAATGTAAACCGCTGCGTTCCCGCGCGGTTTTTTCCGCAGCATGTGCACAGTGTTTTTTGTTTCCCATAGGTTTACATTGTAATGTAAACTCATGGGAAACTGCTGCAGACCCGCAGCTGCGGAAACGCTGCGGATCCGCAGCTTTTTCCGCATTGTGTGCACATACCCTGAAACAGATCCCAATTATTCTGCGATTGCTTTTTCCTGACATGTTGTACCATATAAAAGGGGTAAAAATTTGTTCGATATGACTTGTGTTTCTTTGTGAAAATATCAGAAATTTGGCAAAAATTAGGAACATTTTGCAATTTTCTAACTTTTAATTCTTTTGCCCTTAAACCAGTTACATAACACAAATTAGTTAATAAATAACATTTATCACGTCTACATCATTTTTTAAACATATTTTTTTTTTTATTAGGAAGGTTAAAAGTTGATCATCAATCTCTAATTTTTCCAATAAAATTTACAAAACCGTTTTTTTAGGGACCTCATCACATTTCAAGTGACTTTGGTGGCCCTATATGCCAGAAAATACCAAAAAGTGACACCATTCTAAAAACTGCACCCCTAAAAGTCCTCAAATCCACATTCAAGAAGTTTATAAACTCTTTGTCATGGGGAGCAATGGGAAAACAGGAGATAATGAACCTGGGCCTATGAACTGCCCCTCAGGCTAGGGGAGCCCTGACTTTTCTTAACTCAGTGGTACCCTTGATGGTAGGGAGGCCTGAGTCACCGACCTGTCCCTATCTCCTGTCCAGCCCTGAGCTAAGCCCTCAACTCCCCCCAGGAGGTGAACCATAATGGAAACCACAGATAAAACCCAGACAGGAATGAAGTAAACTACACAACAAAGCAAATGATCAGGACGACACAATATTTGAGTAGAGAAGGACAAACAACAAGGTATACTTCACCAGAACCCAAATTAACCCCTTCATGACCTGAGCTTTTTTGGGGTTTGTGTTTTCATTTTTAACTCCCCTCCTTCCCAGAGCCATAACCTTTTTATTTTTCTGTCAATATGAGGGCTTATTTTTTGCGGGACAATTTGTACTTTTGAACGACACCATTGGTTTTACCATGTCGTGTACTAGAAAACAGGAAAATAATTCCAAGTGCGGTGAAATTGCAAAAAAAGTGCAATCCCACACTTTTTTTGTTTGGCTTTTTTGCTAGGTTCACTAAATGCTAAAACTGACCAGCCATTATGATTTTCCAGGTCAGTACAAATTCATAGACACCAAAATATGTCTAGGTTCTTTTTTATCTAAGTGGTGAAAAAAATTCAAAACTTTGCTAAAAAAGAACAAAAATTGTGCAATTTTACTTTAAACGTAACGTCACCATTTTTTGTGATCTGGGGTTGGGTAAGAGCTTATTTTTTGCATGCTGAGCCAATGTTTTTTGATGATACCATTTTTGTGCAGATACGTAATTTTGATCAACCCATTATTTAATTTTAATTGCAATGTAGAAGCGACCAAAAAAATGTAATTCTGGCGTTTTGACTTTTTTCTCGCTATGCCGTTTAGCGATCAGGTTAATGCTTTTTTCTTATTGATAGATCGGGCAATTCTGAACTCGACGATACCAAATATGTGTAGGTTTGATTTTTTTTTTTTTTATTTATTTTGAATGAGGCGAAAGGGGGGTGATTTAAACTTTTATTTTTATTTTTTTTTTCATATTTTTCACATTTTTTGTTTAATTTTGGCATGCCTCAATAGCCTTTATGGGAGGTTAGAAGCTGCCATAACTCGATCGCCTCTGCTACATAGAGGTGATGCTCAGATTGCCCCTATGTAGCAGAATTACTGCATTGCTATGTGCGCCGACCACTGGGTGGTGCTCATAGCAATCTGGCATCAACAACCACTGGAGACCTCTAGTTGTTATGCTGATGCACCGATGACCCCCGATCACGTAACGGAGGTGACAGCTGCGCACATTTCCGGCCGGATGGCCAGAAGCACTTGTTAAATGCCACTATCAGAGTTTTACAGTGGCATTTAACTAGTTAATAGGCGTAGGCAGATCGCGATTCCACCTGCTCCTATTGCAGGCACATATCATCTGTTCAAAACAGCTGACATGTCCCGACTTTGATGCCGGCTCACCGCCAGAGCGGGGGTTCAGCCATCAGATGTACTATTCCGTCCAACGGCAGAAAGGGGTTAAGATATGAGTATCAACAGCTACTCCAACACAGGACCGGTATGCAAGAGACATGCAAATGCTATAGTCAGCATCCAGGAATGTTCTGAGCCATAATTAAAGGGAGAAGGTATTCCCAGCAGCATAAGTCTTCAATTGACACTAATCAAAAAGTTAACTCCTGCAAAGCTGAACATCAGAGAACAAACCACCACCGACGCCCAAACTCAGGCTGAGCAACAGAAACTGCACATCTGACTCCCCAGTGTGAACAGAGTCTGAAGCCAGCATGATAGAACTCTGCCCTCTACAAGGGACCCCTGGGTTCTCAGGATGCCGCCGACTTGGTTTATCAGGGTGACGACAATGAAAAATGGCAAATAATCGATCAGCATGGATATCTGTCGCAGGCATCCAATGTCACGAAGTGACTGTCCAAGCGTGACATGACCCAACGGGTGGTCGGTCACAAAGCGGCGAGACTCACAAGGGAATACCCGGGACACAATAATAATGGTGTACTCTGCGATAGGGAATGGGGAAATGGACATCTCCTGCACTCTCCTAAGGATGTGCCCTAATGTTCCTGACGTCCCTATACAGGTTCTTTCAACCTGCCGCCGAGCTGGATACCTTAGCCCTCACTCGCCCTGCACCTATCCCTGGGTAGGGAATTGGCAAGTGAGGGTACTGGTCCCACCGCTGCACTAATAAAACACCTAGGGAAGGTAAGACAGACAAGGTATAAAAAAACAACACTTAGCTTTCTCTGCAGTAGTGCAGTGCACAGCAGAGTAAGGCACCAGATACGAATTCAGCTGAAGAACCGCAGAACACAGCAAGCTCCTTTCTCCAACCAGGTTGGTCTCCAAGAGGACCTGTATAACCAACAGTCAGCTGATGCATCAGGTGACCTTATGAAGGATGGTGGGAGTGGTCACCACCAACATCAGCTGACCCAGCAGCAATGCAATGCAATGCAATAACACCAGCGGCCACAGGGGGAAAACTGCATTAACCCCAAATGACCAGAAAGGAAAAAAGGTTTTAATCAGAGGTAAACCAGATCTGCCAGAGATCCAAACATGGATCGTGACACCCAAGTTCCCTCCTCTGGACCATAGCCAAGCCAATGCACCAGATATTGTAGAGAACTAACGAACGATACGAGAGTCAGCAATCCTGCAAACCTCAAACTCTAAAGAGCCATCCACTAAAGGTACCATCACACTAAACGATATCGCTAGCGATCCGTGACGTTGCAGCGTCCTGGCTAGCGATATCGTTTAGTTTGACACACAGCAGCGATCAGGATCCTGCTGTGATATCGCTGGTCGTTGAACAAAGTTCAGAACTTTATTTGGTCGTCAGACCGGCGTGTATCGTCGTGTTTGACACCAAAAGCAACGATACCAGCGATGTTTTACACTGGTAACCAGGGTAAACATCGGGTTACTAAGCGCAGGGCTGCGCTTAGTAACCCAATGTTTACCCTGGTTACCAGTGTAAAATGTAAAAAAACAAACTACATACTCACCTTCGCGTCCCCCGGCGTTCGCTTCCCACACTGACTGAGCGCCGTAAAGTGAAAGTGAAAGTATAGCACAGCGGTGACGTCACCGCTCTGCTGTTAGGGCCGGCGCTCAGTCAGTGCAGGAAGCGGACGCCGGGGGACGTGAATGTAAGTATGTAGTGTTTGGTTTTTTTACATTTTACGCTGGTAACCAGGGTAAACATCGGGTTACTAAGCGCGGCCCTGCGCTTAGTAACCCGATGTTTACCCTGGTTACCCGGGGACCTCGGCATCGTTGGTCGCTGGAGAGCCGTCTGTGTGACAGCTCTCCAGCGACCAAACAGCGACGCTGCAGCAATCAGCATCGTTGTCTGTATCGCTGCAGCGTCGCTTAGTGTGACGGTACCTTAAGACTGGCAGCAGAGGAACGGGAGTCGCATCCCCTGAACTCACAAACTTCTTCAGAAGAGACTTATGAAAAACATTATGAATCCTGCACTTGGCAGGCAAGTCCAAACGGAAGGCTAATGGGTTGATGACGGCTGAAATTCTGAAAGGATCGATAAAGCAGGGACCCAATTTAAGTGATGGTAGCTTGAGTATGATGTTCCTAGTGGATAACCACACCAAATCACCCACATCTAGGTCCAGACCAGGCACATGTCTACAGTCAGCCACACGCTTGTACCAAGAACCCATACTAAGTAAACGCTGCTAACTTTCCTATATGTAGACGATCACGACGCACCCCCCCCCCATCCTCCTCAGGGACCCCGAAAGAACACCCTTGATGAGGAGTACTGAACTGAGGGTGTTGGCCAAACAAACAGAAAAAAGGGAACTCCCCAGAGGACTCACGATGATGATCAGTAATGGCGAACTCAACGAGAGGAAGAAAAGCCGATCATTCTTCTTGATTGTCAGAGACAAAGCAGGGCAAATACTGTTGTAGATTTTGATTCATGCGCTCTGTTTGTCTATTTGACTGAGGATGAAAAGCCAATGAGTGAGACAACTTAATCTCCAAGCAAGAACAGAAAACGTTCCAGAAATTAGCAACAAACTGGGTACGCCTATCAGACACAATGTCAGACGGAACCCCATGGAGTCTGACCACTTCACATATAAATATCTGAGCCAGTGTCCTGGCATGGGGTAAGGATGGTAGCACAACAAAATGTGTCATTTAAAAAAAACGGTTCACCACAACTAAAATAACAGTCTTACCAGCAGAGGAAGGTAGATCCACAATAAAATCCATGGAATTATCTGTCCATGGTTGCTAGGTACACTATGCGGAAACAAAGTACCAGAAGGACAAGAGTGCGAAGACTTGGAACGCATACAAGTGGAACAGGCTGATATACAGGAGGCGACCAAAATCAAAGCGAAAGAAGCTCCACGTGCCCTTAAAACCTGGATGACCAGCCAGGACCGAATCATGATGCTCCTCCAACACCTTAAGACGAAGGTGCAGAGGAACAAAAGACCTGTTAACCGGAAGATTATGTCATAATTGAGCTCAGCTGGCGACAACTTCTTCAAGAAAAAGGCACAAGGACGCAATTTATCAAGAGACGAGCCTTGAGACAACACCACCCCCACCCCTACCTCAGAAGCATCCACCTCCACGTTAAGGGAAGGGACACATCCGGATGAACAAGGATGGGCGCCGTAGCAAAGCTTTTCTTCAAACAAACAAAAGTGTGCAGAGGATTCTCAGACCAAATAGTAAAGTCTGTACCTTCTTTAGTCATGTCTGTTAAAGGTTTAGCAACCACAGAAAAGTTTTTGATGAACTTCCTGTAATAATTTGAAAAACCCAAGAACCACTGAAATGCTTTGAGGTTATCGGGACAGTCCCGATTTAACACAGCCTGCAACTTAGTGGGATCCATCCTAAACCTCGAGGCAGAATTGATGTATCCTAGAAGCGCTAATTGTATGGCGAAAACACACTTTTCAAGCTTGGCGTATAGCTTGTTCTCCCTGAGCAATTGCAACACCTGTTTAGCATGCTCTATGTGTGAATCGTGGTCAAGCAAATAAATGAGTGTATCCATTGAAAAGAAAGCGGATAGGCACATACCGTCCCATGCAGCAAAATCCGTTATTGTGGCAACATAATACCAACAGCAGGCGGATAAAATGATGGAGCAAATACAGATTCTCTTTCTTTGGAAGTGGCACCCATAATCCCTGGTGTGTTAGCAGCTTCATTAACCCGAGGTCATACAGCTGTGCCTTTGTCCTGCCTCTCTCCCATGGTATGCGAATAAATGAGTATGTCATCCAATTAAATAATCACAAATTTACCTAAGAGGTGAGCGAATACATAATTTATAAAATGCTTAAAAACTGATGGCGCGTTGGTTAAACCAAAAGGCATTACTAACTTTTCAAAGTGACCCTCTGGAGTATTAAAAGCTGTGTTCCACTCATCCCCATGACTGACTCTTATGAGGTCAAGTTTAGTAAACCATTTGGCACCTGACACCTGATTAAACAGATCCGGAATCAGCGGCATAGGATACGGATCACGAACCGTAATCTGGTTAAGCTCCCTAAGTCGAGACACAGATGTAATCTGCCATCCTTCTTCTTGACAAAGAAGAAGCCAGCTGCTGCCGGAGATGACGATGGTCTAATGTGATCAAACTCTCAGTAATATACTCCTTAAGGGCTTGTCTCTCCGGACTGGTCAGATTATACATTTTGCACTTAGGAAGTTTGGCCAACCTTATAGTGCGGTCATAGGGCTGATGTGGCGGCAGCTCCTGACAACCCTTTATAAAGAACACATCAGAATACTACAGAAAAGGTTCAGGGATACTAGGAATCACAGCTGAAATACACGTGCCTAGACAATTCTCTTTGCAGAATGAGCTCCACTGGACTATGTCCCGTGTCTTCCAGTCAATTACTGGATTGTGAATCGACGACTAAGGAAACCCCAAAACCACCTGTGCAGGTAGTTCTTTTGGCACATTGCTTGTTAAACGCTCTGAATAGAGGACCCCGATACGAAGTTCCAAATCCGGTACACACTCTTTAAAAACCCCTTGAGAGAGTGGAGAAGCATCAATGGCAACAATCCGTATAGGACTAGGAAGCTTGTCGACTCTTAACTCGGAAGTGCAGGCAAAATGTTCATCAATAATATTCTCCGCAGAACCTCTATCCAAGAAAACCTCAATAGAGACCTTCTGACCCTCGATTATTACCCTTGCGGGGTGAATACACTGAGATGCCATCATGGAGGATATACATAGGCTCAGCCTGGGATCCTCCAAAGCCCCTGAGCCTACCAGTTTTCCGCCGGTGCACCTTTTTTCGGTATCATGGGACAAGCGTTAATGTCCCTCTTTACCGCAGAAAATTCAAACCCCTCCTCTTTTAGGGATGAAGGGCTTTTTATTCTCATGCGACATCCCAGCGATCCGCATTGGCTCTACATAGGTCTCTGGGGTTGCTATTTATGTTACTACCCCCTCCTGAGACCTATGACAGAAACGGCGGTCAATACAGACTACAAGTGCCATGACTACCTCCAGAGAGGCGAGAGTCTCATACATCACCAAAGCCTGCTTCATCCTCTCAGAAACCCCCTGCAAAAACTGACTCCTAATAGCAGGGTCACTCCACTAAGTTTCCACAGACCAGTGATGAAATTCAGCACAATAATCCTCAGTCGGGTGATTCCCCTGAACAAGAGAACGAATCTTGGACTCGGCCAAAGCCAGTTTATCTGGATCATCATAGATGAGGCCAAGTGCAGAAAAAAAAAGTCCACTGATTCAAAAACTGAGGAATTGGAGGGTAGAGAAAAAGCCCAAGCTTGAGGGTCCCCACTTAACAATGAGACCACTATACCCACACGCTGAGCCTCACCCCCTGAAGAGAGAGGACGCAGTCGGAAATACAGTTTGCAAGATTCATGGAAAGAAACGCACTTACTGTGATCTCCTGCAAAGCGCTCTGGAAATGCCAATTTTGGTTCAGATGACCTAGTTGATGCCTCTGACTGTACTGCAGAAGCTGACAAGGCCTGTTGCTGAACTGCCCCTTTAAGCTTCGTACCCTGGATACACAGAGCCTCCAACTGTCTAGTCAGGGAAGAAATGGGATCCATGGAAGATAAAGTTTTGGGCTGACTATAATGTCACAGGGAGCAAAGGGAAAAAAGGAGATAATGAACCTTGGCCTCCGAACTGCCCCTCAGGCTAGGGGAGCCCTGACTTTTCTTAACTCAGGAGTACCCTTGATGGTAGTGAGGCCTGAGTCACCGACCTGTCCCTATCTCCTGTCCAGCCCTGAGCTAAGCCCCAACCCCCCCAGGAGGTGAACTATAATGGAAACCACAGATAAAGACAGACAGGGATAAAGTAAACTACACAACAAAGCAAATTATTAGGACGACACAATATGTAAGTAGGGAGGAACGTAATACAAATAGAGAGAAGGACAAACAAGAAGGTACACTTCACCAGAACCCAAATTAAGATATGAGTATCAACAGCTACTCCAACACAGGACCGGTATGCAAGAGGCGCGCAAATGAAATAGTCGGCATCCAGGAATGTTCTGAGCCATACTTTAAGGAAGAAGGCGTTTCCAGCAGCCTGTGTCAATAGACACTAATCAAAAAGTTAACTCCTGCAAAGCTGAACATCAGAGAACAAACCACCGCCGATGCCCAAATTCAGGCTGAGCAACAGAAAAGTCTAAAACTGCACATTCGATTCCCCAGTGTGAAGTCGGCATGAAACTATTCAAGGGCTTCACGGGAATTAAAGCAACGTGGAAGGAAAAAATTAACATTTTCCTTTTCTTTCATAAAAATTTAACTTTAGCCGTACATTTTTTATTTTCACAAAGGTAACAGGAGAAAATGGACCCCAAAATTTATTGTGCAATTTCTCCTGAGTACTCTGATACCCAATATGTGGTGGAAAACTACTGTTTGAGCGCACGGTAGGGCTCAGAAGGGAAGCATCACATTTTACTTTTTGAAACAAAAAATGGCTGAAATCGAGAGAGCAGACGCCATATAGTGTTTGGAAAGCCCCTGATGTCCCTAAACAGTATAAACCACCCACAAGTGACCCCATTTTGAAAACCAGACCCTTCAAGGAATGTATCTAGATATGTTGTGAGCAACTTGAACCTCCTGATGCTTCACAGAAGTTTAGAATGTAGAGCCGTGAAAATTAAAAAAAACAAATTTTCCCCACAAAAATGTTCTTTTAGCCCCAAATTTTTATTTTTACAAGGGTAACAGGAGAAAAGGGACCCAAAATCTGTTGTGCAATTTCTCCTGAATGCACAGATGCCCAATATGGGGGGGGGAAACTATTGTTTGGGCACATGGCAGGTCTCAGAAGGGAAGCAGCACCATTTGACTTTTAGAACGCAAAAATGGCTGGAGTTGAGAGCAGACACCATGTCGCGTTTGAAGAGCAAACTACCAGACCAAATAATTGTAGGGATTATTTAATCTAACAACCAAAAACACAATACCCTAAAACATATCTTTAATGAATAATTTTAAAATCTAAATAGATAATTAAATACACAATAATTACCAACATCAAAGTCCAGACGGGGTAGAAAAAATAGCCAAAATTACCACAGGAACTCTTTAATAGAGAGAATTATTCCTGACACAGTCCCTGTTCGTGGCCCTAATAGAGCTCACACCTTCCTAGCCGCAGAGGTTGGCACCCTAGATTTCGATGTGGCGCCCCCACTCAACGTGGACTAACCCTTATAGCCCTAACTGGGCCCTAACAGCTACCCTCACCCAGGACCCAAACACCATACACACAAATGGACCTAGGTCAACCTAAACAAGTGAAAAAGTGTAAAAAAACTGAAAAAATTAAAAACAAGGCAGCAAAAAGGTGCTGCAGCAGCTGATACACCTACACAAATAGCATATAAATATGTACCTTATAAACTGTACTGATAAATAAGATCTAATAAATGATCAGAGTATAATGAGACCCTGAAAGTCATATAGACATCCTATTAGATTTATAGTGATAGCCTACTGTCTTCACTAGTGGCTTACAGATAGACAGAAAAAAGCTAACAGTAAACAGGAGGTACAGAGGAGCACGAGTATCCTATGCTCCTACCTAAGGGATCATAGTATCAAGAAAAAAATGGCACCAATATGTGTCACATTTGACTCTTGGTAAACAAAATTTTGTAGAATAGTTGGCAGACTTCATATACTGAATCCCTAAGTGCCAGAAGAGCAGAATCCCCCCTTGAGTGACCCCATTCTGGAAAGTCCACCCCTCTGGAAATTTATCTACAGGTGTAGTAATGATCTGACTACAGGGGTGTTTCCCAGAAACAAGCCGCAATGAATGGTGTTCAGTGAAAATTGCAAACCTGCCGTTGTAGTCACCAGTACATTGTAGTGCCCAGAACATTATGCCCAGTTTGAGCTTCTGGAGATACACCTCGTAAATTAAACAAGTTCTCATTGCTACAAAAATGCTAACTGCAGTTTAGGCACACTGTGGAGCTCCAAATGGAGGGGGCATTAGTATTTTGGAGAGCAGAATTTGCTGGATTTCTTTGGGTGGCGAAGAGCCATTTTGCTTTTCCAGAACCTTTGTACAACCAGTAATGTGGAAGCCCCGATATTTCTAATGATAAATGACGGACCTGAGTGGGGACTTGCGTTTTGTGGATTGAGTTGAAGCTCTTATTGGGAACATTTTACATAATATTTTGGATCACATGTATCCTGTGCTTTACGCTGAGCACTCACATCGGGGTTTACATCTAAATCTCTGAATGAGATGACTAAGATGAAACCCCGAGGAATCCATTCATTATAATGAGGCAGCAGAGTGGCTCTGGACTCCATCTGGCTTCTGCTCAGCAGTATACTTCTTTTTAGAAATGCACAAAACTGTGGCAGACAGCGCTTTTGTGCACGTCTAAGAAGACTGACACCATCGGACCACAGTACAGTCCACAGTGCCTCCATCTGCCTCATTATAAAGAAACTTCTGTTGAGGTTTCCGACTAAAACATGTATTTCAGAGATTTAAATGTAAACGTGGGATATATGTGCGCTGAGCCTTGCTGCTATCTTTGAGAGGCAAAATGAACAAATCAACAGCAGGTGAATAATTGGTTTTATTTCTTTTTTACATTGTTCCTCGTTTGGTTAAAAGTAATAAGATTACTTTATTCTTCGAGTCGGTGCAATTATAGCGATAGCAGATTTATATAGGTTTTTTTTCTATTTGGCTGCTGTCACCCACATCAGCACAGCCCTTACCTCATTTTATTGCCTCCCATCAGCACAGCCCCTCCACTCATTTCCCCCCCATATGCATAACCACTCCTCTAATGTTATGCCTCCTGCACAGTAAAATAAGAACTAAAAAAGCTCATACTCACCTAATTCATGCTCCTGTCTGCCATCTCCTCTGTGCAGCAGTGAACGCTGGATGATGTCACTGCATCGCACCATCCAACGCCCCCTTCGTACACCTTCTCCAACAAGACGCAGTCCGAAAGTGGCCTATGTCTTGCTGGAGATCCCAGCTGAGCAGGGGAGATGACAGTTCCTCTGCTCCTGTCCCAGGCGGCACATACAGCAATTGTATTCACGTCTGATAGACGTGAATTCAATTGAGCACAGGTAGGGAGTGACATCCAGTGCGCAGGACAGAGAGAGGGGTGAGCTGTGTCAGTGACTGACATCGCTCACCTCTGTGCTGTGCCTGCGCCCCCCTCCGGTAGGAAGGAGGTAGCACTCTAGGCAGGTGTCTACCCATCATTCTGGCCCTGTGTGGGTTATACCATAACTAAATATACCGTTATAATAACACCACCATACTGATCGTTAAAGGGGTTGAGGTTAAAGTCTATGTAACGTCAGAACTCTGAATCCTCATAGCGCACACTGTGAGGATTCTCCGATGCTGGCATTGAGAGAGGGCAGTCATGGCTTTGCTCATTTCACTTGTATTGAGCGAGGCCGTGCACATCTAGTCAGCACTTGACTGCATGTATCCAAATTGTGCATACTTGCTGTAAAATGGTCAAGGGTGAAATTACAGTAGATGCAAGGGTTGCAGTCACACCCGGGCCCTGGAGCCTAGGGGCCCCCAAAAGTTGCTTTGGCCTACATAAAAAGACTAATGCTATTAAAGACTTGCAATAATTGGGGTCCCCATTAGATATTTTGATTTTTTCCACAGGAAAGGTAACATATCAATAGCGTCGCTACTGGGGGCAGAGGGGGTCATCGCCCCGGGTCCCGTCACATGAAGGGGCCCACCGAGAGTCACTGCCACTTTTTGATGAGGCAGAACACAGCACAGGAAGAGAGCAGGAAAATGCCTGCTTCCCTGCCAGACGGAGATTCTGCACGCTGGCTAGCACAATGGCCAGTTGCAGAGTCTCCATCCTGCAGTGTAAAGTGTAGGCTTTACTGCCCTGAGGAGCTTCTTCCAGGTTGCAGTTTAGTGCACGCTTGGATTGGCTCAGGCATCCATCATTATGCCCACCTTGCATTTCACTCAGACACTTCCTGGTCCTGCTTCACTGTGCCTGCAAACATGGTAAGTGATATGTCATGGTCACTGGAGGGTGAATTTGAGAGGATGGGGTTATTGTGGGGGAGAGGGGACAGGGCACTGGTGGAATGAATGGGTATTGTGTAGTGATGGGTCGCTAGCGAATGATCTGAGACAAAGAGCCAGTTCCCTGTTGTGAACTATGCGAGCCGGCACCCCAGTGAGAGCCACTAAATTCTCTGAATGGCTCTCACTGGGCGTAAAATCCTGGTGTTCTGCAGGCGTAACTCCACCCACCTGAGCAAACTCGACCCACTCATCAATTTAATTGGTTACTAGCAAGTGGGCGGAGTTTTGCCATAGGTGGACGAGTTTCGGCTGCATTACGTCAGCATAAACATGTGTTCACATATTGTACACATATTTAATAGAAATCCATTTAGGATCTGTGGAGAAATGGGGTCAGTGGGTGCTCTCATCCGCTGGCCCGGCTGTCTTTAGCAAGACTGCATGGACCGCGGCTCATACCACTGAACGCCCGCTCTATCTCCCTGTGGGCAATACACTACACAGACAACACAGGGTTAAGATAAAACAGTGTGGCAATACTTTATTGAACCACAGCACACAATAGCAAACAGAACACTCCCACCAATTACCCCAAGATGGTACACATTACATGGCCTCACCCTTCCGCTGACTCATCGAGATAATGGTAGATGTTATGTCAGAGCTCCCAGGGTCGCTACTCCATCTGTGGATAAACGCACAGAGAAGGGGTAATGACAAGCATAGGGAGATGACCAAGAACTGTCCATAGAGTCCATACAAGGTCCAAAGCCAGTTGACACGAGAGTCACCACCTGGCTTATCTGACCATCTCCATGGAACCAGGCGACCAGCTGCTCCCAACCCTGGCTTTCTCCAAACAGATCCATGGTTCAGAGATGGTCACTGGATCAGATCTGTGTCCTTCCAACCGGAGCCGAAAACCTCTGGTTTGTTTCCTATAGAATCATAGATCAGTGTCCCTCGTGATGGTGCCATGATGAATTGGCTGCAGTCCTTTCTCTTGTCTGTTGGGTGGTTTGCAGAATGTCTGGCTGATAGCTCTGTGTTACTTCAGTCTCTCAGGATGTGATCTCTGAGTCTTTTTATACCCAAGGCATGTAAGCTATTTTTAGAATTACCCAGGGCCCTTCAGTCCAACATCAAGATAAGGTAAACAATGGTGACAGGATTAAGTAGCACTATTAGCATATAAGCACAAAGCTTAACACACTCAATATACAGTCACTATTACAGACTTACACAGTATGTTAGATAGTATATCTGTTGGCAAGTCTGTCTTCTTGACCCACCAGACATAAACACTTAAATTCACAAGCCAATATACAGATAAAAAGCCAGTTCTTTTGGTTTGCAAAAAAACATGGTTGTCTGGGAAATTAAGATACAATCTGGTTTCTTCACAGGATCCAAAAAAAGCTGGCTCTTTTTGGTGAGTGGAGCCATGAGAACCAGATCACCAAAAAGACCCGGACTGCCAATCACTAGTATTGTGGGGTAGGGGGGGACAAAGCACTGGGGGGTAAATGTGAGAGGATGGGGGTATTATAGGGGGAACAAAGCACTGGGGGGATAAATGTGAGAGGATGGGGTATTATAGGGTGGGGCAGCATGGAGGGGTGAATGTGAGAGGATGGGGTATTGTGGGCAGGTTGGACAAGTGGGTGAAAGGGGACAGGGCACTGGGGGGTGAATGTGAGAGGATGGGGGTATTGTGAGGGCTGAGGGGAGTGAGGGGAGACATGGCTGTAACAAGGTGGCCCAGGGTGGTAGTCTCAGCCAAGTCAACTAAGCCACAGTCAGTAGACACCCCGGCACCTTGCACAGAGTAAGGCAGAACAAACGTATTCCAGTCACCACTGCAGTCCAACAGGGAGAACAATTTTTAATACCAGAGTTAAATGAAGTACAAATATTGGCATCCTGCTCTCTCCCTAGCTCCATCCACAGCCATACCCACAACAGCCACGGCGGCCAAAAGAGGCGGCAGTCCCCCACGCTGGCATCTGGATGCTTAAAGTCCCTTTGGCGGGGCCCTTACGTAGTCCTGGGGCCCTTGTTCCAATTCTTGGTTCGGGGCAACCGATTCTATTCCCTTCCTGGGGTCTGGCAATGCCCATGTTGATGTCCTTATGTCCCTCCCAACTTCCTGCTCCCTAGAGGCTGCTGGCTCAGCCCACAAAGTAACCCTTTGCTACCCCTGCCTCTATCATGTGCAGGGCAACACAATATAGTTCAACAGTGATACATTACAGACTAAAAGAGACATCACACGCATGGAGAACTTAGCAAACACAGCATAATACAATAAGAATGTGTAGCATATATTGCAAGTGTTGCCATACACAGTAAATGCATGAGACATAACACAAAAGAAGGGTCACATAAGTCCCATGTGGGGTAGGGGCAAACTGCCACCTCCTTACAGGTCATTGGGGGGCTGATTATTCTACTGTTTTGTTAGGACATTATATGCACGCTATTACATGGAATAGTTGTTGTCTGGGGAACTGGAGATGGGGAGGTCAAGGGCTTTTGATACTTACCAGCTGTCAGGACTCTGAACATTTTTTATTACCTTTTTGTGCATTACTGCCCTTTTCCAAGATGGTGTCTTTGGTCTCATGTGCACTGTGTCTTCCTGCTATAAAACTCCACCCTAGCCTTCAGTCTGTGCTAGAGTATTCTGCCTTGCATCCAGCTCCTGACCTCTGGTGACTCCCTGGCTATATACCTGCTCCTGTGAACCTGTGGGGTTATCCTGCTACTCTGCTCTGAGTTCCTGCTGCATACACCAGTTCCAGTAATCCTCTTTCATCTGCTGCTCGTGTTTGCTTCCATCTGCATTTGCTGGACATGTAAGCTATTTCTGCTCTGCAAGAACCTGAGACTATTACCCAGACCTCCCTGGTTGAGCTAAGATATTATTTGAACTGCCTTATAAGCATATCTATCTGTGTTGTGGACTAAGCAAGGACTTATTCGTGTCAAGTGTCCTCAAGAATAATTGTGCTTCATAGACTTTCTGCGTGATTGCATTTTCCTCTGAAGTTTGCTATAGACTGCTGAGCTGCATTTGATATTTGCACCAAGTGTTGTGGACTTGAGTTTCTCTATGCACCTGTTTGAATCACCGTGTGATAATATAGACTTTACCACTTATAAAACTGTGTCCTGTAGTTGTCTTGTTCCACGCAAAGAGTCTCCTGAGCTATCCCCTATAACTACTACAGGATACTCTAGCCTAAAAAAAAAAAAAGGAGACTGCTGGAACAATGACTGCAGAAAGCAGACTAGAGCAGGTGTTTTCCATAATTAGATCACTGCAGAAAGATGTGAAAGGTCTGCAAAAGAAGTTTGGAAGCTTTGAACTCAATCAACAAGTGTTTGGACAGACTTTCCAGGACTTAAGCACCTGCATGGCAGCCCAGGAAAACAAACTTGCTGGCATAGAGTCCCAATACGGACGGGCTTTTCAGGACATAAGCACGCAAATAGCTGCACAAGCGACTTTTCCCTCTGGGCAACCGCCACCAGCTAGCCCACGTAAGTTGCCCCCATTCAGATTTAATGCTGATCGCGACAAATTTCGTGGCTTTGTGAATCAATGTATGCTATATTTTGATGTGCATGCTGACTGTTTTCCTAATGATAGATCCAAAGTATTGTGTGTAATAATGCTGCTGACCGCACGAGCGCTCGCCTGGGTGAATCCGATGATTGAGTCTCGTGACCCAAGGTTAAATAACTTGGATGATTTCTTGGCCGCTATGGCATTAATGTTTGATTATCCTAATCACCGTGCAACCGCTGAATCTGCTTTATTGTCTTTACGCCAAGCAAAACGTTCTGTTATTGAGTATGCTACTGAATTCAGGAGATTAGCGGTAGACACCAATTGGGACAGTTATGCACAATTGCCTATTTTTAAAAGGGGTCTGTCTAGTATTGTAAAAGATGAACTAGCTCGCTTTGAGTCACCACAAGAGCTAGAGACATTTATACAGCATTGTGTGCGCATTGACATTCGCCTTACTGAGCGTAGGCAGGAGAAGTTTGCTGCATATAACCGTATTTCTAACTTTTCCCTCCCTTCCAAAGAGCCTGCAGGTAAAACATCTCGGGAGGTGGAGGAGGTGCCCATGCAAATTGATTCCGTTCAGAGGCGAGAGATCAATGAGCGCCGGGAGCATCACCTTCGTGAAAGTCTATGTTTCTACTGCGGCCAGTCTGACCACTTCTTGATCAATTGTCCTAAGTGTCCTAGACGGCCTAACAATGTGCTAGCAGCAGTAGGGGAGTATGACAACTGTGATGATGAATCTGACATCTCTGAATGTAGCCTGCCTTTAAACGCTGTATTCCATTCACTTTCTATGACTTCACCCCCCAAGGAGCTGAAGGAAAAGAACTCTCACTGTTCGCTCCCTATTAAGATCCTGTGTTCAGGACAGTGGATTTCCAGTGCAGCTATGATTGACTCTGGTGCACGTGGCAATTTCATGGATATCGCATTTGCCAAGGAACATGGTATTGAAATTCAGCAAAAAGCCTCTCCAATTACCATGGAAACAGTGGATGGGTCACCTTTAATCTCTGGGCCTAAGGATCAGGAGAACGTACCCCTTGAAATTTTGTTGGAGCCTAATCATCAGGAGCAACTTTCTTTCTTGCTAATTTCTTCTCCTCATTTTCCTGTGATTTTAGGCATTCCTTGGTTGCGTTCTCAGAACCCAATTATCAACTGGGAGACCAAAAAGATTATCTTTCCAACAAGGAGCAACTCAGCATTAACAAAAGCTGTCCCTGAGTCCACGGCTATGGAACCACATGTACAGGTATTTTCTTTACCTCCAGCATATAAAGAGTTCTCTGACATCTGTGACAAGAAGAATGCAGATCAGCTTCCTCCACACAGGCATTATGACTGTCCCATTGATTTGCTTCCTGGGGCAGCTATTCCTTTTGGTAACGTATACCCTTTGGTGGCACCTGAGCTTCAAGCCTTAAAGGAGTATATTGGTGAAAATCTGGCCAAAGGCTTCATATGTCCTTCTTCCTCACCAGCAGGGGCACCTATCTTTTTTGTAAAGAAGAAGGATGGGACCCTGAGACCCTGTGTTGACTATCGGGAACTCAATAAGGTAACCGTACGAAACCATTACCCTTTGCCTCTGATTCCCGAATTACTGGAAAGAGTCTGCCATGCTAAGGTGTTCTCTAAACTGGATCTTCGTGGGGCTTATAATTTGGTGCGTATTCGTCCAGGGGATGAGTGGAAGACAGCATTCAGATGCCGGTATGGACACTTTGAATCTCTTGTGATGCCCTTCGGGCTTTGTAACACCCCTGCAACATTTCAACACCCTGCTAATGACATTTTCAGAGATTTGTTGGACCAGTTTGTGGTGATCTATTTGGACAATATACTAATCTTTTCTGACTCCCTAAAGGAACATGAAGAACATGTCAAAACTGTTTTAAGACGTCTGAAAGAGAACCATCTGTATATTAAGCCAGAGAAATGCGAGTTCCATCGTTTTGAGATACAGTTCTTAGGTTATATCATCTCTCCCCAGGGGCTGAACATGGAATCTGGTAAGATTCAGGCTATCCTTGATTGGCCAGTACCCAAGAACGTTAAGGAGGTCCAACGTTTTATTGGTTTTGCAAATTTCTACAGACTCTTCATTCGAAATTTTTCTGATATTGTCCGTCCCATTACTTCCTTGACAAAGAAGAAAAAGCCCTTTAAGTGGTCATCACAGTCTCAAGAAGCTTTTGATCGGCTTATGATCTGTTTCACATCAGCACCGCTGTTGATACACCCAGATCCAACACTTTCTTTCATTGTGGAGGTGGACGCTTCTGATAATGCTTTGGGGGCTATTCTCTCCCAAAGAACTGGAGGGAAGGGTCTGCTACATCCTTGTGCTTTCTTTTCCCGTAGACTAACCTCAGCAGAGAAGAATTACGACGAGGGAGACAAGGAATTGCTGGCTATTATTGCGGCTTTCAAATAATGGAGACATCATCTGAAAGGAGCTGCACAATAGATCATAGTGCTAACTGTCATGGTTCCCAATGGCAAGGGAACGTCAGAGAACATAAATAACAGAACAGCTCTTGGGTGATGGAATCTCGAGCTGACCGTGAGCTAAACCTACCACACAACTAACAGTGGCCGGGTGGCGTACCTACGTTTTATCCCTAGACGCCTAGCGCCAGCCGGAGGACTAACTAACCCTAATAGAGGAAAAGACAGACCTGGCTTACCTCTAGGGAAATTCCCCCAAAAAGGAGACAGAAGCCCCCCACATATATTGACGGTGAGTTCAGAGGAAAAGACATACGCAGTATGAAGGTAGGTTCAGCAAAGCGAGGTCCGCTTACTAGATAGCAAGAAGATACAATAGGGAACTTCACGGTCAGCTGAAAACCCTATTAAAGTACCATCCCGAAATTACTTTAAGACTCATGTGTCAACTCATGACACCGGAGTGGCAATTTCGGCCCACAAGAGCTTCCAGCTACAGAAAAATAACATAACTGTGAACTGGAACAAAAATGCAAAACAAACTTAGGACTAAGAGTCCAACTTAGCTGATAGTAGTCTAGAAGCAGGAACATGCAACAGAAAGGCTCTGGTTACATTGATGGCCGGCACTAGAATAACTGAGCAGCAAGGCTAAATAGGATACACCCATATCCTGATGGAAACAGGTGAACAGAGAAAGTGAAGCACACAAGTCCAGTACCACCAGTGACCACCGGGGGAGCCCAAAAACCAAACTCACAACAGTACCCCCCCCTCAAGGAGGGGGCACCGAACCCTCACAAGAACCACCAGGGCGATCAGGACGAGCCCTATGAAAGGCACGGACCAAATCAGAGGCATGAACATCAGAGGCTGTCACCCAAGAATTATCCTCTTGACCGTAGCCTTTCCACTTGACCAGATACTGAAGTTTCCGTCTGGAAACACGGGAGTCCAAGATCTTCTCCACAACGTACTCCAATTCACCCTCAACCAACACCGGAGCGGGAGGCTCAATGGAAGGCACAACCGGTACCTCATACCTGCGCAATACTGACCGATGGAAGACATTATGGATAGAAAAAGATGCTGGGAGGTCCAATCGAAAGGACACGGGGTTAAGAATCTCCAAAATCTTATACGGGCCGATGAACCGAGGCTTAAACTTAGGAGAAGAAACCCTCATAGGGACAAAACGAGAAGACAACCACACCAAGTCCCCAACACGAAGACGAGGACCAACACGACGACGGCGGTTAGCAAAATGCCGAGTCTTCTCCTGGGACAACTCCAAATTGTCCACCACCTGTTCCAAATCCGATGCAACCTATCCACCACAGTATCCACTCCAGGACAATCCGAAGACTCCACCTGACCGGAAGAAAAACGAGGATGAATCCCCAAATTGCAAAAGAAAGGAGAAACCAAAGTGGCAGAACTAGCCCGATTATTAAGGGCAAACTCCGCCAACGGCAAAAAGGCAACCCAGTCATCCTGATCCGCAGACACAAAACACCTCAAATAAGTCTCCAAGGTCTGATTAGTTCGCTCAGTCTGGCCATTAGTCTGAGGATGGAACGCAGACGAAAAAGACAAATCAATGCCCATCCTAGCACAGAACGCCCGCCAAAATCTAGACACGAACTGGGTCCCCCTGTCAGAAACGATATTCTCCGGAATACCATGCAAGCGAACCACATTTTGAAAAAACAGAGGAACCAACTCGGATGAGGAAGGCAACTTAGGCAAGGGCACCAAATGAACCATCTTTGAAAAACGGTCACACACCACCCAGATGACAGACATTTTCTGAGAAACAGGGAGATCAGAAATAAAATCCATAGAGATGTGAGTCCAAGGCCTCTTCGGAATAGGCAAAGATAACAACAATCCGCTAGCCCGAGAACAACAAGGTTTGGCCCGAGCACAAACATCACAAGACTGCACAAAAACTCGTACATCTCGAGACAGGGAAGGCCACCAGAAGGACCTAGCCACCAAATCCCTGGTACCAAAGATCCCGGGATGACCTGCCAACACAGAAGAATGAACCTCCGAGATGACTCTACTGGTCCAATCATCAGGAACAAACAGTCTACCAGGCGGGCAACGATCAGGTCTATCCGCCTGAAACTCCTGCAAAGCCCGTCGCAGGTCTGGGGAAACAGCAGATAATATCACCTCATCCTTAAGGATACCTGTAGGTTCAGAATCACCAGGGGAATCAGGCTCAAAACTCCTAGAAAGGGCATCCGCCTTCACATTTTTAGAACCTGGTATGTATGAGACCACAAAATTAAACCGAGAGAAAAACAACGACCAGCGCGCCTGTCTAGGATTCAGGCGCCTGGCAGACTCAAGATAAATCAAATTCTTGTGATCGGTCAATACCACCACCTGATGTCTAGCCCCCTCAAGCCAATGACGCCACTCCTCAAAAGCCCACTTCATAGCCAAAAGCTCCCGATTACCAATATCATAATTTCGCTTGGCGGGCGAAAATTTTCGAGAAAAGAACGCACAAGGTCTCATCACGGAGCAGTCGGAACTTTTCTGCGACAAGACCGCCCCAGCTCCGATCTCGGAAGCAACGACCTCAACCTGAAAAGGAAGAGTAACATCAGGCTGACGCAACACAGGGGCGGAAGAAAAGCGGCGCTTAAGCTCCCGAAAGGCCTCCACAGCAGCAGGGGACCAATCAGCAACATCAGCACCCTTTTTGGTCAAATCAGTCAAAGGTTTAGCAACATCAGAAAAACCAGTTATAAATCGACGATAAAAATTAGCAAAGCCCAAAAATTTCTGAAGGCTCTTAAGAGAAGAAGGTTGCGTCCAATCACAAATAGCCCGAACCTTGACAGGATCCATCTCAATGGAAGAGGGGGAAAAAATGTACCCCAAAAAAGAAATCTTTTGAACCCCAAAAATACACTTAGAACCCTTCACACACAAGGAATTAGCCCGCAAAACCTGAAAAACCCTCCTGACCTGTTGGACATGAGAATCCCAGTCATCCGAAAAAATCAAAATATCATCCAGATACACGATCATAAATTTATCCAAATATTCACGGAAAATGTTATGCATAAAGGACTGAAAGACTGAAGGGGCATTTGAAAGACCAAAAGGCATTACTAAATACTCAAAATGGCCCTCGGGTGTATTAAATGCGGTTTTCCACTCATCCCCCTGCTTAATTCGCACCAAATTATACGCCCCACGGAGATCAATCTTAGAGAACCACTTAGCCCCTTTTATTCGAGCAAACAAATCAGTCAGCAGTGGCAGAGGATACTGATATTTGACTGTAATTTTATTCAAGAGTCGATAATCAATACACGGCCTCAAAGAGCCATCTTTTTTAGATACAAAGAAAAAACCGGCTCCTAAGGGAGATGAAGAAGGACGAATATGTCCCTTTTCCAGGGACTCCTTAATATATTCTCGCATAGCAGCATGTTCAGGTACAGATAGATTAAATAAACGACCCTTTGGAAATTTACTGCCCGGAATCAGATCTATGGTACAATCGCAATCTCTGTGAGGAGGTAGTGAACCAAGCTTAGGCTCCTCAAAAACATCACGATAATCAGATAAAAATTCCGGAATCTCAGAGGGAATAGATGACGAAATGGAAACCAAAGGTACGTCCCCATGAGCCCCCTGACATCCCCAGCTTAACACAGACATTGCTTTCCAGTCAAGGACTGGGTTATGAGATTGTAACCATGGTAATCCGAGCACCAAAATGTCATGTAGATTGTACAACACAAGGAAGCGAATCATCTCCTGATGGTCTGGATTCATACGCATAGTCACTTGTGTCCAGTATTGTGGTTTATTACTAGCCAATGGTGTAGAGTCAATACCCTTCAGAGGTATAGGAACTTCCAGAGGCTCTAGATCAAACCCACAGCGCCTGGCAAAGGACCAATCCATTAGACTCAAAGCGGCGCCAGAGTCGACATAGGCATCCGCGGTAATTGACGATAATGAACAAATCAAGGTCACAGACAGAATAAACTTAGACTGTAAAGTGCCAATTGAAATAGACTTATCAACCTTTTTTGTACGTTTAGAGCATGCTGATATAACATGAGTTGAATCACCACAATAGAAGCACAACCCATTTTTTCGCCTAAAATTCTGCCGTTCGCTTCTGGACAGAATTCTATCACATTGCATATTTTCTGGAGCCTTCTCAGAAGACACCGCCAAATGGTGCACAGGTTTGCGCTCCCGCAAACGCCGATCAATCTGAATAGCCATTGTCATGGACTCATTCAGACCTGTAGGTGCAGGGAACCCCACCATAACATCTTTAATGGCATCAGAGAGACCCTCTCTGAAATTCGCCGCCAGGGCGCACTCATTCCACTGAGTAAGCACAGACCATTTACGAAATTTTTGGCAGTATATTTCAGCTTCATCTTGCCCTTGAGATAGGGCCATCAAGGCTTTTTCAGCCTGAATCTCTAAGTTAGGTTCCTCATAAAGCAACCCCAAAGCCAGAAAAAACGCATCCACATTGAGCAACGCAGGATCCCCGGGTGCCAATGCAAATGCCCAGTCTTGAGGGTCACCCCGCAGCAAGGAAATTACTATCCTAACCTGCTGTGCGGGATCTCCAGCGGAGCGAGATCTCAGGGAAAGAAATAATTTACAATTATTTTTGAAATTCAGGAAACGAGATCTATCCCCGGAGAAAAATTCTGGTATAGGAATTCTAGGTTCAGATATAGGAGCATGAATAACAAAATCCTGTAAATTTTGAACCTTCGTAGCAAGATTATTCAAACCTGTAGCCAAACTCTGAGGATCCATTTTAATCAGGTGAGATCAGAGCCATTCAAGGATTAGAAGGAGAGAGAGAGACAAAGGCTGCAATTAGAGCAGAAATGCAACTAAGTCAACTATAGAGCAAGCTCAGAGGGAAAAAAAAAAAAAAAATCTGCAGACTTCTTTTTCTCTCCTTTCTTCTGCCAACGGTTTTAACACTGGGCCGGCCATACTGTCATGGTTCCCAATGGCAAGGGAACGTCAGAGAACATAAATAACAGAACAGCTCTTGGGTGATGGAATCTCGAGCTGACCGTGAGCTAAACCTACCACACAACTAACAGTGGCCGGGTGGCGTACCTACGTTTTATCCCTAGACGCCTAGCGCCAGCCGGAGGACTAACTAACCCTAATAGAGGAAAAGACAGACCTGGCTTACCTCTAGGGAAATTCCCCCAAAAAGGAGACAGAAGCCCCCCACATATATTGACGGTGAGTTCAGAGGAAAAGACATACGCAGTATGAAGGTAGGTTCAGCAAAGCGAGGTCCGCTTACTAGATAGCAAGAAGATACAATAGGGAACTTCACGGTCAGCTGAAAACCCTATTAAAGTACCATCCCGAAATTACTTTAAGACTCATGTGTCAACTCATGACACCGGAGTGGCAATTTCGGCCCACAAGAGCTTCCAGCTACAGAAAAATAACATAACTGTGAACTGGAACAAAAATGCAAAACAAACTTAGGACTAAGAGTCCAACTTAGCTGATAGTAGTCTAGAAGCAGGAACATGCAACAGAAAGGCTCTGGTTACATTGATGGCCGGCACTAGAATAACTGAGCAGCAAGGCTAAATAGGATACACCCATATCCTGATGGAAACAGGTGAACAGAGAAAGTGAAGCACACAAGTCCAGTACCACCAGTGACCACCGGGGGAGCCCAAAAACCAAACTCACAACAGCTAACTGACCATCGCAATTTAGAGTTCCTTAGATCCGCTAGATGTCTTTCACCTCGTCAGGCTCGTTGGAACTTATTTTTAAATCAATTTAACTTTGTTATCTCGTACCGTCCAAGTTCTCGTAATGGGAAGGCTGATCCTTTATCCCGAATCCATGCTGCGGATTTCGTACCTGGAGCCCCGTCCAAGACCATTCTATCTGATGCCAATTTCATTGGAGTTATCCACGATCAGGACTTGTGGAAGGAGTGCAAGGAGGCCTATGACGGTGATGTATTTCTGGCCAACCCACCTGTGGATATTAATCTTGTCTTTAAGGGTGGCATGTGATTCAGAGATCGACGTATCTACATCCCAGAGGTCGTCCGTCTGCAGATCCTCAAGTTGGTACATGACTCCAAGTTGGCTGGTCACAGGGGGGTACAGAAGACACAAGAGTTCCTGAACCGATTCTTCTGGTGGCCAACTTGCCTGAAGGATACCAAGGACTATGTTCTCTCTTGCGACGTATGTGCTCGTTACAAGACTCCTCATGTGGCACCTACGGGTCTTCTACAACCATTACCTGTTCCGTCCCGCCCTTGGGGGTTTATAAAGCAAAGGACTTTATTGTGGAGCTGCCTACATTGGGGGGCATGAATACAATCATGGTGGTAGCTGATCGCCTGACTAAAGCTGCTCATTTTGTTCCATGCACCGGCCTCCCCTCAGCTAAAGATACAGTGAACTTGGTTATACAGAATGTCTTTCGGTTGCATGGGGTTCTGTTATGAACTGGTGGCCTAGGAGCAGCATGGACGTGCTCTGGAGTAGGTGGCCTCTATACTGACCGCAGACCCTGAACTTAACACATCAACTAGAAGTAGCCGTGGGATGTTCCTGTCACTCCCTAGACACCTCGTCACGGCCGGAGGACTAATTACACCTAAAGAAAGAGACAGGAATACTATCTTGCCTCAGAGAAAATTCCCAAAGGAAAGGCAGCCCCCCACAAATATTGACTGAGAGAGGAGAGGGAAATTACAAACGCAGACTGAAAACAGAATTTAGCAAAGGAGGCCATGCTACCTAGAAAGAAAAGACAGGAAAGAGTACTGTGCGGTCAGTATAAAAAATACTACAAAATCCACCACAGAGAATACAAAAATCTCCACACCTAACTAAAGGCATGGAGGGTAACTCTGTGACTCCAGAGCTTCCAACTTGGCTGAGTAAATCTTAACACAGACAAAGCTGGACAAGAAAAAACATAGCAATTCACAGAACTATTAAGTCCACCGCATGTGGACTGCAAAAACAGAGCCAGGACTTATCTTTGATGATTTGGACAATCCAGAAGGAGAAAACAAGCAGATATGTGGATCCCTAGAAAACAATGGACAACTGGCACTCAATAAAGGAAGGAGCCAGACTAAATAGCCCCGTCCAAAGTGGAAGCAGCTGATGACTGTTGTGAAGGACAAACAGCAGCACTACCACTTATAACCACCGGAGGGAGCCTAAGAGCAGAACCCACAACAGAATTCACAACAGGGTTCCGGATGAGATCATCTCTGACCATGGAGTGCAGTTCACTTCAAGATTCTGGAAGGGGTTTTGCTCTGCACTGAATATTAATGTCTGTCTCTCTTCCGCTTACCATCCCCAGAAAAAGGGGGCTCAGACTGAGTGTACCAACCAGACGCTGGAACAATATCTAAGATGCTATGTCAGCCATCTCCAGGATGATTGGTTGGAGTTGCTGCCGTTAGCCGAATTTTCATATAACAATTCTCATAGCGCCTCCAGTAAATTTACACCTTTCTTTGCCAATCTGGGTTATCATCCGTGTATCTTACCTAGGTCTCCAATTAATTCTCCGGTTCTGGCAGTGGAGGAAAGGCTGACTGCGATGAGGCAAAACCTGGAGGTTCTGAAGGAATCCCTGACCACAGCTCAAGAATGTTATAAGAGATCAGCTGATAGATTCCGTAAACCTGCACCCATGTTCAAGGTAGGAGATTCCGTGTGGTTAGCAACTAAGAATCTGAAGTTAAACGTTCCTTCACAAAAACTTGGACAGAAATTCATTGGCCCTTTCAAGATCAATGGTATTGTGAGCTCTGTGGCCTGCCGGCTGAAGCTGCCTAGGACTATGAAGGTACACCCAGTTTTTCATGTATCTTTACTAAAGCCTGTATCTCCTAATACCTTCCAGGGACGTGTTGTGCCACCTCCGCAGCCTGTGGTGATTGATGGGCAAGAACAATTTGTGGTGGAGGAAATTGTTGATTCCAGGATTCGCAGGAATCGGCTCCAATATCTGATAAGATGGCAGGGATATCCCCCTGAGGAAGACTCTTGGGAACCTGTGGAAAACATTAATGCCGAACAGAAGATTTCTCGTTTTCATCAGTGATTCCCTGAGAAACCAGGTCCAGGATCGTCCTGAGGCCGCTTCTAAGGAGGGAGTAATGTCAGGACTCTGAACATTTTTTATTACCTTTTTGTGCATTACTGCCCTTTTCCAAGATGGCGTCTTTGGTCTCATGTGCACTGTGTCTTCCTGCTATAAAACTCCACCCCAGCCTTCAGTCTGTGCTGGAGTATTCTGCCTTGCATCCAGCTCCTGACCTCTGGTGACTCCCTGGCTATATACCTGCTCCTGTGAACCTGTGGGGTTATCCTGCTACTCTGCTCTGAGTTCCTGCTGCATACACCAGTTCCAGTAATCCTCTTTCATCTGCTGCTCGTGTTTGCTTCCATCTGCATTTGCTGGACATGTAAGCTATTTCTGCTCTGCAAGAACCTGAGACTATTACCCAGACCTCCCTGGTTGAGCTAAGATATTATTTGAACTGCATTATAAGCATATCTATCTGTGTTGTGGACTAAGCAAGGACTTATTTGTGTCAAGTATCCTCAAGAATAATTGTGCTTCATAGACTTTCTGCGTGATTGCATTTTCCTCTGAAGTTTCTTATAGACTGCTGAGCTGCATTTGATATTTGCACCAAGTGTTGTGGACTTGAGTTTCTCTCTGCACCTGTTTGAATCACCGTGTGATAATATAGACTTTACCACTTATAAAACTGTGTCCTGTAGTTGTCTTGTTCCACGCAAAGAGTCTCCTGAGCTATCCCCTATAATTATTACACCAGCTGGGTCTTTTACGAGTATTAGTATAACAAGCCCCCATATAGTAACTTGCTGGAGTGGTGCTTTAATAATAAGCAATTTATTATTATAAAGTTATTCACGGCTTGGATTAAATGTCTGCAGTCACATTAGATGACAAATCATGACAGGGAGCGCCTGCTGCATGAGACTCCAATATCTCTGGCATTATGAGGAGGTCATACGACCACATGTTTGCTATGTGCATGGGTCGACTAGAAAGGTTTGGTTTCGCTCAATAGAAGAGAATTGAGAGAAGCCGAAAAAGTCATTACTTGACCGCCTGCTAACATCAACAATGCTGGGGCCATTGTTACTGTATATGGGGGGACTCAGGGAACATTATTAAATGTTAAGTGGGCACTTAAGCATTATTGTTAAAGGGGCACTCAGTCAGAGTATTGTGACCATCAAAGTTGCATATGGGGTATTATTACTTTTTAGGGACAAAATGGGGAGGGCACAAGCACAGGGCATTAATATTTTTTAGGGGGGGGGGATTTTACTATCTAGAGAGCACAAAGGTGGCATTATTACTATGTAAGGGGCACAGTGGTGGCAATATTATGTGGTGCACTAAGAGGAGCACTGTTATTGTACTACACAGCCGGTACTGTAGGACATATATGACAGCAGCGGCTCAGTATTGGGGTATCGGCAGAATGAGTACGGTAGTTTGCATAGGTTGGGCATAGCTATGGATGTGCTGGATATTTTAGAAGTCTGATGTGTTGTTGTTGTAATCTCTGCAGATGAGTCCTGGCTGGAGAAGTTCTCATGTTGGTCTGGGCTAGATGGAAAAGATCGGAAAAGTGACCGACTCCATAAGAAGGAATGTCACCTGTAAGTCACCATCTATAACTCTACTGTGATCTCTTATATGGTCTGCAGGACTAGTATCTACCACAATATGGTCTCCATATAGTAATATCAGTGTTCATTTTTGTATATAGATTTATTTTCAATCACAGCGGTCATCTGCTGATGTATCCCTATGCTCACAATTAGGGTGCACCACATAGCTGTAGTCAAGATTACCTGGTTAGGGGCCCACACAGATTTTTGCCCCCCCAAGCTGAAATCCTAACTACGCCTCTGACGCATATGTATTTATCCCCTTAACGACCACCGATACACCTTTTACCGGCGGTAGTTAAGGGTACTTAAACCACAGCGCCGTTAATTAAGTAACTAATTATTTAATGAACTAATTAATAGTAAAGAAACCCCTCCTTTATCACCACCTTAGTTAGGGAAAAAATAATAAAATAAAGAAAATATATTTATTTCCATTTTCCCATTAGGGTTACAGTTGAGCTAAAGTGAGTTGGGCTAAAGTTAGGGTTAGGGTTGGGGCTAAAAATAGGGTTAGGGATGGGGCTAAAGTTAGGATTACAGTTGGGAATAGGGTTAGGGTTAGAATTAAGGTTAGGGTTGGGATTAGGATTAGGGTTAGGGTTTGGATTAGGAATGAGGGTTGGGATTAGAGAAGGGGTTAGGATTAGGGTTGGGATTAAGGTTGGGATTAGGGTATGGATTAGGGTTTGGATTAGGGTTAGTGTTGGGATTAGGGTTAGGTTTGTGGTTAGGGCTATGGCTAAGGTTGGGATTAGGGTTAGGGGTTTGCTAGGATTAGTGTTGGGATTAGGGTTAGGTTGGGATTAGGGTCAGGGGTGTGTTGGGGTTAACATTGCAATTAGAGTTATGGTTAGAGTTGGGATTAGGGTTAGGGGTGTGTTGGGGTTAGGGTTATGGTTAGGGATTAGGGTTAGGGGTGCATTGGGATTAGGTTTGGAGTTAGAATTGGGGTTTTTCACTGCTTAGGTAGATCAGGGGGTCTCCAAAAAAAGAATAAAGAATTTGGGGCTAGAAATCATTTTTGTGGAAAAAAAAATGATATTTTAGTTTCATGGCTCTGCGTTATAAACTTCTGTGAAGCATTTGGCATTCAATGTGCTCACCACACATCTAGATAAGTACCTTAAAGGGTCTAGTTTCCAAAATGGTGTCACTTGTCAGGGGTTTCCACTGTTTAGGCACATCAGGGGCTCTCCAGATCCGACATGGCGTCCGATCTCAATTCCAGCCAATTCTGCATTGAAAAAGTCAAACGGCGCTCCTTCTCTTCCAAGCTCTGCCGTGCGCCCAAACAGTACTTTACCCCCACATATGGGGTATCGGAGTATTCAGGAGAAATTGCACAACAAATTTTGTGGTACATTTTCTCTTTTTACACTTGTGAAAATAAAGAAAACTGGTTCTGAAGTAAAATGTAAAAAAAATTAAACGTTAATGTTTTCCTTCCACATTGCTTCAGTTCCTGTGAAGCACGTAAAGGGTTAATAAATAGTGTTGAGCGAATATACTCGTTACTAGCAACCAGGCAACCCCCACATGTACTTATGCTGGCTATCAGATGTAAATCACTCAGCTGCGGCAAGAAAAACTAAAACTCCGAGCACTAAAAAATACTCGGAGGACCCCTGAGCATGATCGAGAAATCTCGAGTAACGAGTATATTCGCTCATCACTATTAATAAATTTCTTAAATGTGGTTTTGAGCACCTTGGGGGGTGCAATTTTTAGAATGGTGTCACTTTGGGTATTTTCTGTCATGTACAATCCCTCAAAGTGACTTTAAATTTGAGATGGTCCCTAAAAAAATGGTTTTGTAAATTTTGTTGTAAAAATGAGTAGTCGCTGGTCAACTTTTAAGCCTTATAACTTCCTAACAAAAAAAATTTGGTTTCCAAAATTGTGCTGATGTAAATTAGACATGTAGGAAATGTTAAACCAATAAATACGGCCCCTTAAGGTGACGCTTCCCTAAATATAAATACCAAGAAAAAAGAACACAAATGGAAGCACCGTCACAGTATTAAAAATTATTAGATTTTATTAAGGGTCAATTGACACAAACATTAGAAATAAATATATATATAAAAGTAATAGAATACCATCTTCTGGGGAACAACATACAGTCTGAGACCACAGGTGCACGGCCCTATACAACAATCATTTACTTGCTCAAAAAGACACTTGGAATAAAAGGCAATGAATATATATAGTTCCTATCAAAGAATGTCCAATTGGTTTGGCTATATATTAGTTCATGGTGGAGATTCACCCCTTACCATGGTATGCCTGGATCAATGTATAAGGAAGCTGTAAATATATAAAGTAAAGTGCCAAGTGCTTTAAAGAGTTCACTATTGTTACTGCCAATAATCTATCTAAAGTCATAGCGGTAGTGAAAGTAAAAGGCTAGTGAAGACACCATACCCACTATGAGGTTTGTAATACCGGCATGAATAATGAAAGTTATACGTAACCTGCACGTGTAGTCCTGACTACACGTGCAGGTTACGTATAACTTTCATTATTCATGCCGGTATTACAAACCTCATAGTGGGTATGGTGTCTTCACTAGCCTTTTACTTTCACTACCGCTATGACTTTAGATAGATTATTGGCAGTAACAATAGTGAACTCTTTAAAGCACTTGGCACTTT
This sequence comes from Ranitomeya variabilis, assembly GCF_051348905.1. Lineage (NCBI taxonomy): Eukaryota > Metazoa > Chordata > Amphibia > Anura > Dendrobatidae > Ranitomeya > Ranitomeya variabilis. Next base: position 165,827,851 of record NC_135237.1, read on the forward strand.
ACTTTATATATTTACAGCTTCCTTATACATTGATCCAGGCATACCATGGTAAGGGGTGAATCTCCACCATGAACTAATATATAGCCAAACCAATTGGACATTCTTTGATAGGAACTATATATATTCATTGCCTTTTATTCCAAGTGTCTTTTTGAGCAAGTAAATGATTGTTGTATAGGGCCGTGCACCTGTGGTCTCAGACTGTATGTTGTTCCCCAGAAGATGGTATTCTATTACTTTTATATATATATTTATTTCTAATGTTTGTGTCAATTGACCCTTAATAAAATCTAATAATTTTTAATACTGTGACGGTGCTTCCATTTGTGTTCTTTTTTCTTGGTATGTAGGAAATGTTATTTATTAACCATTTTGTGTGACACATCTCTCTGATTTAAGGGCATAAAAATTCAAAGTTAGAAAATTGCTAAATTTTAAATTTTTTTGCCATATTTCCATTTTTTTTATAAATAAACGCAAGTAATATTGAAGAAAGTTTACCACTAACATAAAGTACAATATGTCACAAAAAAAACAATCTCAGAATCAGCAGGATCCGTTAAAGAGTTCCAGAGTTATAATCTCATAAAGTGATAGTGGTCAAAATTGTAAAAATTGGCCTGGTCATTAAGCTGCAAATTGGCTCCGTCACTAAGGGGTTAAAACAGTCCAAATGTACTCTGAAATGTTCCCAAAACTACAGTTCCGCACACAAAAAAATAAATGTCCTCATACAGTTTTGTCTATGAAGAAATAAAAAAAGTTATTGGTCTAAGAAAATGGTTATACAAACCACCGCTGTGATGGATTTAACGTGTCCCACATGTCTGCTAGTTACTTTACAAGCAGGTTGGCAAATTGCAGCCACTTAGATAAGACCGACTATGATAACAGTGGGCAAAGGTTAGCTGAAGTTTCAGTGGCCAACATCAAGTTATTGGCTTGTTATTCTCAGAATACCTTTAATTCATGGCACTGAAAGGCAGGAGCTACCTGGTGAATTTTGCCGTGACACTTCAGGCCACCAAACATTGCTAAGAGTTACTGCTGCATTGCAGCATAATACAAGTGAACCAGGTCGCAGGTTGCATTGCAAACCTAATCGTAATGCGACCATGACAAACAAGATGCAAAAATCATACCCAGATTAATTTTTTGCAACTGGTTTGTCTCAGCACTTTTGCGTTGTGTTGTGATTGTGCTACATGATGGGTATTGCTGCCAAAGTCACCGTGTTCACTGGCTGCAGCGGAGGACCGTTCCTCCAGGCTGTTACTTCCAGCATAGACATACAGTACAGGGTGTGCGCTGTGGCCACGCTTTGGAATAGAACGAGGGTGGATAGTGTGGTGAGCACATGCAGGGTACTAAGTGTCTCACTTATGAAGGACTTGCGGCCTAGCAGCAAATACTGATGACCCTTGATACTGCCAAAAGCTTGTAGAGAATACGACAGCGACAGGTCTAGTGTTGAGAGTGGCGTCCACTGAGCTAAGACAGAAAGGCATAAATATTCATTTGACTTTTGACCCATAACGATAATGTATATAAATCGAACGATGAATAAGATATTGCATTTAGGTTAGTGTTGTAAAGTACAGTACTGCTCTTATTGTTATTACTCCTAACATTGTTTACATGCTTCTATCCATATATCTACTGTATATATATATATATATATATATATATATATATATATATATATATATATATATATATCTGCGTCCTTATAGTTAGATTTCCTTTCTGTGGTAGAAAGATAAATAGTTTTGGATGATTACCATTGTCCCCTTCATTGTCTGCGCTGTTGCTTCCAAATAACCTGTTCACAAAATCAAAGTATGTCATTGGGTGGGAAGGGGTTAAACAGGCAGATTGGATGACCTCACAAAGGACATAAACATTATAGTCATCATATGACATCACAATTGGCATAGAATGTGCAAAGTGCAACCCCTGAGCCATCTTGTTTCATTAGAGCCTGACATCTTGAAGGAAACAAGTGCAGGTAGGGAGGTCTTCTCTTACAACCTCACTCACAAATTGTATTGATGGGGGGTTAGTAGTGGGATTCAGAACTGCATCATTCACCTGAAAATCTTAGCAAAAAGCACTGTATTATGTGTCCTGTGATTGTTATAATGATTCGATGATTTAAAAAAAATGTTATTGTCCAGATTCCAAGGAAAATATGAACATTTTGGTTCTTTATTAAGCCAGTGTGAGCCCAGCCTAACAGGGGTTACCAATCTGGACAACCCCTTCCCTAAATGAGGACTTGCTGGGCAATCAACTGATCATGTGTTACTGGTCTTGAAGACCCTCAGGGCTGGTTATGCTCTCTATGACCCCCATGTACTCTAATGAAAGCATATAGAAAGGGGTGGGCCAGGTGAGACAATTCCATTTTGGTTCCATTTTTGGGTAGCTTTGCCATTAATGTTGTGAAAACATCATCATAACATAAATGTAATTGCTGACTGCTACAGTTCTCCATTATCAGCTCCCTTGGTCCTGTTGGATTAGGGGTGACTGGGAACTGAAAGGTTTATCATGATCAGGAATTGCAGTATGGTGTCCTGTGTTTTCCTTTAGTTCATAGAACAGTAGGTGATACGGATTCGAATAAAAGGGTGGAAATGTTTAGGTTTTAACGTGCGTCATGACTAAAGTTGAGCGGATTTTTCAAAATTCAGTACCGATTACGATTGGCGGCTAATATTGCTTTTGCAATATTCGCTGAACACAGCCGAATGTCATTGGAGTCAATGGGAGTAAACGTGAACTAATATGTTCGGAACCGATCAGCAAACATAAATTCGGCACGAATAGCGTACCAATATGGCACGAATATGGCAAATTCAGATTCGGCGACCAATTCCGAACATATTCGCTCAACTCAATTAAAAATGAGGCTGGTGGTAATTTGCAGCCTGTGATTTTGTTTTATTAATTCTACTCTTGATGTTGGAAGCTTGATGCATAACACACCAGTGGCGGTTATTACGACAGGGGACATGACATCACAAGGCACGTGACATCATAGATATCACATGACATCACAATTGATACAGAAAGTAGAAAGTTATTATCCTGAACCACCTTATGTCCCCAGAAGCAACAGCTTGAGGAAGACATGTCCCTGTAGGTAGCTGTCCACTTAACACTAAGGGCTGTCACACATTGTATGGCTGTGAGTTGTTTGTGGTGAAGTTTAGAACTGCACCATTTACCCCTAAAAAAATCTCAGCAAACATCTCTGAGTGACGTGTTCTCTCTTGTATATCAGAATGATTCCTTAAATAGGACCTACCATTTAATCCTTTTTTTGTAATGATAGGTGTTATATCTCATCTAGTTCAGATGAGCAGCTGTAATGAAGCACGGACAGATGACAGTGGTGCAGCAAGATTGCCGAGCAGAACCAATGGAGAACGTAGTAGCTTGATGGCAACAGAAGGACCAGAACTGGAACCACAGGATATCATGAGCAGAATTGATTAAATGGCAACTTGCGTAATAGAGTTACAGACTCTGATCATATCAGAGTTTAATCAGAGTGGAATCAGTTTTTCTCTGACATGAAGAGAGGGAAAAAAGGTTTCTCCACCTTCTCCATTATGTCAGTCTGTGAAAATCGGATTGCACTCAGATGTCATCCAAACGAGGTCCAATTTTTTCACTGGCCCATAGACTTGCATTGCCGATTTTGATCTGGCACTGGGATCAAAATAGGACTTGTCTACGATTTTTTCCGTGGACCACTGGGTCCAACGAAAAAATCTGACATTTGCACAGCCCCATAGAATATAATAAGTATGAGTGCTATCTGTCAAAACCAAGAATAACATTCAGATGATAAAATTGGTTGTGTGCACGAGCCCTTATGTGGAGTGAATCAGTGGGCGACTGGGTCCTGAGTAACCCACTGATTGCTCCAAACAGCTGCTCTATAGCATTGCTGTTTGACAGACAGAAGCACAGAGTTGCTGCCTGAGCGAGCTCAAATTTATGTACAGGCTTGATAGAAAGTGTATCAGCCTGTATACTCTGTGCACAGGCATACAGAATTGCACAAATACACACAAACACATATATATTTATTTATTTTACTGACTTGCATAGCGCCATTAATTCCACAGCGGTATGTATACATACTATATATATATAAATTAAATATATATAAATAAATATATTTATACATATGCTCTCTGATGTTCACAGATTGACAAAATGGAGAAACTTTTTTTCCCCCTCTCCACCTCCACGAGAAACTGATGCCACTCTGATCACACTCTAATCAAAGCCTGATCGGAGTCTGCAATTCTATTATATATATGTGTGTATTTTGACTATAAGATGCACCTGACCATAAGTTCACTCCAATATAACATGGGGATGCATCTTCTAGTCTTATTTAATGGTAGCTTGCCGGGGGGCGGCATCACAGGAGGCAGGGTCACTGCTTCAGGAAGCTGGCAGTGTCAGGAGTGGGGCGATGTTGCGGGCCCTGGGCTCTCATAAGATGTTTGCATCGGTGAGTGGGGTCCAATTTCCCATTGATTTCCCTGTGGTGGGCTTCGGGAAAATTTCCACCGGAGGCCGCACATGCATGGATTGAGATCTTGGAAGACGAAATCTTGGAAGAAAATCTTGTCTCCCGAGATCTCAATCTGCGCATGCGCCACCTCCGGCAGCTATTTTTCTGAAGCTTACCGCAGGAAAATCAATGGTGCTCACCGACGCCAACATCTCCTGAGAGCCCAATATACCTGCATGTATATATTATATATTAGATTGTAAGTTCCTAGGACCAAGGTGTATATTGTATATTAGATTGCAAGCTCCTAGGAGCAGGGTGTACTGTATATTGTATATTAGATTGGAAGCTCCTTGGAGCAGGGTGTGTATTGTATATTAGGCCTCTTTCACACATCAGTGTGTCCGGTACGTCTGGTGGCAGTTTTTACACGTACCGGAGACACGTACACACGTAGACCCATACAAATGAATGGGTCTATGCACATGTCAGTGTGTTTCCACGGCCCGTATGTCCGTGGGAAAAACACACTGACATGTCCGGTTTTTGCCGTCATCACGGACGGCAAAACGTCCTGCATATGTGCACACGGAGAACACACTTTGATGTCCTCCGTGTGACATGGACGGCTGCCGGGGAAGAAGCGCTTCTGAAAGGCTGGTTTCCCACTTGTGTTTGGCTGGTCTGCATATGGCTGCGTACACGTGCATTAGTGCTACTATATTTACTGATCATCTTGTTTTTGTTTTTATTGTTTTATTTTGAATGGGGTGAAAGGGGAGTGATTTAAACTTTTATATTTTTTTATTTTTTTTATATTTTTAAAACTATTTTTCTTTAACTTTTGGCATACTTCAATAACCTCCATAGGAGGCTAGAAGCTGCCACAACTTGATTGGCTCTGCTACATAGAGGAGATGCTTAGATCGACTCTATGTAGCAGAATTACTGCATTGCTATGAGCGCCGAACACAGGGTGGCGCTCATAGCAATCCAGCATCAACAACCATAGAGGTCTCAAGGAGACCTCTAGTTGTTAAGCTGATAACCCCTGATCACGTGACGGGGGTCAGCGGTGCGCGTATTTCCGGCCCGATGGCAGGAAGCACGCGTTAAATGCCGCTGTCAGAGTTTGACAGCAGCATTTAACTATTTAATAGGCACGGGTGGATCGCGATTCCACCCACGTCTATTGCGGGCACATGTCAGCTGTTCAAAACAGCTGACATGTCCCAGCTTTGATGCGGGCTCACCACTGGAGCCCTCATCAAAGTGGGAGTACTGCCATTGGACATACTGTTCCGTCCAATGGCAGTAAGGGGTTAAATAATTAAAAAAAGAGCGTGGGGACCCCTCTATTCTTGATAACCAACCTTGCTGAAGCAGACAGCTGGGGGTTGCAGCCCCCAGCTGTGAGTTTTGTTTGGTTGAGTAATAAAATTGGGGGGAACCCACGTCGGGTTTTTAATTTACTTCCGAAGGATCAAAGGCGGCGGCAGCTGTGGAATACCCCCATCCTCTGCACCTACTGTCATTATTGTTATATGTTATTAGTGACAGCAGGTGTCGGATGATGGGGTAACAGTCCCAAAAGCCACCACCAGCTGTCGTTCAGACTTTAATTTAACGCTCACCATTGTCCTCTGCTCGCCGGCAGAGCAGGGAAGAATGATGAGAGCCGGCTTCAGGACCAGCCGCCGGTGAATAGCGCTTACTGTAGCGCTTCTTCCCCGGCGGCTGTCCATGTGGTAGTGATGCGGCACACGGGTGGCACACGGTTGTCACACATGTGCCGCACGTAGTACACACATAGACACGGATATCTCCAGTACTGGTTTTTCCCATACCGGAAACATCAGGAGGTGTGAAACCGGCCTTAGATTGTAAGCTCCTAGGAGCAGGGTGTATATTGTATATTAGATTGTAAGCTCCTAGGAGCAGGGTGTATATTGTATATTAGATTGTAAGCTCCTAGGAGCAGGGTGTATTAATCTTTTTCCTTCCAAATCGACTCTCCTGAGCTTTATAATACATGCAGATATACAGCAATATGCAGCAGGACAGATGTGATCCAGGGAAATATCCAATCGCCACAATTGGGGTCAGGAAGGAATTTTTTCCCCCCCTGAGGCAGAATTCTCCGGGGGGTTTCTTCGCCTTCCTCTGGATCTTTCGGTCCAGAGGCTCTCAGCCGGTCCTCAATGCCCACAACTAGTTCTGTGGTCTGTACTGGGCCTGACCTGAGAGTTACTGTGATCATGGTTACATTTCTTAAAGGGCCAGTAATATTTTTATTACAGTGTTGCTTATTGCTATTCCAATAAAAAATTTTAAAGAAAAAATAAAAGTGTCATGGGAGTTTTTTTGTATTCACTTTCTTTTTATGCAGTTACAATGATGGGAGTGATTATTACTACCCTCAATACTCTACAAGTTGAACCAGGAATTATGGGTTGGCGCCAATTACAGAAGGCAGACCACATATATCTCCACCCATTGTGGTATCATGATGTCAACTCCTGTCCCAAGTTACATTAAAAGTGTTATGGAGGCAGTTCCCTAAAACAGTATATGTCCTATACAACAAACTACCTGATAGAAGACTGAAGACAGGGACACAGAGCTGCAGAATACAAGAGACACAAGCAGTGTAAGATTGATGTGCCAAGGGCCCACTAGTAACCAACTCCAGGGCCCCAGTTTTACATCTACATGCAAATGTGATATTATCCTCAATCACAAATTTATATAACAATGTACAGGGCACATTATTCACTATGTACAAAGGCAGCATCTTATTCATGTAGCAAAGTATATTATGCCAAGTACTGCTCATATAAGAGGGGGTGGCCCACTCTTGCACAGGGGCCCACCGGAGGATTTTCCTATTCTCCTGTGGGCCAGTCAAAGCCTGGGTATAATATGTGTAATGTATGTAAATGTAATACTTAGTGTTTGTGGTGGAGAGCTCCCCAGCTACATACTGTAGGGACAGATATAGTTAAAGCTTGCGACTGGCCCATAGTGGGAGGGGAAAGCACCAGTAAAAGAGTACTGATAAGGAAATTACAGTATAGCGGGCAGCCATCGTTCAAGGCAGTGGGAGGCCTTACTGGAATCTCTTGCACACATTCCTGCAACATCAAGAGCCTAGGGCTCGGTACAGATACTTCAAAGAGTGCCTTATCCTCTAGTCTACAGAGGAAGTGGATGTGAAACCGTTTTAAGGCAAGGTAACAGATCCCTGTTGCACTCCAGTACTGGATAGGAACTCCCTGGAAAACCAGTTAACGTGAGGATAGTCCAGGAGGAATGGAGAGCGATGCTGGAGACGTACTGTACTAAAGTAACAAGGAATAAGAAATGTTGTGCCTGAAACTGCATGTTACAGCCTGATGAACTTGAACTGCCCAATAAATGTTTGCTTGTTACAATGAACTGCGTGTTCCCTGAGTTGTGTGCGGCATCCCCTGAGGAGGGAGACCTGGAGAAAGAAGAGGCCTGTGGTCTACATGTGAATGTGATGTATCCCATACTTGCCAGTAAGTTGGGACTGGGACTTGATTTTCCTGTAAAGTGCCAGGGTGCAATGGAGCAGCAGCTTGACCATTGCTACCGCTCATGGTCACTTTACATGACTTAGGATAAAAGCCAAACCAGAATCTCAATTTACAGACACTGTGTTTCCAAGTACTGCCCCTCATCAGTGAAAAGTGTGAGATCTGGTTTAGCTGTATGAGAGGTGTCTGACCGGGATCCACGAAGTATCATTTCTTCTTGCGGAGATTGACTAAGGTTAGGGTTAGGGTTGGGGTTAGAGCTAGGGTTAGGGTTGGACTTGGATTAGGGTTGGGGCTAGGGTTAAAGCTAGGGTTAAGGTTGGGCTAGGGTTAGGGTCTTCACATTCTTGGACCCTGCTTGAATGTAATAGAATAATTGAATCTAAATAAAAATAAGGCCCACTTGCACTGTCTAAGAGTTAGCCGTTTAGCTGATTCAATGTAAGCTAAATTTTCATAGACGGTGACCACAGTGATTTAATGAACTGCCCTCTCCAAAAAGAGCCTCCATTCCTCAGAGGCTAATTTAACAGCGAGTAACTCAGGATTCCCAACATCATAATTTCTTTCATCAGATAAAAATGAAAAAAAAATTGCACATGGCCGCAAATTGGTGAGAGTTTTGGAACCCTGAGATAAAATGGTCCCTACCCAGACCTCCAAAGCATCCACCTCCACAATATATGGTTCTTAAAGATCAGGTTTAACTAAAACAGGAGCAGGCATAAAACACTCTTTCAAATTTTCAGAAACCCCAATAGCATCCAACGACAAAACCTTGAGATCTGTCCCCTTAAGTTTGAGGTCAGTAAAAGGTTTAGCAATCTGAGAAAAACATCTAACGAATTTCCTATCAACATACTGACCGCAGAGTTATTAAACGACGCTTTAGTCAAGAAGTGTTGTTAATTTAAAAATAAACCTTTTTTAACATATAAAATACACACACAATTAAAATAAGTGCCTCAAAACCAGAATCGTAATCACACTAGAGGCAAGCGAAGGGAGCCGCAGGTATCCAGACACAATCAATCAATTAAATTATTACCGGAGCCTCCACAACCAGAGGCAATGATAATCCCTTACGGTATATATTTCCACGTATAAAGTGACAATGCAGGATAATCCCTGGTAAGTTAAACCATAAAAAAGGTTGCAAATGCCTGCTCCCTCTAAATACTTATATTTCCATCATATACAAAGTAGATATTGCCAATATAAATTTATTACCATGACATAGGTTTTATTAATACATAAAGCAAATTTCAACCGTCATATGCCTGGAGTAGGACCATAAACCTATTACACATTCGTCCACCTTATAAATGCCAAGGCTCATGGTCACAGGCAATATCTCCAGAGCCCAGGGCAAACCCCACCTGCCGGTACATATTACCTGGATATCCTTGTTGTTCCCCTGCCTCGTGGCACGCTATACCTCAGTGCCACGAGGCAGGGGAACAACAAGGATATCCAGGTAATATGTACCGGGTGGGTTGTATGTAGTCTCTAGGTACTCCAAATATGGGTTATTTATGAGGTGGACGGAAAGGCAATTTTGCGGTCCCACATGGTGCAATTTGGCAGGTGGGGTTTGCCCTGGGCTCTGGAGATATTGCCTGTGACCATGAGCCTTCATAGGGCTTAGAATTTCTATTAGACTTGGTAAAATCTCCTGGTATATTTAATGCATGGCATTTATAAGGTGGACGAATGTGTACACTGTTATCCAACATGAGAAAGCATGTCAAATGGCCTCACATTTTTATAACAATCATCAAGACTGCCAAGTGAACAGATTGATTTTATCACAGAATGTATGCATTTTATACTGACACATAACTATTTTAAATTTGAGGTGCACTACTATGCCCAGCAATGGGGCACGGTGATGGGCACAAGGTTCGTGCCCAGTTATGCAAACCTCTATGTAGGGGGATGGGAGCAGCATACAATCTTCCCTGGGGGTGCGCTGCGGGCGAACCTAGTCCTCTGGCGCCGTTTTATAGACAATATTTTATTTACTTGGTTGGGAGACTCTACATCTCTTGACGACTTTTAAAAGGAAATTAATAAAAATGAATTTTTATTACAGTTTACATCTACAACTAGCACTGAAAAAATTAATTTTTTGGACTTGAATATTTTCATTGAGAACAATACAATACACACTAGCACTTTTATTAAAAATACCGACTCCAACAGCTATATTCCGGTAGATAGCTGTCATCTACCCAGTTGGTTACTGAACTTTCATAAGAGCCAATATATGAGAGTTCATCGTAATTGCTCTAGGCCTCAGGATTATAATAATGAAACACCGACATTAACCAATAAATTCTTAAATAAAGGGTATGACAAACAGCTTCTAGCAGAAGCAAGAAGGGCAGTAGAAGCGAAATCACGATCAAAACTCCTTATGAGCTCCAAGGAACCCTCTATTGAAATAGACTCTATCCCCATCGTTACCCAATATAATTCCAACTCCTACCTACTAAGAAGAATAGTACACAAACATTGGGGAACACTGAAAGATGATAAAATAATGGGGGACAAGATCCCCACATCCCCTAGATTCATATATAGAAAAGCCCAGAATATAGGCAATTTAGTTGCTCCAACAGTCCCAGTTCAGTTAAAAACAAGAGCTACACCATAATTTTTCAGAAGAATTTGGCTGTTTTTTTTCCATGCAAAAAATGTAAATGTTGCCAACAATTAAAAATGAAGAAACAAACTATTATTACAGGGAGTAATAAGACATTCAAAATACAGGACTTTATTACGTTTACCACAAGAGGAGTTATTTATACCATAGGAGGCCCCTGCAATAAAATTTACGTTGGACGTACAAAACTTCCCCTGCATGTTAGGATCAGCGAACACATGCGGAATATTAAAAATCAATTTACGGGACATCCCGTCTAAACATTTTTTTAAATACCATAAAAAGTATGGTGCAGAATATGTCAATAATGGGAATTGAAATCATCCACCCACAATGGAGGAAAGGGGACTTTATAAAACAAATGTCCAGAGCAGAAACTAAATGGATTTATCAATTGGACACTCTTGAGACCAAAGGGGTTAAATAGTGAAGTGGAGCTTTTTGGTTTTTACTGAACCCTTATTTAATTGTCAGCAAACCTACTCATAGCCAGAACTGAGCAGCATTACCATCCCTGAGGAAGAACACCGCTCTTCGAAACACATAGGATTGTTCCTGGTCTATTTGCTGCTCTGTAAGGAATATCAGTCACGTGACCTCACGTGGTCTGCAACGTCAAACAGGTCCTTGCAATTCTTTTGATTACACACTACACAGAAGAAGTGCCCACCTTACAGGTCGGAGATTGAGCACCTGCTACCAGCCGGGACAGCCCTCTACTGACTTTGTCTACACACCGCTGACCCTCGTAGGTGAGACAGCAATTAGTCTACGTCGGGATTTCAACTGCACATTCAGTTTACTCCTGCAGAAGTTCAAGCACAATGCAAGGTTCTACAAGTTCCAAGGTACATGAACTTTCTAACTCTTTGATTTTAATAGTTATATGTCACCACGTCTCCTGATGTGCTGGCCTGTCTTCTGGTAGCGCCTCCAGCCTCTGGAAACTACGCTGACAGACACAGCAAACCTTCTTGCCACAGCTCGCATTGATGTGCCATCCTGGATGAGCTGCACTACCTGAGCCACTTGTGTGGGTTGTAGAGTCCGTCTCATGCTACCACGAGTGTGAAAGCACAACCAACATTCAAAAGTGAGCAAAACATCAGCCAGAAAGCATTGATACTGAGATGTAGTCTGTGGTCCCCAGCTGCAGAACCACTCCTTTATTGAGTGTGTCTTGATAATTGCCAATAATTTCCATCTGTTGTCTATTCCATTTGCACAACAGCATGTGAAATTGATTGTCAAACAGTGTTGCTTCCTAAGTGGACAGTTTGATTTCACAGAAGTTCAAATTATTTGGAGTTATGTTCTGTTGTTTAAGTGTTCCCTTTATTTTTTTTGAGCAGTGTATATATATTTCCCTCATCCACATCAACAGTAGTGACGAAACAGGGGGAATATTTCTAAACTGTTTTTTCCTTCTAATATCAACAGGTGTCCCTTTTACCATACTCCTCCAGTGCAAATCTGTATTTATTGTTTTTTACTTTATCACAATTTGTGGTTATTGTGTATTTGCAGCTGAGAGTATTTGATATTCAGTAAACAAGCTCACTTTGTTCCGTTATCTGGGTTTCCTAATGCTAAAACACTTTCCAGGTTACTTATCAATCATGTGGTGAAATTGCATGGCATTCCTTTTAACATTGTATCTGATGAAATTCTGGAGGGCATTCTGTAGGAAGTTGGGGATTGATTTGTCTTTTTTCTCTGCTTATCACCATTTAACAAGCGGTCAGACAGAGAGTACGAATCAATCGCTAGAACAAATTTTAAAGGGACACTGTCACCCCCTCCAGCCATTATAAACTAAAAGAGCCACCTTGTGCAGCAGTAAAGCTGCATTCTACCAAGGTGGCTCTTTTAGTTTTTGTTACTGTTATTCCCCAAATAAAGGTATTTATAATTCTGCCCAAATACCTTTCTTTAGACCTGGAGGCAGGTCTGAACCCCCCTCTTTGAAGCACCAAACTGCCGTCAGTCATATCTTCTGGGGCACTGGTCGCCGCCCCCTCAGTGCTGTTTTCCTCAGAAATCCGGCGCCTGCGCTGTGCTCTTCTGCCTTGGGCAGGCGCATTGAGCATTGGCCGTCTGACCTCACCTGCTGGGTTGCAGACTGCGCCTGTGCGGGCAGTGAGGCCACCCAGCTACTGAATCCCCGCCGCGCAGTGTGTTATGCATTATGCACAGTGCGGGGCTGGAAGGCGGGGGACCTGGGGGAGCATCTGACAAGCGCAGTGCGCATGCCCAGGAATCTGGTAGGGCCTATCGTGAAATCCTCCTGTGGCCATCAACATATCATGGTCATAGTGGACTACGCCACACTGTACTCTGGAACGTCTGACTGCACTGATTCACGGCCTTGCCGTGGGTTGTGACTAGCATCAAAATTTGTATATATAACTAATTCCCTTACCTGCACTAGTCTAGTTGCAGCAGGGTGCGTCTGGTCTGACCTCATCACTTATGTGATGCAGTGACTGGTGTTATATGCTATGGTCTTTATGTCTCCCCCAGGATGTGCAAGGAAGCATATTGAGGCCGTGGGAGTGCACTGCAGTCACAGGCAAAGCTGCGATTGCAATGCAGAATAGAAGTAAGTGTTGATCTTGGGCAAGCTATTTGTCCAAGGCAGATTTAGGAAAACCTGCTCTGGGCTTTTATTTTTGAAACGGACTACAGGATAGTAGTGGAGCAGTCCATTTCCTCCCTGGCCTGGTTTTTCACGTGGCCGACGGCCACAGGATCTTTTGTAAAAACTGCAGCAGAGCGTTGGGAGTGTCAGTTTTGGTCTTGCAAGCAGGCAGAGCAGAAGCCTCTGCAGAGCTCAACCTGTGTGACGCAACACAGGTCCAAGCAGAGCCAAAAGGCCTGGCACTCTCAGCATACAAAGGCGGTGCAGTTGCCCACTGCAACCGGTCATCGACTGGCTTGTTTCCCGGCTGTGATCCGGAGGATACCACATGCTGTGCACTATGTGAGTTTGGACATTAAACACGTTTTGCTGTGAATTTTCCTGTGGTCACTGCCTGTCTGTCACACTGCACCAACCCCACTGCACTATGCTTAGAATATATACAGTGGGTACAGAAAGTATTCAGATCCCTTTAAATTTTTCACTCTTTGTTTCATTGCAGCCATTTGGTAAATTCAAAAAAGTTCATTTTTTTTCTCATTAATGTACACTCTGCACCCCATATTGACTGAAAAATAACAGAAACGTATCATTTTTGCAAATTTATTAAAAAAGAAAAACTGAAATATCACATGGTCATAAGTATTCAGACCCTTTGCTCAGTATTCAGTATAAACACCCTTTTGAGCTAGTATAGTCATGAGTCTTCTTGGGAATGATGCAACAAGTTTTTCACACTTGGATTTGGGGATCCTATGCCATACTTCCATGCAGATCCTCTCCAGTTCCATCAGGTTTGATGGTGAACGTTGGTGGACAGCCATTTTCAGGATTCTCCAGAGATGCTCAATTGGGTTTAGGTCAGAGCTCTGGCTGGGCCAGTCAAGATTGGTCACAGAGTTGTTCTGAAGCCACTCCTTTGTTATTTTAGCTGTGTGCTTAGGGTCATTGTCTTGTTGGAAGGGGAACGTTCGGCCAAGTCTGAGGTCCAGAGCACTCTGGAAGAGATTTTCTGTAATGCTGTAGATAAGCCCCCGATGTCATCTGAAAGATAAGAAAAACGGTTAAATTATACTCACCCAGGGGCGGACCCGATGGGGTCCGGTCTGATGGGCGCTGCGGTGCGGGTTCAGCGCCTCCCATCTTCATACGATGACGTCCTCTTCTTTGCTACCTGCTGCGGCTCCTGCGCAGGCGTACTTTATCTGCCCTGTTGAGGGCAGAGCAAAGTACTGCAGTGTGCAGGCGCCGGGCCTCTCTGACCTTTCCCAGTGCCTGCGCACTGCAGTACTTTACGTTGCCCTCAACAGGACAGATAAAGTATGCCTGCACAGGAGCCGCGACAGGAAGCAAAGAAGAGGATGTCATCGTATGAAGATGGGAGGCGCTGGACCCGGACCACGACGCCCATTGGACCCGAACCGGGACCGCCCCTGGGTGAGGATAATCTAACTTGTTTTTCTTATCTTTCAGGATACATTGGGGGCTTATCTACAGCATTACAGAAAGCTGTAGATAAGCCCCTGATGCCGGTGGCCTTAGCTTATAGGCGAATTTTGGGGTGACAGATTCCCTTTAAAGAGGCGATATCTACATACTATTAGCAATGTAGGTATAAAAAGCATCCATTTTGCTTGAAATGTATTCAGCTGTCATCCATTACAATAAGCCTAAATAAAATCCTTTTCCCATTAAACTTGTTTAGCCATTGTTTAGATTATTGTGTTCTTACTCATTCAACTGAAAACTTCCTGCCACAACCTCTTTTTCTTCTTAATTTCTGACCCGAAAACAGGTCAGCTTTATCAAAGAAACTGTTTATTTAGGGACAATAAAAGATCCGGTTGCCTCTTTACCAAAATTAACAGGCCATCATGTTTGAATATATGAAATGTCTTTCTTCATCAAATAATTCTGGCTACCATTCCATTCCCAGTTGCACTAACCATAATACATGGCAGACCCGTAAGATGATAACACATTTAAGAATGTGAAACACTGCAAGACTTACCAAGTCATTTACTGAAGGTCTATTTATGGTGATGCACATATGAATTTGCTTCCACATGTTTACAACACAGAAACAGATGTTACTACAACTCTTTTAGACACATAAAGCTTTGATCAGTTCTGTGACATAATAAATTAACTTTCCCCCCTGCATTCTGGACGTCACTTACTAACTACAAAAGAAACACATTAATACCCAGCAGCTGCTAATAATGCTCATTTCTACTGAGAATGAATGGAATGATTTTCCACCTGCTATATTGCTACAAAGCCCCGAGGCATGGTTTAGCACAATTGGCGTACAGTATATACACTGACATACATTCACTAAAACATATATGATTATGAGATCAAGCAAGTGATCATGTGAACCTTTAGTACTTTTTTTAATAACCGGTTCTCTACATTTCAAAAAAATGTTACCACCAACAGATGAAGTCTTAACAATTCCTTCAAGTATGCAATCTACCGCATAGTTGCAGGTTGGCTTTCTTTATATTTCTGTAACATCGATGTCAGTACCAGCCCCTTCTATTTTCTTGTTTTTCCACAGGACGACAATGCACTTCCGCTGCAGGTTGGGCAGGAAACAATGCAACAGTCCTATTTAAGGCCCGGTAGCTTACTTTTTGCAAACAATTACAATTACAATGTTGTGCATTTTTCATATCTTACTTTGCAATTTTGAATTAAACTTGTAAAATTTATTTGAGTTCCTCCATATGATTTGCACAAGGGCCTATAAGGTTATGTGAAAGTGTATATTTCAGACTTCACGCATTCTAGGGTTAAATTTCTGAGACTTGTATTGCTGCCCAGAAAGGGATCTTGGTGGTTAATTCCTGTCTTTGGCTTAGTATTAGAAGAAAAATAGATAAACTCCGGCACACTTAAATAATGATATTTTATTATATTCCAAAAAATCCAGATGGTGGGACTCCAATTAAACAGGACAATATTTTCTGAAACTTCTTACAGACATATACAGTTAAGTCCATATATATTTGGACAGAGACAACATTTTTCTAATTTTGGTTATAGACATTACCACGATAAATTTTAAACAAAACAATTCAGATGCAGTTGAAGTTCAGACTTTCAGCTTTCATTTGAGGGTATCCACATTAAAATTGGATGAAGGGTTTAGGAGTTTCAGCTCCTTAACATGTGCCACCCTGTTTTTAAAGGGACCTAAAGTAATTGGACAGATTCAATTATGTTAAATAAAATGTTCATTTCTAGTACTTGGTTGAAAACCTTTTATTTGCAATGACTGCCTGAAGTCTTGAACTCATGGACATCACCAGGCGCTGTGTTTGCTCCTCTTTGATGCTCTGCCAGGCCTTCACTGCGGTGGTTTTCAGTTGCTGTTTGTTTGTGGGTCTTTCTGTCTGAAGTTTAGTCTTTAACAAGTGAAATGCATGCTCAATTGGGTTGAGATTAGGTGACTGACTTGGCCATTCAAGAATATTCCACTTATTTGCTTTAATAAACTCCTGGGTTGCTTTGGCTTTATGTTTTGGGCCATTGTCCATCTGTAGTATGGAACGGCGACCAATCAGTTTGGCTGCATTTGGCTGGATCTGAGCACACAGTATGGCTCTGAATATCTCAGAATTCAGTCGGCTGCTTCTGTCCTGTGTCACATCATCAATAAACACTAGTGACCCAGTGCCACTGGCAGCCATGCATGCCCAAGCCATCACACTGCCTCCGCCGTGTTTTACAGATAATGTGGTTCACTTTGGATCATGAGCTGTACCACGCCTTCGCCATACTTTTCTCTTTCCATCATTCTGGTAGAGGTTGATCTTGGTTTCATCTGTCCAAAGAATGTTCTTCCAGAACTGTGCTGGGTTTTTAGCAAAGTCCAGTCTAGCCTTTTTATTCTTGATGCTTATGAGTGGCTTGCACCGTGCAGTGAACCCTCTGTATTTACTTTCATGCAGTCTTCTCTTTATGGTAGATTTGGATATTGATATGCCTACCTCCTGGAGAGTGTTGTTCACTTGGTTGGCTGTTGTGAAGGGGTTTCTCTTCACCATGGAGATTATTCTGTGATCATCCACCACTGTTGTCTTCCGTGGGCGCCCAGGTCTTTTTCCATTGATGAGTTCACCAGTGCTTTCTTTCTTTCTTTCTCAGGATGTACCAAACTGTAGATTTTGGCACTCCTAATATTGTAGCAATTTCTCGGATGGGTTTTTTCGGTTTTCGCAGCTTAAGGATGGCTTGTTTCACCTGCATGGAGAGCTCCTTTGACCGCATGTTTACTTCACAGCAAAACCTTCCAAATGTAAGCACCACACCTCAAATCAACTCCAGGCCTTTTATCTGCTTAATTGAGAATTACATAACGAAGGGATTGCCCACACCTGTCCATTAAATAGCCTTGGAGTCAATTGTCCAATTACTTTATGTCCCTTTAAAAACAGGGTGGCACATGTTAAGGAACTGAAACTAATAAACCCTTCATCCAATTTTAATGTGGATAATGAAAGTTGAAAGTCTGAACTTCAACTGAATCTGAATTGTTTTGTTTAAAATTCATTGTGGTAATGTCTATAACCAAAATTAGAAAAATGTTGTCTCTGTCCAAATATATATGGACTTAACTGTATATTAACCCCTTCCCACCGCGGCCCTTTTTCGATTTTGTGCTTTTGTTTTTCACTCCCCTCCTTCCCAAAGCCATAACTTCTTTATTTTTCCGTCAATATGGTCATGTGAGGGTGAGTTGTACTTTTGAACGACACCATTGGTTTTACCATGTCTTGTACTAGAAAACGGGAAAAAAATTCCAAGTGCGGTGAAATTGCAAAAAAAGTGCAATCCCACGCTTGTTTGGCTTTTTTGCTAGCTTCACTAAATGCTAAAACAGACCTGATATTATGATTCTCCAGGCCATTACAAGTTCATAGACACCAAACATGTGCCATTTTCCGATACCGTAGTGCCTCCATTTTTCGTGATCTGGGGTCGGGTGAGGGCTTATTTTTTGCGAGCCGAGCTGGCGTTTTTAATAATACCACTTTTGTGCAGATACGTTCTTTTGATCGCCCATTAGTGCATTTTAATGCAATGTCGCGGTGACCAAATAAACGTAATTCTGGGGTTTCGAATTTTTTTCTCGCCACGCCATTTAGCGATCAGGTTAATGCTTTTTTTATTGATAGAACGAGCGATTCTGAACATGGTGATACCAAATATGTATAGGTTTGATTTTCTTTTTATTGTTTTGTTTTGGATGGGGCGAAAGGGGGTGATTTAAACTTTTATATTTTTTTTACTTTTTTCATATTTTTAAAAACATTTTTTTTTTACTTTTGCCATGCTTCAATAGCCTCCATGGGAGGCCAGAAGCTGGCACCACTCGATCGACCCAGCTACATAGCAGCGATCATCAGATCACTGCTATGTAGCTGAAATGCAGGCTTGCTATGAGCGCCGACCACAGGGTGGCACTCACAGCAGGCCTGCATGAGTAACCATAGAGGTCTCAAGGACCTCTATGGTTACCATCCTGATGCATCGACAACCCCCAATCATGTGACGGGGTCGGCGATGCGCTCATTTCCGGCAGCGCAGCCGGAAGTGGTGGTTAAATGCCGCTGTCAGCGTTTGACAGCGGCATATAACAGGTTAATAGCGGCGGGTGAATTGCGATTTCACCCGCCGCTATTGCGCGCACATGTCAGCTGTACAAAACAGCTGACATGTCGCAACTTTGATGTGGGCTCACCGCCGGAGACCACATCAAAGGGGGAGACTGTCATGATTCTCAATGGCGAGAGAACATAGCCCAGCATATATAAGAACTAGCTCTTGGAAGATGGAATCTAAACTGACCATGAACTAAACCTGCCGCACAATTAACAGTGGCCGGGTAGCGTGCCTACGTTTTATCCCTAGACGCCCAGCGCCAGCCGGAGGACTAACTAATCCTAGCAGAGGAAAATACAGTCCTGGCTCACCTCTAGAGAGATTTCCCCAAAAGGCAGACAGAGGCCCCCACATATATTGGCGGTGATTTTAGATGAAATGACAAACGTAGTATGAAAATAGGTTTAGCAAAATCGAGGTCCGCTTACTAGATAGCAGGAAGACAGAAAGGGCACTTTCATGGTCAGCTGAAAACCCTATCAAAACACCATCCAGAAATTACTTTAAGACTCTAGTATTAACTCATAACACCAGAGTGGCAATTTCAGATCACAAGAGCTTTCCAGACACAGTAACGAAACAGCAGCTGTGAACTGGAACAAAATGCAAAAACAAACAAGGACGAAAGTCCAACTTAGCTGGGAGTTGTCTAGTAGCAGGAACATGCAAAGAAAGGCTTCTGATTACATTGTTGACCGGCATGAAACTGACAGAGGAGCAAGGTTATATAGAGACTCCCACATCCTGATGGGAACAGGTGAACAGAGAGGATGATGCACACAAGTTCAATTCCACCAGTGGCCACCGGGGGAGCCCAGAATCCAATTTCACAACAGTACCCCCCCCTCAAGGAGGGGGCACCGAACCCTCACCAGAACCACCAGGGCGATCAGGATGAGCCCTATGAAAGGCACGGACAAGATCGGAGGCATGAACATCAGAGGCAGTCACCCAAGAATTATCCTCCTGACCGTATCCCTTCCATTTGACCAGATACTGGAGTTTCCGTCTGGAAACACGGGAGTCTAAGATCTTTTCCACAACGTACTCCAACTCACCCTCAACCAACACCGGAGCAGGAGGCTCAACGGAAGGAAAATCGAGGATGAAACCCCGAATTACAGAAAAACGGGGACACCAAGGTGGCAGAGCTGGCCCGATTATTGAGGGCGAACTCCGCCAATGGCAAAAAAGCAACCCAATCATCCTGATCCGCAGACACAAAACACCTCAAATATGTCTCCAAGGTCTGATTAGTCCGCTCGGTCTGGCCATTAGTCTGAGGATGGAAAGCAGACGAAAAAGACAAATCTATGCCCATCCTAGCACAGAATGCCCGCCAAAATCTAGACACGAATTGGGTCCCTCTGTCAGAAACGATATTCTCCGGAATACCATGCAAACGAACAACATTTTGAAAAAACAGAGGAACCAACTCGGAAGAAGAAGGCAACTTAGGCAAGGGAACCAAATGGACCATCTTAGAGAAACGGTCACACACCACCCAGATGACAGACATCTTCTGAGAAACAGGCAGATCCGAAATAAAATCCATCGAGATGTGCGTCCAAGGCCTCTTCGGAATAGGCAAGGGCAACAACAATCCACTAGCCCGAGAACAACAAGGCTTGGCCCGAGCACAAACGTCACAAGACTGCACAAAGCCTCGCACATCTCGTGACAGGGAAGGCCACCAGAAGGACCTTGCCACCAAATCCCTGGTACCAAAGATTCCAGGATGACCTGCCAACGCAGAAGAATGAACCTCAGAGATGACTCTACTGGTCCAATCATCAGGAACAAACAGTCTACCAGGTGGGCAACGATCCGGTCTATCCGCCTGAAACTCCTGCAAGGCCCGCCGCAGGTCTGGAGAAACGGCAGACAATATCACTCCATCCTTAAGGATACCTGTGGGCTCAGAATTACCAGGGGAGTCAGGCTCAAAACTCCTAGAAAGGGCATCCGCCTTAACATTCTTAGAACCCGGTAGGTATGACACCACAAAATTAAACCGAGAGAAAAACAACGACCAGCGCGCCTGTCTAGGATTCAGGCGCCTGGCAGACTCAAGGTAAATTAAATTTTTGTGGTCAGTCAATACCACCACCTGATGTCTGGCCCCCTCAAGCCAGTGACGCCACTCCTCAAAAGCCCACTTCATGGCCAAAAGCTCCCGATTCCCAATATCATAATTCCGCTCGGCGGGCGAAAATTTACGGGAAAAAAAAGCACAAGGTCTCATCACGGGGCAGTCGGAACTTCTCTGCGACAACACCGCCCCAGCTCCAATTTCAGAAGCGTCGACCTCAACCTGAAAAGGAAGAGCAACATCAGGCTGACGCAACACAGGGGCGGAAGAAAAGCGGCGCTTAAGCTCCCGAAAGGCCTCCACAGCATCAGGGGACCAATCAGCAACATCAGCACCCTTCTTAGTCAAATCACTCAATGGTTTAACAACATCAGAAAAACCAGCAATAAATCGACGATAAAAGTTGGCAAAGCCCAAAAATTTCTGAAGACTCTTAAGAGAAGAGGGTTGCGTCCAATCACAAATAGCCTGAACCTTGACAGGATCCATCTCGATGGAAGAGGGGGAAAAAATGTATCCCAAGAAGGAAATCTTTTGAACCCCAAAAACGCACTTAGAACCCTTCACACACAAGGAATTAGACCGCAAAACCTGAAAAACCCTCCTGACCTGCTGGACATGAGAGTCCCAGTCATCCGAAAAAATCAAAATATCATCCAGATACACAATCATAAATTTATCCAAATAATCACGGAAAATGTCATGCATAAAGGACTGGAAGACTGAAGGGGCATTTGAAAGACCAAAAGGCATCACCAAATACTCAAAGTGGCCCTCGGGCGTATTAAATGCGGTTTTCCACTCATCCCCCTGCTTGATTCGCACCAAATTATACGCCCCACGGAGATCAATCTTAGAGAACCACTTGGCCCCCTTTATACGAGCAAACAAATCAGTCAGCAGTGGCAACGGATATTGATATTTAACCGTGATTTTATTCAAAAGCCGATAATCAATACACGGCCTCAAAGAGCCATCTTTCTTAGACACAAAGAAAAAACCGGCTCCTAAGGGAGATGACGAAGGACGAATATGTCCCTTTTCCAAGGACTCCTTTATATATTCTCGCATAGCAGCGTGTTCAGGCACAGACAGATTAAATAAACGACCCATTTTTTCGTCTAAAATTCTGCCGCTCGCTTCTGGACAGAATTCTATCACATTGCATATTTTCTGGCGTCTTCTCAGTAGACACCGCCAAATGGTGCACAGGTTTGCGCTCCCGCAGACGCCTATCGATCTGAATAGCCATTGTCATGGACTCATTCAGACCCGCAGGCACAGGGAACCCCACCATAACATCCTTAATGGCATCAGAGAGACCTTCTCTGAAAATCGCCGCCAGGGCGCACTCATTCCACTGAGTAAGCACAGACCATTTACGGAATTTTTGGCAGTATATTTCAGCTTCATCTTGCCCCTGAGATAGGGACATCAAAGCTTTTTCCGCCTGAAGCTCTAAATGAGGTTCCTCATAAAGCAACCCCAAGGCCAGAAAAAACGCATCCACATTGAGCAACGCAGGATCCCCTGGTGTCAATGCAAAAGCCCAATCTTGAGGGTCGCCCCGGAGCAAGGAAATTACAATCCTGACCTGCTGTGCAGGGTCTCCGGCAGAGCGAGACTTCAGGGACAAAAACAATTTGCAATTATTTTTAAAATTTTGAAAGCAAGATCTATTCCCTGAAAAAAATTCAGGCAAAGGAATTCTAGGTTCAGACATAGGTGCATGAACAACAAAATCTTGCAAATTTTGTACCTTCGTGGCGAGATTATTCAAACCTGTAGCTACACTCTGAAGATCCATTTCAAACAGGTGAACACAGAGCCATTCAAGGATTAGAAGGAGAGAAAGAGAGGAAGGCTGCAGTATAGGCAGACTAGCAAGTGATTCAATTATGAGCACACTCAGAACTAGAGAAAAAAAAAAAAAAAAAAAAAAAAAAATTTTCAGCAGACTTCTTTTTTCTCTCCTTTCTCAGCCAATAATTTAACCCTTTTGGGCCGGTCAAACTGTCATGATTCTCAATGGCGAGAGAACATAGCCCAGCATATATAAGAACTAGCTCTTGGAAGATGGAATCTAAACTGACCATGAACTAAACCTGCCGCACAATTAACAGTGGCCGGGTAGCGTGCCTACGTTTTATCCCTAGACGCCCAGCGCCAGCCGGAGGACTAACTAATCCTAGCAGAGGAAAATACAGTCCTGGCTCACCTCTAGAGAGATTTCCCCAAAAGGCAGACAGAGGCCCCCACATATATTGGCGGTGATTTTAGATGAAATGACAAACGTAGTATGAAAATAGGTTTAGCAAAATCGAGGTCCGCTTACTAGATAGCAGGAAGACAGAAAGGGCACTTTCATGGTCAGCTGAAAACCCTATCAAAACACCATCCAGAAATTACTTTAAGACTCTAGTATTAACTCATAACACCAGAGTGGCAATTTCAGATCACAAGAGCTTTCCAGACACAGTAACGAAACAGCAGCTGTGAACTGGAACAAAATGCAAAAACAAACAAGGACGAAAGTCCAACTTAGCTGGGAGTTGTCTAGTAGCAGGAACATGCAAATAAAGGCTTCTGATTACATTGTTGACCGGCATGAAACTGACAGAGGAGCAAGGTTATATAGAGACTCCCACATCCTGATGGGAACAGGTGAACAGAGAGGATGATGCACACAAGTTCAATTCCACCAGTGGCCACCGGGGGAGCCCAGAATCCAATTTCACAACAGGAGACACGACATGCGCAGTACTAGTTGTTTTGGCTGACTAGCCTTTTTCAAGAAATATCGGGCTTAGTATTAACATTCTGCTGTGAGTGGTGGGCAAGGCTCTTCTAAACTATCTGTCACAGGGAGACTAGGTGAGCGAGAGCTAATAACCCGGGACCCCTGCAATTTCACTCAGACTAGGGAAATCCTGACTGACCCTCTACCTGGAGTTTACACTGATGGTGTGCATGTCCAGGCCTCGAACCTCACCCTGTCTCCTGTTTCAACCCTAGGCTGAAACCTCCACCCAGTGAAGAGGTAATACACCAATACCCACAGTTAGCACAGACAAGGATAAAGGAAAATATACACCACGCCGCAGTCACTCAGGAATACACTATAAATGTGCAGGGCAAAATAAATACAAATATAGGAAGGAGTAAATAAGACAAAGGAAAATACACCACCAGCAACGAATCTCCAACAACCAGCTCTCCACTCCAGACCGAGATAACAACGCACAAGACAGAAGCTATAATCGGCGACGCCCAATGATCAAGAGAACTATTTAAAGGCAATGGGCATGGCCCAGCTTCCAATCCGAGGATCAGGTAAATTAACCCCGGAAAAGCTAGATAAAATCTAGCCGATGCCAATGAGCAAATAGTGGTCAAAAGCAGAATTACCGCTGTCAGTCAAACGACCTGGTCTGAACAGCGTCCGACATGACACTATCTCACTATCTAATCTGAATCCCTGTCTCCCACTGCCAGTGAGAAGTACTGCTTTACTTTGTCTACACCCTGCTCTCTGCTCCTGTTGAGCTACTGTTAATTCCAGTTTCAGACCCTGGCTTGTTTTCTGACAATTCTTCTGCCTGACATTTTTGCCCCAATCTATATTTCCTGGGTCTATCTTGGCTATCTGCCATTCCCTACCAGCCTGCTCCACTGGCAGGGAATGGCAGATAGCCTAAATAGAACAAGTCAAGATAGGACAAGTCAGGGAACCAAATACCTGCATAAATCCAAATACCTATACAGGCAGCTCTCACTTCCTCCAGATGTCAATTACACCCGTAGGCGAGGAGAGTGAAGCCAGTTCTGATTGGCTGCAGGGATTTCATGAAGTAACATTGTTAAACAATCCCTGGGAAAGCCAGAGCTGACACCTATGTAACAGCACTGAAGGGGAGTATAAGTGTTATTATTTTTATGGGGGAAACTCAGGGATTCAGAAAAGGATGTCCGAGTAGTGGACAACCCCTTTTAAATTGCTCAGTGTCACGATTCCTTCTGTTGGTGTGTCTAGACACAGTGAGTGACTGTTCAGCCGTTCAGTCTAGGTCTGGGGCATGCTAAACTGTCAGTGTTTTGAGTGACAGTCCAGCCGCCCAACCAGGGCAGAGGCGTGCAGGGTTTCCTTCATGTGTCTCTGTGCTCTGAGTTCTTGTAATCTGATGTTTATTGCCCGTCTTTGGATTTGCCTTTGACCATCCATTTGCCTAGCCACTTTGTGTTGATCCACTATCTTCCTGGAATTCTGACCTCGAACCAAGACCTGACTATGTCTCTTTTTTCCGCCTTAATTTACGACAAACTCTCTTGATATCTGACCCCGAACCTCTTGACTACCTTGTCTCACGGTTTGTCCAAGAGTAGTAGCTGATGTCACATTACAACTAGCCTGACACTTTTTTCCACCATTATGGATTCTATTCGTACACTGTATGATCAGGTGACAAATCTGACCCAGGTGGTTTAGGATCTGGCAAGAGAGCACCAGAAACCAAAAATGTTGCATTTCCAGTTGCAGGGTCAATTGTCTGGCATGTTGGGTGCTTCTCGGAGCCCTCCGCTGCCAGCAGTAGTTTTGATGCCCGTATTTTCCGATGTACAGCTGCTTATTTCCACACCAGTACTGACCCTCCCTGACAAATTTGCAACTTTTTCAGTCCACAAAGGGAATCACAAGTTGCTTGAAAAATTCCCCCTTAAAGGGAATCTGTCACAACGTTTTTGCTACCTAATCTCAGAGCAGCATAATGCAGAGATAGAAAGTGATGTGTCAATTGCTGGGATGCTTAGAGTAGTTTTGATAATATACAGTGGCTTGCAAAAAGTATTCAACCCCCACTTCCCCCCTGGAATTTTTCAGAGAGCTTTCATGAGATCATGCAAAAAACATGCCTATGACTGTGAACATTTAGTTTACTTCTTATTTTGAAGCAAACAACTCATAGGACAAAACAACTGAAAACTTCAGTGAGTACAACTATTCACCCCCCTGAAGTCAGTACTTTGTAGAGTCTCCTTCAAGTTAGATGGTTTCCTTTAGTGAACAGAAATCTTCAAGTCTGACCACAGTTTCTCAATTGGATTAAAGTATGGGCTTTGACTAGGCCACACCATTTACATGTTTCTCATTAAACCACACGAGTGTTGCTTTAGCAGTATGCTTTGGCTCATTGTCGTATTGGAAGGTGAACCTCCGAACCAGTCTCAAATCACTGACGGACTGAAACAGATTTTGCCCAAGAATATTATTATTATTATTTATCCCTATATTTCACACCATCCATCTTCCCCTCGACTCAGACCATTTTCCATGTCCCTGCTGCCGAAAAACATCCCCACAGCATGATGCCCGCACCACCATGTTTCACTGTTGGGATGGTGTTCTTGGGGTGATGAGCTGTGATGGTTTTCGCAAGACATAGCATTTACCTTGGTGTCTAAAAAGTTACAATTTGGTCTCATCTCACCATACCATCTTCTTCCTTACATTTGGGGAGTCTCCCACAAGTCTTTTGGCAAACTCAAAACGAGCCTTATAATTTTCGAATGTACGGCTTTTTTCTGCCCACTCTTCCATAAAGTCCACCTCTGTGGACTGTATGACACATTGTGGTCACATGGACAGATACTCAAGCCTCTGCTTGGAACTCTGCAGCTCCTTCAAGATTACCTTTGGTCTTGTGCTGCTGATTAACCCCCTCATTGCCTGGGCTGAGAGTTTTGGTGGATGGCCCTCTCTTGGCAAGTTTGTTGTGGTACCATGTTCTTTACATTTGATGATAATGGATTTAATGGTGCTCCGTGTGATCATTAAAAATTGGGATATTTTTTTTAAATCCAACACTGACTTGAGCTTTGCAACAAATTTGTGCCTGACTTGTTTGAAGATTTCTTTCTCAGAAAAGATGTGTATATACTGATAGACATGTGACACTTAGATTGCACACAGATGGACTTTCTTTCACTAAAGCCTAAGTCACACTAAACGACTTACCAACGATCACGACCAGCGATACGACCTGGCTGTGATCGTTGGTAAGTCGTTGTGTGGTCGCTGGGGAGCTGTCACACAGACAGCTCTCTCCAGCGACCAACGATTAGGGGAACGACTTCGGCATCGTTGAAACTGTCTTCAACGATGCCGAAGTCCCCCTGCAGCACCCGGGTAACCAGGGTAAACATCGGGTTACTAAGTGCAGGGCCGCGCTTAGTAACCCGATATTTACCCTGGTTACCATTGTAAAAGTAAAAAAAAAAAAATACTACATACTCACATTCTGATGTCTGTCACGTCCCCCGCCGGCGTCCACAGGGTTAAAACTGCTTTCGGCAAGAGCGCTGCTAAATAATGCACGCGCTGCTGCCGAGAGCTTTCCTGCACTGAATGTGTCAGCGCCGGCAGTAACAGCGGTGACGTCACCGCTGTGCTCTGCTTTACGGCTGGCGCTGACACAGTCAGTGCAGGGAAGCTCTCGGCCGGAGCGCGTGCATTAGCAGCGCTCCTGCCGGAAGCAGTTTTAACCCTGTGGATCCCGGGGGACATGACAGACATCAGAATGTGAGTATGTACTGTTTTTTTTTTTTTTACTTTTACAATGGTAACCAGGGTAAATATCGGGTTACTAAGCGCGGCCCTGCCCTTAGTAACCCGATATTTACCCTGGTTACAAGTGAACACATCGCTGGATCGGCGTCACACACGCCGATCCAGTGATGACAGCGGGTGATCAGCGACCAAAAAAAGGTCCTGATCATTCCCCAACGACCAATGATCTCCCAGCAGGGGCCTGATCGTTGGTCGCTGTCACACATAAGGAGATCGTTAGCGGGATCGTTGCTACGTCACCAAAAGCGTGATGTTGCAACAATATCGTTAACGATATCGTTATGTGTGACGGTACCTTAAGCATGTGACTTGTGAAGGTAAACACTTGCACAAGAAATTTTTAGGGGCTTAATAACAAAAGGGGTGAATACAAATGCACATTCCAATTTTTAGTTATTTTATCCCATACATTTAATTTATGACTATATTTTTCTCACTTCATTTCACCAAATGAGACTATTTAGTGCTGATGCATCACACACAAATCGGATTACAAAAATATTTACACACAGGTTGTAACGTAACAAAATAGTTAAAAAGCCAAGGGGGTGAATACTTTTGCAAGCCATTGTATATCACTTTTTTAATCAGCAGGAGATTATCATTAGAGGACTAGTAAACCTGCTGCCAGATAGTCCAGCATATTCATGAGCTCTGTGTAACCCCACCCCCACCACTGAGTGGCAGATTTCTGTTTACACTGTACATAGGCAGAAAGCTGTCAATCAGTAATATAGGTGGGATTATACACACCTCTACATTCAGATATCTTGTAGATCTGCAGCAGATAAAACAGTGATAAATAGCTGGAATCTGGATCTCTGCCCCTACATTATGCTGCTCTCAGTTTTGATAGCTGAAACCTGGAAACATATTCCCTTTAAAGCTATTAGTCTTCTCCTCAGCAATTGACGGATGATGTGTATGCAGAAATAAAGCAGCCAGGTGTCAATCACTGTGAGCAGGGGTTGGGTAGGGACGAGCAGGGATAGACTTTTCCTCTTACATTTTTCTGTATTCTCTGATTGCTCCTATCATTTTTTTTTGCTGTTTTGGTGGTCCTTTCTCCAAACTATGCTGCATTATACACTTTCCTTAGCAGAAATGAGAACTTTACAGAATCTTACCTGTGATAGAGCAATATATAATATGAGGGGCTATTTTCATCAGATCTTCATAACCTAAACCCATTTCAGCTAGCTTTCCAGGAATGTAATTTTCTACGAGAACATCACAAGCTTGTGCAAGCTGAAAAATAAATACATTGATTGATTACATTAATTACATAAATAGAATGCAAACATACCCTAAGTTGTACACTCTAGGAATAGTAAGGTTTTAGCTCTAAAAGCATTCAAAAAACAAGCAAAAACAGTAACCTTTTCCAAGAAAGTATATCAGATCCAAACCAACATCATTTTTCAAAGAGAAATGAATTACACCTTAAGTGTATAAAACATGAGCTCTATAGAATATGATTGTGAAGAGTGCCAGCTCGATATACATTTAATACATTCACGTAGCTTACCTGTTATGTTACAATTATTAAAGGGAAACTGTCTGTAGGATCAACCCTCCTAGGTCGTCTACATGGGCATGTAGGTCATAGGAAGCTGAATAAAATGATATCTTGATGTCTGTGATCTGATGCCTTATTCTAGAAAAATTCACATTTTTCATATATGTAAATGAGCTGTTCTAGGCGATGGGCTGGACACTGATCTGCATTACCAATGTAATGTGTAATGGCCGCTCTCTGCTCTCCTGATCTCACTGCAGAGCTGTGTGCGATTATACCTGACACATCTGCAGGTTCCTCTAAGCTTCATCCAGCATCTCACAGGCAGCCAGCGTTGCAGCATTGTTGCAATACAGCCGAGCTGCGAGAACTGCAGCTGCTAATGTTAGTTATGAGACAAAATTCAATTCTACTGTTCTGTTACATGTCTCACACTAGTAACGCCACCTTTTATTGAAAATAATCTCTGAAGGCAGATTCTCATGCAGATCAATGTCCAGCCCATAGCCTGGAACAGCTCATTTACAATATATGAAAAATATGGATTTCTCATCTGATTGTAGATATCAAGGTATTATTTTATTTAGCTTCCTGTGACCAACATGCCGATATAGCTGGGCTTAAGAGGGTTGATCCTACTGGCAGATTCCCTTTAAGCTAATAGGGCGCTATCCGAGAAAAATAAAATTTTGATCAGGGGGCTAGAAATGTATAAAGACCTCAGTCATACTTCCGTACCAGAACCCACATGTATCTAGCGTATACCACTACACGGAACAGGAAGTGGTGATGACACTATTCCATCAGCTGCTGGAACAATGCAGCCTCCCTCTGATTACCTGTAGCTCTCAGGATACTTTGAGCAGATTGTCATCATAAAACTTCCAATGACTTGCTGCTTAAATCATCTGACCGCTGCAACCAATCACAGACCTCAGTGGTCTGGCTGATGGAGAAATGGTGACATCATTGCTTCCTTTCTGTGTGCTAGACTGACAGACAGCTACTGTCATGGGTATGTCAGAAGCTGCGGATAGTCGCACTGCATCTAGCTGCAGAAGGTCTCTGCATTTGGCTATGCAGACACCCTCTTAACCCTTCTGACTTTTTGACCAAGTGGCAACCTTTCTCCAGCTCTAATTGACACACCTGGACCTGGGTGTTTATAGACTCCCAGCCTGCTGCTGGGAATCGTCAGTGATATTTCCATTTCCCCCTGTTGATGCTTGCTATAGCAGTCGGCTATCTTCCTCTTTGGTGTTGCTGGAGGACGTCTGTGTTGCATCTTTGAGTCTACTTAAGATAAGTGTTCCCCTTGTTTGTCTATCCCAGCTGCCTTTAACGGTAGTTGGGATCAACTAGTGCTCATCCCGTCATTCCCTAAGCAGGGATTATTGCCAGGGTCAGGAAGGTACAGGTGCTTGGCGATAGGTACAGAACCTATTTAAGGACATTTAGGGCAGACAGGGTGACTTTAGATGTGCCTAGGGGTCTCCACTCCCCCCTTCCCTAGTGTTGGGCTCCCTTCCCTTCATCTCTTCATGTTGCACTTACAGTGGGTGAAAAAAGAATTTAGTCAGCCACCAATTGTGCAAGTTCTCCCACTTAAAAAGATGAGAGAGGCCTCTAATTGACATCATAGGTAGACCACAACTATGAGAATCAAAATGAGATAACAAATCTAGAAAATCACATTGTCTGATTTGGCAAGATTTATTTAGCAAGGTCTGTGAGAGACAGAAATCTTGCATGTTTTTAGGTGACCAAATACTTATTTTCCACCATAATTTGCAAAATAAATATGATGTCAATTGCAGGCCTCTCTCATCTTTTTAAGTGGGAGAACTTGTACAATTGGTGGCTGACTAAATACTTTTTTCCCTCACTATAGTCTTTCCTACACTGTGCGTGACAGCTATCCCAGTTAAACAGCAGGGATCTGTCTACCAATCACAATGTTGTTGGAAGTCCCTCTCTGTCAACAGAGCAGAGAGAAGAAGCCTCTGCTCTGTAGACTGGACATCAGCAGAGGCTTCTGAATCCCTGGCAGGAGCAGTCTGTGACCACTCTGTGTCAGGTAAGAACGGAGCCAGACACAACAGGCTGGTAAGTTCAAATCACTTGACTGTTAGTGCTAAGGCTAGGTTCACATCGCATTAGTGCCATCCGTTTAACAGATCTGTTAAACGGATGCGCAAACGCTGATGCCCAAAATCTCTTTTTTTCTACAATCGCGCATGCTACCATTGCGTTGGCATGCGTTAGCAATAGAGGTCTATGCACAGCGAACGCGTCCGTTCGCTGTGTGTTAGACCCAACGTACCCGAAATACCGGATTACTTACCGGTAATGCTCTTTTATAGAGCCCACGACAGCACCCACTAGAGAGAGGGGATCCGCCCCTAGGAACAGGAAACCTACAGAGAGATAAAAGGGGTGGCCCCCCCTCGCTCCTCAGTTGTATTACAGAGAATAGGAGGAACCGCCGCCAGGTTTTAGTTAATAGGCTCAGGTATATATATATATATTTACAACCTTATACTATATCTTTCTATTATTTACACCTCACCACAACTGCACCACGTGCCACTATATAAAGAAAAAGGGAGGGATGTGAATGGGTGGTGTCGTGGGCTCTACAAAAGAGCATTACCGGTAAGTAATCCGGTATTTTCTATTCGCCACGACAGCACCCACTAGAGAGATTTACAGAGACTATAGATTGGGTGGGTTTACTGAGTCAAGGACCGATATCCCAAAGGTTAGATCAGAAGCAGAAGATAGGTCTAATCTATAGTGCTTATAGAAGGTATTAGGCGAAGACCAAGTTGCAGCCTTACATATAAGGTCTATTGGTACGTTCGCCTTCTCTGCCCAGGAAGTCGACAAGGCTCTTGTAGAGTGTGCTCCCACATGCAGTGGAGGATCTCTTCCTCTAGCTTTATACGCCAAGATTATGGCATCTCTGATCCAGCGTGATAACGTGTTCTTTGTGACTCTGGATCCTTTGTTTTTACCCTGAAAAGACACAAAGAGAGCCCTACTCTTCCTTCAGTCCCTAGTCCTTTCTAAATAGGCCAGAACAGTCCTTTTAACATCTAGGGTATGAAGTCTTACTTCTTCTGGAGTCGAGTGATCTTTATAAAAAGTAGGTAAGAAGATCTCCTGGGATCTATGAAAACTAGTCGCTACTTTAGGGAGATAACATGGGTCCGTCTTCAAAATTATCCTGTCAGATGTCACAGATAAGAATGGAGGATCTATTGATAGGGCATGTAGATCGCTCACTCTTCTAGCAGATACCAATGCTACTAATAATACCGTTTTTAACGAGATATTTTTTAATGAGGCTGTATGAAGAGGCTCAAAAGGGCTTTGTGTCAATGCATCCAGGACTAAAGTTAGATCCCACTGAGGAACCTGTGGTATATTAATTGGTCTTGATCGCTCACATGCAGATATAAACCGGGATATCCACCTATTGCCCGCAACATCATAATTAAAGAGAGCTCCTAGAGCTGAAATCTGAACCTTCAGAGTGCTTACGGAGAGCCCTAACTCCAGACCCTTTTGTAGAAACTCTAGTATTGAGAATATAGGAACTTCAGAAGAAAGTTGTGCGGTATGGAATTCGAGAAATTTTCTCCAGATTCTAACATAAATTCTGGTAGTAGAAGGCTTTCTACTCTTCATGAGGGTATCTATTAACCCTCTAGAAAATCCTCTAAGATTTAGTAACTGCCTCTCAAATTCCAGACAGTCAAGTTCATGCCCTTTACCTGAGGATGGAGGAATGGTCCCTGAGACAGCAGGTCCTTGGTCTGAGGCAGAATCCAAGGGTCTGTAATTGACATTGCCCTGAGCCACGAAAACCATGGCCTCTTGGGCCAGAATGGGGCTATCAACAGAACTCTTGCCCCTTCCTCTCTTATTTTTCTTATTACTATGGGCATTAGATTCCATGGGGGAAAGTCATAAGCCAGGTCGAATGTCCATGGTACCTGGAGGGCATCGAATATGTCCGGATTGTCCTCGCTGCATAGAGAGGCAAACACTTTGACTTGATGGTTGGCTCTTGTGGAAAACAAGTCTATTTGAGGTACACCCCATCGAGCTGTTATTAATTTGAAAATCTTTCGGTTGAGCATCCATTCTCCCTGATGAAGAGTGTGATGGCTGAGGAAATCGGCACGAAAGTTGTCTATGCCTCTGATGTGTACCGTTGACAAGGATAGCAGATGACCTTCGGCTAACTCCATGATGTCTGATGCCACCCCCATGAGATTGTCTGACCGTGTACCACCTTGATGGTTCAGATAGGCCACCGCAGTGGTGTTGTCGGAGAAGACCCTTGTGTGGGAGCCTCTCAGCTGAGGAAGAAAGTAGAGTAGGGAATAATATTAACTCTTTAACATTAGAGGAATTATTAAGTTCTGATCTGGACCAATGACCCTGAACCATCTCATCCTGAAAATGTGCCCCCCAGCCTTCAGGACTAGCATCTGGGGTCACTATACTAGAAGGAGTGATCACCCATAGAACTCCTCTTGAAAGATTTTCCCAATCCAACCACCATGTAAGGGAGTGTACTACCTCTAACGTTAGAAAAACTGTCTGATCCAAACATCCTTTATTTTTAATGTCTTCTTCTAATACAAATTTCTGTAGATGTCTAGTATGGAATTGTGCCCACTGAACCGCAGGAATACAAGAAGTCATTGAACCTAGCAATGACATGGCACTTCTTAATGACATACTACGCTTTTTGATCGCTAAGCTCACTTTATCAATTATGGAGGCCTTCTTATCATCAGGAAGTCCACATATCTGGTCAACTGAATCCAGAAGGAGCCCAAGAAATTTTTGCCATGTTACAGGTTGGAGTCTGGATTTTTCCCAATTGACAATCCAGCCAAGTGTCTGCAAAGAAACCACTACCTCCTCCAACCTTTGCTCACACTGTAGGGAGTTTTTACCTACAATCAATAGGTCATCCAGATACGGAATGACCAGAGTGTCCTTTAACCATAGAAAGGACATTACTTCCAATAAAAATTTAGTGAAAACCCTCGGAGCCATAGATAAGCCAAAGGGCATTGCTCTGTATTGCAGATGACGAACGTGACCATCTATTAAAACTGCTACCCGAAGAAACTGCTGGTGTAACTGGTGTATAGGAAGATGGTAATAAGCATCCTTAAGATCCAGTACTACCATGTAACAGTTTGGAAATAAATTCTTTATAGCTGAACGAATGGATTCCATTTTAAATGTTTTGGGTTTTATGAAGGTGTTCAGCTTTCTCAAATTAATTATAGTTCTGAAAGAGCCATCAGGCTTAGTAATCAGAAACAACGGAGAGTAAAATCCTCTCCCTATCTGTGATGACGGGACCTCTATTAAAGACCTGTTTGGACAAGAGGGATTTAATTTCAATTTCAAGTGCCTCTTGCTGTGGCCTGAATTTTAATGAGGTAAGGAGGAAAGAATCCGGAGGTGTCCGAATAAAGTCTAAGGTGAGGCCTGAAGATATCAAATCTATGGCCCATGGATTAACGGTTATTTATTTCCATTGTTCAATAAATTTTAGTAGTCTACCTCCCACCGGTGAAATAGGATCAACGGAATTTGTCCGCTGGTTTGAAGGGGCGTTTATTGAACAAATTTCCTTTTTGTCTGAATTCCTTATTACTCCAACGGTTCTTAAAGCCTCCCCTCTTGCCAAATGGTGGCTTCCTGAACGCCCTTCTGTAAGAAGGAATAAAGGGGTTAGGGAACCCTTTTTTCCTTTCACCTGCCTTAGTGAGTATATCATCCAGGACAGTTCCAAAGAGGTACTCACCCTGACAGGGTATGGCACACAACTTAGACCTAGACTGGGCATCTCCCTTCCAGTTCTTTAACCACAACGCTCGACGAGCCGTATTAGTGAGGTTAGCTGTTCTGGCTGCTAAGCGGTGCGAGTCTATCGAGGCATCGGATATAAAGGCCACAGCACCCTTAATCAAAGGAATAGAGGCATGCAGTTTTTCCCTGGATACACCACTCTTAATGTTTTGATCCAGCTGCTCCAGCCAAACCAGCATAGACTTGCAAGTGGACGTGGCTGAGATTGCTGGTTTGAATGCGGTGACACAAGCTTCCCAAGATTTTTTAAGAAGTGCATCTGATTTTCTGTCCATAGGATCAGACAAGGAGCCCGCATCCTCTACAGGTAAGGAGGAACGGCGAGAGGTGGATGCTACAGCCGCATCAACTTTAGGCACTTTAGACCAAGTGGCCAAGTCCTCATCATCAAAGGGGTACCGCCTCTTACATGATACCGGCACAAACCCCTTTTGTCCCTTACTCCATTCTTTTTTAATGAGGTCCTTAATGGCCTGATTTACAGGGAACACATGACCCTTCCGCTGAGAAAGACCTGCGAACATAACGTCCTGAGGCGTCTGAGGTTCCTTAGACTCTGATAACCGCATTGTTCCTCTTACTGACTTAACTAAATTATTCACACTGTCAGTAGGAAAACAGACATAATCTTCCTCATCCGAGGAACCCGAATTCTGAGAGATGTCAGAATCAATCTCCCCGCTTTCTGCTGACGTGTCCGCTCTAGGTGAAGATGCTCTCCTGCTTCTCCTCTCCATATTCATAGACGGACCACCTCCTAAGGACTGAAGCTCTTCTCGGATTATGAGACGTATCTCATTCATTTTGACCGAACTTTCCTGCTTTAAGGTGTTATCTATACAATTCTGACACAATTTCTTTATATAGGAGTCAGGTAGAGGCTTGGTACATATCGCACACTGCTTCTGCTTAGATTTTCCTGTCCGTTTTGCCTGCAAAAACACAAGTAGAAGAGACTACCATAAGCCTCTATGAAGCTGTGTATACACTCACCCGGAAATAAAATTATATACCGGCTGCCGGGTTGTCAGATCGGCCTGAGTTGTAGAACGAGATGCCTTTTTTGCTGACTTGTCAGGGGAGTCACTCACTTTCGAGTGTCCATTGGCTTTCTTTCCGGCATCACCACTAGGCAGGATTAACTCCTCCAGTGGGCGCTCGATATCCTCCTGAGACGACATGTTGCGCATAGCTTAGTGTCTCAGTCTGCCTTATATAGTGTAGGTCTGAAAGAACACACCCCTCATTAACTTCTTTTTTTTTTTTTTACCTGTCCAATAGGGGGCCTCAGACATCATGTCCACCGCATCTGCATACAATGGTGTCCATACAGAAAACACCAGTCTGACCCCGCGCCCCCGGAAGTTCAAGGAACTACTTCCGGGAAGCCGACCATACTGCACATGTGCGCACGTCCCCTTCCATGTGGTCGAATCCACCGCCATTGAGGAGGAAGGTGTCTGACGCAGCCATCGCTATCCTGCACCGGAGACAATGCTGGCGCCAACGGAATCATACCGAGGGGTAAGCCTTACAGCCCCCATACAGTAGCCACTTACCGGCTTATTGCCGAAGGGAAATCCTGCAACATGCGGTGGAGCGCTACAACCTTCTCCCAGCAGGGAGACTGTTGCCTATGAAACATCCATCCTGATGCGGTCAGAAGAGGAGGGAGCCAGCAGGAACATTCCCCCGTCTCTGATACTCGCTCTGGAGCCCCTGCCGCTCAGCAGAGACGTACAGGCGGCAGTCCAGGCGAGCTTTCCTTTTCTTTAACTTGCAGAGATTCTCTCTGAGGGTCTAGGAACAGGAAACCAACTGAGGAGCGAGGGGGGGGCGCCCCTTTTATCTCTCTGTAGGTTTCCTGTTCCTAGGGGCGGATCCCCTCTCTCTAGTGGGTGCTGTCGTGGCGAATAGAAAAACGCGGTAAACCGCGTTCGAGGGTGCGTCACAAAGTAACGCATCATCGCTAACGCATGCCGATTTTGACATACGTTATGATAATGTAAGTCTATGGGTGCATTAACGGATCCATTACATTGTGTTAGTGCCGCTAAGTAACGGATCCATTAAACGGATCGCCCTAACGCAATGTGAACCTAGCCAAAAGGTACATTTTTTTTGCTTCTAATAAAGTCCCATATAAACCGTTTATTAGACAAATATATTATTTATTTCAAAAGAATCAAATTTAAGTTAACAAAATATACTAATAATCACCATTCTAATAATGCCTTAATTTACCTGTTTAATAATTTTGGTTCCTTTGGGATCTTTCATATTGATAGCTATACTCTGCCAAAATAAAACAGAAAGCAAATGAATGAAACATACAAAATTCTTTTAGTGTATGAATACACATTGCGTTATTTCCACGTGTTTTTGTTACGGAGAAAATGTATTGTTTTATATGAATTTTACAAAGTGAATGAAATGTCTGAAATCTCATGCACATGCTGCTTATTTTTTCCTTGCAGACTTGAAACAAATTGAAATCTGCAGCATGGAGAGCCTGTTTGTTGTGTTCTCCATGCATGTGTTGTGACTGTCACACAACCGCGACACATGTAGCTGCGGAGCCGAACAGCTGATTAGCCGGCGCAATCCAGGAAGCCGGGTTCCCTCTGCAGATTATTTGGTAAGCGCTATAGCTTGCCGAGTCAGCCCTGACCCGATTAAATTCGCTCATCTCTAGTCATGAGACAACATTGTTAAGCATTATATGTGCCCACTGACATACTGCTCACATTTTGTAGCCCCCCTCCATTACCACAATTGATTGACAGCACTCTGTTAGCTCAGAATGCTGTAAGATGACATTTCATAATGGTTTATTTAAAGGTAACCTGTCAGTAGGATTGTGCACAGTAACCTACACGCAGTGTCAGGTCGGCGCCGTTGTAGTGATTACAATGATACCTGGGTGATGAAATTCGTCTTGTGGTTGTTGTTTATTCTCAGTTTTGAGTTAATGATATTCTCGTGCTCCGGGGGGGCCTGCGGGGTGTCAGCCGTGGCACCTGCACTGCAGCATAATCGCATGCTTACTGTGTTAATAATAAAAATAATAAATGTGCTTGAGGTTTTCCTGAGGTGTATAAAAAAAAACATTTTAAAATGGCGCCCACCACGCCTGCACAGTAGCAGCTATCAGTGTATATAGAGGTGATTCGATAGCTGCTACTGCATAGGCGCCAGCGGCGCCATCTTGCTAGAGAAGAAAAAAAAATCCTCCTCCAAGACGGTGCCGCCGGCGCCTGTGCAGTAGCAGCTATCAGATCACATCTATATACACCTATTGCTGCTACTGCACAGGTGCTGCAGGCGCCATTTAAATTTTTTTTTTTTATACTCCTCAGGAAACAGGATAACCTCAAGCACATTTATTAACAACACAGTGAACATGCGATTATGCTGCAGCGAGGGGGCCACGGCTGGCGCCTGCCTGTGATAGGTTTTTTTTTAGCAGTATGTACATACAGTATATTCATTATGTAAACTAGGGGGCCGGTCCGTGATGGATCAATAACCTATCAGAAGCTGTATTATTAATACCTAATCATTGAGTCCCCCCCCCCCCCACAGGCCGCCCATCTCAAACGAACATCTCATGAACTCAGACCTACCCTACCCCACAAGCAAGATATATGGAGAATATGGGAGATTGCTGTCATATGCAGTAAACAGCCATTATTTGCCAGAAATTTCTGCAACTATTTGATGCTGTTGTGGGCCACTTAGCAGATTCCTGGACAAATTTTCTTTTTGTCTTGTCATAATTTTTTGTGGGACATCCAGCTCTAGGTTATGTCACTGACAAATTTAGGCCACATCTAGGATACTGTATCCTAGTGTACTGTAGACTGTACTCTATGATATATCTAATGCCTGGTATCGTATGTACCCTTTTGCTGACTGTTATCT
Source organism: Ranitomeya variabilis (assembly GCF_051348905.1). Taxonomy (NCBI): domain Eukaryota; kingdom Metazoa; phylum Chordata; class Amphibia; order Anura; family Dendrobatidae; genus Ranitomeya; species Ranitomeya variabilis. The sequence continues at coordinate 165,867,000 of NC_135237.1, forward strand.
TTCAACAATGAGATACCTTTGGTGTGTTCTAAGCTGTGCCATGGCTTCTGCTCTACAATGCAACTTACAGAATGTCAAGAAAATCCTACTAGAACAGGACAACTGTATGTGACGTTAATCAAAAGCACTGTAAATGATGGCAGATGTGCATTGACTACTATTTAACATGTGTTTAATTGTGATTGGCTAATTCTAAACACATTCCCAGTTGCAGGAGGGTATTCACACTTATGAAACCACATTATTTTAGTTTTGTTACTTTGATTTCTCCACTAAAAATTATTTCAGTTTGTTTCTCAATGGATTTGTACAGCATATGGGTAACAGTCAAGGTAGAAAAAGTTCTGAAAGTACTTTTATTTGTGTGCTTTTTTATATATGACAAAAACCTGCCACATTAACAGGGGTGTGTACACTTTTTTATCCACTATAGCTGATATCTCTATACAAAAACAGTGAGTGTGTACATAAAGCACATCATTACTACACTGAAGGGAAATAAGAATTAATGTTGATGGGTGCCATAGATATCAAAAAGGATGTCATATATAAAGTGAAAGTGAACAAGAAGTTTGCCTCTTCAAAGAACGCAAACCTACTGTTGACGGGCAACCATATAGTGGTTGGAATTGTAGTTTTAAAACAGTTCTATGTATACCTTCTTATTTCTGTTCACACTAAGAAAATAAGCACTTTCAGTTCCCACAAAAGGAGGTCCCCATGACCTTGTATCATCTCCAGACCCTGTAAAAAAATAATATAATTTCATGTTATACATCAAAAAAATATTTAAAAAAACTGGCACAAAAGAGCCACCTAATAATAATACATAGACCCCATTACTTTATTTACTAATTGTTTTTGTCACGGTAGCTATATCCAATAGAAAGACTCTAGGGCAGACAAGGGCAAAGTGCCGCCCACAGGCCACACGCATGCCTTTGTCAGTTTCAGTGCGGTCCACGGACTAGGTCAGTCAAAGGGCCGGAAACTGTGGCATCCTGTAGTCACCACCTCACCCAGCGTCTCATTTATGCCAGTATCTGCATCATCAAGAGTACAATGATGGAACAGATGTGAGCAGGTTGCGGGATGCAGTAACGGACAAGAGGCAGAGCAAGGGTTAAAATTAACTTTACTGTAACAGGGGTATACTCCACACAGGGAGAGGGAAAAGCAAGAGATAGTAGCACAATCAGTGTGCTGGGGGAAGCAATGAGGGCAAAAGGACATAACGACTGTTCATTAAGAGTAAACTTATCAGCCAGACAGCTTCCTGCGTGCAGAGTCCTTGATGTACACGGTTGTGCCGACATGGTCAGCACGCGGAGGGTCCGGTGTAGACCTGCAGGTGTTGATGATCTGGTTCCTGGCAGTGAAGAAGAGTCCTCAACATCTTGTGCAGGGTCCTGGGTCACCGAGAGAAGAGAAGTCTCCCTCACTGTAGGGGCTTGACAAAGCTTGGCAGTAGTAAGCGGGTGAGTAAGGGTTAAGTTCTATGTAAGTCACTCGGTATCCCTTAGGCGGCACGCACGCATTATTCACAGAGCTATGGCATTAAGTACCTTGAGCAGAAGAAGCCATGGGCGAAATACATTTCACCGGTCACAGTCTTTGTAGGTGGCAGCAGGGATCAAGTAGAACAGACCTGCGCTGTCACGGTTCTCAGAGGACGGAGCACCAAACTTCCCCAGGTACGAAAAAGGTACCCCTGGTCCGGTATGTCTTCTTACACAGACACCTATCAGCTACTTCGTCCCTCCGAGACTGTGCATCTAAGAGAACACCATGTGCCTATATAGGGTTGCCCTACTGTGCTCTAAGGGGCTTGTGTGAGAACATCATATTGTACCCTGGGTTGCCCATGTGGGGCATTAAACTGTGCCCTGAAGGGCCTGTGTCGGGTCGTTATACTGTACCCTAAGTGGCCTGAGAAGGGGACATAATACTGTGCCTTAAGGAGGCTGTGTAAAGACATAATACTGTGCAAAGGAGCTATGTGAGGACATCACACTCTGTGAGAGAACATCATACTTTGAAAGGGGCTTTGTGAGAACATTATACTGTGTGAGGGGACATCATACTATTTGAGGGGCTGTCTGGGGATATCACACTATGTGGGGGGGCTGTGAAGGCATCATACAGTACAGTGTGTGGGGCATTTTAGGACACTGTACTGTTTGAGGGGCTGTGTGGGCATCATACTGTGTGGGGTGCTTTCCAAGGATATCATACTGTTTGACGGGATGTATGGGGATATCATGCTGTGATGGGGCTTTCATACTGTGTGGTGGGGCTTTCTGCGGACATCATACAGTGTAGGTGGTAGGGTGGGGAATTTTGGGACATCATACTTTTTGAGAAGCTGTGTGGGGTCATCATAAAAAGTGGGGAAATGTCTGGAAATATAGTATGTGGGGAGTTGTGTGGGGATATAATACTGTATGTTTGTACAGTGGGGGTATTATTTTGTGTTGGAGCTGAATAACAGGAGCGGTATGATTAACCCTTTTACCGTCAGAGGTTGGTTTGAACGTTAATGACCGGGCCAATCTTTACAATTCTGACAACTGTTCCTTTATGAGGTAATAACTCTGGAACACTTCAATGGATCCCCGTGATTCTGAGAACGTTTTCTAGTGACATATTGTACTTCATGATAGTAGTAAAATGTCTTTGATATGACTTGCGTTTATTTGTGAAAAAAACGGAAATTTGGCGAAAATTTCGTAATTTTCCAAATTTGAATTTTCATGTCCTTAAATCACAGAGATATGTCACACAAAATACTTAATAAGTAACATTTCCCACATGTCTGCTTTACATCAGCACAATTTTGGAATTTTAAAAATACTGCTAGTGTGACGGCAGCCTAATACTGATTAAAATGAATCCTTGGTTGATGAAATCCATCTTGTGGTTGTTGTTTAACCCTTTCATGACTGAGCCCTTTTTCGTTTTTGCATTTCTGTTTTTCGCTCCCCTTCTTCTCAGAGCCATAACTTCTTGACGTTTCCATCAATATGGCCATGTGAGGGCTTGTTTTTTTCAGGATGGGAAAAAAATTCCAAGTGCAGTGAAATTGCAAAAAAAGTGCAATTCCACAACTGTTTTTTGGATTTTTTTTTCGAAGTTCTCCAAATGTAAATAAATTAAAGTGGGCACAATCAACTAATATAGAAGTAATTAGTAAGGGTGGGATCACTTTACTGCATGCAAGGCATGAATATATCAACAAAACCAAAGAAAAGAGTACATGCTATCAGGACTCGAATGGAAAGACCCGAAAGTGGACCCTCTGGTTTATAGTTCTAGAGCCCCCAAGGGCGAGCGGACCTGATGGAACCACCCCCTATACAGGGAGAGTTAGGGGCTGGCCCTAGGGGGATGGAATCACAACGGCTGGAGCCAAATGGGCGACTAAGGGTAAATAAAGAGAGGGAAGAGACTGGGGTATGGAGGCGGAACACAAGAACAGAGAACAAACAGAAACTATGGAATATGGGAGGTAGATGGGACCAGGAGGACCAGAGACGGAGCGGTGGCACGATGCTGCAAGAGAGGAAAGAAAAAGGTAATGACTAGCAGGAATAAACGGAACTGGTAGGCACGAGTGGACACAGGGCAGGTGTGACAGACACTGAGCCTGCACGGCAGAGACACGGAGCTGATATGACAGAGACACAGGGCTGGTACGGGAGAGACACAGAGTAGACACGGCAAGACACAGGGCAGGTACGGCTGAGACGCAGAGCTGATATGGCTGAGACACGGGGCAGACGCAGGTGAGACACAGGGCAGGTATGGCTGAGGCGCCGAGCTGGTACAGCTGAAACACGGGGCAGACACGGGTGAGAGACAGGGCTGGTACGGCTGAAACAGGAAGAGCGGACAGAGAAAGGGAGCCAGGGAACAAGGAGGTACACCAGCAGGAAAACTAGCGTAACCGCGAAAGATAACCAGGCGACTTACCAGTGCTGATGCAGAGAAGAAATACCTGATGGGCACCGCCATGATGGGGCGGAGCACGCGGGTCACGACCTCCCAGAGGGCTTAGTGGCGGGAAAACGCGACCGCGCATGCGCGAAGCGTTGACGCGCTGCAACCCTGAGAAGACAGACGGGGAGCAGCAAGGGACGCGCCGGAGGCAGGCGACGGACGGATGAGTATCCGCAGACGTGACACATGCACAGAGTCAGGATCACCACAATATCTAAGTAAATACAAAAGTTTTTATTTCCAAACCAGAAAACCACACACAATTTTAAAAACATCTAAAACATCCCAAAGGGAACATACATACAGTTAGGTCCATATATATTTGGACAGAGACAACATTTTTCTAATTTTGGTTATAGCCATTACCACAATGAATTTTAAACAAAACAATTCAGATGCAGTTGAAGTTCAGACTTTCAGCTTTCATTTGAGGGTATCCACATTAAAATTGGATGAAGGGTTTAGGAGTTTCAGCTCCCTAACATGTACCACCCTGTTTTTAAAGGGACCAAAAGTAATTGGACAGATTCAATAATTTTAAATAAAATGTTAATTTTTAGTTAATTTTTAGTACTTGGTTGAAAACCCTTTGTTGCCAATGACTGCCTGAAGTCTTGAACTCATGAACATCACCAGACGCTGTGTTTCCTCCTTTTTGATGGTCTGCCAGGCCTTCACTGCGGTGGTTTTCAGTTGCTGTTTGTTTGTGGGCCTTTCTGTCTGAAGTTTAGTCTTTAACAAGTGAAATGCTGCTCAATTGGGTTGAGATCAGGTGACTGACTTGGCCATTCAAGAATTTTCCACTTCTTTGCTTTAATAAACTCCTGGGTTGCTTTGGCTTTATGTTTTGGGTCATTGTCCATCTGTAGTATGAAACGACGACCAATCAGTTTGGCTGCATTTGGCTGGATCTGAGCACACAGTATGGCTCTGAATACCTCAGAATTAATTCGGCTGCTTCTGTCCTGTGTCACATCATCAATAAACACTAGTGACCCAGTGCCACTGGCAGCCATGCATGCCCAAGCCATCACACTGCCTCCGCCGGGTTTTACAGATGATGTGGTATGCTTAGGATCATGAGCTGCACCACGCCTTCACCATACTTTTCTCTTTCCATCATTCTGGTAGAGGTTGATCTTGGTTTCATCTGTCCAAAGAATGTTCTTCCAGAACTGTGCTGGCTTTTTTAGATGTTTTATAGCAAAGTCCAGTCTAGCCTTTTCATTCTTGATGCTTATGAGTGGCTTGCACCGTGCAGTGAACCCTCTGTATTTACTTTCATGCAGTCTTCTCTTTATGGTAGATTTGGATATTGATACGCCGACCTCCTGGAGAGTGTTGTTCACTTGGTTGGCTGTTGTGTAGGGGTTTCTCTTCACCATGGAGATTATTCTGCAATCATCCACCACTGTTGTCTTCCGTGGGCGCCCAGATCTTTTTGCATTGATGAGTTCACCAGTGCTTTCTTTCTTTCTCAGGATGTACCAAATTGTAGATTTTGCCACTCCTAATATTGTAGCAATTTATCCGATGGGTTTTTTCTGTTTTCGCAGCTTAAGGATGGCTTGTTTCACCTGCATGGAGAGCTCCTTTGACCGCATGTTTACTTCACAGCAAAACCTTACAAATGCAAGCACCACACCTCAAATCAACTCCAGGCCTTTTATCTGCTTAATTGAGAATGACATAACGAAGGGATTGCCCACACCTGTCCATGAAATAGCCTTGGAGTCAATTGTCCAATTACTTTTGGTCCCTTTAAAAACAGGGTGGCACATGTTAAGGAGCTGAAACTCCTAAACCCTTCATCCAATTTTATTGTGGATACCCTCAACTGAAAGCTGAAAGTCTGAACTTCAACTTCATTTGAATTGTTTTGTTTAAAATTAATTGTGGCAATGTCTATAAGTAAAATTAGAAAAATGTTGCCTCTGTCCAAATATATATGGACCTAACTGTATTAGATCCAATATTTAGAATATAATATTTACAAGAATTATATAACCACTGGCTACACAAGTTCTCCAAATGCTAAATCTGACCTGCCGATATGATTCTCCAGGTCATTATGTGTTCATAGACACCATCTAGGTTCTTTTTTATTTAAGTGGTGAAAAAAAATCCAAAGTTTGTTAAAAAAAAAAAATTGCTTCATTTTCCGAGACCCTTAGAGTCTCCATTTTTTGTGATCTCAGGTTGGGTGAGGGCTTATTTTTTTGCGTGCCGAGATGACATTTTTAGTGATACCATTTTGGGGCAGACACATCTTTTGATTGCCCGTTAATACATTTTAATGCAATGTTGCGGTGAGCAAAAAAATTTAATTCTAGCGTTTTGCATTTTTTTCTCGTTACGCCGTTTAGCGATCGCGTTAATTCTTTTTATAGCTTGATAGATCGGGTGATTTTGAAAGCGGCAATACCAAATATGTGTATGTTTGATTTTTTTATTGTTTTATTTTGAATAAGGCGAAAGGGGAGTGATTTGAACTTTTATATATTTTTTTTATATATATTTTTTAAAACATTTTTTTTTCTCTTTTGGCATGCTTCAATAGACTCCATTAGTATAGAAAAATAGGAGACAAAAAAAGCGCAAATAGGGTCTTATCCCCAGGATTGCTTCTAATCAATTATGAGAGAACTGCTCACCTGGTGGTACAAAGTAAAGGCGTGTAGTTTGTCAGCTGCTGCAGATCCACAGGTCGGCGCTGCGACCTCTTAGAGACGTTATAATAGATGAATGTGGATAAAATCCACGCTGCTGTGACAAATAATAGATCCAGATATAGTTGTAAGGTGTTCGGGTGGTTTATTCAACGCGTTTCGAAGCTCATGGCTTCTTCTTCAGGAAGTTTCCACACAAAGATATGACACATGGTACTGTTGCCTCGCTGATATACATACAAAATTCAAATAACGGCGCCAAGCAGTCTTCTGATCGGCCAACACCCTTCTATATATAATTCATGTATATTTGCAATTGTTTATTAAAACATTTTAAAACATTATTTAATAAACAATTGCAAATATACATGAATTATATATAGAAGGGTGTTGGCCGATTTCATTCATCAGGAATAACTTCTCTTGTAGCGACATGGATAGTGGAGGGAGCAGAATGGGGATTGTTTATACCCCCAAACAATTTCTTGTCCCGTCATTTCGCACACATTTTATTTTTTATTTTTCTTCCGTCCTGGACTCTGAAAAATGATTGAAATTGTATCAAATTGTTCATCAATTGTAATCATGATATTAACGATTTACGTTCATGTTGAAAACAGCTTATTTTAATGTAATACGGCTTTTTTGAACTTTGACACTGTCTGTCACATGTCAGAAGACTGCTTGGCGCCGTTATTTGAATTTTGTATGTATATAAGCGAGGCAACAGTACCATGTGTCATATCTTTGTGTGGAAACTTCCTGAAGAAGAAGCCATGAGCTTCAAAACGCGTTGAATAAACCACCCGAACACCTTACAACTATATCTGGATCCATTATTTGTCACAGCAGCGCGGATTTTATCCACATTCATCTATTATAACGTCAATAGTCTCCATGGGAGACTAGAAGCTGCCATAACCTGATCAGCACTGCTACATACAGGCGATGATCAGATTGCCTGTATGTAGCAGAATTGCTCACTTGCTATGAGCGTCGACCACCAGAGCCCACATCAAAGGGGGAGACACGACATGCGCGGTACTAGTACGGCGTGAAGGGGTTAATCTACATTTGTAGTTTTCAGGTAATGAGATTCTCGTGCTTCAGGGCGGCCTGTGGGGGGCTTTATGTGGATCTGTGCTTACATGTTCATCTTTATTGGCTCTCGATTTAACAATTTTCTGTGATTCTTAACACTTTCTGTACCCATTAGTCGATATGAGGAAACATCACCTCAATGTCTTTCTGAAAAATGTCATCCCCAAAACTCAAATTCAACTACTTGCATATCCGACATACAGTACAAGAGCGCAAGCAACCTCCCAGTACTGTGCGATCCTGTGTGCAGCAAGCATGCATTACAGAGGAGACAAGGATGAGAGCGCGCCCCTGCTGACATTGTGTGTGCTTGACTTCTGCAGTGTCTGTGCAGCCATGCCCTCATTCCGCCCTGTATTGACCACTTAGTGTGTGATTCTGTATGTTGTGACAGACAAATGAAAGCGTGCGAGCACTTACACTGCGAATGCTGTCAATCAAGCAGAGGATGCTCATTGTGGGGGCAGAATGGTGAACTGATTCCTTGGACACAACAAGGCTGCATTGAGGACTGCTAAGTAGCATATTATTATTATTATTATTATTTATTATTATAGCGCCATTTATTCCATGGCGCTTTACATGTGAGGAGGGGTATACATAATAAATACAGATACAATAATCTTGAACAATACAAGTCAGAACTGGTACAGGAGGAGAGAGGACCCTGCCCGCGATGGCTCACAGTCTACAAGCATATGTAATAAAACATTTTTTTTATTAAAAACTAAGTAGTGAAATACACACTACAGGTATAAAATTTATAGGGGCTAAGTTCTCTATATGACTGTGTTAGTAGTTTAATTTGTACAAAATAATGAATAAGTCATGGAATGTTTTCATTTTGTAACAAGTTTTGTCTGCAAGTGCAATAAATAATATCATACTAGCAACTCATTCACCTTTGCTCTTTGTGAACAGTAAAACAGTCTTTAAATAAACATTAACAAGCTAAGCTTTGCTTCTGTCATTCATTAGAGGCCTCTTTCGAAAAACTGCTAACTTAGGACTTACAGATCGCCACATTAATATATCAGCCAAGTCAGAGTGTAACTGTGAACATATGTACAGTATATATACTGTGAATGTATATACATTATATATATATATATATATATATATATATATATATATATATATATATATATATATATATATATATGCAGCGCCCCAGAGTCCTGGTCGTTGCAGTACTGTGGCTTCGCCACTATGGGGGGCTATGGTACGTCTGATGGCACTGAAGGAGTTCATCTGACCAGGTATCACAGACACCAATACATTTCACAGCCGGGCCTCCAGGGGGAGCTAAGGGTACTATTCATTAGGCCACTCCTCACATACTGGTAAAACTGGGGGTCAGGCAGGAAGTTAGAGGAGAAAGCTGACTGGGTTGGAACCAGGCAACACCTTGTGGCAGAGGGTGTTGCCGGGGAAGATTTGGTAGGGTCCCTGTCAGGGGTGGGATCCTGACAGAGGCCTGGCAACGAGAAAGAACGTTACGGGACCGTGCCTGCTCAGTATAGAGGCGGTGCCCCAAGAAAGGATAAGAAGCGAGATTTATTGTGCTGAGTGAGAAACGAGATCAACGCATAAGGAGAATACCAGTAGGAGTCGTGCTGTAAGACCGAGGCAACATCCTACTGAGGAGCAAACAACCGGTGGCCGGAACGCCGAGGAAGTATAGAGCTCCAGGCAATACTTCAAACCAACGGCAGGACAGTCAGTCACAGGCGGGCTGTCTCACCTGTTGTGAATTAGACTTTTTGGCTCCCTCTTGTGGTTACTAGTGATATTACTCTGGGAGTTTCTTCCCTCAGTTTGCACCCACCTGGGCCGTTAGTCCAGGGGTGTTGCTATATAAACTTCCTGGATCCTTAGTCCAGTGCCTGGCATCGTTGTAATCAGATCCTTTCTGTTTGCTCCTATCTGCTGGTCCCGGTTCGTGCTAAATTAAGCTAAGTCCTGCTTCTTTGTTTTTTGGGTTATTTGCTTGCTCTCATTTTTGTCCAGCTTGTACTAAATGTGATTCCTGACCTTGCTGGAAGCTCTAGGGGGCTGGTGTTCTCCCCCCGGGCCGTTAGACGGTTCGGGGGTTCTTGAATTTCCAGCGTGGATATTTTTGATAGGGTTTTTGCTGACCATATAAGTTATCTTACTATATTCTGCTATTAGCTAGTGGGCCTCTCTTTGCTAAATACCTAGCTCATTCTTACGTTTGTCTTTTCCTCTTACCTCACCGTTATTATTTGTTGGGGGCTTGTATCCAACTTTTGGGGTCTTTTCTCTGGAGGCAAGAAAGGTCTTTCTTTTCCCTTCTAGGGTTAGTTAGTTCTCCGGCTGGCGCGAGACGTCTAGAATCAACGTAGGCACGTTCCCCGGCTGCTGTTATTTGTGGTGCTAGGATTAGATATATGGTCAGCCCAGTTACCACTGCCCTATGAGCTAGTTTTTGTGTTTGCAGACTTAGTAAATATTTCTGAGACCCTCTGCCATTGGGGTCATAACACTCACCTAAATCACCTACGCAGACATAGGGGGCAACCTGTGGAGAGGGGCGACTCTAGGGTCCTGGAAGAGCTCCGAGCCTACCCGTCATACGGGTGCGTCCCAACCGTAACATCAGGGAGGGACGGAGGATTAGCAGAACATCATCTAATCGAGTTGTGAGGGAACACGAGAAACAGACACAACAGTTGTGGGGACTATCCCGTAAGCACAGCAGGGGAGGACCACAACACATAGCGCTAGCTGGAAGGCACAGATTTCCACCTGCAAAGAGAACTCTGGAGGTGCCATTGGACCGGCCGGACTTGCGCAGCCTGGTGAACCGTATTCCGGACTGAGGACCCAGAGACCTTCAGTAAAGAGGTAAAGAGACTGCACCCCTGTGTCCTTGTGATTGATTGTGTCCTGCACCACACACCGAACTGTCATCCCTTTTATTGGGCGCCCCTCAGCAGCAGGGTCACGGACCGGGCCTAGCCACCGTGACAACCCCAGAGCAGAGACTCAGAGGCCCGGCTCCGGGTACCCCTCGGCCCTGCGGCGGTGGGGGCGCTGCATATATATATATATATATCTATATATATATATATCTATATATATATATATATATATATATATATATACACACAGTACAGACCAAAAGTATACTATACACTGCCCAAAAAAATAAAAGGAACACTTAAATAACAAAATGTGACTCCAAGTCAATCACAAATGTGTGAAATCAACCTGTTCAGTTATGAAGCAACACTGATTGTGAATCAATGTCTCCTGCTGTTGTGCAAATAAAACAGCCCACAGGACCGCTACCACCTCCTTTGTGCAAGGAGGAACATGAGGAGCGAACTCTGCTTCACGAAAATGGCCGCCGCGATAGCCATCTGCGCACGCGCGGATGCCCGCGGCCATTTTCCTGAAGCCGCGGCCAGCAGAGCGCCGCTTCTGTGCACGCGCGGCCAAAGCAAGATGGCCGCGCCCACCGACCACCAATGGAATAACGGACATCGCTGCTATTTTCACACCCCTGTGCAGGATTTGGGACCTTGGACATGCGCACACCACTACGCCACCAACGGAAAGCTACGCAAGATCTGGGGGAAGACACCACGCCCTTTTGACCTGACCAGCCTGATTGACAGGCGAAAACGACTACTTTGGTAACGTATTTCGGCAGCATAGGTGGGGAATCGGGGTCCACAAACTACACTATTGTAATGCACAGCTCAGGCCCTATTTAACAGTATTTTTATCTCATACCGAAAAAACGGGGTGACAGGTTCCCTTTAATCCAATAATCTAATAAAGTACAGTTTTTTTTTATCTCTCGGTTCTTCTATGTGCGTTTTTTTCTTTATCGGTTTCGCACACTCTAATTCACTGAACCTTCTGACTTACTCCCTTTATGCGAACACATGTGTCGTTACAATACTGACACTGTGTATTGTTATCTACATATGCTTCAACTGAATTCAATAAAGCACATCTGGGACATCATGCCTTGTTCCATCCACCAACATCACGTTGCACCACAGACTGTCCAGGAGTTCACTGATGCTTTAATCCAGGTCTGGGAGGAGATCCCTCAGGAGACCATCGGCCGCCTCATCAGAAATATGCCATGCGTTGTAGGGAGGTCATACAGGCACTGAATGCCAAAAACTGCTGAGCATCACTTCCTTGTCTTGAGGCATTTCTACTGAAGATGGATCAGCTTGTAATTTGATTTTCCACTTTGATTTTGAGCATCATTCCAAATCCAGACCTCCATGGCCTATTAATTTTGATTTGCTAAATAAAGATTTGCAACTGGAATATTTCATCCAGTGGAATTTAGGATGTGGTATTTTAGTGTTCCCCTTATTTTGTTTTAGCAGTATATATATATATACGGTGTATATATATATATATATATATATATATATATATATATATATACAGTATATATATATATATATATATATATATACAGTGCCTTGAAAAGTATTCATACCCCATGAACTTTTCCACATTTTTTCACGTTATACCCACAAACTTAAATGCATTTTATTGGGACTTCATATGATTTATAACACAAAGTTGCAAGTAATTGTGAAGCGAAGAGGAAATTATACATTGTTTCTAATTATTTAAAAAAAATTGTGACGTGTATTTGTATTCGTTCCCCTGTAAACTAATATCCCTAGACATAATTATGAGTGACTAATTACATACCAGAAGTCACATAATTAGTAAATTGAGTTCACCTGTGTGAATTTATCCTTAGTAAAACTACAGCTGTTCTCTAAAAGTATCAGAGGTTTGTTGGAGAACATTACTCATGAAACAGCATAATGAAAACCAAGGGATACACAAGACTGGTCAGTGATAAAGTTGTGGAGAAGAGTAAGGCCGGTTTCACACGTCAGTGGCTCCGGTACGTTAGGTGACAGTTTCCTCACGTACCGGAGACACTGACACACGTAGACCCATAAAAATCAATGCATCTGTTCAGATGTCATTGATTTTTTGTGGACCGTGTCTCCGTGTGCCAAACACGGAGACATGTCAGTGTTCGTGGGAGCGCACGGATTACACGGACCCAATAGAGTCAATAGGTCCGTGTAAAACACTGACCTCACACGGACGTTCTCCGTCTGGGGTCCGTGTGAGTGCAGGAGACAGCGCTACAGTAAGCGCTGTCCCCCCCCACATGGTGCTGAAGCCGCGATTCATATGTTACCTGCAGCAGCGTTTGCTGCAGAGAAAATATGAATAATAGTGTTTAAAATAAAGATCTATGTGTCCAGTGTGCGCCCCCCCACCCCCGGGGGGGCCCCCCGCTGTTCAGAAAATACTCACCCGCTCCCACGTTGGCTGTCACTCCTTCCTCTCTGCCCCGCGGCTTCCACTGTATGCGGTCACGTGGGGCCGATCATTTACAATCATGAATAGTCGGCTCCGCCCCTATGGGAGGTGGAGCCACATATTCATGACTGTAAATGATCGGCCCCACGTGACCGCATACACTAGAAGCCGCGGCCAGACCAGGAAGCAGCGAGGGAGGCGGGTAAGTATTTTCTGAACAGCGGGGGGGCGCACAGGGGGTCGGAGGGCGGCAGACACATAGATCTTTATTTTAAACACTATTCTTCATATTTTCTCTGCAGCAAACGCTGCTGCAGGGAACATATGAATCCGCGATGCAGGGTACCACACGCGTGGGTACCACACGCTCCGTGTGGTACCCACTCGCCATACGGGCGGCACACGTGTGCCGCACGTATGGCCTACGTGAGTTCCCAGGCACACGGACACGGATAACTCCGGTACTGATTTATTCCGGTACCGGAATTATCTGGACGTGTGGGACAGCCCTAAAGCAGGGCTAGGTTATAAAAAAAAATAGCCCAAGCTCAAAACATCTCATGGAGCACTGTTCAATCCAGCATCCAAAATGAAAGGAGTGTGGGACAACTGCAACTGCAAACCTACCAAAGGTTTGTTTGAGAACATTAGACATCAAACATAATGATAAACCAAGGAACACACCAGACAGGAGTGAAGTTGTGAAGAACAGTAAACAGGGCGAGGTTATAAAAAAAATTGCACAGGCTCAGAGCATTTCAAAGAGCACTGTTTAATCTATCATCCAAAAATGGAAGGAGTATGGGACAACTGCAAACCTATCAAGATATGGCCATCTACCTAAACTGACAAACCAAGCAAGGAGAGAACTAACTAGAGAAGCAGTCATGGTCACTATGGAGGAGCTGCAGAGATCCGCAGCTCATGTGGGAGAATTTGTCCACAGGACAACTATTAATCGTATACTACATAAATATGTCCTTTATGAAAGAGTGGCAAGAAAAAAACAATTTGGAAAGCAAACCATAAGAAGCCCCATTTGCAGTTTGCAAAAAGTCATGTTGGGGACACAGCTGTCATTTCAAATAAGGTGCTCTGTTCAGATGAGACCAAAGTAAACTGCTTTGGGCTAAATGCAAAATCCTATGCGTAGCAGAAAACGAACATCACTCTGAAAAGACCATCCCCACGATCAAACATGGTGGTGGTAGCATCATGCTGTGGGGATACTTTTATTCAATGGGGACAGGAAAGCTGGTCAGAGTTGTTGGGAACATGGATGGAAAAAAATAATAAATACATGGAACTAAATACAAGAAAATACTTGTGGAAAACTGTTAGAGGCTGCAAAATATTTGAGACTGGGGCATTCCATGAGGACAACCTTAAACATACTGCCAGAGCTACAATGAAATGGTTTAGATCAAAGCATATTTATGTGTTTTCAATGACCCAGTAAAAGTTCAGACCTAAATCCCATTGCGAATTTGTGGAAAGACTTGAAAATTGCTGTTCACAGGCGCCTCCATCCAATCTGTCACACGGTTACCGCGACAGTGTGGAGCCAGAAGACTACATCGTCTGATTGCTCCTAGTCCGGCGCTGAGAAGAAGCACTTCTCCTTCATTTTAAATGTGTTTATTCTGGCTGAACAGGGGTTAATCGGCCATGTTGGAAATTCCTGTGTTCACGGCTGAGCTCGGTTAGCCACTCCTTTCGCCTTTATAATCTGGGCTCTGTTACAAATTCTTCTCAGAGCAAACATTTGCTGCATGGCTAATAGAGGGAGAGCATTTCATAAGAGAAGGAGAGTTGGAGGAGCTATCTGTGACTGTTGTTTGGTTTCTATGTTTGGTAATTCCCTATCCTTCTCTATTCTGGTTTATTCCCCTACCTCCACGCCCCCGTGCATTCATCTTTTATATGTGAGTGAATATTTTGTATGCCTGGAGTTTTCTGTTAACCCTTGTCTGTGTTGTCTTGTTTGCTGGGGTTGGTGTACTATGGTGCACAGTAGTGCCCCTCTTCCCTGGGTGAGGGAAGAGAACAGACAGAGGGCTAACTCAGGAGATAAGGCAAGGGTGGAAGCCCCAGCATCTTCACCTTCAGAAGTATCCTGGGGAGCAGGGCAAGCTAGGGCGCCTCCTGGTGTTAGGGACAAGGAAAGAGCTAGTGGTAGTTTGCAAATAAGAATAGGCAAAAAATTTTGCTTCTAGATGTGCAAAGCTGGTAGAGACCTACTCCAAAATGCTTGCAGCAGTTATTTCAGCTAAAGGTGGTCCTACAAAGTATTGACTCAGGTGGGCTAAATACAAATGCATGTCACAATTTTCAGATTTATATTTTTTTAAATATTTAGGAAACCATGTATCATTTACTTTTCACTTCACAAATACTTGCTACATCGTGTTGATATATCACATAAAATCCCAATAAAATAAATGTAAGTTTATGGGTGTAACGTGAAAAAATGTGGAAAAGTTCACAGGGTATGACTGTTTCAAGTCACTGAATATAAACACATTATAATTTCAAAAAAGAAAACACAGTAATCTACTACATAATTGTCTAAGGGTCACTTCCGTCTGTCTGTCACGGATATTCATTGGTCCCGGCCTCTGTCTGTCATGGAAATCCAAGTCGCTGTTTGGTTGCGGCAAAACGGCAACAACCAATCAGCGACGGGCACAGTCCGGCGGCAAAATGGCCGCTCCTTACTCCCCGCAGTCACTGCCCGCTCCATACTACCCTACACTCAGCGCTCACACAGGGTTAATGGCAGCGGTAACGGACCGCGTTATGCCGCCGGTAACGCACTCTGTTACCGCTGCTATTAACCCTGTGTGACCAACTTTTTACTATTGATGCTGCCTATGCGGCAAGATCTAAAGTTAAAAATAATTTAAAAAATAGTTATATACTGACCGTCCGTCGGCCCCTCAGATCCAGAACCGGCCTTTCCTGCTCCTCGCGATGCCCCGGTGACCGCTCCATGCATGGCGGTCTCGCGAGATGATGACGTAGCGGTCTCGTGAGACCGCTACGTCATCATCTCGCGAGACCGCGATGCACTCTTGGGACCGGAGCGTGCAAGGAGCATCAGTAAATGCTTCGCCTGGATCCGGGGCCAACGGAAGGTGAGTATATAACTATTTTTTATTTTAATTCTTTTTTTAACAGGGATATGATGCCACATTGCTACATACTGCGTGGGCTGTGCAATATACTACGTGGGCTGTGCAATGTACTACGTGGGCTGTGCAATGTACTGCGTGGGCTGTGCAATATACTACGTGGGCTGTCCTATATACTGCGTGGGCTGTGCTATATACTGCGTGGGCTGTGCTATATACTGCATGGGCTGTGCTATATACTACGTGGGCTGTGCTATATACTGCGTGGGATGTGCAATATACTATGTGGGCTGTGCAATATACTACGTGGGCTGTGCAATATACTATGTGGGCTGTGCAATATACTGTGTGGGCTGTGCAATGTACTACGTGGGCTGTGCAATGTACTATGTGGGCTGTGTTATACACTACGTGGGCTGTGTTATATACTGCGTGCGTGGGCTGTTATATACTACGTGAGCTGTGTTATATGCTATGTGGGCTGTTATAAACTACTTGGCTGTGTTATATGCTATGTGGGCTGTTATACACTCTTTGGGCTGTGCTATATACTACGTGGTTGTGCTATATACTCCGTGGGCTGTGTTAGATACTACGTGGCTGTGCTATATGCTCTGTGGGCTGTGCTATATACTCTGTGGGCTGTGCTATATACTACGTGGTTGTGCTATATACTTCATGGCTGTGCTATATACTACGTGGCTGTGCTATTTACTACGTGGGCTATTATATACTACATGGCCGGCCGCGAACAATCAGCGACAGGCGCAGTGCGGCCGCGAATTGGCGCGGGATTTGAACCACTCTTCGCTAATTGGTCGCGGCTGGCCGAATCCTGTGTATTCAATGTATTATTCTAACATCTTCATAAATAAACTACATACATATTCTAGAATACCCGATGAGTTAGAATCGGGCTACCATCTATTTTGACAATAAATGGCTTCACCCAACCACTAACCATGAGTGGAGAACCCCTTTTGGTGTTCTCATTCATATTCTCTGAAAAAAAGCCAAGAAAGCAAAAATTCTGCTGAGGTATGTAAACTTTTGAGCACAATTGAAGGTAATTTACTTACTCACTTTATTATGCACTTCCCTCTATAGTGACTTAACCCTTTCTGACATTAGAAGTACTATCCCGACGAGGTGGGGTGGGCCCGTATGACCACCGATGGGATAGTACGTCATATGCGATCAGCCGCGCTCATGGGGGGAGCGCGGCCGATCGCGACCGGGTGTCAGCTGACTATCGCAGCTGACATCCGGCAGTATGTGCCAGGAGCGGTCACGGACCGCCCCCGGCACATTAACCCCCCGGCACACTGCGATCAAACATGATTGCAGTGTCCCGGCGGTATAGGGAAGCATTGTGCAGGGAGGGGGCTCCCTGCATGCTTCCCTGAGACCTTCGGAGCAACGCGATGTGATCACGTTGCTCCGAGGGTCTCTTAGGCTACGTTCACACTAGCGTTGTGCGCCATTGCGTCGGCGACGCAACGCACAACGCACGCAAAAACGCGTCAAAACGCACGCAAAAACGCTGCGTTTTGCGACGCATGCGTCGGTTTTTGCCGAAAATCGGACGCAAGAAAAATGCAACTTGTTGCGTTTTTCTTGGTC
This sequence comes from Ranitomeya variabilis, assembly GCF_051348905.1. Taxonomy (NCBI): domain Eukaryota; kingdom Metazoa; phylum Chordata; class Amphibia; order Anura; family Dendrobatidae; genus Ranitomeya; species Ranitomeya variabilis. The sequence continues at coordinate 165,884,875 of NC_135237.1, forward strand.
CGACGCTTGCGGCAAAAAAGACGCATGTGTCGCACAACGCAACAAAAAAAACGCATGCGTCCCCCATGTTAAGTATAGGGGCGCATGACGCATGCGTCGCCGCTGCGTCGCCGACGCAAACCCGACGCACATTAGCTTAACGCTAATGTGAACGTAGCCTTACCTCCTCCTCCCTGCAGCAGGCCCGGATTCAAAATGGCCGCGGCATCCGGGTCCTGCAGGGAGGTGGCTTCACAGCGCCTGTAAGACTGGAGCTGTGCACGTCAGATCGCCGATCTGACACAGTGCACAGCAAAGTGTCAGATCAGCGATCTTACACTATAACATGATGCCCCCCCGGGGCAATGTTAGTGTAAAAAAAAAATATTCACATGTGTAAAAAAAAAATTAAAAAAACCCAATATATATATTGTTCCTATAAATACATTTCTTTATCTAAATAAAAAAAAAACAATAAAAGTACACATATTTAGTATCGCCGCGTCCGTAATGACCCGACCTATAAAACTGTCCCACTAGTTAACCCCTTCAGTGAACACCGTAAAAAAAAAAAAAACGAGGCAAAAAAGCGCGATCAAAAAGACGGATATAAATAAACATGGTACCGCTGAAAACGTCATCTTGTCCAGCAAAAAAAGAACTACCATACAGCATCATCAAAAAAAAAATAAAAAAGATATAGTCCTCAGAATAAAGCGATGCAAAAATAATTATTTTTTCTATAAAATAGTTTTCATCGTAGAAAAGCGCCAAAACATAAAAAATTATATAGATGAGGTATCGCTGTAATCGTACTGACCCGAAGAATAAAACTGCTTTATCCATTTTACCAAACGTGAAAGGTATAAACGCCTCCCCCAAAAGGAATTCATGAATAGCTGTTTTTTTGTCATTCTGCCTCACAAAAATCAGAATTAAAAGAGATCAAAAAATGTCACGTGCCCGAAAATGTTACCAATAAAAACGTCAACTCGTCCCGCAAAAAACAAGACCTCATATGACTCTGTGGACCAAAATATGGAAAAATTATAGCTCTCAAAATGTGGTAACGCGAAAAATATTTTTTGCAATAAAAAGCGTCTTTCAGTGTGTGATGGCTGCCAATCATAAAAATCCGCTAAAAAACCCACTATAAAAGTAAATCAAACCCCCCTTCATCACAAGCTTAGTTAGCGAAAAATGAAAAAAATTAAAAAAAAATGTATTTATTTCCATTTTCCCATTAGGGTTAGGGCTAGGGTTAGGGCTAGGGTTAGGTTTAGGATTAGGGCAAGGGTTAGGGCTAGGGTTAGGGTTGGGGCTAGGGTTAAGGCTACAGTTAGGGTTGGGGCTAAAGTTAGGGTTAGGGTTGGGGCTTAAGTTAGGGTTAGGGTTTGGATTACATTTACGGTTGGGAATAGGGTTGGGATGAGGGTTAGGGGTGTGTCAGGGTTAGGGGTGTGGTTAGGGTTACTGTTGGGATTAGGGTTAGGCATGTGTTTGGATTAGGGTTTCAGTTATAATTGGGGGGTTTTCACTGTTTAGGCACTTCAGGGGCTCTCCAAACGCGACATGGCGTCCGATGTCAATTCCAGCCAATTCTGTGTTGAAAAAGTAAAACAGTGCTCCTTCCCTTCAGAGCTCTCCCGTGCGCCCAAACAGGGGTTTACCCCAACATATGGGGTATCAGCGTACTCAGGACACATTGGACAACAATTTTTGGGGTCCAATTTCTCCTGTTATCCTTGGGAAAATACAAAACTGGGGGCTAAAAAATAATTTTTGTGGAAAAAAAAAAGATTTTTTATTTTCACGGCTCTGCGTTATAAACTGTAGTGAAACACTTGGGGGTTCAAAGTTCTCACAACACATCTAGGTAAGTTCCTTGGGAGGTCTAGTTTCCAATATGGGGTCACTTGTGGGGGGTTTCTACTGTTTAGGTACATTAGGGGCTCTGCAAATGCAATGTGATGCCTGCAGACCAATCCATCTAAGTCTGCATTCCAAATGACGCTCCTTCCCTTCCGAGCTCTGCCATGCGCTCAAACGGTGGTTCTCCACCACATATGTGGTATCAGCGTACTCAGGACAAATTGGACAACAACTTTTGGGGTCCAATTTCAACTGTTTCCCTTGGAAAAATACAAAACTGGGGGCTAAAATTAATTTTTGTGGAAAAAAAATAATTTTTATTTTCACGGCTCTGCATTATAAACTGTAGTGAAACTCTTGGGGGTTCAAAGCTCTCACAACACATCTAGATGAGTTTCTTAGGGGGTCTACTTTCCGAAATGGTGTCACTTGTGGGGGGTTTCAATGTTTAGGCACATCAGTGGCTCTCCAAACGCAACATGGCGTCCCATCTCAATTCCTGTCAATTTTGCATTGAAAAGTCAAATGGCGCTCCTTCGCTTCCGAGCTCTGCCATGCGCCCAAACAGTGGTTTACCCCCACATATAGGGTGTCGGCGTACTCAGGACAAATTGTACAACAACTTTTGCGGTCCATTTTCTCCTGTTACCCTTTATAAAATACAAAAAATTTACTTCAGCTCCAATTTGTTTTGAAAAAAAGTTAAATGTTCATTTTTATTTAGGGTCTAAGGGGTATCGTTTCTCTTTATAGAGAGTGACATACCATCTCTGGCTTGTCAAGGTAAGGAGGCTTATTTGCCGTGCAATGCTCCTCTGGGAAATTAAATATGCAAATTGCCTCTTCTTAGAAAAAGAGGACTTAACTCTATAGTGCCACCTGTTGGAAGTAGCGATCCTACAAGTCACAATCAACCCTCTAACGAGTCGTGCAATATGACTTAGGATAAAAGCCAAATCAGTATCTCAATTCGCAGACACGGTGTCTAGAATTGAGATACTGATTTGGCTTTTATCCTAAGTCATATTGCACGACTCGTTAGAGGGTTGATTGTGACTTGTAGGATCGCTACTTCCAACAGGTGGCGCTATAGAGTTAAGTCCTCTTTTTCTAAGAAGAGGCAATTTGCATATTTAATTTCCCAGAGGAGCATTGTACAGCAAATAAGCCTCCTTACCTTGACAAACCAGAGATGGTATGTCACTCTCCATAAGAAGAAACGATACCCCTTAGACCCCAGTCCAGAGCCTCTCACCTAGCCAAATCAGTTCTCATGCTTCGCACTGACGAGGGCCAACAGCCCAAAACACCGTGTCTGCGAATTGAGATACTGATTTGGCTTTTACCCTAAGTCATATTGCACGACTCGTTAGAGGGTTGATTGTGACTTGTAGGATCACTACTTCCAACAGGTGGCGCTATAGAGTTAAGTCCTCTTTTTCTAAGTAGAGGCAATTTGCACATTTTTATTTAAACATTCCAAATATTCCTGTGAAACACCTGAAGGGTTAATAAACTTCTTGAATGTGGTCTTGAGCACCTTGAGGGGTGCAGTTTTTAGATTGGTGTCACACTTGGTTATTTTCTATCATATAGACCCTTCAAAATGACTTCAAATGAGATGTGGTCCCTAAAAAAAAATGGTGTTGTAAAAATGAGAAATTGCTGGTCAACTTTTTAACCCTTATAGCTCCCTAACAAAAAAAATTTTGGTTCCAAAATTGTGCTGATGTAAAGTAGACATGTGGGAAATGTTACTTATTAAGTATTTTGTGTGACATATGCAGCGCCCCAGAGTCCTGGTCGTTGCAGTACTGTGGCTCCGCCACTAAGGGGAGCTATGGTACGTCTGATGGCACTGAAGGAGTTCATCTGAGCAGGTATCACAGACACCAATACATTTCACAGCCGGGCCTCCAGGGGGAGCTAAGGGTTCTATTCATTAGGCCACTCCTCACATACTGGTAAAACTGGGGGTCAGGCAGGAAGTTAGGGGAGAAAGCTGACTGGGTTGGAACCAGGCAACACCTTGTGGCAGAGGGTGTTGTAGGGGAAGATTCGGTAGGGTCCCTGTCAGGGGTGGGATCCTGACAGAGGCTTGGCTACAGGAAAGAACGTAACGGGACCGTGCCTGCTCAGTATAGCGGCGGTGCCCAAGGAAGGATTAGAAGCGAGATAGATTGTGCTGAGTGAGAAACGAGATCAAAGCAAGAAGGAGAATACCAGTAGGGGTCGTGCTGTAAGACCGAGGCAACATCCTAGTGAGGCGCAAACAACCGGTGGCCGGAACGCCAAAGGAAGTATTTCTATATATATAGATTCAGGCAATACTTCGAACCTACGGCAGGACAGTCAGTCTCAGGCGGGCTGTCTCACCTAAATCACCTATGCAGTCTTGGGGGGCAACTTGTGGAGAGGGGCGACTCTAGGGTCCCGGAAGAGCTCCGAGCCTACCCGTCAAACGGGTGCCGACCTAACCGTAACATCAGGGAGGGACGGAGGATTAGCAGAACATCATCTAATCGTGTTGTGAGGGAACTTAAGAAACAGACACAACAGTTGTGGGGACTTTCCGTAAGCACAGCAGGGAAGGACCGCAACACATAGCGCTAGAAGGAAGGCACAGATTTCCACCTGCAAAGAGAACTCTGGAGGTGCCATTGGACCGGCCGGACTTGCGCAGCCTGGTTATCCGGGATCCGGACTGAGGACCCAGAGATCTTCAGTAAAGAGGTAAAGAGACTGCAACCTGGTGTCCTCGTTATTTACTGCACCGCACCACCACACCAACCACACTATCCTCATCTATGCTTTCACCGGACGTCCCCCTGACAGGCAGGGCCACGGACCGGGCCTAGCCACCGTGACAACCCCCAGAACAGAGACTCTGAGGCCCGGAACCGGGTGCCCCTCGGCCCTGTGGCAGTGCGGGCGCTCCACATATCTCTGTGATTTAATTGCATAAAAATTCAAATTTGGAAAATAGCGAAATTTTCAACATTTTCGCCAAATTTCCGTTTTTTTCACAAATAAACGAAGGTTATATCAAAGAAATTTTACCACTATCATGAAATACAATATGTCACGAGAAAACAATGTCAGAATCACCGGGATCCGTTGAAGCGTTCCAGAGTTATAACCTCATAAATGGACAGTGGTCAGAATTGTAAAAATTGGCCTGGTCATTAACATGCAAACCACCCTTGGGGGTAAAGGGGTTAAGGCCCTCATACACATCTTGTCATCTCACCAGACTCTCCCATTCACAGCCCACTCTCCAAAGACATACTGATAGGGAATTTTTGAGCCCCAGTGGAGACAATGGTGATGTCTCTAAGGCACTGTGAAATTAAGTAAAATTAAAAAAAAAAAAAATTAAATGTAACAACTTACCGACATATGACGGCTATGTCATATGCTGACTTAAAAAGGCCTCTTTCACACTTCAGTCTTTTGGCGTCAGTTTGAATCCGCCGTTTTCATCAAATAGCGGATCCGCCATTTTTTTGGCGGATTCGCTATTTTCCCATAGACTTGCATTAGCGACGGATTGTGACGGATGGTCGTCCGTTCCATCCGCCATGTGAGGGATCCTTCGAAATTTGGCGGACGACATCTAGACATAGACGGACATTATAACGTTTTTTGCCTGCGCCGAAATGGCGGTTCGCGACGGATCCGTCGCATCCGCCATTCCATAGAATGGCCGCCTATGGGATCTGTCACAACCGTCATTTCGGCGGATCCGTCGCCCCAATCCGCTTTTTCAATTGCGCATGCTCCAAAAAGTAGATACTTTTCCCAGACAACCCCCACGTAACGGATCCGTCAAAAAAACGGATCCGTTAGAACCATTTTCTCAACAATTGTGACAGATCCGTCGATCCGTCACTATGTCGGAGCAGACTGACGCCAAACAACTGAAGTGTGAAAGAAGCCTAAAGCCTGCATTTTTCCCAAAAGATGATGCTGTGATATTCAACCATCATTTGAAATGCCAGCCAAGTGTCTGCTGAAGACCATCTTCTGGCTTGTGTTTATAGGAGACTGCGATTTTTTTGCAGCAGCACTGTGGTATTGTTGTATATACAACAAGTGATTGGATGATCACAAAAGTTCCTAAAGCAACTAACAAGTACAGTGAGTAGTAAGAAAATGTAAAAATAAAAGTTCAAATCACCCCCCTTTTGCACCATTAAAAATAGATTAAAAAAAATACACATGTGGCATTGTTTCATACTTAAAAGTCTGATCTATCAAAATATAAAATGAATTAAGTAATTAAATATAAAATTAAATATGGTAATTAATTAAATGATGTAATGAGAAAAAAATCTAAATGCCAGAATTACCATTTTTTGAACGGTGTGACACTCAAAAAAAAAGGAAATAAAAGGCGATTGAAACATTGTCTCTACCTCAAAATGGTATCAATAAAAATGTCAGTCCAGAATGCATAAATTAGCCCCATAGACCAAATATTAAAAATGTTACAGTTCTCAAAATATAGCAGTACAAGAAAAAAATGTTTTGTTTTTTAAACAATTTAAATTTTTTTCCAACATTTAAATAAAAAAAAAACTATAGATGTCTGGTATCTTCATAATCATACTGACATGGAGAATCATATTGCCAGGTCATTTTTACCAGTGAACATGGTAATAAACCCCCAAAAAACAATTGTGGATTTGCCCTTTTTTTCAATTTTGCAGCATATTTTTTTTCCCGCTTTCCAGTGCATTACATGATAAAATGAATGCTGTCATTCCAACGCACAACTCGTCCTGCAAAACACAAACCCTTGTTTGGCTATATTGATAGAAAAATAAAAAAGTTATGGCTCTTGGAAGAAGAGGAAAAAAAGGAAACAGAAAAGGGGAAAATAGCCAGCCATGTCAGAAAGGGGTTAATATTGAGCTTGTTATGTTGGCAACCACTTTTGGATATTAGGCCGGCGTCACACTGGCGTTTTAAACGGCTGAGTGCAATGCGATAAAAAAATCGCATTGCACTCTGACCAATGTTCAGCTATGGGGCAGCTCCCACCAGCCGACTTTTTGTCGGCCGTTTTCCTCGGTCCGAGATAATCGCAGCATGCTGCGATTGTCTCGGACCGAGGAAAACTCTCGGCTCACTGGCACCCATATAAGCCTATGGGTGCGAGTGAGACAGCGCACACCACTCGGATATCATCCGAGTGCTGTGCGTTATAAGCGGACCCCAGCAATGGAGGAGATGGAGAAATTATTTTCTCCGCCTCCTCCGCAGCTGTGCTCCGATCCTCCCTGTGCGAGAGAATCGGAGCACAGACGCATGACACTCGGCTCCTGCTCTGCTGCGAGCAGGAGCCGAGTGTCATTAGCATATCGCATCTGATGCTCTCGCATCGGATGCAATATGCCAGTGTGACGCTGGCCTTAGACAAAGCCCTTCAATTCCCATACACCTCATACAAAATCATGTCTTACATCATCAAGAGAGGACCCCCTTTTTTGCTTTAGAAGTGATTGTTGGTGACAAAAAGATCTTACTTTACAAAAATAAAAATAAACACCATAACTTGAAATCATCGTGAAAAGGTTTGGACTGACCAAATACTGAACATCAGAACATGGCCTAATAATCGTTTTCTTTATATTACTTGCACATGTGTCGTATAGTATCCAGCTTCTGAAAAAGGGGATATTTCTGTTAGCTTTTTTTTTTTTTTTAATGTATGCATACATTGCTCATATTAAAAAGACTGTTCTTCTAACTTCACATATTATTCAATAAATACTTTTGAAACTAAAATGATTACCTGGCTTCTCTACTTTTATAACTTCAGCTCCCAGATCTCCAAGGATCATTGTAGCGAAAGGTCCAGCCAACACTCTACGACAAGGGAGGAATCAAATAAATAATCATGCCACTATATGGAAAATCATGTAGTCTGAAGAGATACTTTAAGGGTATGTGCACATGTTGCGGATTCGTGTGCGGATTTTTTCGCGCAGATTCTGAAAAATCCACAGGTAAAACGCCCTGCGTTTTACCTACGAACTACCTCCGGATTTACCGCGATTTTGTGCGGATTTCACATGCATTTTCACACCTACGGATTCCAATTATGGAATAGGTGTAAAACGCTGCGGAATCCACACAAAGAATTGACATGCTGCTGAAAATAAACCGCAGCGTTTCTGTGCGGTATTTTCCGCAGCATGTGCACTGTGGATTTGGTTTTCCATAGGATTACAATGGTACTGTACAACGCATGGAAATCCGCTGTGAATCTGCAGCGTCAAATCCACTGCGGATCCGCAGCCAAATTCGCAACATGTGCACATACCCTAAAAGATGATGACTTTTTATTTTACTTGTCACCACACACCTTGTTAAATCCAGGATTTTCACTCCATCCAATGGTCGTATAGTGCCAGAATCTGTTGCTTTAAAGAAAAGTCATGAATATTAAACTGCTCATCAAAAACGCACCAAAAATACATCATGGGAACTTAGCATAAGGGGTCAGGGGAGCATGCATAACTTGACCCTAGAGCTGTAAACTGCAACAAAACCATAAATTATCACTCACAATAGTGTGCTTGTCACTGCTGTTTAAGGCCACGTGCACACGTTGAGTATTTGGTGAATTTTTTACCTCAGTATTTGAAAGCCAAAACCAGGAGTGGGTAATAAATGCTGAAGTGGTGTCCTGTTTATATTATACTTTTCCTTTGATGGCTCCATTTCTGGTTTTGGCTTACTAAGGCCGGTTTCACACTAGCGTTTTGAGGAGCTGCAGAGGAGCTGCGGACTTCCTCTGTGAAGCACTGCCCTCGGGCGCACCTCCGCCTCTAACTTAGCCTACTTCTGCATGCGGCCTGCGTACCTATATTTAACATTAGGTATGCAGGTCGTGCGGCTGTATGCGGATGCTTCTGCATGCGTCGTTTTGATGATGCGGCGACCAGTGTAGGACGTAGCTGGTAGCAATTTTTTTTTTTTGCCGCATTGTCAAAACGACGCATGCGGAAGCATCCGCATACAGCTGCACGACCTGCGTACCTAATGTTAAAGATAGGTACGCAGGCCGTATACAGAAGTAGGCGGAGCTAGCGGCAGAGGTGCGACTGAGGGCAGGGCTTCACGGAGGAAGTCCGCAGCCCTCCACAGCTCCTCAAAACACTAGTGTGAAACTAGCCTAATACTGTGGTAAAAAACTCACTAAGTAATCAACATATGCACGTGGCCTAAGAAAACAAGAAAAAATATAGGAAAAGTTAATTATCACTAAGACACATTTGGGCATGTGTATAGTGTTAGTCAGCATGCCATCCCTGGGATCGTGTCTGGGGTATGATGCAGAGGAACATGACAGGATGTGAAACACTATAGGTACGTGAGGAAAAGTATTTGCAGGCTGTGCCAGGGCACTGTTGTCGAAGCAGATCCCAAAAGAAATATGAGGAAACTGTTTATTGTCTACTGAGAATTGTAATCCCGGTAAGTGTGAGTGTCTCAAAGAGGCCTTGTATAAATCGAGAAAACTGAAGAGAGAATATGTACCAGGGAAGAAATAATAATTCCAATTACTAAATAAAAATGATAAACCGCCATACATATACTTATTCCGATCGTGGGGGCTCATGCTGAGCGCCGCCGCGATCAAATGCAGGTGTCATTTCTATATCCTATCACTGGCATTTAATGCCTCTGATGCCTTTGTCAATAGTGACAGCAACATCAATGGGCATCGCAGAGGGAGGGAGCTCCCTCTCTGCTCTCATCGGCACAATGTGATTGTGACCACGTTGTGCCTATGTTCACCATGGTGACCCCGAGCCGAAAGATGGCCACGGGGGGTCACCCCGGGATGGTGGCCTGTAAGCTCTGCCTGCGATGCACAGATCTAATAACCTATGAGTATTGGATCAGCGATCAGGGCACGGTAAGTTGATGTCCCATCAACCAATTGTAATTTTTTTATTATTTATTTCAAAATAAAGAACCAAAAAAAAGAAAAAATATTATTCCAATAAATACATTTAAAAGTACACATCTTTGGTATCGCCACATACGGAACGACCCAACCTATAAAATTGTCCCACTAGTTAACCCCTTCAGTGAACACCGTAAAAAAAAAAGATGCAAAGAACAATGCTTTATCTTAATACCGCCAAACAAAAAGTGGAATCTGGTATCGCTGTAATCGCGTCAGCCTGAAAAATAAAGTCGTCTAATCACTTATACCGCATGAGGAACAGCGTAAATAATAAATAAAGCCTATTATTCACCGGCTGTTAATTTTTTCGTTCTGCCTCCCAAAAATCGCAATAAGGCTCAGCGCACATTTATCCTGCATTCTACGCTGAGAGCTTACACCGGGGTTTCCGTGTAAATCTCTAAAATACGTGATTCATACGGAACCCCCGACGGAAGATTTCCTATAATGAGGCAGATGGACGCCGTCTAGCCTATGATCTGGTGGTGTCTGTCTTTTTATGTGTGCAGATAAGCACGTTCCGCCACAGTTTTGTGCCCTTCTGAAAAGGACAACACTGAACAGAGGCCAAATGGAGTCCATAGTAACTCTGCTGCCTCATTATAGTGGGTGGCTCCCTGGGAGCTTTCATCTTAATCATGTCACTTGCTGATTTAAATGGAAACCTCGATTTAAGTGCTCAGCCTACATTGTCGTACAAATGTGTTCCCAAAACGTTATTTAAAAAGTTCCCAATAAAAGCTTCAACTCAATCCACAAAAAAAAGCAAGTCCCCACTCAGATGTCATTTGTTACAGAAATATAGGGGGCTTCCACGTTACTGGTACAAAGGCTCTGACTCCTTGCCCACCAGAAGAAATTCAGCAAACTCTGCCCTCCTCAATCCAAAAGCCTCCCTCCCTTCTGATCACAGCAGTGTGCTTAAACCACATTTAGCATCCATGTGTTTGGCATTTCTGCAGCAATGACAGCCCGCCTGATTAAGGCCTCTTTCACACTTCCGTCTTTTCAGATCCGTCACAATCCGTTGATTTTTGAGAATGCAGGATCCTGCAAAAAAATTTGCCATAGACTTGTATTAGCGACGGATTGTGACGGATGGCCATCCGTTTCATCCGTCGTGCACTGATCCGTCGTAAAAAAACGGTCCGTCGTGCAGAGAAAACGTTTATTGTAACGTTTTTTGTGCACGTTGGAAAATCGGTCGGAAAAACTGCATCCGTCGCTGACCGTCAAACACAGGAATCCAGCGACGGATCCAGTTTTTCCCTTCTGAGCATGCCCGGAAGGATTTTCAAGTCCAGGAAAAAAGTATCTCTCTCTCTCTAAATTTTTCCCTTGACAAATCAGAACGACGCATCCGTCATTTCACTGGATCTGTCGCATATGTTTTTCACTATTTTCATGACGTCCGTCGATACGTCATTTCACTGCACATCGACGGAAACCAAAAAACGGAAGTGTGAAAGTAGCCTTACAGGTGCGTGTCTCCAGAAGCCTGAGCGGGGCACCACAACGTAATGGTGATTACAACTTACTGGGCACTACAATGGCAGTTTGCCGTTTTCACTCAGCAACATCCACTACTGCTTGTTTCTGGAAAACACCCAAGGAGTCAAAATCTTCACTACATCTGTAGATAAATTTCCAAAGGGGTATATATAATTTCCAAAATGCAGTCACTTGAAGGGGGATTCTGCTCTTCTAGCACTTAGGGACTCTGTATATGGAGTCTGCAAACTATTCTATGAAAATCTGCGCTCCAGGAGGTAAATAGCTCTCCATCCCTCCCGAGTCTCGCCATGTGGCTGTACAACCACATAGGGGGTATTTGTACATTCAGAATAAATTGTGATACAAATTTTGGTGCCCCAATTCCCAGTGTGAAAATGTAACATCTGAGGATAAAACAAAATTTTGGTGGTAAAAAGTGGTAGTTATTTTAGTTTTTTCTGCCCAATGGTATAAAATTCTGTGACACACCTGTGGTATTAAAATATGATCTCTGCACCCCTAGATGAATTCATTGAGAGGTATAGTTTGTAAAATGTGGTCACTTATGGGGGTAGCCTGCTGTTCTGGCACCCCAGGGGCTCTACCAATGTGAAATGGCACCCTAAAACCAGTCCTGCAAAATCTGAACTCAAGTATGGCACTTCTTCCCTTTTGAGCTTTGCACTGTACCCCAAAAGTATAAAAGTCGCATATGAGTGAAGTGTCCATGTGATGACTACTGGAACTTGCAGAGCTGAATCCTGACATTGCAGGCTTCTGAATTCTCACAACTAATGCACTGCACACTTTCAGGATTCTCCCTTGCCGGTGGCAGTCATGTCAGCACAAGCATGCGATTTGTATACTTCTGACCACATTCCGACTAGATGTGCCCAGCCTCACTCAGTTCATTTTCATTGAGTGAGGCCACACATGTCTAGTCAGCACATGACCACATATATGTAAATCGCCAGCACGAGAATGACTGCAGACTCATTACAAACCTGGACATCCCCTTTAATGATCCTAACATAAATAAAAACATGAGAATTAGTTAGTATCACAAATAACATTTACATCCAGGTACCTTATAGATGTCGTCGTCTCTGGAGTCATTCTCCTTCTTTTCTTCATCTTGTCCAGACCCCATGATGAGTTTTCTCATCCACAGCTTGTCCCTGCAGACTTCCATCTTCTCCGCTCTTTTGCAGAAAATCTCCACATGATACCCGTAAAGATAGAAGTGTCATTATAATACTCCTGAATAAAAAATGGCCCCTCACTATATTGTCTGCATAAAATATGACCCCCACACTGTCCCTGTTATGGTACATGCTCTTTACACTGACCTCTCATACTGAGCCACCCCCCCCCCCCCCGTACTCTCTCATCACACTCCGCCCTCTTTGGTATACTGTCCCCTCCTGGCTGTACCCTTACAGTGTCCCTCCATGCTACGCCCCCACTACTCAGTTTCTATTCCGTGCCCACTCACTTTTCTCCCCCCATACTGTCTCCTCACACTATTCCCCTTCCTCATCATACTGTCTCCTCTCAAATCTCCCCTGTTCACCATACTGTCTCCTCATATATTTACCCCCTCACTTTCTATACTGCCTGCTCACCTGACTCTCCATACTGTGTCTGCACACATCCCATCACTTTCACTCCCCGTACTCTGTCCACATACATTTTTCACATTGCTACTCATACTGTGTCCGCATACATTCCCCTGTTCACTTCCCATACTGTCTGCACCAATCCCCATACTGTTTTCTCATATATTCCCCCATTGCCCGTACTGTTTCCTCATACATGCCCCCCATTCCCCAGTAGTTTCCTCATACGTGCCCCACATTCCCCCATACTGTTTCCTAGTACATGCCCCACATTCCCCCATATTGTTTCCTCATACATGCCCCCCATTACCCCATACTGTTTCCTCATACATGCCCCCCCATTTGCCCGTACTGTTTCCTCATATATGCCCCCATCTCCCCCTTTGCTCTTTATTTTGTGTCTTCAAATCTCCCCCACACATTAAATCCCCCATCCCCACTATAAATCTCCCCACACAATAAGTAACCCCATCTCCACTCCAAATTTCCCCACACACATTAAATCCCCCATCCCCACTCCAAATCTCATCCCATACATTAAACACCCCCATCCCTACTCCAATTCTCCCCGCGCACAATAAATCCCCCATCTCCACTCCAATTCTCCCCACTCATAATAAATCCCCCATCCCCACTCAAATTCCCCCCACACAATAAATCCCCCCATCCCCACTCCAATTCTCCTCACACAGAATAAATCCTCCTATCCCCACTCCAATTCTCCCCACACACAATAAATCCCCCCATCCCCACTCCAATTCTCCCCACACAATAAATCCCCCCATCCCCACTCAAATTGTCTCTCCCTTGTGCCCTTAATCTTCGGTGTCTTCAGTTCCACTGGAGCACTTACCACCAGTGTTCGCCTCTAGGGTTGAGCGAAACGGGTCGACCATTTTCAGAAGTCGCCGACTTTTGGCAAAGTCGGGTTTCATGAAACCCGACCCCTGTGTGGGGTCGGCCATGAGGTCGGCGATCTTCTGAATCTGGTATCGGAATTCCCATCTCCACTCTAAATTTCCCCACACACATTAAATCCCCCATCCCCACTCCAAATCTCATCCCATACATTAAACACCCCCATCCCTACTCCAATTCTCCCCGCGCACAATAAATCCCCCATCTCCACTCCAATTCTCCCCACTCATAATAAATCCCCCATCCCCACTCCAATTTTCCCCACACAATAAATCCCCTTATCCCCACTCCAACTCTCTCCACACACAATAAATCCCCCCATCCCCACTCCAATTCTCCCCACACACAATAAATCCCCCCATCCCCACTCCAATTCTCCCCACACAATAAATCCCCCCATCCCCACTCCAATTCTCCTCACACAGAATAAATCCCCCTATCCCCACTCCAATTCTCCCCACACACAATAAATCCCCCCATCCCCACTCCAATTCTCCCCACACAATAAATCCCCCCATCCCCACTCCAATTCTCCCCACACAATAAATCCCCCATCCCCACTCCAATTCTCCTCACACACAATAAATCCCCCTATCCCCACTCCAATTCTCCCCACACACAATAAATCCCCCCATCCCCACTCCAATTCTCCCCACACACAATAAATCCCCCCATCCCCACTCCAATTCTCCCCACACATAATAAATCCCCCTATCCCCACTGAAATTCTCCCCACACATAATAAATCCCCCCATCCCCACTCAAATTGTCTCTCCCTTGTGCCCTTAATCTTCGGTGTCTTCAGTTCCACTGGAGCACTTACCACCAGTGTTCGCCTCTAGGGTTGAGCGAAACGGGTCGACCATTTTCAGAAGTCGCCGACTTTTGGCAAAGTCGGGTTTCATGAAACCCGACCCGACCCCTGTGTGGGGTCGGCCATGAGGTCGGCGATCTTCTGAATCTGGTATCGGAATTCCGATACCGAGTTCTGATATGTTTGCGATATCGGAAATCGGTATCGGAATCCACATTTAAGTGTAAAATAAAGAATTAAAATAAAAAATATTGATATACTCACCTCTCCGACGCAGCCTGGACATCGCCGCTGGTAACCGGCATCTTCCGTTCCTAAGAATGAGCGCGTTCAGGGCCTTAGAAGACGTCACTGCTTTGTGATTGGTCGCGGCGGCCCACGTGACCGCTCAGCGACCAATCACAAGCCGTGACGTAATTCTCTCAGGTCCTAAATTCCTCATTCTAGGAATTTAGGCCATGAGAATTACGTCACGGCTTGTGATTGGTCGCTGAGCGGTCACGTGGGCCGTCGCGACCAATCACAAAGCCGTGACGTCATCTAAGGCCCTGAACGCGCTCATTCTTAAGAAGGAAGGCTGCCGGAAAGAAGCCGAGGGTGAGTATATTCCTATTAGGTATATACTCACCCTCGTACGTGCCCTGCTTCTTTCCGGCAGCCTTCCTTCTTAAGAATGAGCGTGTTCAGGGCCTTAGATGACGTCACGGCTTTGTGATTGGTCGCGGCGGCCCACGTGACCGCTCAGCGACCAATCACAAGCCGTGACGTAATTCTCATGGCCTAAATTCCTAGAATGAGGAATTTAGGACCTGAGAGAATTACGTCACGGCTTGTGATTGGTCGCTGAGCGGTCACGTGGGCAGCCGCGACAAATCACAAAGCCGTGACGTCATCTAAGGCCCTGAACGCGCTCATTCTTAGGAACGGAAGATGCCGATTACTACCAGGGCTCGTCAGAGGGTGAGTATATCAATATTTTTTATTTTAATTCTTTATTTTACACTTAAATATGGATCCCAGGGCCTGAAGGAGAGTTTCCTCTCCTTCAGACCCTGGGAACCATAGTATCCCATTGCACTGCATTGGGTTTCGCGTTTCGGCCGACCCCGACCCCGACTTTTTTATAGGATCGGCCGATTTCACTCGACCCGACTTTTGAGAAAGTCGGGTTTCGTGAAACCCGACCCGATCCTATAAAAATAAAAGTCGCTCAACCCTATTCGCCTCTGCAGCGTGATTGAGGTCAGCAGCATGGTCACATGATCCGATCACGCTGCTCGCATCGCTTTGACCCGGCAGTCAGAGCCTCAATTGTACTCGCTTCTGTAAGGTGTGAGTACAATTGATCCCTGGGCAGTGGCAGACACCGACAGCTTGGGACCCCTGTGCAAGAGATGTGTCTGGGCCCCCCTCCTTTTATGATGAAAAAGCTATATATATATATATATATATATATATATATATATATATATAGCCACACAAACATACGTGTATATATATATATTACATAATCTCCTTTATTATGTATATTGCCGTCCCTTATTATACAGTGCCCTCTCTTGTTATGTACAGCACCATCCCTTACATATTGGATTATATAGAGCCCTGTTTTATTACATACCATCCTGTCTTGTTAGCTGTATAATGCAATGACTGCTGATGGAGCATGGGAAAGCTTCTTTTCTAATGGAGGAGCTGAAGGACTGGTTGATGGTCACCAGCTTCTCCATCAGCAGTCATTTTATATCTAAAAGAGGAAACTATGTAACTAAGGATTGCGTTATACAGAATTAGTGAGTACACTATACACTAAGCCGACTCTCAGTCCAGGGGGCTGCAGAATGCAGCCGCCGGGGGAGACACTGCGGACCACCAGATTAGGCGGCCCGACTGTGCCCCCCTGCATGCGGTGCCTGGGGCACATGCCCTGGCTGCCCCCCTAGATACACCTCTGGGTGTACTCACGAGAAATTGCACAACATATTTTGGGGTCCATTTTCTCCTACTATCCTTGGGAAAATGAAAAGAATTGTTCAAGGTGCTCACCACACATCTAGATAAATTCCTTGAGGGGTCTAGTTTCCAAAATTGTGTCACTTGTGGGGGGTTTCCACTGTTTACCACTTACAAATATTGAGGCTTCTAGCTGAAACGCTTCAGTTATATAGTATGGACTTTCATTGTGGCTATTGAAGCATGGCAAAAGTTAAGTAAAAAAAAAAGTGAAATAAATAAACAAAAAGTTTAAATCACCCCCCTTTCGCCCCATTCAAAATAAAACAATAAAAAAAAAATCAAACCTACACATATTTAGTATAGCCGCGTTCAGAATTGCCCGATCTATCAATAAAAAAAAAAGATTAACCTGATCGCTAAAAGCGTAGCGATAAAAAATTTGAAATGCCAGAATTACGTTTTTTGGTCACCACGGATTGCATTAAAATGCAATAACGGGCGATCAAAAGAACGTATCTGCACAAATGTGGTATCATTAAAAACGTCAGCTCGGCATGCAAAAAATAAACCCTCACCCTACCCCAGATCACGAAAAATGGAGACGCTACGGGTATAGGAAAATTGCGCAATTTTGTTTTGGTTTTTTTTTAGCAAAGTTTGGAATTTTTTTTCACCACTTAGATAAAAAAGAACCTAGACATGTTTGGTGTCTATGAACTCGTAATGACCTGGAAAATCAAAATAGCAATTTGCAATTTCACCGCACTTGGAATTTTTTTCCAGTTTTCCAGTACACGACATGGTAAAACCAATGATGTTGTTCAAAAGTAAAACTCATCCCACAAAAAATAAGCCCTCACATGGCCATATTGACGGAAAAATAAAAAAGTTATGGCTCTGGGATGGAGGGAAAAACGAACACGGAAAAACAGAAAATCCCAAGGTCATGAAGGGGTTAATAAAAAAGGTTTTTTTTACTTTTAATTGGATTTGTCTTCACTGGAGAACCACGTTCTTTCATTTGTATATTTCCACTGTTTAGGCACATCAGGGGCTCTCCAAACACGACATGACCCCAGTAGAACATTCCATCAATATCTGCATTCCAAAATGTCACTCTTTCCTTTCTGAGCCCTGACGTGCATCCCAAACAGTAGTTTTGTCCTCATATGGAGTATCTGCGTACTGATGAGAAATTCCACAACAAATTTTGTGGTCCATTTTTTCCTGTTAAAAAAATTGGGGCAGAAAGATTATTTTTTTGGGAAAAGTGTGATTTTTTATTTTCATGGCTCAACATTATAAACTTCTGTGAAGTTCAGGGTGCTCACCACACATATATATAAGTTCCTGGTTCCAAAATGGGGTCACATATGGTGGGTTTTCACTTTTTAGGCACATCAGAAACTCTTCAATTGTGACATGGCATCCACTAATGATTCCAGAAAATTTTGCATTCAAAAAGTCAAGTGGCGCTCCTTCCCTTTGGAACCCTGCCTTGCACCCAAACCCGCGTTGGACTGGAGCACCTTGGGCCCACCAGAGAAAATCATTATTGGGGCCCACTATGTAGCTACATAGTAATAAATACAAGACCACCAATTGTGTGGTAAAGCATGCTACTATCAGGGTAAAAGATAAGGTAGTACATGTCTTAATGACATAGCGGAGGTTGGGGTAGCCTCCCTCATATAATATTATGTAACCCCCACATAGAAAATAATGCAGACCCACTCATGGGGCTTCATGCAGCCCCTCTCATAGGGTATAATGCAGCCCCCCTTATAGGGTATAATACAGCCCCCCCATAGAATATAATGTAGCCCCCTCAGAGTATAATGTATCCCTCCCCATAGAATATAATGCAGCCCCCTAATATAGTACCACTCATGACCACAGGAGGGAGCCCGAGAACGGAATTCACAACAGTACCCCCCCCTTGAGGAGGGGTCACCGAACCCTCACCAGAGCCCCCAGGCCGATCAGGACGAGCCAAATGAAAGGCACGAACCAAATCGGCCGCATGGACATCAGAGGCGACAACCCAGGAATTATCCTCCTGACCATAGCCCTTCTATTTAACTAAGTACTGAAGCTTCCGTCTCGAAATACGAGAATCCAAGATCTTCTCAACCACATACTCCAATTCTCCCTCGACCAACACCGGAGCAGGAGGATCAACAGAAGGAACCACAGGCACCACATACCTCCGCAACAATGACCTATGGAACACATTATGAATGGCAAACGATGCTGGGAGGTCCAGACGAAATGACACAGGGTTGAGGATTTCTAAAATCTTATAAGGACCGATGAAACGAGGCTTGAACTTAGGAGAGGAAACCTTCATAGGAACAAAAAGAGAAGACAACCACACCAAATCCCCCACACGAAGTTGGGGACCCACACAGCGACGGCGGTTAGCAAAGCGCTGAGCCTTCTCCTGTGACAACGTCAAATTGTCCACTACGTGGACCACTATGTGGTTCCAAATCTGCTGCAACCTATCCACCACAGAATCCACCCCAGGACAGTCCGAAGGCTCAACCTGACCTGAGGAAAAACGAGGATGAAAACCAGAATTACAAAAAAAAGGCGAAACCAAAGTAGCAGAACTAGCCCGATTATTGAGGGCGAACTCAGCCAATGGCAGAAAAGTCACCCAATCATCCTGATCAGCAGAAACAAAACATCTCAAATAAGTTTCCAAGGTCTGATTAGTTCGTTCGGTTTGGCCATTCATCTGAGGATGGAAGGCCGACGAAAAAGACAAATCAATGCACATCTTAGCACAAAAGGACTGCCAAAATCTGGACACAAACTGGGATCCTCTGTCAGACACAATGTTCTCCGGAATACCATGCAAACGAACCACATTCTGAAAAAACAGCGGAACCAAATCGGAGGAAGAAGGCAGTTTAGGCAAGGGAACCAAATGGACCATTTTAGAAAAACGATCACAAACCACCCAGATGACAGACATCCTCTGAGAGACTGGAAGATCCGAAATAAAATCCATGGAAATATGCGTCCAGGGCCTCTTCGAGACAGGCAAGGGCAAAAGCAATCCACTGACACGAGAACAGCAAGGCTTGGCCCGAGCACAAATCCCACAGGACTGCAAAAAGGAACGCACATCCCGCGACAAGGAAGGCCACCAAAAGGACCTAGCCACCAAATCCCTGGTACCAAAAATCCCAGGATGACCCGCCAACACCGAAGAATGAACCTCGGAAATAACTCTACTGGTCCATCTATCCGGGACAAACAGTCTCTCCGGTGGACAACGGTCAGGTCTATTGGCCTGAAATTCCTGCAGCACCCGTCGCAAATCAGGGGAGATGGCAGACAAAATCACCCCCTCTCTGAGGATACCAGCCGGTTCAGAAATTCCCGGAGAGTCAGGCACAAAACTCCGCATAGCGGCATGTTCTGGTACAGATAAATTAAAAAGTCATCCCTTAGGGAACTTACTACCAGGAATCAAATTTATAGCACAATCACAATCCCTATGAGGAGGTAGGGCACTGGATTTGGGCTCATCAAATACATCCTGGTAGTCCGACAAAAATTCAGGGACTTCAGAAGGAGTAGAAGAAGCAATTGACACCAAAGGAGCATCGCCATGAATCCCCCGGCAACCCCAACTTGACACAGACATTGCTTTCCAATCCAGGACTGGATTATGAACCTGCAGCCATGGCAGCCCCAACACGACAACGTCATGCAAATTATGTAACACAAGAAAACGAATCACCTCCTGATGTGCAGGAGTCATGCACATAGTCACTTGAGTCCAGTACTGAGGCTTATTCTTAGCCAATGGCGTAGCATCAACTCCCCTTAGTGGAATAGGAAACTGCAAAGGCTCCAAGACAAAACCACAGCGCCTGGCAAATGACAAATCCATCAAATTCAGGGCAGCACCTGAATCCACAAAAGCCATAACTGAGTAGGATGACAGGGAGCAAATCAAAGTAACAGACAAAATGAATTTAGGCTGTACAGTACCAATGGTGACAGACTTAGCGAACCTATTTGTGCGCTTAGAACAATCTGAGATAACATGAGCTGAATCACCACAGTAAAAGCACAACCCATTCTGACGTCTGTGATTTTGCCGTTCAATTCTGGTCAGAATCCTGTCACATTGCATAGACTCAGGCTTCTGCTCAGAAAACACCGCCAGATGGTGCACAGGTTTGCGCTTCCGCAAACGCCGATCAATCTGAATGGCCAGAGACATTGACTCATTCAGACCCGCAGGCGTGGGGAACCCCACCATAACATCCTTAATGGCTTCAGAAAGACCCTTTCTGAAAATCGCTGCCAGGGCACACTCATTCCATTGAGTGAGCACAGACCATTTCCTAAACTTCTGACAGTAAACCTCTGCTTCATCCTGACCCTGAGAGAGAGCCAGCAAAACCTTTTCTGCCTGGTCTACTAGATTAGGTTCCTCATAAAGCAATCCAAGTGCCAGAAAAAACGCATCCACATTTAGCAATGCAGGATCTCCTGGCGTCAGGGAGAATGCCCAATCTTGAGGGTCACCACGTAACAAAGAAATAATAATTTTAACTTGCTGAACAGAGTCACCAGAGGAACGAGGTCTCAGAGAAAGGAATAATTTGCAATTATTTTTGAAGTTCAAAAACCTAGATCTATCTCCAGAGAACAACTCAGGAATTGGTATTTTAGGCTCTGACATAGGACTGTGAACTACATAATCCTGAATGCTTTGTACCCTTGCAGTGAGATGATCCACACTAGAGGACAGACTCGGAACGTCCATATCTGCAGCTGAATTCTGAACCACCCAGAGATTAAGGGGAGGAGAGAGGCTAGACACACTGCAGAGGAAAAAAAAAAATGAACTCAGGACCTCTCTTATCCCTCTTTTGCGATGCATTAACACTTTACGGGCCTGCTGTACTGTTATGATCCTGGTGGTTAGGATCACAAAACTGACCTGATAAATAAACCAGATTTTAAGGACAAGCTCTGGGAATGTGGGAACTGTACTGACCGCAACCCTGATCCTACCGACACACACTATAGGCAGCCGTGGAGCGTTCCTAAAAACCTAGACGCCTCTTCACAGCCTGAGAAACTAGCTACCCCTAGAGAGAAACAAAGCCTCACTTGCCTCAGAGAAATTACCCCAAAGATTAGACAGCCCCCCACAAATAATAACGGTGAGTTAAGGGGAAAACACAAACGTAGAAATGAAAACAGGTTTTAGCAAATGAGGCCCGCTAACACTAAATAGTCAGAAGATAGCAAGCAATCTGTGCGGTCAGTATTAAATACTATCAAAATTATCCACGCAGAGAATACAAGAACCCCCACACTGACTCACGATGTGAGGGGCGCAACTCTGCACCCCAGAGCTTCCAGCAAGCGAGAAAATCACATATAAGCAAGCTGGACTGAACTCATCATATACTGAGAAACATTTTCAAGAGAACAATGAGCAAACATGAACTAGCAAGACTTAGCTTCTCCAGGAGGAGACAGGTCACAAGGGAAGTCCCAGAGGAATCAGAACCAGTACTGAATACAACGACAGCAGGCAACAAGTAAAGGTCCAGGTGGAGTTAAATAGGCAGCCAGACTAGCAGAAAACGAGGCAGCTGGATCCCAGCTACAGACCAGCCATATCGCTAAAGGCCACCAGAGGGAGCCCAAGAACAGAACTCACACAGTACCACTCATGACCACAGGAGGGAGCCCGAGAACGGAATTCACAACACCCCTCATAGGGAATAATGCAGCCCCCTCAGAGTATAATGTAGCCCCCCATAGAATATAATGTAGCCCCCTCAAATAGTATAATGCAGCCCCCCATATAATGTAATGCAGCACCCCCATAGAATATAATGCAGCCCCCTCATGGGGTATAATGAGCTCTAACCCTAGCTCACCCTATTTCAGGGGATACTTCTGAAGTTGAAGATGCTGGGGCCACCACCCTTGCCTTATCTCCTGAGATAGGCCTCCGTCTGTTCCCTTCCCCCTCCCAGGGAAGAGGGGTGCTACTGTGCACCGCAGTACACCAACCCGACAAACAAGGTAACACAAATAAGAGTTAACTGAAAACTCAAGGCATACAAAATATTCACTAACAAATAACAGAGGAATGCACCGGGGAGTAGATGTAGGGGAATAAACAAAAGTAGAGAATGGAATGGAATTACCACACTTACAAACCACGCAACAGTCTCAGATAACTCCTCCAACACTCCTCATATGCACACCTTTTCCTCCTGAAGCCATGCAGCAAATGCTAGCTCTGACATGGATCTGTATCAGAACCCAGCTTATAAAGGGGAAGGGAGTGGCTAACTGAGCTCAGCTGAGAGTTCAGAGATTTCCAACATGGCCGATTAACCCCTGTTCGGCCAAAAGGAATAAACACCATTAAAACGAATGAAAGTGCTTCTTCTAAGTGCTGGAAAAGGCGCAATCAGATGCTGCGGTTTTCTGGCTCCACAATGTCACGGTAACCCCATGACACCCCCCACAGAATATAATGTAGCCCCCTCATAGAGTATAATGCAGTCCCCTCATAGGGTATAATGCGGCCCCCCCATAGAATATAATGTAGACCCCTCATAGGGTATAATGCACTCTAAGGGTATAACGCAGCCCCTCATAGAATATAATGTAGACTCCTCATACGGTATAATGAAGCCCCCATCATATAGTATAATGTAGCCCCCTCATAGGATATAATGCAGCCTCCCCACCATAGAATAAAATGAAGCCCCCTGAGGGTATAATGCAGGCTCCCCATATGGTACAATGCAGCCCCCTCATAGGCTATAATACAGCCCTCCATAGAATATAATGTAGCCCCCTCATAGGGTATAATGCAGCATCTCCCTCCATACAATATAATGTAGCCCCCTCCATAGTATATAATCCAGCCCTACAGTATTATAGCCATCAGTACTAACTCACTAACATATAAATATATATTAAAAAAAGAAACTCAATACTCACCTCTCCTCCTCACTCCCCCACTGATCCCGGCTCTGCTCCGGTCTCAGCAACTGCTCTGCTGTCTGCCCAGCAGACAGCATGGTGCACGATGAAGTGACATCATCATGCCCCGGCTGTGTCAGAGGCAGAGGGGAATAATGGGGGAGGGAGCATTATCTGACGCCCTCTCCTCCATTATTGCTTTCAATTGTATCAGCATCAATGATGCCGATACAGTTAAATGCGGCACGCGCTGGGGGGCAGCAGCGAGTGACAGGAAACAGGAGCCTTGGGTGTGGAGAGTAGTGAATATTCATTTTTCTGTAGCAGCGGGCATAAGCTTTAGCCGCAGCAGCCGGCTCCTGCCTCTTGTCACCCACTGCTGCTCCGCTGGCGCAGGCAAGCACTCCTGACTCTAGGGCCCCATAGCAGCTGTGTGGTGTGCTGCTATTAGCAACACGCCACTGGCTGGGGGACCTGGGGCAGCTGCCGGCCCTGTATGCCAGCAGATGTCAGTGATTGGGCCCGCAGGAGAATCCTCTGGTTCTCCTGTGGGCCAGCCCGACCTGACCCAAACAGTAGTTTTCCTCCACATATTGGGTATTGCGTACTCAGGAGCAATTGCATAACAAATTTTGGGATTCATTTTTATTTTGGGTCTAATGTAAAATTTGGGTAAAAAATAGTTAAATGTTCATTTTTTCCCTCCAAATTTCTTCAGTTCCTGCGAAAGAACCCATATGGGGTAGCATCGTACTGCGGACATATTGTACAACAATTTCTCCTGTTACTCTTGGTAAAATAAAACAAATTGGATCTGAAGTAATTTTTTTGTGAAAAAAGTTAAATGTTCATTTTTTAAAACATTGCAAAAATTCCTATGAAGCACTTGAAGGGTTAATAAACTTCGTAAATGTGGTTTTGAGCTCCATGAGGGGAGCAGTTTTTAGAATGGTGTAACTTTTTAGTATATTCTATCATATAGACCCCTCAAAGTAACTTCAAATGAGATGTGGTCCCTAAAAAAAATGGTGTTGTGAAAATGAGAAATTGCTGGTCAACTTTTAACCCTTATAACTCCCTAACAAAAAAAATTTGGTTTCAAAATTGTGCTGATGTAAAGTAGACATGTGGGAAATGTTACTTATCTCGGCTTATACTCGAGTATATACGGTAAGTATTTTGTGTGACATATCTCTGTGATTTAAGGGCATGAAAATTCAAAGTTGCAAAATTGCAAAATGTTCAAAATTTTCGCCAAAATTTCTGGGTTTTATTACAAATAAACGCAAGTAATATCACAGAAATTTTACCACTACCATGAAGTACAATATGTCACGAGAAAACATTGTCAGAATCACCGGGATCAGTTGAAGCATTCCAGAGTTATAACCTCATAAAGGGACAGGGGTCAGAATTGTAAAAATTGGCCTGGTCATTAACGTGCAAACCACCCTTGGGGGTAAAGGGGTAAGAAAGTGGGTGTAATCTGGGCGTTGTTAGGTATCCAAATAAGGTTTAAAGGGACTCTGTCACCTGAATTTGGAGGGAACAATTTTCACTCCTGCGTAAGGCAAGATTGCCTTGTGCAGGCATGTACTACGGAGGACAGAGAATGAACTTCAATCCAATATTGCAGCCAGCATGCAGCCAGCGGGTAAGGAAAGGGTGAATCAAACACCCGAAAACCCCGCCCCTATGGCTGAAAATTGTTCCCTCCAAATTCACGTGACAGAGTCCCTTTAAAGTGAACCTGTCAGTAGATTTTGCCGCAATAAGATGCGGCCACTGCCTTTCAGGGCTTATCTACTGCATTCTATAATGCTGTAGATAAGCCCCTGGTCCGACCTCCAAGTTATACTCACCCGGGGGGTCGGTCCTGTGAGGTCCGGTCCTATGGGTGTCACAGGTCTGGGTCTGGCACCTCCCATCTTCTTGCGATGCCACCCTCTGCTTCTTCATCGCTCCCCAGCATCGGCACGCGTGTGCAGGCATACTTCTCTGCCTTGTTGAGGGCAGAGCAGAGTACTGCAGTGCGCAGGCACTGGGCCTCTCTGACCATTCCCAGCCCCTGCGCACTGTAGTACTTTGCTCTGCCCTCAACAGGACAGATAAGTAAGCCTGCGCAGGAGCGCGATGCCGGGGAGCGATGAAGCAACAGGAGGGCGGCATCACAAGAAGATGGGAGACGCTGGACCAAGACCAGTGACACCCATCGGACCGGACCGCACAGGACCGACCCCCGGGTGAGTATAATATAACTTACTTTTCTTCACTTGGAGGTCAGACCAGGGGCTTATACACAGCATTATAGAATGCTATAGATAAGCCCTGAAAGGCAGTGGCCGCATCTTATAGCGGCAAAATCTGCTGACAGGTTCCCTTTAACAACTATCCAAAGCCGAACTCAGACGTCCGTGAAGATGATGCACAACTGGTGTACGGACTGACTGTGGGTCTCCAGACCCAATTGCAGCAGCCTCATATATGGCTTTGAGGATGTCAAGTTCGGGTCAGAAGGCCTGCAGCCAGTCCGTACATGGCCGTCTGTGCTTATACCATGTTTCATGGACATCTCCATGAGGCCAGATAAGTGTCAAATGTATCAAACAATGTGCAACACCATGAAAAAGAAAAAAAGGAATGGTCTTATTATTTATCATAGAAACTTTATTGACGACTTGTTTCCAAAGCATATAGCACCCATCTTCAGGTGACAACAGGCAGTAATGCACTCCGAAAACACACTGTTAGTAAAACAGTTACAGACTAAGACCCGGTAAGGCTACGTTCACATTTGCGGTGTGCGCCGCAGCGTCGCCGCCGCAACGCACAACGCAGACAAAAACGCAACACAACGCATGCACAACGCTGCGTTTTGCGCCGCATGCGTTCAACGCATGCGGCGCAAAACGCAGCGTTTTTTGTAAACGCAGTTGCGTTTCCAACAAAAAACGCAGCGTTTTGCGCCGCATGCGTTTTTTGTGCAGTGAGTCATTCTTCATCCCACCCACCAAAAAAAGTGTCTACACAATAGATAAGGGCCACCAATGGCTAGAAGAGGGTTGGTGTTTATGTAATTGTGTATATATACCATGGCAGACATGAATTCCTCCCATTTGCTGGTATTCATGATGGAGCGTCCCTTGGACAGTGTTATCATGGATATGGAGATGGATTTAGCCTTGGCTCATGCCTATGCTGTCGCCTGTGCTCATCAAAGAGAAAGAGAAAAACGGAGATGGATTCATCGCAGATTTTGGATACACCCTATCTTGGAAGTCCGGGAGAGCCGTGGAGCATACCATAGCTTGTTTGGCGAACTGAATGAGAACCTGGAGAAGTATTTCGAGTACACCAGGATGTCTCAGGAGAGCTTCCGGTATCTTCTGCGTCGGGTGGAAGGAGCCATCAGCAGGCAGGATACTCAGCTCCGGAGAGCTATATCCGCAGAGGAGCGGCTGCTGGTGACTCTACGGTACGTAGCTGTTTGAATGACTTGAGATATGTTCGGCTACGTTCACATCTTCCCTTTTTTTTTTTTTTTTTTTCTTAATTTTTGTTGGGGGTGGTATGGTCAATGTACTTTTAGGCTGTGTTTCTACGGTCAGTAAGCTTGTTTGACGCTGCAGCGTCAAACAAGCAGCGTCCAGATGTTCCAGCATAGTGGAGGGGATTTTATGAAATCCCGTCTCCACTATGCGTGGAAACCCGCACGCGGAGGCCCTGCGACTCCGGACATGCTGCGCGTCTTTTCAGAACACAGCATGTCCGTACACCTTGCGGGGACGCAGCGTCCCCGCAAGGTATATCACAGGGCCCTACGGCGAGGGGTGCGATGATCCCGGATGTGTACTGTACACATCCGGCACCATTGCGTCCCAGGAAGGGGGCGGGGCTTATCGCCGACCGGCTTCGCCGCTGCAACGATAGCGCCGCGTCTCCGGACAGT
The DNA here is from genome assembly GCF_051348905.1 of Ranitomeya variabilis. Lineage (NCBI taxonomy): Eukaryota > Metazoa > Chordata > Amphibia > Anura > Dendrobatidae > Ranitomeya > Ranitomeya variabilis. The sequence goes on from NC_135237.1 coordinate 165,912,453, forward strand.
GGAGACATACCCTTATAAATTGCAATGTACTAATGTAATTTCTTTATCTTCTTGGCAGTTTCCTGGCTACCGGAGAGACCTTGCGATCCCTTCAATTTCAGTTCCGGATTGGAGTCTCCACTCTCTCGGGAATTATTGCTGAGACCTGCCGCGCTTTGTGGGATAACCTCCGGGAAGAATTTTTACCCGTCCCTACAAGCGATATCTGGTTGGCCAACGCCGAGAAATTTGAGGAAGTGTGTTCGTTTCCAAACTGTATTGGCGCGGTGGATGGCAAGCACATTCGTATTACCAAGCCAGGGAAAAGTGGATCCCTTTTCTATAACTACAAAAAATATTTTTCCACTGTGCTGATGGCAATTGCCGGTGCGGACTGCCGTTTTCTGGCAGTCGACATTGGTGCTTTTGGCCGGTCAAATGACTCGCGCACATTCAAAGAGTCTGATATGGGCCAAAAATTATATGGCAACAATTTCAATTTCCCCCAGCCACGACCTCTTCCCCACACCGAAGGCCCTGCGATGCCATTTGTTGTGGTTGGGGATGAGGCATTCCAAATGTCTGCCAACCTATTGAAACCCTACTCAAGTCGGGGCTTGGACCACACGAAAAGGGTGTTCAATTACAGACTGTCCAGGGCCAGAAGGACTGTGGAGTGCGCCTTTGGCATCCTTGTCTCTAAATGGCGGATATTAGGATCCGCCATTAATCTGAAAACTGAGACAGTGGATGAGGTGGTGAAGGCGTGTGTGGTTCTCCACAATTTTATTCTGGCCAAAGAGAGACTGAACGTTGATCTGGATGAAACCATAGCCAACCCATTGCCCAATTTCCATGATCATCCTCTGAGGTCAAGCGTGGAAATTGCGCAGATGAGGGACCGTTTTGCGGCCTATTTTGTGTCAGATGTTGGCCGTCTGTCATGGCAAGATTCAATGGTGTAATAAACTGTTGGACTGTATTCTGGTGTGACTATGCTAAAAATAGTTCACCAATGTAAATGTGCCTTATCTAAAAAACTTGTAAACCTTTGTTTTTAAAATGTTGTGTTTTAATAAAAAAAATTTCTTACGTTTTCTACCATGCTTCCAAGACAAAATTTATACCATACCATATTTATTTGTTTGTCAGATCGCCGTGTATCGTTGTGTTTGACAGCAAAATCAACGATACCAGCGATGTTTTACACTGGTAACCAGGGTAAACAACGGGTTACCAAGCGCATGGTCGCGCTTATGTTTACCGTGGTTACCAGTGTTAATTGTAAACTAAAAAATAAAAATAAATATACTCATCTTCGCGTCCCCTGGCGTCCACTTCCTGCACTGAGTGAGCGCCGGCCGTAAAGTGAATGCACAGCACAGCGTTGCTGTGAGGGACGTCACTCAGTCAGTGCAGGGAAGCTGACGCCGGGGGATGCGATTGTGAATATTTATTTTTTTTTTTCATTTTACACTGGTAACCAGGGTAAACATCGGAAGTGCGCCCTGCGCTTAGCAACCCGATGTTTAACATGGTTACCCGGGGACCTCGGCATCGTTGGTCGCTGGAGAGCGGTCACACAGACAGCTCTCCAGCTCCCAAATAGCGATGCTGCAGTGAATTGCATCGTTGTCTGTTTTGCTGCAGCATTGTTAAGTGTGAAGGTACCTTTACAGTATGTGTCCACGTTCAGGATTGCATCCTGAATTGCTCAGGTTTTTCATCAATATTTGTAAGCCAAAACCAGGAGTGGAACAATTATGAAAAGTAGAATAGAAACATATGCTCCACTGCTGTATTTATTACCCACGCCTGGTTTTGGCTACAAATATTGAATTAAAATCCGGACCAAATTCGGATGCAATCCTGAGCGTGGACACATACCCTTTTTCTTTGAAAACAACTCATACACTTTAGTGTTTGGAAACACCTCATACAGCAATGAACGACACCCAAAGAAACGGTCAAATTAAAAAATCCAAAAATACTGTCTGACATTGCATATATGAGGCGTTTGAAGCACAAATAAACGGCGCACGGAGTGAATTACCGAGCATTGTACTTGAAAAGAAGACCAAATATTGTATACAAAAAAATAAATTTTTATTGGGGGGAAACAGAAAAAAAGGGAAAAGCAAATTAGGGGGTATCAACATCCGAGGGGGGATCAACATCCGCTACCAGCGGTGACCGGTAGCTTCGAGTTCTGGACCTGAGAGTGGGAGTGGTAGAGGAGGAGGAGCCGCCATACTGAAGGAGGCTTGAGGGCAGGTCCAAACCCCCCGCAGGGTACACTGGGGAGACCGCCTCGTCAGTGGAGGAGGGAGGAGGCAACACAAGCCGCCTTCTTTTTTGGCTTGGTTGGCCCTGGCTGCTCCTGCTGTGGCTAGAGCCACGACGAGATGGTGTGTGTCCTGGAGCAGCCAGAACCTGTGCCTCTGGGTGTGTGTCTGTGTGCCTCCTCTTATGTTTTCTTTTTTTTTTTTCCCTGCCTTCGGCGGCATCTCCCCCAGAAGCACTCCTACGGGAGGATGAGGGCCTGGCAGGAGCAGGAGTGGGCCGCACACTGGTATGGTGGCTGTGGTGGCGTCGCCCGGCACTTGGACCAGGGTGGGGTGGCTGGAGTGACTCTGCAGCAGTAGTCGGAGTCACGCTAGCCAGCGACGGCACTACGGGCAGTGTCGCTGACTGCGCGACCCGAGACTGCTGCAGAGCCCTCACGTAAGAATTGTGGCAGTCCTGCATCACCGAAATCTGGAGTTCCGGCGTAAGGTTTTCCACCATGCCCTTAGCAATTGTGCTTAAAAAATGTTTTGCCGGATTTGTGAGCTCGGCTTCCAGGATTTCAAGGCGCCGTCCCATACTGGACATTTCATCTCTCAACGCCTTGAAACCGTTCTGGAACACCGTGCCCAAGTGCAAAAATTCAGGCATGACTGACCTGTCCGAGGCCCGCTGGCGCTGTCGGGAATTCCCGAACGAAGGTGCGCCAGAGGCCTCGGGCAGGGGAAAACCTGACGTACCGGCAGCCGGTTCTCCAGATGATGGTGGTGCAGGCCTGCTGTCGCTGTGGGATGGCTGTGACGGCTCAGATGGCGATCCATGAAGTTCCGCTTCACAGGGGGGAGCTCGCTGGAGGGTGCTGCTGTGTGTCCTGTGAAAAGATAATGTAAAAATTAGTCTTCAATTAATAAACTATCACATACGCCAACTCCTGTAAAAAAATGTTCATTACATGACACAACAAAACATTACAATCCCCTGTCTCTCACTCTGTGTGGCCTATAATAAATTGCTGATTGTTATCGCCAGCTGACCATTAGGGCTCACGATAACAATCATGGACATACCGACGGCAGAAAATGACTGTACATTCCCTCTGCCAAAGGCAATGCATACCCCTGTCATATTTTGAAAAAATTTTGGTGTGAAATAATAATTTCAAGATGCCGTCTATGTCTCAAAAATAATAGAAAATTTAAGGTCTATAAAAAAAAAATTTAAAAAAAAAAACAAAAAAAAACTTTGCTGATCTGATCGCAGGAATGTCCATGACGTTAGGATCTTGTGATCGAGACGTCATCATTATTCCTGCGATCAGAACTACACTGACTCAGAACGTAACCTGTCATGGACTACAAGGACTCTCGCTTAACCTAAAAAAAATACCGTGGATGGCCAATATGCTACGCTGACTACATTGATGGCCAAGACACTATGTGCCTGGGAAATGTACTATGTGGATACGTGGCTAGAACGTGTACTATGTGGCTGCGATATAGTGGCCTGCAAACATACTATGTGTGTGGATGCACAATGTACGTGGCTGGGCAATGTACTATGTGGCTGTGCAATATATGTGTCTGGGCAATGTCCAATGTGCAATATGGTATGTGGACAAAATACTTACTGTCGGCGGCCAAGGATTGGTCTTAGGAACTGTAATTGTCGGTTGTATTTATATGGAACCGACTTGGCCGCAGCAGCACCACTCCTCGATTGCTCCTCCTCAGCACGCAGCCCCTTATTGAAACGGTCCTTCATGGATCGCCATCTGGTCCTCAACTTTGTCACTGTGAATGCAAAGAAAAAAAAAGGTTACATATGTAGCATTTTAAAATGATAAAACAACCGTGTGTGATGCAAAGTTTAGGCGTTGATAGCATCACACACGGTTGTGTTTATCCTGGCAAGATGGGTCATAGCAGCGTATCAGCAATACTCACTAAAGGTGCCTTTGTCCTTGGCGGAGGCACTGTCAAAGCCATCCCACAGCGACTTTGCCACCTCTGCCCACAAACGCCTAGAAACCACCTGGTCCATGTGCCGGGGGTCACGGCTGTCCCACAACGGGCCACGCTCCTGGATGCTGGAGATCAGGAGCTCCACATCGATACTCTCCCTGTGGTCCCGTTGTGAAACCTAGAAAAAATAGAAAACAAAAAGGTTACAAATAGGCAAATATAAACAACCATCATCAGCACCTGGCATGATTTGTACCTTTGCCCTATCCTTTGCCATTTTATGTATGTATATTGATGGTTTCTAAACCTGTATTTTTGAATGTTTTTGTGCAGGGAGTTCAACTGTATGTTACCTTCCCCCAAATACTTGCTGCCCTGAAAAGCTATATGTAATTAAGCTTAGTAAACAGCCCTAGTGAAACCAGGTTGCTCCTAATGTTCCTCCCAGCAGGATGCCACAAAAAAAAAAAAGATAAAAAAAAAAAAACAAATACTCACTTGCCGGCCTGACGACCCATCTTGGCACCGATCTCCCTGCTCCCGCTGTGTGCCTTCCCCCTCACTTGAAGAAGCCTGTAAAAAAATGTATACAAAAATTAGTGACAATGCTACAAATGGCAGCGAATAGTAAGCAACTGGACATAATTACTCACCGCACTCCCCCTCGCCGATTGCCTATGTTCAGACTCTGACTCACTCGTCATTCTTGCAAGTTTGCTCTGCAATGAAAAAATGAGCAAAAAATCACATTCAAAGCAATGCCACATACAATAAAACATTAAAACAACCACAATTGACTGTTGACTGATAGGACAATGCAAACTCAAAAAGCGACACCACAACGCCATACATTACAAGAGAAGACAATAGAAGAAACAATACAAGAATAGACCCAAACAAAATTAAGCAAAAATAGACACCTATGTCCAAATTTAAAAAAAAAAAAAAAAAAAAAATAAAGAGGAAAAAAAAAGGCACAATGAAATAGCAAACTGCACGCCATACTTTACAATAGCAACAAGACATGATCCAAAACAACACCATCTGGTGACATCTACCACAGAAATACATCTGAAAAAGGCGATAAATACCATTATAGATAATAAGCAATAAACATTACAGGACAATATACAGCAACCAAAAGAAAAACCATAGTCAAATAGAAAAGAGAACACAAGAAATTTTTAAAAAAGGGCCCAAACTAAAAAAAAAAAAAAAATAAATACTACACACTTGGCTATGGAAACATTCAAGACAGGAGATATATATATGGAAGCCATACAGAAAACGAATGGCATATAGCAGCACGGAACAATACAATACAAATGAAACATCATAAATGTAGCCCCCCACCAGCAAGAAAAGACACTCAAGGAAAGAAAAAAAAATGCCAACAGCATAATAAAACCCAGCAAGACATGAGCCTAGAAAACGCCATACGGTTACCCCAACAATAGAAGCCAGAAAAAGACATGCACCACAAATTTTACAATAAAAAATCTTACAAAAAAAAGGCATTGAACATCCGCATGACACAAGAACAACCAAAATATAAATCCAAAACCAATCCAAACCCAGCAAGGCCGCACACAAGAAACGCCAGCATATATCAGAAACACATTAAAAAAAATGTTATTATTCAATAACAACCTACAGTGCCATAACCGTACAATATCACAGAGCAAACATTGCACAAATTAAATAAAAAAAAAAAATAAAACACAGAAAAAAAATTATGCAAAGAGAAATATATACTTACAGGTTTGGAAAGCAGGTTGCTCCTCTCAGTGTCTTGTGTGGATAGCCTGGTGAAAGACAATGGCAAACCCCCACCCCTTTTTTTATATATATAGTGCTTTTTTTAAGTGTCTAGACAAAGTCTAGACAATGTTTTGCATTTTTGTAAGAAAAACGCATGCGTCGTACAACGCATCACGACGCAAGTACTTGCGTCGTCTGCGTTGTCAATGCAAGTCAATGGGAAAAAAGGCGCATCGACGACGCAAACACGACGCAAACACGACGCATGCGTTTTTTAAAAAGTCTGCGCCGCCCAAAAAATGCAACATGTTGCGTTTGCCGCGCCCTGGCAGGTGCGCCCTAACGCCGCATGCGGCGTACGACGCACCACAACGCATGACAACGCATGTACATGCGGCGCCATGCGGCCCCAATGTTAAAGATAGGGCCGCACGACGCATGCGGTGCGTTGCGGCGGCGACGCTGCGGCGCACACCGCAAATGTGAACGTAGCCTAATCAGTGTTTATGCCGTTACTTTTTTACTTTGAGGGTTCACTCACCCTGGCGAGTAGCCAGCGTATAACGCGGACAAGTGCTATCCGATGTTTTATTGGATAGCGCTTGTTTCAATTTTATACTACTGACTAGCATATTTTCTCATGCTGAGTCAGCATGACAAAAAAATGGCCGCATATATATCGAACGGCACGCACCCAAACAAGTCTATAGGTGCATACAAAACATCAGACTGAACTTGGATGTCATCTGAGTGCAATCCGATATACGCTGACAAACAGAATGGAGAAGAGGGAGAAATTAAGTTATCCATCTTCTCCAAACCAGAGATCCGATTCTTGCAAGTGAGAGAATCTGATCACAGTAAAATGACACTTGTCTCACGCTCGCAGCAGAGATTGAGCCGAGGGTCATTTGCATATAACATCCAAGGGTCTTGCATGAGAGAATCATCAGATGCTACTTGCCAGTGTGAGCGAGCCCTTAAAGTTACACTATTGATAACCAGGAAGCATGGGAGTTTCCAACAGTTCTGTTGAAAACCCACATTGGACACTGGATACCATATGACAGACCTGGGCAATGTGCGGCCCGCGGGACACATCCGGCCCTCTGGTGGCTGTCTCAGTCCGGCCTGTGGACGGAGACAGCTGAGGGGCTGAAAACAATGGCCCACGGTCCGCACCATACCTGCTCCCTGTCTCCACTGTCTATATCCACACTGACTGGATTGGTGGAGGAAGGGCCTAGGGCCACTTCCTCCACCAATCAGCGGGCGAAACAGCTGAGGTGATGACGTCATTTCATCGTGTCAGCTGTGTACTATGGACAGTCAGTACACAGGAGACAGGAGCAGAAGCAGAGTGCCGGGGAACCGGACTGAGGAGAGCATGTGTTTTTTTTTCCGTTATTTATGTATATGGGATGTTTGGCTGCACATGGGGAGGCTATGGGGGTCTTACTGTGTACATGAGGAGGCTATGGGGGTCTTACTGTGGACATGGGGAGGCTATGGGGGCCTTACTATGAGCATGGTGAGGCTATGGGAGTCTTACTGTGAACATAGGGAAGCTATGGGAGTCTTACTGTGGACATGAGGAGGCTATGAGGGTCTTACTGTGAACATAGGGAAGCTATGGGAGTCTTACTGTGGACATGAGGAGGCTATGGAGGTCTTACTGTGAACATGAGGAGGCTATGGGTGTCTTACTATGCACATGGGGAGGCTATTGGGGTCTTACTGTGGACATGAGGAGGCTATGGGGGTCTTACTGTGGACATGGGGAGGCTATGGGGGTCTTACTATGGACATGGTGAGGCTATGGGAGTCTTACTCTGGACATCGGGAAGCTATGGGAGCCTTACTATGGACATGGGGAGGCTATGGGGGTCTTACTGTGGACATGGGGAGGCTATGTGGGTCTTATTGTGGACATCGGGAAGCTATGGGAGTCTTACTGTGGACATGGGGAGGCTATGGGGGTCTTACTGTGGACATGGGGAGGCTATGGGAGTCTTACTATGGACATGGTGAGGCTATGGGAGCCTTACTATGGACATGAGGAGGCTATGGGAGTCTTACTGTGGACATCAGGAAGCTATGGGAGTCTTACTGTGGACATGAGGAGGCTATGGGGGTCTTACTGTGGACATGAGGAGTCTATGGGTGTCTTACTCTGGACATGAGGAGTCTCTGGGTGTCTTACTGTGCACATGGGGAGGCTGTGTGGGCCTCATATGCTGGACATTGAGGGGCTGGGTGGGGCTCATATGCTGGACATTGGGGGGCTGTGTGGGCCTCATACGATACATTGAAAAGGCTGTATTCGGGTTCAAACGGTACATAGGGTAATGTTCGCATACTTAATTCTGCTCAATATTGAGTGATAAATATTATTATAATTATATTAATAACTAGCTGAAGAGCCCGGCGTTGCCTGGGCATAGTAAATATCTGTGGTTAGTTATAGCACCTCACTTCTCTTATTTTCCCAGCACGCCTCTCATTTAGCGCCTCACTTCTCTCATTTTCTCCCTCACACCTCTCATTTTCCCCCTCACTCCTCACATTCCCCCCTAACACTTGTCATTTTAACCTCACATCTGTCATTTTCCGATCACGCCACTATTTTCCCTCACTCCTCTCATTTTGCACTCACACCTTTTCATTTTCACCTCACACCTCTCATTTTCCCCTCAGTATATACATGTTTGTCATCTCCCTTATATATAGTATACACCTGTATGTCATCTCCTGTATATAGTATATACCTGTATGTCTTCTCCCCTGTATATACCTGTATGCCATCTCCCCTGTAAATATATACCTGCTGTATGTCATCTCCTCCTGTATATTGTATATACCTGTCATCTCCTCCTGTATATAGTATATACCTGTATGTCATCTCTTCTGTATATAGTATATACCTGTATGTCATCTATTTTATATAGTATATACATGTATGCCATCTCCACCTGTATATAATATATACCTGTAAGTCATCTCCTCCTGTATATAGTATATACCTGTAAGTCATCAACTCCTGTATATAGTATATACCTGTGTCATCTGCTCCTGTATATAGTATATTCCTGTGTCATCTCCCCTGTATATAGTATGTACCTGTATGTCATCTCCTCCTGTATGTAGTATATATCTGTGTGTCATCTCTTCTGTATATAGTATATACCTATATGTCATCTCTTCCTGTATATAGTATATACCTGTGTGTCATCTCCTCCTGTATATAGCATATAGCTGTATGTCATCTCCTCCTGTATATAGTATATACCTGTAAGTCATCTCCTCCTGTATATAGTATATACCTGTAAGTCATCACCTCCTGTATATAGTATATACCTGTGTGTCATCTGCTCCTATATATAGTATATTCCTGTGTGTCATCTCCCCTGTATATAATATGTACCTGTATGTCATCTCCTCCTGTATATAGTATATATCTGTGTGTCATCTCTTCTGTATATAGTGTCACTCCTCACATTCCCCCCTAACACTTGTCATTTTAACCTCACATCTGTCATTTTCCGATCACGCCACTATTTTCCCTCACTCCTCTCATTTTGCACTCACACCTTTTCATTTTCACCTCACACCTCTCATTTTCCCCTCAGTATATACATGTTTGTCATCTCCCTTATATATAGTATACACCTGTATGTCATCTCCTGTATATAGTATATACCTGTATGTCTTCTCCCCTGTATATACCTGTATGCCATCTCCCCTCTAAATATATACCTGCTGTATGTCATCTCCTCCTGTATATTGTATATACCTGTCATCTCCTCCTGTATATAGTATATACCTGTATGTCATCTCTTCTGTATATAGTATATACCTGTATGTCATCTATTTTATATAGTATATACATGTATGCCATCTCCACCTGTATATAATATATACCTGTAAGTCATCTCCTCCTGTATATAGTATATACCTGTAAGTCATCAACTCCTGTATATAGTATATACCTGTGTCATCTGCTCCTGTATATAGTATATTCCTGTGTCATCTCCCCTGTATATAGTATGTACCTGTATGTCATCTCCTCCTGTATGTAGTATATATCTGTGTGTCATCTTTTCTGTATATAGTATATACCTATATGTCATCTCCTCCTGTATATAGTATATACCTGTGTGTCATCTCCTCCTGTATATAGCATATAGCTGTATGTCATCTCCTCCTGTATATAGTATATACCTGTAAGTCATCACCTCCTGTATATAGTATATACCTGAGTGTCATCTGCTCCTATATATAGTATATTCCTGTGTGTCATCTCCCCTGTATATAATATGTACCTGTATGTCATCTCCTCCTGTATATAGTATATATCTGTGTGTCATCTCTTCTGTATATAGTATATACCTATATGTCATCTCCTCCTGTATATAGTATATACCTGTGTGTCATCTCCTCCTGTATATAGTATATACCTGTATGTCATCTCCTCCTGTATATAGTATATACCTGTAAGTCATCTGCTCCTGTATATAGTATATACCTGTATGTCATCTCCTCCTGTATAAACTATATATCTGTGTGTCATCTCCTCCTGTATTAGACCTCGTTCACACATTATTTGGTCAGTATTTTTACCTCAGTATTTGTAAGCTAAATTGGCAGCCTGATAAATCCCCAGCCAACAGGAAGCCCTCCCCCCTGGCAGTATATATTAGCTCACACATACACATAATAGACTGGTCATGTGACTGACAGCTGCCGGATTTCCTATATGGTACATTTGTTGCTCTTGTAGTTTGTCTGCTTATTAATCAGATTTTTATTTTTGAAGGATAATACCAGACTTGTGTGTGTTTTAGGGCGAGTTTCATGTGTCAAGTTGTGTGTTGAGTTTTGTGTGGCGACATGCATGTAGCGACTTTTGTGAGATGAGTTTTGTGTGGCGACATGCGTGTAGCAACTTTTTATGTGTCGAGTTGCATGTGACAGGTCAGTGTAGCAAGTTGTGTGCTGCGAGTTTTGCGCAAGGCGAGTTTTATGTGTGGTGCGTTTTGAGTATGTGCAAGTCTTGTGTGAGGCAACTTTTGCATGTGTTGCAACTTTTGTGCATGTGGCAATGTTTCCGCATGTGCAAGTTTTGCGTGTGGCGAGTTTTCCATGAGGTGAGTTTTGCACGTGTGGAGAGTTTTGCGTGAGCCTAATTTTGCATGTGGCGAGTTTTGAACGTGGCGAATTTTGTGTTTTGACGTTTATGTGGCGAGGTTGTGGTGTGTGGTGAAATGTGTGCTGAGGGTGGTATATGTGTTTAAGCACGTGGTAGTGTGTGGCACATTTTGTGTGTGTGTTCATATCCCCGTGTGTGGTGAGTATCCCATGTCGGGGCCCCACCTTAGCAACTGTACAGTATATACTCTTTGGCGCCATCGCTCTCATTGTTTAAGTTCCCCTTGTTCACATCTGGCAGCTGTCAATTTTCCTCCAACACTTTTCCTTTCACTTTTTCCCCATTATGTAGATAGTGGCAAAATTGTTTGGTGAATTGGAAAGCGCAGGGTTAAAATTTCGCCTCACAACATATTCTATGATGCTCTCGGGGTCCAGACGTGTGACCGTGCAAAATTTTGTGGCTGTAGCTGCGACGGTGCAGATGCCAATCCCAGACATACACACACACATTCAGCTTTATATATTAGATTATATGTTGATATTAATATTGAGCTTAATTCATTTCACCCTATTGGTTTGGCCCTCCACAACAGTAACAGTCTCTCATGTGGCCCCTCGGGAAAATTAATTTGCAATATGGCAATCATTAAAGTTGCACCTAATTTAGTAAGGTGAGCATGGAACTCACCAAGTGTGGGGGAAGTGAAAATATCTTGCTCTTGAACATACTACCCTATGGGAGCGCCGCTTTCTACCATCTTGCCACAAGTAAGGCTAGGTTCCCATTGCGTTTTAGTGTGAGCGCTAACGGACAGCGTTGCACGGCGAAATTAACGCCGTGCAACGCGTCCGTTAGCGCTCCCATTGCCGGCAATGTTAAAGCGCATTGCTAGCGCGTGTCATTTTTGGCACGCGCTAGCGATGTGCCGTTCTTTTGTAGCGCGCCTCGGACACTGCTTGCAGCATCCGCGGCGCGCCCGAGGTCCGTTCCCCGCTCTCGCAGATCGGGGATCTGCGCTAGCGGGGACGTTTAATGCTACCCCTTAAAAGACATTGCGTTAGCGCAATCCGCTAGCGCTAGCGCTAAACGGATTGCCCTAACGCAATGGGAACCTAGCCTTAGTGACTTCACAAATCCCTCTCATTATTAATTCCCCTTATGTACTCCAAATTATTATTTTTTTGTTTTTTTAAATATGTAGGCTTCCTTTATACAGTTTGTATATATTTTTGTATTCTGGTGATTGAAAAAAAATCATGAACTTAACCCCTTCATAACTCAGCCTATTTTGACCTTAATGACCTGGCCATTTTTTGCAATTCTGACCAGTGTCCCTTTATGAGGTAATAACTCAGGAATGCTTCAACGGATCCTACCGATTCTGAGACTGTTTTTTCGTGACATATTGGGCTTCATGTTAGTGGTAAATTTAGGTCGATAATTTTTGCATTTATTTGTGAAAAAATTGAAATTTTGGCAAAAATTTTGAAAATTTCGCAATTTTCAAATTTTAAATTTTTATTCTGTTAAACCAGAGAGTTATGTGACACAAAATAGTTAATAGATAACATTTCCCACATGTCTACTTTACATCAGCACAATTTTGTAAACAAAATTTTTTTTTTCTAGGAAGTTATAAGGGTTAAAATTTGACCAGGGATTTCTCATTTTTACAACAAAATTTACAAAACCATTTTTTTAGGGACAACTTCACATTTGAAGTCAGTTTGAGGGGTCTGTATGGCTGAAAATACCCAAAAGTGACACCATTCTAAAAACTGCACCCCTCAAGGTGCTCAAAACCACATTCAAGAAGTTTATTAACCCTTCAGGTGTTTCACAGCAGCAGAAGCAACATGGAAGGAAAAAATGAACATTTAACTTTTTAGTCACAAAAATGATATTTTAGCAACAATTTTTTTATTTTCCCAAGGGTAAAAGGAGAAAGTGGACTGCGAAAGTTGTTGTCCAATTTGTCCTGAGTACGCTAATACCCCATATTTGGGGGGGAACCACTGTTTGGGAGCACGGCAAGGCTTGGAAGGGAAGGAGCGCCATTTTATTTTTTGAAAGAAAAATTGGCTCCAATCTTTAGCGGAAACCATGTCGCGTTTGGAGAGCCCCTGTGTGCCTAAAGATTGGAGCTCCCCCACAAGTGACCCCATTTTGGAAGTTAGACCCCCCAAGGAACTTATCTAGATGCATAGTGAGCACTTTGAACTCCCAGGTGCTTCACAAATTGATCTGTAAAAATGAAAAAGTACATTTTTTTTCACTAAAAATTTCTTTTAGCCTCAATTTTTTCATTTTCACATAGGCAACAGGATAAAATTAATCCTAAAATTTGTTGGCCAATTTCCCCTGAGTACACCAATACCTCATATGTGGGGGTAAACTACAGTTTGGGCGCACGGCAAGGCTCGGAAGGGAAGGAGCGCCATTTGACTTTTTGAATGAAGAATTAGCTCCAATCGTTAGTGGACACCATTTCGCATTTGGAGAGCCCCTGTGTGCCTAAAGATTGGAACTCCCCCACAAGTGACCCCATTTTGGAAACTAGACGCCCCAAAGAACTTATCTAGATGCATAGTGAGCACTTTAAACCCCCAGATGCTTCACAAATTGATCCGTAAAAATGAAAAAGTACATTATATTTCACAAAAAAATTCTTTTAGCCTCAATTTTTTCATTTTCACATGAGCAACAGGATAAAATGAATCCTAAAATTTGTTGGGCATCTTCTGCTGAGTGCACCAATACCTCATATGTGGGGGTAAACTACTGTTTGGGCGCACAGCAGGGCTCGGAAGGGAAGGAGCGCCATTTGACTTTTTGAATGAAAAATTAGCTCCAATCGTTAGCGGACACCATGCCGCGTTTGGAGAGCCCCTGTGTGCCTAAACATTGGAGCTCCCCCACATGTGAGACCATTTTGGAAACTAGTCCTCCCACGGAACTTATCTAGATGTGTGGTGAGCACTTTTTACCCCCAAGTGCTTCACAGAAATTTATAATGCAGAGCCGTGAAAATAAAAAATCTTTTTTTCTCAAAAATGATTTTTTAGTCCGCAATTTTTTATTTTCCCAAGGGTAACAGGAGAAATTGGACCCCAAAAGTTGTTGTGCAGTTTGTCCTGAGTACGCTGGTACCCCATATGTGGGGGTAAACCACTATTTGGGCACATGTCGGGGCTCGGAAGGGAAGTATTGACGTTTTGAAATGCAGACTTTGATGGAATGGTCTGCGGGCATCATGTTGCGTTTGCAGAGCCCCTGATGTGCCTAAACAGTAGAAACCCCCCACAAGTGACCCCATTTTGGAAACTAGACCGCCGAAGGAACTTATCTAGATGTGTTGTGAGCACTTTGAACCCCAAGTGCTTCACAGAAGTTTATAACGCAGAGCCGTGAAAATAAAAAATCATTTTTTTCCCACAAAAAAATTTTTTCAGCCAATTTTTTTTTTCCCAAGGCTAATAGGAGAAATTAGACCCCAAAATTTATTGTGCAATTTTTATTGAGTACGCTGATACCCCATATGTTTGGGTAAACCACTGTTTGGGCACACGTCGGGGCTCGGAAGGGAGGGAGCACCATTTGACTTTTTGAACGCAAGATTGGCTGGAATCAATGGTGACGCCATGTCGCATTTGGAGACCCCTGATGTGCCTAAACAGTGGAAACCCCTCAATTCTAACTCAAACACTAACCCCAACACACCCCTAACCCTAATCCCAACCCTAACCCTAACCACAAGCCTAGCCCTAACCCCAACACACCGCTAACCCTAAACGTATCCCTAATTCCAACCCAAACCCCAACCCTAAGGCTGCCGTCACACTAGCAGTATTTGGTCAGTATTTTACATCAGTATTTGTAAGCCAAAACCAGGAGTGGGTGATAAATGCAGAAGTGGTGCATATGTTTCTATTCTGCTTTTCCTCTAATTGTTCCACTCCTGGTTTTGGCTTACTAATACTGATGTAAAATACTGACCAAATACTGCTAGTGTGACGGCAGCCTAACTCTAATTCCAACCCTAACCCTAAGGCTATGTGACCATGTTGCGGATTCGTGTGTGAATTTTTCAGCACCGTTTTTGAAAAATTTGCAGGTAAAATGCACTGCGTTTGTGGATTTACCGCGGATTTCCTGCGTTTTTTGTGCGGATTTCACCTGCGGTTTTACACCTGCGGATTCTTATTGAGGAGCAGGTGTAAAACGCTGCGGAATCCACGCAAAAAATTGACATGCTGCAGAAAATACAACGCTGCGTTTCCACGCAGTATTTTCCGCACCATGGGCACAGCGGATTTGGTTTTCCATAGGTTTACATGGTACTGTACACCGCATGGAAAACTGCTGCGAATTCGCAGCCAAATCCGCACAATGTGTACATACCCTAATTCCAACCCTAATTCTAACCCTAACCCTAGTTCTAACCCTAACCCTAACCCAAATTCTAACCCTAACCCTAGTTCTAAACCTAGTTCTAACCCTAACCCTAGCGCTAACCCCAGTCCTAACCCTAGTTCTAACCCTAACCCTAGTTCTAACCCTAACCCTAGTGGAAAAATAAAAATATTTATT
The DNA here is from genome assembly GCF_051348905.1 of Ranitomeya variabilis. NCBI lineage: Eukaryota > Metazoa > Chordata > Amphibia > Anura > Dendrobatidae > Ranitomeya > Ranitomeya variabilis. The sequence goes on from NC_135237.1 coordinate 165,928,182, forward strand.
TTATGATGTTCCCTACCTATGGGGGTGATAATAAGGGAGGGGGGGCTATTTACTATTTTTTTCATTTTGATCACTGTGGTAGAACCTATCACAGTGATCAAAATGAATGAACGAATCTGCCGGCCGATTCGGCGAGTGCATGCACATTTGTTAGATTGCGGCGCCCATCCTACATGCTGTACAGACAACGGGACTCCGGAGGTATGGGGGGGTGGGATCAGACAGCAGGGGGGTGCCGGACAGGACAAAGGGGAGAGGAGGGTGCGGAGGACAGGACGGAGGGGTAGGAAACAAGGACGGCGGCTGCAGATCGCCGCTGTCAGTTGGTGGGGGGGTCAGATCGCGGTCTCCAGCCATGGCCGATGATATTGCAGCATCGGCCATGGCTGGATTGTAATATTTCACTAAGTTTCATTGGTGAAATATTACAAATTGCTCTGATTGGCTGTTTCACTTTCAACAGCCAATCATAGCGATCATAGCGACGTGGGGGCAAAGCCACCACCCAGGCCTGGGCTGAAGTACCACTCCCCCTGTCCCTGCAGATCGGGTGAAATTGGAGTTAACCCTTTCTCCCGATCTGCAGGGACGCGATCCCTACATGACGGTCGGATTGGCACCGACTTTCATGACACCTACGTGGCGTCACAGGTCGGGAAGGGGTTAAATATGTTTTAAAGTGCTTTAAAAAAAAAAATATCCAGAAAAAACATGGAAAAAGAAACACAGTATGAGCTGCTTTACTGTATGCCCCTGTATTGGAAAGCGTAAAATAGACTAGGCCTTTACATACAGAGAAAAAATTCCAACCTATTGCAGCCTGGGTTATGACAAAATTGCATTCTTTTGGCATATGTTGGAGGCATGGGCACACATGTGTATGTTCAGAATATGCACAATGAGCACTTCCGATGCATGCGCTTAACAAAGTTAGCACTCCCGGCACAATGATGTACTGTCACGTCTTCGCCATCTGAAGTATCCCGGGGAACAGGGAGAGCTAGGGTGCCACCTAGTGTTAGGGCCAGGAAAGGAACCACTGGTCCCAAGTCACTCGACAACAGTGGCGTGCATGTACTATTATGTCATTTCAGGGAACTGGTTACCTTGCCATCTATGGCATAACAGTAGGATGTCATGGTGATCATGCTGGCACAGGAACTGAGCCTGTGCATTTACTGGGGGAACCTGGCTATAACTGGCAGCTGGGTTACCACTGCAAGAGGGAAGGGGTTTCAATGAGCGTCAATGGTTTGCTAGTGGCAACTGGAGGCGTATCCATGTCTGCTATGTACGGAACATCATTACATACGTACTGCAGTGATTTACGCAAGGGTGCATTTACACTGGCCATTAAGGATCGAGAGCTCCTAGGAATGCTTGTATACCAATTTTCCGGATGTCTTAATAGGCTGCCAATCACACAACGCTCATTTGTTGGGTGAAATGATTTTTAGACTGAGTTCACACAAGCATATTTCACGGTCCATATATATATATATGAACCACAATGTCCAGACCGACTACAGGTCTACTGACTACCAGTCCCCTAACCTCAATTTCCAGCCTCTTAGACACATATGAGGCTGCAAGTTTGGACCGTGAAATACGCTTGTGTGAACCCGGCCTTTACCTGCCTTAAAAATCATCATTCTCAGCAGCGCAATACCAAGTGTAAATATGTGCAGTGACATGATATTCTATGTGCACAGAAACATGGTATTAATAATTGCTCTGTGTGCATGGAAGTGCGGGTGGTCTGTCTAAGCAGGCTATTAACTTACAGCCTACAGGGAGCCGACTGACAGTCATTTAATAGCCGAGGATAAAAGGCTTCCAGCCCTGTACGACTAATAAATATACTAAAAAATGGGTTTTTTTCAGAGTAAAAAAAAAAAAGGGTAATAAAACACAAAAATCTGCATTATTTTAATAAAAGAGGTTTTATTATGTTTAATATAGGGGAAAAAAGAGAAAAACAATTATTTATCCCTAAAGGTGAATGATGGAAAAACAAAATAAAAACACAATAAAAAGTGATCATAACGTAAACAAAGAAAGTACTAATACATATAAAATCCCGTAAAACATAAGCTCTCACACATTGTGCTTACAAGTTATGACAACTTGAGATGGGCGTACCTGAACAGTAAAGTTCGGGGTCTGTACCGAGCACCTTGTGTTCGTGCATGACAACGTGAGAAACACTGGTGGCTCTGATCGGCAGTAAGATTATTAATGCTGGTCAGAAAGCTGCCGTTTATAGCGGTCACAGGCGTCAGCTGATGGGAGTACTACTCCCATCAGCCTACACCTCCTGCCGCTAATAACAGCGAGAGCAGGTGGCGGCTGATGGGGAGTAGTAATGGATAGGCATCGTATAGACGCTTTTCCATTACTAACCTGTGGGCTTGAAGTCAGCAGCCATAAAACAGCTGACATCACCTCCACAACCATTACCGCACTTGCCACCGCACCGTGGGAAGTGGGCAAAGCACCACAATTGGTGCATCCAATAGTTGGACCTTTTCTGGGTGCTTGCGGCCTACTATTTTTAGGCTGGGGGAGCAATATCCATGGCCCCTTACCAGCCTGAGAATACCAGCCCCAGATGTCTGCTTTAGATTGGCTGCTTGTCAAAAACGGTTGGAGGTCACGCATTTTTTTTAAATGATTTATTTAAATACGGCGTGGGACCCCTCTATTCTTGATAGCCAACCATGATAAAGCTGACAGCTGAGGGTTGCAGCCTGCAGCTGTCAGTTTTGCCATCGATGGTTATCAAAAATAGAACAAACCCACGTCATTTTTTTTATTTATTCATTGCGCAGGTGCTGGCTGATGAATACTTCCATCAGCGGCGCCTGATCTCCCTGTTATCAGCAACAGCAGGTGTACGCTGATAGGAGTTGTACTCATCAGCCGACGCCTGTGACCGGAGGTAAACTTTTTACCGCCAGTCACAGTGCTGGCTCACCAGCATGGGAACCGCAGCTCTGACCGTCGGTAATGATCTTACCAACAATCAGAGCCTGTGTTTGCCATACTGTCATGCAGTTGACAGTGTGGCAAACAATGGATATTCGGGCCCCCATTCATCTGAATGAGGACCGGATACCGTACTGGTACCCAAACCAAACTTTTTTTGTAGATGTTCGGCTGACCCTGCCAGACCTGAACATCCAGAGGTACACCCATCACTAATGACAACACAACAAACTAAAAATATATTTTTTTAATTTTTTAAGTGATTTCATGGTGCAAAAGTAGTAAAACATAAAATACTATATAAACTTGCTACTGCCATAAAGAAAAAATGCATGTAAAATTTATACTGTGCAGTGAATGCTGTGAGAATAAAAAGAAAAAAGAGAATTGCTACTGCTGTTGTTTTGTTTATCCTGCTTCCTAAAAAGTGAAATAAACATTGTGCATGCAAAAATAACAGCTTGTCCAGCAAAACCAAACATTAAAGCTTTTAGAATAGAGTGATACAAAAGAACAAATGTTTACTGTTAAAAAGTAGTAAAGTATTTGGGAAGTGTTGGGTGTCACTGTATTCACACTGATGACAAGAATATAATTAACAGCAAATTAAATGGAGCAAAATTTTAAATGTAAAAGACCAAGAGTAGAATTGCTGTTTTTTTTTACCATCCCGTTATCACTATAAATGCTAAAAAGATTGGAAGCCATACCTATACCATACCTATACGCGAGATCGCTGGGGGTATGACTCTGGATGGGACCCCCATTGGTCCCAAGAACCAGGCCGCATCGGAACAGAGTGGTGGTCAAACATGCGCAACTCGGCTCCATTCATTCATAAGGGGACCTCGGCAGTGAGCGCTTGGCTCGTCTTCCCCACTCCCATGTGAGTGAATAGAGAGCAATGCACATGATCCACCACACGCGCCCTGGTTTTCCGGATTGGTGATAGTCCCAGAGGATCGGACACAATTGCAAGTCTTGTAAATACTCGTTTAATATGGCGATGTGCAGGCATAGCAGCGTTCTGGACGCAGTGTATTTTCGCTGAGTTCTAATACCGCACTGGTGTTTAGGGACATGCGGATTTACCGCGGGGGAGTTTACGCAGCGTTAAATAGTAGCACAGTGGGCAATGGGTTTCTATAGATCCCATCCACTGTGCTTGTACTGCACAACAAAGCAAGAATACGCTGTGCCCAAAACGCCACTACTCCTGAGCGTGGGCACGCAGCCTAAAAGTTAATTAACATGTCCCCAAAGTGGTGCCAATTAAAAAAACCTCATGTAACATCATTACAGAGAAAAAAAGTTACAGCTTTAGGAATGCAGTGCTGAATGGGTTAAAAATCGCTGTGTGACCTGAGCCCGAGCGGCTTATAGAGTCATGTGCAGAACACCGGTACTAGGAGACATCGCACCGCACGGCCCAGGTACCTGGCTGGCAGTGCCCCCTCAGCTGGGTGCACACAGGGTGCTGGGTGTAGAGGGAGGCTCCACGCTGCGCCCTCGCCACCATGTTGCTCCTCCTCACGGCCTCCAAAACGCGCAGTGCTGGGTGCATGGTGCTAGTATGGTGGGACAGTGCCGGAGCGGATCAGCCTGACGGTGTGAGGACACGAGAGCCCCGCACCCGGGAGTGCCGTGGGAGGGCACTGGGGAGGAGGAGGGGAGCGGGAAGCCTGTGCCGCCCAGTGACAGTCTGCGTGTAGCTGCACCGCCGTACGGGTCACTGGGGTAGAACGTTGGCCCTCACCAGGCAGGGGCTCTGTGTTGGAAGCCGGTCATGTCTCCCCACAATGTGACTCCAGTGTTGTTTTTTCTTGTTTTGCAGAAGTTGGACACACTGCACATGGAGGGGATTTTTTTTAAACTGCCAGTTTTAGCAATACATTTTTCAGGTGTGTTCACACTGCGTCTTCAAGCAGAAAACAGTTCTTGGTTATTTCCTGCGCGCTTTTTGCCTGACAGTTTTTGGGCATCATTTTACCGGCATTTCCAGACTTTTATTAATCTATTAAACAAGGAAACACCTTAAAGGGCCACTGTCACCCCCTCCAGCCGTTATAAACTAAAAGAGCCACCTTGTGCAGCAGTAATGCTGCATTCTAACAAGGTGGCTCTTTTAGTTTTTGGTTCAAATATTCCCAAAATAAAGCGTTTTGAAACTTAGCCAAAATACCTGTCTTTAGCCAGGGAGGCGGGTCCTCACTCCCCAGCTTGAACCGCTACTCTGCCGTCACTCAAATCTTCAGGGGCTTTCGGTGCCGCCCCCTCCGCGCTTTTTTCTCTTTAAAACCGGCGCCTGCGCTGTGTCTAAGCTCTGGCCGTCTGACGTCCCAGCCAGGCTTGCAGACTGCGCCTGTGCGGGCATTGCGGCCACCCACCTTGGGAATCCCAGCCCCGCAGTGTGTTATGCATTATGCACAGTGCGGGGCTAGGATTCCTGGGCATGCGCACTGCGTGTGTCAGACGCTCCCCCAGGTCCCCCACCTTACAGCGTCTGTATACTGTACTGTACTGTATACTGTACTGTATACTGTATGAGGAGGCACGATCAGCTGAACACAGTATACAGACGCTGTAAGGCGGGGGACCTGGGTGACAGGCTGACACCTGAGATGCGAACTCTGCTTCAGGAAAATGGCTGCCGCGATCTCCATCTGCGCACGCGCGGCAGCCCACGGCCATTTTCCTGAAGCCCTGGGCAGCAGAGCGCTCCAACTGCGCACGCGCGGCCACAGGAAGATGGCCGCCTCCACCGATCACCAGGGATACAGCACAGACCGCGCTCTTTTTCGTCACCTGCGCAGTCGCAAACCACTACGCCACCAACGGAAACCTAAGCAAGATCTGGGGGAAGAAACAGCTTTGTCACCACGCCCATATGACCAGCATGATTGACAAGCGAAAACGGCGACTTTGGTAAGTAATTTCGGCAGCTTAGGTGGGGAATCAGGGTAGAAAAAAAAAACTTTTGTAAAGCACAGCTCATGCCCTATGTAGCGGTATTTTTATCTCAGAGTGAAAAACCGGGGTGACAGGTTCCCTTTAACCGTTCCTTGTATGACATACTTTGCAGTCCGCTCACCATCCTGGTCGCTCTTCTCTGAATTTTCTCCAATTTTTCAATGTCTTTTTTAGGCTATGTTCACACGGTGCGGTTTTTGCTGCGGATCCGCAGCGGAATTGCACTGCGGATCCGCAGCAGTTTTCCATGTAGGTTACAGTACAATGTAACCCAATGGAAAAAAGGACCCGCTGTGCCGACGATCCTTTTTTCCACAGGCAAATCCGCAGCGGTTTTGCCTGCAGAAAAAAGAAGTACCATGTCAATTCTTTCTGCAGATTCCGCTGCGGGTTTCCAGCAGCACCAATAGGAAACTGCATTTGGAAACCCGCAGTGGAATCCGCAGAAGAAAAAGGATCAAAAACCGCAGCTAAAATCAGCGTTGAATTTAGCTGCGGTTTTTCAAAACAGGACCTGAAAAAAAAAGGATGAAAAAAAGGAACGTGTGAACGTAGCCTTAAAATGTGGTGCCCAGAACTGAACACAGTATTCCAGATGAGGCCTGACCAAGGAGGAATAGAGGGGGATAATTACTTCACGTGATCTAGACTTTATGATTGTATACTGCAATGCTATGTAATAATGCACTAAACAGTAGAAACGATTTCTTGTGAAGTATAAGGATGGCAGTGATGGGGAATTTATTAGACCACCATCCGCTGTAGTAACACAGCAACATCCCATTATCATATTGCAGAAGGGGAACATTGAACACTGGGAGATTCAATTTGCCATTTAAGGGGTTTTCAGAAAAATTGTCCAAAATGACTCGCTTCAAGCTGCAACCTGTCCTAGGTACACATTAGGCCGCTTTCACACATCAGTGTTTCCCATTGGTGTGGTGACAGTTTTAACACATACCAAAGACACTTACACACACACCCACCCATTATTATCTATGGTGCTGCGTACATGTACGTTTGTTCATATGGACCTTGTGTCCATGTGACCTACACGTAGGGATGTCTGTTTTTTTCCAGCAGCATGAATGTCAATGCATCCCGCACACAGATGACAAAGTGCGACATCCGTGTGAGACGTACCGGAATAGAATGCAGAATAGAAATGACAGATGTTTAGGTGTTAAATATGTGCAAAGATAGCGATAGTTAATTGGGTAGATAGACATCCATGAGATACATTAGTGCCTTGCATGTGTAGTGCACTGTACTCGTATTAAGCTAATAAATTAAAATATGAACATGGGGTCCCCCTATTTTTGCTAACCAGCAAAAGTAAAGCAGACATTGTTTGATTGAAGGCTCCCTCACACTTTCCCTGGTTTACCAATTTATTAAAAAATCAAAACATGCAGGTCCACCATAGTCCAACGTATCCGGTGTAGTCTAGAGATTGAAACTTGAGAAAAACATGAGACACTCCCTCATTCACAATTTATTTGATTAAATGTTCTCATGCGACTCCAACATAGTCCATTGTTCCTCAAATCTGGCCCCGGCGTCTGAATAGCAATAAATTTACTACTTTACTAGCATCAATGCGCAACAGTGTCGTTGGGTCTTGCTGAGCGAAGATCATGGCTTTTCCTTCTGAAGTTTGAGAAATTCCAATCTTTGTGTAAGCCATCTGGAATAGGCCTTCTGTTCAGTCCACACCACACTTGTGCACATCTCTTATACAGTACAGTTACAGTGGGTACAGAAAGTATTTAGATCCCTTTAACCCCTTTCTGACATTAGACGTACTATCCCATCAAGGTGGGGTGGGCCCGTATGACCACCGACGGGATAGTACGTCATATGCGATCGGCTGCGCTCACGGGGAAAGCGCGGCCGATCGCGGCCGGGTGTCAGCTATGTGCCAGGAGCGGTCACGGACCGCCCCCGGTACATTAACCCCCGGCAAACTACGATCACTTATGATCGTAGTGTTCCAGCGGTATAGGGAAGCATCGTGCAGGGATGGGGCTCCCTGCGTGCTTCCCTGAGACCCCCGCAGCAACGCGATGTGATCGCATTGCTCCGGGGATTTCTTACCACCTCCTCCATGCAGCAGGCCCGGATCCAAAATGGCCGCTGCATCCGGGTCCTGCAGGGAGGTGGCTTCACAGCGCCTGCTCAGAGCAGGCGCCTGTAAGCCTGGAGCTGTGCACGTCGGATCGCTGAGTGCACAGCAAAGTGTCAGATCAGCTATCTTACACTATAACGTGATGCCCCCCCGGGGCAGTGTTATGATGTAAAAAAAATTATTCACATGTGTAAAAAAATTTAAAAAAAATTCCCAAAAAAAATAAAGATATATTGTTCCTATAAATACATTTCTTTATCTAAATAAAAAAAACAATAAAAGTACACATGTTTAGTATCGCCGCGTCCATAACGACCCAACCTATAAAACTGTCCCACTAGTTAACCCCTTCAGTGAACACCGTAAAAAAAAAAAAGGGGGCAAAAAACAACGCTTTATTATCATACCACCAAACAAAAAGTGGAATAACACGCGATCAAAAAGACGGATATAAATAACCATGGTACCGCTGAAAACATCATCTTGTCCTGCAAAAAACGAGCCGCCATACAGCATCATCAAAGAAAAAAGTTATAGTCCTCAGAATAAAGCGATGCAAAAATAATAATTTTTTCTATAAAATAGTTTTTATCGTATAAAAGCGCCAAAACATAAAAAAATGATATAATGAGGTATCGCTGTAAGCGTACTGACCCGAAGAATAAAACTGCTTTATCCATTTTACCAAACGCGGAACGGTATAAACGCCTCCCCCAAAAGAAATTCATGAATAGCTGGTTTTTGGTCATTCTGCCTCACAAAAATCAGAATAAAAAGCGATCAAAAAATGTCACGTGCCCGAAAATGTTACCAATAAAAACGTCAACTCGTCCCGCAAAAAACAAGACCTCACATGAATCTGTGGACCAAAATATGGAAAAATTATAGCTCTCAAAATGTGGTAACGCAAAAAATATTTTTTGCAATAAAAAGCGTCTTTCAGTGTGTGACGGCTGCCAATCATAAAAATCCGATAAAAAACCCAATATAAAAGTAAATCAAACCCGCCTTCATCACCCCCTTAGTTAGGGAAAAATTAGAAAAATGTATTTATTTCCATTTTCCCATTAGGGTTAGGGCTAGGGTTATGGCTACAGTAAGGGTTGGGGCTAAAGTTAGGGTTAGGGTTTGGATTACATTTACGGTTGGGAATAGCGTTGGCATTAGGGTTAGGAGTGTGTTAGGGTTAGGGGTGTGGTTAGGGTTACCGTTGGGATTAGGGTTAGGAATGTGTTTGGATTAGGGTTTCAGTTATAATTGGGAGATTTCCACTGTTTAGGCACATTAGGGGCTCTCCAAACGCGACATGGTGTCTGATCTCAATTCCAGCCAATTCTGCGTTGAAAAAGTAAAACAGTGCTCCTTCCCTTCCGAGCTCTCCCGTGCGCCCAAACAGGGGTTTATCCCAACATATGGGGTATCAGCGTACTCAGGACACATTGGACAACAACTTTTGGGGTCCAATTTCTCCTGTTACCTTTGGGAAAATACAAAACTGGGGGTAAAAAATAATTTTTGTGGAAATTTTTTTTTATTATTATTTTCACGGCTCTGCGTTATAAACTGTAGTGAAACACATGGGGTTCAAAGTTCTCACAACACATCTAGACAAGTTCCTTAGGGGGTCTAGTTTCCAATATGGGGTCACTTCTTGGGGGTTTCTACTGTTTAGGTACATTAGGGGCTCAGCAAGCGCAATGTGACGCCTGCCGACCAATCCATCTAAGTCTGCATTCCAAATGACGCTCCTTCCCTTCCGAACTCTGCCATGCGCTCAAACGGTGGTTCCCCCCCACATATGGGGTATCAGCGTACTCAGGACAAATTGGACAACTTTTGGGGTCCAATTTCAACTGTTACCCTTGGAAAAATACAAAACTGGGGGCTAAAAAATAATTTTTGGGGAAAAAAAAAGAATTTTTATTTTCACGGCTCTGCGTTAAAAACTGTAGTGAAACACTTAGGGGTTCAAAGCTCTCACAACACATCTAGATGAGTTCCTTAGGGGGTCTGCTTTCCAAAATGGTGTCACTTGTGGGGGGGTTTCACTGTTTAGGCACATCAGGGGCTCTCCAAATGCAACATGGCATCCCATCTCAATTCCAGTCAATTTTGTATTGAAAAGTCAAATGGCGCTCCTTCGCTTCCGAGCTCTGCCATGCGCCCAAACAGTGGTTTACCCCCACATATGGGGTATCGGCGTACTCAGCACAAATTGTACAACAACTATGGGGTCCATTTTCTCCTGTTACCCTTGGTAAAATAAAACAAATTGAAGCTTAAGTAAATTTTTTGTGAAAAAAAGTTAAATGTTCATTTTTATTTAAACATTCCAAAAATTCCTGTGAAACACCTGAAGGGTTAATAAACTTCTTGAATGTGGTTTTGAGCACCTTGAGGGGTGCAATTTTTAGAATGGTGTCACACTTGGGTATTTTCTATCATATAGACCCCTCAAAATGACTTCAAATGAGATGTGGTCCCTAAAAAAAAACGGTGTTGTAAAAATGAGAAATTGCTGGTCAACTTTTAACCCTTACAGCTCCCTAACCAAAAAAATATTGGTTCCAAAATTGTGCTGATATAAAGTTGAAATGTTACCTATTAAGTATTTTGTGTGACATATCTCTGTGATTTAATTGCATAAAAATTCAAAGTTGGAAAATTGTGAAATTTTCAAAATTTTCCATTTTTTTCACAAATAAACGCAGGTAATATCAAAGAAATTTTACCACTATCATGATGTACAATATGTCACGAGAAAACATTGTCAGAATCACCGGGATCTATTGAAGCGTTCCAGAGTTATAACCTCATAAACGGACAGTGGTCAGAATTGTAAAAATTGGCCCGGTCATTAACGTGCAAACCACCCTTGGGGGTAAAGGGTTAAATTTTTCACTCAATGCAGCCATTTGGTAAATTCAAAAAAGTTCCTTTCTTTTCTCATTAATGTACACTCCACCCCATCTTGACTGAAGAAAAACAGAAAAGCAATAATTTTTGCAAATTTATTAAAGAAAAACTGAAATATCACATGGTCATAAGTATTCAGACTCTTTGCTCAGTATTGAGTAGAAGCACTTTTTGAGCTAGTACAGCAATGAGTCTTCTTGGGAATGATGCAACAAGTCTTTCACACCTGGATTTGGGGATCCTCTGCCATTCTTCCTTGCAGATTCTCTCTAGTTCCGTCAGGTTGGATGGTGAACGTTGGTGGACAGCCATTTTCAGGTCTCTCCAGAGATGTTCAATTGGGATTAGGTCAGGGCTCTGGCTGGGCCAGTCAAGAATGGTCACAGAGTTGTTCTGAAGCCACTCCTTTGTTATTTTAGCTGTGTGCTTAGGGTCATTATCTTGTTGGAAGGTGAACCTTCGGCAAAGTCTGAGGTCCAGAGCACTCTGGAAGAGGTTTTCATCTAGGATATCTTTGTACTTGCCGCATTCATGTTTCCTTCAATGGCAACCAGTCGTCCTGTCCCTGCAGCTGAAAAACACCATCATAGCATGATGCTGCCACCACCATGTTTCACTGTTGGGATTGTATTGGGCAGGTGATGAGCAGTGCCTGGTTTTCTCCACACATACCGGTTAGAATTATCACCAAAAAGGTCTATCTTCGTCTCATCAGACCAGAGAATCTTATTTCCCATAGTCTGGGAGTCCTTCATGTGTTTTTTAGAAAACTCTATGCGGGCTTTCATATGTCTTGCACTGAGGAAAGGCTTCCGTCGGGCCACTCTGCCATAAAGAAAATTTATAACAACAATAGAGAGTTTTAACTATCCTAGTAGTAAAGTATGGATGCACCAAAAGAGTGCATTCAATGATTAATCCGATAAAGACTAGAAATTTAAATAGAAAAAGTCTTTATTAAGTTCACAATACCAAATAGCAACCAATACAATATAAAAAAAAAATCCATACTGAATAACAGGATTCATATGGTAAAGAACAGGCGGACAGCAATTTAACCATATAGGCAAAGGAAAGGCATATCACATGGCTATAATGAACACATCCAGGTGCATACGTACGGTATAACTAGCTAAAACATTATGATCTCTTACCTATCCTGATGCCCAAAACCAATGCCCAGGAGCATCAGGACGGGTAAGAGATCATGATGTTTTAGCTAGTTATACCTTATATATTTTGGTGATAATCTATGGATAGTTTTGCACTAATGATATCTCTGCTCTGGTAACTTTATAACTATGTGTGTATGTATATATATATATATATATATATATATATATATATATCCTGGTTGAAAGCACTATGCACTTTACTAATGAGCGTATGCACCTGGATGTGTTCATTATAGCCATGTGATATGCCTTTCCTTGCCTATATGGTTAAATTGCTGCCTGCCTGTTCTTTACCATATGAATCTTGTTTTTCAGTATGGATTTTTTTATATATTGAATTGGTTGCTATTTGGTATTGTGAGTTTAATAAAGACTTTTTCTATTTAAATTTCTAGTCTTTATCGGATTAATCATTGAATGTGCTCTTTTGGTACTTCCATACTTTACTACTAGGATAGTTAATACTCTCTATTGCTCTTTTAAATTTTCTAGGATTCTTTGAGAGGATACTGTATATGTAATATGTATTTTGCTATGTCTTATTGGTTCCTTTATGTTTTCACACTCTGCCATAAAGGAGGAGGGCTGTAGTGATAGTTGACTTTGTGGAACTTTCTCCCAACTCCCTACTGCATCTCTGGAGCTCAGCCACAGTGATCTTGGGGTTCTTCTCCCACGACTGCTCAGTTTGGCTGGACGGTCAGCTCTAGGAAGACTTCTGGTGGCCCCAAACTTTTTCCCTTTAAGGATTATGGATGCCACGGTGCTCTTAGGAACCGTGAGTACTGCAGAAATTCTGTTGTAACCTTGGCCAGATCTGTGCCTTGCCACAATTCTGTCTCTGAGCTCCTTGGCCAGTTCCTTTGACCTCATGATTCTCATTTGGTCTGACATGCACTGTGAGCTGTGCGGTCGACAGGTGTGTTCCTTTCCATATCAAGTCCTATCAGTTTAATTAAACACAGCTGGACTCCAATGAAGGCGTAGAACCATCTCAAGGAGGATCACAAGGAAATGGACAGCATGTGACTTAAATAGGAGTGTCTGAGCAAAGGGTCTGAATACTTATGACCATGTGATATTTCAGTTTTTCTTTTTTAATACATTTGCAAAAATGTCTGTTTTTTTTCAGTCAAGATGGGGTGCAGAGTGTACATGAATAAGAAAAAAAACAATGTTTTTGAATTTACCAAATGCCTGCAATGAAACAGAGTGAAAAATATTAGGGGTCTGAATGCCTTGCATACCCACTGTACACCAAATGGGTCCATAGACTTTTACAGACATGATATAGTGTCCATTTTTTGTATTTAATTGTAAAAAGTTCCCTTTTTCCCCATGTGTCTGATAGGTATGCATTATTATCTTAATGCTATACCCTTTCTTGGAGAGTCATGACTTTCATCTGTATTTTCAGTACCAGCCATCATTTTGTAGAAAAAAGATAATTCAGCAATACAGTGGTCATTCAGATACAGCTATTTATCTGCCTATTACTCATATCTGTAGGTAAATAGTATTTCTCAGGGTGACAGGGAACCTGTCAGAAAACTCTACACCCCAAACCATTTATGTCTTTGTAGCCCTAAAGTTCTGCATGTGTATGGAAGTGCATTAGGACATGGCGATGTTCTTCCAGCCCCTCAGCCTCACACTGTATTTCCTGTCTGGCTCCACTCTCTTTTGGTTGATTGACAGGTCCTTGGCTTTGATACATGGCAGGGAATACAGCGTGAAGCTGAGGAACTGAAAGTTTGGTGTCATGTCCCATTGCAATTCTTATATAGAATTTTAAGAGGCAATTTCTCACTACTGCAGCATCATGTTGGGCCATAAAGGGATCAACTTGCTTAACTTTTAAAAGGCTACACAATCATAAACTTTTGGGGGGCCGAAGAGGTTTCTGACAGGTTCCCTTTAAAGGAATGTCCACCGCTAAATTTGTATTTATTTAAAAACCATCTAGAATGTTTAAAAATAATTAGGGTGTTATATATTTTATTATTTCAAATATTGTATTATTTTTAAGCATTCTGGATGTTTTTTCAACACTGCCCAAACCTTTTAAGGTACATTCACACAGGGCGTATTTTTTGGGAGATTTAGTTTGTGCAGATATTACTGTGATTTCTGATGCTCAAATACCAAGGATATAGCAGTGACTTAATCTCTTAGGCCCCGTTCAGTATTTTGTCAGTATTATACATCAGTATTTGTAAGGCAAAACCAGGAGTGGAACAATCAGAGGGAAAGTATAATAGAAACACGTCACCACTTCTGCATTTATCACCCACTTCTGGTTTTGGCTTACAGGTACTGGTTGAAAACACTGACCAAATACTGATTGTGTGTACAAGGCCTTAAACTGCAAAGGGAGAGGTCGGCTCTGGTTATCGGCAGCAATTGACAGACAGCAGTGTATGCAGCATGTGTTCTCTGTAGTGTGGGAATGAGATTTCAGGCTCTCATACACCATGCCGGTATTATTACGGTAAGTGCACAATGTCTGGCATACCCCACAAGGTTTCCAGGGCGCAGACACTTGAGGAAACCTCTGGCAGTGTTATTCCTGATGCGTCTTGTTGGAGTGTTCTGAGGTTATGAAGGCTCCAGCTCTGAGGCATCTTGATATTCTTGCAATGTTCAGATAAAAATATACCAGCAGCAGTCAACATATAAAACTTCCCTGGAAGGATGAATAGACATCCCATATGTAGAGCTACAGCGGCTGATCGAACGGTGTTTGGTGCTCTGCATAAAGTACTGAAATGGCCAATATTGAAGAAAAATGAAGCAGCATTCACTAGTACAAATTAATGTGGAAAAAGTTCTTTATTCCGTTCCTTGGGATTAGGACTAAGACATGATGTGCAGATTACAGAGGCAGCAGGGACGACGGGCGCTTTACGTTACAATGGGTGCAGGTGTTGGACTCGTTACATGAAGTGTCTAATAATGGGGGACTGCTTTTATCCAGTTCTTGGCTTTGGACTCCTGAGGTGGATAATAGAAGTGACAGAAGCTGGAATCGGGCACCGCGAGATGGTATTACATTATTCACACTATGTTCATTTTTTATGGTGGACTGTAGCCCTTCTTTCGGAATCTTTCTGAAAACACAAAAAACACACGGTGTGCACATTACCCAGAGACTCCAGTACAAAACCCTAACCATGACATACAAAGCCATCTACAACCTGTCTCCTCCATACATCTGTGACCTCGTCTCCCAGTACTTTACTGCACGCAACCTTCGATCCTCACAAGATCTCCTTCTCTACTCCCCTCTTAGGCTACTTTCAGACTAGCGTCGTGCACTGCACGTCACTGACGTTGCGGCGCACCGACGCTAGCTGTGAAAGCGCCGCACAACGGGGGCAGCGGATGCTGTTTTTCAACGCATCCGCTGCCCCATTGTGAGGTGCGGGGAGGTGGGAGCGGAGTTCCGGCCGCGCATGCGCGGTCGGAAATGCTGCAGACGACGCACCAAAAAACGTTACATGTAACGTTTTTTGGTGGCGACGGCACGACGCAACCGTCGCATGACGGTTGTGACGTGTGGCAATGAATACAAGTCTATGGAGAAAAAACGCATCCTGCAAGCACTTTTGCAGGATGCATTTTTTCTACAAAACGATGCATAGCGACGTGCAGTGCACGACGCTAGTGTGAAAGTAGCTTTATCTCCTCTTCCCACAATCGTATACAAGATTTCTCTCGCGTATCACCTCTACTCTGGAACTCTCTACCACAACACATCAGACTCTCGCCTACCATCGAAACCTTCAAAAAGAACCTGAAGACCAACCTCTTCCGACAAGCCTACAACCTGCAGTAACCACCGATCGACCAAACCGCTGCATGACCAGCTCTATCCTCACCTATTGTATCCTCACCCAGCCCTTGTAGATTGTGAGCCCTCGCGGGCAGGGTCCTCACTCCTCCTGTACCAGTTATGACTTGTATTGTTCAAGATTATTGTACTTGTATTTATTATGTATACCCCTCCTCACATGTAAAGTGCCATGGAATAAATGGCGCTATAATAATAAATAATAATAATAATTCTCTAACGCTGGAAAATCGAATGTCCCCATTAAGTGCCTCATAGCCGGGAATGAGTGCAGCATCTCCTGCTCTGCACAGTCTACTAGGATGGAGATCCCAGCACTGGCCCCAGCAGCGCCATCTTGCTCCGCTCTCACCGGTGAATTGTACTGGATCAGCGTTGCTCAGGAAGGCACACTCCGTCCCGGAACCTTTATGGTAGGGTGCCAGGATACCGGAAGCACGGGTGCTGCACACGCCGGAAGTTCCGCTCCCGTAGGTACGCCCGTGTGGGAGAGGCGCGCAGCACCGCCCTGCTGGACGTCGCGCTAGATTTGACCGTTGTTTTTAACGATGTACAGACAGAATTTTAGGTCCCCGAACTCCTCCGGATCGGGCGGCGGGGAGGGGAGCCCGGGGTCTTTCCGAAGCCCACCGCCTTACCCCTCCCCCATGCTTCCTCCACCGCTGCCGGCCTGGGGGTACGGCTCTCCGCACACACCCAGCTATGGACCCAGGCCTCAGAGGCCTCATGGCAGCGGGGGAGGGCAGTCGTCGCCCTCCCAGAGTCCTTATGGGGGCAGGTACAGCGGCGCCTCCCCAGGGAACACTCCGCCGCGGCGGCCCAGCCCCCGGTATAGCTCGTCTCCTTACACCAAGTCTCCCGGAGGAAGCGCGCAGCACTACCAGCAGCACGGCCGCGGCTTCTCTTCTCCCCGGCACCACCTGCACTACCAGGTAATGGGGAGAGCGGGCGGCCCGTGTGGTCCCCATAGTCTGCGGTGCCGCTAGCAGGTCGGCGGGGCGAGAGCCAGCTTCTGGCTGCTTCTGTTCATTTGGGGAAAAGTGATCTGCTCTATCCATGGGGAGAGAGGACATGAGCCAATAGCCCCTCTGTATGCACGCCTGGGGTTCCTCTTTACAGTCCAGGGTGGAATCACGAGCACTTAAAAAGGGTCTAAGGTTTTTCTTTCCCAACCTAATGCCATGTGTGTATGGGCCTGTGATGCTGATTACTTCCATAGCTTCAGGGAAATGTCCTGTAGAATAGTTATGGAATTGTGCTATACGTGCAGTGGGGCCTCTCCCATCCTGACCACTATCAGGTGACCCTTCTTTCAGTGACCTGCCTCTGCTGTCTAGTGCAAGTGCCCTCGTTCCCGGGGATAGTGCAAGTGCCCTCGTTCCCGGGGATAGTGCAAGTGCCCTCGTTCCCAGTGATAGTGCATGCACAGAAAGCTCCTAGTGAGGGAGGCTCAGTGTGTGCTGCCGCTGCTCTGGCGCCCCAACAGCGCTGGTGTCACTCTCTCCGCCTCCTGTCGAATTCAGCAGGAAGAGGAAGTCCAAGATAAGCTGCATCCCGGAATTCCTCTTCATGTTCGATTTGTCCGAAGGCAGAAAAAGTAGCGTCAGTGCTGATTAGGTGCCGGCGTCACAACAAGCGCACGAGAAAACCCGGGGAGAGCGATGGCTGACACCACGGGTACGGCGCTGGAGCTGAAGGTGAGTATAGGCTTTATAATTTTACGGGGGCCAAACATTTTGATCAAGAAGGGGTTGTCCTAGTAGTAGCCAACCCCTTGAAGGGCTCATTCAGGCAAACATATTAATCACAGCTGACGACATACGGACAGCATGCTGATCAATGCAAGTCACTGTGGTAATTCACATAGATATTTTTACACAGACCGGTGATCTGTATGTAAAAAAAATAAATAAATTGCCGCGTGTAGTGCTTTGATCTGTATTTGAGTCGCGGGAGTCAATGGGTGCATAAAAAACATCAAATACTGACTACCATCTGGAAGTCATGTATTTTCATAGATCTGTTATGATTATAAAAATAGGAAACTATCCTTTATTTGCTCCTGTAAAAATCTTGCCATTTGAATATGCTAAATGGACGGCACACAGGCATAAGATATGGATATACGGATGTAAAAAAACATCATAAGGACTGCATGCATATAAGAATAAGGATGAAAAATCATCTTTTTTCTGGACAATTTCACATATGCACGTGTGAAGCACAGATGCCATAGAATGCAAAATTAATTAAACCCAATTGTAAAAATTATATTTAGGACCCCCCCCCCCAAAAAAAAAAAAAGCATAATAACCTGTATAGTACAGAAATGTTTTGAGGGCCAACACTAATTGTTTTTTTTCTTTCAGTTAATACTTATAGAGTATAGCAAATAATGAAGGGATATATGGTCTGTTGTGATCTAACACAGGGGAACATATAATGAATATTTCTTTACATGATGATTTTTCTTCGAAGGATTCTCCCAGGACATCTTCACCATATGGTACCTCGCAAGGCAGAGAGAAAAGAATGTCTAATGATGTGGAAAACTATTACAGACCTTCAATGCTTGAGGACCCCTGGGCTAACCTAAAGCCATTATCCCTAGCTGACATAGACCAGCAACAGAGCAATGAGCAAACAACATATACTGGTAAAAAAGGGCGGTATTTTAGCTAACCCCTAAAATCCAAAGCTTTTCCAGGTAGACTAAAACACAACAGCTGGTCAAGGACACAGATTTGCACCTTTTTAATTTTGAAAACAAAATGTTTTATCAAATATATTTTTTTATTACACCAGATAATATAAAATGTTTTGGAAGTCTATAGCTGTGGGAAACAATCAGCAAGGCCACCAGCAATGAAGAACGAGTTGTTCTGTTATCACCAGCGTATGTTTTGTGGATGTTTTACATTGCTTTCCAAGACTTGTTACTACTTGGCATGGGTATGGCTTTGTATTCAAAGCCTACTTTTTTTTACTGTTTCTTCCAATTGTTTTTATTTTTAAAGATTGCAATACAAAAAGGTTTATAATTGTTTGTGTTGCAAGCGATGTGATAGTTTTATATATGAACATGTCATTTGGCATATTGTTCTTTACATGTGTTTTTTTTTTTTTCTTGTTTTATTTAATTTTAGTCCAGCAGATTTTGGCATTTCCGCAATGTTATTGATCAGTATTGTATAAACCATGTTTCTGAGATACTGATACTATTGGAGTGTGCATAATTTAGTATTCTGTTTAATTGCGCTTTCCTATTGAGGCTTTGGTGTTTAGAATGTGTATATTGTCATTTTAACATTTTAATTTATAAAAGAAACTATAAGAAATTTTTTTGCTGTTGGAAAGTAAAACTGTTCCCTTAAATCTGAACTGAATATAAACACAAACTGATTAGTTCATAATAAAACTGAGACAAATATTAATTTGAAAACAAGAATTACCATTTTGGTTGTCAGAAGTGACTATAATCATTGAACATAAATGTGTTTGTTTTGCTCCTAAGTTTTATAAAATGTCTTTGCTGTAAGGCACGTTTCTTCTACTTACAGTGACCACAATCCATATAGTGGAGGATTATTTGTGAAGTCTTTAGATTTATTCTTATTTTTTTTTGAGAAACTCTTCATAAAGTGCATATATAAACACTAGTAAATTTAAATGTGTATTTTTTTTCCAGTGCTACAGGTTTGTCAAAGTATGGTAGTCTTTTGGATTATTACATTAAATGGATTACCAAAATCGTATATTTAAAGTGAACCTATCGCCAGAAAAAACACTATTAACCTGCAGATATAGGGTTGATCTTCAAGTTGTGTTGCTAACCTGCCCGGTGCACACTCTTAAACGACCACAGCCGGAAAAAAATGAACCCCAGTTTCATTCGCCACTCTTGGTATAGAGAGTGGTGGCTCTAACCGCTGCCCCGGCCCTGTCTGACACCGGCCCTCCATTGGGGCTGGCTGTCAGTCAGTGCCATGGCCGTGCTTGTAGCTGTCACACTCTGTACAGAGAACGGTGGCTGAAACCAGAACGCTGGCGGGGGGTGGGGAGTTGATTTTGTCCCCGCAGCGTACGACTAAGTGCAAGTGACGGGCAGGTTAATAGTGTTATTAAGTTAGAGATTAACCCCCTTTCTGCAGGTTAATAGCATTTTTTTCTAGTGACAGGTTCCCATTAAAACTATTTGTAAACGATGGTAAAGCAAAACCTTAACTACCCTCACCTCTTGTTTCCCTGCAGGTCCGACAGGTTCCTCCTGTGGGCTTCTTTGTTATTGTTTACTAGCGGCTGAAACATTATCACTGTTTGATGTGCCTTGTGATGTGCTGGCATCATTATTCAGTGTTAATATCCATGATGGAAGTGGCACGGCATTTAGCCGCCATATTATACAGACCAGCAGCTGCACTGGCATATTGGTGCCAGATCTGCAGGGAATTACAACATTTGGAGTGGTTTTTATTTTCAAACTCGGATAACTCCTTTTAAAAGGATCATTTGTACTGAGAATGACAATAAAAATTCTACAAAAATATCACCAAGAATCCTTTTTACCATAAGGTTTGGTAACGCAATTCATTTTGATCAAAGGAATGATTTAAAGGGCATCTGGATCTACCCTCCTAAGCCATCTGTATGCGCTTGTAGGTCACAAAGTTGACTAAAGTTATATATTCATTGCCAATGTCTTATTCCAGAGAAATCCACTGAGCTGTTAAGATCTTGGAGAAGGACACAGATCTCCCTGAAAAAATGCATCCAGAGCTTATATTAAATATAAAGGGGTGTTACCAGTGTGAGACATGTTAATCAGGAGCAGACTGTCAGTCATTACATAGCTCACACTGTCCCCTTTCATTTAAAATAATCTCTAGAGGCAGAGTCTCATGCAGATCAGTGTCCGGCCCATAGATCTTGGCAGCTCACTTACAAAAAAGCATTTAAAAAAGCATGGATTTCTCTGGAATAAGATATCGGATTGCAGATATCAAGGTATCATTTTCTTACACTGTCTATGATTTGCATGTCCCTGTAGACAGTAGTATAAACCCTCCTAAGCTGACAGATGGTCTTTTAAGTACTGTATATACTCGAGTATAAGCCGACCTGAGTATAAGCCGAGACCCCATATAATGCTCCATACAGTTCATGATGGGCCCCATAAGATGCTCCACACAAAATACGCCCCATATAATGCTCCGTACAGTTTATGATGGGCCCCATAAGATGCTCCATTTTAAAATATGCCCCATACAATGCTGCACAAATGTTCCATACAGCTCCATACAGATATTTGCCCCATATAGTGCTCCACAAATGCTGATTATGGCCCCATAAGATGCTCCATAGACACATTTGCCCCGTATAATGCTCCACAAATGCTGATTGTGGCCCCATAAGATGCTCCATAGAGATATTTTCCCCATATAATGCTGCACATGGCCCCAAACAGATATTTGTCCCATATAATGCTGCACATGGCCCCATACAGATATTTGCACCATATAACGCTGCACATGGCCCCATAAGATGATCCATACAGACATTTGCCCCATATGCTGTAGCTGCGATAAAAAAAAAAGTCACATACTCACCTCTCAGGTCCCTGGCACTTGCTATATTCACCGGTCCGCGTTCCACAAACGGCCGCCGCTGTGTCTTCTCCGTCCTCTGCACTGACGTTCAAGGCAGTGGGCGGCGCGCACACTAATCGCGTCATCGCGCCCTCTGACCTGAGCGTCACTGCAGAGGCGGGGAAGACGCAGCGGCGGCCGTCGGTGGAACTCGGAACAGGTGAATATAGCGCACTGCCCCCATCATACTCACCTGCTCCTGGCGCGGTCCCTGGACGTCCCTCGTTCTCCAGCGCCGGCAGCTTCTTCCTGTATTGAGCAGTCACGTGGTACCGCTCATTACAGTAATGAATGTGCGGCTCCACCCCTATGGGAGTGGAGTCGGGTCCATAAGAAAAAAGGGCAATTCCCGAATTGCTGGGTTCTGTTAATTTTGCATCTGAAAAATCTAAATAAAGACACTTGCAGCAGAATGTCTGTCTACCTTTAGCTCTTCCCCTTCCAAAGAATTTTAAACAAGAAACTGTTGAGGTGACTGTTGTTTAACCCCTTCATGACCTTGCCGTTTTTTGCAATTCTGACCAGTGTCCCTTTATGAGGTAATAACTCAGGAACGCTTCAACGGATCTTAGCGATTCTGAGATTGTTTTTTCGTGACATATTGGGCTTCATGTTAGTGGTAAATTTAGGTCGATAATTTCTGAGTTTATTTGTGAAAAAAACGGAAATTTGACAAAAATTTTGAAAATTTCGCAATTTTCACATTTTGAATTTTTATTCTGTTAAACCAGAGAGTTATGTGACACAAAATAGTTAATAAATAACATTTCCCACATGTCTACTTTACATCAGCACAATTTTGGAAACAAATTTTTTTTTTGCTAGGAAGTTATAAGGGTTAAAATTTGACCAGTGATTTCTCATTTTTACAACAAAATTTACAAAACCATTTTTTTTAGGGACCACCTCACATTTGAAGTCAGTTTGAGGGTTCTATATGGCTGAAAATACCCAAAAGTGACACCATTCTAAAAACTGCACCCCTCAAGGTGCTCAAAACCACATTCAAGAAGTTTATTAACCCTTCAGGTGTTTCACAGCAACAGAAGCAACATGGAAGTAAAAAATGAACATTTAACTTTTTTGTCACAAAAATGATCTTTTAGCAACAATTTTTTATTTTTCCAAGGGTAAAAGGAGAAACTGGACCACGAACGTTGTTGTCCAATTTGTCCTGAGTACGCTGATACCTCATATGTGGGGGTAAACCACTGTTTGGGCGCACGGCAGGGCTCGGAAGGGAAGGAGCGCCATTTGACTTTTTGAATGAAATATTGGCTCCAATCTTTAGCGGACACCATGTCGCGTTTGGAGAGCCCCCTTGTGCCTAAACATTGGAGCTCCCCCACAAGTGACCACATTTTGGAAACTAGACCCCCCCAAGGAACTTATCTAGAAGCATAGTGAGCACTTTAAACCCCCAGGTGCTTCACAAATTGATCCGTAAAAATGAAAAAGTACTTTTTTTTTCACAAAAAAATTATTTTAGCCTCAATTTTTTCATTTTCACATGGGCAACAGGATAAAATGGATCCTAAATTTTGTTGGGCAATTTCTCCTGAGTATGCCGATACCTCATATGTGGGGGTAAACCACTGTTTGGGTGCACGGCAAGGCTCGGAAGGGGAGGCGTGCCATTTGACTTTTTGAATGGAAAATTAGCTCCAATCGTTAGCGGACACCATGTCGCGTTTGGAGAGCCCCTGTGTGCCTAAACATTGGAGCTCCCCTACAAGTGACCCCATTTTGGAAACTAGACCCCCCAAGGAACTTATCTAGATGCATAGTGAGCACTTATAACCCCCAGGTGCTTCACAGAAGTTTATAACGCAGAGCCGTGAAAATAAAAAAATAATCTTTCTTTCCTCAAAAATGATTTTTAGCCCAGAATTTATTTTCCCAAGGGTAATAGGAGAAATTGGACCCCAAATGTTGTTGTCCAGTTTGTCCTGAGTACGATGATACCCCATATGTGGGGGTAAACCACTGTTTGGGCGCACGGCAGGGCTCGGAAGGGAAGGCACGCCATTTGGCTTTTTGAATGGAAAATTAGCTCCAATCATTAGCGGACACCATGTCGCGTTTGGAGAGCCCCTGTGTGCCTAAACATTGGAGCTCCCGCACAAGTGACCCCATTTTGGAAACTAGACCTCCCAAGGAACTAATCTAGATGTGTGGTGAGCACTTTGAACCCCCAAGTGCTTCACAGAAGTTTATAACGCAGAGCCATGAAAATAAAAAATAATTTTTCTTTTCTCAAAAATGATTTTTTAGCCCACAATTTTTTATTTTCCCAAGGGTAATAGGAGAAATTGGACCCCAAAAGTTGTTGTCCAGTTTCTCCTGAGTACGATGATACCCCATATGTGGGGGTAAACCACTGTTTTGGCACACGTCGGGGTTCGGAAGGGAAGTAGTGACGTTTTGAAATGCAGACTTTGATGGAATGCTCTGCGGGCGTCAGGTTGCATTTGCAGAGCCCCTGATGTGCCTAAACAGTAGGAACTCCCCACAAGTGACTCCATTTTGGAAACTAGACCCCCAAGGGAACTTATCTAGATGTGTGGTGAGCACTTTGAACCCCCAAGTGCTTCACAGAAGTTTATAAGGCAGAGCCGTGAAAATAATAAATGTGTTTCCTTTCCTCAAAAATATTTTTTTAGCCCAGAATTTTTTATTTTTGCAAGAGTAACAGGAGAAATTGGACCCCAAAAGTTGTTGTCCAGTTTCTCCTGAGTACGCTGATACCCCATATGTGGGGGTAAACCACTGTTTGGGCACACGTCAGGGCTCGGAAGGGAAGTAGTGACATTTGAAATGCAGACTTTGATGGAATGGTCTGCGGGCGTCACATTGCATTTGCAGAGCCTCTGATGTGCCTAAACAGTAGAAACACCCCACAAGTGACCCCACTTTGGAAACTAGACCCCCGAAGGAACTTATCTAGATGTGTGGTGAGCACTTTCAACCCCCAAGTGCTTCACAGAAGTTTATAACGCAGAGCCGTGAAAATAAAAAATAATTGTTCTTTCCTCAAAAATTATGTTTTAGCAAGTAATTTTTTATTTTTGCAAGGGTAACAGGAGAAATTGGACCCCAACAGTTGTTGCCCAGTTTGTCCTGAGTACGCTGGTACCCCAAATGTGGGGGTAAACCACTGTTTGGGCGCATGTCGGGGCTTGGAAGGGCGGGAGCACCATTTGACTTTTTGAACGCAAGATTGGCTGGAATCAATGGTGGCGCCATGTTGCGTTTGGAGACCCCTGATGTGCCTAAACAGTGGAAACCCCTCAATTCTAACTTCAACACTAACCCCAACACACCCCTAATCCTAATCCCAACTGTAGCCATAACCCTAATCACAACCCTAACCCCAACACACCCCTAACCACAACCCTAACCGCAACACAACCGTAACCCTAATTCCAACCCTAATCCTAATCCCAACCGTAACCCTAATCCCAACCCTAACCACAACTGTAACCCCAACACACCCCTAACCCTATCCGTAACCCTAACCACAAGCCTAATCTTAACCCTATTTCAAACCCTAGCCCTAATTCCAACCCTAACCCTAAGGCTATGTGCCCACGTTGCGGATTCGTGTGAGATTTTTCCGCACGATTTTTGAAAAATCTGCAGGTAAAAGGCACTGCGTTTTGCCTGCGGATTTACAGCAGATTTCCAGTGTTTTTTTGTGCGGATTTCACCTGCGGATTCCTATTGAGGAACAGGTGTAAAACGCTGCGGAATCCGCACAAAGAATTGACATGCTGCGGAAAATACAATGCAGCGTTTCTGCACGGAATTTTCCGCACCATGGGCACAGCGGATTTGGTTTTCCTTAGGTGTACATGGTACTGTAAACCTGATGGAAAACTGCTTCGAATTCGCAGCGGCCAATCCGCTGCGGATCCGCGGCCAATCCGCTGCCGATCCGCGGCCGATCCGCTGCCGATCCGCGGCCGATCCGCTCTGTGTGCACATGCCATAACCCTAACCCTACCCGTAACCCTAACCCTACCCCTAACCCTACCCCTAGTTCTAACCCTAACCCTAGTGGAAAAAGAAAAAAAAATATTTTCTTTATTTTATTATTGTCCCTACCTATGGGGGTGATAAAGGGGGGCGGTTATTTATTATTTTTTTATTTTGATCGCTGTGGTAGAACCTACCACAGCGATCAAAATGTACTTGTAACGAATCTGCCAGCCGGCAGATTCGGCGGGCGCACTGAGCATGCGCCCGCCATCTTGGAAGATGGCGGCGCCCAGGTTGAAGACGGACCGACTTCGGGAGGATCGGTAAGTATGAGGGGGTGGTGGGGGGGTGGATCGGAGCACGGGGGGGAGCGGATAGGAGCACGGGGGAGCGGACAGGAGCACGGGGGAGCGAACAGGGGGACGGAGGGGGGTACCGGACAGAACGGAGGACTGGGGAGGAGATCGGGGGCGGTGGGGGGGGCAGAACATGATTTCCAGCCATGGCAGATGCTATTGCAGCATCGGCCATGGCTGGATTGCAATATTTCACCATTTTCATAGGTGAAATATTGCAAATTGCTCTGATTGGCTGTTGCACTTTCAACAGCCAATCAGAGCGATCGTAGCCACGTGGGGGCAAAGCCACCCCCCCTAGGCTGAAGTACAACTCCCCCTCTCCCTGCAGATCGGGTAAAATAGGAATTAACCCTTTCACCCGATCTGCAGGGATGCGATCATTCCATGACGCCACATAGGCGTCATGGGTCGGGAAGGGGTTAAAATTCTATAAAGGGGTAGGAGCAAGGGGCGCATACAGACATTCTGCGGTAAGTTCCCCTGGATCCACCGTGACCGTACTCTGCAGAACGTTGAGCACCAACTGCCATCTCCTATGTCCTTATCGCTTTTACTGAATGGCGTCAAATAAATTCTACTTGTAAAAATCAGTATAAATCTAGTTTCACACTTATCTTGTGCTTTAAACTGAACTCTTAACATGGGGTTTCTGTCTACATCTCCTGAAAACGTGATTTAGACTGATCCAATCACTATGAAGAAGCAGATGGAGACAATTTGTATTCCGTTTGGCCTTTGTGATGGCATTTCCCTCTTTTTAGTGCACAAAAATGTGGTTGACCACAGTTATGTGCCTGCCTAGAAAGATGGGATACTGCCAGAACGGAGGCCAAATGGAGTCCAATGGTCTCCATCTGCTTCTTCATAGTGATTGGTTCCACTGAGGACTATAATTTTGGGGGAATGTAGATGTTAACCCCACATAAGTGCTCAGTTTACAGCACAGGATAATTATGAAACTAGTCTTAAAAGCGATCCACGATCTTAAAAACCCCAGAATTGGACCAATAAAAACTTCAACTCAACCCACAAAAATAAGCCCTCTCTAAGATCTGTCAGTGGGTAATTAGCTCTGTCCATATGTACGGCATTACTGTAGCAGGAAGAACAAATTAACAGTGTACGTGGTGTGTGTGTCTCCAGAAGCACATGCTGGGCACGAAACTGGCATATTTACAATTTTCACTCTGCAAAATCCACTGCAGAGCTTCTTTTCTTTTTTTTTTTTTCTCTAGAAAACACCAGTGTGCCAAAATCACTACATTGATAGTAAAATATTTAGAACTGAGAGTCCTCAGTGGTTGATACCTTTTAATGGCTAACTGAAAAGATGGTAACAAATTGCAAGCTTTCGAGACTACATACGTCTCTTCATCAGGCAAAGACTAAAACAAATTCTGAAGAATCACATATTTATGCACAACATAGTATAGAGAAAAAAAAAAAAAAGAGGGGAAAAAAAAAACCATGGATAAGCTAGGTGACATGAAGCAGAATTACCATGGGTGATAAACAGTTACGTCCATAAATATTGGGCCAATTCTTAGATAAGGATTGTTTTATTGTCCTGTGATTAGGGTCTCGTTCTGTTGTGATGACCCCACATGGTCTGAGGGGCAAGTTCATTAGTTGATGTAAAAAGACATAAATCCGTGTGACACATTCATTCCTGCATTTAGAGTGTCAAAGGTCGTCATCAGTTTATACTCCCAGACTCTTCTGTCTCTCTGAGTTTTGAAGTTACTTTTCAATACAAGTAATTTCATGTCCATAATGCTATGATTACAAGAGCCACCAGAATATCAAGGAATCACCTGCTACATTACAAAACTAAAGAAGAAAATAACCGGGTGCCTCTAGTGGTCACCTACAATCCAAATCTGGAGGCGCTAAGGGGAGCTGCACGGAAATTACAACCTTTACTGCAAAAAGATGCCCGCTTACAATCCATTTTTCCAGACCCCCCACTACTGTGTTTTAGGCAGCCCCCAAATCTAAGAAGCATCATTGTCAGAAGCTCCCTGTCCTCTCCAGCAGCTGCAGGTACCTTTCCCTGCAATCAGAAAAAATGTAAAACCTGTCCATTTATAATGACCACGGACAAGATAAAGATCCCCAATTCACACCAGGACTACAAGATACCAGGTACATTCAGCTGCATCACTTCTAATGTGGTGTACCTAATTATTTGTACTAAATGTCCAACTGGGGGTCTGTATGTGGGGGAGACAGGGCAGAAACTGAGAACAAGGATGAACTCTCATCGCCATACAATAAAAGAAAAAAGAATGGATATACCTGTGGCAATACATTTCTGTCTCCCAAATCATAGCATTATGGACATGAAATTACTTGTATTGAAAAGTAACTTCAAAACTCAGAGAGACAGAAGAGTCTGGGAGTATAAACTGATGACGACCTTTGACACTCTAAATGCAGGAATGAATGTGTCACACGGATTTATGTCTTTTTACATCAACTAATGAACTTGCCCCTCAGACCATGTGGGGTCATCACAACAGAACGAGACCCTAATCACAGGACAATAAAACAATCCTTATCTAAGAATTGGCCCAATATTTATGGACGTAACTGTTTATCACCCATGGTAATTCTGCTTCATGTCACCTAGCTTATCCATGGTTTTTTTTTTCCCCTCTTTTTTTTTTTTTTCTCTATACTATGTTGTGCATAAATATGTGATTCTTCAGAATTTGTTTTAGTCTTTGCCTGATGAAGAGACGTATGTAGTCTCGAAAGCTTGCAATTTGTTACCATCTTTTCAGTTAGCCATTAAAAGGTATCAACCACTGAGGACTCTCAATTCTAAATATTTTTCTATCTACTGGCTAACACGGTACCAAGATATATTTCTTTCCTGTACATTGATAGTCAAATTCGTCAACTGGTCTACTTTGGGTTACTTCTGGTGTTTCCTGCTGTTGTGGCACCTAAGGGACTCTACAGATAGTGTCCACAAACTATTCCAGCAAAATGTGTTCCAAAGTCGAATGGGTCGCTCCTTCTGAGCCCTGACGTGTGGATGAACAGGAGCTTCTAATTATGAATGTGGTATCGCCACTTGCAGAAGAAATTGTGTATTGAATTGTGAGGTCCATTGTCACCTATAAACCTTTTTTTTTTTTTTTTTTTTTAATTTATTTTCACAGCCCAATGTTATAAAACCCGCGCCTAAATAAATGTCCTGAACTGTGTAGTTTACAAAATAGGATGTTTTGAGGGGGTGGGGAGGCTGTTGCTGTTCTGGCACTTAAGGAGCTCTGCAACTGGCGCCCAAAATCTATTCAAATAAAATTTGCATCCTGAAAGACATGGTGCTACTTCGCTTCTGAGTTTTTGTGTGTGCTCATACCGTAATATACAACCATATATTAAGTATGAAACTGAAGAATTTTATCCTTTAACGATTTGTGAAACTGTCACAAGATAATCGGTGAGCTCAGTGGCTCTGAAGGGAGTGTTTAATCTACACTGGCAGAGCTGCTGCCCCGCTGTCGATGTGATGTCAGCAAAAGGAGCCACTTTAGGACTCCCTCATTTCCACACAGACCTGGTTCTTAATGACCTTGACTGTATGGGGTCATTGTCCTGCTGCAGAATAAATTTGGAGCTAATCAGATGTCTCTGATGGTATTGCCTAATGGATAAGTATTTGCCTGTATTTCTCAAGATTAAAGTGAACCTGTCACTCCCGAAATCGAAGATGAGCTAAGCCCACCAGCATCAGGGGCTTACCTACAGCATTCTGGAATGCTGTAGATAAGCCCCCGATGTATCCTGAAAGATAATAATAATTTTATTTATATAACGCCAACATATTCTGCAGCGCTTTACAAATTATAGAGGGAACTTGTACAGACAATAGACATTACAGCATAACAGAAATCACAATTCAAAATGGATACCAGGAGGAATGAGGGCCCTGCTCGCAAGCTTACAAACTATGAGGAAAAGGGGGGACACGAGAGGTGGATGGTAACAATTGCTTTAGTTATTTGGACCAGCCATAGTGTAAGGCTCGGGTGTTCATGTAAAGCTGCATGAACCAGTTAACTGCCTAAGTATGTAGCAGTACAGACACAGAGAGCTATTAACTGCATAAAGTTTATGAGAACATGATGCGAGGAACCTGATTGTTTTTTTGTTTTTTAATAGGCCACACAGGGATAGTTAGGTTAATGCGTTGAGGCGGTAGGCCAATCTGAACAAATGAGTTTTTAGGGCACGCTTAAAACTGTGGGGATTGGGGATTAATCGTATTAACCTAGGTAGTGCATTCCAAAGAATCGGCGCAGCACGTGTAAGGTCTTGGAGACAGGAGTGGGAGGTTCTGATTGAGGATGCTAACCTGAGGTCATTAGCGGAGCGGAGGGCACGGGTAGGGTGGTAGACTGAGACCAGAGAGGAGATGTAGGGTGGTGCTGAGCCATGGAGTGCTTTGTGGATGAGGGTAGTAGTTTTGTACTGGATTCTGGAGTGGATGGGTAGCCAGTGTAATGACTGGCACAAGGTAGAGGCATCGGTGTAACGGTTGGTGAGGAATATGATCCTGGCTGCAGCATTCAGGACAGATTGGAGCGGGAGAGTTTGGTAAGAGGGAGGCCGATTAGTAGAGAGTTACAATAGTCCAGACGAGAATGAATAAGTGAGACAGTAAGAGTTTTTGCAGAGTCAAAAGTAAGAAAAGGGCGAATTCTAGAAATGTTTTTGAGATGCAGATAAGAGAGAGCCAGTGATCAGATGTGGGGGGTGAATGAAAGCTCGGAATCAAGGATGACCCCAAGGCAGCGGGCATGTTGCTTTGGAGTAATGGTGGAACCACACACGGAGATGGCAATGTCAGGCAAAGGTAGGTTAATAGAGGGAGAGAACACGAGGAGTTCAGTTTTTGACAGGTTCTGTTTCAGATAGAGGGAGGACATGATGTTAGAGATGGCGGTAAGACAATCGCTGGTATTTTCTAAAAAGGTCGGCGTGATAACAGGAGAAGAAGTGTATAATTGGGTGTCGTCAGCATAGAGATGGTACTGGAAACCAAATCTACTGATTGTCCAATAGCGGCAGTATACAAAGAGAAGAGGAGGGGGCCTAGGACTGATCCTTGAGGAACCCCAACAGTAAGGGGAAGGTGAGAGGAGGAGGAACCAGCAAAACATACACTGAAGGATCGTTCAGAGAGATAGGAGGAGAACCAGGAGAGAACGGTATGCTTGAGGCCGATGGAGCGAAGCATAGTGAGGAGGAGCTGATGATCCAGTGTCGAATGCTGCAGAGAGATCCAAGAGAATTAGCATGGAGTAGTGACTATTAGATTTAGCTGTTAGTAGGTCATTAGAGACTTTAGTGAGGGCAGTTTCAGTAGAGTGTAAAGAGCAGAAGCCAGATTGAAGAGGGTCAAAAAGAGAGTTATCTGAGAGATAGCGGGTAAGACGGGAGTGGACCAGGCGTTCAAGGAGTTTAGAGATGAAGGGAAGAGTACAGACAGGTCTATAATTAGCGGCACAGTTTTGATCGAGGGATGGTTTTTTAAGTAATGGATGTATGATGGCATGCTTAAATGAGGAGGGAAAAATACCCGAAGTGAAAGAGAGGTTGAATATTTTTGTTAGGTGAGAGGTGACAGCCGGGGAAAGGGACTGGAGGAGATGTGACGGAATGGGGTCACTGGTGCAAGTGGTCGGGCGAGAAGATGCAAGGAGCCTGATTACTTCTTCTGTAACTGGTTCAAAGTCAGAGAGTGAACTAGATGCAGTGGGAGAGGGAGGACAGTGCATGGTATGAAGAGATTGGGAGATGATTTCCTGTCGAATGTGGTCAATTTTTTCTTTGAAGTAATTGGCCAGATCATCAGCGCGGAGATCCATGGTTGGGGCCTGCACTATTGAGTTGAGTAGGGGCTGGAAAGTGTCAAAGAGACGTTTAGGGTTATTGGACAGTGAGGTGATGAGGGTGTTGAAATAGGTTTGTTTGGAGAGGGTAAGGGCAGAGTTGTATGTTTTTAGCATGAACTTATAATGGATGAAATCTTCGGGTAGATGAGAAAGATGAGAAAAAGAGGTTATATTGTACTCACCCCGAGGTGGTCCCTCTGCGGTCCGGTCCAATGGGCGTCGCGGTCCGGTCCTAGCTTCTTATGATGACGTCCTCTTCTTGTATTCACGCTGCGGCTCTGGGGCAGGCGTACTTTGTCTGCCCTATTGAGGGCAGAGCAAAGTACTGCAGTGCGCAGGTGCCGGGAAAGGTCAGAGAGGCCCTGCGCACTGCAGTACTTTGCTCTGCCCTCAACAGGCTGACAAAGTACTCCAGAGCCACAGCGTGAATACAAGAAGAGGATGTCATCCTATGGAGATAGGAGGCCCCGGACCACGACGCCCATCGGATCGGACCGCCCTCCCAGGTGAGTATAATCTAACCTCTTTTTCCTCATCTTTCAGGATACATCGGGGGCTTATCTACAGCATTACAGAATGCTGTAGAAAAGCCCCTGATGCTGGTGGGCTTAGTTCATCTTCGATTTTGGGGGTGACAGGTTCCCTTTAATGTTGTCCTCCATTCTAACATGCTCCAAACATGCAAAAAACCTCTACCATTCTTCACTGTTGTCTCTAGGTACTCATTTCAGCTCCTTTTAGGAGCTGCGGACTTCCTCCGTGAAGCCCCGCCCTCTGCTGCTAGCTCCGCCTACTTCTGCATGCGGCCTGTGTCCCTATCTTTAATGTTAGGTACGCAGGTTGTGTGGCTGTATGTGGATGCTTCCGCATGCGTCGTTTTGATGATGCGGCGACCAGCGTTGGACACAGCTGGTTGCAATTTCTTTTTTTCTCCGCATCGTCAAAACGACGCATGCGGAAGCATCCGCATACAGGGGCACGACCTGCGTACCTAATGTTAAAGATAGGTACGCAGGCTGCATGCAGAAGTAGGTGGAGCTAGCGGTGGAGGTGTGACCGAGGGCGGGGCTTCACGGAGGAAGTCCGCAGCTCCTCCAAACGTTAGTGTGAAACTAGCCTTACTGCCTACTGTTACTGCCAAGTATTTCACATTTTGGTTCATCAGTCCAGAGCACCTGCTGCTATTTTTCTTCAGCCCAATTCCTATGTCTTCGTGTATAATTGACCTTGTTTCTTTGTCGCAGACATGGTTTTTGGCAACAAACCTTCCATAAAGATCACTTCTGGCCAGATTTCTCCAAGCAGTAGTTTGATTTTGGTGGATTACACAGGTTGTGCCAGTTCTGAGTTGATGGCACTGCTGGATAGCTATCAATTTCGAAGGGCAGTATGATGTGCCTTTCATCTTCTGTATAAAGTTTCCTTTGTTGGCCACTGTGTTCAGTGTTGCCCATTTCTTGTTCCTTCTTCAAAAGAGCTAGAACAGCAAATCTTGAAACCTCAGTCTGCTTTGAAATCTTTGCCTGGAAGAAATGTTGCTGATGCAGTATAACTACCTTGTTTCTGTGCTCATTTTCAACAAGGTGTATGACCTGTGACCTATTCAAATCTACCACAACCTCATCTTGGTAGGGGAGATGTTCCACATCTGTTTGTTTAACCCCTTAGTGACAGAGCCAATTTGGTACTTAATGACCAAGCCAATGTTTACAATTCTGACCACTGTCACTTTGAGGTTATAGCTCTGGAATGCTTCAACGTATCCCACTGATTCTGAGATTGTTTTTTTCGTGACGTATTGTACTTCATGTTAGTGCTAAAATTTCTGCAATAAAACTAGCTTATTTATTTATTTGTTTTAGTTATGAAAGAAATGGAAATTTGGCAAAAATGTTGCAATTTTCGATCTTTAAATTTTTGAACCCTTAAATCAGAGAGTGGTGTCACACAAAATAGTTAATAAATAACATTTCCCACATGTCAGCTTTACATCAGCACAATTTTGAAAACATATACCGTATATACTCGAGTATAAGCCGACCCGAGTATAAGCCGACCCCCCTAATTTTGCAACAAAAAACTGGGAAAACTTATTGACTCGAGTATAAGCCTAGGGTGGAAAATGCAGCAGCTACCGGTAAATGTCAAAAATAAAAATAGATACCAATAAAAGTAAAATTAATTGAGACATCAGTAGGTTAAGTGTTTTTGAATATCCATATTGAATCAGGAGCCCCATATAATGCTCCATGCAGTTCTTTATGGCCCCATAGATGCCCCATATAATGCTCCATGCAGTTCTTTATGGCCCCATATAATGCTCCATGCAGTTATGGCCCCCCAGATGCCCCATGTAATGCTCCATGCAGTTATGGCCCCATAGATGCTCCATATAATGCTCCATGTAGCTATGGCTCCATATAATGCTTCATGCAGTTATGGCCCCATATAATGCTCCATACAGTTATGGCCCCATAGATGCTCCATATAATGCCCCATATAATGCTCCATGCAGTTCTTTATGGCCCCATAGACGCTCCATATAGCATTGTGCCACATGTAATGCTGCTGCTGCAATAAAAAAAAAAATACATACTCGCCTCTCGTCGCTGCCTGCTGCTCCTCAGCGTCCCATCCCTCCGCACTGACTGTTCAGGCAGAGGGTGGCGCACACACTCATACGTCATCGCGCCCTCTGACCTGCACAGTCACTGCAAGAGGACGGGAAGACGGAGCGGCGCCCGGCGGATGGAACGCGGACAGGTGAATATGAAATATTCACCTGGTCTTGGCGCTCCTGACGCTGTCCCTGCCTGTCCCATGGTACCGCAGCTTCTTCCTGTAATGAGCGGTCGCTGGTACCGATCATTACAGTAATGAATATGCGGCTCCGCCCCTATGGGAGTGGAGTCCATATTCATTACTTTAATGAGCGGTACCACGTGACCGCTGAATAGAGGAAGAGCTGCAGCGAGGGAGACCATGGGACAGCGTTAGGAGCACCGGGACCAGGTGAGTATGCGACGGTCCTCTCTCCCCCTCACCCGCCGTCGAACATGACTTGAGTATAAGCCGAGAGGGTCACTTTCAGCCCAAAAATTTGGGCTGAAAATCTCGGCTTATACTCGAGTATATACGGTAATTTTTTTTAAGTCGTTAAGTGTTAAAAGTTGACCAGCAATTTCTCATTTTTCCAACAAAACTTACAAAAACAATTTTTTTTTAGGGACCACCTCACTTCAAGTGAGTTTGGTCAATATAACAGAAAATATCCAAAAGTGACACCATTTTAAAAACTGCACCCTTCAAGGTGCGCAAAACCACGTTCAAGAAGTTTATTAACACTTCAGGTGCTTCACGAGAACTAAAGCAATGTGGAAGGAAAAAATGAACATTTTACTTTTTTCACAAAAAATTTACTTTGGAACCAATTTTTTTTTATTTTCGCAAGGGTATCGGTAGAAAATGTACCACAACATTTGTTCTGCAATTTCTCCTGAGTACGCTGATACCCCGTATGTGGGGGGAGGCCAATGTTT
The DNA here is from genome assembly GCF_051348905.1 of Ranitomeya variabilis. NCBI lineage: Eukaryota > Metazoa > Chordata > Amphibia > Anura > Dendrobatidae > Ranitomeya > Ranitomeya variabilis. The sequence continues at coordinate 165,963,648 of NC_135237.1, forward strand.
GGGCGCACGGCAGGGCTCAGAAGGGAGGGAGCACCGTTTGACTTTTTGAACGCAAAATTGGCTGGAATCAAAAGTGGGTGCCAGGTCGTGTTTTGCTGTACCTAGAATTGGGGGGGGTTCCACAGTTTAACTCAGACCCTAATCCCAACCATAGGCCCAACCCTAACAATAATGGAAATGAATACATATTATTTTTACCTAACTAAGGGGACGATAAAGGGGGTTTGATTTACTTTTTCTTTTATTTTGATCACTGTGATAGTGTTTATCACAGTGATCAAAATGAACCAATAGGAAAAATTTCCTATTGTTGCCGGGTGCTGGCCAGCAGATCTCAGAGGGCGCACTGTGCATGCCGACACCGTTTTCTTCCCAGAAAAAGATGCCGGGCAACAGGACAGAGGGAAGGCAGGTGGGTCCAGGGACACTGGGGGGAAGGGGGGCCTCAAGGGACCCCATTTCTCTCTCCTCTGATGTGCTAGATCACATTAGAGCAGAGAGAAATTATATTGGAAATTGAATTTTTTTTTTTTTTTTTGCGGTCGCCGTTATTCCGTGAATAACAGTGATTGCAACACTGGAGTCTCAGGTATCCCCGGTAGCTGAGACCCTGGAGAATTTCCGATGCTGGGGGACGCTATGCACTTATTTCTCAGGGCCGTTAAAAAGCAGCGCTGAAGAATAAGTACCCTTAACTGCCGCCGTTAAAAGGTGTATTGGCGGTCGTTAATGGGTTAATGACTGTTTGAAACTTTATATGAAAATGATCATTTATCACGTTTGGTATAATTGGTTACTTATACACCTGGCTATGATTCTACAAAATCCTTGATTTTGAGCAAGTATGCCAAAATAAATTGATGATTTGCTGCTGTTTTGAAGGCAAAGGGTGGTCTCAGCGAATATTGATTTGATTTCGAAAGCTTATTTTTAAAGCAAATGAACAATTAACACCATTTTTTAAAGCATTCTTGCATTGCAGCATTTTTCCAAACATTCCAAAGTTTTCCATAGTACTGTATGTGCAAATAGAAATGGTCTGTATTCATGAGCCCACATCTCTAAACGTTGTATACATCGGATTGTCAAATTATTTTTGCTTTCTTTCAGAAACTGCACTACACCTGAGAAAACAATATGCCTTGTATTACAGCTCCATAAATGAGACTGAGCTGTAAATCTACACAACCTGTGGACTGTTATTTGTGGCATTGCTATCAGGAAAACAGCCATGTTTTCTAACCCTAGATCACACACCTTGTAATTTAACATTTTCAAGATATTTCATACATTTAGGGCTCATAACCATATGTGAGAGAGAAAAAAAGGTCCCATTTCCGGACCAAAAAAACGGACGAGTTCTATGAGTGTAATGCGAGCACAATGCAATTTTTAAATGCATTATCTGTATGCAATCCGTGTGCAATACGATTTTAATATGAGCTTTTACATACAGCAGTTCTGTCATTTACACATAAAACAAAATATTCTTCAATATATGTATAGGAAAGCTGGCAATTCCTGTGCGCATACAGTAAAATCACACAGGTTAGAATAGATATATACACATAGAATAGATGTGTGTGTATGTATGTATGTATGTATGTATGTATGTATGTATGTATATATATATATATATATATATATATATATATATATATATATAATATGTGTGTGTGTTTTTATATTTCATAGAGCGAATAAAAGCTGGTAATTCATCTGCCGGCTTCTGTAAAATCGATGCAGGAGCCGTCAGGATAGAAGAGATGGATTACATACAGTAAATACATATAGAATAGGTAGATATATAGATCTCAGTGACGAATACTAATAGTTCAGTGTGTGTGCAAATTAGGGGACATGTATGTAATTAATAAATGATTGTTTTACGAAAACAAATTGTGTGGGCTCACGCGCAATTTTCAAAACCAGCAGAGGGAAAGCCAGCGACTGGTGGCAGGTGTTTATAGCCAGGGAAAGGGGTAATACCCATGGAGCTTCCCAGGCTATTAATTTTTTTTAATAGCCAGTCAAGGCTAAGTATATAGCTGTGAGCTGATATTAATAGCCTGGAAAGCTCCATGGGTATTACCCCTTTCCCTGGCTTTAAACATCTGCCCCCAGTCACTGGCTTTCCCTATTCTATCTATCTATGTAATATCAATACATATAGTACAGACCAAAAGTTTGGACACACCTTCTCATTTAAAGATTTTTCTGTATTTTCATGACTATGAAAATTGTAAATTCACACTGAAGGCATTAAAACTATGAATTAACACATGTGGAATTATCTACTTAACAAAAAAGTGTGAAACAACTGAAATTATGTCTTATATTCTAGGTTCTTCAAAGTAGCCACCTTTTGCTTTGATGACTGCTTTGCACACTCTTGGCATTCTCTTGATCAGCTTCAAGAGGTAGTCACCGGGAATGGTTTTCATCGGGACTGGTTTTCACATCACAGGTGTGCCCTGTCATCCCCAAAATCGATGGTGAGGTAAGCTCATCATCATCAGGGGCTTATCTACAGCATTCTGTAATGCTGTAGATAATCCCCCGATGTTACCTGAAAGAGGAGAAAAAGAGGTTAGATTATACTCACCCAGGAGCGTTCCCGCTGTGGTCCGGTCTGATGGGTGTCTCAGGTCCACTCCAGCGCCTCCTATCTTCATTCCATGATGTCCTATTCTGGTCTTCATGCCGCAGCTCTGGTGCAGGAGTACTTTGCAGTACTTCGCTCTGCCCTCAACAGGGCAGACAAAGTGCACCGGAGCCGCGGCGTGAAGACCAGAAGAGGGCGTAATGGAATGAAGATGCGACGCCCATCGTACCGGGACCGCCCCTGGGTGAGTATAATCTAATGTCTTTTCCAGGACGTCCCTCCTGACAGCACCCAGGAGGACGTCCTCCTCCTCCTTGCTGGGACAGGAAACACACGAGAGTTCAAATATCCGGTACCTCCCACCGATCCTCAGTGTTTTTCCTGTCCCTGCACGGAGGGACACACGTAGAGAAGCAGCACATGCTTACCGAGCTCAGGGGGATCGAGCGGTTTTCCAATCCTTTCCCCTGTCAAGCAGCTCAGGGTCGAAACTCCCCGGAGGGGAGTCCCTCTACCCCAGAGGCCCGGAGTGGACGATACTCCGGGATTGAACCGCTCCTCCCGGTGGGGAGGCTCTCGGTTCAGGACGCAGCAGGATCCGGCCTCCGTTCTGCAGAGCACGCAGTCCCGGAGAGATTACAGACAGGGAGGCTTCCGGGTGTAAGGTAGCCGCGTCACTTCCGGTATCGGCAGAGCCGGCGGAACGTCACTTCCGGTGGCGTTCGCTTCAGCGGGGAGGCAGACGCTCCATATGGGAGCACACTGTACAGAGCGGTCGCTACGTTCTTTGCATCCAGCATCTGCAGTGGCCACACCGTCTGCCAGGATCGGCTGCCAGGAGCGACGATGGAAGATAGAATCGACGAGGAGAGGGTAAGACTGCCTGGAGCAGTACAACCTAAGCCCCGTAACCTCCTCATATTTCCCCGCCTATTACTCCCTATCTTACATCTCCTAGGATAAGGGAAACTCCGCTGTTCCCACTGTTACAGCTAAAAGATCGGGAAAAGCTAATATGAAGAGCGCCAGATGTCCTTTATGTCATGCTAAGCTCCCAGAAGCCTATAACAAAACCCTCTGTGCCTCATGTACCTCCAAGGTCATGAAAGATGAGCAGACAACCCTGTTTTCCGAGATGAGATCCCTTATAAGGGAAGAAGTACAGGCCTCTATATCCAGCCTGTCGCAGTCTCGGCCCGCCAGTCCCATACCCGGTCGTAAGCGTCCCAGGCGGGAGGAAATACAGGGGGAACCTGATTATTCATCAGAGGAAGATTCCGAGCTCAGGGATTCGCTCGCAGAGGAAGAAGGTGAAATAGTGGAGAATCAGGAATTAGCCAGGAAGTATCTATTTCAATCTGAAGAAACAGATGGTCTCGTACATGCTGTTAGGAGTACTATGCAGATAGAAGATACATCTAAACCTCAGTCCAGACAGGACTTGATGTTCGGGGGTCTAGTGGCACGAAATTTGACTGTATTTCCTATAAGTGAGCATATCAAGGCCATGATCCTAGAGGAGTGGAAGGAGGCCGAACGCCGTTTGGTACTATCCCGCGACTTTAAAAATCGATTACCATTTGACTCTGAGGAAGCCAAGCTATGGGACGAGGTCCCTAAAATCGACGTCCCGGTTGCGAAGGTCACCAAGAAGACTGCTATACCCTTCGAGGACTCCTCTAGCCTTCGTGACCCAATGGACAGGAAGGCCGATATATTACTTAAGAGGGCTTGGGAATCTTCCGCAGCCCTGATCAAAACAAACATTGCAGCCACTTCGGTGGCAAGGTCAATGTACATATGGATGGGGCAGCTGGAAGAGCAGCTATCCAATAAGACACCTAGAGCAGATATACTAAATTCCCTTCCTTTAATGAAATCGGCAACGGCCTTCTTGTCAGATATGACAGCGGAATCAGTTAGATTTGCAGCTCGTAATAGTTCCTTATCTAATGCAGCTAGGCGAGCTGTGTGGTTGAGGTCATGGTCTGGCGACAACGCCTCTAAATCCAAACTCTGCTCTATTCCATTCTCGGGACAGAGAGTGTTTGGACCTACTTTAGACACTATCCTTGAATCAGCCAGTGATAAAAAGAAAGGATTTCCTGAGGACAAAAATAAGCGTCCTCAGTCCTTTCGGAGAGGCTTCTTCTTTCCCAAGAAACAGTTTGAGCCTAAAGGTCAGGGTCGGGCCAGTAGAGGATCCTTCAGAGGCTCCCGTGGACAGAGCTACAGGAACAGAGGTTCCTTCTTTAACCCTGCATACAAGAATAAATCACTATGACGCCACAGGCATCGGGGGGAGGCTTCGGAGGTTTGCAGAAAACTGGGCTCAGATCACGCAGAATCAGTGGGTTCTCAGCATTGTCTCCAGGGGATACAACATAGAACTCTACGCTCCTCCCCCAGAAAGGTATATTACACCAACTATCGTCACTGCAGATTCAGCTATTCTAAAAGACTTACAAAACATGCTCAGAACCGAAGTAATCATTCCGGTCCCTCACTCAGAGATAGGAACGGGTCACTACTCCTCCCTATTCACTATCTCACGGCCATCGGGCGACACTCGCACGATCATAAACTTAAAGCCGTTAAATGTCTGGGTAAGATACAAAAGGTTTCGCATGGAGTCTATCCGCTCAGCGATTCAGCTGATAAATCAGAACGCGGTCATGTGTACCATCGATCTAAAGCGGGCTTATTACCAGGTCCCAATACATCCCATGTCTCAAAACCTGCTAAGGTTCGCAGTAAAACTACCAACCCGGACCTGCCACTTCCAATTTCAAGGCCTTCCCTTCGGGCTGGCCTCTGCTCCGCGCATCTTTACGAAGCTTGTATCAGAAATGGTGGCATTTCTGAGAAGACAAGGAATCATAATAATCCCGTACCTGGACGATTTCCTTTTAGTAGCAGATTCAGTGGAGATCTTGGAAGTTCACAGAAATCAAACGATAGCAACGATGGAACACCTAGGCTGGGTAATAAATCGGCAGAAGTCCAGCCTTCTTCCAGACCAAAGAGTAACCTACCTAGGGGTGCTTTTGGACTCCAGTCGCAGAATATCCTGCTTACCGGAGGGCAAAAGAAGAATAATTCAAGATCGAGTCAAGTACCTACTGGAGCATCGAGCTTCTATAAGGATGGCTATGCAGGTCCTCGGCCTTATGACAGCTTGCATCCCATGTGTAAGGTGGGCTCAGGCACACTCAAGACGTCTGCAACGACAAATCCTGTCGGTATGGGATCGCCGAAAATCTTCACTAGAGGCTACATTGAGGCTGACGGGTCCAACTCGAAGATCTCTCCATTGGTGGACTCGCACAAAAAACCTAGAAGTGGGCGTTCTATGGATCTCCTCACCTTATGTAGTCATCACTACAGACGCCAGTGCATGGGGTTGGGGAGCTCATCTACAGGGCAGAATCTTGCAAGGCAAGTGGCCAGAAAGCATAAGGAACAGATCATCAAATTTCAAAGAGCTGTACGCTGTATGGCAGGCGTTAAAACACAATCGCCCTTTCCTACTAAACCAGCACATAAGAATTTTCTCCGACAATGTAACGACAGTCTCATTCCTGAATCATCAGGGAGGACCAAGATATCAACCTCTGCAAGATTTAGCAGAAGAAATCTTCAGCTGGGCCGAAGACACGATACTCTCCCTAAAAGCTATCCACCTAGAAGGTTCTCAGAACATAGTAGCAGACTACTTAAGCAGACAAAAATTGTGTCCAACAGAGTGGGAACTGGACCAGAACATTTTTCGGCAACTATGCTTTCGTTGGGGAACTCCCAGCATCGACCTCTTCGCAAGCAGAAGGAACTCGAAGACTCCAAGATTCTTCTCTCTGAACCCATCGGATTTTCCAGAAGGGGTAGATGCTCTGAGTCAGAAATGGAACCATTCCCTCTCATACGCCTTCCCACCATTGGCGTTAATTCCAGCTGTCCTTCGGAAGATCAAGGAGGATCAGACAACGGTCATCTTAGTAGTTCCGTATTGGCCAAAGAGGAGTTGGTTTCCAGTGCTGGGAACACTAGCAATGGACAACCCAGTCATTCTGCCTGCCAGCGGAAGAGTCATCCACCAAGGTCCAGTCTATCACCCAGATCCAAGCAGACTCTGTCTTTCAGCCTGGATCCTGAGAGGATCATCCTGAAGTCCAAAGGCCTATCAGACCAAGTCATATCTACTATACAAAGCAGCAGGAAACCGGTTACATCAGCCATATACCAGAAGATTTGGAAACGTTTTTGTTCAGAAAGTGGCAGGTCCGATGTTGCATCAGGCTCACCGAACATTCCGGTTATCTTGGACTTTCTGCAGAAAGGGTTCAACTCGGGGCTTCGACCTAGCACATTAAAAGTACAAGTGTCAGCGTTAAGTTCTTATCTAGACTACCCCTTAGCATCACACCCATGGATAATACGCTTTATTCGGGCCACCCAGAGAATGCGTCCCACCATCCGGCACTTGTCCCCAGCCTGGGACCTTAACCTTGTTCTTAGAGCACTATGTAAAGGTATTTACACTCCGGGTGATGATATGCCGATAGCTACTCGCACTCGGAAAATGGCCTTCTTGGTTGCGATCACCACGGCTAAAAGAATTGGAGAAATTCAGGCGCTATGTATCAGAGATCCCTACCTACAAATCAGGGAGGATAGCCTAATACTGAAATTAGACCCAGCTTTTGTACCAAAGGTAGCTTCCACAAAAAATAGGAACCAAGAAATAATTCTCCCTTCCTTTTGTAATAACCCCTCCAACGAGAAAGAAAGGGCTCTGCAATCTCTCGATGTTAGGCAAGGAGTGTTAGATTATTTACAGGCCACAAACTCCTGGCGTATAGATTCTAACCTTTTTATTTTATTTGGGGGGAAAAATAAGGGTAAGAAAGCCTCTAGAGCCTCTATCGCCCGTTGGATTACTGCGGTAATCTCTCACGCCTATCAGTCCGAGGGCTTATCCCCTCCTCCAGGTTTAAAAGCCCATTCTACCCGGGGGGTGTCTGCCTCTTGGGCTGAGCGTGCGGGAGCTACCATAGAGCAGATCTGTAAGGCCGCTTCTTGGGCCAGGACAGACACTTTCTGTAAACATTATAAGCTTGATGTTATGTCTGGTCAGCACACGGCTTTTGGGAGGAAAGTCCTCCAAGCGGTAGTCCCACCCTAAGGAGATGATCTGGTACTTCTCCTGGGTGCTGTCAGGAGGGACGTCCTGGAAAATCGGTATTAGTCTTACCGGTAATTATGTTTCCAGGAGTCCATACTGACAGCACCGGTAGTTCCCTCCCATATCTATTATAAATTACATATATATATTCAGAGTTATGTTATATATATTCTGTGTATTGAGTTTCAAATATTAAAATTTTTATTTGCATCATTCCATGAGTTGGTCCTTGTTACAACACTGAGGATCGGTGGGAGGTACCGGATATTTGAACTCTCGTGTGTTTCCTGTCCCAGCAAGGAGGAGGAGGACGTCCTCCTGGGTGCTGTCAGTATGGACTCCTGGAAACATAATTACCGGTAAGACTAATACCGATTTTTCTCCTCTTTCAGGTAACATCGGGGGCTTATCTACAGCATTACAGAATGCTGTAGATAAGCCCCTGATGACGGTGAGCTTACCTCACCATCGATTTTGGGGGTGACAGGTTCCCTTTAATAAGTGGGATTTCTTGCCTTATAAATGGGGTTGGGACCATCAGTTGTGCTGTGCAGAAGTCTGGTGGATACACCGCTGATAGTTCTACTGAATAGACTGTTAGCTGCTTTTTTCTTGCCATAATACAAATTCTAACAGTCTATTCAGTAGTACTATCAGCTGTGTGCTGTGCTTTTTTTTTTTTTTTTTTTTCTCTCGCATCCATTGACTTACATTGGCGAGTCTCGTTATGCTGCGATGTGCAGATGAGGTGTCACCAATTGAATAACATTGGTCCGAGTGCAACCTTTTTTTTTTTTTTTTAATCGGATTACACTTGTCCGTTTTTCTCGCAAGTGAGTATGAGCCCTTAAAGGGAACCTGTCACCCCCCCCCCAGGCGGTTTTAACTAAAAGAGACACCTTGTGCAGCACTCATGCTGCATTCTGTCAAGGTGGCTCTTTTAGTTCGGGTCCCTGCAAACGCTAAAATAATCGCTTTTATAATCTGCCCCTCGTACCTGAATTTGTCAGGGGGGCATGTCTTTTCCCCCCTAACACAAATGCCTCCCAGCCGTCACTCAGGGCCTCCGGGCACCGCCTACATTTCCTTCATGAGCGTCCCCAGGGCCCGCGCTGTAATTTTTTCTTTTTCGGGCATGTGCAGTTTGTGCTGCCCTTCAAACTTACAGTGCAGGCGCCGGGGAATAACTCTTATACACAAATGGAAGCACATGGCTGCAAACAAAGAATTGGTTTTCTGCTAACCAACACATTCTTGAGGGAGGGATGAGTGGTTTAGAATTACACCGAGTGAGAAGGAGAGCTATCTAGGCAGGGAGAAGGAGGGGCTGAGGAGAGAACCACAGCTGAAGCGTGTGTCTTAGGCTACTTTCACACTGGCGTTAACTGCAATCCGTCACAATGCGTCGTTTTGCAGAAAAAACGCATCCTGCAAAAGTGCTTGCAGTATGCGTTTTTTGGCCATAGACTAACATTAACGACGGATTGCCACACGTCGCATCTGTCGTGCGACGGATGCGTCGTGTTGTGGCGGACTGTCGGGAGCAAAAAACGTTGCTTGCAACGTTTTTTTGCTCCGTCGGAAACGTCTTTTCCGACCGCGCATGCGCGGCCGGAACTCCGCCCCCACCTCCCCGCACCTCACAATGGGGCAGCGGATGCGCTGAAAATCTGCATCCGCTGCACCCTTTGTGCAGTGCTAAACAACGCTAGCGTCGGTACGTCGGCCCGACGCACTGCGACGGGCCGAGTACGACGCTAGTGTGAAAGTAGCCTTACACAGACCAAATGGATGTAGCAGAGCTCAGTGCCTGATAATATAGAATCAAATATGTCCTATTTCCTGACACCAGTAATATACAAAGACCATATTGTTAGATTGTGGGTTTTCATTAGCTATGGAGCCATAAAGGCAATGTTCCAAACCTCTGGAGTCAGTCATTGTCTGTTGCAGCTCTATACTCCATCTTGAAATGGTTGTCTTGTACAGAAAAAAATATTGATGACCTAGACAAAGGATAGGTCACCCATATCAGATTGGTGAGGGTCTGACACCCAGCACCCCTACTGTTCAGCTGAAAACATTTGACAACCGCCAGATGAAAACATAGGGAACACAGCTCTGTAACGGCTGGTCCTGGCTGCTACAGCAGCTTCGATTCTTTTGACGGTCAGCACTACTGATGGGCGATTGCGCTCAGATTAAGTGTTATCTGAGCACGATCGTGTCCTAAACGAGTATTTTTGGCGTGTTTAAAAAAAAAAATACTTGAGTCGCTGCAACTGCATTTTTCGCATCAGTTTGAAAGCCACAACACATGCGGGGATTGCCTGTTTGTTAGACATTCCCTGCATGTGTTGCGGCTGTCGAAAAGCCGTGCGCCGTGTAGCCGCGGTGACATGAGCATTTTTTTTCCCAGCATGTCGAAACTACTCGTTTACGATACAAGCGTGCTCTCTCATCACTAGTCATCACACCTAGCAATGTAACTATTGATAAAGCTTTACCTTTTATTTCACCATCTCGTACAGCAAGCTAGGTATGTTTTTTTTTTATCAAATGAACTTTGCTAAGAAAATAAATGATCACTTTTTCTATGCTAACCATCATCCATCTCTGCTTCATTAAAATGTTTTTATTTTGCAGGCTTCAGTTGGTCCTTGTTTTCATAAATGCGATGAAATATAAGCTGTTTATATTGAATATTTAGATGTTTTGGAAAAATTACAGAAAGGTTTCTGGGAAGAAAATTCACATTCCAGACTGCATTGCCAGGAATCGAACCAAGGATTCATGATGAAAAGTGCCTTGATGTCTTTCATTTTTACCAGAGTAAGGAAAGAGGATTAAAAAGAAATACAATTTGTTTTGTATAGATGGTACATGAACTGGTAGGCTATATACACTGCCGAGATAAATACCCCAAATGTTAGGAGAATTGGGGATGGGGTCACAGCAGACCCTGCCAGTCAGGTCGCTGCTAAAAACTGGATTGACCCTCAGATCTTTACATTACTATTGTGATAACTTCCAGGTTATGCACACACAGGCCCGGATTTAGGGAGGGGCCCGGGCCCTAGGCCACCCACCAAGCGGGGGCCTCCCACCAATATAGGGATAAATATCTCAAAACATGTCAAATACACGTCTCTTTGCTGTGAACCATTTCTAATGATAAGGAATATTTAACAAAAGAGAAACTATTGAAAGTGTAGGGACCTGGCTACAGTCCTACATCTCAGTGGCTGGCGCAGAGTGACAGAGTCCTGGCACCTGACCTGCTTCAGCATCCACTGACCTGGCTAGCCAGACTTCCTTAGTACCCTCCCTGTACCTAATGCTTATCTTATGGCATGTCGCAGCCTTCTCCGATCCCAACAGAAGCTTCTAGGAGCTACCTATTCAGCTATATGATCGCTCCCTCGGATTAAATCAGATGAGAGTTTGTTCAGCTACCTTCGACAAAGGAGGCGGAGCCACGATGTCGGCACGAGAAGAGGATTCTCCACCGCGGAGAGCGGCAGGACTTCACTCTGGTTCTTCAGTCACTGAACATCCAGAGGTGAAGTGGTTCAATCTTCACAGTTTCGCGGTGGGTGAGTATGATCTCTGTGTGTGTGTGTGTGTGTGTCTGTCTGTCTTTCTTGCAGCTCCTGTCCTACACAGTACCATACTGTATATACAAGTCCACACTATATCCTGCATTACAGTGTGTCTGTGTATACTGTATGTATAAAGTGTGGACCTGTTTACAGTATAGTGCTATGTATACACTTTATACAGCCCCTCAGCCTCTATTCTATATACAGCCAGCACAGCAACAGCCTCTAATATATACAGGTAAACAGCCTCTGATATATACAGCCCCGCAGCAGCCCCTCATAAATATACAGCCCAACAGCAACTTCTAATATATACAGCCCAGCAGAAGCCTGTCATATATATATACAGCCCAGCAGAAGCCCCTCATATGTATATATATATACACGCCCAGCAGAAGCCATATATATATATATATATATATATATATATATATATATATATATATATATACAGCCCAGCAGAAGCCCCTCATATATATACAGCTCAGCAGAAGCTATATATATATATATATATATATATTCCAGCAGAAGCCCATCATATATACAGCCCAGCAGAAGCCCCTCATATATACAGGTCCTTCTCAAAAAATTAGCATATAGTGTTAAATTTCATTATTTACCATAATGTAATGATTACAATTAAACTTTCATATAATATAGATTCATTATCCACCAACTGAAATTTGTCAGGTCTTTTATTGTTTTAATACTGATGATTTTGGCATACAACTCCTGATAACCCAAAAAACCTGTCTCAATAAATTAGCATATTTCACCCGACCAATCAAATAAAAGTGTTTTTTAATACCAAACAAAAAAACCATCAAATAATAATGTTCAGTTATGCACTCAATACTTGGTCGGGAATCCTTTGGCAGAAATGACTGCTTCAATGCGGCGTGGCATGGAGGCAATCAGCCTGTGACACTGCTGAGATGTTATGGAGGCCCAGGATGCTTCAATAGCGGCCTTAAGCTCATCCAGAGTGTTGGGTCTTGCGTCTCTCAACTTTCTCTTCACAATATCCCACAGATTCTCTATGGGGTTCAGGTCAGGAGAATTGGCAGGCCAATTGAGCACAGTAATACCATGGTCAGTAAACCATTTACCAGTGGTTTTGGCACTGTGAGCAGGTGCCAGGTCGTGCTGAAAAATGAAATCTTCATCTCCATAAAGCATTTCAGCCGATGGAAGCATGAAGTGCTCCAAAATCTCCTGATAGCTAGCTGCATTGACCCTGCCCTTGATGAAACACAGTGGACCAACACCAGCAGCTGACATGGCACCCCACACCATCACTGACTGTGGGTACTTGACACTGGACTTCAGGCATTTTGGCATTTCCTTCACCCCAGTCTTCCTCCAGACTCTGGCACCTTGATTTCCGAATGACATGCAAAATTTGCTTTCATCAGAAAAAAGTACAGCTTCTGCCGCTGTTTATGGTTCAAAAGTGGCTTTACCTGGGGAATGCGGCACCTGTAGCCCATTTCCTGCACACGCCTGTGCACGGTGGCTCTGGATGTTTCCACACCAGACTCAGTCCACTGCTTCCTCAGGTTCCCCAAGGTCTGGAATCGGTCCTTCTCCACAATCTTCCTCAGGGTCCGGTCACCTCTTCTCGTTGTACAGCGTTTTCTGCCACATTGTTTCCTTCCAACAGACTTACCATTGAGGTGCCTTGATACAGCACTCTGGGAACAGCCTATTTGTTGAGAAATTTCTTTCTGGGTCTTACCCTCTTGCTTGAGGGTGTCAATGATGGCCTTCTTGACATCTGTCAGGTCGCTAGTCTTACCCATGATGGGGGTTTTGAGTAATGAACCAGGCAGGGAGTTTTTAAAAGCCTCAGGTATCTTTTGCATGTGTTTAGAGTTAATTAGTTGATTCAGAAGATTAGGGTAATAGGTCATTTAGAGAACCTTTTCTTGATATGCTAATTTATTGAGACAGGTTTTTTGGGTTATCAGGAGTTGTATGCCAAAATCATCAGTATTAAAACAATAAAAGACCTGACAAATTTCAGTTGGTGGATAATGAATCTATAGTATATGAAAGTTTAATTGTAATCATTACATTATGGTAAATAATGAAATTTAACACTATATGCTAATTTTTTGAGAAGGACCTGTATATATACAGCCCAGCAGAAGCCTCCCATACATGTACAGCCAAGCAGAAGCCTCATACATATACAGCCCAGCAGAAGCCTCATACATATGCAGCCCAGCAGAAGCCTCATATATATGTAGCCCAGTAGAAGCCCCTCATATATATACAGCCCAGCAGAAGCCTCATACATATACAGCCCAGCAGAAGCCTCTCATACATATACAGCCCAGCAGAGGCCCCTTATATATATACAGCCCAGCAGAAGCCTCTCATACATATATAGCCCAGCAGAAGCCTCTCGTACATATACAGCCCAGCAGAAGCCTCTCGTACATATACAGCCCAGCAGAAGCCTGTCATACATTTACAGCCCAGCAGAAGCCTCTGACATATAGAGCCCAGCAGATGCCCCTCATACATATACAGCCCAGCAGAAGCCTCTCATACATATACAGCCCAGCAGAAGCCTCTCATACATATACAGCCCAGCAGAAGCCTCATACATATACAGCCCAGCAGAAGCCTCTCATACATATACAGCCCAGCAGAGGCCCCTTATATATACAGCCCAGCAGAAGCCTCTCATACATATATAGCCCAGCAGAAGCCTCTCGTACATATACAGCCCAGCAGAAGCCTGTCATACATTTACAGCCCAGCAGAAGCCTCTGACATATAGAGCCCAGCAGATGCCCCTCATACATATACAGCCCAGCAGAAGCCTCATACATATACAGCCCAGCAGAAGCCTCTCATACATATACAGCCCAGCAGAAGCCTCTCATACATATACAGCCCAGCAGAAGCCTCTCATACATATAGAGCCCAGCAGAAGCCCCTCATATATACAGCCCAGTAGAAGCCTCTCATATATATACAGCCCAGCAGAAGCCTCTCATACATATACAGCCCGGCAGAAGCCTCTCATACATATACAGCCCAGCAGAGGCCCCTTATATATATACAGCCCAGCAGAAGCCTCTCATACATATATAGCCCAGCAGAAGCCTCTCGTACATATACAGCCCAGCAGAAGCCTGTCATACATTTACAGCCCAGCAGAAGCCTCTGACATATAGAGCCCAGCAGATGCCCCTCATACATATACAGCCCAGCAGAAGTCTCATACATATACAGCCCAGCAGAAGCCTCTCATACATATACAGCCCAGCAGAAGCCTCTCATACATATACAGCCCAGCAGAAGCCTCTCATACATATAGAGCCCAGCAGAAGCCCCTCATATATACAGCCCAGTAGAAGCCTCTCATATATATACAGCCCAGCAGAAGCCTCTCATACATATACAGCCCGGCAGAAGCCTCTCATACATACACAGCCCAGCAGAAGCCTCTCATACATATACAGCCAGCACAGCAACAGCCTCTGATATATACAGGTAAACAGCCTCTGATAAATACAGCCCAGCAGAAGCCCCTCATATATATACAGCCCAGCAGAAGCCCCTCATATATACAGCCCAGCAGAAGCCCCTCATATATATACAGCCCAGCAGAAGCCTCTCATACATATACAGCCCAGCAGAAGCCCCTCATACATATACAGCCCAGCAGAAGCCCCTCATACATATACAGCCCAGCAGAAGCCCCTCATATATATACAGCCCAGCAGAAGCCTCTCATATATGCAGCCCAGCAGAAGCCTCTCATACATATACAGCCCAGCAGAAGCCCCTCATACATATACAGCCCAGCAGAAGCCTCTCATACATATACAGCCTAGTAGAAGCCTCTGAAATATAGAGCCCAGCAGCAGTCTTTGATATAGACAGCCCAAATTTCTACAATATACATACATACATATGTACATATTTTAATCTTTAACGCCCTTTCAGGATTGAAGGGTTGACATGGTTAGATATACTGCGTGAATTGGACTTTAGTGACATCATTAGTGATTTTGCAGCACAAAAATCAGGGAAAGTGTCCGGATTGTAAAAAATGAATGATTTTACTTGAATTACTATGCGTAAATGATTTTTGTAAATAAACTTGCATTTGTTTCATTTTGTGTTTTTGCATTACATATTGCAGCACATTGAAAAATGGGCCTCCATCCAAAATGGGCCCCGGGCCACCCACCACTTAAATCCGCCCTGTGCACACATTCGTATGCTTGCGTGCTTGATTAAACACATCCTAAATGTCATGAACAAGGAACCTTTCACGTGCACAGGGAATTGCAATTGGGGCAACAGCATCCGTGTATTGAAGCTTAAATAGGGCGCTGTAGTGGTTACAACAATGTGGGACTTTTTGGTTAGAACTACATCCCATTGCTATAATGCACCAAAAATAATGGTGAGCCAAAGGTAAGCAAAGCAGTATAAATACCAATGTG
Source organism: Ranitomeya variabilis (assembly GCF_051348905.1). NCBI lineage: Eukaryota > Metazoa > Chordata > Amphibia > Anura > Dendrobatidae > Ranitomeya > Ranitomeya variabilis. The sequence continues at coordinate 165,979,509 of NC_135237.1, forward strand.
ATACATCATGTTTGAAATGACAGAAAAAGGAAATAATTAAAAAAAAAAAAGGGATTTAAAATTTAGAGTCTGGAGAGAGCATGAAGATGATTATATAATCCATAAAGACATCTCCTGAGAGCGGATATACAGTATCTCACATTGAACATATGAGATTTATTGTAACTGGGGAAATGAGAAAGGTGACATAACCTCCATTGAAGTAGGACCTCCTGTTGCGAAGAGGTTATTACACAAATAGATACAGTTGTTCTCAAAAGGTTACATACCCCGGCAGAACTTTTGCTTTCTTGGCCTTTTTTCACAGAATATGAATGATAACACGAAAGCTTTTTCTCCACTCATGGTGGTTGGGTGAAGCCATTTATTGTCAAACTAGATGGTGGCCCGATTCTAACGCATCGGGTATTCTAGAAAATGTATGTATGTATATAACAGCCACATAGTATATAGCACAGGCCATGTAGTATATAGCAGACAAATACTATGTGGCCTGTACTATATACTATGTGGCTGCTATATACATACATATTGTAGAATACCTGATGCAGTAATACAGGCCACGCAGTATATAACACAGGCCAAACAGTATATAACAATGGCCACATAATATATATCACAGCCCAAACAGTATATAACACTGGCCACGTAATATATAGCACAGCCCATGCAGTATATAACAGCCCACACAATATATAGCAGCCACGTAGTATATAACAGGCCATGCAGTATATAACACAGTCCACGCAGTACATAACAGTAGCCACGCAGTATATAACAGCCCAAACAGTATATAACACTGCCCACGCAGTATATAACACTGCCCACGCAGTATATAACACTGGCCACGTAATATATAGCACAGCCCATGCAGTATATAACACAGCCCATACAGTATATAGCAGCCAAGTAGTATATAACACAGGCGACGCAGTATATAACAATGGCCATGTAATATATAGCACAGCACATGCAGTATACAACACAGACCACGCAGTATATAACACTGCCCACATAGTATATAACACTGCCCACATAGTATCTAACACTGGCCAGGTAGTATATAGCGGCCAGGTAGTATATAGCAGCCACGTGGTATATAACACAGCCCACGTAGTGTATAGCAGTATGGGCACCATATCCCTGTAAAAAAAATAATTAAAATAAAAAATAGTCATATACTTACCTGTTGGGATCCAGCGAAGCTGTGCCGATGCGCGTGCGGCTGCCGCCATCTTCCCTTCCCAGGATGCATTGCAAAATTACCCAGATGACAGCGGTCTCGCGAGACCGCTAAGTCTTCTGGGTAATTTCGCAATGCATCTCTGGGAACGGAAGATGGCGGCAGCCGCGCACGCCTCGGCGGACTACGGAAGGTGAGAATAGCAGGTTTTTTGTTTTTTTTATTATTTTTAGCATGACATCTTTTTACTATTGATGCTGCATAGGCAGTATCATTAGTAAAAAGTTGGGGACACAGGGTTAATAGCGTTAACGGAGTGCGTTACCCGCACTGGAGGGGAGTATGCGGGCACCGGGCACTAACTGGATGGAAGTAGGGAGGGACTAATTCTCGGCTGGACTGTGCCCGTCGCTGATTGGTCGCGGCAGCCAGGACAGGCAGCTGGCGAGACCAATAAGTGACGCGGGATTTCCGTTACAGACAGAAGGACAGACAGAAGTACCCCTTAGACAATTATATAGTAGACTACTGTGTTTTCTCTTTTTAAATCATAATGACAAACCAAATCATCCAAATGACCCTGATTAAAAGTTCACATACCCCATTTCTTAATACCGTGTATTGCCCCCTCTAACATCAATGATAGCTTTAAGTCTTTTGTGGTAGTTGTGGATAAAGTTCTTTATTTTCTCAGATGGTAAAGCTGCTAACTCTTCTTGGCAACAATCCTCCAGTTCCTGAAAATTCCTGGGCTGTCTAGAATGAACTGTGCGCTTGAGATCTCACCAGAGTGGCTCAATGATATTGAGGTCAGGAGGCTGAGATGGCCACTCCAGAACCTTCACTTACGCAGTCCCCCATGACAGCACCACCAGAGAGAGGGGATCCGCCCTTCAGGGACATGAAACCTATAGGATAAAAGGGCGGTACCTCTCTCCTGCATCAGTTTGGTTTCCTGTCCCTGACTGGGAACCTACTAGGATCGGTACCTGAAGTACGAAGAACCCGGAGCCGGCCAGTCGGGTTATGGCAGTGGGGAAGTCCCTGTCACGGCTGGGACCAATGAGTCTGCAGTGTGCGAGGAGGGAAGCGCAGCTGCCACTCCTGAAAGGAGGTAGGGGCTTCGAGGACCCAGGCGCCAGGAGGAATACTGCGCCAGGACAGGCACTTCTGGATTCGGGGCGGGCGCATGCGCGCGGTGTGCTTAGGGTGCACCAAGATGGCCGCCGCCCCGGATCTAGTACCTATTCATTTCTGGGTCCCGGGCAGTGCATGCACGCGCAGAGGACAAAAGTGGAGAATCAGGGCTTTTCCCTGTGACACAGCCATGGAGGAGGGGGCTGGTGTTATGGACCTGGTGGTTAGGAGCACCCGGAATGACCTGATGGTTAGAATATAAGACAGGACAAGCTCTGGGAAGTGGGAGCTCTGCTGACCGCAAACCCTAATCCTATCACACACACTAGAAATAGCCGTGGAGCGTACCTAACTCTGCCTAGACGCCTCTTCACAGCCTAAGAGCTAACTACCCCTAAAGATAGGAAATAAAGCCTTACCTTGCCTCAGAGAAATTCCCCAAAGGAAAAGGCAGCCCCCCACAAGTATTGACTGTGAGTTAAGAGGAAAGTCACAAACACAGGAATGAAACAGGTTTTAGCAAAGGAGGCCAGTCTTCACTAAACAGACTGAGGATAGAAAAGGTATCTTTGCGGTCAGCACAAAAACTACAAAAAAACCACGCAGAGTGTGCAAAAAGACCCCCGCACCGACTCACGGTGCGGAGGTGCCACTCTGCATCCCAGAGCTTCCAGCTAGCAAGGCAATATCATGGTAGCAAGCTGGACTAGAACTTAGCAAGTACTAAGAAATATATTTAAAGCACAATGACCAACAAATGAACTAGCAGGGACTTAGCTTCTACTGGAGTAGACAGGTCATCAGAAAGATCCAAGAGAGATCTGAACCAGTACTAGGACATTGACAGCTGGCATGGAGTAACGATCTGAGTGGAGTTAAATAGAGAAGCCAGCCTAGCAATAAACGAGGTCAGCTGAGGAAGGAACCTCAGAACCAGCAGCTCCACTCACAGCCACCAGAGGGAGTTCACGGACAGAACTCGCCGAAGTACCATTCATGACCACAGGAGGGAGTTCGAGAACGGAATTCACAACAGTACCCCCCCCTTGAGGAGGGGTCACCGAACCCTCACCAGAGCCCCCAGGCCGATCAGGACGAGCCAAATGAAAGGCACAAACTAAATCGGCAGCATGGACATCAGAGGCAACAACCCAGGAATTATCTTCCTGACCATAACCCTTCCATTTGACCAGGTACTGAAGTTTCCATCTCGAAATACGAGAATCTAAAATCTTCACCACATACTCCAACTCCCCCTCGACCAACACCGGAGCAGGAGGGTCAACGGAGGGAACCATAGGCGCCACATATCTCCGCAACGACCTATGGAACACATTATGGATGCAAAAGAAGCTGGAAGGGCCAAACGAAACGACACAGGATTGAGAATTTCAGAAATCTTATAAGGACCAATGAAACGAGGCTTAAACTTAGGAGAAGAAACCTTCATAGGAACATAACGAGACGACAACCAAACCAAATCCCCAACACGAAGTCGGGGACCAACACAGTGACGGCGGTTAGCGAAACGTTGAGCCTTCTCCTGGGACAATGTCAAATTGTCCACTACGTGAGTCCAAATTTGCTGCAACCTGTCCACCACAGAATCTACACCAGGACAGTCCGAAGGCTCAACCTGCCCTGAAGAAAAACGAGGATGGAAACCAGAATTACAGAAAAAAGGCGAAACCAAAGTAGCCGAGCTGGCCCGATTATTAAGGGCGAACTCAGCCAAAGGCAAGAAGGTCACCCAATCATCCCGATCAGCAGAAACAAAGCATCTCAGATATGTTTCCAAAGTCTGATTGGTTCGTTCGGTTTGGCCATTTGTCTGAGGATGGAAAGCCGAAAAAAAAGACAAATCAATGCCCATCTTAGCACAAAAGGACCGCCAAAACCTTGAAACAAACTGGGAACCTCTGTCCGACACGATGTTCTCCGGAATGCCATGCAAACGAACCACATGCTGGAAAAATAATGGAACCACATCAGAGGAGGAAGGCAATTTAGGCAAGGGTACCAAATGGACCATCTTAGAGAAGCGATCACAAACCACCCAGATGACCGACATCCTTTGAGAGACAGGGAGATCTGAAATAAAATCCATGGAAATATGCGTCCAGGGCCTTTTCGGGACCGGCAAGGGCAAAAGCAACCCACTGGCACAAGAACAGCAGGGCTTGGCCCAAGCACAAGTCCCACAGGACTGCACAAAAGAACGCACATCCCGTGACAAGGAAGGCCACCAAAAGGACCTAGCCACCAAATCTCTGGTACCAAAGATTCCAGGATGACCAGCCAACACCGAACAATGAACCTCAGAGATAACTCTACTAGTCCATCTATCAGGGACAAACAATTTCTCCGCTGGACAACGGTCAGGTCTATCAGCCTGAAACTCCTGCAGCACCCGCCGCAAATCAGGGGAGATGGCAGACAAAATTACCCCCTTTTTGAGAATACCAGCCGGCTCAGGAACTCCCGGAGAATCAAGCACAAAACTCCTTGAAAGGGCATCAGCCTTCACATTCTTAGAACCCGGAAGGTATGAAACCACAAAATCGAAACGGGAGAAAAACAGCGACCATCGAGCCTGTCTAGGATTCAACCGCTTGGCAGACTCGAGATAAGTCAGATTCTTGTGATCCGTCAAGACCACCACGCAATGCTTGGCTCCTTCAAGCCAATGTTGCCACTCCTCGAATGCCCACTTCATAGCCAACAACTCCCGATTGCCAACATCATAATTACGCTCAGCAGGCGAAAACTTCCTAGAAAAGAAAGCACATGGCTTCATCACAGAGCCATCAGAACTTCTTTGAGAAAGAACAGCCCCTGCTCCAATCTCAGAAGCATCAACCTCGACCTGAAAAGGGAGCAAAACATCTGGCTGACACAACACAGGGACTGAAGAGAAACGATGTTTCAACTCCTGAAAAGCCTCAACGGCCGCAGAGGACCAATTCACCACATCCGCACCTTTCTTGGTCAAATCAGTCAACGGTTTAACCACACTACAAAAATTAGCGATGAAGCGACGGTAAAAATTAGCAAAGCCCAGGAATTTCTGAAGGCTCTTCACAGATGTAGGCTGAGTCCAATCATAAATGGCCTGAAATTTAACAGGATCCATCTCGATAGTAGAAGGGGAAAAAATGAAGCCCAAAAATGAAACCTTCTGAACTCCGAAGAGACATTTAGACCCCTTCACAAACAAGGAATTAGCCCGAAGGACCTGGAACACCATTCTGACCTGCTTCACATGAGACTCCCAGTCATCCGAGAAGACCAAAATATCATCCAAATATACAATCATGAATCTATCCAGGTACTTTCGGAAGATGTCATGCATAAAGGACTGAAACACAGATGGGGCATTAGAAAGCTCGATTGGCATCACCAGGTACTCAAAATGGCCCTCGGGCGTATTAAATGCTGTTTTCCATTCATCGCCCTGTTTAATACGCACAAGATTATACGCCCCTCGAGATCTATCTTGGTGAACCAACTAGCCCCCTTAATCCGAGCAAACAAATCAGACAGTAGAGGCAAAGGGTACTGAAATTTGACCGTGATTTTATTGAGAAGGCGGTAATCTATACAAGGTCTCAGAGAACCATCCTTCTTGGCCACAAAAAAGAACCCTGCTCCCAACGGTGACGACGACGGGCGAATATGCCCTTTCTCCAAGGACTCCTTTATATAACTCCGCATAGCGGCGTGTTCTGGCACAGATAAATTGAACAGTCGGCCCTTAGGAAACTTACTACCAGGAATCAAATTAATAGCACAATCGCAATCCCTATGAGGAGGTAGGGCACTGGATTTGGGCTCATCAAATACATCCCGGTAATCCGACAAAAACTCAGGGACTTCAGAAGGAGTGGAAGAAGAAATTGACAACAAAGGAACATCACCATGTACCCCTTGACAACGCCAACTGGACACAGACATTGATTTCCAATCCAATACTGGATTATGGACCTGTAGCCATGGCAAACCCAATACGACCGCATCATGCAGATTATGCAACACCAAAAAGCGAATATCCTCCTGATGTGCAGGAGCCATGCACATGGTCAACTGAGTCCAGTACTGAGGCTTATTCTTGGCCAAAGGCGTAGCATCAATTCCCCTCAATGGAATAGGATACTGCAAGGGCTCCAAGAAAAAACCACATCGCCTGGCAAACTCCAAGTCCATTAAATTCAGGGCAGCGCCTGAATCCACAAATGCCATAACAGAATAGGACGACAAAGAGCAAATCAGAGTAACGGACAAAAGAAATTTAGACTGTACAGTACCAATGGTGACAGACCTAGCGAACCGCTTAGTGCGCTTAGGACAATCAGAGATAGCATGAGTGGAGTCACCACAGTAAAAACACAGCCCATTCAGATGTCTGTGTTCTTGCCGTTCAGCTCTGGTCAAAGTCCTATCACATTGCATAGGCTCAGGCCTCTGCTCAGAAGATACCGCCAAATGGTGCACAACTTTGCGCTCACGTAAGCGCTGATCGATCTGAATGGCCAAGGACATAGATTCATTCAGACCAGCAGGCGTGGGGAACCCCACCATAACATCCTTAAGGGCTTCAGAAAGACCCTTTCTGAAAATTGCCGCCAGGGCACACTCATTCCACTGAGTAAGCACAGACCACTTTCTAAACTTCTGACAATATACCTCCGCTTCATCCTGTCCCTGACACAAAGCCAGCAAGCTTTTCTCTGCCTGATCCACTGAATTCGGTTCATCATAAAGCAATCCAAGCGCCAGAAAAAACGCATCTACATTACGCAATGCAGGATCTCCTGGCGCAAGGGAAAATGCCCAGTCTTGAGGGTCGCCACGTAACAAAGAAATAATGATTTTTACTTGCTGAATGGGGTCACCAGAGGAGCGGGGTTTCAAAGCAAGAAAAAGTCTACAATTATTTTTAAAATTCAGGAACTTAGATCTATCCCCAGAAAACAAATCAGGAATAGGAATTCTAGGCTCTAACATCGGATTCTGAACTACATAATCTTGAATGCTTTGTACCCTTGCAGTGAGTTGATCCATACAAGAGGACAGACCCTGAATGTCCATATCTGCACCTGAGTCCTGAACCACCCAGAGGTTAAGGGGAAAAGAAAGACAAAACACACTGCAGAGAAAAAAAAATGGTCTCAGAACTTCTCTTATCCCTCTATTGAGATGCATTAACACTTTGCGGGCCAGCTGTACTGTTATGGACCTGGTGGTTAGGAGCACCCGGAATGACCTGATGGTTAGAATATAAGACAGGACAAGCTCTGGGAAGTGGGAGCTCTGCTGACCGCAAACCCTAAGAGCTAACTACCCCTAAAGATAGGAAATAAAGCCTTACCTTGCCTCAGAGAAATTCCCCAAAGGAAAAGGCAGCCCCCCCCCCCAAGTATTGACTGTGAGTTAAGAGGAAAGTCACAAACACAGGAATGAAACAGGTTTTAGCAAAGGAGGCCAGTCTTCACTAAACAGACTGAGGATAGAAAAGGTATCTTTGCGATCAGCACAAAAACTACAAAAAAAACCACGCAGAGTGTGCAAAAAGACCCCCGCACTGACTCACGGTGCGGAGGTGCCACTCTGCATCCCAGAGCTTCCAGCTAGCAAGGCAATATGGTAGCAAGCTGGACTAGAAAGCAAGCTGGACTAGAACTTAGCAAGTACTAAGAAATATATTTAGAGCACAATGAACAACAAATGAACTAGCAGGGACTTAGCTTCTACTGGAGTAGACAGGTCATCAGAAAGATCCAAGAGAGATCTGAACCAGTAATAGGACATTGACAGCTGGCATGGAGTAACAATCTGAGTGGAGTTAAATAGAGAAGCCAGCCTAGCAATAAACGAGGTCAGCTGAGGAAGGAACCTCAGAACCAGCAGCTCCACTCACAGCCACCAGAGGGAGTTCACGGACAGAATTCGCCGAAGTACCATTCATGACCACAGGAGGGAGTTCGAGAACGGAATTCACAACAGGCTGGTATTGACACCAGGTTTTTAAACAAGGTGGAAAGTGCAGTTCATTGCTGCATGCCATCCAAGCCATGGAGGACAGCGACCAACAGCTCCAGCAGCAGCGCCACCACCAGCGCAAGCCGGATGCGCAAAGGAAGGGGTCCTCTGCTGACACTCGCAATACTCGGTCCAGCAGCTATTCCACACAGCATAGCAAAGGATCCAGTGTTGTAAACCAGCTGACACCACCACCTACGGATCTCATACAGGATCCTGCATCTCCTCCAGAACCGGTACCTGTGGCTGCGCAAGATGGGTGAGTGATCTTCATGAAAGTTCACTAGTATAATTGGGGTCCCCTCTTCTCTGTTTATTTTAGGCAAGGAAAAGAACAGGGAAAACAACACAACCTGCCCACTGTGCGAGGAAGCTTTATCGCAGTCCTGGGATAAGAAGTTGTGTGATTCCTGTATAGGACAAGTCCTCTGTGACGAAACCCCAAACTTCGCCTCTGAATTACGATCTGTAATAAAATCAGAGGTAGAGACAGCATTTAGATCCCTCAAAGGGGAAAGGGTTAAGGGGAAAACACCTACTGTATACCCTTTTCCCACTCCGATTCCTCTAGTTCTGACATTGGAGACTCAGACTGAATTCCTCTTCCTCGGATAACGAGAGCGGAGGTCGCCACTGCTTTCCTCTAGATGAAGTCGATGCACTTGTGAAGGCAGTAAGATCGACCATGGGGGTGCTGGATCCCCATGCTGACAAGACAGTGCAGGACATAATGTTCGGCGGATTAGGTAAAAAAAAGCACAGTCTTTTCTCTTAATGAAAACATCCAAACCTTAATTAAAAGGGAGTGGGAAAAGCCAGAGAGGAGAAACTCATTGGTACCCCCCCTTAGAAGGAAATATCCCTTCGAGGAAGAGGCTTCTACTTCATGTGATAAGGCCCTTAAACTTGACGTAGCAGTAGCTAAGGCCTCAGAAAAAATTTGCTTTGCCCTTTGAGGACATGGGAACTCTGAAGGATCCCCTTGACAAAAGAGCGGATACCTTCCTGTCCTCCTGATTAGAGGGGCGGCAGCTTTTCTGGCAGACTCATCAGCTGACTCAATTAAACTCACTTCTAAATCAGCAGCCCTATCAAATGCAGCTTGTAGGACATTATGGCTAAAAAGCTGGCCAGGTGACCTACAAACTAAACAAAAACTTTGCTCAATCCCATGTGAAGGAAAATTTTTGTTTGGGGAGACCCTGGATGATATTTTGCAAAAAGCAGGAGACAAGTAAAAAGGGTTCCCTAACCTGGCCACACCATTTGTTAAACGGCCCTTTCGGAATAGGAAATTTTTCCGGAGATGCCCACCAAGGGAGCAGAACAGATGGGATGATGAGAAAAGGAGAGATAGAGGGTTCCTTTTCGGTAATTCCTCAGGAGATAAAAAAGACCTCTAAGTGACACCTCCCCCAGGGTGGGAGGGAGATTATCTCAATTCCTCCCGACCTGGGAAAAAATCAACCAGTGTCTGGATATTGAATTTGATAAAATCGGGACTTCAAATAGACTTTACTTCCCTTCCTCCCCAAAATTATGTGGTCACTCCGCTAAAATCCTCACCTCAACAACAGGCGTTAGAACAGGAGATTATGAAGCTCATAAACAAAGCCGTCATCCAGGAAGTTCCCCCACGGGAAAAAGGAACAGGTTTTTATTCCCCATTATTCCTAGTTCCAAAACCGGATGGGTCCTTCTGCACAATAATAAACTTGCGTAAGCTGAACACTTATGTAAAGAACCAAAGTTTCAAAATAGAGTCAATAAAATCAACAATCAAAAACCTATTTCCAGACTGTTTCATGATTGTGTTGGATCTCAGCGACGCGTATTATCACGTCCCCATCCACAAGAACTTCCAGAAATACCTCAGACTAGCAGTAGTCATGGGAGGGGAAGTAAGGGAATACCAATTCAAAGCCCTTCCCTTTGGCATATCAGTGGCATCTTGCATGTTTACCAAATTGATAGCAGAAATGATGGCCCATCTAAGAGAAAAAGACATTTTGATAGTTCCATACTTGGACGACTTTCTGATTGTGAGCAATTCAGCCCAACACTGTCGTCAACAATGCGACAGAGTGATAAAAACTCTAACAAAGTTAGGCTGGCTTCTAAATCTTAAGAAATCAAAACTAGAATTAAACAGGGTTCAAGAGTTTTGGGGCCTAACCTTGGAATCAATAACACAGGAATATCGTCTTCCAGACCAGAAAAAAACAAAAATTATTAAATCTTGTCTCAAAACCTTACTCAAACCCTCATATGACCTTAAGACGGGCGATGTAATTGCTGGGATCCTTTTCTGCCTGCCTCCCAGCAGTCCAGTGGGCACAACTCCACATGAGAGACCTCCAGTGGGACATTCTGTGGAATCAGATTACACTAAGGGGACATCTAGAAGACCACATGACTCTAAATTCAGCCACTATTCATTCCCTAGCTTGGTGGTTGTATCCCAACAACCTTTCAAAAGGGGTCCTTTGGGTAATAGAGGTATCTCGAATAGTTAGCACAGATGCGAGTCCCACAGGGTGGGGAGCTCACTTGGGCAACGGTGTCACTCAGGGAATTTGGACAGGTCAGGAATACAAGGCTTCCTCAAACCAAAAAGATCTCTGGGCGGTGGGCCGCGCTCTATTATGCTTCTTTCACAGCCTACAGGGGCATCATGTCCGGGTGTTTTCGGACAATCAGGTAGTGGTAGCCTACCTGAATCACCAGGGGGGGACCAGATCTCACTCCCTAATGAAGGCCACTTCTGAAATCTTCAATTTAGCAGAGAACAACTTCCTATCCCTTTCTGCGCTACATATAAGAGGAGTAGAAAATCAGACTTCTTAAGCCGTAGCCATTTAAAACAGGGGGAATGGACTCTAAATCAAAGCATCTTCGATCAGATCACAAAGCTTTGGGGGGTCCCTGTAATAGACCTTTTTGCCAAAAAAGGGGAGGGCCTCAGGCGCTGGATGCATTCACGATTCTCTGGACTCAGAGTCTCGCATATGCCTTTCCCCTCCTATACTTATCCCGGCAGTTCTGTGGAAAATCGGACAGGACAGAGCGAGACTCATTCTAATAGCCTCCTTCTGGCTCAAAAGGACCTGGTTTTCCTGGCTGAGGATGCTATCGGTCACCGATCCCTGGGTTTCGTCCGGACCACCTATCACAGGGACCGGTGCTCCACCCTCAGTCAGAGTCTCCACTTGACAGCGTGGAATTTGGGAGGTCACTACTAAAGGGAAGGGGCTTTTCGGATAAATTAGTTTACACACTGTTGAAAAGTAGGAAAACGGTAACCACTAAAATATAGGGCAAACTTGGAAAAAGTTTCTGTCCACCTCTGGGGTAAAATTACAAGATGGGGTCCAAGTTCCTAAGGTATTAGAATTTCTACAAAAAGGTTTAGATCTGGGCCTCTCAGTAAGCACCCTAAAAGTGCAAATAGCGGCTTTAGGGGCATTATCCAGTGAAAATATAGCTGCTAATCCATGGGTAACACGTTTTGTTAAAGCTGCTATAAGATCTAAACCCATAAACATAAAAGACTACCAACTTGGGACTTAAACCTAGTCTTGTCAGCTCTAACAGAGCCCCCGTTTGAGCCTATAGATTCAATACCCCTTAAAACTTTATCACTTAAAACGGCCCTTTTCACAGCTTTAACATCTGCCCGTAGAATAAGTGATCTCCAGGCACTATCTGCAAGGCCTCCCTTTACACAAATCCTGGATGATAGGCTTATCCTGAGAACAGACCCTGCCTATCTACCCAAGGTTGCGTCCAATTTTCACAGATCCCAGGAGATAATCCTCCCTTCCTTCTGCCCAGACTCTAAAAATAAGCAAGAGGAAAAATTCCACACATTAAATGTGAGAAGGTGTCTAGTTTAATACTTAGGGTACCGTCACACAGTGCCATTTTCATCGCTACGACGGCACGATTCGTGACGTTCTAGCGATATCGTTACGATATCGTTGTGTCTGACATGCTACTGCAATCCGGATCCCCGCTGAGAATCGTACGTCGTAGCAGATCGTTTGAAACTTTCTTTCGTCGTCTAGTGTCCCGCTGTGGCGGCATGATTGCATCGTGTGACACAGGTTGTATACGATGTGCGCACAGTAACCAACGGCTTCTACATCGCAAATACGTCATGAAATTATCGCTCCAGCGCCGTGTATTGCAACGTGTGACCGCAGTCTATGACGCTGGAGCGATAATCATACGACGCTGCAACGTCACGAATCGTGCCGTCGTAGCGATGAAAATGGCACTGCGTGACGGTACCCTTAGAATCCACCCAGCGGCATAGGAAGGAAGGGTGTCTCTTTATCTGTTTTCAGGGACCCAGAAAAGGACTCAAAGCCTCCAAGGACACTATAGCACGCTGGATAACAGATGTGATAGCTGTTGTGTCTTCATAGACATTGATACGGTGTGTGATCCAACATACAGCATAAACCACTTCTGCCTTCCAAATAAGCAGACTGTTCTCTGTAGTCTAACTTGTTTATTGGTAAACAGGTATTGTAAACGCGCGGAAAAACTATAAGAATACAAATGACACAGATAAGTGTTGGGCCAAATAATAACACAGCTGATACTTTACAACTAACAGAGCAAGTATACAGTATGATGCAACTTGAGTATATAACTACATACAATAAGTCTCTGATAATACATTTCCTATGTGCTGGCTGCTGCACAGTAAATCACATTCTGTACAACACTATATTACAAGAACAGAGGTAACAATCTTACCGGATAAACTTAACCAGGATGGCAAGTAAGTGAGATGGTTCCAGCTCATCACATGAGCACGTGTGTCCAAGGAAGTACACAGAAAATAATGGAGTTTCCCTGTCCCAGCATACCTTGATACAATCCCACAATGCAACACTCTAATTGTTACTAAAGCACAGATTATAAATTTAACCACCACTAGATGGTGCTATAACACAGCAAACCAAACACTATAGTACTAAACTTCAATGCATAATACGAGCCACCCTGTCCTTACTAGAATAGACAGAACACTCCCCGCTTGGCATCAACCAATGCCACCTACAGCTCTTTTGGCGAAAACAGTAAGACAAGTTCCGCAACTAGTCTAAGAAATTAAACAAACGAGGGCACGAACAAGCGAGTTCCAAGTTGAGAACCTGTTGAAATGGTGGGATTTGAGGTGATTGTCTTTAGTCACCGCACGTAGAACAGATACCTGAGGGCGGATTTTCTCATCTGCCTCTGGATCCACCAGTTCGAAGGTGTTTGACCCGTCAATGTACGGCGTCGAACAGTATAAGAATGTAGGGCCAGTAAACCAGGTTGTGTCCTTAAGGTGTCTTGCTTCAACAGATCTGGTTGCGTGGTCCGCAGGATTGTGGTGTGTGGACACATAGTGCCACTGTTTAGGGTAGGTGGACCTCCTGATCTTTAGCACCCGATTGCTGATATAGACATAAAAGCGACGAGTTTCATTGCCAATGTACCCCAGCACTACCTTGCTGTCTGTGTAGAACTTGACTTCTTTGACATCCAGGTCGATTTCTGCCGAGATAAGTTCAGCTAACTCTACTGCTAGCACAGCTGCACAGAGTTCCAGCCTGGGTACTGTGTGTTCCCGGAGTGGGGCCAGTTTTGTCCGGCTCATAACAAGCCTTACGTGGCATTGTTCATTGATGTCAGTAGTTTGTTTTCAAATACGCTACTGCTGCAATTGCTTTGGTTGAGGCATCGCAGAAGATACAAAGCCTTTGCATCTTGACTTCTGTTGATGGCACGGAAGCATATGGTTGTGCCACACAGAGACTTGACAGGGCTTCTAAAGAGTTCTTCCATCTTACCCACAAGTCTTTTCTCGCTGGGAAGCGGATCATCCCAATCGGACGTCTCTTGAGTGAAGTCTGAAGATCATTTTACCTTGGATAGTTACAGGGGTTACAAATCCCAGAGGATCGTACAAGCTGTTTACAACGGACAGGGCACCTCTACGCATGAAGGGTTTCTCTTCTTTGCTGATCTGGAAGGTAAATGCATCCTTTTTCAAATCCCAGAGTAAACCAAGGCTCCACTGCATGTGAAGGGAGTCCATTCTTAAATCCAAGTCTTTTAAATGGGTTGAGTAATCTTGAGAGGGAAAGGCTGCCATTAGTTTTGGCTGTTGGAAGCAATTTTGTGCAACCTCAAATTGGACGAAGCGAGCATTTCTTGTGCCCTTTTTAGGAGACTGACTGCCGACTCATCTGTGGGTGTGGATTTCAGGCAGTCATCTACGTAGAAATCCTTTTCCACAAACGATCTTACATCTGATCCATACTTTGCTTCACCCTCTTTGACTGAATGTCTAAGGCCATAGATAGCGACAGTAGGTGAGGGGCTGTTCCCGAAGATGTTTACCTTCATACAATATTCCACGATGTCCTTGTAGGGGTCATTATCGCGGTACCAGAAGAACCTCAAGTAGTTTCTGTGTTCTTCTTTAACAAGGAAGCAGTGAAACATCTGTTGTATGTCAGCCATAAATGCTACTGCATCTTTGCGGAAATGAAGAAGTACTCCCAGAAGTCTGTTATTGAGGCACTTGAGTCAAATACTACTCTTATCTGACCTGGTTTCTTCAGATGATACACGCCGAAAATAGGTAAGCACCAACATTCCTCGAAATCTTGAAGTACAGGTGCAATTTCCGCGTGGCCACTCTGGAATATTCTCTCCATGAAGGTAAAGAAGTGTTCTTTTGTTTCTGGTGTCTTCTGCAGTTTGCGTGTAAGGGAGACAAATCGACTGTAGACAAGTTCTCTGTTGGGTAAATGTTGCCTCTGTGGTTTGAATGTTAAAGGTGCGACCCAACTCTTTGATTCATCTCTTACTATCTCTCGATCCATGATGTCCAGAAACAGTCTGTCCTCTAAGGACGTTGCTACCTGGTTGTCTTCTCTTGTCCTGTGGAAAACTGTGCACCCTATATGATCTTGCTCACCATCGCATTCATGGTCTTCACAGGAAGGATCAGCTAACGGACAAGGTGGAGGGGCGTTGTGTGGCAATTCTTTAATCAGGAAACTGCTCTCGCATGGCTGGAAGAGAGACGGACGTCCATTTTCGAGAGTATTGGTGAGCATGCTGTTGACTGATGTCGGCCTGTGTGCTCCACCCAAACAGACGTCTCCCACAATGACCCATCCTAGGTCAAGTCTCTGAGCACATGAGGTGTTTTGTGGGCCGTTAGTCTGTCCTCTAGCCTTGTGGACCCGTAGTATGTCTCTTCCGAGAAGTAAGACAATTGAAGCTCCTTGGTCCAGTTCCGGTATCAGGTGAGCTATACGTTTCAAGTGGGTATGATGAGCTGCTACCTCTGGTGTAGGTATCTCAGACCTGTTGTCGGGGATCTGGTTGCACTCCAGTATTGATGGCAAAGATAAGCAGGTTTGACCATCTATAGACTCTACTTTGAATCCAGTCACTTTTCTCCCCGCCATCTCGACAGTACCTGCACATGTCTTCAAGGAGTATGGAGTGCCGGGACCAGCAATGTTGAAGGTGTCGAAGAGAAAGGACTTAGCTAGAGACCTGTTGCTCTGATCATCCAAGATTGCATATACCTTGATTGCCTTATCCTGTTGGCTCGCTGGAAATACTCTGACAGGACAGTTCTTTGAGCAGGATCTTCCTGCTACAAGTTCCTTGCAGATCTCTGTACACTCAGAAGTGACCACTGGGGTGTCTATGTCAGTGTCCATCTGTTTTTCGGCAGACTTGCGACGATACCCCTGAGGGTGGTCCAGGGTGTAAGGCCGTGTTGTGCTCCACACTACTACATTCTGTGCATTTCACACTGGTTTCACAGTTCTTGGCGAAGTGTGAGGTCATCACGCAGCATCTGAAGCATATCTTGTTTTCCTTTAGGAAACTCTTACGGTCTTCTAGAGACGTCTCCATGAAGGCTCTACATTTTAGTAGAGGATGAGGTTTCTTGTGTAGGGGGCAGTGTTTGCTGAGATCCTGAGGTTTGTCTTCTGGAGAGGACTTACTTGCCCTGTAAGGAAACCCTATGAAGGTAATATTAGTTTTGTGGACTGCCACTGATGTTTTACAGGGTTTTACACCAGAGGCAGTGGTACATGACATAGTGAAATCGAAACTGGGGTCATTTCTTTAACTTTATCCTGCAGAGCAACAAGGTCTACAAACACCCTGAAAGGAGGAAATGGTACCTTATGAGCCTGTTTGTAACGGGACCCGTGACGGACCCACTTTTCTTCTAAGTTGAAAGGGAGCTTTTAGACAATTTAGTTGACACCTCTGGCAGTGTCCAGGAATGCCAACCCTGGTAAGTCACCTTCTGCCTGAGCAGCATGTACCTCCATTAACAAGTCGCTCAGTTCCCTGAGCCTTTGATAACCCTTATTTGCTATCTTGGGAAAATCATCAATTCTTTTATACAAAGCGTTTTCTATAGCTTCTATTGACCCATAACATTCTTCGAGTCTCTCCCACACCATACAAAGTCCTGTGTGTGGGTACTTTATGTTAATGTTCCTGATTCTTTTGGCATGTTCAGCTGACTCGTTCCCAAGCCACTTAACCAGTAGATCTAACTCTTTACTACTGGAAAGGTCCAAGTCTCTGATGGCGTTCTGGAAGGAGGCTCGCCATGCTCTATAGCTCTCAGCTCGATCAGTGAACTTTACAAGTCCCTTGGTCACCAGCTCTCGGCGGGTAAAGAACCTTGCAAAGTTCATAGTGGCTGAGTCAGTGCCGACATGAGCTGGTGTGCTGTTGTCATGCGGTGTGTGTGGTGCGTCCTCATACCTGGTAGGAGCTTCTGGCTTAGGAAAGTCTGTATAAAACCGTTCCGAAGCGAAGGGTGTTCCTGTCAGTCTGGGAGGAAGCCGTACCTTCTGTTCTGTAAGAAGTCGTTGCGCAGTATACCTTCCTGCTTCCAGTATGGCATTTGAAGGAAGGATCTCTGTTAATCAGTAGAGGCTGGTTGGTGTAACGGATCGGAGTTATCGTCTATTCTAGAATGTTGGTGGACATATTCTGAGACGCGTTGAGCTGGGTCCTGTCTATCAAGGTCTGGTCCATGTACATCGCTGTCTCGCTCAGATTCAGGAAACTCCACGGCTTCTAAGAACTCAGCTTTGGCTATTGCGGCTGATGCTTCTTTTTCAGCGGAAAGCCTTTCCAAAGTCGCTCGCAGGTGTGCTTTTTCTGCTTCTCTATCGGCTTGCAGGTGGGCTCTTTCTGCTTCTCTATCTGTTTGCAGGCGAGCTCTTTCTGCTTTTCTATCTGCTTGCAGGCTCTTTCTGCTTCTTGCTCAGCTTGCAGGCGGACTCTTTCTGCTTCTTGCTCTGCTTGTCTTAACTTTAACTGCATCTCTTGTGCAGCAAAGGAGGATCTTACATTCGCCGCCTCGGCTTCTGCATGGGCGAGAGCGGCAGACCTTTTCGGTGACGACTTGCTAGAGCAGCTTGTTTGGGACCTCGTCACGGACATTTCGTGTCCGTTTGCAGACTGTAGATCGTGTCAGAGCGAGTAGAAATGATCTTCAGCGTGGACTGAGACGTGTCGCACTTGGTGGGCTGCACTCTCGGTACTCGTGACTGTATGGCGGCCGCTGCGGTATCCGCAGGCAGTGCGGTGTGGTACAAGCGGCTCCGTAAGTGGTATTTGCTATCGCTGGCATCTAGCCTCCGTTTTACTGTTCTGTCTTCATAAACGTTGATACGGTGTGTGATCCAACATACAGCATAAACCACTTCTGTCTTCCAAATAAGCAGACTGTTCTCTGTAGTCTAACTTGTTTATTGGTAAACAGGTATTGTAAACGCGTGGAAAAACGATAAGAATACAAAAGACACAGATAAGTATTGGGCCAAATAATAACACAGCTGATACTTTACAACTAACAGAGAAAGTGTACAGTATGATGCAACTTGAGTATATAACTACATACAGTAAGTCTCTGATAATACATTTCCTATGTGCTGGCTGCTACACAGTAAATCACATTCTGTACAACACTATATTACAAGAACAGAGGTAACAATCTTACCGGATAAACTTAACCAGGATGGCAAGTAAGTGAGATGGTTCCAGCACAGCACATGAGCACGTGTGTCCCAGGAAGTACACAGAAAATAATGGAGTTTCCCTGTCCCAGCATACCTTGGTACAATGCAACACTCTAATTGTTACTAAAGCACAGATTATAAATTTAACCACCACTAGATGGTGCTATAACACAGCAAACCAAACACTATAGTACTAAATTTCAATGCATAATACGAGCCACACTGTCCTTACTAGAATGGACAGAACAATAGCCTTGGCGTACTCGTCCACAGGAAACACAGTTCCCGAGGGGCTGAAAGCACACTCTACAAGAGCTATGGCAACCTCCTAGGCCGAAAGGTCGGAGGTATCAATAGACCAAATCTGTAAGGCGGCCACCTGGTCATCACCTTCAACCTTTTTTAGACACTACCGTTTAGACCTAGCCTCTTTATCTGACTTAACCTTCGGAAGACGGGTTCTGCAGGCTGTGGTCTCTCCCTAAGCAATGATCTCTGCAATTCTCTCTGGTGGTGCTGTCATGGGGGACTGAGAAAAGCATAGTTACTTACCGATACCGGTTTTTCTCAGAGCCCATGACAGCACCCGCTTATTCACCCCCTTATCACATGTGTGGTGAGCACTTTATTTAAAAGAAGTGTGTTTTACTAATATAGACTCGGTGTATATCCGTTAAGCAATATGTTAAAAGTGTATATTTTTCTTGTCACTAACCTGGAGGACCTCCGATGCTCTGTAAACCAAACTGATGCAGGAGAGAGGTACCGCCCTTTTATCCTATAGGTTTCCTGTCCCTGAAGGGCGGATCCCCTCACTCTGGTAATGCTGTCATGGGCTCTGAGAAATACCGTTATCGGTAAGTAACTGCTTTTTTTTCTGCTGTAGCCAATGACAGGTCAACTTGGCCTCGTGTTTTGGATCCTTGTCATGTTGGAACGTCCAAGTACATCCCATGCACAGCTTCTGGGCTGAAGATTGCAAATTTGCCTCCAGTATTTGCTGATAATGTGCTGCATTCATCTTTCCTTCAACTTTGACAAACGTTTCCTGTGCCTTCGTAGCTCACACATCCCCAAAACATCAGCGATCCACCTCTGTGCTTTACAGTAGGAATGATGTTCCTTAAATCATAGGCCTTGTTGACCTCTCTCCAAATGTAACATTTATGGTTGTGGCTAAAAAGTTCGATTTTGGTCTCATCACTCCAAATTACCTTGTTCCAGAAGTTTTGAGGCTTGTCTCTGTGTTGTTTTGCGTATTGTGGGAGAGATACTTTGTGGCATTTGTGCAGTAAAGGCTTTCTTCTGGCAACTCACCCATGCAGTCCATTTTCTTCAAGTTCCTCCTTATTGTGCATCTTGAAACAGCCACACCTCTAGTTTTCAGAGAGTCCTGTATTTCAGCTTTTGTTATTTGTGGGTTTTTTCTTTGCACCCCGAACAATTTTCCTGACAGTTGACATTTTTGTTGGTCTACCTGACCGTGGTTTTGCTTTTACAGAGCCTCTGATTTTCTATTTGTTAATCAGTTTGAATGCTGCAGATTGGCATTATCAATTCCTTGGATATCTTTTTGTATCCCTTTCCTGTTTTATACAGTTCAACTACCTTTTCCCATAGATCCATTGACAATTCTTTTGCTTTCCCCATCACTCACAATCCAGAAATGTCAGTGGCTGGATGAAAGATGCAAGAGTCTGTCTGGATCCCAGACACTCAGCTTTTACACACACACACACACACACGCACACGCACACGCACGCGCACACTACAATCAAACAGGTCACAGGTGAGGATGTTACCTTTAGTAGTCATAGCCATTCAAACCCATTTGTGTCAACTTGTGTGCATGGTATCAGGCTAAAATCACCAGGGTATGTAAACTTTTGATCAGAGTCATTTGAATGTTTTGGGTTGTCATTATGATTTAAAAAGAAAAAACACAGTAGTTTGACAATAAATGACTTCACCCAACCACTAACCATGAGAGCAGAAAAAGTTATGGTGCACAACTGTGTGTGTGTGTGTATATGTATATATGTATATATGTATGTATGTATATATGTACAGTGGGGCAAAAAAGTATTTAGTCAGTCAGCAATAGTGCAAGTTCCACCACTTAAAAAGATGAGAGGCGTCTGTAATTTACATCATAGGTAGACCTCAACTATGGGAGACAAACTGAGAAAAAAAAATCCAGAAAATCACATTGTCTGTTTTTTGATCATTTTATTTGCATTTTATGGTGGAAAATAAGTATTTGGTCAGAAACAAAATCTCATCTCAATACTTTGTAATATATCCTTTGTTGGCAATGACAGAGGTCAAACGTTTTCTGTAAGTCTTCACAAGGTTGCCACACATTGTTGTTGGTATTTTGGCCCATTCCTCCATGCAGATCTCCTCTAGAGCAGTGATGTTTTTGGCTTTTCGCTTGGCAACACGGACTTTCAACTCCCTCCAAAGGTTTTCTATAGGGTTGAGATCTGGAGACTGGCTAGGCCACTCCAGGACCTTGAAATGCTTCTTACGAAGCCACTCCTTCGTTGCCCTGGGGGTGTGCTTTGGATCATTGTCATGTTGAAAGACCCAGCCACGTTTCAACTTCAATGCCCTTGCTGATGGAAGGAGGTTTGCACTCAAAATCTCACGATACATGGCCCCATTCATTCTTTCATGTACCCGGATCAGTCGTCCTGGCCCCTTTGCAGAGAAACAGCCCCAAAGCATGATGTTTCCACCACCATGCTTTACAGTAGGTATGGTGTTTGATGGATGCAACTCAGTATTCTTTTTCCTCCAAACACGACAAGTTGTGTTTCTACCAAACAGTTCCAGTTTGGTTTCATCAGACCATAGGACATTCTCCCAAAACTCCTCTGGATCATCCAAATGCTCTCTAGCAAACTTCAGACGGGCCCGGACATGTACTGGCTTAAGCAGTGGGACACGTCTGGCACTGCAGGATCTGAGTCCATGGTGGCGTAGTGTGTTACTTATGGTAGGCCTTGTTACATTGGTCCCAGCTCTCTGCAGTTCATTCACTAGGTGCCCCCGCGTGGTTCTGGGATTTTTGCTCACCGTTCTTGTGATCATTCTGACCCCACGGGGTGGGATTTTGCGTGGAGCCCCAGATCGAGGGAGATTATCAGTGGTCTTGTATGTCTTCCATTTTCTAATTATTGCTCCCACTGTTGATTTCTTCACTCCAAGCTGGTTGGCTCTTGCAGATTCAGTCTTCCAAGCCTGGTGCAGGGCTACAATTTTGTTTCTGGTGTCCTTTGACAGCTCTTTGGTCTTCACCATAGTGGAGTTTGGAGTCAGACTGTTTGAGGGTGTGCACAGGTGTCTTTTTATACTGATAACAAGTTTAAACAGGTGCCATTACTACAGGTAATGAGTGGAGGAAAGAGGAGACTCTTAAAGAAGAAGTTACAGGTCTGTGAGAGCCAGAAATCTTGATTGTTTGTTTCTGACCAAATACTTATTTTCCACCATAAAATGCAAATAAAATGATCAAAAAACAGACAATGTGATTTTCTGGATTTTTTTTTCTCAGTTTGTCTCCCATAGTTGAGGTCTACCTATGATGTAAATTACAGACGCCTCTCATCTTTTTAAGTGGTGGAACTTGCACTATTGCTGACTGACTAAATACTTTTTTGCCCCACTGTATATATGTATGTGCTATCGCATTGGGAGGGCGGTAGTGCCACAATGGGGGCAGGCTTTGCAGCATTGAGAATCCCCCATATGCTCACCCACCTATCCACTCTATTTCCCCATGTACTGTCTTCTCCCATCTGTGCTCTCTTCTTTGACCTGTCTACCCCATGTGCTATCCCCCTTGTCCGCTGTCTCTCCTTCCTGTGCTGTGTTCTCCCCTCATGTGCTGTCCCGTTTGAGCTCTTTACCCTTCTGACAGCACTGAGTAAACTTTCCATCGGAAGACGTCTCAAAATTCAAAGGTTGACAATTTTAACAAATGGTTCATGGGACCGCAGGTGTGTTCGTGAATTGTGTTTTCATCATGGGTTAAATTTTTTGCTTGTAGTTGAAGTTCATGTCTTTTTTTTTTTGTATATGACTTATTTGCCGGCGGATGTTGATTTGTCATAGCTGTTGTAGTTGCACTTCTCTCTGGCTTTGTGTTTCAGCTTGTCGCTGTTGATGGTGTTCTTCTGCATCGTGTGACAGTCTTCTTCCTGTGGCCAATGGACATTTTCCTGAAGTAGCTTGCATTGGGAAAATGCCTTCTTAGTTAACCTCATACACTTTGAAGTTGTAGACTCGGCGGTGTGGTGTGCTGGTTCCAATGGGTCATCTTGTGAGCAATGGTATTGCTGTTAAGACTGCAGATTTCTGTTTGTGGCGCTGTTGTTGCCTAATGACATATTCTCCCCTTGTTTGCATGGGTTTCCTCCGGGCACTCCGGTTTCCTCCCACTTTCCAAAGACATACTGATAGGGAATTTAGATTGTGAGCCCCATCGGGGACAGCGATGATAATGTGTGTGCAAACTAAAGCACTGCGGAATTTGTTAGCGCTATATAAAAATAAAGATTATTATTCTGTGATAATCTAATGACTTTTGCATCAGGGGAATCATGTGCTTGATTCCTACGCTTATATGCATTGTTTTTTGTCCCAGCGATGCTGTTGCTCTTCAAGAGTCGAGTCTCATTTGCCCATTGTTGTCTTCGACGTTGTGCCTTTGCTCTTTTCCTTTCATTGTCATTGGTGTACTTTTTAGGAGGAGCAGTGTTATATGTATTTGGGAATAGGTGCAATTTTTTTTTTTAAAGATTTATTAATATTTTGAGACTGGTATTATATATGCACATGTATGTTGTTGCACCTTATACTATTTATTTGAATATGTGCTGTGAGATATTGCTCCCTGAGTGTGTCAGGGGACTGTCGCTTGGCAAAGGAATTAAAGCACTTAGGCACTCTCACAAAAACAGTCTATCAGGTTTATTAAACATCATAAACTGCACCACGAACAGTGCATTATATACATCAACGGAATACATTAACCACCAGCAATATGTTCCAGTGGCAGATACTTCTCTGCCTGTATCCCCCTTTTTCTGGAGTTACCTTACACCAGCTCCTGCTCCTGTCAGTCCTGGTTCCCAGGGAAGCTGCCAAACTGGGATCACCATCCTTGGGACCAGGGCACTTCAGATAGTCCAGACCCGCAGAGGGAACTGTAGCTTCCCCAATACAGTAGCCATTGCATGCTCTGCAGATAAGGCCTCTCCATGTGCTATTCAGGAAGTCTAGTTCCAGGCACTTCCATCACACAGGCCCTCAGTCCATGGCCTCACCATGTGCTTCCGGAATCCAGTCCACTCCAGGACTTTCCAACACAAATCATCCAGGACTTTACACACTGACCATTCCAGTCCATAGACTCTGAACATGTGACCCAAACCCTTGTTACACTATGTACCTGTAATCACCCCATACGGCGCCCCCTGGCTGTAACATGGGTCACTGCATCACAGTGCATATATATGCCCTTTTTTTGTGCCTTATGTCATTAATCAGCATATACCCAGTACATTGCTATGATCTTTCACCTTGCAAGATTATTCTGAATCAATTTGTCTGCTGTCTGATTTCTTTCTTCTCTCTCACTTTAGGGCTTATTAGGGTGAGTCTACGTTAAGCAAGGGCACCACTGCGCAGGTCATAGGGTGCCAACCTCCGCAGTAGGTTAGGGAATTACAGTTTGGACATTAGGGTCACCTTTCACTTTTCTATTTTCAGCGTTACAGCAGAAAAATAGTTTTTTAAGCCATGTGTGTTGTGAATTTGCTTTTTGCTCCCTCTAGTGGTTACTAGTTTTTTGACTCTGGTTTTTCTGTCATTCCTTTTATCCGCACCTGGGTCGTTAGTTAGGGGTGTTGCTATATAAGCTCCCTGGACCTTCAGTTCAATGCCTGGCAACGTAGTTATCAGAGCTAGTCTGCTGTGCTCTTGTCTACTGATCCTGGTTCCAGTTATATCAGCTAAGTCTGCCTTTTGCTTTTTGCTATTTGTTTTGGTTTTGTATTTTTGTCCAGCTTGTTCCAAATCTATATCCTGACCTTTGCTGGAAGCTCTAGGGGCTGGTGTTCTCCCCCCGGACCGTTAGACGGTTCGGGGGTTCTTGAATTTCCAGTGTGGATTTTGATAGGGTTTTTGTTGACCATATAAGTTACCTTTCTTTATTCTGCTATCAGTAAGCGGGCCTCTCTGTGCTAAACCTGGTTCATTTCTGTGTTTGTCATTTCCTCTTACCTCACCGTCATTATTTGTGGGGGGCTTCTATCCAGCTTTGGGGTCCCCTTCTCTGGAGGCAAGAAAGGTCTTTGTTTTCCTCTACTAGGGGTAGCTAGATTCTCCGGCTGGCGCGTGTCATCTAGAATCAACGTAGGAATGATCCCCGGCTACTTCTAGTGTTGGCGTTAGGAGTAGATATATGGTCAACCCAGTTACCACTGCCCTATGAGCTGGATTTTTGTATTCTGCAGACTTCCACGTTCCTCTGAGACCCTCGCCATTGGGGTCATAACAGTTTGCCAGGCCAGTATTAAATGTTTAATGCATTGCAGAAGAGGGATTATAAGAAAGAAGATTCTGAGGTTTTTTTTTTTTTTTCTCCTTCCCCTTTACCTCAGAGTGGCTATGCTTGCTGCAGACATGAATGTCCAGACCTTGATTACAAGTGTGGACCAGCTGGCTACTCGTGTGCAGGGCATACAAGACTATGTTATCAGAAATCCTAGGTCAGAACCTAAAATACCGATTCCTGAACTGTTTTCCGGAGACAGGTTTAAGTTTAGGAAATTCGTGAATAATTGTAAATTGTTTTTGTCCCTGAGACCCTGTTCATCAGGAGATTCTGCTCAGCAAGTAAAAATTGTTATTTCGTTCTTACGGGGCGACCCTCAGGATTGGGCTTTTTCGCTGGCGCCAGGAGATCCGGCATTGGCTGATCTTGATGCGTTTTTTCTGGCGCTCGGTTTACTTTATGAGGAACCCAATCTTGAGATTCAGGCAGAAAAGGCCTTGCTGTCTATGTCTCAGGGGCAGGACGAGGCTGAAGTGTATTGCCAAAAATTTCGGAAATGGTCCGTGCTGACACATTGGAACGAGTGTGCACTGGCCGCTAATTTTAGAAATGGCCTTTCTGAAGCCATTAAGAATGTTATGGTGGGTTTTCCCATTCCCACAGGTCTGAATGATACTATGGCACTGGCTATTCAAATTGACCGGCGGTTGCGGGAGCGCAAAACCGCAAATTCCCTCATGGTGTTGTCTGAACAGACACCTAATTCGGTGCAATGTGATAGAAAAACCGCAAATTCCCTCATGGTGTTGTCTGAACAGACACCTGATTTAATGCAATGTGATAGAATCCTGACTAGAAATGAGCGGAAAATTCATAGACGCCGGAATGGCTTGTGCTACTACTGTGGTGATTCTACACATGTTATCTCAGCATGCTCTAAACGTATAGCTAAGGTTGTTAGTCCTGTCACCGTTGGTAATTTGCAACCTAAATTTATTCTGTCTGTAACTTTGATTTGCTCACTGTCATCTTATCCTGTCATGGCGTTTGTAGATTCAGGTGCTGCCCTGAGTCTCATGGATCTCTCATTTGCTAAGCGCTGTGGTTTTACTCTTGAACCATTAGAAAATCCTATTCCTCTTAGGGGTATTGATGCTACACCATTGGCAGCAAATAAACCGCAGTATTGGACTCAGGTTACCATGTGCATGACTCCTGAACACCGTGAGGTGATACGTTTCCTGGTTTTACATAAAATGCATGATTTGGTCGTTTTAGGGCTGCCATGGTTACAGACCCATAATCCAGTCCTGGACTGGAAGGCTATGTCAGTCTCAAGTTGGGGCTGTCGTGGTATTCATGAGGATTCCCTGCCTGTGTCTATTGCTTCTTCTACGCCTTCGGAAGTTCCGGAGTATTTGTCTGATTATCAGGATGTCTTCAGTGAGTCTGAGTCCAGTGCACTGCCTCCTCATAGGGACTGTGACTGTGCTATAGATTTGATCCCAGGCAGTAAATTTCCTAAGGGAAGACTGTTTAATCTGTCGGTACCTGAACATACCGCTATGCGTTCATATATCAAGGAGTCTCTGGAAAAAGGACATATTCGTCCGTCTTCTTCCCCTCTTGGTGCGGGATTCTTTTTTGTGGCAAAAAAGGACGGATCTTTGAGACCTTGTATTGATTATCGGCTTTTAAATAAGATCACTGTCAAATTTCAGTATCCTTTACCGCTGTTGTCTGACTTGTTTGCCCGGATTAAGGGTGCCAAGTGGTTCACCAAGATAGACCTTCGTGGTGCGTACAACCTTGTGCGCATTAAGCAAGGTGATGAATGGAAAACCGCATTCAATACGCCCGAAGGTCATTTTGAGTACTTGGTGATGCCTTTTGGGCTCTCCAATGCGCCTTCAGTTTTTCAGTCCTTTATGCATGACATTTTCCGGAAGTATCTGGATAAATTTTTGATTGTTTATCTGGATGATATTTTGGTTTTTTCTGATGATTGGGATTCGCATGTGGAGCAGGTCAGGTTGGTCTTTGAAATTTTGCGTGAAAATTCTTTGTTTGTCAAGGGCTCAAAGTGTCTCTTTGGTGTACAGAAGGTTCCCTTTTTGGGGTTCATTTTTTCCCCTTCTGCTGTGGAGATGGACCCAGTCAAGGTCCGAGCTATTCTTGATTGGACTCAGCCCTCGTCAGTTAAGAGTCTTCAGAAGTTCTTGGGCTTCGCTAACTTCTACCGTCGTTTTATCGCTAATTTTTCTAGCATTGTGAAACCTTTGACGGATATGACCAAGAAGGGCTCCGATGTAGCTAACTGGGCTCCTGCTGCCGTGCAGGCTTTCCAGGAGTTGAAACGCCGGTTTACTTCGGCGCCTGTTTTGTGCCAGCCTGACGTCTCACTTCCCTTTCAGGTTGAGGTGGATGCTTCGGAGATTGGGGCAGGGGCCGTTTTGTCGCAGAGAGGCCCTGGTTGCTCTGTTATGAAACCTTGTGCCTTTTTCTCTAGGAAGTTTTCGCCTGCCGAGCGAAATTATGATGTGGGCAATCGGGAGTTGTTGGCCATGAAATGGGCATTTGAGGAGTGGCGTCATTGGCTCGAGGGTGCTAAGCATCGTGTGGTGGTCTTGACTGATCACAAAAATCTGATGTATCTCGAGTCTGCTAAACGCCTTAATCCGAGAAAGGCCCGCTGGTCATTGTTTTTCTCCCGCTTTGATTTTGTTGTCTCGTATTTACCAGGTTCAAAGAATGTGAAGGCCGATGCTCTTTCTAGGAGCTTTGTGCCTGATGCTCCTGGAGTCGCTGATCCTGTTGGTATTCTTAAAGATGGAGTTATCTTGTCAGCTATTTCTCCGGATCTGCGACGTGTGTTGCAGAGATTTCAGGCTGATAGGCCTGAGTCTTGTCCACCTGACAGACTGTTTGTCCCGGATAAGTGGACCAGCAGAGTCATTTCCGAGGTTCATTCCTCGGTGTTGGCAGGTCACCCGGGAATTTTTGGCACCAGAGATCTGGAGGCCAGGTCCTTTTGGTGGCCTTCCTTGTCAAGGGATGTGCGGTCATTTGTGCAGTCCTGTGGGACTTGTGCTCGAGCTAAGCCTTGCTGTTCTCGTGCCAGCGGTTTGCTCTTGCCCTTGCCTGTCCCGAAGAGACCTTGGACACATATCTCCATGGATTTCATTTCTGATCTTCCGCTATCTCAGGGCATGTCCGTTATCTGGGTGATATGTGATCGCTTCTCCAAGATGGTCCATTTGGTTCCTTTGCCTAAGCTGCCTTCCTCTTCCGATCTGGTTCCTGTGTTTTTCCAGAACGTGGTTCGTTTGCACGGCATCCCTGAGAATATTGTGTCAGACAGAGGATCCCAGTTCGTTTCCAGGTTCTGGCGATCCTTTTGTAGTAGGATGGGCATTGATTTGTCGTTTTCGTCTGCTTTCCATCCTCAGACTAATGGACAGACGGAGCGAACCAATCAGACTTTGGAGGCTTATTTGAGGTGTTTTGTCTCTGCTGATCAGGACGATTGGGTGACATTCTTGCCGTTGGCTGAGTTTGCCCTTAATAATCGGGCTAGTTCCGCCACCTTGGTTTCGCCTTTTTTCTGCAACTCTGGTTTCCATCCTCGCTTTTCTTCGGGTCATGTGGAGCCTTCTGACTGTCCTGGGGTGGATTCTGTGGTGGATAGGTTGCAGCGGATCTGGAATCATGTGGTGGACAACTTGAAGTTGTCACAGGAGAAGGCTCAGCGCTTTGCCAACCGCCGCCGCGGTGTGGGTCCCCGACTACGCGTTGGGGATTTGGTGTGGCTTTCTTCCCGCTTTGTTCCTATGAAGGTCTCCTCTCCCAAATTTAAACCTCGTTTTATTGGGCCTTACAAGATATTGGAAATCCTTAATCCTGTATCTTTTCGTCTGGATCTTCCTGTGTCGTTTGCTATTCACAATGTATTTCATAGGTCCTTGTTGCGGCGGTACATTGTGCCTGTAGTTCCTTCTGCTGAGCCTCCTGCTCCGGTGTTGGTTGAGGGCGAGTTGGAGTACGTGGTGGAGAAGATCTTGGATTCTCGCCTCTCCAGGCGGAGGCTTCAGTACCTGGTCAAGTGGAAGGGCTATGGTCAGGAGGATAATTCCTGGGTGGTCGCCTCTGATGTTCATGCGGCCGATTTAGTTCGTGCCTTTCATGCCGCTCATCCTGATCGCCCTGGTGGTCGTGGTGAGGGTTCGGTGACCCCTCACTAAGGGGGGGGTACTGTTGTGAATTTGCTTTTTGCTCCCTCTAGTGGTTACTAGTTTTTTGACTCTGGTTTTTCTGTCATTCCTTTTATCCGCACCTGGGTCGTTAGTTAGGGGTGTTGCTATATAAGCTCCCTGGACCTTCAGTTCAATGCCTGGCAACGTAGTTATCAGAGCTAGTCTGCTGTGCTCTTGTCTACTGATCCTGGTTCCAGTTATATCAGCTAAGTCTGCCTTTTGCTTTTTGCTATTTGTTTTGGTTTTGTATTTTTGTCCAGCTTGTTCCAAATCTATATCCTGACCTTTGCTGGAAGCTCTAGGGGCTGGTGTTCTCCCCCCGGACCGTTAGACGGTTCGGGGGTTCTTGAATTTCCAGTGTGGATTTTGATAGGGTTTTTGTTGACCATATAAGTTACCTTTCTTTATTCTGCTATCAGTAAGCGGGCCTCTCTGTGCTAAACCTGGTTCATTTCTGTGTTTGTCATTTCCTCTTACCTCACCGTCATTATTTGTGGGGGGCTTCTATCCAGCTTTGGGGTCCCCTTCTCTGGAGGCAAGAAAGGTCTTTGTTTTCCTCTACTAGGGGTAGCTAGATTCTCCGGCTGGCGCGTGTCATCTAGAATCAACGTAGGAATGATCCCCGGCTACTTCTAGTGTTGGCGTTAGGAGTAGATATATGGTCAACCCAGTTACCACTGCCCTATGAGCTGGATTTTTGTATTCTGCAGACTTCCACGTTCCTCTGAGACCCTCGCCATTGGGGTCATAACACATGTGGTAGTGTATTTTGTTGTGTTTTTATATTATATTAACTATTAACCCCTTCCTGACATCGGACGTACTATCCCGTCGAGGTGGGGTGGGCCCGTATGAACACCGACGGGATAGTACGTCCAGCGGGATCGGCGGCGCTCACGGGGGGAGCGCGGCCGATCGCGGCCGGGTATCAGCTGCCTATCGCAGCTGACATCCGGCACTATGTGCCAGGAGCGGTCACGGACCGCCCCCGGCACATTAACCCCCGGCACACCGCGATCAAACATGATCGCGATGTGCCGGCGGTGCAGGGAAGCATCGCGCAGGGAGGGGGCTCCCGGCGGGCTTCCCTGAGCCCCCCGCAGCAACGCGATGGTCTTACCTCCCTCCCTGCCTGCTCCAGACCCGGATCCAAGATGGCCGCGGATCCGGGTCCTGCAGGGAGGGAGGTGGCTTCACAGAAGCC
This sequence comes from Ranitomeya variabilis, assembly GCF_051348905.1. NCBI lineage: Eukaryota > Metazoa > Chordata > Amphibia > Anura > Dendrobatidae > Ranitomeya > Ranitomeya variabilis. The sequence goes on from NC_135237.1 coordinate 166,009,975, forward strand.
TGCTCAGAGCAGGCACTGTGAAGCAGCCTGCACTTCTCTCAGATCGGTGATCTGTCAGAGTGCTATGCAAACTGGCAGATCACCGATCTGTATTGTCCCCCCCTGGGGCAAAGTAAAAAAGTAAAAAAAAAAATTTCCAAATGTCTAAAAAAAAATAAAAAAAAATATTCCAAAATAATGAAAAAAAATATATATATATTATTCCCATAAATACATTTCTTTATCTAAATAAAAAAAAACAAAACAATAAAAGTACACATATTTAGTATCGCCGCGTCCGTAACGACCCGACCTATAAAACTGGCCCACTAGTTAACCCCTTTAGTAAACACCGTAAGAAAAAAAAAAAAAAAACAAGGCAAAAAACAACGCTTTATTATCATACCGCCGAACAAAAAGTGGAATAACACGCGATCAAAAAGACAGATATAAATAACCATGGTACCGCTGAAAACGTCATCTTGTCCCGCAAATAACGAGCCGCAATACAGCATGATCAGCAAAAAAATAAAAAAGTTACAGTCCTGAGAATAAAGCGATGCAAAAATAATTATTTTTTCCATAAAATAGTTTTTATCGTATAAAAGCGCCAAAACATAAAAAAATAATATAAATGAGGTATCGCTGTAATCGTACTGACCCGAAGAATAAAACTGCTTTATCAATTTTACCAAACGCGGAACAGTATAAACGCCTCTCCCAAAAGAAATTCATGAATAGCTGGTTTTTGGTCATTCTGCCTCACAAAAATCGGAATAAAAAGCGATCAAAAAATGTGACGTGCCCAAAAAGTTACCAATAAAAACGTCAACTCGTCCCGCAAAAAACAAGACCTCACATGACTCTGTGGACCAAAATATGGAAAAATTTATAGCTCTCAAAATGTGGTAACGCAAAAAATATTTTTTTGCAATAAAAAGCGTCTTTCAGTGTGTGACGGCTGCCAATCATAAAAATCCGCTAAAAAACTCGCTATAAAAGTAAATCAAACCCCCCTTCATCACCCCCTTAGTTAGGGAAAAATAAAAAAAATGTATTTATTTCCATTTTCCCATTAGGGTTAGGGCTAGGGTTGGGGCTAGGGTTAAGGCTACAGTTAGGGTTGGGGCTAAAGTTAGGGTTAGGGTTGGGGCTAAAGTTACGGTTAGGGTTTAGATTACATTTACGGTTGGGAATAGGGTTGGGATTAGGGTTAGGGGTGTGTCAGGGTTAGAGGTGTGGTTAGGGTTACTGTTGGGATTAGGGTTAGGGGTGTGTTTGGATTAGGGTTTCAGTTATAATTGGGGGGTTTCCACTGTTTCGGCACATCAGGGGCTCTCCAAACGCGACATGGCGTCCGATCTCAATTCCAGCCAATTCTGCGTTGAAAAAGTAAAACAGTGCTCCTTCCCTTCCGAGCTCTCCCGTGTGCCCAAACAGGGGTTTACCTCAACATATGGGGTATCAGCGTACTCAGGACAAATAGGACAACAACCTTTGGGGTCCAATTTCTCCTGTTACCCCTGGGAAAATACAAAACTGGGGGCTAAAAAATAATTTTTGTGGGAAAAAAAAGGATTTTTTATTTTCACGGCTCTGCGTTATAAACTGTAGTGAAACACTTGGGGGTTCAAAGTTCTTACAACACATCTAGATAAGTTCCTTGGGGGGTCTAGTTTCCAAAATGGCGTCACTTGTGCGGGGCTTCTACTGTTTAGGTACATTAGGGGCTCTGCAAACGCAATGTGACGCCTGCAGACCATTCCATCTAAGTCTGCATTCCAAATGGCGCTCCTTCCCTTCCGAGCCCTCCCATGCATCCAAACGGTGGTTCCCCCCACATATGGGGTATCAGCGCACTCAGGACAAATTGGACAACAACTTTTGGGGTCCAATTTCTCCTGTTACCCTCGGGAAAATACAAAACTGGGGGCTGAAAAATAATTTTTGTGGGAAAAAATTTTTGTTTTATTTTTACAGCTCTGCATTATAAACTTCTGTGAAGCCCTTGGTGGGTCAAAGCACTCACCACACATCTAGATAAGTTCCTTAGGGGGTTTACTTTCCAACATGGTGTCACTTGTGGGGGGTTTCTACTGTTTAGGTACATTAGGGGCTCTGCAAACGCAATGTGACGCCTGCAGACCATTCCATCTAAGTCTGCATTCCAAATGGCGCTCCTTCACTTCCGAGCCCTCCCATGCATCCAAATGGTGGTTCCCCCCACATATGGGGTATCAGCGCACTCAGGACAAATTGGACAACAACTTTTGGGGTCCAATTTCTCCTGTTACCCTCGGGAAAATACAAAACTGGGGGCTGAAAAATAATTTTTGTGAGAAAAAATTTTTGTTTTATTTTTACGGCTCTGCATTATAAACTTCTGTGAAGCCCTTGGTGGGTCAAAACACTCACCACACATCTAGATAAGTTCCTTAGGGGGTCTACTTTCCAACATGGTGTCACTTGTGGGGGGTTTCTACTGTTTAGGTACATTAGGGGCTCTGCAAACGCAATGTGACGCCTGCAGACCATTCCATCTAAGTCTGCATTCCAAATGGCGCTCCTTCACTTCCGAGCCCTTCCATGCATCCAAACGGTGGTTCCCCCCCACATATGGGGTATCAGCGCACTCAGAACAAATTGGACAACAAATTTTGGGGTCCAATTTCTCCTGCTACCCTCGGGAAAATACAAAACTGGGGGCTAAAAAAATAATTTTTGTGGGAAAAAATTTTTGTTTTATTTTTACGGCTCTGCATTATTAACTTCTGTGAAGCCCTTGGTGGGTCAAAACACTCACCACACATCTAGATAAGTTCCTTAGGGGGTCTACTTTCCAACATGGTGTCACTTGTGGGGGGTTTCTACTGTTTAGGAACATTAGGGGCTCTGCAAACGCAATGTGACGCCTGCAGACCATTCCATCTAAGTCTGCATTCCAAATGGCGCTCCTTCACTTCCGAGCCCTTCCATGCATCCAAACGGTGGTTCCCCCCCACATATGGGGTATCAGCGCACTCAGGACAAATTGGACAACAAATTTTGGGGTCCAATTTCTCCTGCTACCCTCGGGAAAATACAAAACTGGGGGCTAAAAAAATAATTTTTGTGGGAAAAAATTTTTGTTTTATTTTTACGGCTCTGCATTATTAACTTCTGTGAAGCCCTTGGTGGGTCAAAGCGCTCAAAACACATCTATATAAGTTCCTTAGGGGGTCTACTTTCCAAAATGGTGTCACTTGTGGGGGGTTTCAATGTTTACGCACATCAGGGGCTCTCCAAACGCAACATGACGTCCCATCTCAATTCCTGTCAATTTTGCATTGAAAAGTCAAACGGTGCTCCTTCCCTTCTGAGGTCTCCCATGCGCCCAAACAGTGGTTTATCCCCACATATGGGGTATCAGCGTACTCAGGACAAATTGTACAACAACTTTTGTGGTCCAATTTCTTCTCTTACCCTTGGGAAATTAAAAAAATTGGGGGCGAAAAATAATTTTTGTGAAAAAATATGATTTTTTTATTTTTACGGTTCTGCATTATAAACTTCTGTGAAGCACTTGGTGGGTCAAAGTGCTCACCACACCTCTAGATAAGTTCCTTAGGGGGTGTACTTTCCAAAATGGTGTCACTTGTGGGGGGTTTCAATGTTTAGGCACATCAGGGGCTCCCCAAACGCAACATGGCGTCTCATCTCAATCCCAGTCAATTTTGCATTGAAAAGTCAAATGGCGCTCCTTCCCTTCCAAGCTCTACTATGCGCCCAAACAATGGTTTACACCCACATATGGGGTATCAGCGTACTCAGGACAAATTGCACAACATTTTTTGGGGTCCAATTTCTTCTCTTACCCTTGGGAAAATAAAAAATTGGGGGCGAAAAGATAATTTTTGTGAAAAAATATGATTTTTTATTTTTACGACTCTGCATTATAAACTTCTGTGAAGCACTTGGTGGGTCAAAGTGCTCACCACACATCTAGATAAGTTTCTTAGGGGGTCTACTTTCCAAAATGGTGTCACTTGTAGGGGGTTTCAATGTTTAGGCACATCAGGGGCTCTCCAAACGCAACATGGCGTCCCATCTCAATTCCAGTCAATTTTGCATTGAAAAGTCAAATGGCGCTCCTTTCCTTCCGAGCTCTGCCATGCGCCCAAACAGTGGTTTACCCCCACATATGGGGTATCAGTGTACTCAGGACAAATAGTACAACAACTTTGGGGGTCCATTTTCTCCTGTTACCCTTGGTAAAATAAAACAAATTGGAGCTGAAATAAATTTTGTGTGAAAAAAAGTTAAATGTTCATTTTTATTTAAACATTCCAAAAATTCCTGTGAAACACCTGAAGGGTTAATAAACTTCTTGAATCTGGTTTTGAGCACCTTGAGGGGTGCAGTTTTTAGAATGGTGTCACACTTGGGTATTTTCTATCATATAGACCCCTCAAAATGACTTCAAATGAGATGTGGTCCCTAAAAGAAAATGGTGTTGTAAAAATGAGAAATTGCTGGTCAACTTTTAACCCTTATAACTCCGTCAGAAAAAAAATTTTTGGTTCCAAAATTGTGCTGATGTAAAGTAGACATGTGGGAAATGTTACTTATTAAGTATTTTGCGTGACATAAGTCTGTGATTTAAGGGCATAAAAATTAAAAGTTGGAAAATTGCGAAATTTTCAAAATTTTCGCCAAATTTCCATTTTGTTCACAAATAAACGCAAGTTATATCGAATAAATTTTACCACTAACATGAAGTACAATATGTCACGAGAAAACAATGTCAGAATCGCCAAGATCCGTCAAAGCGTTCCAGTGTTATAGCCTCATAAAGGGACAGTGGTCAGAATTGTAAAAATTGGCCCAGTCATTAACGTGCAAACCACCCTCGGGGCTTAAGGGGTTAAAGAGTCCATAATAACAGGGTCTGTACCACAGGACTGGCGTATAGCAAATGTGGTGCCAATATTCAAAAAGGGAACAAAAACTGAACTCGGTAATTATAGGCCAGTAAGCTTACCCTCTACTGTGGGTAAAATCCTGGAGGGCATTCTAAGGGATGCTATACTGGAGTATCTGAAGAGGAATAACCTCATGACCCAGTATCAGCACGGGTTTACTAGGGACCGTTCATGTCAGACTAATTTGATCAGCTTCTATGAAGAGGTAAGTTCCGGACTGGACCAAGGGAACCCAGTGGACGTAGTGTATATGGACTTTTCAAAAGCTTTTGATACGGTGCCACACAAAAGGTTGATACATAAAATGAGAATAATGGGGATAGGGGAAAATATGTGTAAGTGGGTTAAGAGCTGGCTCAGGGATAGGAAACAAAGGGTGGTTATTTATGGAGCACACTCGGACTGGGTCGCGGTTAGCAGTGGGGTACCACAGGGGTCAGTATTGGGCCCTCTTCTTTTTAACATATTAATGACCTTGTAGGGGGCATTCAGAGTAGAATTTCAATATTTGCAGATGACACTAAACTCTGCAGGGTAATCAATACAGGGGAGGACAATATTATATAACAGGATGATTTATGTAAACTAGAAGTTTGGGCTGATAAATGGCAAATGAGCTTTAATGGGGATAAATGTAAGGTCATGCACTTGGGTAGAAGTAATAAGATGTATAACTATGTGCTTAATTCTAAAACTCTGGGCAAAACCGTCAATGAAAAAGACCTGGGTGTATGGGTGGATGACAAACTCATATTCAGTGGCCAGTGTCAGGCCGCTGCTACAAAGGCAAATAAAATAATGGGATGCATTAAAACAGGCATAGATGCTCATGAGGAGAACATAATTTTACCTCTATACAAGTCACTAGTTCGACCACACTTAGAATATTGTGTACAGTTCTGGTCTCCGGTGTATAAGAAAGACATAGCTGAACTGGAGCGGGTGCAGAGAAGAGCGACCAAGGTTATTAGAGGACTGGGGGGTCTGCAATACCAAGATAGGTTATTACACTTGGGGCTATTTAGTTTGGAAAAACGAAGACTAAGGGGTGATCTTATTTTAATGTATAAATATATGAGGGGACAGTACAAAGACCTTTCTGATGATCTTTTTAATCATAGACCTGAGACAGGGACGAGGGGGCATCCTCTACATCTGGAGGAAAGAAGGTTTAAGCATAATAACAGACGCGGATTCTTTACTGTAAGAGCAGTGAGACTATGGAACTCTCTGCCGTATGATGTTGTAATGAGTGATTTGTTACTTAAATTTAAGAGGGGACTGGATACCTTTCTTGAAAAGTATAATGTTACAGGGTATATACACTAGATTCCTTGATAGGGCGTTGATCCAGGAAATTAGTCTTGATTGCCGTGTGTGGAGTCGGGAAGGAATTTGTTTGCCCAATGTAGAGCTTACTCTTTGCCACATGGGGTTTTTTGCCTTCCTCTGGATCAACATTAGGGCATGTTAGGTTAGGCTATGGGTTGAACTAGATGGACTTAAAGTCTTCCTTCAACCTTAATAACTACCGTATATACTTGAGTATAAGCCGAGATTTTCAGCCCATTTGTTTGGGCTGAAAGTCACCCTCTCGGCTTATACTCGAGTCATACCCGGGGGTCGGCAGGTGAGGGGGGGGCGGGGGCTGTGTAATTATACTTAACCGCTCCCGGCGCGGTCCCTGGACGTCCCTGCTTCTTCCAGCGCTGCAGCTTCTTCCTGTACTGAGTGGTCACATGGTCCCGCTCATTACAGAAGTGAATATGCGGCTCCACCTCCCATAGAGGTGGAGCCGCATATTCATTAATGTATGAGCGGTAACGGTGACCGCTCAATACAGGAAGAAGATGCAGCGCCGGGGAAGAAGCAGGGACACAGCGCCAGGAGCAGGTAAGTATACGGGGAGGGGGAGCGCAGCGCAGCGTGATATTTACCCCTCCTCGTTCCAGTGCGGCTCTGTCTTCATCGTCCTCTGGCAGTGACGCTGAGGTCAGAGGGCGCGGTGACGTAGTCAGTGCGCGCCCTCTGCTGAACATCAGTGCCGAAGACGGAGCCGCACTAGGAGCAGGTAAAAGTGCCGGGGTCCTGAGCGATGGAGAGGTGAGTATGTGATATTTTTTTTTTATGGCAGCAAAAGCAAATGGGGCAAGTGGCTGTGTGGAGCATCTTATGGGGCCATAACACTTGGGCAGCACTATATGGGGCAAGTAGCTGTGCAGAGCATCTGTATGGGGCCATAACACTTGTGCAGCACTATAAGGGGCAAGAAGCTGCACGGAGCATCTGTATGGGGCCATAACACTTGTGTAGCACTATAAGGGGCAAGTGTCTGTGCGGAGCGTCTTATGGGGCCATAACACTTGTGCCGCACTATAAGGGGCAAGTGTCTGCGCGGAGCATCTTATGGGGCCATAACATTTGTGCAGCACTATATGGGGCAAGTGTCTGTGCGGAGCGTCTTATGGGGCCATAACACTTGTGCAGCACTATATGGGGCAAGTAGCTGTGCAGAGCATCTGTATGGGGCCATAACACTTGTGCAGCACTATAAGGGGCAAGTGGCTGTGCGGAGCATCTGTATGGGGCCATAACACTTGTGCAGCACTATAAGGGGCAAGTGTCTGTGCGGAGCATCTTATGGGGCCATAACACTTGTGCAGCACTATAAGGGGCAAGTGTCTGTGCGGAGCGTCTTATGGGGCAAGTGTCTGCGTGGAGCATCTTATGGGGCCATAACACTTGTGCAGCACTATATGGGGCAAGTGTCTGCGCAGAGCATCTTATGGGGCCATAACATTTGTGCAGCACTATATGGGGCAAGTGTCTGTGCGGAGCGTCTTATGGGGCCATAACACTTGTACAGCACTATATGGGGCAAGTAGCTGTGCAGAGCATCTGTATGGGGCCATAACACTTGTGTAGCACTAAAAGGGGCAAGTGGCTGCGCGGAGCATCTGTATGGGGCCATAACACTTGTGCAGCACTATAAGGGGCAAGTGTCTGTGCGGAGCATCTTATGGGGCCATAACATTTGTGCAGCACTATATGGGGCAAGTGTCTGTGCGGAGCATCTTATGGGGCCATAACACTTGTACAGCACTATATGGAGCAAGTGGCTGTGCGGAGCATCTGTATGGGGCCATAACACTTGTGCAGCACTATAAGGGGCAAGTGGCTGTGCGGAGCGTCTTATGGGGCAAGTGTCTGCGCGGAGCATCTTATGGGGCCATAACACTTGTGCAGCACTATATGGGGCAAGTAGCTGTGCAGAGCATCTGTATGGGGCCATAACACTTGTGCAGCACTATAAGGGGCAAGTGGCTGCGCGGAGCATCTTATGGGGCCATAACATTTGTGCAGCACTATATGGGGCAAGTGTCTGTGCGGAGCATCTTATGGGGCCATAACACTTGTACAGCACTATATGGAGCAAGTGGCTGTGCGGAGCATCTGTATGGGGCCATAACACTTGTGCAGCACTATATGGGGCAAGTGTCTGCGCAGAGCATCTTATGGGGCCATAACATTTGTGCAGCACTATATGGGGCAAGTGTCTGTGCGGAGCGTCTTATGGGGCCATAACACTTGTACAGCACTATATGGAGCAAGTAGCTGTGCAGAGCATCTGTATGGGGCCATAACACTTGTGCAGCACTATAAGGGGCAAGTGGCTGTGCGGAGCATCTTATGGGGCCATAACACTTGTGCAGCACTATAAGGGGCTAGTGGCTGTGCGGAGCATCTTATGGGGCCATAACACTTGTGCAGCACTATAAGGGGCAAGTGGCTGCGCGGAGCATCTGTATGGGGCCATAACACTTGTGCAGCACTATAAGGGGCTAGTGGCTGTGCGGAGCATCTTATGGGGCCATAACACTTGTGCAGCACTATAAGGGGCAGTGGCTGTGCGGAGCATCTTATGGGGCCATAACATTTGTGCAGCACTATAAGGGGCAAGTGGCTGTGCGGAGCATCTGTATGGGGCCATAACACTTGTGCAGCACTATAAGGGGCAAGTGGCTGCGCGGAGCATCTGTATGGGGCCATAACACCTGTGCAGCACTATATGGGGCAAGTGTCTGCGCAGAGCATCTTATGGGGCCATAACACTTGTACAGCACTATATGGAGCAAGTAGCTGTGCAGAGCATCTGTATGGGGCCATAACACTTGTGCAGCACTATAAGGGGCAAGTGGCTGCGCGGAGCATCTGTATGGGGCCATAACACTTGTGCAGCACTATAAGGGGCAAGTGTCTGTGCGGAGCATCTTATGGGGCCATAACATTTGTGCAGCACCATAAGGGGCAAATATTAGGGTTGAACAATTAATATAAATGTTCAATTCTCTAGTTGCCTACTCCTGGCCTAATGGATATTGATCATGTGCACTAAAGAAATACACCAGACACAGTCAGCTGTAACTCTCCTTGATCAATGTATGGCTCAGCTCCAAGAAGGGATTTTATTAGTGAAAACACAATGTTATATATCTCCTGTAAGGGGGCTCGGTTAGCTCTAAAATGGGAGTGATCGGATGTATTCCATTGGTTAGTGGGTTGGGCATGAGCAAGTCCATGGGCGGATCCATGAGGTCATCAAGGTGGGTTGGTCCGTGAGGTCATCAGGGTGGGCGTCGCTGTGGGTGGATCCATGAGGTCATCAGGATGGGCGTCATCTTGGATACCAGACCATGCGGCATGCTAAAACAGGAAATGGCGGCCATCTTCAGTGTCTTCATTGTTCATCTTGGATACCAGAGCACATGGCTCTGGTAGAGGAGATGGCAGCCATCTTAAGTGTCTTACTTTGTCTGAGGAAAACTTATGTAAGGTTAAACAATACATGTTATAGGTTGCTTCCCTCAATTACCTTATGTGTTGAGGTTAATTAAGTATTTGATCTTATGGCTCTCCTCAACAGTCCCCCCTAAATACTTTATTAACCTTTTCTTTTATCTTGATCCCACCGTGGTTCCCTAACCCATCGATGTTAAGTGTTATTATGACATCAGAGGCTTCATGACAATATGGATGCTATAGACACCAGAGAATGTGTGACCGATTATGGGTATACTGAGGAGGTATATCGGAGCGTGTTACCAGTGTCCTCGGGACTTCCCTACCTGCTGGATCTATTACTCTCCAATCTCCCATCTCCATGGTTACATAAAATACACATGTGACTAACCCTGTTGTACACATCCTAGATCTGACCGTCTTGCCCGGGAGGGGGGAATTGGAGTTTTCACCAGTTTGAGACAAGTTTTCCCTTGTGGAAAACCTCCCTTTGTAGCTGGACTTTGACAAGCAGGTCAGATCCTACTCTGTCCCTACCTGTCTAAGAAGTTTACAATGTGAGAGATGGATCCAGGAGGCGCTCAGCAATCCTGACCGAAGTAGGAGTAGTCAGGAGCACTTGGTAGGGACCCTTAAATCTCGACTCCAGGCATGTCTTTTCTGATGAACTTCTTTACCAGCATGTAGTCACCAGGTTGGAAAGCATGGGTACCGTCACTGGAATCTGGACCTGGAATGGATGATAAAACTCGTACATGTGTTACTGACAGTTCTTTAGTAACAACAATTACAGAATTTACAAGAGTATCACTTCCCAAGGCTAGCTGTTGTGGAAAATATTGACCCAATCTTGGAGGCCCCCCAAAAAGAATCTCGAATGGTGTGAGTTTAGTGGAATCCCTTGGAGTGTTTCTGACTGAGTATAAGTCAACGGGCAAAATGTCTGTCTGACCTCCTAACTGGCTTTCAGTAATTTATTTTTGAAGGTGCCATTCAATCTTTCTACTTTCCCACTGCTCTGAGGGTGATATGGAGTATGTAAACCCAAATCCGCTCCCACCAATGTCCATAGTTCCTTAGTCAGAGCAGCAGTGAATGCGGGTACTTGGTCACTCTCAATTACCTCTGGGACCCCATATCTGCAGACTACTTCAGTCATCAGTCTCTTAACAGTCACTCTGGCAGTCATGTTGGTTACTGGATAGGCTTCGGGCCATCCTGAGAACATGTCAGTCACTTCCAGTACATACTCGTACTTCCCTACTTTTGGCATTTGAATGTGATCGATCTGAATCCTCTGAAAGGGATAAAGTGGTTTAGCCAAATGTTTCTGAGCAACTTTCTGAGGCAGTGCTGGATTGCATGTTGCACACACAAGGCAGGACTTGAAATAATTTTGGGTGATAGTAGAGATCCCAGGTGCCATATAAATCTTCCAAATCAGGTCATTCATCCGATTCTTGCCTCTGTGGGTGATACCGTGTGCCCATTCTGTCACTGAAGGGTACAGATTACGGGGTAGACAGACCTTTTTGTTCATCCTCCAGACTCCATCTTCATCCTTTTTAGCTCCTCCTTCTTGCCATGACTTCTTTTCATCATCTGATGTCTTGTCTTGATGTAGATGGATGATTCTCATAAGAGAGCCTTTAGTCCCTTCTTCAGTGTCTTGTGACACGTACACCGCTGCTTTTTCTTTCCCGAATGGATGCACAGCATAGGTTTTTGCTGTTTTGTCAGCAAAGAAGTTCCCCCTTGCTTCTGGAGAATCCAATCTCCCGTGAGCTTTGATCTTGATCACTGCAACCTCCAGAGATAGATCTAGAGCGGCCACAAGTTCTTGTGTGATAGCAGCATGTTTTACAGGAGTTCCACTGGACGTTAGGTATCCTCTGGCTGCCCAGATACTGCCAAAGTCATGAGCCACTCCAAAAGCGTATCTTGAATCCGTGTAGATGTTGACCACCTTCTCCGTCGCTTCCTGACAAGCCAACGTCAAAGCTTTAAGTTCCGCTTCTTGTGCAGACATGTGCGGTGGTAGCGATCCAGCTGAGATGATCAGGTCATGTGTAACCACGGCATATCCCGTATGGAACCTTCCTGTTTTATCTGCAAATCTGGAACCATCAGTGAAGAACGTCAGGTCAGCATGTGGGAGTGGGTCTTCAGACACGTTTTTCTGGGAGGCTCCTTCTTCATGCATTTGTTCAAGACAGTCATAATCCTCTGAGTGTGTAGAGGCATCTTCTCCGAGAGCATCAGTATCATCCACATCCCCCCTGGAAAGAGGAAGCAGCGTGGACGGGTTGAGGATGGTGCAGCGGACAAGAGTGACATTATCCGGAATCAAGAGGGAACATTGGAGTCTCATATGACGCTGTAGCGACAGGTGTTTAGGTTGAGTCTGGCCTAGAATAGCTTTTATGTCGTGTGGAGCCATTAAGAGAACCGGATGTCCTAAGATGATATCAGGATTTGGGATTCAAAGAGCTGGTGCAGACTGTATGGCCTGTTTAAGAGCGTAGAAAGCTTCCACGGATTTAGTACATAGTGGAAACGCTGACGTCTTGAGGTCATCGTACAATGGCTGCATCAGCTTTGAGGCATCTGGAAACCTTTGGCAACAATAATAATTGATAGGTCAGCCAACTCATCCGAGGCCCTTGTCTTAGGTTCTTGGCAGAACTCAACACCAGAGTCCCATGTCTCGTCATGCTCCTGTAGAAAGGCATCAGCTGTTTTTTCTGGATCTGGAAGCTGGTTCAACAGAGTAGCAGCTTGCTGGGGTGTAAACTTGACATAGAGGGTGGGCTCTTCAGACATGAGCATCGGCACTGTTGGTGGTGGCACCTGAGGCGGGAGTAGAGATGGCACCGCGAGTACAGATGTAGTCACTTGTGTATGAGGAGCCGGAGGAGGTAACAGTCCTGGAATGAGGAGCTCTATTTGGGCAGCTCCAGTATCATGGTGTGGGCTCCAGGTGACGCAGGCAGTCTTAAAAGCTTTAACAGTCCTGTCCTCATTAATGCGAGTTATTGCTGCATTAAGTTGTTGAGCACTAACGTCTGGATGAATAGGGTCATAAGTAGGGGTCACAGTGTGTATGATCTTTCTACATGGAAGATTGCCAGCTTTAGTCACCGCTATGTCCCCAACAGCTATCTGACCATGTGACTCAACAATGATTTGACTGTCAGCTTGAATAGTCACCCCTCCTGCTTCCACTATAGCTCTAGCTACACCTCCATTGTGCTCTAACCGAGAATTGGCAGCATTAACAATAGCGTCTGTCTCCATTGTTGTTATGTCACCCTTTCCCACCACTACCAGGGGTCCCTCAGGAAGTTGTTTTTCAAAAAATAGGTTGTCAACATTCCCTCCCCTTTGTGCTTCCTGTGCTATTGGTATCCCCCTCCCACATTGAGCCCCCCTTGATACAGTCGCCACCGTCCCATACAGGTGTGCGCTTGGCTGCGAGACAGCCTGTGAGGTACTGGGCATAGGATTATGTAGGCTGCGTGAGAGTGCTGTTGTGGAAGCATTGGGAGGAGAGGCCGCTGCTTGGAGCATCTCATGTGGGTGTGCGGCTAAATTGGCAGTGGAAGTGACAGTAGAAAGCGTAGGTGCTGGGGACGATCCAGGTGGGATTCACAACAGGAGTGATAGGGGAAAGGGTTGGTGCCCCATTGGAAACAACTGAGATAGGAAACATGGGTAAAGCCTGTTCACTTCCCGAAGGAATATAGTATTGGCCGTTAGTGGTCATTACTGGGTAACAAGGATTTGGTGATGTGGTGTGTAGCCTTAATCTGAGATGTTCACCACCAGGAGCAGCACATTCACCATCCACAACATGGCTGCCGTCAGAATTACATTTGCCATCCATGAAATGGCCGCCGTCAGAATTATATTTACCACCAACAAGATGGCCGCCGTCAGAATTATATTTACCACCATCAAGATGGCCGCCGTCAGAATTATATTTACCACCAACAAAATGGCCGCCGTCAGAATTATATTTACCACCAACAAGATGGCCGCCATCAGAATTATATTTACCACCAACAAGATGGCCGCCGTCAGAATTATATTTACCACCAACAAAATGGCCGCCGTCAGAATTATATTTACCACCAACAAGATGGCCGCCGTCAGAATTATATTTACCACCAACAAAATGGCCGCCGTCGGAATTATATTTACCACCAACAAGATGGCCGCCGTCAGAATTATATTTACCACCAACAAGATGGCCGCCACTACATTTAGCACCTGGCTCTGGGCCACCATTTTGGCTGCTATTACATTTAACACATTCGCCATTAACAAAATGGCCACCATTACATTTACCACATGGCTCTGGGCCACCATTTTGGCTGCTATTACATTTAACACATTCGCCATTAACAAAATGGCCACCATTACATTTACCACATGGCTCTGGGCCACCATTTTGGCTGCTATTACATTTAACACATTCGCCATTAACAAAATGGCCACCATTACATTTACCACATGGCTCTGGGCCACCATTATACGGTGGTGGCCGCTCACAGGATATATTTTTGTAATACACATAAGTCAAAACTCTACCTCTTTTTTTTTCCTTTCCTCCTCTACCCAATTTTCTCTATACAGACTTTCAGAGACTCTTTCCCATGCCCTAGCAATAGACAACAATCCATTATCTTGTAGGATACCTTTTCTTTCTTTCTTTTTTTTTTTTTTTTTTTCTAAGACAAGCTTCCACTCCAGGGGCTGTAACCATCCCCCTTCTGGCATTCCACACAACTTCATAAGCTTTTTACATTGCTTAATATGACTCTTCCCTTCACGAGTCGCTACTAATGTGCATGAGTCTAACTTGCCATCTGAATTTGGCTTAGTGCCTATACGGCAGAACTGCATTAATTTCTCCATCTTTCTATAGATATACAGTATATATATATATCTATCTATCAAGATAACAAACACCAAACAAACAATAAGACGGGGGAGATGACTCAAACCTGAGATTCTAAAGGGAACTGAGTCTGCAGTACTCAGTTCCTATTGCTTCTTGTCACGTGGTCCCTGTCTGACTTCCGTGCTCCGTACTTTACAAACCAATTATTCCCTACTTTGTCAAATTGCTCCCTAACTTACCGGTCCCCGTGCAGAGTCAACTCACTCGATGTCACGGGGCAAAAAAAAAGAAAAACTATAAATTTAATTGGCTCAAACTGAGCCAATTCGCTCCAAGTTTCAATGAGCCGCTACACAATTTATTATGCCCGAACTGAGCCAATTCGCTCTAAGCTTTACCGGGCCCCCCTAGGCCGAGTCAATTCACTCCAGGTCCTAGTCTCTCTTGTACAGAACTGAAAATCTTATCACAGGCGACAACCGTATACCACAGACAAAAATTATTTTATTTTTTTCTACACTTGCTTGCTTCTCTAAAAAAACCTGTTAATCCCGTTCTCCACATGCTTTCCTTCTGTAAACACTTGCCTTTTTTTTTTTTTCCTAGAAACCTGTCCTGTTCCAAACACAATGCTTCTCCTAACTACCAGTGTAAAAACCTGTTTTTCCTGTTTTATCACTTGCCTCTAGCCCTCTGTAAACACTTGCTTTTTTTTTTTTCTTTCTTAGAAACCTGCTTTGACTGTCCTTACACAATACTTCTCTTCTTTACTACCAGTCATCTCCCCTCTTCACAACATGTAACAGGCAGTAGGCAACTAGAACATGTGACGGTTCTTGCAATTAAATGACCAGCAGCGGAGATACCCTTTCTGCCGTCTTACAGATACCAAGAAAACCGGACACGGTCATGCAATCTGCACAGGATACCCCGAAGGACACAGGTAAAGACTACAGATTATAAAAAATCAGCAGACTTACCGTGTTCTGTTAAGGAGTTGATCAGTCTCCAGGTTCGGGGTACTCAGTGCATCCAGCCGTTCCAGTCGCCGGTTTTCAGGGTTCAGGGCTCTCCTCTGCTGGCCCCAGGTTGGGCGGCCAAATATTAGGGTTGAACAATTAATATAAATGTTCAATTCTCTAGTTGCCTACTCCTGGCCTAATGGATATTGATCATGTGCACTAAAGAAATACACCAGACACAGTCAGCTGTAACTCTCCTTGATCAATGTATGGCTCAGCTCCAAGAAGGGATTTTATTAGTGAAAACACAATGTTATATATCTCCTGTAAGGGGGCTCGGTTAGCTCTAAAATGGGAGTGATCGGATGTATTCCATTGGTTAGTGGGTTGGGCATGAGCAAGTCCATGGGCGGATCCATGAGGTCATCAAGGTGGGTTGGTCCGTGAGGTCATCAGGGTGGGCGTCGCTGTGGGTGGATCCATGAGGTCATCAGGATGGGCGTCATCTTGGATACCAGACCATGCGGCATGCTAAAACAGGAAATGGCGGCCATCTTCAGTGTCTTCATTGTTCATCTTGGATACCAGAGCACATGGCTCTGGTAGAGGAGATGGCAGCCATCTTAAGTGTCTTACTTTGTCTGAGGAAATCTTATGTAAGGTTAAACAATACATGTTATAGGTTGCTTCCCTCAATTACCTTATGTGTTGAGGTTAATTAAGTATTTGATCTTATGGCTCTCCTCAACACAAGTGGCTGTGCGGAGCATCTGTATGGGGCCATAACACTTGTGCAGCACTATAAGGGGCAAGTGGCTGCGCGGAGCATCTGTATGGGGCCATAACACTTGTGCAGCACTATAAGGGGCAAGTGGCTGTGCGGAGCATCTTATGGGGCCATAACATTTGTGCAGCACTATAAGGGGCAAGTGGCTGTGCGGAGCATCTGTATGGGGCCATAACACTTGTGCAGCACTATAAGGGGCAAGTGGCTGTGCGGAGCGTCTTATGGGGCCATAACACTTGTGCAGCACTATAAGGGGCAAGTGGCTGTGCGGAGCATCTTATGGGGCCATAACACTTGTGCAGCACTATAAGGGGCAAGTGGCTGTGCGGAGCATCTTATGGGGCCATAATGCTTGTGCAGCACTATAAGGGGCAAGTGGCTGTATGGAGCATCTGTATGGGGCCATAACACTTGTGCAGCACTATATAGGGCAAATATCTCTATGGAGCATCTTATGGGGCCCTTATTACCCTTTATGCAGGATTATATGGGGCATATTTTAATATGGAGCATCTAATGGGGCCCATCAAACTTTATGGAGCATTATATGGGGCTCCTGATTCAATATGGATATTCAAAAACACTTAAACTACTGATGTCTCAATTAATTTTACTTTTATTGGTATCTATTTTTACTTTTGAAATTTACCGGTAGCTGCTGCATTTTTCACCCTAGGTTTATACTCAAGTTATTAAGTTTTCCCAGTTTTTTGTGGCAAAATTAGTGGGGTCGGCTTATACTCGGGTCGGCTTATACTCGAGTATATACGGTATGTAACTATGTAACTATGAGATCCCATATATAGCAATCATAAAACCATATTTATTAATATTTAATTAAAAAAACTATTTAAAAAGTAAAAAAGCAAAAAATGCCGTAGGGGACACCACAGGATACCAGACCAGCAGTCCCTATGTACCTCACAGTCTAAAAAGAGTACAACGTGGCCTCAACATGATAGATATACACTATGTTCCAAATTATTATGCAAATTACATTTTTCTCTGATTTTCCTAAATGGTCAGTGCAAATGACAATCAGTCTAATAAAAGTCATCACCTGTTAGAGTATACATCAAATTTTATTGAAGAAACCTCCCAATGATAACAGTATAATCTCCAAAATGAATAAAAACTCAAAATGCACTGTTCCAAATTATTAGGCACAGTAGAATTTCTAAACATTTGATATGTTTTAGAACTGAAAATGCTCATTTGAAGAATTTGCAGCATTAGCAGGTCACATTCACTGAGCAAAAAAGCTATTTAACTCCAAAACATCCTAACAGGCCAAGTTACATGTTAACATAGGAACCTGTCTTTGATATCACCCTCACAATTCTTGCATCCATTGAACTTGTACGTTTTTGGAGAGTTTCTGCTTGTATTTCTTTGCATGAAGTCAGAATAGCCTCCCAGAGCTGCTGTTTTGATGTGAACTGCCTCCCACCCTCATAGATCTTTTGCTTGATGATAATCCAAAGGTTCTCGATAGGGTTGAGGTCAGGGGAAGATGGTGACCACCCCATGAGTTTATCTCCTTTTATGCCCATAGCAGCCAATGACTCAGAGGTATTCTTTGCAGCATGACAGCATGAGATAGTGCATTGTCATGCATGAAGATGCTTTTGCTCCTGCAGGCATGTTTCTGCTTTTTATACCATGGAAGAAAGTTGTCAGTCAGAAACTCTATACACTTTGCAGAGGTCATTTTCACACCTTCAGGAACCTTAAAGGGCCCTACCAGCTGCTCTGGACCAAAACATGACTCCTCAAACTCCTTGCTGACGTCGCAGCCTTGTTGGGACATGGTGGCCATCCACCAACCATCCACTACTCCTTCCATCTGGACCATCCAGGGTTGCTCGACACTCATCAGTAAACAAGACTGCTTGAAAAATAGTCTTCATGTATGTCTGGGCCCACTACAACCATTTCTGCTTGTGATCACTGTTTAGGGGTGGCCGAATAGTAGGTTTATGCACCAAAGCAAGCCTTTGAAGGATCCTACACCTTGAGGTTTGAGGGACTCCAGAGGGACCAGCAGCTTCAAATAACTGTTTGCTGCTTTGTAATGGTATTTTGGCAGCTGCTCTCTTAAAATGAATTTGTCTGGCAGAAACCTTCCTCAATATGCCTTTATCTGCATGAACTCTGTTTCAGTCATAAATCTCTTCATAGTATGATGATCACTCCTAAGTTTTCATGAAATATCTAATGTTTTCATACCTTGTCCAAGGCATTGCACTATTTAAAACTTTTCAGCAGCAGAGAGATCCTTTTTATTTCCCATATTGCTTGAAACCTGTGGCCTGCTTAATAATGTGGAACATCATTTTTAAGTCGTTTTCCTTTAATTAGAATCACCTGGAAAACTAATTATCACATGTATTTAAGATTGATTTCAGTGATCCATTGAGCCCTGAGACACAATACCATCCATGAGTTTATTTGAAAAACAAAACGATTAAATCTTTATGACACTTAAATCCAATTTGCATAATAATTTGGAACACAGTGTATAGGCCATAATTATATGCACTATAAGATCCCATACATGTGTCTATAAAGAGGGTATAGAGGGTGTATAATATTATTTATATTAATCAGAAAATTCTATCTTAAATTATACAAATACTCCCATAACTGCAGACCCTCCGTGACCAAAAAATAGAATTCTCCCAGAACAGCAAACTCATATCCACTGGCACATATACCATATGATCCCAGAGAGTAAAAATGAACCTTTATTAGTGCAATGTAAAATTAGTAAAGGCTTATACCTTATGCCGGTGCTAGTACTCGTGCTAGTGGCGTCCCCTCACCCCGACGTACGTTTTGCCTCCTGCTTCTTCTGGGGGCGTGTCAGAGTAAGGGGTGGCGATTTTTAAATGAGGGAGACAATCCAGTGAGGTGGCCGAAAGGCAGATTCGGTGCATAGCGCACCTCTCCGCCCCCTCATGACGCGCTTCCATCCAACGCTCTATGACACGCAAACTGAAAGCTGTGCATGTTAGAGCATCATGGGCAGCGACGGAGGACAGAGAGACCACGAATGCGCACATGCCGAACGGACTTTACAAAGGATGTATGCCATGCTCAAGAGACTAATTGTACTAATTCCTATATATGAACCAGCGAGGTCGTGGTGGAAGGGGAGTTAGGCTTAGTGGTTAAGGTGTACGTGGGGTATGTGGTAATGTTTGTGAAAGCACTAGTGAAGCAACGTCACGTCCTATGCAAGGACAACTGACAACTTATGTTACTGGACAGGCTACACTACTACCTTTATTTGACAGATGCACAGCGGTATGCCCTGTCAATGATGCCCAGAAAGAGTATGTACTCTAGTGGATGGCAAGCGCAGCTTCAAGTGGCCTCTCCTCCTTTTTCTCCACCTCAACATCACACCCAGTACAGTCCACAGAGGTGGCACCCAAATTCCCCTTGCTTCCCCCCCCCCCCCCGCATTCCAACTATCTAATCATTCAAATGACTGTACGGAATCACAGATGGGTGAGTCTAAAGAGCTGTTTACCCTTCTGATGAACATGGCATAGAATGTATGCTCAAAAGCTTTGCAGAATCAAGAGGAAATCTGCACCGATGACCAAATTTTTTTTTTTAGCTTGGATCCAGGGCAGGAAGAAGTACGGTCCGAACAGCATCCTGACCCTCGTCATCAGACCTTAACCCCTGGGGGGAGCTGATCCCGATGAGACTCAGGTATCTGAGGCTCACACGGACTGTACTGTGCTGTCAGGGCAAGAAGAGAAGGGTGACTCCAAGGGCAGGGAATGCAATAACACAGAGGATGATGATGAAGTCTTAGATCCAAGTTGGCGTGAACATAGAGGCACACAGCTGAGTAGGTCATCTGAGGAGGAAGACGAGGAGGTTACTTTGAGCTGTAAGTTGCAGACACGTAGTGATGCAGCCACGATGAGCAATGTATCCTCAGCCACAACTGGGCCTGTGACCAGCAGTGTCCGTGGATCTGCACCTCGCAGGGGTGGCAAGGGTTGCCTAGCCTGGGCCTTTTTTTGACACTGCAAAGGATGAGCCAACTCACATAATCTGCCAACTTTGCAAAAAAAAAAACTGAGTTGAGGTAAAAAGTGCAATAATTTGACTACTACATGTATGAACCTTCACTTGCGCAATCAACATGCTTTACAGTGGGAATCCCTCTGCTCGAAAATGCAGACCAGCAGACCTCAACAACCATCAGCCATCCCATCAATCGCATCTGCTTCTTCCTCCTCCTCTGTTACCGTGCCCACTATTGAGAAGCAGTTCTTCGACTGCAAAACCTCATGTTCTTTACCTGCTCCAGTCACACTGACTGAGAGCCCGCCTTCAGCTGTAAAGGAAGCAGACATGCCTGCTCTTTTGTCCGATCTCAGAGAACATGCACACCACAAGTTTCTCAATCCACCGTAACATCTCCACCTGCACCTCTCTCACGGTCCAGCAGTTTGTCCGGTTCACCATACTCTGCCCTCTCATCACTGCCGCCAGCCTACGGTTCCGCAGTTGTGGTCACATAAAAGATTGTTTCCTCCTACACATGACAAAGCTAAGAGGTTGAACTCCACAATCTCCAACCTGTTGGCCACAGAAATGCTGCCTTTCCGCCTGGCAGATACAGATGGTTTCCGAAAGCTGATGGCCGTTGCAGTCCCCTAGTACCAATTATCCAGTCACCATTACATTTCTAGGAAAGTTGTGCATGCACCAGCATGTTGCAGACACGACCCGTTCCTTGACAAAATCTCTGTCTGCATTGGTGCATTTCACCACAGACACTTGTATGAGTAAGCATGGCGAAGGGTGTTACATCTTGCTGACTGGGCATTGGGTGACTCTGGTGGCTGTGGGGACAGGTTCTGCTCCACAAGTCTTGGAATCCCCAAGGCTTGCAGGACAAACCTCTACATTTAACACTTCCTCCACTACTTCTGCCTCCTCTATCTCCTCTAGGGCCTCTACCTGCATCCTCAACTTCTGCCTTAACGAGACACGCAGTCCAAAAATGCAGAGCGAATCCCCACCACCTCCGTACTGTGCAGCCAGGGCTCATTGCAATCAGGCAGTATTAAAATTTATATGCCTTGGAGATCTCATGCATGTAGAAAAGCCGCTGAGACACCATCACGTGTTTCTCAACGCAAGCAATGAATAGCCAGGTCTTTCACCAGGAAGGAACAACCACGGGAAGGGCAGCATCCAATAAAGGAAAACCACCTATGCCAAAACATGGTATCCATCCACAGACAGCTGTTTCGGGGTATTTGCCCCTCATCAGTGTGGAGTAGGAAACTGGCTATTAGGAGCAGTGCCTAGTGAAAAGGCTATAAACGTAAGGATGAATGACCTCGTGGAGATCAAAACATCCAACACCGCGGAGACACCATCACGTGTTTCTCAATGCAGTGATCCAGAACACTGCCCCCATCCCTTATGGGAAATATGCAAATGCATGTAGAAAAGCCACCGAGACACCATCACGTGTTTCTCAACGCAAGCAATGAATAGCAAGGTCTTTCACCGGGAAGGAACAACCACGGGAAGGGCAGCATCCAATAAAGGAAAACCACCTATGCCAAAATCTCAGGAGATCTCAGTCATACAGCTGAAGACTAGAGTTGTGGACAAGATCTCCAAGCTGAGTTTGATAAATGGCTGTCTAAACTGAACCTACATCCAGGGAAGGCCGTGTCCGATAACGGTACGAACCTGGTGGTGGCCTTATGGTGAGGCAAGCTCACACACGTGCCTTGCATGGCTCACGTCCTCAACCTGGTGATACAGCTTTTTCTCAACCTTTATCCTGGCCTGGGTGAGCTGCTCCAGAAAGCATGTAAGCTGTGTGCTCATTTCTGCCATTCGCACCCCTCTGGCCATCGACTTGCATCGATACAGAGGTTTTTGTCCATGCCAGTTAACAGGTTGATATACGATGTGCTGACACGGTGGAATTCCACTCTGCACATGTTGCAGACTGTGGCAGCAGCAACTAGCCCTGATGCAGTATGTCATGTCATACAGCCTGGGCCAGCGCAGTATTGACGTGGCGCATATCACCTTTACAGAGTGAGCACAGATTAAGGGCCTCTGCAGTTTCGAAATGGCTACTGAGATGGTTAGCGCTGATGACGCTGTCATCAGCATCACTATTCCTGTCATCTATATGCTGGAGCAGACTTTGAGTAGAGATGCTAGTCTCAGAAGCAGAGGAGGATGTGGAAGGGATAAAATTGTCTCTAAATTCAAGACTGTCGTCACACAGGCAGGTGCCAAGGGAGGGTGGAGTACTGCGATCGAGGGGGGCTGGTGATAACATACAAACTGTAAGGCTGGAGTCACACTACAGCGAGATACGGCTGAGTCTCGCAGGTTAAAACCAAGCTCTGGCACCAGCACTCCAGAGCGGCGCATGAAGCTCCATGTATTGCTGTGCAGCTGCACGCTCCGCTCTGGAGTGCCAGTGCCAGAGCTTGGTTTTAACCTGCGAGACTCGGCCGTATCTCGCTGTGTGTGATCCCAGCCTTATCAAAGGTGCAAGATCCGAGGAACAAATGGAGGAGGAAGAGGTGATGGGCGAGCAACTGTCAGATGAAGAGGATAATCCTCCCCTCCCTGTTGTTCGTGGTTGGCAGGAGGGGATGGAGGAAACAAGCCTTATTGATACCCAGCCACCAACATAGCATCTGCTTGGAACTCATTGTAGAGCCCGACATATGAGTGCCTTCTTGCTGCACTATCTGCAACATGATCCCCATATAGTTATAATTCGGAATAATTCTGACTACTGGGTTGCCACTCTGTTAGAACCAAGTTATAAAACCAAATTTTGACAGATGATTCCCGCCCTAGAAAGGGACCCGCAAATGCTGGAGTATTGAAACACGCTTTTACACAACCTTAAGAGAGCTTTTCCCCAAGACAGCAGTGAAGCACACAATTCGCATCACAGCTCTAGACTTCCAACCTCCGCCACGTCAATTTGTCAATGTCAAAACATTAGCAGCAGCAGCAGTGGTGGTGAAAGTGGAAGCAATTTCTGTGAGTCCTTTGACACTTTTTTAGACCAACTTGTGCACCAACAAGTCCAAGTCTTACACGTGGTGAACGAATGGAGAGGATGGTGCAGGAGTATCTAGAACTGAATATCAATACCATCAGGGAGGGTTTGGACCCTTTCACATTTTGGTCTTCCAAAATGGATGAGTGGCCTGAGCTCGCCTCACACGCCTTGGATGTTTTATCGTGTCCTGCAGCCAGCATTCTCTCAGAATGTGTATTCAGCGTGCTGGTGGTGTCCTGATAGATAAGCTCAGCCAGCTATCTCCTGAAAGTGTAGGCAGCCTAACTTTCATCAAGATGAAGAAGTCATGGATCTCTAAGGACTTTTGCACCCGAATTGCAGACTGTACAGACTAGATGATATTGCATTTTTTTACTGTGATGCATTAATGTCACGTAACTGCACTCTGTGATATTTATAGTGTGACTTCTGTGCCTGCTGCTGATGTTAACACAAATTTGTGGAAATGTGAATTGTCATGATTGGTCTACATCTGCTGGGTTAGCTGTAGTGGAAGACGTCTCGGTCCCAGTTATACTATTTCTATTTTTGTGACAGTTATTCTACTTCATTGGTGTCAGGCCCTCATTTTTTTAAAATGTGAACACTCCTGGTTGGGTGTCCATCTGCTGGATTGTGTGTAGTGGAAGACCTGTCGGTCCCCATTATACTATTTGGACTGTAGTGAAATTTATGCCACTTTTGTGGTGTAAAGCCCACATTTGTTTAAATGTGAACACTCTTGGTTGGTGTCCATCTGCTGGATTGGATGTAGTGGAAGACCTATCAGTCCCTATTATACTATTTCTACTGATTTGAAATTGATGCCACTGCTGTGAACTAAGACCCCAATTTATTTAAATTATTATTATTATTTATTTATATAGTACCATTAATTCCATGGTGCTATACATGAGAAAGTGGTTACGTATAGTTATAGATATCGTTTACAGTAAACAAATTTACAATGACAGACTGGTACAGAGGGGAGAGGACCCTGTCCTTGCCGACTTACATTCTGTGGGATAATGGGGAAGAGACAGAAGGTCGGGGTGCGGCAGCTCGGGTGGTGGTGAGGTGGCAGCTCGGGTGGTGGTGAGGCTGCAGAGTGGTTATTGCAGGCTATAGGCATTCCTGAAGAGATGGGTTTTCAGGTTCCGTCTTAAGGATCCGAGGGTGGTGGATAATCGGACGTGTTGAGGCGTGGAATTCCAGAGGATGGGGGATATTCGGGAGAAATCTTGGAGGTGTTTGTGTGAGGAATGAATAAGTGTGGAGGAGAGTAGGAGGTCTTGGGAGGATCGGAGATTATGTGAGGGAAGATATTGGGAGATTAGTTCAGAGATATAGGGAGGGGACAGGTTGTGGATGGCTTTGTAGATCAGTGTTAGTAGTTTGAACTGGATTCGTTGGGGAACTGGGAGCCAGTGGAGGGATTTGCAGAGGAGAGAAGCAGGGGAGTAGCAAGGAGAGAGGTGGATTAGCTGGGCAGCAGAGTTGAGAACAGACAGGGGCGGTGCAAGAGAGTTAGCGGGGAGGCCACAGAGGAGGGTGTTGCAGTAATCGAGGCGGGAGATGAAGAGGGCATGCACAAGAGTTTTGGTAGATTGTTAGCTGAGGAAGGGATGGATTCTGGCAATATTTTTGAGTTGGAGGCGAAAGGAGGTGGCAAGTTACCCCAAGGCAGCCAATTTCAGGTGCGGGAGAGAGTGTGATGCCGTTTACCATAATAGATAGATCAGGTAGGGGGGATACGTGACATGGGGGAAAGATGATGAGTTCGGTTTTGTCTACATAGAGTTTTAGGAAGTGAGTGGTGAAGAAGGAGGTTTTGGCTGACAGACATTCCGGGATTCTGGACAGCAGAGAGGTGACATCTGGGCCAGAGAGGAAGATCTGAGTGTCATCCGCATACAGGTGGTACTGGAAGCCATGGGACTTTATGAGTTGTCCTAGGCCAAGGGTATTGATGGAAAAAAGTAGGGGCCCTAGGACAAAGCCTTGAGGGACTCCAACAGAGAGAGGGCGGGATGAGGTAGTGTGGGAGTGGGGAATGCTAAATGTGTGGTCGGAAAGGTATGAGGCAATCCAGGACAGGCCAAGGGTCTTTGATGCCACGAGAAGAAAGAATCTGTAGCAGTAGGCAGTGATCGACTGTGTTGAAGGCAGAGGACAGGTCGAGGAGGAGAAGTATGGAGAACTGTCTGTTAGCTTTGGCTGTAAGTCATTAGTAATTTTTCTCAGGGCAGTTTCGGTGGAGTGGTGAGGGGCAAAAGCCAGATTGGTGGTTGTCAAGGAGAGCATTAGATGAGAGGTGGGAGTAAAGTTGAGCATGGACATGCTGCTCAAGGAGTTTTAAAGCAAACGGGAGCAGTGATATGGGGCGATAGCTGGGCATAGCAGTTGAGTCAAGGTTAGTTTTGAGGATGAGTGTGATGGTGGCATGTTTGAAGGCAGAGGGGAAGGTACCAGAAGATAGCGATAGCTTGAAGAGATGGGTTAGGGCTGGAATGAGCGTGTTAGTGAGGTTGGGGAGCAGGTGGGAAGGGATGGGGTCAAGTGCACAGGTGGTGAGGTGTGCTTTGGAAAGGAGGTGAATAAGCTCTCCTTCAGTAATGTTGGAGAGGGAGGTTATTAAGGAAGGGCCGAGGTCTGGTATATGGAGTGGTTGGGGTGATGGAGCAGTAAAGGTTTGCCTTGTTTAGTCGATTTTGTTTTTGAAGTAGGTGGCAAAGTCCTCTGAAGAGATGAGGGGAGTTGGAGGTGGAAGTGGGGGCAGAGGAGAAAGTTAAATGTTCTGAACAGTTGTTTTGGGTTGTAGGATAATGAAGATACAAGGTTTGTGAAATAGGTCTGTTTAGCAAAGGTGAGGGCTAATTTGAAGGCAAGTGTAGCTTGTTTGAAAGCAGAGAAGTGGTCTGGCTGGCGTGTTTTCTTTCAACGCCGCTCACCAACCCTGGATGCTTGTCGAAGTATTTCAGTGAGATTGTTATGCCAGGGGTGCCTATTGATTTGTCGCACTTTGCCATGCATAAGAGGGGCGACAGTCTATGGCTGATGTGAGGGTGGTCTTATAGAAAGCGGTGGCGCTGTCCGTGTCGTGGAGTGAAGATATGGAGGACAGGGGTAGAAGAGAGTCTGAGAATGTGTAGGTGTGCGAGGTTTCTGCGAGGATGTGGTAATGGCTGGAAGGCAGGTGAGGAGGACAAGGATGAGAAGGTGAGTAGATGGTGGTCAGAGAGGGGGAAGGGAGAGGTTGTGAGATTAGATAAGGAACAGAGGCGGGTGAAGATGAGGTCTAGTGTATGTCCGTCTGTGTAGGTGGCTGTGCAGGACCACTGAGTAAGTCCAAAAGATGAAGTAAGGGCCAGGAGCTTGGAGGCTGCTGGCTGGCGGGTGTCAGTAGGAATATTAAAGTCACCCATGATGATGGTGGGGATGTCAGCAGAGAGAAAGTGAAGCCAGAATTGGTCGATAAAGGCAGTGGCTGAGCCCGGTGGTCGGTAGATGACAGCCATTTGGAGATTAGAGGGAGAGTAGATATGGACAGAGTGAACCTCGAAAGAAGGGAGGATAAGGGAGGGCGGGATTGGATAGGGTTGAAGGAACAGTTTCTTGAAAGAAGGAAACCCACTCCTCCGCCATGTCTGTTGCCAGAGTGAGGAGTGTGGGTAAATTGGAGGCCATCGTAACTCAGTGCTGCAGGGGATGCTGTGTCAGGGGGCGTCAGCCAGGTCTCAGTGAGTATATAAATATAAGGGGTGCACCCCTGTATCCATGGTGAAACAGGGTGCAAAACCTGGTCTGTAGAATAATTTAGACAAGACACAGGAGAAAAAAGACTAGACCAATAATGGTATGCACACCCAGAAGATACAAAAGTCAAAAAATACTTTAATAACACCTCAAAAAAACAACAGACACAGAGTAAAACCATTTAAAACAGGCCTAAATATAGGACCGGTGGCCCTCACCCCTATACAAATCATGCATAATATCACATAAGCAAAGCATGGAAATACAAAAATCAGACAATATGAATATAGGTAATATGCTAAGCTATGTGGAAAATACAAATATACAAATATTGCATATTTGTATTTTCCACATAGCTTAGCATATTACCTATATTCATATTGTCTGATTTTTGTATTTCCATGCTTTGCTTATGTGATATTATGCATGATTTGTATAGGGGTGAGGGCCACCGGTCCTATATTTAGGCCTGTTTTAAATGGTTTTACTCTGTGTCTGTTGTTTTTTGAGGTGTTATTAAAGTATTTTTTGACTTTTGTATCTTCTGGGTGTGCATACCATTATTGGTCTAGTCTTTTTTCTCCTGTGCCAGGTCTCAGTGAGGTCCAGGAAGGAAAGGTTGCGGGAAGTAAAGAGATTGTGGATCACGTGGAGCTTGTTGCAGATGGAGCGGGCATTCCAAATTGCCCCAGAGAGAGGAAGCAGGGGGGCGGCAGTGGCAGATTTTAAGTCTGAGGGATTGCGGTAGTTTCTCTTAGGCCGGGGTCACACTAGACCGTAATACGGACGAGTGCTATGCGATAAAAAATCGCATAGCACTCGTCCCAATGTTAATCTATGGTCCAGCTCCCATCATCCGATATTTTCTCCACCGTATTTCGGATCCGAGGGAACTCGCAGCATGCTGCGATTGTCAGCGTATCTTGGCCGAGACTCGCCAATGCAAGTCTATGGGGGCGAGAAAAAAATCGGATTACACACGGACCATGCGTGTGCATTGCGAGAAATACGGAAGACTTCTCCAGGTGACAGGAAATTGAATCATCCATCATCAGGAAGCTTTGGCATGCTAATTTATGGCCCACGCTGGATTGCAAAGCAGGAAGCACGCCTCCACAGAGTATACTGTGTAGCAGCATGGCCAGGCATATAAATGTTGAGATGCTGATTGCTCTGGTCCATGATAGACCAGAGTTATGGGACCAACGCGATGCACATTATGCTGACCGCGCACGAAAAGACGCAGCATGGAGGGAAATCTGTCGCCACATGTTCCCCGATTTTGATGAGCGACCTCAAGAGGTTCAGCAAGAAATTTGTAAGTACCATCCTTTACCCAAAAATGTGCTGTAACATTTTTGTCTTGAGAAAAATAGGCATGAACACATCATATGTGGTGTGTTTAGGAGTGATGTAAATGTTCCAAGCTCTTGGTTGAGGATACAAAAACATTAACAAGACACACCAATATGGTTCCAATATATTAGCTAGAGTCCTTTCAGATCTTAGGCTCCAGGGCCTGTGTGTGCTTGCAAACCCTGGACCTGTTGTAGTTATGTGCTTGGCCAGCATGGTGGCTCAGTGGATATGAGTCCTGGGTTCAAATTCCACCAAGGACAAAATATGCAAAGAGTTTGGATGTTCTCTCCGTGTTTGCGTGGGTTTTCTCTGGGCACTCCGCTTTCCTCACACAATCCAAAGACGTACTCATCGGGAATTTATATTGGGAGCCACATTGGTGACAGCAATGATAATGTTTTTTACAAACTGCCGAATATGTTATCGTTATGTAAAACTAAAGATTCTTTATTATTATTTGGTATTCCACAAACAACTTTGGCTTCTTTGCAGTGAATGATGTCACTAGACGCTGGCGGAGTTGCCGGGATCAATACCGGCGGGAACGTCAAGTTTCTGGGCGGAGTGGTGATGCAGCACCGAAAAAAAGAAAACATCTGTATTTTGATAGGCTGAATTTTCTTGCCCCGGTGATGGAGCTCAGACCGTAAGTGGATGCATGTTCCAAAAACTTAGACACATCTTCTAATGTGAATATGTTTATAATTTTTTCCTCTCTAATCATTTGTGAAATACAGAACAGAGTCCAATCTGACAGAAAGAGAGACTGCATCTGACTCGGAGGTGGTGATTGACCCAATTGGTGAAGATTCCGAAATGGCTGGACCATCAGGGCAAGCACCAAGCAGCAACCAACCACAACCAGCAGCAGCGTCTTCTGCCACACAGGAGGCCAATCCAGAGGTTGAGGAAGGAGGCCAGAGCAGCAGTCCAACCTTGGCTCTGGATACATCACCACAGCCTACTACCAGACCAAACTGTGGGCGGCGCAGAAGGGTGGCTTCTAACACTGGCACCAGGAGGCAAGTGGATACAGGGGTGTTGGACTATTTGTCAAGGGCTGCACATGACGATGGGGAGGAAGCGTACTTCCGCAGTCTTGCCCGCTATTTACGGCCCATTCCACGCTCGCTCAGGCTGCGGACCAGAGGTTGTATCCAAATTGTTATTGATGCGGCCACACCCCCAAACAACCCCATTCGTTTGTTCAACTACCTAGAACAGTGGCAAATGTCACCTACAAATGTTCTGGCGGTGCAAGACCTTCCAGAGGAACCCAACCCAACAGTTGCAGCACCCCCCTTGCCACATATAGCTCCACAACAACAGCCTGCCCAAAACACCCAACAACAACCAAACAGGCCAATTAATGAATATCCATCCACTGCCCAATCTGACCACTTGAACAGACACATGTTTGGAGGCTGGTCCCAACATGTGTCTGCTCGACATGGCCATATTGGGGGGTATGACCAAATGGGTCAATACAGTACACAGGACTTTATGCCGTTCTACCCTCAACATCCAGTTGTACCGCACACTCAGGATCGAAACTTGCAACAACACCCTTCATATATATCTGCCATACCACAGGTTGACAGTCTGGTTGGTCCACCACCTAGGCCAAGTTCAGCACATGCTGGACACCCGCCATCACCATCGCCACCCCCAACCTACCAGAACCTGTAAGTTCGGTTCCAAAAGTTTCGGGAGGTCATTTATGTTTTTTCTTTTTGTTTTTGGCGCCATTGGCCTGTTCTTTGTTCTGGTTGACTCTGGTTATTAGGCCGAAAATTACATATGATGTTAATATGTTTTGGGCAAAGATATATATGCTTTGATCAGTAAAAATGTTGGTCAAAATATAAGTGTTGTGTCTTCTTAGGACTACAAAGATGATGTGGCAACTTCAAAACTTTTTGGGAAAGGAAAAGTAGAAACATAATATACAATTCACACATGAACATTAAGCTATTTATTAACTAACAATATAAAGAAAATTTAAAGCACAACAGCATTGTCTTGCCAATCAGTCGCTCCCTCTGGTGACACAAAATAATTTGTTAACACATCACGAACTTTTATGCCTGAGGGCTGACGACGAGAAGGAAGAACACGTGTAGTAGGCAATACAGTATTAGCATAATCAATTTCAACAGCAGCAGATGATGGGCAATCATGGTATCTAGTAAAGTTGTGAAGAACAACACATGCTTTGATGACACCATTGACATTGCCTTCACTCAGTTGTATTGCGGACTGAAGTATCCACCATTTAGCAGTGAGAATGCCAAATGAACACTCTACCAGACGGCGGGCACGGGAAAGGCGCAAATTAAAAATTCTACGCCGGTAGTCCAGGCCTCTCCGTGGATATGGCCTCATGACGTTCCTGGATAATTGAAACGCCTCATCTGCTACCATCATGTAAGGCACCGCATCTAAATTCGCCCCTGGTAGGTTACTTGGGGGTGGGAGATCCAAATCATTGGTGCGCAGCCGCCGACCCATTAAGGAAGAACTGAAGACTCTAGAGTCTCCAGTTCTCCCATAGGCCCCAATATCTACAATTATAAACCTGTAGTTGCTGTCGACCAGGGCCAACAGCACTACAGAGAAAAACTGTTTATAATTATAGAATTGGGTCCCTGAGCCCGGCGGCTTACGCACACGGATGTGCTTTCCGTCCAGAGCCCCAATACAGTGCGGAAACTGGCAGGTGTCCTGAAATCCTTGGGCAATCTGTAACCAATCGGACCTTTTCGGCTCAGGCATCACCTCTTGATGGAGTCTTCTCCATATTTCCGTGCATGTATCCCGCACAATTCCAGAAATTGTAGATTTCCCCGAGTAAAAACTCTAAATGCAGGGCCGCATATGATAGTCCAGTTGCAAGGAAGCTAAAGGAAACCAGATAATTTGTTTACAATACAAATTTAAAACATTACAGTGTTCTCTGGGCCAAAACTACAATTAGCTAAATAATATGGCATGATTCCTCAAACATTAAGGACATGCGATGGCTTTGATGTTAGATTTGCTTAAATAGTCCAACTTTATCATAAATTACGGTCTTTTCAGGCGTATCAGACTAATTTTGAACCCCTGAAAATCTAACCAAAAATCGGGGGTCGTCTTATACGCCGGAAAATACGGGTATGTTGAAGTTTAGGAACCATTTAAACAGCTACTTTTCACAATGGGTAATAGCATTACACCCAAATCTTTTTTTAGAAACAGAGGATTGATACATACCGTAAAGTAAGGATAAGGCGCTCCTCTGCCGAAATGGATTGTCGCATCCTGGTGTCCTTCTTGGTAATCCCTGGTCGCAAAATTTCCAACAAAATATCAAACGTTTGTATCCGCATCCGACAATAGTTGAAGAACTTGTCTGGATTGGTCCTCAGAGCAGCATACAGACGGTTGAAATGTCCTTTCTTGATCCGTTGCTTCATAAGTGGATGTACCCACATCCGTCTCCGCCTCCTCGGATCAACAATAACTGGGTATGGCTCTCCAAAACGTTGGGAAAGTACCCAGTTGTAAAGCACACGCTCTGTGGTGTTAAAAGTCAGTAGATCCGACATGTTGCTCATCAAGCAGAAGTGCACCAACACAAGCAGGGACTCTGCTGCCTTGATTGGTGGCTGCCACCTGTTTTATGGCCCTTAAATAATGTTCTGGGTGATGATTTAAATTTTTACAGGTGGCAAAACCGTTATATGAGAAATGACCGTAGGCACTACTATCGGAGGTGGTGCTCAAGTAGGTGCCCAAACCTTATAATTATGAAAAGTAACTTGGCACACACGTGATCAGATGCTTGTGTGATTTAATAAGAAGAGAGTACATACAAACGTTTCGGTCATAGACCTTCTTCAATGTACCTCTCTCTGAGAGTCTATTTGATGAGCGGATTTTATAGGGGAGGAAGTAGTCCCCTTAATGCGTCTGGTGGTGATGACTATGATCTGAGCGCTAGTGAGGCTCTATGATGTCTCCGTTCAGGACGCGGTGTCCACCGCTGGTCCTCAGTGTCGCAAAACCGTTATATGTCCATTTTGCAAGCTTGCGAGAAAATCTCGGCATACGGATGCCATACGGATGTCACACGGATCATTTGATGCGAGGAAATCGCATCCTCGCACTGCACACGGATCACTGTTTTTGAAACATTTGTGCGATTCTCGGCCGTGAAAAACGGACCGTTTTTTTATACGTTAAGTGTGTCCCCGGCCTTAGTGTGAGAAGGATAGGGGTGAGGATTAGTGGGATGTATGAGGCTGGGGGGGGGGGTTCAGGATTGGGGGATATGTCGCCAGCAGTGAGAATGAGCAGAGAAAGGGAAAGCAGGTGGGTGAAGGAGAGTAATCGGCCTATATTATATTTTGGTAGGAGAGGTCTGAGGTTAAAGAGCAGGTCTGCAGATGAAGCGTGGTGGGGGTAAGAGGGGGAGATAGTTATGTGGTTTGAGGTTGCAAGGGTTTGGGGTTAGCGAAGGAGAGTGAGGATTAGTGGAGCAAAAAACGGTGGGGGAAAATGTGAGCATGGTTAAAGAGCAGGGTAGGAAAAGAAAGGCAAGTAAATTTTGAAGACAGTGATAAGTCTTAGTCTGGCCAATTTCTGGACTATTTCTGATGATACACTTTAAATGTGAACATTCCTGGTTGGGTGTCAATTTGCTGTATTGGGTGTAGTGGAAAACCTGTCGGTCTGTATTATACTATTTCTACTCTCGTGAAATTGATGCCACTTCTGTGGTGTAAGGCCCTCATTTGTTTAAAGTGAACACTCCTGGTTGGGTGACCATCTGCTGTATTGGGTGTAGTGGAAAACCCGTTGGTCCCTATTACACTATTTCTAATCTTGTGAAATTTATGTCACTTCGGTGGTGTCAGGACCTCATTTTTTGAAATTTGAAAACTCCTGGTTGGGTGTCCATCTGCTGAGTTGGGTGTAGTGGAAGACCTGTCGGTCCCTATTAGGGTATGTTTCCACGTGGCGTATTTGCTGAGGATTGGACCCTGCGTACAGCCATAGCGTCCAATCCGCAGCATCCAGATTTTATGAAATCTCATCACTATGCGTACAAAGACGCAGATGGCAAACCTGCGTATACGCACATGCGGCACGTCTTTATAGACCGCAGCATATCTTTATCTTGCGGAGTCGCAGTCTCTGCAAGATAAATAGCACCTTTCTATGTATAGGATGCAGTGATTCAATGAACACATGTGGAATCACCGCACGAACAAAAGCTGGCAACGCTTTGGACAGGGCAGGTGTCCACTTTGTCCAAATCACTGCCATTCCGGACCATGGAAACATAGCCTTATACTATTTATACTGTAGTGAAATTGATGTCACTTTGGTGCTGTCTGCCAATAATTTTTGGGTGTCCATCTGCTGGATTGAGTATAGTGGAAGACCTATCAGTCCCGATTATACTATATCTACTGATTTGAAATTGATGCCACTGCTGTGGTCTAAGGCCCTCATTTGTTTAAATGTGAGCACTCCTGGTTGGGTGTCCATCTGCTGGATTGGGTGTAGTGGAAAATCTGTTGGTCCCTATTACACTATTTCTACTCTTGTGAAATTTATGCCACTTCGGTGGTGTCAGGACCTCATTTTTTGAAATTTGAAAACTCCTGGTTGGGTGTCCATCTGCTGAGTTGGGTGTAGTGGAAGACTTGTCGGTCCCTATTATACTATTTATACTGTATTGAAATTGATACCACTTTGGTGTTGTCTGCCAATAATTTTCAAAAACGTGAACACTCCCGGTTGGGTGTCCATCTGCTGGGTTGGGTGTAGTGGAAGACCTATCAGTCCCTATTATACTATTTATTCTGTGAAGTTGATGTCACTGGTGGTGTCTGGCAATAATTTTTGGAAATGTCAACACTCCTGGATGGGTCTCCTTCTTGCGTGTTGCATGTAGCAGTAGGCCTCCGACACCATAAGGCCTCCACTTCCTTGCACTCAACGACCAGTGTTACTAGCCTTAAATTTTTTTGACAATGGTAGTCTACAAAAGTGATATTTGTGCCACCTGAGTGTGGCTCAGCATGAAAGCAGGTAGAGGTGTTGCATGTGGTCAGGGCTCCCAGCAAAGGGGTCCTACACCGATCCATCACCCTCCTTGTCTTACTGTGACGTTCAATTGAAAGCTGTAAATGCTGTCCCAAACCTGATACCTCATACCTGGCTGATTGCTGCAGTGCCATGCTACAATTTGTACTGTGGGTGAATGGAGGCCACTTTCCTGGTGTCTGTCCTTTATTTGATGTGTTTTGGCAGCATTTGGGGCCGTTATACATGCGTTTGTTTTTGCCTGTCATTGAGCTGAATGGCATTCGGATATGTTTGGCGAATATTGCAAATTCGGCAATCGTAATCCGAACCGAACATTGAAATATTCGCTCATCTCTACTAATAATCC
This sequence comes from Ranitomeya variabilis, assembly GCF_051348905.1. NCBI lineage: Eukaryota > Metazoa > Chordata > Amphibia > Anura > Dendrobatidae > Ranitomeya > Ranitomeya variabilis. The sequence continues at coordinate 166,045,023 of NC_135237.1, forward strand.
CAAGAAGTTTCAGATCACGTCTACCCTTTGAGTCTGAGGACATTAAATTATGGGAAGAAATCCCTAAGGTAGATATCCCTATAGTTAGGGTAGCAAAGAAAACAGCTATCCCATTTGAAGACTTGTCATGCCTAAAAGATCCAATGGATAGAAAGGCAGAGGATCTTCTAAAAAAAAACCTGGGAGACCTCTGCAGCCATAATTAAGGTAAATATAGCATTTACCTCTGTGGCAAGAGCCATGAATATATGGATAGAAGAGTTAGAGGCTCACCTAAGGAGAAGACATTCAGTGATGACATTTTGGAATCTATACCGTTACTCAAAATTGCAATAGAGTTCATGGCGGATGCCTCAGCAGCAGAGTCCATTAGATTTGCTGTGAACCGGGGAAGCAACAGGATCAGATCCAATTGAAAGATTCAATTGTGAATAAAGTGGCCTGCGAAAGTATTCAATCCTACCCTTTTGCTACCTCACAACCTGGATTTTCAGTTTTTTTTAAAGGATTGCATCAGTTCATTTAAAGCACATGCTTATATCTGTGAACATTGTTTCACAAAAAAAATGAAACCAAAACAACAAACTGAACGAAATAACTGAAAACTCCAGTATGCATAATTGTTCAACCCCTAAAGACAGTACTTTGGAGAGCCTTCTTATGCAGCAATTACAGCTTCGAGTCACTTTGGATAAGTCTCTATGAACTTTCCACATCTTGCCACTTGGATTGTTGTCCATTCCTCAAGGCAAAACTGCTCCAGCTCCTTCAAGTTAGATGGTTTCCATCAACTTCCTGTCCTGACATATAGTGTCTTGTCAAGTGAGAAGATTATGATGAGGTCATCATACCGCATGGCAGTCATAATTTAAAAAGGTGGATGGTGTATCAGTCATAGTTCATAAGAAAGGGAGGCGAGGCAATTCTAGTGGAGAGGTAATGTACCATAAAGGGAAATATGTGGGGGTCATACATTTTTTTTGTCAGAAACACAGCTAGTGGCAATATTTTTTGAGATCCTGGGTGGATATTTTTATGCAAGGGACATAAAATATACAGTAGTGTTCAAAATAATAGCAGTGTATTCAAAAACATGAGGTAATCACAAAATCTTTATACTAGTTTTTATTTCAAGGATTGGGAACAATGCACACACTTCTAATTAAAAACATGAAGAGAGATGTATATAATTTTTAAGTACTTTACAGAAAATCACAAAAAAAAATAAACATTGGGCTGTTCTAAAAAAAATAAAATGAAAAAAAATAGTGTCTGCATTTGTCTTTACAAACTAACAATATGTCCTTTTTTTGCAGATTTAGCATTCCTGTGAATCACTAACTAATATTTAGTTGTATACCCACAGGTTTTTTTAGAACTACTTCACATCAATGTTGCATAGGGTCAACCAACTTCTGGCAAATGTCAGCTGTTATTCCAGCCCAGGATGCTATGACAGCATCACACACTTTTTTGCCATTTGTTGATTTTTGCTTCAGAAACTGAATTTGTCACTCCACAAAAGTGTTCTATCAGATAAAGGACCAGGGATTGGGCTGGCCACTTCATAACCTCAATTTTGTGGAACCAAGATTTTGCTCATTTACTGGTGTGTTTAGAGTCAGTGTCTTGTTGAAACAATCATTTCAAGGGCATGTCCTCCTCACCGTAAGGCTATGTTCACACAGTGCAGATTATTTGCGGTTTTTTAGCATTTTTGCGCTATAAAAACGCTATAAAACCGCAAATAATCTGCATATATTAAGCATCCTATCATTTTTAATGAAATCCGCAATTTCTGTGCACATGATGTGCGTTTTTCCGCATGAAAAACGCATTGCGGTAAAAAACCGGACATGCTCATTAATTTTGCGGTTTTTTCGCGGTTTTCCCACTGTCTAATGCATTGGGAAATGTTTGGGAAAAACCGCGTCAAAAACGCGTCAAAACCGCGTCAAAAACGCGCAAAAAAACGCATGCGGTTTTTATGCGGAAATCTGGCAGAAATGTCCGGATTTTCACAGGAATTTTCTGCATCAATTCCTGAACGTGTGTATGGGGCCTTAGGCAACATGACCTCTTCAAGTATTTTAATATATGCAAACTGGTCCATGATCCCTGGTATGCGGTAAATAGGGGCGGCACCATAGTAAGAGAAACATGCCCACATCATGATGCTTGCACCACCATGCTTCACTGTCTTCAGAGTGAACTGTTGCTTGAAAGCAGAGTTTGGGGGGTCGTCTGAGGAACGCTCTGCAGTCCTTGACCCAAAAAAGAACAATTTTACTTTCATCAGTCCACAAAATGTTTCTCCATTTCTCTTTAGGCCAGTTAATGTGTTCTTTGGCAAATTGTATCCGCTTCAGTATGTTTTGTTTTTGTTTTTTATAACAGTGGGAGTTTGCGGGGACTTCTTGCTAAGAAATTAGCTTCACACAGGCGTCTTCTGTCACAGTCCTCACAAGTAACTTAAGACTGTCTGTGATTATCCTGATCATTGGCTGAGCCTTTGCCATTCTGGGCATTCTTCCATCCATTCGAATGGTAGTCTTTCCTTTTCTTCCGCATCTCTCTGGTTTGGCTTTCCATTTTAAAGCACTGATGATCATTTTAGCTGTACAGCCAATCACTGCACTTCTTTATAAGTTTTACCCTGTACAATCAACTTTTTAATCAAAGCATGCTGTTCTTCTGAACAAATGTCTTGAATGACCCATATTTCTCAGGCTTTTAAGGAGAGATGCATGTACAACATGTCCTGGCTTCACCCTTCAATAAGGGCCTCCCAATCACACCTGTTTCTTCACAGAATGATTGACCTCACTAATTGAACACACCACCTTTCAATTAATTATTCTAATACACAGACTCAAAAACCTGCAGATCATGAATCTGAGTCTGTTGGTTTTCTTAGAATCTACTGCACCAGCTAGTAACTTATTTGACATGTGGTAATGTAATTTATACCAAATACCGTGATTAATCTGGTTCGCCATATTGGACTGCAAATTATTTTGAACACTTCTATAGCTTTAGGAAATATGCATTTGTGATACCGACAATCTAAATCAGTACTGTGGTTCCTGTGAGATCCAAGTTTGATGATGGCTGCTAACTAATCACATCATCTCCTTATCATTGTAAAGACATGTTCAGTATTTTACATGAGTATTCGCAAGCCAAAGTCAGGAGTAAAACAATCAGAGAAAAGTATAATAAAAACACGTGCACCACTTCTACATTTTTCACCGACTTCTGGTTTTGGCTTATAAATACGGAGGTAAAATACTGACCAAACACTGAAGGTGTGAATGTGGCCTTATGGTTAGACAGAAAGTTGTAGGTTTATGCAATACAAATGTATATGATGGGGGTGGAGATGACTTTGTAATTGATCACTGTATGACAGTTGGTGCTGTAGTCAAGTGCTAATGATGGTTCTGGTACTGTACTGATGATGGTTGTGGTGCTGTATGCACAGTGCATCTGGTATGGTGTTCCTCTACAGATGGTTTTGTTTCTATATTCATATACTGAAGATGGTCCTGTTGCTGTACTTCTGAGTTGATGCTGTTGTTGTGGTTATTAATGTACTAATGGTTTTGCTGCGGTTTCTGTGTTGCTGTAATTCTGTACTGATGGAAAGCAACTCTGGCAGGATGCCTAGACAATTTCTTACTGCATATTAAAGACCACCTGGGTTTAGGTCAAACGAGGATAGTTTTTGCTTTTACTTTATTCCTCTGCTACTGTGTCTTGTGTTCTGAAAATCCACTGGGCCTTTTTATTTAATGCTTATTTTTATGGTCTTCAGCCTTTACCACTTTTTAGAGAGCAACCTAAAGCCATGCCTTAAAAAATGCTGAGTAATGGTACCAGGTGAAGATCATAAAATTAGCATTAAATAAAAGTAGCAATGTTTTTGGCACTGGATGACATCTTTAAAAAACAAACAATAGTATGCTAGAGAACAATGGGAATGAGATAAGAGCAAACACTGGCCACTTTCGACCTAATGACAGAACTATGAGACCAATTCCTAAATTTATGAAAAACTGATCGAGGAGAATGGAGTGCTGCCTTAGTTAAGTAATATTTATTTCCAAATTGTTCACGTAGGGTGATGCTTTATTTTATATATGTTGAAGAAAATACAAAAGTGGTTACATAAATAATTTGTGATTTTTTTTTTTTTTTTACCAGTTTCCAATGAGTGTTATACACGCAACTTACATGTCAGGTGCTAGTGTGTGAAATGGTCTTGCTCCACAACAAACAGATACTTGCGGTGTTTCACAGCCACCATCTTCTTGTGACAGAAGCAACTGGAGCATTCTCCAGTTGCTCCTGTCATTCACTGACAGTGTGGAGATATATTGTACGACTGCAAAAGTCACACTCCAGCTCATACCCTCTCCATGATTCACTCCCCTACCCTGCACAAAGATGGTAATGGGATGCTGATCAATTGTCAGGACAGCCGGGATGGCTGCTACCTTAGTCTTCCTGAAAAGCCTAACCATAATGTATATCCAAATTAAATATAACATATCCACATAAACCATAGTGACGATACGCGTCGGGTACAGGAGGCGTCATTCTGGTCTACACCTGTGGATTGCTCCATGTGCAGGTTGTTCTGCGAGCATGTCTAGTTGGCCCATAATTTGTAAGGGCAAAGTATTTTACAGGCTATTTTCTGTTAGGTTTATCTGGATATGTTATATTTAATTTGGATATACATTATAGTTACTAGAGGGTCTTATGCATCTGCCTAGTTCTTTTGGGTATTTTTGACATATATCAGTACAACAATTCTTGATAGTGATGCAATTACACCTTTTTTTCCTTGTATCCTCTTGAACCCTCTATGTTGTATTTGGTGCCAACCCGGATTATCCCTAACAGAGTAAGGCTACTTTCACACTAGCGTTAACTGCAATCCGTCACAATGCGTCGTTTTGCAGAAAAAACGCATCCTGCAAAAGTGCTTGCAGGATGCGTTTTTTCTCCATTGACTAACATTAGCGACGCATTGCGACGGATTGCCACACGTCGCAACCGTCGCGCGACGGTTGAGCCGTGTTGTGGCGGACCGTTGGCCGCAAAAAACGTTGCATGTAACGTTTTTTGCTGCCGACGGTCCGCTTTTTCTGACCGCGCATGCGCGGCCGGAACTCCGCCCCCACCTCACAATGGGGCAGCGGATGCGCTGGAAAAATGCATCCGCTGCCCCCGTTGTGCGGCGGAGACAACGCTAGCGTCGGGAACCTCGGCCCGACGCACTGCGACGGGCCGAGCCCGACGCTAGTGTGAAAGTAGCCTAAGACATGTGATTTGCTCTTTGCAGAAATATACACTTTAATATTCCTATTTATAGGATGTGTTATTTTTATTAGGCGCTACATCCTAGAATTTGAAAATCCCACATATTTTGCATTGGTGTTACTAGTTGTGACGCAGTCCGTGTGTCTGGCTACCTTCTTTTTGTAACCATTCATGTATTTTAAATGCTTTTAAATATTTTTTCCCCTTTTTTCGGTTTTGTATTTATCCTAAATAATAAAGTTTGGCTATTTATATGGTGATCCCAGGAGGATCCCATGCATATTTATTTCTATGAGATGGTGCCCTCAGTTTTGTGTAAATTGAAGAATATTGTTTCAGCACAGTGCATATAATTACCACTTTTGTCTATGTAAGGTTTTGCCTAGCGACAATTATCAAACTGCTGGCTTCATCACTTACCATTGTCACAGGTCCAGTCTCTGCTTTCTGCCCAAATTACAGCCACTCCACCATGCAACAGTCACAGAAGCCCCCGCACCACCTGGACAAGAGCACACACCCTCGAGAATTATCACTGATCATTTCTAATCTAATTCTCTTTATGATTATGGCAAGTTAAGTGATGTTCACAATTGAAATGTATCCTCTATCGTATGGGATAACATACTGATCATTGGGGGTCTGACTACTGGCATCCCGAGCCATCCCTGTAAAGGGGCTCTGCAAAACCCCATCTGAATAGAGCAGAGGTGTCAAACTGCATTCCTCGAGGGCCGCCAGCAGGTCATGTTTTCAGGATTTCCTTAGCATTCCACAAGGTGCTGGAATCATTCTGTGCAGGTGATTAAATTATCACCTGTGCAATACAAGGAAATCCTGAAAACATGACCTGTTGGCGGCCCTCGAGGAATGCAGTTTGACACCTCTGGAATAGAGGTCAAGTATGTGCACTTCCATTTATTGTCTATACGACTGCTAGACAAAGAATAGTACAGTGCTCGACTTTTTGATTTGGAAGTCTGAGATTTCACCAAAGTAGCAGGCCAGTATGGAGGACAGTAGCTGGTCCTGCCTATTCCAAGTGAAGGCTAAGATGTAAAGCTTTCCAGCGAAACATTGGTGCCACCATAACTACAAACTATTAGTTGCAAGTCTACAAGATAAACTCCAGATCCCCTCAATTGCTGTCAATACAAATGCATTTTGTTCCCCATACAAGGCAACATATTTGTAATTATTTTTCTTAAAGGGAAACAGTCACCAAGTTTGTCCCATGAGGCAAGAGCACCACCTTTCAGCCCAGATATACAGCATTCTAATATGCTGCCTATATGCACCCAATCCGGTGAGCAAGACAAGAAAATACTCAAGCTACTTACTGGTAGCGGTATTTGTCAGGAGCCATGACAGCACAGAAGAGAGAGGGGATCCGCCCTTCAGGGACAGGAAACCTACAGACATAAAAGGGCGGTACCTCTCTCCCACCTCAGTTGGATTACAGAGCATGAGAGGACCACCCCGGTTAGTTTGTACATAAATAATTTACACATTTCACCCGTGTGACTAAATTTAAAGAAAGATTTCTATATAAACCAGTGACGTCAAGCCATAAAAGTATAAAGGGAGGGAATATAAGGGTGCTGTCATGGCTCCTGAAAAACACCGCTACCAGTAAGTAGCTTGAGTATTTATTCAGTCGCCATGATGGCATAGACGAGAGAATTACAGAGAAAGAGAATCTTAGGGAGGGACTACTGCTTCCAGCACCCTTCTACCAAACGTGACATCTGAGGAGCCACCCAGGTCTAGTCTGTAATGATTAAAGAAAGTAGATGGAGATGACCATGTGGCCGCCTTACATATGTCCTCAATCGACACCTCCGATCTTTCTGCCCAGGACGATGCCATGGCTCGAATGGAATGGGCTCTTATACCTTCCGGAACCTCTAGGCCACCTGCTGAATAAGCCAAAGATATCCCTTCCCTAATCCATCTACCTAAGGTGTTCCTGGACACCCTAAATCCTTACCTGACACCCTAAATCCTTACCTGACTCCCTGAAAAGACACGAATAAAGAATTATCCTTTTTCCAAGGGTCTGTTACTGTAATATATCTAATCAGACATCTTTTAACATCTAATGAATGCAGCTTGAGTTCTTTCTGATTTGTGGGATTAGATCAAAAGGTGGGGAGATTTATCTCCTGTAGTCTGTGGAATTTTGACGCTACCTTTGGAAGGTACAGAGGATCAGTTTTTAATATTATTCTATCATCTCTAAACTGAATGTATGGAGGCTGTCTAGAGAGGGCCTGTAGGTCACTAACCCTCCTTGCTGATGTGAGGGCGACTAACAGTGCTGTTTTAAAGGACAGAACTTTTATAGGAACAGAATCAATCGGCTCAAATGGGGCTTCAGTCAAAGCTGTAAGTACCAGGTTTAAATCCCACGGAGCTATTCATTTCCTAACCATGGGGTCTCGACCTGGCTGCTGCCTTGATGAATCTAGCGATCCAATAATTGCCAGCTAAATTAAGATTGTATAGTGTTCCCAAGGCCGACACATGGACCCTAAGGGTGCTTGTAGCAAGACTTATTTCTAGACCTCTCTGCAGGAACTCTAGAATCTTAGTAATACAGATCTTTTGGCCTATCTCTAATCCTGAATTAGCCCAGAATCTTTTCCATATTTTAACATAAATATTTGTTGTAGAAGGCTTCCTGCTTTCAGTAAGGTATTAACTAGTTTCTGCGAAATACCTCTCTTTTTTAGTAATGCCCCTTCAAATTCCACGCTGCTAGATGTAAATTGGACATTCGTGGATAGAGGATTGGACCTTGTGAGAGGAGGTCTGGAAGTTCCGGGAGAATCCAAGGCTGAGAAATGGACATCTTCCTCAGCCAAGGAAACCACGGTCTCCTGGGCCAAAAAGGAGCTAATCAAGATTATACGAGCTTTGTCCTCCCATATCTTCCTCAGAACTAACGGAATCAAGTTCAATGGAGGAAACGCATAGGCTAGATTGAACTGCCATGGGATTAAGAGTGCGTCCACTGCGTACAGGTTTTCTCTGGGGTTTAGGGAGCAAAACCGGTGAGTCTTTTTGTTTTCTTTGCTGGCGAAGAGGTCTATGTCTGGACACCCCCATAGAAGTCTGATCTGATTGAAGACAGTCTGATTGAGAACCCAATCCCCTTGTCTTAGTTTTCTTCGACTTAGATAATCGGCTATGGCGTTGTGTTTTCCCTTTATATGAAGAGATGTGAGTGACAGAAGATGATTTTCTGCTATCTGAAAGATACGATCTGCCACATCCATTAACGACCTGGACCGAGTTCCCCCCTGATGATTAATGTACGCTACTGTTACCTGGTTGTCTGAAAATAGCCTGACGTGTCGGCCCTGTAGGGACATAAGGAAATGACTTAGAGCTCGTTCTACTGCTAAAATCTCTTTAAGGTTGGAAGATAATGCATGTTCGGAGTGTGACCAACTGCCCTGGACCCACATATCATCCATATGAGCTCCCCAGCCCTTAGGGCTGGCATCTGTTGTCAGTACTCGAGATATATTATTTGTCCAGGGAACACCTGTACGCAGGTTTGGTATGTGTAACCACCAACGTAGGGAACGTATAGAAGATTCAGACAGGGAAAACTTATCATCAAGGCGGCCATCCAACCGACGAGTGCTGTACAGTACATCCCACTGTTAGACTCTGGTGTGATATTGGGCCCAAAGCACCGCTGGGATGCATGACGTGAGTGAGCCTAACAGTGACATTGCCCCTCTTAATGTGACTGATGGATTATTGACTACCTTGAGTGTTTGTCGTTGAATTTTTTCTACTTTTGCGTCTGGCAGACGGCATTCTTGTAACCCTGAGTCAAGGATGAGCCCTAGGAATTCCTGTACTCTTAACGGCTGTAAACGTGATTTTTTTAAATTAATAATCCAACCTAAATTCTGTAAGGTTGAGATTACTTTGACTAGTTGGGTTGAGCAGTGTGAATCTGAGTGTCCTATGATCAACAGGTCATCTAGATATGGTACCACTAGAATATCCTGTTCATGAAGATGTGCCATGACTTCCACCATTATTTTCGTAAACACACAGGGGCCCACAGCAACTCCAAAGGGGAGTGCTCTATATTGATAGTGTTATATTAACCCCCCAGTGAAACTGCTACCCTTTAGAACTGTTGGTGATCTATATGTATGGGGACATGATAATAGGCGTCTTTCAAGTCTAAGACGACCATAAAACACTTGTCAAATAATAGTTTTATTGCTGTTTTTACAGACTCCATTTTAAATGATTGAACCAGTAAGAATTTATTCAAGCCCTTAAGGTTGATAATAGTATGGAAAGAGTTGTCTGGTTTTTTTAATTAAGAAGAGGGGGGAATAAAACCCCTTACCTCTTTGTGCTTCCGGAACTTTTACCAATACACCTTTGCGTTGGAGCTCCTGCACCTCAGATTCTAATGCCAGCTGTTCTGGTGAAGAACAGATAGGCGTTAAAAGAAACTTATTCTGAGGAATCTCATGAAAATCAAATTTTAGTCCTGACCTAACAATGCTTAGGACCCATGGACTATTGGAAATCTTTATCCAAGCCGGATAGAAGGCCAAAAGCCTGCCTCCCACCCGGTCCAGCAGTCATTGTGGTTTTTTGTTGTCCCGGAAGGAGTTGAACATAAATCCTCTACCTCTTTTCTTACTGGCATCATATCTGGGTCTATCTCTGTTAGATCTTGTACGGTCAAACCATCTTCTGTTAGAACCCAGTCTATAGAAGGGTCTACCCAGGTAAGGGAAACGCTTCTTACTATCTCCCGCTTTTTCCAGAAGCTCATCCAGAACAAATACGGACCGAACAAATACGCCCCTTCACACGCAATATTGCACAGTTTTGACCTGGCCTGCATATCGCCCGGACAACATTTTAGCCAAATGGCCCTATGGGCTGAGTTAGAAAGGGCCGCAGACCTGGCTGCTAGCTTCACAGAGTCTGCCGATGCATCCACAAGGTAGGCTGCTGCTCCCTGAATCATAGGAAGGGAGGCTAAGATCTCATTTCTCAGAGTTTTGTTCTTAAGTTGATCCTCTAAGCTGCCCAGCCAAACCATCATAGAACATGCTGTGCAGGTGGCTGCAATTGATGGTCTGAGAGCCCCTGCTGATGTCTCCCAAGCTCCTTTTAGAAATACATCAGCTCTCCTGTCCAGCGGGTCCTTTAAAGTTCCCAAATCCTCAAAAGGTAGCGAGGATTTCTTGGAAGCTTTAGCCACTGCAGCATCGAGGTTAGGGGCTTTATCCCATGCTGAAGATGCCGATTCCTCAAAAGAAATTCCTTTTGAATGATGGTGGAAGAGAACCTTTTCTCTCTGGTTTCTTCCATTCTCGTGTGATAAGAGAGCTCACTTTGTCTACTACTGGAAAACATCTGTGCGCTTTCCGATCTAGCCCTTTAACCCCTTCACCCCCAAGGGTGGTTTGCACGTTAATGACCAGGCCAATTTTTACAATTCTGACCACTGTCCATTTATGAGGTTATAACTCTGGAACGCTTCAACGGATCCCGGTGCTTCTGACACTGTTTTCTCGTGACATATTGTACTTCATGATAGTGGTAAAAATTATTTGATATTACCTGCGATTATTTGTGAAAAAAACGGAAATTTGGCGAAAATTTTGAAAATTTCGCAATTTTCCAACTTTGAATTTTTATGCAATTAAATCACAGTGATATGTCACACAAAATACTTAATAAGTAACATTTCCCACATGTCTACTTTACATCAGCACAATTTTGGAACCAAAATTTTTATTTGTTAGGGAGTTATAAGGGTTAAAAGTTGACCAGCAATTTCTCATTTTTACAACACCATTTTTTTTTTTAGGGACCACATCTCATTTGAAGTCATTTTGAGGGGTCTATATGATAGAAAATACCCAAGTGTGACACCATTCTAAAAAAACTGCACCCCTCAAGGTGCTCAAAACCAGATTCAAGAAGTTTATTAACCCTTCAGGTGTTTCACAGGAATTTTTGGAATGTTTAAATAAAAATGAACATTTAACTTTTTTTTCACACAAAATTTACTTCAGCTCCAATTTGTTTTATTTTACCAAGGGTAACAGGAGAAAATGGACCCCAAAAGATGTTGTACAATTTGTCCTGAGTACGCCGATACCCCATATGTGGGGTAAACCACTGTTTGGGCGCATGACAGAGCTCGGAAGCGAAGGAGCGCCATTTGACTTTTCAATGCAAAATTGACTGGAATTGAGATGGGACGCCATGTTGCGTTTGGAGAGCCCGATGTGCCTGAACATTGAAACCCCCCACAAGTGACACCATTTTGGAAAGTAGACCCCTAAGGAGCTTATCTAGAGGTGTGGTGAGCACTTTGACTCACCAAGTGCTTCACAGAAGTTTATAATGCAGAACCGTAAAAATAAAAAAATAAAAAAATGTTCACAAAAATTATCTTTTCGCCCCCAATTTTTTATTTTCCCAAGGGTAAGAGAAGAAATTGGACCCCAAAAGTTGTTGTACAATTTGTCCTGAGTACGCTGATACCCCATATGTGGGGGTAAACCACTGTTTGGGTGCATGGGAGAGCTCGGAAGGGAAGGAGCGCCGTTTGACTTTTCATTGCAAAATTGACAGGACTTGAGATGGGACGCCATGTCGCTTTTGGAGAGCCCCTGATGTGCCTAAACAGTGGAAACCCCCCAATTATAACTGAAACCCTAATCCAAACACACCCCTAACCCTAATCCCAACGGTAACCCTAACCACACCTCTAACCCAGACACACCCCTAACCCTAATCCCAACCCTATTCCCAACCGTAAATGTAATCCAAACCCTAACCCTAACTTTAGCCCCAACCCTAACTTTAGCCCCAACCCTAACTGTAGCCTTATCCCTAGCCCCAACCCTAACCGGAAAATGGAAATACATTTTTTTAATTTTTTAATTTTTCCCTAATTAAGCGGGTGATGAAGGGGGGTTTGATTTACTTTTATAGCGGCTTTTTTAGTGAATCTTTATGATTGGCAGCTGTCACACACTGAAAAACGCTTTTTATTGCAAAAAATATTTTTTGCGTTACCACATTTTGAGAGCTATAATTTTTCCATATTTGAGTCCACAGAGTCATGTGAGGTCTTGTTTTTTGCGGGACGAGTTGACGATTTAATTGGTAACATGTTCGCACACGGGAGATTTTTTGATAGCTTTTTATTCCGATTTTTGTGAGGCAGAATGACCAAAAACCAGCTATTCATGAATTTCTTTTGGGGGAGGCGTTTATACCATTCCGCATTTGGTAAAATTGATAAAGCAGTTTTATTCTTCGGGTCAGTACGATTACAGCGATACCTCATTTATATAATTTTTTTTATGTTTTGGTGCTTTTATACGATAAAAACAATTTTATAGAAAAAATAATTATTTTGGCATCGCTTTATTCTGAGGACTATAACTTTATTTTTTCGCTGATGATGCTGTATGGCAGCTCGTTTTTTGCGGGACAAGATGACGTTTTCAGCGGTACCATGGTTATTTATATCCGTCTTTTTGATCGCGTGTTATTCCACTTTTTGTTTGGAGGTATGAGAATAAAGCGTTTTTTGCCTTTTTTTTTTACGGTGTTCACTGAAGGGGTTAACTAGTGATATAGTTTTATAGGTGGGGTCGTTACGGACGCGGCGATACTAAATATGTGTACTTTTGTTTGATTTTTTTTTATTTAGATAAAGAAATGTATTTATGGGAATATTTTTTTTTTCTTCTTTATTTAGGATTTTTTTTTTCTTTTTTACACATGTGGGAATTTTTTTTAAACTTTTTTACTTTGTCCCAGGGGGGGACATCACAGATCGATGATCTGACAGTTTGCACAGCACTCTGTCAGATCACCGATCTGACATACAGCCGTGCAGGCTTACCAGCTCCTGCACGACACCCGGAAGTAATCCCTGCAGGACCCGGATGCAGCCCCGCGGCCATTTTGGATCCGGGGCCTGCAGGGATAGGAGGTAAGAGACCCTCGCAGCAACACGATCACATCGCGTTGCTCCGGGGGTCTCAGGGAAGCCCGCAGGGAGCACCCTCCTTGCGCGATGCTTCCCTGTACCGCCGGCACACCGCGATCATGTTTGATCGCGGTGTGCCGGGGGTTAATGTGCCGGGGGCGGTCCGTGACCGCTCCTGGCAGATAGTGCCAGATGTCAGCTGCGATAGGCAGCTGACACCCGGCCACGCTCCCCCCGTGAGCGCGGCCGATCGTGCTGGACGTACTATTCCGTCCTTGGGAATTAGGGCCCACCCCACATGGATGAAATAGTACATCCAATGGCAGAAAGGGGTTAAACATGACATCCTGCATAGATTTCTCAGATTGGGCTTCTTCAATTCCCATGGTATTATTTACCGCTTTGACCAGTCGGTCTATCCGGTCAAAAGAAAAACATGAATGACCGGCTTCAGTGTCAGAAGATGATGATGATGACTGAGAGGAATCTGATCTTATCTCTCCTGAGTCACTGTCCTCAAGTGAAATCGGGGATCTAGGCTCTCTTCCTCTACTTTGTCTATCCTGAGACAGGGATTTAACTGAACCCCTGACCTCTTGTCTGATCATGTGTCTTAGGCTGGTTGTGAAGTCTGGTGTCTCCTGCGCTATTAAGCATTGAATAAATGGTCCACATAGCTTCTTAATATGGTCATCTGGGAGAGGAATTCCACATTCAGCACACTGTCTATGCTTAGATTTTGTGGACCGATTTTTCTCCTGATAGACAAGGAGAGAGGGAATATAAGGGGAGACACAAATTACTAAGTGAACTTTCTCGGTGATCACTTACCCCTATAGAAAAGTGAATGGTACCGTAGACTGTGGGGGAATCCTGTCAGCCGGAGTATCATCAATACGGCTTGAGGATTTTCCAGATCTAGACTTTTGACCCCATCTGTCTCCTGCCGGTCGACTACAATCACCAGATCGCCGCTGGGATTTCTCCAAAGGTTGATCCTGCTGCTCTAGCTGAACCGGCTCTCGCTCCTGAGACTCCATTATGGATACGAAGCATGTGGCTGCTTGTCAGGATTCCTTAAAAGCCGGCCTCCCCCTTAGGTACCTCCCCCAGCTGGGGTCAGCAGGTTCATCCACTAATGATTCGGTACATCTGCATCTGCCTTCCGTGAGGCCGCCTTCCGTGAGGCCCCCAACCCCCCCCCTACCCCGAGACCGCTCCCCCAATCAAGCCTCCGCTCCATGACCGCTGCATCACCTGTGCACCTTTAACCGCTTCCGTGCCCCTACCGTCACATCTTGTCCCTGTTCACCGCCGCGGCCCGCACTGCGCATGTCTCAGCGCATCATCAAGCAGCGCCACTCGCGAGGGACCGCCCCTTCCGGCGCGTCCCTTCCCAGCCTGACTCCACTGTACCTGCAACGCCTGGCCTTCCACCACGCCGGCAAGCGCCCGACACGCGCCCCGCCGGTTTGCGCTTGCCACCTTGCACGCACCTGACACCCGACACGCCGCACGCGCTCGACTACTCCGGCATACAGATGCCAGTCGCTAGCGTGGCACATGAGGAGACAGTCCCGGAGAGTAGGGCCCAATGGCTATACATACCGGTACCAGTGAAAAAGATCAAGACAGCTCCCCCCTTGAAGGCTTTTTCCCTGCTGCTGCCTACCCCCACAGCCATCTGTGGAGTGGCACCTCCAGAACACTGGACCCGACCGCGGAAGGGGCTCTCCAGCTTCCTGAACCGGTCTGCCGAGCCTGGGAACCTCTTATCTTCACCTTTTCCTTAAGGTAAGCCTGCAGGCTCCCCTGTCAGGGACAGGAAACCAACTGAGGTGGGAGAGAGGTACCGCCCTTTTAGGTCTGTAGGTTTCCTGTCCCTGAAGGGCGGATCCCCCTCTCTCGTCTGTGCTGTCATGGTGACTGAATAAAAGACCTTTTATAATACTCGCCTATAAGGCAGTCAGGTGGGTGTCACTTTCTTTGTCTGGTTCGTCATTTCTTCCTTCTTGCGGTGCCGTCCTCCTTTTTACTTCGTGTCGATGACGCGTCCTACATCATACACACAATATCCTCGGCATCGCGCTTCTGTCTGCCCTGTCAAGGGCAGAGCAAAGTACTGCAGTGTGCATGTGCCGCTAAGGTCAGAGTATGCCTGATAAAAGGTCATCGAGGTTCCCCACCCCTGTCCTAGGATAAAAATATTCCTCAAAAAATTCCAGGAGTACCCTGCTGTACAACAAGTAGTATCCTTACAAGATTGGCAGGTGGTAGGCGTTGCACAGAGTAGCAGAGTTCGGTTTTGTCCAACATGATGTATTCAATGGAACAAACGAATTACAATAGTAAAAGGGGCCATCAAAGAATGGGACAGTTTTGCTTGTCAATTTCCAGCCTTTTATATTCCAGCAAAAAAACAGTATACATGAATTGGCGCAGAAGTCATGTAACAAAAGGGACTGTTGATGGGGGAAAGAAAATCCAATACACAATTTTTACCACCAAATGTTGTTACACACATCCAGGAGTTGATTAATATTAAGGAAATTGATGCAAAATTAACAGCATAGCAGGTGCCCATCAGCAAAACCGGTAGATGTGTACTGAAATCATGAACCTGAAATCACTTCAAAGCATCTGTCGTGCACGCAGGAAAAAAAAATAGGGCTAAACAGAAGCACATGCTATTGGCTAGAGATGGGCATTTGGACATGTACAATGCATAATTGCCATCAATCAAGTTGTGTGGCGCGCAGAAAAATCACGAGCTGCATCAACAGCCACTTCATTATCCAAAAATCTGAGTTTAATGCACAGCTCTCAGCATGTGGATTATGGATCCAATATTCTTTGATGCTTATTGCAGGGCCTTCAGGCCACAATACCCAGCAGGCAAGGAAGCCATTACAACCATTAGCACCTTATGTTCACATCATGAAGGGGAGGTTGACGGAATGAGAGGGAGCCACCTTCCTCTCATAACCATCTAGATGCTATTGGCCACAGCATCTAAAAGGTTAAACAGCCAGAATCGGTAGGGACAGAGACCCTTGCTGTAGGGCTCGGCTGTCAGTGAAGCTGAGCTCCTGACGGTAAACTCATGGGAACTGCTCCTGTTATGAACTTTTGCTCTTACTCATGTCCAGATTATGGGGCTTACCTAGAAGACCGTGATGTTCTGCTTTCTTGGCGACAGTCTTTGGTGCGAGATCAAGGGCTGCAGAATTCTCTGGCATTTGCTCCCACACTGATGATAGCCAAAAGCAACAAAGCACAACACTAGGGTAGGACTTACTAACTCCTTTAAAAGGTTTGTCCATTTTTATTATAACCTTTTTTTTTTTTTTTTTTTCCAAAGGGTGCCATACTGCTTTAAAGGGAATCTGTCACCTCATTTTGGCCCTATAAACTGCGGCCACCGCCATCAGGGGCTTATCTACAGCATTCTGTAATGCTGTAGATAAGCCCCCGATGTAACCTGAAAGGTAAGAAAAACAAGTTAGATTATACTCACCAGGGGGCGGTCCCGGTTCGGGTCCGATGGGCGTCGCAGGTCAGGGTCCGGCGCCTCCTATCTTCATACTGTTGCAGCCTGTTGAGGGCAGAGTAAAGTACTGCAGTGCGCAGGTGCTGGGCCTCTCTGACCTTTGCCGGCGCACTGCAGTACTTTGCTCTGGCCTCAACAGGGCAGATAATTTCACCTGCGCAGGAGCCGGCAGGGAGAAAAGAAGAAGAGGACGTCATTGTATGAAGATGGGAGGCGCCGGACCCCGACGCCCATCGGACTGGACTAATCCAGGACCGCCCCTGGGTGAGTATAATCTAACTTGTTGTTCTTATCTTTCAGGTTACATCGGGGGGCTTATCTACAGCATTACAGAATGCTGTAGATAAGCCCCTAGTGGCGGTGGCAGCAGTTTATAGGGCCAAAATGAGGTGACAGATTCCCTGTAAGATCCTCCCCAACTATTTCAGGAAAAAATATATAAAGAACCCTATAAAAAAACAAAACAAAAAAAAACAATGCTTGCCTTGACGAGCATGTTCCCTAAAGGGGTTATGGCCACCTTTTGAGGCTTTTTTTTTTACTTCAATGTGTGTATTTGGGGCTAAAAATATTTTTTGCAACAGTTTCATTATAAAATTCTGCTTTTACAGGATCGGTGCTCATGCACATTCAACTTTAATGTAGTCTGTGCCCAAAGATCAGCTGAGAAGAGCCCAGAAAGAGACAGAAAGACAAACTTTCCTGTCAAGAATGTCAGAGTGAGCCCACTGAGATTCACAGTTAAAGGGGTTGGCCACTATGTCTTGTTAGTGCAGCTTTCCTCAGACACAGACCAGCACTTCTGTCCATACAATGGCTTCTGGTGGAGGAGCATGTGACCGAGCCATCAGCCTGGTCCAATAAAAAGGCAGCTTTCTCATGAGGCGTTTTACAATTGGAGGAGGCTGAGGACAGGTTTGGTCACATGTTCCTCCGGTCAGTGGGCTCATTCTGATAGTCTAACAGGAAAGTTTGTAACTTTTTTTTTTATGTCTTTCTGGGCACAGACCACATTAAACACATTAAAAGTTAAGTGTGCAGGGAAGCAATGAGCCTGTAAAAGCAAAATGGTGCAAAATACATAATAAATAATATATATCCCAAAATGTGACAATCCCCTTTAAAAGGGTAACTGTACTTTCAAGACACTTTTCTAAATAAGCTGTCCTGTGTGAGTATGTGAGGAATACTTGCCCACTGCAGACTCTCTACTTTGCAGACTTGTGGAAGGAGATTAGAGCTACTAGGTTTCCTGACCGCACACAAACTGGGATTCCTACTCTTAATTTTTTTTTTTTTTTTTTTAAAGCATACAGAGACAAGCGGCAACAGCATGGCAGAAATTATACAGCACAGCTGAGCTGTGTGGATGCGAATCCGCTCTGGAAAGAAGTAAAACACTTGTTAGAAAGTTTACCTCTGCCTGTATCCTCTCCCTGCTCCTCCCTTCCCCACAGAGCAGAATGGCCTGTGTCACATGACAGCTGCGATCTATCTGGTCTGAGCATTAGGGATCGGACATAGTTTTTCAGAGTGAGTGACTATTCCAGGAGGCAGGGGAAGGAGTGCCATAAATATGGAAGGAAGCAAATTTCTCCAATCTGAAATATTACAAAAATTTCTTGTATTTACCTGTACTACTGATTTATGCAAAGTATGTTGAAAGTACAGATGAAAGAATTTGGCACACTTAAAGGTACGCAGGTATACAGCAATTCATTACACCACGCGATATGATTTTAAGAATGAATCACAGTTCAAGTGCGAGACTCATAACATCTCATGCAAGATCAGACTTCTGAGCGTTTTAATCAACGTTTATTTCCTTACACTTGATGGAAACAAAACAGTTGATAAAACGTTTGCATCACAAGGAAAATGTGTTTAGGATTTTTTTTTGTCTGTAATGAGCACATTTCACAATGACACAAAGCGGTGAGAATGGACAGTGACCTTTGACTAAAAGGTAGTACAAAGAAACAGATATCAAGGAAGTAAAGCACTGCCCTGGCGTTACCAAATATTGGTCCAAATGTACAAAAAATAAGCACGAATGTGCTAAATTCTGCAAAACTTCTGCAAGTGCGAGGGGACAAAACGAAACGGATTTCCTTAAAATGAATATCCAACTAAAAATGAAGGTACAAAATAAAGATTTTCACTAGCAGGTGTAAATTATTGAGCTCTCAAACGCAGAATCAATTGCAGTTATCCCCATACCTCCCACTGGGTGCTGTTGTATTGCATGACCATTTTATACATAAAAATAAAGCTGTAGTCCAATCAGTTATCAAGTCTACTATACAGCTGCTGTAAAATGCAGCCATGACGAAAAGTAAAAAGTCATTCCAGATAGAAATATTTAGCCTGAGGGAAGGGGGGGGAAATTAATTAGAATGGTAAACCCCTCCCCCGACCTCTGACATAGGTGCCCATATGTCCTCCATGTCCTTGAGAGAAGGGGGGACCCTGGTGAGGAGATGCCCACGCCGGTCTGTGCATTATAGCGGGTAAACCAAGATGTTCTGGTACATTAGTGCTGAAGCCAAAATTAGGCATTTTTGTTGGCAAGTTACGATTGTCCAACCCTGCAGGGAGATTGTTTCCCAAAAGCATTGTTGGGCTTTGACTATACTCAAATCTGTGGTCTTTATCACCACTGAATAACATGGAGCCAGCACTGAGGTAGCTGTCCCTGTAAGTGGTGGCAGAGTTACAAAAGGGCTCAGGAAAAGCCGGATGCGGATGTGCCGGGAGCGGATGTGGCGGGAGCTGGGTACTGATGTGAGATGAAGTACTGTAGTTGTCGACAGGGTGATTTTCAAGATGTCCTTCCAAAACAGAAACACCAGGCACGTTAGCAGCCATGTCACTGCTGTATGTGGATGGCAGAAAAGTTTGTCCAAAATTTTCAGGGCAGTCCGGTGCCTTCAGAAAAGGTGCCCCCCCAGTGTAATCTGTACCAATGTTGTCCTGTTCCTGAGCCTGGTGATGAGAAATAATCTCTAAGAGTGCTGCCTTCACTTGTGCATGGTCGTCACCAGCAGGCACGCTGGCATGCTGTACCTGCTGCCTCTCTGTCCGGTAATCAAGGTCTTCCTCACCCACAGGAGGAGGTTCTGGTGGCTCAGGAGGCCGCTGATCTGGAGGCAAGATATGAGGAAGGTTTTGTTCATTTGGTAGGTCTTTCAGAGTCGGCTCAAGAATGTCCTCACTGACATCTTCAACTAAAACAAGGAAAAAAAAAAAAAGACATTTTTGTAGACAATGGGGGAGATTTGTCAGGCTAAATGCATGCAATTTGCACCAAAACAACAACTTTTATGACTTGCACCATATTTATGTGTTTTAGACACTTTATGAACCTAACCATGACATACAAAGCCATCCACAACCTGTCTCCTCCATACATCTGTGACCTCGTCTCCCGGTACTTTCCTGCACGCAACCTCTGATCCTCACAAGATCTCCTTCTCTACTCCCCTCTTATCTCCTCTTCCCACATCGTATACAAGATTTCTCTGGCGCTTCCCCCCTACTCTGGAACGCTCTACCACAACATATCAGACTCTCGCCTACCATCAAAACCTTCAAAAAGAGCCTGAAGACCCACCTCTTCCGATAAGCTTACAACCTGCAGTAACCACCGATCGACCAAACCGCTGCATGACCAGCTCTATCCTCACCTAGTGTATCCTCACCCAGCCCTTGTAGATTGCGAGCCTTCGCGGGCAGGGTCCTCTCTCCTCCTGTACCAGTTATGACTAGTATTGATTAAGATTATTGTACTTTTTATTATGTATACCCCTCCTCACATGTAAAGCGCCATGGAACAAATGGCGCTGTAATAATAAATAATAATAAATAATAATAATAACCTTGTCTGATAAGAGGCTATGGCTTCCCCAAGATGTGGCGTTGAAAGGTGTGTGGCACCATGCATCTAAAGATGATTTTGGCTTGTGCTCTGGTTTATTTATTTACTTATTTAATTATTTTTTTAAGTACGGTAAGCCAAATAGATTGCAAACTTTGACTAGGCAGTCTTGAGATGCACCAGATTTATCAAACAGCAGGAACCACTATAATAAAAGTGGAATATTGTAAGACTGTCTAGTTGAAGTTTGCAAAGTCATAGTATTAGTATACATGCATCAATATTGTACACCTAATGTCATAGTCCGGCATGGCAGGAACCCCACAAAACCTTCCCCAGTTGTAATGTAATGTCACGTGACTGCTTAAGCCAAATCAGTGACCGATTATTGGCTGCAGCTCTCATTATACCAACACAGACACCTTTTCTGATGGAATACTGAAGAGCTGCAGCCAATCCGTAGCCACCGATTGGCTGCAATGGTAAAGTGACCGCTGGGAGACATAGCGCCAGCATCACACAAACGGCACTAGTCAATTGGTGTACAATTCATTAGGATTATATAATGCATGTGTTCTTCCATTATTAGCAAATGCTTCTCCTGTTGCACTGTATCCTGCTCACTCACATACTAAACAGTAACAGAAAACAGAACCTTCCAGTGGCCATGTTACTACAGCAGAACAGCCCGAGCCGCCATGACATATGTGATCGCACTAGTCAGCACAAGAACCTGCAGAGCTGTCAACTCAAGCAGCATGGCCTACTGTAAAAAGACCATGGACATATGTATATACCTATACATTAATAGTCTTACAATACACTATTACTTTATACTCCATGGTGCGTTCTAGGTCTGACATACGAACGACGGTCATTAACACCTTTTGGCATTGTAAAAAGCTGGCTGGAACCACATTTAGATTTTAACATACGAAAAACTAAATGACGTTTCAGGAAAAGGCTTGACTTTACACATTTCTTCTATCTTTACTGTTCAAGCGGTCACATTACGTACCAGTAGGCGCAGGACTGGGAGGTCGCATGGGCTTTAGGGTCTCCTCAACTACCTTATTCTCAGAGGCCACCTCGGCTACCTCAGCACCTTGTTTTTGCTCCTGTTCTTTTAACATCTGAGACAATAAGACAGCAAAGGTGCTTTGAATAGGTGTTTGAGACGCTTCTCCCGTGGTCTTCGGTAACGTCAATGCTGTTGTGGAAGCCAGCTCAGCAGAGGGGGCTGCAGCTGGAAGAAGGGGCTCTTCTTTAGATTCTGGTGCTTTATTACTTGATGCTAGAATACCAGCTGGAAGATTCAGATTATTCAGCTGCTGCTCAGTTTCAGGGTTCACCTTAATGTTCATAACCTGGGCAAACTGTGCCATACTGACATTCGTCTGGGACTGGGACTGAAGTAAGTTCAGCAATATAGCCATTTGACTTGGATTCAGCTGCTGACCGCTACTTAAGAGACCTTCAAAAACAAAAGTATAAATATCAATCAGTATACACTGTGGAATCTATGGTGAGAACTTGTCAAACCATTTGACTGGTTTTAGGAACATGCTGAATCCCATCCTCAATATCACCAGAGAGATAATCGTAAAATTGCGTAAAATTAAAAGAAGCTACAATAAAAATGAACACACAAAGCCACCATCAATACAATAATATACAGTGCAAGTGCTCAATAAGTCAGTGTCCATATAAAAGGATTCCATCTCACCAATGTACCATGATGAGACCTGTTCCTCCAGGCAGAATAGTAGGAGCAGATATAACAGGGATCATCTAGATTTAACCCTTTCATGCCCCATTAATTGCTCCTACCCTGACAAGGGCAGTACCCAAGTGTATCACTTCCTAAAAAGGTACCCCAAAGAGATGTTGGCCACAAATACTAAACATGTCCTGCTTACCTAATCCAACACCAGGAAATCCCTGAGTTTTTTGAGAAGATGTCTGTCCTCCCTGGGGTGTGCTATTTCTGCTATCATCCAGACCTACAGATAAGTCTTTTCTTGGTAGTTTTGGTGCTATTGCATCATCAGCCATTCCCATTTGTTTTTGTCTTCTTCGCTTTTTACTCCATAATTCATGGCAATCTTGCCAAAGAGGAAGGCTGTATATATATAAAAAAATACAATTATACAAATATATAAACAATATAGACAAATGTCAATTATGTATATAAAAAAAAAAAGTTAAATGTTTAACCACTTAATGACCATCAATATATCTTTTTATAGCAATCATAAAAAAAAGGGCCTTAATTCTCAGTGGCGACTTGAGTAAATGGAAACAGCAGGGGTTCTGTCTAAATGATTCTATTTCTTAGGGGATTTAGGGCCCGATGCATCATTTGCATTCACTTGCTGGCCACAAGTCGCACAAAACTCACCTGCTATAGACTGCGACTTGTCTGGAATGCGAGGCAGAATCACCAAAAATATATAATATAAATAAATCTTTATTAAAATAACATGAACAAAAAGTAGACATGAAAATTAAAAACAATGAAAAAGTAAAAAATGCTATGATACAGCACCAGAGGTGTCCAGATAAGGATCAACACCCTCCTTCAAGGAGCTCGCTCAGGTAACCCACAGTAATACAGCATTTGTCAAATTATAAATACAAGAAATAATGCCCTGGTGGTATATTATGGATTTTTCCTGGTTTGTAATTTTCATGTCTACTATTTGTTCAGGTTACATTAATAAAGATTTATATTACATATTTTTGGTGATCCCAACTTTATTGCACACCTCTGTTCTTCCTACACTCATGTCTGGCTCAGGTGTGTAGTTGGTGATCCCACTATATTAGTTGTGCCCTCAGTTTTCCTAAATATTGTCTGTGACGTGGCCGTTCATCACAGCTCTAAAATAATGGAACGACACCAAGTTGCACATATGTTGTCTAAGAATTGCTGTGCAGTGACATTTCCACACAGGATTTATCCACTGCAAAGTTTCCACAACAGCAAAATACACACTATAGAAAGCAGATTTCCTTGCAATAATCCTATGGATCTACAGGTGTAAACCTTTGAATAATGAAAGGGAGTGCTATACATTACTTACTCAGGCGGTGCCATTTTTGATGGATCTACGTCACGAAGGAACTCGCACTGCATAGCCTGCTCAGCTGTACACCGTTTGCTGGGATCCAGTGCTAGCATATGATCAAACAAATCTAATGCTGCAGTGGGTATGCTGCAAAACAAAGCAAAGGCTTGTATTCTGTACCACTGACAGTAAATAGCTTGGATGCCACATTCAGCCTGTACTTACAAAGCAAACTCTTCTCGGAGTTTTCGGCGATATTGCTTCTTTGGTTTCATGGTGTTGAAATATGGTAACTTTATCACATCAGGCCATACAGCAGGACAGGGACTACCACACATGCGACTTAGGGAGAAAACCAGACAAACAGAAAAAGGTAAGTGCTTAAGGAAATCTAAGACTACTAGTCTACAATAATTCATCATCGGTAAAATATAGACAAAACACACACGGCAGCCATATTTCTGGTCATCCATTTACAGGTTCTCTCTATTTAGGATTGTAATTAAAAAGGGAATTATCACTTTGAACATTTATGACAAATGTGTCCGGATATGCCAAGAACGTCTGACAAGTGTGGATCCCAAAGGTGTGAGCCACATATCTCTAGAACAGGGGTCCCCGACCCATCTGGTAAGAAAAAACACACACAGGTGGCGGTGAATGTCTGTTGAAGTGAAATAAAACAGCCAAACACGGCTACAAATGACTAGCATACACAATAAAGGCGACCTGGTGATTCAGGTTACTTTTCACAAAATATAAAAAAATCCACCACTGCAGAATAAAGTGAACAAAGATAAATATAATTACACTAGATGGTGGCCCGATTATAACGCATTGGGTATTCTAGAATATGTAGGTAGTTTATTTATCAGGATTTAAGAATAATGCAATGAATACACAGCTTTTTTCGGGGAAAATATATACATTATCAGTGAAGCGGTGTTTAAATCCCACGCCAGTGTCACTGATTGGTCGCGGCTGGCCGGGCGCAACCAATCAGTGCAGCGTGGTTTAAATCTCGAGCCAGTATCGCAGATTGGTCGACCAATCAGCAAAAGCGTGGTTCAAATCCCGTGCCAATTCGCGGCTGGACTGCGCAGTTGCTGATTGGTCACGGGCAGCTCGCGAGACCAATCAGCGACGCAGGATTTCCGTTACAGACAAACAGACAGAATTAGACGATTACTGTATATAGTAGATACACGATGCGTTAGAATCGGGCCACCATCTAGTATTCATATAAACATTGGTGCTTACATTTATGTTTTAACCCATTGGACACACTGCCATTGTTTTTCTCCTGTCTTTATTTTAAGAGTCAAAACTTTATTAGTCATCTATCGGTGTACGACAGCTTGTTTTCTACAGGATGACTTCTAGTTTTCAAAGAAACCATTTATTTTACCATATGATAAACTTAAACAGGGAAAATTTGTATTCTCTCCCTCACACATTGTCTTCCATGTTATTCTCTCCCTCACAGACTGTCCCTTCATGTTATTCTCGCCCTCACAGACTGTCCTCCATGTTATTCTCTTCTTCACAGACTGTCCTCCATGTTATTCCCTCCCTCAAACACTGTCTTCCATGTTATTCCCTCCCTCACACTGTCCTCCATGTTGTTCTCGCCCTCAGACTGTCCTCCATGTTATTCTCTCCCTCACAAATTCAAGGGAATGGAGCACACTCAGCAAATCAGGTGGTGCAGGCTGTACTTGGGAAGAACCCAATACCAGTCAAATAAGCGAGAAAACAACCGCACTCTCTCGGGTTATAGCTTGCAAAGTGGTGTATTTCTTCACATGTGTTTGACATTCAAATACATGTACACATACAGCAGGATAAGAAAAAAAAGTGACGTTTCGACCCAGTTCCGGGTCTTTCTCAAACTGAGTAGCTGATGCTGTTTGAAAATTTGAAATTAGGTCCCAAAAGCCCACATACTTCCAGGAAGCAGGATACCCCAGCGCCACACCAAGAGGAGCCCCTTTTGGGACCTAATTTCAAATTTTCAAACAGCATCAGCTACTCAGTTTGAGAAAGACCCGGAACTGGGTCGAAACGTCACTTTTTTTTTTCTTATCCTGCTGTATGTGTACATATATTTGAATGTTAAACACATGTGAATAAATACACCACTTTGCAATTCTCTCCCTCACAGACTGTCCTCCATGTTATTCTCTTCTTCACAGACTGTCCTCCATGTTATTCCCTCCCTCACACACTGACCTCCATGTCATTCTTGCCCTCTCAGACTGTCCTCCATGTTATTCTCTCCCTCGAAGACTGTCCTTCATGTTCTTCTCGCCCTCACAGACTGTCCTCCATGTTATTCTCTCCCTCACAGACTGTCCTCCATGTTATTCTCTCCCACACAGACTGTCCTCCATGTTATTCCCTCCCTCACACACTGTCCTCCATGTTATTCCCTCCCTCACACACTGACCTCCATGTTATTCTTGCCCTCTCAGACTGACCTCCATGTTATTCTCTCCCTCACAGACTGTCCTCCATGTTATTCTCGTTCTAGTATATGTATGTAGTTTATTTATGAACGTTGATTGGTCGAGGCCGGCCGAATGTGACCAATCAGTGACGCGGGATTTCGTTACAGACAAACAGACTCTTAGACAATTATATATAGAGATATGGTCTATCTTGGTGTGTTATCGTGACGGTTCGGTCACAATGACCTTTATGAAACTAACACTGTGAATGATAAGTCAACACTGAAACATGCACATTTAGACATCAAAATACAATAACATTTGAAATGAAGTTTACTTAATTTGAGATGAGATTCTGCCAGAGAGGGGGCAGGAGGGGCAACAGAGGGCACAAGAGAGGGGAAGCAACAGAAAGAGGGCAAGAGATAGGGAGAAAAAGGGCAAGATGGATCTCAGAAAATGAAAATCCCTCATCCCTGCCTCTCCGACGACAGATTTTTGCATTGTGTTTATTTATAGACATTTTATCTTCATTTTTAACATCGATTTATGGAAAGTTTGCTGAAACATCAGCGACACTTTAACCTCTTGATTTAATAGGATGTTGTATTCACTTCCGGGGAAGGAGTCCTCACGTGTGGAGGGGGTTCAGGAGTTGAGGTACCGACTATATTACATAGTCAGCATTTGTCTCCAGTAGCCAAGGCTGGTGCAGATTTCCAACCATGATAATCTTGTGTGTGTTGCTTTCAATCTCTGACAGCGACATTTAAATGGAACATTTATTACTCAACAACTGCAATGCAATAGCGTGGGTCTGGTGCGTTCTGTCAGGGGGTCTCTGGAAGCTTTTTGGCCTCCAAACATGTATTACGGCATCAAAAGAGTTCAATTTTGGTCTCCTCTGACTAGGCTCTATTCTCACAGTATTTTACAGGCTTGCCTAATGTTTATGAGCAAACGATAAACGCACTTGAACATGCTTTTTGTTCAGCAATGAAGCTTTGCATACAGTCTCTTAATATTGAGTACATTACTTATGGTTTTCCTTGAAACATTTGTACGCAGGTCTTTCTGTAGATCTTCACGTGTGGTCCTTGGCTCTTGGACAACTCTTCTGACAATTCTTTCCACTCTTCAATTTGAAATCTTGCACAGAGCACCTGGTCATAGGCGGTTAATGGTGAAATTATGTTCTTTCCACTTCCAGATTATGGCTCCAACAGTGCACATTGGAACCTTCAGTAGTTTAGAGATTCTTCTGTAACTAATGCCATCAGTAGGTTTTGCACCAATAAGGTTGCGAAGGTCCTGAGACAGCTCACTGGTTTTACCCATCATGAGATATTTCGAATGTAGCATTTTGTTAATGACACACCTTTTTTTAAGGCAGGATTGCCTTCTAATTACTGATAGATTTCAGCAGGTGTCATGACTTTCCATGGCTTTTTTGCACATCTCTTTCTTCATGCGTTTAATATTTGGTCCCTGTGTCTGTTCTCATTATTACATATAACTTAATTGATGGACATTGTTCTGCCCATTCTAACGAAGGACAGGGTGTTCGTATCATGCATTAAAGTTTTAGTACTATAGTTTTGGTTTTGCTGTGTTATAGCACCACCCAGTGGTGGTTAAATTTATTACCTGTGTTTTTTTTTTTAGTAATAATCAGAGTGTTGCATCATGGGATAGGGAAATTCCATTTTCTCTCTGTGTACTGCCCGAGACACACGTGTTTATCTGCTGTGCTGGAAATACCTTACTTGCCATCCTGGTTAAGTTTATCCGGTAAGATTGTTATCCCTGTTCTTGCAATGTAGTGTTGTATAGAATGTGATTAACTGTATAGCAGCCAGTACACAGGAAATGTGATTACCAGGGACCTGCTGTATGTAGTTATGTAGAAATTGCACCATACTGTATGCTTTCCCTGTTAGTTGCAGTCGTGTATATACGCCCAATACTTACCCATATCATTTGTATTCTTATAGTTTTACCGCATTCATGTTTACCAATAAACAAGTTAGACTACAGTGAACAGTCTGCTTATTTGGGAGACAGAAGTGGTTTATGCCGTATGTCGGATCACACACCGTATCAACGTGTATGAAGACAGAACAGACATCTATAGTTTGATTTCTTTACCTGTGTGGATTGGATGGTTTGTTACTAGTGATGAGCGAGTGTGCTCGCTACGCAAGTCTGCATTGGGTGCTCGGGTACACACAGAGTATCATGGGTACTTTAACTACATAATTAAGTCTCCGCCCCAAATGGCAGGCAATCCCCGCAGCAAAAAAAAAAAAAACATGTGGGAATTGCCTGCCACACGCAGTCAATCCCTGCATGTTTTCTGGCTGTCACACCCACAATACTCGGTGCCTACCAGAGCACCAAATGAAACTTGAGAAGCGAGCACACTTGTTCATCACTAGTTCTTACAGACATCTGGTGAGAATTTCATGTCAATAGCACCTTTAGAAATATATTTACTTAGACAATTGGTGACATGTTCAATGAGACCTTGGCACAGATTGTGGAATAAAATAATGCACTCCACAAATTAATTACAACATACAAAAGGTCTCTATATACATACATTGCTCTTAAGGGGAATCAGCCATGTCCCAAAACGCTGTTAAAGGGAACCTGTCACCAGTTTTGCGAAATAGCAGCTATAAATATCACCTTATTCAACATCTGCTATGCATTCCCTAAATCCTTGTATAACCCCGACTCCCCCCTTGTATACTCCTGAAAATCATTTTTAATTTCTCCCGTGCTGTATGGTAATCTTCTCAGTCCAGTCCGATGGGCGTGGTTTCAGGCCTCTGCATCCCTCCTCCGGCTTCTGCTCGCTGTCCTCCCAACATGGATAATGATCCACATCGCCATGGATCATATCGCGCCTTTGCCCAACTGCGGGCAAAGCCAAAAAACAAGTGCGCATGGGTTGGCAAACGAAGTTCTGGTACACGAGCCGGAAGTACGTGTGTCGGTGCATGACCCTTCTGTTATTCGTCTTGGCCTACAGTTGGGCAAATTATATTACGCAGGTGCGAAATGCGATATTTCTAAGCAGGCGCGAGATGTCGATCGGTGATGTGGATGACGCAAGAGGCATCATCCATGAAGTAGGACGACGAGCCGATGGGAGGGATGGAGAGGCCCGAAACCACGCCAATCAGGCCGGACTGAGAAGATTACCATACAGCGCAGGAGAAATTAAAAAGGTTTTCTGGAGTATACAGGGGGAGCCCGGAGGTTATATAAGGATTTAGGGAATGCAGCGCAGATGCTGAATAAGGTGATATTTTTAGCTGCTATGTCTCAAAACTAGTGACAGGTTCCCTTTAAGCTGCAGATATGGAGTTAATCTGTAGGTTAATAGTGTTCTATAGATGTGCAGCCGCTGCACTGAAAGCTCGGCTACCAGGAGGAAATTAATTTTATTATTCCTGGCAGCCTCTAGCTTTCAGTCCTAGAGGCGCGGTCGGAGCGGCTTTGAATACTGCTCAATGCATAGTGAGCAGCGGCTATAACAAAGCCCTGGCACCGAATGCCAGAGGGCTCTTCAGTGCAGAGCCAGCTGCCAGTCAGTGTCGGGGCATGGGTACGGCCACCACTCACTACGTACTGAGCGGTGACTTAAGCCGCATCTCTACAACTGAAACCTGGGAGGAATAAAGTTCTATTCTTCCCAGCAGCAGCTGCACGGCTCCAGAGTGCTGTTCACCTACAGAATAACGCATATCTGCAGGTTAATAGCATATTTCTTACATGACAGGTTCCCTTTGATATTTTCTTACGTTTTAAAAGCATGTCTGACCCTCACCTTATGAGTTCAAGTTGTGCTAATTCTTGATTTGCCTGGAAGATCGGTTTCTTTGTAAACAGCTCACCAAGAATACACCTGTCAAAGTATGAAGACTATGTTAACTCAGACTGTTGTGAAATGGTTTACGAGACACGAGCAAAGGCAATTACTACATTATCGTGGTTTTCCTTATGTTGCCTTCAACAGGTCAAATGTCCCTCTAAACAACTACGATATTCAGATTTATCCTACAATATTTCACATATACAGTACTGTGATAGGTGGCTGTGCAAAAAACGGTAAAAGTAAGAATATGATAAAAAAATACAAGTGTTAATAGTTTACCTTTATCAATAAGCAAAATGAAAAGTGAATGAACGAAAGCACAAACTAAATCAAATATTTGGTTTGATCATCCCTTGCCTTCAAAACAGCATTAACGTAATTGATTCTTCTAGGTACACTTGTATTTTTGTACAGGGAGGTTGTTCGAAACATCTTGAAGCTAACCACAGATCTTCTTTGGTTACCTCCCCTTTGAGAAAGCCATCGTGCGAAACGCGCGTCAGGGGTAGTGGGAAGGCAACACACAGACCGTGACCGACTATGGGTAAGTCCTTATTGGGTGAAGGCTATTGGCTATACTAATTCATGAGTATGCAGTATGTGTAGAGGGCGGTGTTCCCTCTGAGACTTTTTTCAAATATATTGTATTATACCATTTTAGACTTACCCGGGTCATATTTGGCAGTGTGCCCTATCTCTCAGTGTACTGGTTGTTTTCCTCCTGTCCGCATGCTGGAATCTTGATACGTATTCTGTCATGCTGTTGTATTTTATCTACACAATTTGTTGTTTGTATTTTTAAATAAAATTTAATGTTTTTTTCTATGATATCGAGTATCTATACTCATTTTGTTCGCTAGTATTTGATATGTTTCCTTGGGAGTGATGCTCCTTTAGATTTATTCTGATATTGGGAGAGTCTTTTCTGACTATTTAATATGCTCTCGGCCATTTATAGATGCTTATTGATTATTGTGTAGATCTTCTGTGATGTAGGCTTATGCAAATCCTTCTGTCCCTTCCCAATATCCCACACAGACTGTATGATGATGACGAGGGTATGATGTTGAAGCCGTATAAACAGTTACATAACTCCTTGCTCTCTATTATGAAGAAGATAGATCTCAAATTAGGGATGAGCGAGCACTAAAATGCTCAGTTTGATTAACAGGTATAATGGGAGACAATGTGAAATTCAAGCAATTTTCAGGCAGACCCTACAAGGAAGTCTGGGGGGCAGTGAAAATGTTGAAATGGATGGAACAAGTGCTGAATGGAAGTAGAACAGCATGGGGAAGACCCCTGGAAGCATCTCGGACTCCCAGATCGCAGGGTGAACAATGGTGTCACTTTTACTCCACTTACATATTCCTCTGTATGGCTTATGACAGGTCACTAATCCATCGCTACTGCGCAGGCGCCACCATCTTAGTGGAGATAATTATTTTGCCTCTAGCAAAATGACGCCGGTTGCCATCTGCATGAATAATGTAAATTTTTTTTTACAAATCAATAAGATATGCAATATTTAAAATAGGGGGCAGGTCACTGAGGGATAAGCCATTTAGATGAATACCTAATCAGAGCACCACATGAAGCCCCCCCACAGGCCTCCCCGAAGCACGAGAATCTCATTACCTGAAAACAAAGATTAAACAACAACCACAAGATGGATTTACTCAACCCAGGTATCATTTTGATGTGTATAATGGCACCGACCTGACACTGTGTGTAGGTTACTCAGCACAATCCTGCTGACAGGTTCCCCTTAACCCCTTCACCCCCAAGGGTGGTTTGCACGTTAATGACCGGGCCAATTTTTACAATTCTGACCACTGTCCCTTTATGAGGCTATAACTCTGGAACGCTTTGACGGATCTTGGCGATTCTGACATTGTTTTCTCGTGACATATTGTACTTCATGTTAGTGGTAAAATTTATTCGATATAACTTGCGTTTATTTGTGAAAAAAATGGAAATTTGGCGAAAATTTTGCAATTTTCCAACTTTGAATTTTTATGCCCTTAAATCACAGACATATGTCACGCAAAATACTTAATAAGTAACATTTCCCACATGTCTACTTTATATCAGTACAATTTTCGAACCAAAATTTTTTTTTGTGACGGAGTTATAAGGGTTAAAAGTTGACCAGCAATTTCTCATTTTTACAACACCATTTTTTACAACACCATTTTTTTTTAGGGACCACATCTCATTTGAAGTCATTTTGAGGGGTCTATATGATAGAAAATACTCAAGTGTGACACCATTCTAAAAACTGCACCCCTCAAGGTGCTCAAAACCACATTCAAGAAGTTTATTAACCCTTCAGGTGTTTCACAGGAATTTTTGGAATGTTTAAATAAAAATGAACATTTAACTTTTTTTCACACAAAATTTATTTCAGCTCCAATTTGTTTTATTTTACCAAGGGTAACAGGAGAAAATGGACCCCCAAAGTTGTTGTACAATTTGTCCTGAGTACGCTGATACCCCATATGTGGGGGTAAACCACTGTTTGGGCGTATGGCAGAGCTCGGAAGGAAAGGAGCGCCATTTGACTTTTCAATGCAAAATTGACTGGAATTGAGATGGGACGCCATGTTGCGTTTGGAGAGCCCCTGATGTGCCTAAACACTGAAACCCCCTACAAGTGACACCATTTTGGAAAGTAGACCCCCTAAGGAACTTATCTTGATGTGTGGTGAGCACTTTGACCCACCAAGTGCTTCACAGAAGTTTATAATGCAGAGCCGTAAAAATAAAAAATCATATTTTTTCACAAAAATGATCTTTTCGCCCCCAATTTTTTATTTTCCCAAGGGTAAGAGAAGAAATTGGACCCCAAAAAATGTTGTGCAATTTGTCCTGAGTACGATGATACCCCATATGTGGGTGTAAACCATTGTTTGGGCGCATGGCAGAGCTTGGAAGGGAAGGAGCGCCATTTGACTTTTCAATGCAAAATTGACTGGAATTGAGATGGGACGCCATGTTGCGTTTGGAGAGCCCCTGATGTGCCTAAACACTGAAACCCCCTACAAGTGACACCATTTTGGAAAGTAGACCCCCTAAGGAACTTATCTAGATGTGTGGTGAGCACTTTGACCCACCAAGTGCTTCACAGAAGTTTATAATGCAGAGCCGTAAAAATAAAAAATCATATTTTTTCACAAAAATGATCTTTTCGCCCCCAATTTTTTATTTTCCCAAGGGTAAGAGAAGAAATTGGACCCCAAAAAATGTTGGCCAATTTGTCCTGAGTACGCTGATACCCCATATGTGGGTGTAAACCATTGTTTGGGCGCATGGCAGAGCTTGGAAGGGAAGGAGCGCCATTTGACTTTTCAATGCAAAATTGACTGGAATTGAGATGGGACGCCATGTTGCGTTTGGAGAGCCCCTGATGTGCCTAAACATTGAAACTCCCTACAA
Source organism: Ranitomeya variabilis (assembly GCF_051348905.1). Lineage (NCBI taxonomy): Eukaryota > Metazoa > Chordata > Amphibia > Anura > Dendrobatidae > Ranitomeya > Ranitomeya variabilis. Next base: position 166,078,640 of record NC_135237.1, read on the forward strand.
GTGACACCATTTTGGAAAGTAGACCCCCTAAGGATCTTATCTAGATGTGTTTTGAGAGCTTTGAACCCCCAAGTGTTTCACTACAGATTATAACGCAGAGCCGTGAAAATAATTTTTATTTTTTTTCTCAAAAATGATTTTTTAGCACCCAGCTTTGTATTTTTACAAGGGTAACAGAATAAATTGGACCCCAAAATTTGTTTTCCAATTTGTCCTGAGTACGCTGATACCCCATATGTGGGGGGGAACCACTGTTTGGGCGCATGACAGAGCTCGGAAGGGAAGGAGCGCCATTTGGAATGCAGACTTAAATGGATTGGTCAGCAGCCGTCACGTTGCATTTGCAGAGCCCCTGATGTACCCAAACAGTACAAACCCCCCACAAGTGACCCCATATTGGAAACTAGACCTCCCAAGGAACTTATCTAGATGTGTTTTGAGAACTTTGAACCCCCAAGTGTTTCACTAAAGTTTATAGCGCAAAGCCGTGAAAATAAAAATTCTTTTTTTTTTTTCACAAAAATGATTTTTTAGCCCCCAGTTTTGTATTTTTACAAGGGTAACAGGATAAATTAGACCCCAAAAGTTGTTGTCCAATTTGTCCTGAGTACGCTGATACCCCATATGTGGGGGGGAACCACTGTTTGGGTGCATGACAGAGCTCGGAAGGGAAGGAGCGCCATTTGGAATGCAGCCTTAAATGGATTGGTCTGCAGGCGTCACGTTGCATTTGCAGAGCCCCTGATGTACCCAAACAGTACAAACCCCCCACAAGTGACCCCATATTGGAAACTAGACCTCCCAAGGAACTTATCTAGATGTGTTGTGAGAACTTTGAACCCCCAAGTGTTTCACTACAGTTTATAACGCAGAGCCGTGAAAATAAAACATCTTTTTTTTCCCACAAAAATGATTTTTAGCCCCCCAAATTTTTATTTTCCTAAGGATAACAAGAGAACTTGGACCCCAGAAGTTGTTGTTCAATTTGTACCGAGTACGCTGATAACACATATGTTGGGGTAAACCCCTTTTTGGGCGCACGGGAGAGCTCGGAAGGGAAGGAGCACTGTTTTACTTTTTCAACGCAGAATTGGCTGGAATTGAGATTGGACGCCATGTCGCGCTTGGAGAGCCCCTGATGTGCCTGGACAGTGGAAACTCCCCAATTCTACCTGAAACCCTAACCCAAACACACCCCTAACCCTAATCCCAACAGTAACCCTAACCACACCCCTAGCCCTGACACACCCATAATTCTAATCCCAACCCTAATCCAAACGTAAATGTAATCCAAACCCTAACCCTAACTTTACCTCCAACCCTAGCCCTAACCCTAACCCTACCCCTAACCCTAAACGTGACTGAAATACGTGTCACTAAAATACGTGGCACTGAAATACGTGGCACTGAAATACGTGGCACTGAAATACGTGGCACTGAAATACGTGGCACTGAAATACGTGGCACTGAAATACGTGGCACTGAAATACGTGGCACTGAAATACGTGGCACTTAAATACGTGGCACTGAAATACGTGATACGTGGCACTTAAATACGTGGCACTGAAACACGTGGCACTGAAATACGTGATACGTGGCACTGAAATACGTGGCACTGAAATACGTGGCACTGAAATACGTGGCACTGAAATACGTGGCACTGAAATACGTGGCACTGAAATACGTGGCACTGAAATACGTGGCACTGAAATACGTGGCACTGAAACACGTGGCACTGAAACACGTGGCACTGAAATACGTGGCACTGAAATACGTGGCACTGAAATACGTGGCACTGAAATATGTGGCACTGAAATACGTGGCACTGAAACACGTGGCACTGAAATACGTGATACGTGGCACTGAAATACGTGGCACTGAAATACGTGGCACTGAAATACGTGGCACTGAAATACGTGGCACTGAAATACGTGGCACTGAAATACGTGGCACTGAAATACGTGGCACTATGACTGTCAGAAAATGTTCATTAAACGGTTAGGGATGAGTTTAGGGGTAGGGTTAGGGTTTGGATCCCTTTATCACCTTGATGGTGGTGGGTGGCTTTTCAGTGTGTTTTCTGTTTTTTTTCGATAAAAATGCATGCGTTTTTAACGCAAACAAACGCATGTGCTTAAAAACGCAAGAAAATACTGCAGGTTGTATTTCTGAAAATGAACGCATGCAGAAAAAAACCGCATGCGTTTGAAAACGCGACCAAACGCGTACAAAAAAAACGCATGCGTTTTCAATGTCAAATATAGGGAAAAAACGCATGCGTTTTTTTGTGCAAAAAACGCTGCAGACAAAAACGCAAGTGTGAAACCAGCGACGCTTTTTATAGCAAAAAAGTTTTTGCGTCTCCACATTTTGAGACCTATAATTTTTCCACATTTTGCTCCACAGAGTCATGTGAGGTCTTGTTTTTTGCGGGACGAGTTGACGTTTTTTGTGGTAACATTTTCGGACACGTGACCATTTTTGATCGCTTTTTATTCCGATTTTTGTGAGGCAGAATGACCAAAAACCTGCTATTCATGAATTTCTTTTGGGAGAGGCGTTTATACCGTTCCGCGTTTGGTAAAATTGATAAAGCAGTTTTATTCGTCGGGTCAGTACGATTACAGCGATATCTCATTTATATCATTTTTTTATGTTTTGGCGCTTTTATACGATAAAAACTAAAATATAGAAAAAATAATTATTTTGGTATCGCTTTATTCTCAGGACTATAACTTTTTTATTTTTTTGCTGATGATGCTGTATGGCGGCTTGTTTTTTGCGGGACAAGATGACGTTTTCAGCGGTACCATGGATATTTATATCAGTCTTTTTGATCGTGTGTTATTCCACTTTTTGTTCGGCGGTATGGTAATAAAGCGTTGTTTTTTGCCTCGTTTTTTTTTTTTTTTTTTCTTACGGTGTTTACTGAAGGGGTTAACTAGTGGGGCAGTTTTATAGGTTGGGTCGTTACGGACGCGGCGATACTAAATATGTGTACTTTTATTGTTTTGTTTTTTTTATTTAGATAAAGAAATGTATTTATGGGAATAATATATTTTTTTTTATTATTATTTATTTAGGAATTTTTTTTTTTTTTTTTTTTTTTTTTACACATGTGGAAAAATTTTTTTTTTACTTTTTTACTTTGTCCCAGGGGGGGACATCACAGATCATTGATCTGGCAGTGTGCACAGCACTCTGCCAGATCGACGATCTGCTGTGCAGGGCTGCAGGCTTTCCAAGTGTCTGCTCTGAGCAGACACTCGGTAAGCCACCTCCCTCCCTGCAGGACCCGGATGCCGCGGCCATCTTGGATCCGGGACCTGCGGCGAGGAGGGAGGTAGGAGACCCTCAGAGCAACGCGATCACATCGCGTTGCTCCGGGGGTCTCAGGGAAGCCCGCAGGGAGCCCCCTCCCTGCGCGATGCTTCCCTATACCGCCGGTACACTGCGATCATGTTTGATCGCGGTGTGCCGGGGGTTAATGTGCCGGGGGCGGTCCGTGACCGCTCCTGGCACATAGTGCCGGATGTCAGCTGCGATATGCAGCTGACACCCGGCCGCGATCGGCCGCGCTCCCCCCGTGAGCGCCGCTGATCGATGATGACGTACTATCCCGTCGGCGGTCATACGGGCCCACCCCACCTCGACGGGATAGTACGTCTGATGTCAGGAAGGGGTTAAACTGTGCACACACAGCCTGGATAACTGCTCTCTCCCCCCTCCAATCAGAACTGTCCCGGAGCTGTGCAGTGGCGTCAGTGTGCAGAGCATAGCGGCACCGGTCCCTTTATAACCTCTGATGGGGTAATGCAGCCAGCCAATCACTCCAATCACTACCAAGATGACTAGGCTATTAGTGACTGCCAGGCAATCCCCGCAAGCGTACTGGCTGTGTAGCAGGTGCCAAACATGTGACGCAGGGATTCGAGCTTCAAGTCAAAGCACCAGCCAATGCTCGCCGAGTGCTGAGCACATCCAAGCACCCAGATACTCAAGTGATATCAGAGTATCACCAAGCACGTTGCTCATCCCTGATCTTAATGACTGACTATCTTTAGCTAAAAAATGTATTCTGCAGCAGGACAATGACTACAATCAGATGCCTTCCTGATAATATTGTATGATGGATAATTATTTGCCTATATACCTCAGCAATGGGGACACCAACAAGTGGGCAACATCAAGCATAAAGAGCAAGGTGTCCCGGAAATGATTATACAGCTCTGGCCAAAATTAAGAGACCACCACATCAGAACCCTGTCATGGGCAGCCCAATCTCCAGACCTGAACCCCATTGAAAACCTCTGGAATGTAATCAAGAGGATGACGGATAGTCACAAGCCATCAAACAAAGAAGAACTGCTTATATTTTTGCGCCAGAAGCATTATGAAAGACTGGTGAAAAGCATGCCAAGACGCATGAAAGCTGTGACTAAAAATCATGGTTATTCCACAAAATATTGATTTCTGAACTCTTCCCGAGTTAAAACATTAGTAATGTTGTTTCTAAATGATTATGAACTGGTTTTCTTTGCATTATTTGAGGTCTGAAAGCCCTGGTATTTTTTTTTTAATTTTGACCATTTCTCCTTTTCAGAAAAAAATACAAAATGTATTGCTTGGAACTTCAGAGACATGTTGTCAGTAGTTTATAGAATAAATGAAAAATTTACATTTTACTCAACAATATCCCTATAAAGAGAAAAATCTTACAAACTGAACATTTTGCAGTTGTCTCATATTTTTTGCCAGAGCTGTATATCCCACAGGCTCCTGATCCCAACAGTTGAGTCAGGATGGGATTACTTAATAATAATTTTTATTTATATAGCGCCAACATATTCAGCAGCGCTTTACAGTTTAACAGTTTCAAACACGACAGTCATAAGTAACAACGTTAACAATACAATAATTAAAGCAACATAAGACGACCCTGCTCGTGAGAGCTCACAATCTACAATGAGGTGGGGGAGATACAAAGTACAGGTGTGTATTTACAATGGTGTATTTACAGTGAAGGTTCAGCCATCTTCAGGGGGTGGGGGGTAGGTGGAGATAGTGAATGGGCTACACACGCACACTTACACACAAAATGACTTTGATTAGGGAACGTGACAGGCCTCTCTGAACAAATGTGTTTTGAGAGAGCGCCTAAAACTATGCATGTTGTGGCTGGTCCTAATATCTTGGGGTAGAGCATTCCAGAGGATTGGCGCAGCACGGGAGAAGTCTTGGAGTCGGGAGTGGGAGGTACGAATTAGTGCAGAGGTTAGTCGAAAGCCATTTGCAGAATGCAGTGGTCAGTTAGGCTGATAGACAGAAATGAGGGAGGAGATGTAAGGGGGTGCCGCACTGTGGAGAGCTTTGGGGGGTGAGAACAAGTACTTTGAATTGGATCCTATAATGAATGGGCACAGCCAGTATAACGACTGGCGAAGAGCGGACACATCTGGCTAACACACCGATTAGCCAGATGGACGACCCTGACTGCTGCATTAAGGATAGACTTGAGAGGGGAAAGTCAAGTAAGGGGGAGTCCAATTAGTAGAGCGTTACAGTAGTCCAGGCGGGAGTGGGTCTTAATAGGGATAGAGAAGGAATTGTGCAGCCTCCATCCACAGAGGATCTGCGGTTAGTTCTCCCAGTTGTTTGGAACAACCTCTCTGCAGAGTTGCTGCCAAAACTGTGTGCACGTGAACCCAGAAAAATTAATTATGTTTTTAAGGCAAAGGGTGGTCCCAGCAATCAATTAGAATTCCAAATAAGCAATGATTTGTGTAAACCCACATCCACAGAAGATCTGTAGCTTGTTTCCAAGATGTTTGGAACAAAATTCCCTGCCAAGTTCCTTTAATATTTATTTGTAGTAAAGTTCAGGCACCTGGCAGGAAGATTGTGAGGAAAATGGACCCTTGCTTTGCATTTAGTGGATTCGCTGTTTATTGAGATTCACTGACAAATTCACCTATAAATTTGTATTTTACCTATGAGGAGTTCTAAAAAAAGATAAATGGGCTCTCAATATGTTCTGTACACTGTGACAAAATGGCAGATTGTTAAGTCCACCATAAAACCTGCAGGATCTGACCACAAAGCCTTATCTACCATTCATATGCTGTATAGGATTGGCTTTCTCCTCAAAAGGTGGATCTCCCAGAGAAGAGGCTCTTGCTAGATTTTGCTAAAATGATAGTAAATCCTGTGTAACACTAAGGGAAATCATCTACATTTACTATCGATCTGTAGTTGAGGAAGTCTTATTTCATCTGCTGTCACTTTTTTTGTTTTTTCTCAGAAGAGATAGAGGACCTATCACATTTTCGGAACAAATACAACATATGTGCACAGTTGAGTCATACTAGTGGCCATGTCTGCTCACCCACAGCTCCAGACATCAATAGCTGGTGTATAACGTTCTTCTCCAAGCAGTAATTCAGGAGGGCGATACCATAACGTAATGACCTTATTTGTGTAAGGTCGGCTGAAAAACAAATAGATTAATTCCAGTACTTAAAACCTGTGACTATTTATTTACATTTTTGATTAAATAAAAGGATGACAATTTTTACATTTAACTATATTAAAAAACACAGATCTCTTGCAAATGTCACACTAACCCCCAAGTCTGATACTTGACTCATATTTCCTGCTCTGTACAGAAGACTTTGTGGTAGAATTACAATAGATGATTTCACAGCTCACCTCCTCCCCTCCCAATGACCTTTGCCCAGATCTGAGCATGCCTAGAAACCTGTCCTACAGAAGTCAATGAGTCACAGTCAGTGTATTGCTGCCTATGTCCACTACAACAGCAGCTTAACATGGAGCACATTTTCAAGTTACACATTTTGAAATTGTTTTGCATTTCGTAAACCCTTTGTCGCTATAAGACCAAGGACAGTACAGTTCTTCCAAACACAATGTGACAAGTCAGTTAGAACTGAACTAGAAGGATCGTTCAGAAGCAGTTCATTTCTCCTTCATGTTGCTCAATAACTCACCTTTCTTCTGAGCTGTACAGTCTTGCAAGTCCAAAATCTGCAAGCTTAATCTGCCCCCTGAAGGAAATAAAACACATGTGGATAAGGATACGCAGCGGAGGTGAGAGCCAACACAGTAGGAAATTTCACTTACAGGACAAATGTTGACGTTTGTTCCCAAGGGGAAAAGTTTTTTTAAAAAAAAAAAAAAAAAAAAAAAAGAACTAAATAAACTAAAATGTGTTAGAATGATCTAACAAGCAATACATTAAACGTTAAAGGGAACCTGTCAAGTCCCCCATGCGTGATACACGGGGGCGTGATAACCTGGAAAGAGGGCTGACTAGTCTGGGCAACTATCGACCAGGCACAGCATTAAATAGCAGAGGAAAAGCAGAGGTTATAGAGGATTTTTAAAGCATTTATGTAACTGAATTACGTTATACCGCACTGGATAGGGAAGGAGAGTAATCACACGTCGCTGAATGCTGCTGGATTGGGGGCATGGGAGAGCTGACAGGTTCTCTATCATACTTTGTAATACAAATCCATACATAAGGTTGTGATGTGCATTACTCATCAGTGTAAAGTAAGCACACAGCCTCGTAGGGCATTATATCCCCCCCACTGGCGATACACAGAGCTGGCTTGTGGGAGCGAGCAGTATAGAATAGCGAAGGCTCAGGAGCGCACCATCTGACAGTGAGGGAGGCAGAGCCATACAAAACAAGGCTGATCAGGAGCCTCCTGGGGTCCATTTATACAGTATATAAATTACTTGTATGACCAGTGTTCTTCATTAGCAGCTAAACAGGTTTTCGTTCACAGTTAACCCTTTTAGCTGTCAATCACATTTGTAATGGTGAAGTGTTTGTTGTAGCTAGAAAAGCTTTAGCTATTCGATGTTGCACATAGTCGTCGTCCAGCATTGGTGTCCGTATAAGATGCAGGCTCAGGAGCCGAGCCTGCATCATACCCAGCAGGCACTAGTTGTGTTACACAGCCAGCACCTGCCTCTAACAGCCACTCCTTAATTGCCACTGTCAATCTAACAAAGGCATTTTATCTGCACTGTCTGGAGGACATGCTGTTCCTCATGCCCATCAACCCCACCTTGAAGTGATCACGGGGTGTCAAGGGGTTGCATTGACAGCTGGGGTCTGTTGCAAACCCTCTAAGCTGCCACAATGGTGTCCCTGTTAAGACCAGTCTATTCTTCATAGACGACTGAAGGCTCACAGTCATTAAAAGGGACTAGAAATTTTTTTTTTTTTTTAAATATAAACAATTCTTGTCCCTTTTTGCCCCCATTAAAAAATAAAGAAAAGGAAAAAAACCATTTCATATCGCTGCAGCTGCATCTGTTAAAGCCTGGTTTATTAGAATATAAAACTAATTAATTTGTATGTTTAAAGTCATAAACAGAAAAAAAAAATGTATCAGATTTGTGGACTTTCATCTGCCTCAATTCTGCCCAAGGCAAAAAAAAAACCCCCAAAAAACAATGTAGTGGGCAGAATTATATTGAACATATCAATTTGCCAAACAAAACTTGGATTTTTTTTTTCCTGCTTTCGAATACCTTGTGTGGCACAGTGAATGGAGTACCGGTAATTGAAAACTAAAACTCCTCACAAAAAACACAAGCCCCCATATGAGTATGTTGAAAGAATCAAAATCAAAACATTCTGGCTCTTGGATAAAAAGGAGGACACATCCAGAGCACAAGTGTGCGGAATAGCCATGGACAGCAATGCTGTGCGTTTCACACTCTTCCTGGGATAGATGAGTAGTTTCATAGATTAGAATAGCCGTCTACATACATAAGGTCTAAGCAGCGTCTGATCATTGCCTTGTTTGGCCATTAAAGAGATTAGTTAACAGAAATCACAATTAGTTGTACACGAAGCATGTGGGAATCTTGTAGCCAAAGCATCTGAATGTGGGAATGAAGCGAGCGAACACATCTACAAAGTTCAACATAAAATACCTGTTGTTTAGTAGAATATTTGAGCATTTAATGTCTCTGTGCAAAAAATTCTTCTTGTGACAGTAGTCCAAACCTTCCATAAGTTGTCTCATGAAAGACTTAATGTGAAGTTCGTTGAAATGCACTAGTCCCGACTCCAGCAGACCCATGAGGTCGTGGTCCATGTACTCAAACACCAGGTAAAACGCACCTGTAGCACGTGAAAAAGGCACAAGTCAGTAAATACAACAGGCAAATGACAAACGGTATAAACTCATCATGGACGTCATTGTTCATCAACATCTACGTGTGCACAAGCCTCATGGGATACCGATATTATGGAATTGGGGGAAGTCTTGACTCAAATAATGGGGAGCCCCAATGACAACACTGTACCCGTCAGTAGTAAGCTATGCTAGCTATAGAAGCTTCTTTTCAGATCCAATTTTATGGACACACCATTTCACAATACACGAACTCCAGTACAGGCTGCACACACATTTATCAACTACGCTTAAAGGTTTCTTGATTTGAAATCTAAGAACATCATGATGTAGGAGCGGAGACCCCAATTCCAGCGACATGTACCCTATTGGCCTTTTTGTTGCAGTTTTGCTGCAGCAGATCTAGCGGTTCTCTAAATGCTGAGCTCCGTATAGCCCCACCCACACCACTGATTGGCAGCTTTCCAAGTACACTGGGCATAGGCAGAAAGCTGCCAATTAGTGGTGGGGGCAGGGTTCTACATTGCTCTAATTATGGAAGACCACATGGCACGAGACAACTAATCCTCTAGTGATAATTACTGTTCATCAGCAGGAGTCTATCAAAACTACAGCAAGCAGCTCAGTAAGTGACATCACAGAAATCAGGGTCTCTTACCTTACATTTACACTACAGCTGCTCTCAGATTAAATAGCAAAATACTGCTCATGGATTCCATTTAACCCCTTCACACATGGCCATTTTCCATTTTCGTTTTTCCCTCCCCTTCTTCCAAGAGCCATAACTTTTTATTTTTCCATCCCCATTGCAGTATGAGGGTTTTCTTTTTAGCAGGATGAGTTGTATTTTTGAGTAACTCCATTCATTTTATCATGTGATGCACTGGAAAGCAGTAAAGATTCCAAGTGCATTCAAGGTTCATAGTTCGTAAAGGAACTTAAAAAAAAAAAAATAAAAAAATAAACACGTTTTCCGGCAATATGTTTCTCCAACTCAGTAGGAGTATGCAGATAAAAACAAAAACAACCTTGGAAAATTGTTTAAAAAAAAAAAAAATACGGTATATATTTTTTTTTGCTTTGTGTCACCACTTTCCAAGACCCGAAACGTTTTCAATTTGGAATATGTGAGATAATTTTTTGAGTCCTGAGCTGACATTTTTTTTACAGATACCACATTGGGGAAGATACGATCTTTTGATCGCCTCTTATTGCATTGTAATGTCGCGGCAGCTGGAGGAGAGAAGAGAAGGTGGGTGTGGGGGGAAACAATTCTGGCATTTTGACTTTTCTCGTTATGCCGTTTACCGATTGGATTTATTTTATATTTTCATAGATCGGACTTTGACGTACACAACAATACCAAAACATGTATTTATTTATTTTTTACAGGCAAAAAGAGGGGATGGATTTGAACTTTTTCATATTTTAAAAAAAACTTTTTCTTTCCACTTTTTACTGGATAACCCTCAGGGGACTTGAAGCTGGGATCATCCGATCACTTTGGCGACACTTAGCAGTGCTGATCACAATCATATATGAACACCAGCCACGGGCCAGAATTCACAGTATGATCGTAATGATAGGCACGGGGGTCTTCAGCAGGCCCTCGGCTGTCATGACAACCCATTGACTCCCCGCACTCACGTCATGGGCGCTACGATGGAAGTGTAGAATGACACGCACCCCAGTCAGTGTTAAATGACGCTGTCAGAGATTGGCAGGGGGATTTAACTGGTTAACAGCCGCGGTTGGAGCTACACTCCACCCGCTGCTGTTATAGGCACTTGATGGCTGATTAAATCAGCTGTCATGTGCCGGGAAACATGCAGGCTCAGGCTGCCGTCACACTAGCAGTATTTGGTCAGTATTTTACCTCAGTATTTCTAAGCCAAAACCAGGAGTGGAACAATTAGAGGAAAAGTATAATAGAAACATATGCACCACTTCTGCATTTATCACCCACTCCTGGTTTTGGCTTACAAATACTGATGTAAAATACTGACCAAATACTGATAGTGTGACGGCAGCCTCAGCGTGAGCCTGCATCAAAGACAGGGACACAACATATGACGTACATTTACATCACATGTCATGAAGGGGTTAATGCTCAATATTTTCTCCACTCTACCAAGTCATTATGTGAACATTGTGGATTTTTAGTTACTAAAAGTCTGGTATTTAAAAGACTACTTCAAAATGTGCGGTTCAGACACTAAACCTTTATCTTTCTTGAAGTCCACGGCATCTTCTTTGTCTGTGACTATCTCCTTCATGTTTATAATGCTCTGGTGTGTGAGCTGCCGAAGAATCTTAATTTCACGTATAGCTGTGATAGGGAAACCTTCTTTCTCATTGTCCAAACGTACTTTCTTTAAAGCCACCATTTCTCCTGCACAGAAAAGAAAAATAAATAAAAATCAATTAATGTAGGCATTAAGAACAGAGACCTTCAAAAACAGCAATGGCCAAAAACATTAAAGGGGATGTCCACTAGTAGGACAACCCCTTCTTGATCAAAAATAATAAAGCTTATACTCCCGTCCCGTTCCCGTGATTTCGGCACACGCTCTCCCCGGGGCTCTCATGCAGTTGTGACACGTGGTGCCCGGCACCCAATCAGCGCTGGCGTCACTGTCCCTGCCTTCGTATGGATTGAACATGAAGAAATCCGGGCTGCCGCTGCTCTCTGACTTCCTCTTCATGTTCTATTTGACAGAAGGTGGAGATTGTGATGCCAGCGTAAACTGGGTGCCGGGGTCACATGTCATAGCAGCAGCACGGGAGCCCGGGGAGAGCGAGTGGCGACACTGTGGGATCGGTGCTGGCACGGGAGTAGAAGCTTCATTATTTTAATAGAGTTGGGTATGAGACAGAGCTGGCCAAGTAGTGGAAAACTTGTTTAAGTTACAGTCCCGATGTTAATAAACAGCAGCCCCCCACTGTAAGACAGGCATCACACGATTTAGGACATGACCATGTAGCAGAGCAAGATCATCAATGATATGCAGATTCATCATTTTAAACCTTTAACCCCTTCTCAATATGCGCCATGGGAGCAAAGCTCCCACAAACTGTTATATATGGCACCATGATCGCAAGGGCTCACACAGAGCTGCCGCGACACCCACTCTCGGTGCTAGCACCAATCGTAGGCGTTTAACCCCTGTGATGCCGGTGTCAATAGTTACAGTGACATCAAGAAGCATAGCAGAGGGATGGAGCTCCCATCAGAACAATGTGATCGCGTTATGCCGATGGTCTCCATAATGACCCGAAAATTGGCTGCGGGGGTCACCCAGTAACGGTGGCCTGTCAGCTCATGTTCCGAGCACGAGCCGACTCGCCTCCTAAATACATGTCAGACGCTGAACTAATCCAATAAATTATACACTCATATATACTGGAGTATAAGCAGAGTTTTTCAGCACTTTTTTGTGCTGAGCACCCCCCCCCTCCCCTTACACTCAGTGAGGGTCCCAGAAGATGGAGGGGGAGTGGCAATGGCGGAGCAACGGGTCACAAGAGGTAGGAACCAGCTGCCACGCCTCAAGAAAGTTGCTAAAGAGAAATTAATATTCACTGCACTGGCATTGAATATTCATTTCTCTGTAATAGCGGGCACAGTAGTCGCAGAGCACAGCTGCCGGAATACTTACTGCTCTCCACTCGGGGACTATGTTTGTGGAGGGCAGTGAGTATTAATTGCTATTAAGTAACGCATAGTGTCAGCTGCAGCAGCCGGGCGGTCACGTGTGCCCACTACTAGAAAGAAGTGAATATTAATTTCTCTTAACTCCCATGGGAGTGGATAGAGGTGAATAGCAGCTGTGCTCTGCTTGTAAGCTGCGCATGACGTCCCTGCCATGCGCTGCTTACAAGCATAAATCAGCTGCTTGCACCGGAACAAGACGCTGTGAGGGAGCACAGGACGGTAAGTAGGATGGATTTTTTTTAAATGTTTTTTGATGTGGGTCATGCATACAAGGATAGGGATGAGAGGGCCATGCATTCCAGGATAGGGATGAGGAGGCAGTGCATTCCAGGATAGGGATGAGGAGGCCATGCATTCCAGGATAGGGATGAGGAGGCCATGCATTCCAGGATAGGGATGAGGAGGCCATGCATTCCAGGATAGGGATGAGGAGGCAGTGCATTCCAGGATAGGGATGAGGAGGCAGTGCATTCCAGGATAGGGATGAGGAGGCCATGCATTCCAGGATAGGGATGAGGAGGCCATGCATTCCAGGATAGGGATGAGGAGGCCATGCATTCCAGGATAGGGATGAGGGGGCCATGCATTCCAGGATAGGGATGAGGAGGCCATGCATTCCAGGATAGGGATGAGGAGGCAGTGCATTCCAGGATAGGGATGAGGAGGCCATGCATTCCAGGATAGGGATGAGGAGGCCATGCATTCCAGGATAGGGATGAGGAGGCCATGCATTCCAGGATAGGGATGAGGAGGCCTAGCATACCAGGATAGGGATGAGGAGGCCTAGCATACCAGGATAGGGATGAGGGGGCCATGCATTCCAGGATAGGGATGAGGAGGCCATGCATTCCAGGATAGGGATGAGGAGGCCATGCATTCCAGGATAGGGATGAGGAGGCAGTGCATTCCAGGATAGGGATGAGGAGGCCATGCATTCCAGGATAGGGATGAGGAGGCAGTGCATTCCAGGATAGGGATGAGGAGGCAGTGCATTCCAGGATAGGGATGAGGAGGCCATGCATTCCAGGATAGGGATGAGGAGGCAGTGCATTCCAGGATAGGGATGAGGAGGCAGTGCATTCCAGGATAGGGATGAGGAGGCAGTGCATTCCAGGATAGGGATGAGGAGGCAGTGCATTCCAGGATAGGGATGAGGAGGCCATGCATTCCAGGATAGGGATGAGGAGGCCATGCATTCCAGGATAGGGATGAGGAGGCCATGCATTCCAGGATAGGGATGAGGAGGCAGTGCATTCCAGGATAGGGATGAGGAGGCCATGCATTCCAGGATAGGGATGAGGAGGCCATGCATTCCAGGATAGGGATGAGGAGGCAGTGCATTCCAGGATAGGGATGAGGAGGCCATGCATTCCAGGATAGGGATGAGGAGGCAGTGCATTCCAGGATAGGGATGAGGAGGCAGTGCTTTCCAGGATAGGGATGAGGAGGCCATGCATTCCAGGATAGGGATGAGGAGGCAGTGCATTCCAGGATAGGGATGAGGAGGCCATGCATTCCAGGATAGGGATGAGGAGGCAGTGCATTCCAGGATAGGGATGAGGAGGCCATGCATTCCAGGATAGGGATGAGGAGGCAGTGCATTCCAGGATAGGGATGAGGAGGCCATGCATTCCAGGATAGGGATGAGGAGGCAGTGCATTCCAGGATAGGGATGAGGAGGCCATGCATTCCAGGATAGGGATGAGGGGGCCATGCATTCCAGGATAGGGATGAGGAGGCAGTGCATTCCAGGATAGGGATGAGGAGGCAGTGCATTCCAGGATAGGGATGAGGAGGCCATGCATTCCAGGATAGGGATGAGGAGGCAGTGCATTCCAGGATAGGGATGAGGAGGCCATGCATTCCAGGATAGGGATGAGGAGGCAGTGCATTCCAGGATAGGGATGAGGAGGCAGTGCATTCCAGGATAGGGATGAGGAGGCCATGCATTCCAGGATAGGGATGAGGAGGCCATGCATTCCAGGATAGGGATGAGGAGGCAGTGCATTCCAGGATAGGGATGAGGAGGCCTAGCATACCAGGATAGGGATGAGGGGGCCATGCATTCCAGGATAGGGATGAGGAGGCAGTGCATTCCAGGATAGGGATGAGGAGGCCATGCATTCCAGGATAGGGATGAGGAGGCCATGCATTCCAGGATAGGGATGAGGAGGCAGTGCATTCCAGGATAGGGATGAGGAGGCAGTGCATTCCAGGATAGGGATGAGGAGGCCATGCATTCCAGGATAGGGATGAGGAGGCCATGCATTCCAGGATAGGGATGAGGAGGCAGTGCATTCCAGGATAGGGATGAGGAGGCCATGCATTCCAGGATAGGGATGAGGAGGCAGTGCATTCCAGGATAGGGATGAGGAGGCCATGCATTCCAGGATAGGGATGAGGAGGCCATGCATTCCAGGATAGGGATGAGGAGGCAGTGCATTCCAGGATAGGGATGAGGAGGCCATGCATTCCAGGATAGGGATGAGGAGGCAGTGCATTCCAGGATAGGGATGAGGAGGCCATGCATTCCAGGATAGGGATGAGGAGGCAGTGCATTCCAGGATAGGGATGAGGAGGCCATGCATTCCAGGATAGGGATGAGGAGGCCATGCATTCCAGGATAGGGATGAGGAGGCAGTGCATTCCAGGATAGGGATGAGGAGGCCATGCATTCCAGGATAGGGATGAGGAGGCAGTGCATTCCAGGATAGGGATGAGGAGGCCATGCATTCCAGGATAGGGATGAGGAGGCAGTGCATTCCAGGATAGGGATGAGGAGGCCATGCATTCCAGGATAGGGATGAGGGGGCCATGCATTCCAGGATAGGGATGAGGAGGCAGTGCATTCCAGGATAGGGATGAGGAGGCAGTGCATTCCAGGATAGGGATGAGGAGGCCATGCATTCCAGGATAGGGATGAGGAGGCAGTGCATTCCAGGATAGGGATGAGGGGGCCATGCATTCCAGGATAGGGATGAGGAGGCAGTGCATTCCAGGATAGGGATGAGGAGGCCATGCATTCCAGGATAGGGATGAGGAGGCAGTGCATTCCAGGATAGGGATGAGGGGGCCATGCATTCCAGGATAGGGATGAGGAGGCAGTGCATTCCAGGATAGGGATGAGGAGGCCATGCATTCCAGGATAGGGATGAGGAGGCAGTGCATTCCAGGATAGGGATGAGGAGGCCATGCATTCCAGGATAGGGATGAGGAGGCAGTGCATTCCAGGATAGGGATGAGGAGGCCATGCATTCCAGGATAGGGATGAGGAGGCAGTGCATTCCAGGATAGGGATGAGGAGGCCATGCATTCCAGGATAGGGATGAGGAGGCAGTGCATTCCAGGATAGGGATGAGGGGGCCATGCATTCCAGGATAGGGATGAGGAGGCAGTGCATTCCAGGATAGGGATGAGGGGGCCATGCATTCCAGGATAGGGATGAGGAGGCAGTGCATTCCAGGATAGGGATGAGGGGGCCATGCATTCCAGGATAGGGATGAGGAGGCCTAGCATACCAGGATAGGGATGAGGAGGCAGTACATTCCAGGATAGGGATCAGGAGGCCATGCATTCCAGGATAGGGATGAGGAGGCAGTGCATTCCAGGATAGGGATGAGGAGGCAGTGCATTCCAGGATAGGGATGAGGAGGCAGTGCATTCCAGGATAGGGATGAGGAGGCAGTGCATTCCAGGATAGGGATGAGGAGGCAGTGCATTCCAGGATAGGGATGAGGGGGCCATGCATTCCAGGATAGGGATGAGGAGGCAGTGCATTCCAGGATAGGGATGAGGGGGCCATGCATTCCAGGATAGGGATGAGGAGGCAGTGCATTCCAGGATAGGGATGAGGGGGCCATGCATTCCAGGATAGGGATGAGGAGGCCTAGCATACCAGGATAGGGATGAGGAGGCAGTACATTCCAGGATAGGGATCAGGAGGCCATGCATTCCAGGATAGGGATGAGGAGGCAGTGCATTCCAGGATAGGGATGAGGAGGCAGTGCATTCCAGGATAGGGATGAGGAGGCCATGCATTCCAGGATAGGGATGAGGAGGCAGTGCATTCCAGGATAGGGATGAGGAAATTCTCTGAAATACATGATTCACAGTGAACCACCGACAGAAGATGGAGGGACTGGACGTCGTGTGGCTGCCTATGGTCTTTTTAGGCGTACATAAAAGCGCTGTCGACCTCCGTTTTGTGCACCTCTTAAAAGGAGGACACCCCTGAATTATAGTGAATGGCTCCCTCAGGGGTTTCATCTGTCATGTTACTCAGATTTAGATGGAAACTGGCAGAGAGCTCTGGATAAATGTGATCCCAAATGTTATGTAAAAATGTTCACAATAAAAGCTTTAAAATCAATCCACAAAAAAGCAAGTCCCCCACTCAGGTCCGTCATTTGTTAACAGACATATAGGTGGATTCCATTTAAATGGTAGTACAAAGGCTCTGGAAAGGAGATATAGAGCCTCGTCCCCCCAAAAGGAATTCAGCAAATTCTACACTCCTGAATCCAAATGCTCCCTCTCTTGAGCACCAGTGTGTCTAAACCACATTATACATCCACATGTTTGGCATTTCTGGAGCAAGGACATCCTGCCTAATTTACAGCTGCATGTCTCCAGAAGCATGAGATGAGCATAAGGTACTGGGAACTACAATGTACTGGTGACCACAATGGCAGTTTGCAATTTTCACTAAGGAACTCCTGCTTGTTTCTGGAAAACACCCATGGAATCACAATTGTCACACCTGTATAATTTCAAAAATGGGGTCACTTAAGGTGGGGGGTTCTGTATATGGAGTCCACAATCTATTCTCAGAAAATCTGGGCTTTAACCCCTTCATGACCCAGCCTATTTTGGCCTTAATGACCTTGCCGTTTTTTGCAATTCTGACCAGTGTCCCTTTATGAGGTAATAACTCAGGAACGCTTCAACGGATCCTAACGATTCTGAGATTGTTTTTTCGTGACATATTGGGCTTCATGTTAGTGGTAAATTTAGGTCGATAATTTCTGAGTTTATTTGTGAAAAAAACGGAAATTTGGCGAAAATTTAGAAAATTTCGCAATTTTCACATTTTTAATTTTTATTCTGTTAAACCAGAGAGTTATGTGACACAAAATATTTAATAAATAACGTTTCCCACATGTCTACTTTACATCAGCACAATTTTGGAAACAAATTTTTTTTTTGCTAGGAAGTTATAAGGGTTAAAATTTGACCAGTGATTTCTCATTTTTACAACAAAATTTACAAAACCATTTTTTTTAGGGACCACCTCACATTTGAAGTCAGTTTGAGGGTTCTATATGGCTGAAAATACCCAAAAGTGACACCATTCTAAAAACTGCACCCCTCAAGGTGCTCAAAACCACATTCAAGAAGTTTATTAACCCTTCAGGTGTTTCACAGCAGCAGAAGCAACATGGAAGTAAAAAATGAACATTTAACTTTTTAGTCACAAAAATGATCTTTTAGCAACAATTTTTTTATTATAAGGGTAAAAGGAGAAACTGGACAACGGACGTTGTTGTCCAATTTGTCCTGAGTACGCTGATACCTCATATGTGGGGGTAATCCACTGTTTGGGCGCACGGCAGGGCTCGGAAGGGAAGGAGCGCCATTTGACTTTTTGAATGAAAAATTGGCTCCAATCTTTAGCGGACACCATGTCGCGTTTGGAGAGCCCCCGTGTGCCTAAACATTGGAGCTCCCCCACAAGTGACCCCATTTTGGAAACTAGACCCCCCAAGGAACTTATCTAGAAGCATAGTGAGCACTTTAAATCCCCAGGTGCTTCACAAATTGATCCGTAAAAATGAAAAAGTACTTTTTTTTTTTCACACAATTTCTTTTAGCCTCAATTCTTTCATTTTCTCATGGGCAACAGGATAAAATGGATCCTAAAATTTGTTGGGCAATTTCTCCTGAGTACGCCGATGCCTCATATGTGGGGGTAAACCACTGTTTGGGTGCACGGCAAGGCTCGGAAGGGAAGGAGCACCATTTGACTTTTTGATTGGAAAATTAGCTCCAATCGTTAGCGGACACCATGTTGCGTTTGGAGAGCCCCTGTGTGCCTAAACATTGGAGCTCCCCCACAAGTGACCCCATTTTGGAAACTAGACCTCCCAAGGAACTAATCTAGATGTGTGGTGAGCACTTTGAACCCCCAAGGGCTTCATAGAAGTTTACAACGCAGAGCCATGAAAATAAAAAATAATTTTTCTTTCCTCAAAAATGATTTTTAGCCCAGAATATTTTATTTTCCCAAGGGTAACAGGAGAAATTGGACCCCAAAAGTTGTTGTCCAGTTTATCCTGAGTACGCCGATACCCCATATGTGGGGGTAAACCACTGTTTGGGCACAAGTCAGGGCTCGGAAGGGAGGTAGTGACGTTTTGAAATGCAGGCTTTGATGGAGTGGTCTGCGTGCGTCACATTCCATTTGCAGAGCCCCTGATGTGCCTAAACAGTAGAAACCCCCCACAAGTGACCCCATTTTGGAAACTAGACCCCCCAAGAAACTTATCTAGATATGTGGTGAGCACTTTGAACCCCCAAGTGCTTCACAGAAGTTTACAACGCAGAGCCGTGAAAATAAAAAATCATTTTTCTTTCCTTAAAAATGATGTTTTAGCAAGCAATTTTTTATTTTCACAAGGATAACAGGAGAAATTGGACCCCAATAGTTGTTGCCCAGTTTGTCCTGAGTACACTGATACCCCATATGTGGGGGTAAACCACTGTTTGGGCACACGTCGGGGCTCAGAAGGGAGGGAGCACCATTTGACTTTTTGAACGCAAGATTGGCTGCAATCAATGGTGGCGCCACGTTGCGTTTGGAGACCCCTGATGTGCCTAAACAGTGGAAACCCCTCAATTCTAACTCCAACACTAACCCCAACACACCCTTAATCCTAATCCCAACCCTAACCCCAACACACCCCTAACCCTAATCCCAACTCTAGCCATAACCCTAATCACAACCCAACCCCAACACACCCCTAACCCTAATCCCAACCCTAACCCTAACCCTAATCCCAACCCTAACCACAACTTTAACCCCAACACACCCCTAACCATAACCCTAACCACAAGCCTATTCTTAATCCTATTTCCAACCCTAGCCCTAATTCCAACCCTAACCCTAAGGCTATGTGCCCACGTTGCGGATTCGTGTGAGATTTTTCCACACCATTTTTGAAAAATCCGCAGGTAAAAGGCACTGCGTTTTACCTGCGGATTTACCGCGGATTTCCAGTGTTTTTTATGCGGATTTCACCTGCGGATTCCTATTGAGGAACAGCTGTAAAACGCTGCGAAATCCGCACAAAGAATTGACATGCTACGGAAAATACAGCGCATTTCCGCGCGGTATTTTCCGCACCATGGGCACAGCGGATTTGGTTTTCCATAGCTTTACATGGTACTGTAAACCTGATGGAACACTGCTATGAATCCGCAGCGGCCAATCCGCTGCGGATCCGCAGCCAAATCCGCACCGTGTGCACATAGCCTAATTCTAACGCTGACTCTAGTTCTAACCCTAACCCTACCCCTAACCCTAGTTCTAACCCTAACCCTAGTTCTAACCCTAGTGGAAAAAAAAAAATATTTTCTTTATTTTATTATTGTCCCTACCTATGGGGGTGATAAAAGGGGGGGGGGGTCATTTACTATTTTTTTATTTTGATCACGGTGATAAGTTTACCACAGTGATCAAAATGTACATGGAACGCATCTGCCGGCCGGCAGATTTAGCGGGCGTACTGCGCATGCGCCCGCCATTTTGGAAGATGGCGGCGCCCAGGGAGAAGACGGACCGACTTCGGGAGGCTCGGTAAGTATGAGGGGGTGGTGGGGGGTTGGATCGGAGCACGGGGGGGGGGGGATTGGAGGATGGGGGGAGCGGACAGGAGCACGGGGAGCGGACAGGGGGACGGAGGGGGGTACCGGACAGAACGGAGGACTGGGGAGGAGATCGGAGGCGGTGGGGGGGTTCAGAACATGATTTCCAGCCATTGCAGATGCTATTGCAGCATCGGCCATGGCTGGATTGCAATATTTCACCATTTTCATAGGTGAAATATTGCAAATTGCTCTGATTGGCTGTTGCACTTTCAACAGCCAATCAGAGCGATCGTAGCCACGTGGGGGCAAAGCCACCCCCCCTGGGCTGAAGTACAACTCCCCCTCTCCCTGCAGATCGGGTGAAATAGGAGTTAACCCTTTCACCCGATCTGCAGGGACGCGATCATTCCATGACGCCACATAGGCGTCATGGGTCGGATTGGCACCGACTTTCATGACGCCTACGTGGCGTCAAAGGTCGGGAAGGCGTTAAGAGGAAAATAGCGTTCTGTCCCTCCTGAGTCTCTCTGTATGGCTAAGTAGTACTGTACAGCAAAATATGAGGTATTTCCACATTCAACAGAAATTGTGGGATACATTTTGGTGCTATTTTTACCCATTTCCCAGTATGAAAATGTGAAATCTGGTGCCATAACAAAACTTTGGCGGTAAAAACATAATTAGCAATTTCTTCATTGCCAAATGGTTTAAAATTCTGTGACAACTGTGGAGTCAATATGATCACTGCACCCCTAGATGAACTCATTGAGAGGTATAGTTTCCAAAATGGCATCGCTTATTTGAGGGGGGGGGGGGTTCTGCTATTCTGTAACCTACCAATTTGACATGGCACCCTCAATCCAATCCAGCAAAATCTTAACTCCAATATGGCGCTTATTCGCTTATGAGTTTTGCACTGTGCCACAAAAGTAGTTTTAAGCCACATATGGGGTATTGGTTTATTTGGTAGAAATTGCACAACAAATTTTCTGGTCCATTTCCCCCTATTAAAGGGAACCTGTCACCCCACCCCCAGGCGTTTTTAACTACAAGAGCCACCCCTTGTGCAGCAGTAATGCTGCATTCTGACAAGGTGGCTCTTTTAGTTCTGTGTGCTGTAACTGCCGAAATAATCAGTTTTATAATCTGTCCAAAATACCTTATCTTCCGTCAAGGAGGCAGGCCTTTCCCCCCTGCTTTAGACGCCACACAGCTGTCACTCGCATCTTCTTGGCGCCGGCTCCTCGTCGCTGTTTTGAAATGATGCGGCGCCTGCGCTCTTTTCTCCTGCCTTGGGCAGGCGCAGTGAGTGCTGGCCGTCTGTCCTCTGTGCGTACGTACGCCCTGCCTGTGAATCCCAGCCCCGCAGTGTCTTATGATTTATTCATATTACGGGGCTGGGATTCCTGGGCATGCACATTGCGTGTCTAAGCCTCTCACGCTCTCCCACCCCCTGCTACACACACACACCAGCTATGAGGATTTGGCAAGGTTCCAGGCTATTGCACGGAAGAGGGATCACCTGAGGATGCACACGCTGTAGCAGGCGGTGGGAGAGGGTCAGAGGCTTAGACACGCAATGCGTATGCCCAGGAATCCCAGCCCCGCAGTATGAATAAATCATAAGACACTGCGGGGCTGGGATTCACAGGCAGGGCGTACGTACGCACAGAGGGCAGACGGCACTCACTGCACCTGCCCAAGGCAGGAGAAAAGAGCACAGGCGCCGCATCATTTCAAAACACCGGTGAGGAGGTGGCGCCCGGCGCCAAGATGTGAGTGACAGTTGTGTGGCGTCTAAAGCAGGGGGGGAAAGGCCTGCCTCCTTGACGGAAGACAAGGTATTTTGGACAAATTATAAAACTGATTATTTCGGCAGTTACAGTACCCAGAACTAAAAGAGCCACCTTGTCAGAATGCAGCATTACTGCTGCACAAGGTGGCTCTTTTAGGCTACTTTCACACTAGCGTTTTTTGCAATACGCCGCAATGCGTCGTTTTGGCGAAAAAACGCATCCTGCAAAAGTGCTTGCAGGATGCGTTTTTCCCCCATTGACTAACATTACCGACGCATTTGCGACGCATTGCCACACGTCGCAACCGCCGTGCGACGGTTGCGACGTGTTGTGGCGGACCGTCGGCTGCAAAAAACGTTACATGTAACGTTTTTTGCTGCCGACGGACCGCCATTTTCGACCGCGCATGCGCGGCCAGAACTCCGCCCCCACCTCCCCGCACCTCACAATGCGGCGGCAGATGCGTGGAAAAACAGCATCCGCTGCACCCGTTGTGCAGCGCATACAACGCTAGCGTTGGTACGTCGGCCCGACGCTCTGCGACGGGCCGAGTACGACGCTAGTGTGAAAGTAGCCTTAGTTAAAAACGCCTGGGGGTGGGGGAGGTCGTGACAGGTTCCCTTTAACCTTGTGAAAATGAAAAAAATTATGGGAAAAATGTGATTTTATTTTCATGGCTAAATGATATTAACTTCTGTGAAGCACCTGGAGTTCAAGGTGCTCACCACACATCTAGATAAATTCCATGAAGGGTCTAGTTTCCAAAATGGGATCACTTATGGGAATTTTCACTGTTTAGGTACATCATGGGATCTCCAAACGAGACAAGATACCCACAGACCATTCCATCAAAATCTGTGTTTCAAATTGTCACTACATTCTTTCTGAGCCCCGCCGTGAGCCCAAACAGTAGTTTCCACCCACATATGGGGTATCTGCGTACTCAGGAGAAATTGTACAACAATTGTAGGGGTTTTTTTTCCTGTTACCCTTGTTAAAATAAAAAACGTTGGGGCTAAAAAAAACTTTTTTGTGGAAACGTAACGTGATTGGATTTTTTTTTATTTTTATTTTCACTGCTCAACGTTATAAACTTTTATAGAGTACCTGGGGGTGCAAAGTACTCCCCACACACATCTAGATAAGATATGGGGACTTGCTTTTTTTGTGGATTGAGTTGAAGCTTTTACTGAGAACATTTTACATATCGTTTGGGATCACATTTATCCTGCGTTCTACCCTGAGCACTTACATTGGGGTTTCCATCTAAATCTCCGAATGACGCGATTCAGATGTCATGGGATACCCCATATATATATTTATGTTTTGGCGCTTTTACACAATAAAAACAATTTTATAGAAAAAATTATTAGTTTTGCATCGCTTTATTCTGAGAGCTATAACTTATTTTTCCACTGATGGAGCTGGCTTGTTTCTTGCGGGTCAGGATGAAAAAGCATAGTTTTTATTTATATTTTATGGTGTTCACTGAAGGGGTTAACTAGTGGGACAGTTTTTATAGGTCGGGTCGTTCCAGACACAGTAAAATGAAATGTGTACTTTTTGTGTGGGTTTTTTTTCGTAAAAATATTTTTATTTTTGACTTTATTGTAGAAATTTCACCTCTCAATGAATTCATCTATGGCTGCAGTGACTATTTTGTAGCATCCACGCCAGGCTTTTTTCTGGACCGCCACTATGACCACCACATATTAGGATATGATCTTTGAGATGGGAGTACCCCTTTAAGTGGGGGTTTCCCTGTTAATCCCACAAAAATGCAATTCAGATGAAACCTCTGACTGAAGCACTCATTGTAATGAGGCAGATACATCTTGGATTTCATTTCGCGTCTGTTCTGGTGCCATTTATCTTTTCAGGCAACCACAGATCTGTGATCGCCCACACTTGAACGCTAAAGTGTGGGCGATCACTAAAATGATGGGACACCGCCGAAACAGAGACCAGACGGAATCCATAGTGACTTCATCTGCCTCATAAGTCAATGGTTCCGTCGGGAATTTACATGGAAATCCCGACGCAAGCGCTCAAAGGAGAGCGAAGGATAAATGTGAGCTGAGGCTTGTTCTGATTTTTACGAGACATAAGAACTATTCTTGTACGGCTGTCTATATGTTCATTCTTTTTATTTTTGTGCGGTTCGTTGTGTGGTATAAGTGTTTAGACGGCTGTATTCCTTAGGTTGGTGCGATTACAGCTATACAAGATTTACATAATCTTTTCAAGTTTTGCTGCTCTCACAGTAAAAATGCTTTTTTATAAAAATAAAAATAGTTATTTTGTAGCTACAATCTGTGAGATGTAACTTATTTGTGAACAGAACTGTATGAGGGCTTATTTGCCACAGGTAAATGCACACATAAGAATCAGTATTGGTGACATACATCCATTAAACCATTAAAGAGAAACACGTTTGTAAAGCTTGGTGGTGGAACCTTTTCATACTTTGAGCACATTCCTATAATAGAAAAAGAAAAATGTGCAAAAGAAAGCAAAATATATATATATATATATATATATATATATATATATATATATATATATATATATATATATATATATATATATATATATATATATATATATATATATACACACGATACTATATTCATAAAGGAATGAATTGTAAAATGTAACTAATTCTAGAAACCAGTATATAGATTTACCAACTATTCTCACATTTTATTTGGTTGATATAATGGCTTTGCTTATTACGTTGTTTTTTTTTCACCTTTGCTGACAGAATTAGTTGTATGAACAGTTTCAAAACAATGCAATGCAAAGAGAAACAAGTTAGTTAAGTGGGTGTGTGTCACTAATGAATCATGATGTGTGCCTTTTAACCCCTTAACGATCACTGACACGCCTTTTAACGGAGGCAGTTAAGGGTACATAACGTTATAGCGCCCCTCAGCGTCAGAACATGATTCGGGTCGGTGTTTACTGACCTCAGTGTTGCAAACACCGTTATTCGCGGAACAACGGCGACTGCAAAAAAAAAAAAAAAAAAAGCCTGAATTCCTATTTATTTCTCTCTCCTCTGATATGATCTAGCATATCAGAGGAGAGAGAGATGGGGTCCCCCGAGCCCCCTCCCCGTACCTTCAGCATCCTCTGGTGATGTCCCACGAAGTTTTCTTCCGGAAAGAAAATGGCACGCCCATACGCAGTGAGCCTGCCAAAATCTGTCGACCGGCACCATAGGAGATTTCTCCTATTGGTTCATTTTGATCACTGTGATAGACTATCACAGTGATCAAAATAAAAAAAAATAGTAAGTCAAACCCCCCTTAGGCCGGGTTCACTTTTGCGTTCGGGGCTTTGTGGAGGGTTGCGTACGTCCTCCGTTAAGCCCTGCATACTGCATGTATCCTGCGTACTTATCTTTAACATTAGGTACACAGGACATGCGGATGTAAGCTGATGCGTCGTTTTGACGTGCCCGCCATCCGCACAAAACGCAACTTGAGGAATTAGCCCCCGAACGCTAATGTGAACTTAGCCTTAGTTAGGGAAAAATAATTTATTTCCATTTTTCCACTAGGGTTAAAGTTGGGGCTAGGGTAACGAAAGTGTTGGGGTAAGGGTTGGGATTAGGGATGTGTTGGAGTTGGGGCTGCGTTAAGGTTGGAGTTAGAATTCGGGGGGTTCCACTGTTTAGGTACATCAGGGGGTCTCCAAACACGACACGGCGCC
The DNA here is from genome assembly GCF_051348905.1 of Ranitomeya variabilis. Lineage (NCBI taxonomy): Eukaryota > Metazoa > Chordata > Amphibia > Anura > Dendrobatidae > Ranitomeya > Ranitomeya variabilis. Next base: position 166,104,913 of record NC_135237.1, read on the forward strand.
CGCCATTGATACCAGCTAATTTTGAGTTCAAAAAGTGAAATGGTGCTCCCTCCCTTCTTAGCCCTGCCATACGCCCGAACAGTGGCTTTCCCTCACATACTGGGTATTGGTGTACTTAGAAGAAATTGCACAACAAATTGTGTTTTCCATTTCTCCTTATACTCTTGTGAAAATAAAAAAAAAAGTTTGGTTCCAAAGGAAATTGTTTGTGGAAAAAAAGTAAAATATTCATTCTTCCCTTCCACATTGCTTTAGTTCTTGTGAAGCACCTGAAGGGTTAATAATCTTCTTGAATGTGGTTTTGCGCACCTTGAGGGGTGCAGTTTTTAGAATGGTATCACTTTTGGGTATTTTCTGTATTGACCCCCAAACACTTCAAATGTGAGGTGGTCCCTAAAAAAATGGTTTTGTAAATTTTGTTGGAAAAATGAGAAATCGCTGGTCAACTTTTAACCCTTTTAACGACCTAACAAAAAAAACTAATGTTTCCAAAATTGGGCTGATGTAAAGTAGACATGTGGCAAATGTTATTTATTAAGTATTTTGTGCAATATGACTCTGATTTAAGGGAACACAAGTTTAAAGTTTGAAGATTGCAACATTTTCAAATTTTTTTGCAAAATTTCCGTTTTTTTCATAAATAAACAAGTCATATCAAAGAAATTTTACCACTAACATGAAGTACAATATGTCACGGAAAAAAAAAACAATCTCAGAATCAGTGGAATACGTTGAAGCGTTCTAGAGCTATAACCTCAAAGTGACAATGGTCAGAATTGTAAAAATTGGCTGTCACTAAAGAGTTAACTTTTTTCTTGCATTCATTGAGAAATGTCCTTAGCTATGACTAAGAACCATTTAAGTATCAGTTCAAGACGCGTTTGTAAGGTAACTTTTCCTATTTCAACGTTTGTTTCTTTTTTAATCTTTTGAAATAAAAAGATTCAGATATTTTTTTTTTCCATCTTTCAAGAAAAGTGCTGAAAGGTCTTTCTCCTAACCATATACCGTAATTACATTGTGGAATCCATTAGGTGGATTAGATCCTCTGATGAGCACTGCCTACCAAATCATCACGTGGCAGAAATTATTTAGGATATTCAGCTTTTGGAAGGTGAGCTGGAAACATTTTCCTGTTTCTTACAGACGTCTCTCCGAACAGAGGCTGCAACGTGTATTTAGACAGGTTTCACATGCAGATCTGAGATGGTCAGGGGATGTTCTCCAACAGTGAAACCACTTTACCTTAAAGCATCCGACCATATTCGTACGTTTCGTCATTTGCTTGGGGCCTATAAAACTTCTACACAATCTCAGCAGCCGAAAAGTAAAAACAAAATATTCCTCCAAACTTCTATAACTTCCCACTGTATATATTTATCTTTCCAATGAATTGATTGGAGGGGTCTATACTCAAAGGGCCCAATACATCAAGATTGGCATTGTTCAGTCTTGATGCAGAGATGGGATGGAGCTGGACGCTTACGCCTCTTTATATGTCAGGAGCGTGGGACAAGTGACCAGGACTTCTGTGTGCGCCTCGCTATATAGCCTACTCCAGCCCCTGCTACTGTAAGATTTGTGGCTTAGCAAATGCCAACCCCATTCAGGAATTTGACAAACAGTGGGTCGCCATGCCCCTTTCCCTACTCCACCCATTTTATCGGAACTGGGCAAACGTGGCATGAAAATACCAACACATTTGAGCACACCAGCCAGTTTTAACAAAATTATGTGACTTTTCAAACCACCACTCCACATTTTTTTTTTTTTTTTAAATTGCATCGCTAGAGTGGTTCTTGAAATAGAACTCCCCTTCCCTGTCTCATGCTCAGCTGACACCTTTATTGTTACCCACCGTTGCTCCCGCTGGTCTGCAGCGGAGTGACCTGCCGGCTGCTCCAGTGTTTCATGGAGCTGTGCGGAGGTCACTCTTCAATACACGTCTAAGTGCCTCATTCTGGCGCTCAGACTTGTATAGCGAGCTTGTGACGTAAGTTCTGACCAGTTAGAAGCTGTGCTCACAAGATGCCCCTGGGAGACCAGAGCAGCACCGGAATCAGAGGGCGAGTATCTGACCGGGGCAGGGGACTTACATTTAAAGCGCCCCTCCAGTGCTTAAAAAAAAAAAAAAAAACCCACAACAAAATGCTGGTGGAAAAGTTCTTTGCCACATGGGAAAGTTCTACATCCATCCTGCCCTTTAGCATTCAGAATTAAGTTACAGCACACATCCATAATACAATGCCATACTTGGAAAGGGCACAACTAGAAGTCCCATCTATTTAACTCGTCAAGGACCTTAAACCTGGAGAAAGCAGGAATCCAAGGAGAGTCTTCCACCACCTTCTTTCTTCTTTTCCTCTCAATCTTCTTCTTTGTCTTAGGGCGAGTTCACACTAGGCTTTTTTTCAGCTTTTTTTTCTGCAGCAAAACCTGATCTCTTGGAAGGGAAAAAGCTGCAGAAAAAAAATCATATTTTCCTTGCGGTTTCGGCATGCTAGATTTGTCTCTTGTGTAGGCAGATAAAGTTTAATGTTGAAGAAAAGTCCTATTCTATAGAATCATGTTTTGGCACAAAAAAAAAAAGAAAAAACCACAGCAAAACTTGATACCTGAGTTTTTTTTCACCACCCATTCATTTCAATGGGTGAAAAACACTGAAAAGTGACATGCTTGATTTTGGAAAAAAAAATTAAAAAAACATGCAAAGAACAAAACTTGGATGACAAAAAAAAAAAAAACAAGCTGCGCATGAGATTTCTGAAATCTCAGATTTTGCTGGTACTGTAAAATGCAGCTGAAATTTTGCATTAAAAAAAGCTGAAAAAACACCTAGTGTGAACTTAGCCTTATGCTTATGACATACTTTATGCCTCATCTCATCACGAGGATAGCTTCAATCCCGAATGACTCAAAAGATATCATTACAAACTCACTACTCCGGAAGCAGTTTCTTGTTCTTGCATGTTGCACGACCTGTAATGTTTTCCTATTAATGTGATATTTTATAACTGCCTTGCTATGTAATGTCTCACATTTCCTTTTTAATAAAGACAAGTTAAAGATAAATATTTCTATTTGACATACACACACATTCTTACCAGTGTCTTTATCTCTGGCCTTGTACACCTGTCCATAGGTGCCTTCCCCAATAATCCCAATAATATCAAATTTGTCCACACAACGTTTGCCCCAGTCTATTTCATCCTCATGGATTTCACCACAGCGAGGACCACAGATCCTGTAATAAAGTTGAAAGAAAAAATTAAAACAGTCGCTGCATTCTTCTTTAAGTTGTGACACAAAAACCTGTACTATCAGAAGGAGAACTGCCCGCAGCACAAAACATACATTTTGGTCAAATTACAATTTGTAAATAATGCCTGGAAATTCAATGTTCTGGATAAAAGAACATGAGGTGCAGAACTCCTCCTAAACTAAAGGTTCTAGATGTTCAGAGTTCATACATGTGATACCACATTCACCAGAACAAAATGGACCAAAAATGACCACGAGTCACACAGGGAACAGAGCTTAAGAGGCCGAGGTCCAAGCATTGCTTTGACCACATCCAGTTTTACACCAGAAACTAACAGCATGTATGTAAAGGCACTTTAATGTAAATCCTTACCTTTCCTGTAGAAATCCGTTTTGCTGTTTTAGAGAAATCCATAATTGTAACTGTATGCTAATGAGCTGTAAGTGCGGTGGGCGGGCTCTGCACTTACTGCTCTCCCACCTCTCTCTATATTCCCTGCTTGCTGACTTCCTCCGGTCTCTGACAGGTCACTGAAATGTGAGAGACCTGGCAGTCAGAGACATTTAGCGGACGGGACTAGAGAGAGAATCAAGCACGTTAAGGATTACTCAGCATTAAAGCACCTTTACATACATGCAGATAGTTTGGGGTCTAATATCCTGATGACTGGTTCTCTTTATCTAGATTTAATAAGTATAGATAAACCTTGATAAACAGCTCCATGTCACACAACATGATGTCCCTACAGACCACCACACGCAGTATAGTCAGGGCCAGTTTTGTTTTAGACAAAGTAGGGCCCTGGACAAATGTTTAACGTGGAGCCCCAAATACTGACATACTGCACCATGACAATGACATTTCGGCTGTATTTACATGCACAGAGTTCAGGCTGTTAAACGAGAATGAGTGACAATGAAGGCGTTCCACGCTTCTTTCCCGACCTCTTACATCGGCTGAGGAAGAATGATGGGGACAGTACGATCACTAACAGATCAATCTGTCTCCGCACTGTATCAGGTCATCTGCAGTTTTCACTGGGCGAGGTGCTGCCGAGAACAATGATTTCTGTTCCAGCATAAAGAATCTAATCACTCGAATAGGCAGCATTTTGCTAGTTTAGTATAATGCACCCCACAGTTCTCCATTAAGTATAATACACCCTATAGCCCTCCTCATAGTATAATACCCACCACATAGTCCTTCCCCCCCATAGTATAATGTGCACTACAGTCCTCCATATAGTATAAACACACTTCCCATAGTCCTATATACAGTATAATACACCCCATAGTCCTATATACAGTATAGTAGAATGTAAGTCCGCAAGGACAGGGTCCTCTCCCCTCTGTACCAGTCTGTCATTGTAAATTTGTTTACTGTAAACGTTATCTATAACCCTGTACGTAACCCCTTCTCTCATGTACAGCACCATGGAATTAATGGTGCTATATAAATAAATAATAATAATAATAATAATAATAATAGACCCCACAGTACTATATACAGTATATTACACCCCACAGTCCTATATACAGTATAATACACCCCATAGTCCTCCATACAATATAATACACACCACTATAGATATCCATAACTGAAATTGTATGCTAATGAGCTGTAAGTGCAGTGGGCGGGCTCTGCACTTACAGCTCCCACTTCTCTCTCTATTCCCTGCTCGCTGACTGCCAATTGAAACATGATTGCACTGTCTCACAGGAGGCATGTAGCCAGTGGGGAATAGGGAGAGAGCGCAGCAGAGCGGATGTACAGAGCCCGCCCACTGCACTTACAGTTCATTAGCATACAATTTCAATTATGGATTTCTATAAAACCGTAAAATGGATTTGTACAAGGGTAATGATTTACTCCTGATTAAAGCGCCATTACACACGACATTAGCTTGGGTATAAAATGCTGATGGCATGTCAGGCGCCGCATGTCAGTGGGTGATCCGCAGGCGTCTGTGAAACAAATTCTACGGAAAAACCACACAACTCTTTCAGCCCCCAATGGATAATACATATGGGCCAACAAGTGAAAATGCTATGTAAAGTATGAGGGGTGGTCAGGAGGGTCTCCATCTAGCAAGGGAACAATTTACGTATAATAATACTGCCATGCGTCTTCATAGAGCGCAGGAATTGCGGAAAGCTAGGTGTATATCACTTTCTAGTCTGAAGTCCACCACGCCTTTAAGGAAATAATTACTAGCAGGATAAAAGATGGAGGTTCTCATACTTGGGCCTCTTTCTGTTCTTCGCTTGCGTTTTCTTCCCCTCTGGGCTACAAGACATGTCTCCACCTCCAGGATAGACAGGCGGCAGTGGTAAGTCGGACAGCAGGTGCCGAAGCTTTCTCTCCATCTCCTTCTTGACAGACTTTCCTGGGATACAGCCTCTGAAACTAGGAGACAACAGGGAAATACGGGTGAATTAACGAGGGTTTAAACCTATTAAATGTAATGAAAGATAACCTACAATACATACAGTGAAAGTAATGTAATGGTATGCTGACATTATAATGTTTTCAATGCAACAGCGCAACCCAAAATCGGACAGCTCAGTGCTAATGGCACCATTAACCCCTTCATGACCACACAATTTTTCATTTTGGTGCCTTCATGTTTTCCTTCCCTTATTCCAAGAGCCATAACATTTTTATTTTTCCATCCCCATAGCCGCAGGAGTACTTGTTTTTTACAGCATGGAGTTGTACTTTTGAATAGCACCATTACTTTTATCATGTGATGTACTGGCAAAAGGGGAAAAAAAAATTCCAAGTTTGCAAAAATAGTGCAATTCCATCATTTATTTATTTACCATGTTCACTATATGGTGGAAATTACCTGCCAATATGATTCTCCAGGTCAGTATGAGTACGCAGATACCAAGTAGGTATAGTTTTATTTAAGTGGTGAAAAAAAAAAAAAAAGGAAAATTTGTAAGAACATTTTTTTTCCCGCTTATGTCGCCACCTTCAAGACCTGTAACGTTTTCATTTTTCGGGATATGGTGCAGTGTGAGGGCTTGTTTTTGCGCTCAGAGCTGACGTTTTTTATTGTTACCATTTTGGGGTAGATAAAATGTTTGTATAGCCTTTAATTGCAATGTTGCGACGTCAGGGAAAAAAAAAAAACAACATTCTGGCATTTTGACTTTCTCATTACGCTGTTTACTGATAGGTCTAATTTATTTTATATTTCGGTAAGTCAGACTTTTACAAACACAGTGATACCAAATGTGTATTTTTTTATTGTTTTATTTTTAAGTGGGCCAAGGGAGGGGGATTTGAACCTGTGTATTTTCCTCACTTTTTACTGTCCTCTTAGATCACTTGTGCCATAGCTCTCCTATGAATGTCGGACACAGGCTCCACCTGCGGCTGTTAAAGGCACATGATGGCCGATTATATCAGTTATGTGTGGGGAAAATTGTGGGCTTGGCATGTGAGCCTGCATCAAAGACAGGCACACAACCTTCCACGTAAACGCACATCAAAGGTCACTAAGGGGGTAAAGAAACCATTACTACTTGGACAACCCCTTCGTACATGCTGTATTACCCAGCGCCATAAATAAATATATAAGACCGCAGATACTCCTCCTACACGAGCACCATTCCAGTGATGTCTGTGCCAGCTCTGCCAGGATTTGTAATTACATTTTTATGCCACATAAGCACAGTAGCCAGTCAGTGGCCACTAATTGGCTGCAGCGCTCACATTTCCCCATGATATCTGAGCTTCAACAGAACGATGCGGGGTGTAAATATGGATTTATTTTCTCCATTTTAAACAGGGGAATATTGTATTTATTGAAGGGTTGTCCATGTAGTGTACACCCCCTCTAAATTCCTGGCTATCTAGAAGACAATTATCATTTGATTGTACGTGTAAATGGAGCATTTGGATTGGAGCTCTAATCCCCATCTATATTATGAAACCAACACAGAGGTTAGAAATGAGTAACCCAACTCCCACACCCTGACATAATGCATGTACAGACCCCATGACAGGCCACTAAGATCCATGTCATGGTTGGAGTTTTCCTTCGACAAGTACTGAAAGCCGCAATTCTACACCTTGGCCACTTCCTGACCGAGAAATTCACTGTTTTTGCATTTTCATTTTTCCTTCTATTTTTCCATTGACATAGCCGTGTGAGGGCTTGTATTCTCTGGGATGAATTTTACTTTTGAATGACACTGTCCAATTTGCAATGTGATGTACTGGAAAGCAGGGGGGAAAAAACTAAACAAAAAAAACTAAAAAACAAACAATGCTGCAATTGTTTTTTTAATTTAAGTGGTGAAAAAAATAGTGGAAATATGTATTACCTCCTGTCTTAATATTCCTAGACCCCGTAACATTTCTAGTTTTCTTCAATAGGGATGTGTTAGGGCTTGAATTTTTCATCCCTAAGCAGATGTTTTTTATTGACAATTTTAGCGTATTTATTGCACTGTTGCAGTATCTGAAAAAATGGAATTCTGAGGTTTTGATTATTTTGCTTGTTACACTATTTACCAAATGGATTAATTAATTTTAAGTTTTTAAAAACATCAGACTTTTATGAACACATAAAAAAAAAATGAAAAAAAAAAAATGTATAAAATATACATGTGGTATTTCCTCATTGTTAAGGTTATTAACGGGAGGCGATTCAAATTTTCATATTTTTTGCTAAACTTTTTTCAATTTACTTCTTATTGGATCTGTTTGTCTCATTAAAGGGAATCTGCCAGGTCCCTCATGCCCTCAATCCTAGCAGCATTCACCTATGTATGAGTAAATTCCCTGCCTAACCAGCCCTGTACAATGTTATTCAGTGAAAACGAGATATAAATGAAAGTCATATCGAACATATCATCAACTATCAAAGTACAATATGACACAAGAAAATAATCTCTAAATCTGTGGGATCCAATGAAGTGTTCCAGAGTTATAAAGTGACAGTGGTCAGAATTGTAAAATTCGGCCTGGTCAGGAATGTGAAAACAGGCTTTGGGGTAAAGGGGTTAACCCGTTAATGACCGCCAATACGTCTTTTAACTGACCTGAGATATTAGAGAATATTCTCCCTATACAGGTGACAATCCAGCAGCTGTCGGCTGCCCACTATAGCTGACAACTTGCTGCATCAGCCACGATCAGTGTTTGCACCGTCCATATCCGTTTAACCCCTTAGATGCTGCAGTCAATAGTGACTACATCACATAAATGGATAACAGAGTGTAGTGGCTTCCTCTTTATCCCAATTGGTGCCCTGAGATCATGATTGTGTGGTTCTGATGTTTGCCATGCCAATTCATGACCAAATAGTGGCCTTAGAGTCTGACGGCTGTAGTAATCTGTTCAGAAGTTAGCGACATTTAGGTGGTAAAAATACACATTTTCATTTCTGTCATACCACTTTGCATTAATTCCTGAAAATCACCTGAAGGGTTAACAAACTACCTGACTGCAGTTTTCAATGTCAGGGGGTGCCGTTTTTAAAATGTAATAACCTTTGGGGGTTTCCCAATATATGTGACCCCTAAAGTCACTTAAAACATGGATAGGTCCCTAAAAAAATACAATTTGTAAATTTCCTTGAAAAAATAAAAAATTACTGCTACATTTTTAAACCTCATAAAATGCTAACAAAATAAAACAACATTTTGCAAATGGTACTGATGCAAAGCCGACATGTGGGAAATGTTATTTATTAATGTTTTGCTGTGGTATGACTATCTGGATTAAAGGGATAATCATTCAAAGTTTGAAAATGGCTAATTTTTTTAACATTTTTCTCAAATTTCTGATATTTTTTATAAATAAAACAAAACATATCGACCTAAATTTACAATTATCATAAAGTATAATGTGTCACGAAAAAACAATCTCAGAATCACTGGGATTTGTTGTAGCGTTCCAGAGTTATTAACACAAAGTGACACTGGTCAGATTTCAAAAATGTGGCTCTGTCACTAAGGGGTTAAATAAAACAAAAACTAAGCATGTTTGATATTACCGTAATAGTACTGACCTGGAGAATCATATTGCCAGGTCAGTTTTAACACAAAATAATGTTATGGCTGTAGAAATAAGGGGAGGAAAAAATGAAAGCGCAAAAATCGGGTTAGGGTGGGGTTGCCTAGTAAGGAAGGAGTTAAAATGATGGTCATAAAAACAACAGCTGCAAAAAAAAGGCCAAAACAAAGCTTCATCTGTAGAGATACATAGATTTATGGGTGACAAACTGCTTTTTTTCTTGTGTATAAAACAAAACAAACTTTCACTGCACAGTGAACAATGAAATATAGGAACTTATATGAATTGCATTTTTTTTTCCATTCCATCGCGGAAATATTTTGTCTGTCTGCACACTATGGATTACCGTAAATTGTGCCAGTAAAATAAAAAGTATAAGTAGTCCCATATAAAAAAAACAAAAACAAACAAAAGAAATTATGGTTCTTGGAAGACAGGGATGAAAGACTGAGAAAGAGAAAAATGGCTAAAGAAGCAAGACGTACATAATGTATAACACATACCTGTTGGCATCACTGGAGAGGACTATGGGAAGAGGTAGCGCTAATAGTGATATTGGTGATGACACAGAACTTTTCGCTTTCTCATTGCTTGTGGAAGCCGCCTTATGGGCTTTGCCTTTATCTTTCTGACTAGAGGCATCCTCTCTACCGGCGTCTGCTTTGCCTGGCTTTCCACTGGTCTTGGCTTTGTCTGCATTTGGGTTACTTTCCACAGCCGGCGTATGGGCTAAGGCTTTGATTCTAACTTTGTCACTTTTTGCAGTAGGAGAAGGTGCCGCGTCCACTTTTGTTTTCTTTTGCTCCTTGGCATGGTTTGCCTGTTGGGCATTACTGGCAGCATCTGACTGCCCTTTGGTGGGAGTGGAAGCGCTGGAAGCCTTTGCCAAGACCCTGGCAGCCTCAGCTTCTCTAGCTTTTTTGTTCTTGTTCAGTTCTGCAGCTAGACTGCTCTTCTTGGTGAGAGTGCTTGGTGAAATGCTAGACTGCCTGCTTCTGGACCGGGAAACTCTATGACGGCTTCGAGAGCGAGACCGGCGAGCCTTGTAAGGGCTTCTGCTCCGGGATCTTGCATTACGCCTAATGGAAAGAAAAACTGATCAGTCCACAACACATACATGCAATATTTACCAAGATGCCAGTTTCATTACCCATCACTCATTGTTATATTTGGGAATTCAGAACTAAGGTGAACATTTACCCATACATGGGACTCAAATGGTTGCATAGCACCAGATAATCGTATACGCAGAATTTTCTCATTTCTTTCTAATTTTGTGGCAATTCACTTAGGCATCAGAGGGTGTAGAGATTAGAGTGAAGGGGCATCTGTAACATGGAGAATGCGACAGCCTGAAGATATGGAAATCTAGGACTTGAGAACAAAAGAAGCAGACATCTCTGAACAGCAGAGGGGGCCCCTTTGTTTTAGAAATGGCATGGATTCACAGAGCCCAGATCTCCATTTAAGGCCTTGTTCAGACATCTGTTTGTTCACGTATGCAAAAAATGGTCCAAGTATCCTCAGTGTTTGGTCAGGGTGTCATTTTACCATCAATGTTTCAGTGATTTTCATAAAAAAAACCAAAAAAAAAAACCCGACAATCTGATGTCTCTATGATTTATACATGGACACATGGTCCACAAAAAAAACCATGATTCTGTGAATTGCAGATAGAATAAATTTGTGAAAAATGGAAGTCTGAATGAGGCCTAAGTGCATTTTTTGACTTGGCCAATCTGACACTGCTTGTTCGCGGGCAATGGAAAGCCACACTAGCATAGCGTTCTTTTAATGGGAACCCATCATGTCAAGCGAATGTGCGGGTTACTGGCGTTCTATAGCCATGCGGCCGCCGCACTAAAGGCCCGGGAGGAAGTTTACTTTACTCCTAATGCCAGCCTCCAGCTTTCAGTCAGAGACAGCTTCAGTAACCACTCAGTACTCAGAGAGCAGCAGCTGTAACCGTACCCCGCCACTGACAGCCGGCAAAGCCCCGATAAGCCAACCGTGTACCGAGCATTGACTGAAGACGCACCAGACGCCCCTCCATGACTAAAAGCTGCTGGGAGGAATAAAGTCTGTTTCCTCCCGGCAGCCGGGCTGTCAGTGCAGTGGCCGCATGGCTTTAGAACGCCATTAACCCCACATCTGCAGGATAATAACATTTTAACAAACGATAGGTTCCCTTCAACATCAACACCTACACCCGAAAGCCATACAACCAAAAATCAAACTTGTAATATGAAAAACCACTTAGGCCTCATCAGACGTCCGCGATTTGTTTTATTAAGTATGCATATATTACTCCGTTTTTCATCCGATTTTCCTCAGTGTGTCAGTGCTTTGGTGATTTTGACATATGAAAAAAGTAGATCGCAATGCTTCTCCTGTTACAATCACAGACATCACACACTAATGCCCCCCCCCCGTGTGAAGTACGATTTTCACAGACCATAAACTTGTATGCGGAATTTTGATCCGGGGATCAGATAAGCAATGGACAAGCTGCTGGGATTACACACCATCCGCAAAAAAACATGGACATATGAATAGCCCCATAGACTAAGGGTATGTGCCCACGATCAGGAGTTGCTGTGGGTTTGACGCTGTGTATTTATACGCCAGATGCGACAGCGTAGTGGATGGGATAGAAATCTCCTGCCCACCATGTGTCTGCAGATCACCCGCAGAGACTGACAAGCGGCGCGTCTCTCAAGACCACAGTATGTCAGTATCTCTTGCGGAGACAACAGTCACAACAGAAATTATATCTAATGAATGCAGTAAATCCACACGGCTCAGTGAACACATGCTAATTTACCTGCGGTCCATAGACAGCAGCGCTTTGGACATCGCGAACATACACTGCGTCCAAACTGCTGCAAGTTACGAATCGTGGGCACGCACCCTAATAGGTTCATGTTCCATTGTCGATAGAAAACATACAGCTCTGGCAAAAATTAAGAGACCACTGCAAAATGTTCAGTTTGTCTGGTGTTTCTCTTTATAGGTATATTTTTGAGTAAAATGTAAACTGTTCTTTTATTCTATAAACTTCTGACAACATGTCTCTGAATTTCCAAGCAATAAATTTTGTATTTTTTTTCTGACACAGAAAAATGGTCAAAATAAAAAAACAAACAAACAGTGCTTTCAGACCTCAAATAATGCAAAGAAAACAAGTTCATAATCATTTAGAAACAACAATGCTAATGTTTTAACTCCGGAAGAGTTCAGAAATCAATATTTTGTGGAATTACCATGATATTTAAAGGGAACCTGTCACCCCCAAAATCGAGGGTGAGCTAAGCCCACCAGCATCAGGGGCTTATCTACAGCATTCTGTAATGCTGTAGATAAGCCCCTGATGTATTCTGAAAGATGAGAAAAAGAGGTTAGATTATACTCACCCAGGGGTGGTCACGATGGACGTCGGGGTCCGGGGCCTCCCATCTTCTTACGATGACGTCCTCTTCTTGTATTCACGCTGCGGCTCTGGCGCAGTCGTACGTTTTGTGCCCTGTTGAGGGCAGAGCAAAGTACTGCAGTGTGCAGGCACCGGGAAAGGCCAGAGAGGCCCGGCGCCTGCGCACTGCAGTACTTTGCTCTGCCCTCAACAGGGCACAAAACGTACGCCTGCACCGGAGCCGCAGCGTGAAGACAAGAAGAGGACGTCATCGTAAGAAGATAGGAGGCCCCGGACTGGGACGCCCATCAGATCGGACCGCAGCAGGACCGTCCCTGGGTGAGTATAATTTAAACTCTCTTTCTCATCTTTCAGGATACATCGGGGGCTTCTCTGCAGCATTACAGAATGCTGTAGACAAGCCCCTGATGCTGCTGGGCTTAGCTCACCTTCGATTTTGGGGGTGACAGGTTCCCTTAAATCACATATTTCATGAATCTTGGCATGCCTTCCAGTCTTTCACACTGCTTCTGGTGCAAAAATGTAAGCAGTTCTTCTTTGTTTGATGGCTTCTGACTATCCATCATCCTCTTGATTACATTCCAGAGGTTTCAATGGGGTTCGGGTCCAGAGATTGGGCTGCCCATGACAGGGTTTTGATGTGGTGGTCTCTTAATTTTTGCCAGAGCTGTAGGTGAAAAACAGACGTCTGACTGTGGCCTTCCGTAGAAAGAAGTCTAATTTTTCCTAACGCAGTCATTAGGGTTCTTACTACTAAGCCTGTAACTATCAATATATAGGAATAAATCATCTATATAGCATGGAATGTAAAATGAATATGCAGATTGATCAGAACATGGTATATCATATAACCAGTTACATTAGTTACCAGTTTCCTCTCCATGACCCAGATTATTTTAGGACTGCTGACAAGGTAGGCATTATACAACTGCAGGTTATTGCACAGTAACTGCCGTGTCCTATATATTATACATAAGATTGAGAAAATGAGTAGCAGCTAGGGAGGCCGTTCCATCCGCTATTATGGGCGACCCACGTATTACATGGACACGTTCCTAATGATGCACTATCCTCATGGCTGAGGCTTTATCTAGAGGGGGTCCGTGTGCACACACACCAGCAGCTGTTACATGGACACTGCTCTTTGTGACAACTGGATTTAGCAGCTGGCTCATAACTAGTTCACCTGTTAGACATGTAACAACCCAACATACAGGATAGACGACAATATGTCACTACACAAAGTGACAGCGGTAAAATGTAAATTCCTAAAATCTGATTCACCTAAAAGCTACCTCATTATCAAAAATGGCATCCACAGGAGACTACTGGATAATCCTAAATGGGTATTCCAATCTTGTAAAAAGAAGGGTTATAGCCAAAATGTGGTTACAATACAACGATATGCTACTGCGCCTGTGAAAGAGCAGAAGCTGTGGGGATGGGCAATGGTGGTTCTATAGCAGCCACAGGAAATAAACTGTGCAAAAAGTACACATGACAAGAAAGCAGAAAGATCTACAAGTTCGGTGCTACAGGTACACAGCTCCATATCACACCCAAGTCACTAAGCTAACTGCTGGAACAAGATGGGAGGCCTAGAAGATACCTTCCCCAGCTATCCGCTATCATCTGCTGCCCTCTACTTGTCCTTACCAGTTGCCCCGCCCAGTTGGCTTCATGTCCCTGGCACAGAGGTTGTGTTGCAGGACTCCACAAGCCACGCTCCATTGCTAGTCCGCACCAGAAACAATGCCCCCAAGGCCAAGTTCACACTAAGCATTTTTGCTGCAATTTTTTTCTGCAGAAAAACCTGCACTCTGGGCAGAGAAGCAGCTTCAAAAACGCCTGTTTTGGTGCAGTTTTTGCTACGTTTTTCAGGATCCCAAAGTTCAGTTTAACGTCCACCACAGAAGCATGAACACAGGTCAAAAATACAAGACCTATGTTCATGAAAAAATACACCTACAAATGTAACAGCTGGGGGAGGTGAATTGGTCTGGAATAATTTACCTAATCACTGGCAGTGCATTGAGATTGTAGGACACTAAGGGTACGTGTCCACGATCAGGATGGCCGGCGGTATCGTCGGAGCGGCAAACCCGCTCGGCGCTAAGCCCCGCCCCCTTCTGGGACGCGATGATGCCGGATGTGTTCATTGTACACATCCGGGATCATCGCACCCCTCGCATAGGGCCCTGTGTTATTCCTTGCGGCGGCGCAGCGGCGCCGCAAGGAACACGGACATGCTGCGATCTTAAAAGACGTGCAGCATGTCCGGAGTCGCAGGACCGACGGATACGTGTTTTCACGCATAGTGGACACGGGATTTCAAAAAATCCCCTCCACTATGCTGGAACATCTGGACGCTGTGTGTTTGACGCTGTGGCCCCACGCAGCGTCAAGCACGCAGCGTTTCCTGAACGTGGACACGTACCCTAACTTTCACACTTTGGTCAGCCATTGCAATTCTCAGGCACTGTTCAATCTCCCACCTTTGTCGGCCAATGTTTACTTGGTACACACCACTAATTAAATTTAACTGTACCAATCCAAACTGTCACCTTTAGGTGACTTAGGGTACTGTCACACAGTGGCACTTTGGTCGCTACAACGGCACGATCCGTGACGCTCCAGCGATATACTTACTATGTCGCTGTGTCTGACACGCAGCAGCGATCAGGGACCCTGCTGAGAATCGTACTTCGTAGCAGATCGTTTGAAACTTTCTTTCGTCGTCAAGTGTCCCGCTGTGGCGGCATGATCGCATCGTGTAACAAAGGTGTGCACGATATTGTATACGATGTAATGGGTGGAGGAGATAAAACCGCGGCTCTCGAGCGCTGTATTCTTTTCTCTCTGGAGCACGTGCTTGAACCAGAACTCCTAAATTCCCTGGACTTTAAACTACAGACTTTAACCGCAAGAGGTATGTACAATGCTACAGTGTAGCAGATAGTGCCCTTCAACGAGGATGTTACCTCCTGTTTACCGCTGGAGCACAATCAGCACATTACAGGTGTAGTTAGCTAGCAGCACAATACGCCCCTCATGAACAACGTCACGCATAGATTATGCAAAATGTGCTCTGAATTGTGAGAGCACCTCCTGTGTGACATGCCCGTACGACTTCTACATCGCAAATACGTCATGAAATTATCGCTCCAGCCCCGTGCATTACGAAGTGTGACCGCAGTCTACGACGCTGGAGCGATAATGGAGCGACGCTGGAGCGTCACGAATCGTGCCGTCGTAGCGGCCAAAGTGCCACTGTGAGACAGTACCCTTAGGCAAAATGTAAACCTGGAAAAAACAAAAATAAATGGGTTTCATATATGGCTGTACTTGTTTTTTTCCCCCATCAGGCATTGCTTACAATGGGTGAAAAACGCTGAAAGAAGTGACATGCTCTATTTCCAAAAAAACCATGCAAAGCACAAAATACTGATTGATGACAAAAAAAAAAAAAAAAAACTGTGTGCATAAGATTTCTGAAATCTCAGACTTTGCTGGTACTGTAAAACGAAGCTGAGAATTAGCAAAAACGTAGCAAAAACGCAGCAAAAACGTAGCAAAAACGCCCTGTGTGAACTAACCCTAAGGGAAAAAGGCTCCATATGTACAAGGGGAAATTTATGATTGTACAAATGCACGAAAATGTTGCAGCTTTTAGTTTTGCATTGGCCTTCGCACTTTGCAAAAAAAAAAAAAAAAAAAAAAGAGCAAGATCATGACAAATATACACAGGAAAACTGGGATAAATTGTTCCGAAAATCTAAGCCAGTCATATTGGAGGAGACTTCACTTTAACCCAGCTGGCTTTTTAGTCATGACTGGTGTGGTGTGTGAAACTCCATTCTTGGTAAGTTCTCCCCACAGAATCCAATGCGGCACATCACTGTTCTCCGCAAAATTGGTACACAAACAAAAGACAAACAAATTCTGTATGGAATAAAAGGCTTAGGCTACTTTCACACTAGTGTCATTTTGCCTACGTCGCAATGCGTCATTTAGGAGAAAAAACGCATCCTGCAAAGTCGTCTGCAGGATGCGTTTTTCCCCCATAGACTTACATTAGCGACGCATTGCGACGTAAGGCCACATGTCGCATCCGTCGTGTGACGGTTGCGTCGTGTTTTGGCGGACCGTTGGCACAAAAAAACGTTCCATGTAACTTTTTTTGTGCGTCAAGTCCGCCATTTTCGACCGTGCATGCGCGGCCAAAACTCCGCCCCCTCCTCCCCGAAACTCACAATGAGACAGCAGATGCGTTGTAAAACTGCATCCGCTGACCACGTTGTGCTACTTTAAGACACTGTCCGTCGGGCCGACGGTTTGAGACAACCCGTACTGACGGACTAGTTAGGGTTGTAAAGTGAAGACCCCAGGCGCCTCTATGTGCCCCATTAGGGCTGGTACGAGAGAAAGCTGCAATTCCGACAAGTAGACAAAGCCCAATTACGGCCCAGGCTGCGCGCTGAAGATGGTGGAGCGCCGCATTCGTTTATGCTCGTAAGTCTAGAAACTTAATTCAATAGCGGCTGTGCATGATCGCTGCTGCTCCAAACTGAGGGACACCAGTCCCCCATTATGGGACCGTGGGAGTCTCAGAAGACACTACATTCTGCATACATGTTGCTACGATTTAACTTACGATCTTCTTCCTTGGTGCACGGCCTGGTATGTGATAAGACGCTGTGTGACACTCAGTAGTCACCTGGCGGTGGTAAGCCACAGTCGCTTTCCTTTTAGTATGCCCACTGTGATAGCCAACCGGCATATCAGTGCTGGCTGTGTACATCAGGATGTCAATCAGGGCAAGCTGGGCATGCCAACCGTGCAGAAGACTACGGTGTAACTTCAGCTTCTCAGTCCTAGTAAAAGCAGAGCTTCAACAGGTGCCCACAAAACCATTAATGAGCCCATAACTTTATGGCCATGGTTTAATACCAGTGACATTGATGACAGATTCCTTTAAAGGGAACCTGTCACTATCCTGTTACCCAGGACATTAAGAGGTTAATAATACACACTGTATATAATGGTCGATTCAGAAAAACATAACTAGACCTCACACACACTCTTCTGCGGAGTGGCTCCACCCACATGACTCTTTGCTAGTGACTAGAATAGATCACACACGGTTCTTGCCTACGTTATGCCGCACTGGTCAGAATATACCAGGGCGCCGCTGTCAAAACATTACTGTCCTGAATAAGGCGCTTCTAGCAGTCTGGGAGCCTAAGGCTGTGCTCCAATGAAAACTTGTGGCTGTGTGAACTATGGCGATTTTAAAGAACTTCTGCTCCAAAAACTCAGTGTGAACACACCCTTAAATGGAACCGGACATCTGATCTATTCTGCCAAAGAATTAAGCTTTATTTTTCTCTGAATCGCTCCAGCACTTCAGAGAAAATATAGTTAAATGGTCTGGCCGGGGAGCACAGGGGGGAGACCAGACCGCTGCTGCCCCGGCTACCACTTCCCAGTGCCACGCTAGGCGATTGACTGGCCACTCCCTCGCACGTCCATCCATAGGGAGAGACCTGTCAATGCCCCCTAGGAGCGCTGGGAAAAGCAGAGTGTCCCCCTATGTACACACCAGGAGGAGACCTGTCCATCACCCAGAGCAGTGGTCCCTAACCAGTCTTACCTTGAGGCCATTGCTTGAGAAACATCCGGCCCCCTCCAATAGTGACCCCCAGAGCCCCCATAGCAGTATGACGACAGCCAACGCTTCCAGATCTGAGCCTTGTCGTAGGGCTACTCACAAGTGTCACAGAGCCGGCAGACACATCATGGTCCCCCAGGCCATAGTTAGGGACCCCTGATCTAGAGGACCCATGAGGAACACTGTGTGTGAAACATCACGGCGTTCCAGAGAAAACTCAACCTGGCTGCAACGTGCTGCGATCCGTGCTCCCCGGCACTGGCCAGCGCCAATCACCAGACAGATCCCCTTTAAGGGAAGGTTCACAATCACAGAGATGATATTTTCTTGACCGTATCTTGGCCGCCATTCCTCCAGACCTGAACAAGCAGCATCACACATGCCCACGGTCATACTACGGCCAATACTGGCCCACCGGATCACAGAGCGTGTGCCGCCATCATGGCCCCAGCAGGCAGAATACAGGAGTAATGAGGGCGCTGCCGGGGCCATGGTGGTCGGACCCCATGATCACACAGTGGCGGCTTATTCCAGTCACCCTTCTCTTTCCGGGAAAGCTGGGTGATGGGCGTCCAGGGTCTGTTCATATGGCTCCCCACATACCTGGCACTACGGTCTCGTGGACCATTGTGTAGAGCCGGGCACCAATTCTAGGCGCTAATCAGCGGGGTCACTGGCGAGAGCGGCAGGGCGGGGGGCACCGGCCTTGGGGTGTCGTCCCCCCCAGTAAAACCACCGTCACCTGCCCCCGACAGCCTGGCACGAGCACCCAGCTTTCCCAGGATCGGACAGGGCTAGCACTATGACACCAGTCTGTGCCCGGCACTCACCTGCTGGCCGGGCTGTACGGGCTCCGGGACCGGCGCCGGCCGGGCGGGGACGACGTGTCCGTCCGGTCATAGTTGGGGGAGCGGCGGCCTGCTCGGTGCCCGCTGTAGCCGGGGCTGGGGGAGCGGGCCGGGCTGACGGATTTCTTGCGGTGGTTCCCGGGAGGAGACGCCCTGTACGCCCGCTGCCCTCGGTAGGCCTTGGGCGGCTGCTTGCCGTGCGCCTCCGCCGCCGCCGCCTCCTCCCGCTTGGGCCTGTACGAGGCCGCGGGCCGCAGCTCCGCTCTCTTCGCCGTGTCCTCCTGAGGCCTCCAGGTCGGGGCGAGCAGCAGCGGCTCGGGCAGTAACAAGCTTCCGACTCCCAGCCTCCCTCTCCGGGGGTCGGGGCGGCCTACTCCGCTGCGGCCGTCTTCCAGGCGCCGGGGCCCCGGCTCCTGCCTCTGGGAGCCCCTCTTCCTCCTGCCGCCGTCCACGGCCTGGCGCAGGAGAGAAATCGGGCCCTGATGCAGTCCAGGAGGAGAAGAGCATCTATCTGAGGCCGGGGAAGGGATGAGGCCTAGTCCGAGCCCCGGAACCAAGTGACCCCCCGGGCCGTGCTCGGCCTCGGACAGGGCGCCCTCCGACAGAGAGCTGACGTCGTCGTACTCCACGGTGCTGGCGGCCAGAGTCCCGATCCTCCGCAGCATGTCCCTCCGACGCCGCTTCTTCCTGTCCCGGTGCCGCTTCCCCTGCGCCCGAGGCACGGCCGGGACCTCTCCTTCCTCCACTAGGCCCATACTGGTGGCCAGAGCCTCCTGCTCCCGCAGCCGGCGCCTCCTGCGCTTGTGCTTGTCCCTCCGGCGCCTTCTCCCAGCGGAGTCCCGGGGCCTCTGGCGGTTCCCGGACACTGACGAGGCCGCTGAGGAGGAGGTAGAGAGCGCCAGGCCGGGAGGCTGAGTCCCCGGCATCGGGGGGCACAGAGGAGAGAACATCCCGGCGACGCCTCCCCCTGCGCCCCCTGCTCCGGCTCTCCCGGCCGCAGATGAAACTTCCCGGCTACCTGTTGTGGCCTGTGCGCCCAGCAAGTTACTGTGATCCCGGCGGGGCCGCTGCTCTCCGCGCACTCCCGACAGCGAGGCAGGAAGTCACCGGGTGCCGAATACTCCACAGTCAGTCCACAAACAGCTCATGATCCGCAGCAGCCGCCCTGGCCGGCCTATGTGAGGAGAAGCAGGAGGCAAAGTCTCCTCATGGTGAGCACTGGTGATTGGCGGCTGCCCAGGAAGAGAAGTCACCCAGGCCTGAAACAAGGAAGTAGAGCCGGCTCCATGGTCTGCATCCCATCCACACATACACCTCCCACCTCAGCACATGGCAGGGAGGGGACGGCCCACCACACACTGGAGCTGGCACCTGCCCGGCTCTGGTTTACCCCCCGACAGCCTCATCTGCGCCTCACATCGGCCTCCTCTCACATCTGCTCCTCACACCGGCCTCCTTTTCTCACATCTGCGCCTCACATCGGCCTCCTCTCACATCTGCTCCTCACATTAACCTCCTCTCACATCTGCTCCTCACACCGGCCTCCTTTTCTCACATCTCCTCACATTGGCCTCCTTCACATTTGCTCCTCATATCGGCCTCCCTATCTCAAATCTGCACCTCACATGGGCCTCTCTCAAATCTTCTCATATCTGCTTCTCACATCAGCCTCCTTCACACCGGCCTCCCTCACATTTGCTCCTCACATCTGCCTTCCTAATATCTGGTCCTCACATTGGCCTTCCTCTCTCAAATCTTCTCATATCTGCTCCACACATCGACCTCTCTCACATTTGCTCCTCACATCAGCCTCCTTCACATCTGCTCCTCACATCAGCTTTTTCTAAAATTTGCTCCTCATATCTGCTCCGCACATCGATGTCTCTCATATCTGCTCCTCACCTCAGCGTGTTTCATTTCTGTTCCTCACATCACTCCCTTTCATATTGGCCCACTTCATATTTGACCCTCACGTTGGCATTCTTCATATGTGCCTCTTTTATATCTTCTCCTGATGTCAACCTGACTGATATCTGTTCTTCACCTCAGCCTATTTCATATTTGTTCATCACAAGGGCCTCCTTCATATCTGCCTCTTTCATATCTGTTCCTCACATTGGCCTCCTTCATAGCTGTTCCTCACCTCAGACCCCTTCATATATGCTCCTGACTTCGCTCTTCTTAATATCTGCTTCTCACTTAATCTTTTTTCATATCTGTTCCTCACCTCAACTTCCTTCACATCTGACTTCCTTATATCTGCTCCTCACAACGGCCTCCATCACATGTGCTCTCCTTCATATCTGCTCCTCTCGACAGACCTTCTTCATATTGGTTTCCCATGTCAGCCTTCTTCATATTGGATTCCTTCATATCTGCTCCTCTCGTCGGCCTCCTTCACATCTGCTCCTTACATCGGCCTCCTTCACATCGGCCTCCTTCATATCTGCTCCTTTCGTCGGCCTCCTTCATATCTGCTCCTTTAAGTCGGCCTCCTTCATGTCTTCTCCATACGTCAGCCTCCTTCATATCTGCTCCTCACCTTAGCTTTTTTATATCTGCTCTTCATCTCAGCCTACTTCATATCTTGTCATGTAAACTTCCCTAACATTTGTTCCTCACGTCAGCCTCCTTCATATTCCTTCCTCATGTCAGCCTCCATATTTGCTCCTAAAGTCTGCCTCCTTCATATCTGTTCTTCACCTCAATTTCCTTAATATCTCTTCCTCCCGTCAGCCTCCATTTCTGCTCCACACCTCAGCCCACTTCAGATCTGCTCCTCACCGCAACCTCCTTAATATCTGTTCCTCACTTCAGCCTTCTCCTTTACCTGCCTGCATCCACAGTTTCTCTTTTGATTAGATGGCCTGGTGCAACATCTTCGTTACGACATGAGGCACATATGACTTTGCACCAAGGCGGATAATCAAAATCAGAAACTTCTATGCTCACAGGTAAGAGGCTGTACACACGGCTTCCATCTGGGATCATAGACCCCTTTCACAGCAGTGGATGGGGTCGAGCAAATCGATTCCCACCAACTCTAGCCCAAACATATTCCACAGCTCTGCACACCAAATGCAATCACCAGCCTGGTTTCACACTTGGGTAGGGCAGAGCTGCGGAGGGCTGCTTACTTCCTCTGTTAAGCCCCGCCCACTGCCGCACCTCTTCCATTCATCTCCGTCTATGCCGGCATGTGTCCTGCATACCTATCTTTAACGTTGGGTATGTAGGCCATGCGGATGTATGCAGATGCCTCCGCTTGCGTCGTTTTGACGCTGCACCAAATGCAACATGTTGCGTCCAGGGTAGCGTCAAAACGACGCAAGCAGAGGCATCCGCATACATTCGCATGGCCTGCGTACCCAATGTTAAAGATAGGTACGCAGGCTGCATGCCCTACCGAATGGAAGTGGGCAGGGCTTAACAGAGGAAGTACACAGCCCTCCGCAGCTCTGCCCTACCCAAGTGTGAAACCAGGCTAAGTCACTTTCTCTAAAGGGTCAAACAATGTAGATCTGTTGTCTAGTTTCAAAAAAATATGTATTATGGGGATCTGGTTTTATAGAAGGAGGTTGTCATGGGGATACTGAAACAGAGAGGGGCCAGAAGATTGCGGTGTCTACTTACACAAACCCTTGCATGTATTAGATTCTCTCCACCTTCCTATTAGCAGTGCAGGTTTTCCTTGCTCTGTTACAGCAAGGGTTTAATCAGTTCTATCTCCTGGAGCTCTCAGTAATGAATTGCTTCAGCTGTTCTGTGTTGTCCTCTCCTCTTTGGTATGTATACTCACTTCTTGCACTAGGGAATTGCTGGTGATAGTTACAACTTCCTGGTTTGTTGGTGAAAAAGAGTTCTTAATTAGTAGCAGTCGATTGGTGTAGTTTTTCAGGAGATATCTGCATGGATTTGATATTTTGTGTTTGTCCTAATTCTCTCCCATTTCGTTTACCCCTCCTACACCTTGATTTCCACTCTGCTGTTTGGCAAGTGTATTTGTATGATTGTAGTTTTCTTTCATCCCTGTCTTTTAGGTTTTTGTTATCTTATACACTTCTGTTCCATATCCCCCTGAGTGGGGAGGGGAAACAGATCAGCATGGATATAGAAGCATAGCAAGGTACGATACCCAGCATAGAATCATAGAATGTTAGAGTTGGAAGGGCCTCAAAGGTCATCATGTCCAACCCCCTACTCAATGCAGGATTTACTAAACCATCCCAGACAGATGTCTGTCCAGCCTCTGTTTGAAGACTTCCATTGAAAGAGAACTTGCCACCGCTCGTGGCAACCTCTTCCACTAAATGATCACCCTCACTGTCAAAAAGTTTTTTCTAATATCTAATCTGTATCTTCTCCCTTCCAGTTTCATTCCATTGGTTCTCGGGTTTCCATGTGCAAATGAGAATAATGATGATCCTTCTACTCTGTAACATCCCTTCAGATATTTGTAGACAGCTAATAAGTCTCCTCTTAGCCTTCTTTTTTGCAAGCTTAAACATTCCCAGATTAACAGTTTCTCTTAGGACATACTTTGCAGTTCACTTACCATCCTGGTAACTCTTCTCTGAACTTGTTTCATTTTTTCAATGTCTTTTTTTAAAATGTGGTACCCAGAACTGGACACAATATTCCAGATGAGGCCTGACCAAGAAGGAAGAGAGGGTGATAATTACTTCACGTGATCTAAACTTTATGCTTCTCATACATCCTAGGGCTGGCTTCACATGTCCTGATATTTCTGGTAATGGAAAAACCGGTACTGGGGTTATGTGTCCGTGTGTTTAATACTTGCGGCACATGTGTCGCTACTGTGTGCCGCCCGTGTACGGCATCAGTACCAGATAGACGGCCGCCAGGAAAGAAGTGCTACAGTAAGCGCTGTTCCCCGGTGGCGGATGCTGAAGACAGCTCTCATCATTCTCCCCTGCTCTGCCGGCGATCAGCACGAGCAGAGGAGAAGGATGAGAGTTATATTAAAGTCAGAACAATGACAGCAGGTGGGGGCTTTTGGAACTATTACTCCCATCATCCGACACTTGCTGCCGCTAATAACAATGCAGCAGGAGCGGATGATCGGGGTATTCCTCAGCCGCCACCTGCGATTCAACAAACTAAATGAATGAAAAACCTGGTGTGGTTTTCCCCCCTATTTTCTTTAACCTACCAGGCCAAATTCACAGCTGGTTGCTGCAACCCTCAGCAAGGTTGGTTATCAAGAATAGAGGGGTCCCCACTCTGTTTTTTTAATTATTTAAATAAATAATTTAAAAAAACAGCATGCGTCCCCCCCCCATTTTTGACAGCCAGCCTTGCTAAAGCTGTGAGCTGAGGGCTGGTATTCTCAGGCTGGTAAGGGGGCAATGATATAGGCCCCCTCAGCCTAAAACAGCAGCCCACCGCTGTCCAGAAAAGGCGCATCTATTAGATGCACCAGTTCTGGCGCTTTGCCCGGATCTTCCCAATTGCCATGTAGCGGTGGCAAATGGGGTTCATATTTGTGGAGTTGATGTCACCTTTGTATTGTTAGGTGACATCAAGCCCATGGCTTAATAATGGAGAGGTGTCTATAAGACAACTCTCCATTACTAATCCTCTAGTTATATGGTAAATAAAGACACAGAATAAAGTCTTTTAATTGAAAAAAATGACACAGACTCTTTTAATATTCTCAATGAAACTATACTTATGACCTCGTCTAATTCCACCGAAGTCCTCGATCTCCTGTAATAAAAGTAAAATAAAAAACAATAATATGCCATACCTGTCCGTTGTTCTGTCCCACGCCGTAATCCATGTCTGTGGGCTAAATAGTTTTCAACCTGGACGATACCAAGATGCGACTGTCCAGGCTGAGAACTACTGGTGAATGAACTGATAAAGTGCAGCATCATTCATCAGCGGTGACATCATCACTGGCATTTTGCCATAGTCCTGCAGACACCGCAGTTCAGCCCGGTCTCGATGATATCACCGCTAGTGAATGATGACATGGATTACGGTGTGGGACAGGTATGGCATCTTATTGACACCTCTCCAGTACTAAGCCGTGGGCTTGATGTCACCTGCCAATACAAAGGTGACATCAACCCCACAAATATGAACCCCATTTGCCACCGCTGCAGGGCAAGTGGGAAAAGCTGGGCACAGCGCCAGAATTAGCACATCTAATAGATGCAATAGATGCGCCCTTTCTGGGCAGCTGCGGGCTGCTGTTTATAGGCTGGGGGGGCCTATATCAATGGCCCCTTACCAGTCTGAGAATACCAGCCCCAGCTGTGAGCTTTAGCAAGGCTGGTTGTAAAAAATGGGGGGACCCCACGCCGTTTTTTAAAATTATTTAGTTAAATAATTTTAAAAAACAGCGTGGGGATCCCTCTATTCTTGATAACCAACCTAGCTGAATCTGACAACTGAGTGTTGCAGCCCCCAGCTGTGAGTTTTGCCTGGTTGGTTAAAGAAAATAGGGGGGAACCCACACTGGGTTTTTAATTCATTTATTTCGTTATATCGCTGTCGGCTGCTGAGGAATACCCCAAACATCCGCTCCTGCTGTCACTGTTATTAGCGGCAGCAAGAGTCGGATGATAGGAGTAATAGTCCCAAGAGCCCCCACTTGCTAGCATCATTCTGACTTTAACACTTTTCTGACCTCGGACGGGATAGTACATCCGAGGTCAGAACCCCCGCTTTGATGCGGGCTCCAGCGCTGAGCCCGCATCAAAGCCGGGACATGTCAGCTGTTTTGAACAGCTGATATGTGCCTGCAATAGAGCCAGGTGAAATCGCGATTCACCCACCGCTATTAACTAGTTAAATGCCGCTGTCAAACGCTGACAGCGGCATATAACTGGCGTTTCCGGCCATCAGGTCGGTTACTGATGCCGGTTTGCTGTGAGCGCCACCCTGTGGTCGGCGCTCATAGCAAGCCTGCAATTCAGCTACATATGTAGCTGAGCCGATCGAGTTGTGCCAGCTTCTA
This sequence comes from Ranitomeya variabilis, assembly GCF_051348905.1. Classification (NCBI taxonomy): domain Eukaryota; kingdom Metazoa; phylum Chordata; class Amphibia; order Anura; family Dendrobatidae; genus Ranitomeya; species Ranitomeya variabilis. The sequence continues at coordinate 166,131,145 of NC_135237.1, forward strand.
GCCTCCCATGGAGGCTATTGAAGCATGGCAAAAGTAAAAAAAAAAAAAAAAAAGTAAAAAAAATATGAAAAAAATATAAAAGTTTAAATCACCCCCCTTTTGCCCCATTCAAAATAAAATAAAAAAAAAAAAAAAAAAAAACCTACACATATTTGGTATCGCCACATTCAGAATCGCTCGATCTGTCAATTAAAAAAAAGCATTAACCTGATCGCTAAACAGCGTAGTGAGAAAAAAAATATGGAACGCCAGAATTACATTTTTTTTTGGTCACCGCGACAGTGCATTAAAATGCAATAATGGGCGATCAAAAGAACGTATCAGCACAAATGTGGTATCAATAAAAACATCAGCTTGGAGCGCAAAAAATAAGCCTTCAACCGACCCCAGATCACGAAAAATGGAGACGCTACGGGTATCGGAAAATGGCGCAAATTTTTTTTTTTTCAGCAAAGTTTGGAATTTTTTTTCACCACTTAGATAAAAGAGAACCTAGACATGTTTGGTGTCTATGAACTCATAATGACCTGGAGAATTAAAATGGCAGGTCAGTTTTAGCATTTAGTGAAACTACTAAAAAAGCCAAACAAAAAACAAGTGTGGGATTGCACTGTTTTTTCAATTTCACCGCACTTGGAATTTTTTTCCCGTTTTCTAGTATATGACATGGTAAAACCAATGATGTCATTCAAAAGTACAACTTGTTTCGCAAAAAATAAGCCCTCACATGGCCATATTGATGGAAAAATAAAAAAAAGTTATGGCTCTGGGAAGGAGGGGAGCGAAAAACGAACACGAAAAAACGGAAAATCCCTAGGTCATGAAGGGGTTAATATAACTCATCATTCTCTGCTCGCTCCAATCTCTGGCAGAGCAGGGGAGAATGATGAGAGCTGTCTTCAGCACCTGCCACCGGGGAACAGCGCTTATTGTAGCGCTTCTTTCCCGTTGCTGATGCGTTTCACACGGATGACATCAATTTGTGCTCTCTGTGTACACGTGTGCGGGATATTTTGCTGCCCGTGCTGACTGTAAAAACCGGACATGTCTGTGTGGGGCACACGGACACATGGTCCGTGGAAACACACTGATGTGCACAGACCCATTCATTTGAATGGGTTTACGTGTGTCAGTGTCTCCGATATGTGTGAAAACTGTCACCACACATACCGAAGACACGGATGTGTGAAAGAGGCAGGCAGATTATTCAATACAAAACAACTTAATTGCTCCACGTGAGTGGAACCCACTTTCAGAGAAAAAACATCAGTTTTGAAACAAATTACATCCCGGGTAAGAGAGAACGAATCAACAGCCACAATTTTAACAGGGTTTTTCAACCTAACTGTCCCTATCTTATTACGAGTCACAACTTGGGCATCAATCAAATTAACGGAAAAACCGCAGTCAACCATAGCGGTGGTCACCACAGGACCGCCAGCAAGCTCCAATTTCACCTGGAGCACAAGTTTTGTAAGCGAGAAAAAATGTACCTGGGAGTCTGGACAACCTCCTCGATTGTTGCCCAGACTCAGTCGTTTCTCAGATGGTTTCACAGAAGGGCAGGATGGACAGTTCCCTTTCCAATGTCCAGAGGCTCCACAGTAAAAACCCAGTTGATTGTCTCTGCTGTGTCTTCTCTCACTCTCAGAGACCGAGACTGACCCAATCTCCATGGGCTCAGATACAGGTGCAGCGTCACATAATTTAGAGAACAAGGAAGTCTCCTGTTGCATCACTCCTCTAGCACGGAGTCTCCGGTCCATTCGAACTGCCTGTGTTATGGCGTCCTCCAGGGTATGAGGAGGAAGAAAAAGTGCCAGAGTGTCCTTCAGACGGTCAGACAGACCCATGTGGAACAACCCCCTCAGGGCTGCATCGTTCTAAGAAACTTCAGCTGCCCAGCGCCTAAACTCTGAGCAGAACCATTCAGCGGAGTGCTTCCCCTGTGTCACACTCATCACCATATTGTCTGCAAGACGCACTCTATCAGGCTCATCATAAATGTGCCCCAGAGACTCAAAAAAACAGGTTCACAGACATACGTTCAGGAGCAGAGGAAGAGAGAAAGAAGGCCCATGCCTGCGGGGACCCCCTTAATAAAGACATAACTACCCCCACCATCTGCCTTTCATTTCCAGAGGCCCGGGGACGTAACGCAAAAAACAACTTTCATCCCTCCTTAAAGACCCTGAACAATTTTTTATCCCCAGAAAAAGTGTCGGGTAATTTTTCTGGCGGTTCGGGGTCCGCTAAGGATACATCAGAGGGACCCCCCTCCCGGGGCCGAAATGGAGCAGACACCTGTAAAGCACCTGCCACATCTCTCTGCACCTGTTGGTGCGAGTGGACCAGGGCTTGCTGTTCCACAGACAGCTTCTGCAAAAGCTGAGAAAGCTCATTTACCTGTGCCGTGAGAGCCTGTACCGGGTCCATGGCATACAAACACCACCCCCGAACACCAGGGAGAAAACTATCAGGTCAGCTATAATGTCACGATACCCTGGTATTAATGCTGCAGGGGAAACTGCACCCAGCAGCAACAGAGCTGGACCAGACGCCAGGTAACTAACATGAACACCAACAGGACCTTTCACATGGGACAGCGTGATCAGGTAAAGCAAAAGGACCTACGATCATGTGACAGAGTGGGAGACTGTCAGGGGGCGGAGCCACACGCAGGGGAAACAGAGAGAAGGGACAATCATAAAAGAAGAGTGAAACAGAAGATCGAAACAGGAGATTACAAGATACCAACAGGGAGAGTCAGGGAATAGTCAGAAGCCAAGCCAGAAGCATACAGACTGCAGAAAAATCTATAGCTGACAAGGATACCAGGTTAGGAGCGAGTATAAATAGCCCTCCCATCTTGAAAGAGGTTAAGAACATTAACCCTGAGAGCACAGGTCATTATCCTTGTCCTAACTATGACAAGATGTAATTTTCGTTTTTCTTACCCACATGTAGAATCTTTCATTTCTCCTTGTTAAATACCATTCTGTTAGTCACTGACCATTGTTCAAGCTTACCTAGAGGCTTCTGAATCCTTTCTTTGTCTTCTCTAGTGTTAAGGTACCTTCACATTAAGCGACGCTGCAGCGATACAGACAACGATGCCGATCGCTGCAGCGTCGCTGTTTGGTCGCTGGAGAGCTGTCACACAGACAGCTCTCCAGCGACCAACGATGCCGAGGTCCCCGGGTAACCAGGGTAAACATCGGGTTGCTAAGCGCAGGGCCGCGCTTAGTAACCCGATGTTTACCCTGGTTACCAGCGTAAAATGTAAAAAAAACAAACACTACATACTCACCTTCGCATCCCCCGGCGTCCGCTTCCTGCACTGACTGAGCGCCGGCCCTAACAGCAGAGCAGTGACGTCACCGCTGTGCTGTACTTTCACTTTAAGGCCGGCGCTCAGTCAGTGTGGGAAGCGGACGCGAAGGTGAGTATGTGCTGTTTGTTTTTTTTACATTTTACGCTGGTAACCAGGGTACACATCGGGTTACTAAGCGCAGCCCTGCGCTTAGTAACCCAATGTTTACCCTGGTTACCGTTGTAAAACATCGCTGGCATCGTTGCTTTTGGTGTCAAACACGACGATACACGCCGGTCTGACGACCAAATAAAGTTCTGAACTTTCTTCAACGACCAGCGATATCACAGCAGGATCCTGATCGCTGCTGCCTGTCAAACTAAACGATATCGCTAGCCAGGACGCTGCAACGTCACGGATCGCTAGCGATATCGTTTAGTGTGAAGGTACCTTTAGCTATCCCTCCTAGCTTTGCATTGTCTGCAAATTTGATTAGTTTACCTTTAGTTCTCTTATCTAGATCATTTAAAAAAATGTTGAACAACACTGGAGCCAGGAGAGCCTTGTGGTACCTTACTTGAAACACTTTTCCAGTGGATGCTTTGAGTACGAACACTGAGCCAGTTGTGAATCCACTTAACCGTAGCCTTGTCAAACCCATTGTCAAGACATAGCTATCGGGTGACCCGGGACCAGGGGCTCCTTCCCTGTCCCTAACACTAGGGGGCGCCCTAGCTCGCCCTAGTCCCTTGGATACTTCTGAAGGTAAAGATGCCGGGGCCTCCTCACTTGCCTTATCTCCTGAGTTAGCCCTCCGTCTGTTCTCTTGCCCCACCCAGGGAATAGGGGCACTACTGTGCACTGTAGTACACCAACCACACAAACAAGGCAACACAAACAAGGGTTAAAAGAAAACTCCAGACATACAAAATATTCACTCACATATAGCAGAGGAATGCATGGAGGTGTGAAGGTAGGGGGAAAAAACAAAATAGAGAAGGATAGGGAATTACCACACATATAATCCAAAAAAACAGTCACAGATAACTCCTCCATCTCTCCTCATATGAACTCCGCTCCCTCCATTAGCCATACAGCAAATGCTTGCTCTGACAAGGATTTGTAACACAGCCCAGATTATAAAGGGGAAAGGAGTGGCTAAACGAGCTTAGCTGTGAGCACAGGGATTTCCAACATGGCCGATTAACCCTTGTTCTGCCAGAAGAAATAAGCATATTTAAAATGAAGGAGAAGTGCTTATTCTCAGCGCCGGAGTAGGAGCAATCAGACGCTGTGGTCTTCTGGCTCCACACTGTCGCAATAACCCCGTGACACCCATACTTGGTAATTTTTTCAATAAGGATAGTATGAAATACTTGATCAAATGCTTTGCTGAAGTCGAGATATACTATATCTCCTGCATTTCTTTGATCCACCCAGTCAGTAATTCCATCATAGAAGGAAATTAATTAGTCTGACATGACTTGTTTGCTACAAACCTATGCTGGCTCTGGTTAATTACTGTATTCTTATCCATCTTCAGATGTAATCTGGGGTACACGTCAGCATGCAGCCAGCGGGTAAGGAAAGGGTGAATCAAACACCCGAAAACCCCGCCCATATGACTGAAAATTGTTCCCTCCAAATTCAGGTGACAGAGTCCCTTTAATAAACATCTATCGTTCCATGACCCTTCGTCCCTATCCTCCAGAGATAACAGAAAATAAGTTACAACAAACATCAACTCAAGTCAACATCAAGGCTCGTATAAACAATACAAAATTGAGCTTGGTTTAAGTTGGTATACATTCAGCACATAAACGCATGTTTACTTTGGCCATAAAGCATACAAAACCTGCAGGAAGCAAAATAAACATAAACCCTGCTGTAACTAAATAAGTAAAAAGCAAAAGTGCATTTAACTAACACGGGCTTCTTAGTAATATACTGTTCTTGATAAAAAATAGTATAAAAGCCATCCCACCGTCGACAAGATGACCCTGATCGGGATGGTCCTATGCTGTCTCATATTGAAAGACAAAAGGATCGGGTCCCGACCTGTGAACACAAGCCTGGGGAAGCCTTTGGCCATGTTCACACAGTGCGTTTTTTACTGCAGAACCGCAGCGGTTTTGCCGCTGCGGTTCCGCAGCTGTTTTCCATGCAGGGTACAGTACATTGTACCCTATGGAAAACAGTAACCGCTGTGCACATGATCCTGAATTTTTAAAAAAAAGCCGCGCTGAATAGCTGCGGGAAAAAAGAAGGAGCATGTCACTTCTTTGCCCGAAACAGCAGCGGTTCTGCACCCATAGACCTCCATTGTGAGGTCAAACCCGCAGTAAAACCCGCAGATCAAAAATATATCTGCGGGTTTTATTGCGGTTTGTGGTGCAGAACCGCTGCAGCCGGAAGTGCGGGGAAGCGGCCGGAAGTGCGTGGGCGGAAGTGCTTGGGCGGAGAGACATGGAGGCATACCGTCGCATGGGGATCGTGATTGATTTGGTATGTGTGTGTGTGTGTGTGTGTGTGTGTGTGTGTGTGTGTGTGTGTGTGTGCGCGTGTCCCCATGCGACGCTAGTGCCACCACTGTGCTAAGTCGCCGTATGGGACTACTACTCCCATCCGGTATTAGGATGGGAGAGTTGTCCCTGTGTCCGGCGACTTAGCACAGTTGTAAAGTTACACAAAACACCTACACACAATACACATACATGACTCACAGTACAGTACATACAACACATAACAGAGTATATACTCACCAACAGCACACTTGTAGGCGAAGCCCTCGATCCTCCAGAAAAAAAATCACAAAATAAAAAATCAAATCCATACTCCCTGTCCGCAGAATCCATAAAACGAGTGTCCCACGCCGATCCCCTGCTCTCCGGCGATACACTGCCAGGAGCGAAGCTCCTAGCAGTGTATCGCGTACTGTCCCGGAGTTCAATGGCTCCGGCGTCTCGGTTAACAGCAGTACAGCTGCGTTGAACTTTCCCACGCAGCACTGCCGTTAAGCGAGAGTGCCGGGGTCAATGACCGCCGGTAAACTCGCTCGCGCATGCGCAGTGACACACCGACAGGAACTATGGCTCCTGTCAGTGTGTTGCTGCAGCCGTGGAGAGCAGACATATCTCTGGATGTGTCTGTTCTCCATGGAAAATCTTCGTGGGATACGTGGCACTTAAATACGTGGCAATTAAATACGTGACACGTGGCACTTATACGTGATACGTGTCACTTAAATACGTGATATGTGGCACTTTGATACGTGGCATGTGTCACTTAAATACGTGGCACTACAATAGATAATAGCTGGCGCACTACAATTATGCGTAATATACACAAAACGGGGGTGCAGTAGAGTGGCTAGTGTATAATAGCAACAAAAACAAGAAAAGTAGCCACCCATAAAAACTGCACACCACCAATAGATAATGAAAAGGGAAAACAGCTTTATTGGTAAACAATATTTAAAAACCAATTAAAAACATGAAAAACACCCATATCCACCCATGTGTCTGCTCAAACAATATGCAAGGAATATAGTTATACATGCATAGTGTGTGCAAATAAATAACAATTACAATACAATGCTAAGTATAAATACACAATACTAATAAGAAAAGTATATATTGCAATAGTCCCTAGATGCCTGTAGGTCATTGGTTCAGCCTCGTGCCCCAGAGCCCTGAACACCATGAGCCGTGGTCAACCACGGTGCAATACTGAAAGTAATAGCCAGAGGCAGCAACACTGGTGACCAGATAATAGCCCTCACAATATAATGCTAGATATGGAACCACAATAATCAGATGTTCCTAGGGCAAATATATATCGCAATGGTCCCTAGATGCCAGTAGGATAGAGGTCCAACCTCGTCCCACAGGGCCTTCAGCACCATAAACCATGGCCCACCATGTGAGACAAAGCTCACGACCAGTGTCAATAGCAATACCCCCAGAGCCTGGGCCGCCAGAGACCAAACACGCAAATGCACTGTAATACCAATTCAACCTACAGGAAAATGAAGAAGCCAAAATGGCCGGGAGCAGGAGCAGAACACAGGGTGGCAGGACCCCACGCGTATCGCGGCTTCCAAGAACCGCTTCCCCTGACGAAGCGGTTCTTGGAAGCCGCGATACGCGTGGGGTCCTGCCACCCTGTGTTCTGCTCCTGCTCCCGGCCATTTTGGCTTCTTCATTTTCCTGTAGGTTGAATTGGTATTACAGTGCATTTGCGTGTTTGGTCTCTGGCGGCCCAGGCTCTGGGGGTATTGCTATTGACACTGGTCGTGAGCTTTGTCTCACATGGTGGGCCATGGTTTATGGTGCTGAAGGCCCTGTGGGACGAGGTTGGACCTCTATCCTACTGGCATCTAGGGACCATTGCGATATATATTTGCCCTAGGAACATCTGATTATTGTGGTTCCATATCTAGCATTATATTGTGAGGGCTATTATCTGGTCACCAGTGTTGCTGCCTCTGGCTATTACTTTCAGTATTGCACCGTGGTTGACCACGGCTCATGGTGTTCAGGGCTCTGGGGCACGAGGCTGAACCAATGACCTACAGGCATCTAGGGACTATTGCAATATATACTTTTCTTATTAGTATTGTGTATTTATACTTAGCATTGTATTGTAATTGTTATTTATTTGCACACACTATGCATGTATAACTATATTCCTTGCATATTGTTTGAGCAGACACATGGGTGGATATGGGTGTTTTTCATGTTTTTAATTGGTTTTTAAATATTGTTTACCAATAAAGCTGTTTTCCCTTTTCATTATCTATTGGTGGTGTGCAGTTTTTATGGGTGGCTACTTTTCTTGTTTTTGTTGCTTAAATACGTGGCACGTGGCACTGAAATACGTGATACGTGGCACTTTGATACGTGGCACGTGGCACTGAAATACGTGGCACGTGGCACTGAAATACGTGATACGTGGCACTGAAATACGTGATACGTGGCACTTTGATACGTGGCACGTGTCACTTAAATACGTGGCACGTGGCACTGAAATACGTGGCACGTGGCACTGAAATACGTGGCACGTGGCACTGAAATACGTGATACGTGGCACTTTGATACGTGGCACGTGGCACTGAAATACGTGGCACTGAAATACGTGGCACGTGGCACTGAAATACGTGATACGTGGCACTTTGATACGTGGCACGTGGCACTGAAATACGTGATACGTGGCACTTTGATACGTGGCACGTGGCACTTAAATACGTGGCACGTGGCACTTAAATACGTGGCATGTGGCACTTAAATACGTGGCACTGAAATACGTGGCACGTGGCACTGAAATACGTGATACGTGGCACTTAAATACGTGGCACTTAGGCTATGTTCACATTTGCGTTGTGCGCCGCATGCGTCCTTTTTTTGATTGATTTTGGACGCAGCAAAAATGCAACTTGCTGCGTCCTCTGCGCCCGGATGCGTGCGCTGCAGTGACGCATGCGGCGCAAAACGCAAGTGCGACGCATGTCCATGCGCCCCCATGTTAAATATAGGGGCGCATGACGCATGCGGCGCCCGACGCTGCGGCGCAGACCGCAAATGTGAACGTAGACTTAAATAGCTGGATAGAGCTGGATCCGCGGGCTGTGATCTGGCCTACGCTCAGCACTCTGCGGAGCGCTGTCATTCAAAACACGTCCACTCATTTTGGTGTTTAGTCCCAAAATGGAGGATGGAAGAAGAAAAGGGTTGGACAATGAAATGACATCATTTCTTTTTTTTTTTCCCCCACTGCAGTTAAAGCTTTATTTGTGTCAAACACAGACAACCTGCAGAGAAAACTGCATAAAAAAACGCACTAAAAACTGCATCAAAAACCGCACCAAAAATGCACCAAAAACGCACCTGCATTTTCTGCCAAGAGCTGCGGTTTTTGTCCTGAAAAAAAAAGGATTGAAATCAGGATCGTGTGAACATACCCTTTAAATGTAATTTCCAGGTCAATAGAGGGAGGCCACACCCCAGCTTGCACAGAATGCAAAAATTCAAAGAAAAATCACAAAAATTGAGCTTGGTTTAAGTTGGTATACATGCAGCACATAAACACATGTTCACTTTGGCCATAAAGCATACAAAACCTGAAGAAACAAAAAAACATAAACCCTGCTGTAACTAAATAAGTAAAAAACAGACCTGGTCCTTTTGTCTGCCCTTTTTCACACACTGAGGTCAACTCTGACACAAGGTAAGGGTTTTAATAGTAGACAGTGTAGAACTGTCCCGATCAGGGTCACCTTGTTGATGGTGGGATGGCTTTTATGCTATTTTTAATAAAAAATCAATCAGAATGTATGGGCAATGAAATTTATTGTGCTCTACAACACACTGGGCACTGTAATATATGGGCACTACAGTGGCATATTTGCAATTTTATCTCAGCAACATCCACTACTGCTTGCTTGTGGAAAACACGCATGGAGTCAAGATCTTCACTTCACCTGTAGATACATATTTAGAGGGGTATAATTTTCAAAAAGAGGTCACTTGAGGGGGATTCTGCTCTTTTGGCACTTAGGGGCTCTGTATATGGAGTGTGCAAACTATTCTACAATAACTTGTTTTCCAAGCATCAAATAGAACTCCTTCCCTCCCGAGTCTCGCTGTATGGCTAAACAGTACTGTACGAGGGGTGTTGCCACATTCAGCAGAAACTGTGTGACAAATGTTGTTGCCATTTTTACCCATTTCCCATCTGAATATTTAAAACCTGGGACTAAAACTAAATTTTTGTGGTAAAAATGTAATTATTTTTTTCTTCTTTGCCCAATAGTATAAAACTCTGTGACAAACCTGTGGTGTCAATATGATCACTTGACTCTTAGATGAATTCAGAGAGAGGTGTAGTTTGTAAAATGAGGTCACTTATGAGGGTTCAGCTGTTCTGGCACCTCACGGGCTCTACCAGTGGGTCATGGCACTCGCAAACTATAACAGTAAAATATGCACTAAATAATGGCTCTCCTTCCCTTTTGATTTTTGCACTGTGCCTCAAAAGTATGTGCCTCAGGATGAATTGCACAATAAACTGGGACGTCCATTTTTTTTTAAGGCTACTTTCACATTAGCGTCGTGCACTGCACGTCGCAATGCGACGTTGCGGCGCACCGACGCATACTTTGGAAGCGCCGCACAACAGGGGCAGCAGATGCTGTTTTTCAACGCATCCGCTGCCTCATTGTGAGGTGTGGGGAGGAGGGGGCGGAGTTCCGGCCGCGCATGCGCGGTTGGAAATGCTGGACACGACGCACCAAAAAACGTTACATGCAACGTTTTTTGGTGGCGACGGTCCAAAGCAACACGACGCAACTGTCGCACGACGGTTGCGACTTGTGGCAATGCGTCGCTAATGCTAGTCTATGGAGAAAAAACGCATCCTGCAAGCACTTTTGCAGGATGCGTTTTTTCGACAAAACGACGCATAGCAACGTGCAGTGCACGACGCTAGTGTGAAAGTAGCCTTACTATCCAATATAAAAATTAAAAACTTCGGACTAAAACGACATTTTAGTATAAAAAATGTTATTAACCCCTTTCTGACCTCAGACGGGATAGTACGTCCGAGGTCAGAAGCCCCTCTTTGATGCGGGCTCCGGCGTTGAGCCCGCATCAAAGCCGGGACATGTCAGCTGTTTTGAACAGCTGAGATGTGACTGTAAGGCCGGCGTCACACATGCGTGTTTTACGGACGTAAGAGCGCAGAAACTACGTCCGTAAAACTCGCATAACATACGGCACAATTATTCTCAATGGGTCTAGTCCTATCAGCCGTATATTACGGATCCGTAATATACGGCTTTCTACGGCCGTACAAAATCGCAGCATGCTGCGTTTGTCAGCGTATCACGCAAAAAATACGCCAATGCAAGTCTATGGGAGAGCGTATAATACGGAATGCTTACGGACCATGCGTGTGCCTTGCGAGAAATACGCAACTTACTGGCAGATGTCCTGAAATGTCCAAAGGCCTCAATCAGGCAGGTGAGACATGCTAATTAGCTGAAAAAGCCAGACAGTGAACCCGGAAGTCTGCTGCACGCGTCCACGGAGTGATATTCAGCATGGCCAACATTGTGAACGCGGACATGCTGATCATTTTGGTACAAGAGAGGCCTGTCATCTGGGACCAAAGAGACCCAAATTATGCCAACAGGGCACAAAAAGAGGCAGCATGGAGGAGCGTGTGTGTGGCCCTCTTCCCACATTATGACCAGCAGCCACGTCAGGCACAGCGACAGATAAGTAAGTACACCCATGTTTGAAATGTAATGTTATTGTGAATCATCAGGCGCTTACTACTTTGAATTTCTCATCAAGAATTTCTAAAATATTCATGAAGGAACTAGAAAGCACACCAGTAGATACATGGTGTTGTACATGATAAACGGATTTCATTAATGATTAGAATCGGTGTCCCTTTTACTAAACAGTGTTTCCCATTATTTGTCCTTTCTGTGATAGAGGTTAGGGGACTCTGTCCTTGTGGCCTTGCTTGCTAATTGTGTGTGTTTTTTAAATTTAATATTAAATGTGCTCCCCAAATGCCTATTTGGATGCTACACTTAAATCTGTGTAGTCAATTACACCTTTTGTGAGCACTCTGCTTAATGGGCTAATCAATGTGTGTATTTTTTGTTGTTTCAGTGGGTGATGTTACAACAAGGTGGCGGAGTATCCGCGATCAGTACAGGAGGGAGAGGCAGCAGCGGGAGAGAAGTGGAGCCGGGGCACCTCCCAAAAAAAAGAAATATATATATTTTGACCGCCTAAACTTTCTGAATCCCAACATGGACCTCAGGCCGTAAGTGACAACATCAATAACTTTTTATACTATCTTTTTTTGATTAAATTTTTAGTTAGAAATTTGGAACATAAAACATTGTTCTTTTTCAGAACTCAGTCTAACCTCACTGACAGGGAGACAGGGTCTGACTCGGAACTGGTCATTGACCCAGTTGGGGAAGGTGAAGAGGTGGCTGGTCCATCTGCTGCTCCCTCAGGCTCCATCCCTCCTGGATCCTCCTCATCTGGTCAGGCAGCTCCATCTGCATCTGTACCACACCAAGAGGACCCACAGTTTGCCTCTTCCGCCGCAGCATTATCAGCAGCACCACCACCTAGCCAGGATGACCCTGGAAATAGCAGCAGCCCAACTGTTGCCCTGGATCCATCCCCACAGGCTGCAGTCAGACCACAGCGTGCACGCCGCAGAAGAGAGCTGATCCAAAGCCGGCGAAACGTGGATGCTGGGGTCATGAGCTATTTGGCACGTGTTCGAGAGGATGATGGGGAGGAGGGCTTTACCAGGAGCCTTGCCCAGTACTTAAGGTCCATAGAGCGGGAGTTAAGGCTTCGTGTGAGAGGCTGTTTTCAGATCCTTGTTGACGCATGCACCCCCCCAAATAACCCATACAATCTCATGCTGATGATTGAACAGTGGCAGATGTCACCTGAAAATATTCTGCGGCCTCAGAGATTACAAGGCCTGGCTGCTCAACAAGGATCTGAAGCACCCCCTCCACGTCAGCCAACACCTCAGCCCCAACCCACAACGAACACACAATGGCCATCTCAGCAACATATGGCGGGATATCATCAACCATCCCAATATGGCCACTTGTCCACACCCAGTGCTGGAGGCTGGTCCCAACCTGGGTATGGACAATATGGTCATTTTGGGTTGGGTTATGATTCCCGGCCATATGGTCATCAACAGCAGGGGTATCTCCCAAATCCTCAGCCCACTCTTCCAAGTTCCCAGCATCATAGCTGGGCTAATGTCCCTCAGGCCACTACAACATCTGCACAGGGTGCTGGACAATTGGGCCTACAAAGGCCACCTGATGCAGACCCTGAGCAAGCTACTTCTCCTGCACCAACCTACCAGGACTTGTAATTTTTTTATTTTCTTTTTTTTTTTATGTTTCTTTTACCATTTTGTTGTTTTTTTTTATATGATTTTTATACACAATTTTCGTTTGTATTGTCCCTACAGAGCATTGTTTATTGTGGCTGTTGTTACGATTTTTTTGGACCCACAAAAATAGGCCTTTCAGAGGCCAAAAAATGGTTATGTCAAAAAAATAACCTAGACATTTAAAAAAGTTAAACAGTAAAACGTTATATTAATAACAATCAACGTCTGGATGCGCTGTATTCATTCTTCCATCACACACACATGATATGCTGATAACCATATGTGAAATAATAAAATACAACAGACCGAGTTTTTAACTTGGTTAACACATACTTTATAGAGCTAATTAATTACACATGCAAAAATGCATAGTCTTGCCAGGGAGTAGCACCTTGAGGAGTCAAAAAATAATTTGTAAAGATATCACAAACTTTAACCCCTTCCCGACATGTGACGGAATAGTACGTCACATGTCGGGACCCCCACTTTGATGTGCGCTCCGGCGGTGAGCGCACATCAAAGTCGCGACATGTCAGCTGTTTTTTACAGCTGACATGTGCGCGCAATAGCGGCGGGTGAAATCGCGATCACCCGCCGCTATTAACTAGTTAAATGCCGCTGTCAAATGCAGACAGCGGCATTTAACTACCGCATCCGGCCGTGCGGCCGGATATGAGCGCATCGCCGACCCCCGTCACATGATCGGGGGTCGGCGATGCTCCTCCATTGTAACCATAGAGGTCCTTGAGACCTCTATGGTTACTGATTGCCGGTGGCTGTGAGCGCCCCCCTGTGGTCGGCGCTCACAGCACACCTGCATTTTAGCTACATAACAGCGATCTGATGATCGCTGTTATGTAGCAGAGCCGATCGGGCTGTGCCTGCTTCTAGCCTCCCATGGAGGCTATAAAAGCATGGCAAAAGTAAAAAAAAAAAGTTTTTAAAAATGTGAAAAAAATAAAAAAAAACATAAAAGTTTAAATCACCCCCCTTTCGCCCCAATCAAAATAAATCAATAAAAAAAAAACCCAACCTACACATATTTGGTATCGCCGCGTTCAGAATCGCCCGATCTATCAATAAAAAAAAGCATTAACCTGATCGCTAAATGGCGTAATGAGAAAAAAATTCGAAACGCCAGATTTACGTTTTTTTGGTCGCCACGACATTGCATTAAAATGCAATAACGGGCGATCAAAAGAACGTATCTACACCAAAATGCTATCATTAAAAACGCCAGCTCGGCACGCAAAAAATAAGCCCTCACCTGACCCCAGATCACGAAAAATGGAGACGCTACGAGTATCGGAAAATGGCGCAATTTTGTTTTGTTTTGTTTTTTGCAAAGTTTGGAATTTTTTTTCACCACTTAGGTGAAAAATAACCTAGTCATGTTAGGTGTCTATGAACTCGTAGTGACCTGGAGAATCATAATGGCAGGTCAGTTTTAGCATTTAGTGAACCTAGCAAAATAGGCAAGCAAAAAACAAGTGTGGGATTGCACTTTTTTTGCAATTTCACTGCACTTGGAATTTTTTTCCCGTTTTCTAGTACACGACATGCTAAAACCAATGATGTCGTTCAAAAGTACAACTCGTCCCGCAAAAAATAAGCCCTCACATGGCCAAATTGACGGAAAAATAAAAAAGTTATGGCTCTGGGAAGGAGGGGAGCGAAAAACGAAAACGGAAAAACGGAAAAAGCTCCGGGGGTGAAGGGGTTAAGACCAGAAAGTGGACGACGCGGAGGAGGGACATATGGGGT
The DNA here is from genome assembly GCF_051348905.1 of Ranitomeya variabilis. Classification (NCBI taxonomy): domain Eukaryota; kingdom Metazoa; phylum Chordata; class Amphibia; order Anura; family Dendrobatidae; genus Ranitomeya; species Ranitomeya variabilis. The sequence goes on from NC_135237.1 coordinate 166,146,176, forward strand.
AGGCCTACTAACATTGTTCATGAGGTTATCTTCCAAATTTGGAGAGGAACAATCATGTATTCTTGTGAAATTATGTAGAATTACACAGGCTTTTATCACTTCGTTGATTGTAGCCTCACTCAGCTGGATGGCAGACTGAAGAACACGCCATTTGGCAACAAGAATCCCAAAGGCGCACTCAACCAGTCTCCGTGCCCTGGCAAGTCTCAAATTAAAACACCCTCCGCCGGTGGTCAAGGTTGCGCCTGGAGTAAGGCCTCATGACGTGCCTCGACAGTTGGAAGGCCTCATCTCCAACCAAAACAAAAGGCACTGCTTCCGCATTGGAGCCTGGGAGTTGTTGTGGTGGTGGGAGGTTCAACTGGTTGTCACGTAGCCGCCGACACATTATGGACGAATTGAAGACCCTAGAGTCTCCAGTTCACCCATAGGCCCCAATGTCTACAATTATAAACCTGTAGTTACTGTCAGCAACTGCTAACAGAACTACAGAGAAAAACTGCTTGTAATTGTAGAATTGGGAACCAGAGTTCGGCGGCTTACGCACCCTGATATGTTTCCCATCCACAGCTCCAATGCAATTAGGGAAGTCACAATTATTTTGGAAACCTGTGGCGATTTTAAGCCAATCGTCCTGTTTTGGCTCAGGCAACACAACTTCATGTAGTTTCTGCCAGATTTGTGAACAGGTTGTCCTAACAATGCCTGAAATGGTCGACCGCCCAATCAGAAACTCCAGGTGTAGACCCGCATAGGACAAGCCTGTGGACAGGAAGCTGCAATACAACAAAAAGGGAAAACAAAAAACATGAGGACTACGAAAAAAGGAATAAGCACAAGTGTATATTTCATTTACTATTCCATTATTTACAATAGAAAAAGTTTCATTTGAAAATCTAAATAGACTAGAATATTGACACCATTCTTTTATATGTGCTTGTGGCTTCATGTCCAAGTTAAGTTAATGAAACATAGTAGGACACCACACATTTTGACAGAAAACAAAATAACAAAACAGTATGTGCGAATGTGGAATACATACCGTAAGGTTAGGAGCAGACGCTCCTCAGCAGAGATGGCTTTTCTCATCCAGGTGTCCTGAAAGGTGATCCCAGGACGTAAGATCTCCAACAACATGTCAAAAGTCCGGATGGACATGCGAGTATACAGGTAAAACTTCTCTGGATGTGCCCTCAAAGCTGAATATAGTCTCTGGAAATGGCCTTTACTCTGGCGTTGGATCAATAGAAGATGTACCCACAATCTTCGTCTCCTCCTTCGCGGATCCACATTGACCTGATACGGCTGGCCAAAGCGACGAGACAACACCCAGTGAAGCAACACCCGCTGAGTTGTGCTTAAATACACAGGGCCAGACATGTTTGTAATCTCAAAGCAACACAGCCAAAATATGCTAGAGAACATATAGGGCAGATGGGAGGGCTCCACCTGTTGTAGAGGTCTTAAATAGTGTGGTTAATGATGGTTTAAATGATTTGCAGGCCTGAAAACCGTTAAATGTCCATTTTGTGATGGTGCGTGATAAATACGCCATACGGATCACATACGGATTACACACGCACAAGCACATGCGCAAAATACGCGACCACACCTAAGCAACGCAGTAACTACGGAAGTCGATTACGGAGACATTTTGGCGTATTGAACGCGTAGTACGGACGTATAATACGTGGCGTATTGTCTTACGCCAAGTGTGACGCCGGCCAAATAGGTGCGGGCAGAATCGCGATCTGCCCGCGCCTATTAACTAGTTAAATGCCGCTGTCAAACGCAGAAGGCGGCATGCGCTTCCGGCTGGGCGGCCGGAAATTAGCACATCGCCGACCTCCGTCACATGATCAGAGGTCGGCGATGCTTGTACATTGTAACCATAGAGGTCCTTGAGACCTCTATGGTTACTGATCCCCAGCAGCTGTGAGCGCCACCCTGTGGTCGGCGCTCACAGCACACCTGCATTTCTGCTATATAGCAGCGAACATCAGATCGCTTCTATGTAGCAGAGGCGATCGCGTTGTGCCTACTTCTAGCCTCCCATGGAGGCTATAGAAGCATTGCAAAAGGTAAAAAAAAGTAAAAAAAATTGTGAAAAAAATAAAAAATATATAAAAGTTTAAATCACCCCCCTTTCGCCCCAATCAAAATAAATCAATAAAAAACCTACACATATTTGGTATCGCCGCGTTCAGAATCGCCCGATCTATCAATAAAAAAAAGCATTAACCTGATTGCTAAACGGCGTAGCGAGAAAAAAATTAGAAACGCCAGAAGTAAGTTTTTTTGGTCACCGCGACATTGCATTAAAATGCAATAACGGGCGATCAAAAGAACGTATCTGCACCGAAATGATATAATTAAAAATGCCAGCTCGGCTCACAAAAAATAAGCCCTCAACCGACCCCAGATCATGAAAAATGGAGAAGTTACGGGAATCGGAAAATGGTGCAATTTTTTTTTTTTTGCAAAGTTTAGAATTTTTTTTCACCACTTAGATAAAAAATAACCTAGTCATGTTAATTGTCTATGAACTTGTACTGACCTGGAGAATCATAATGGCAGATCAGTTTTAGCATTTAGTGAACCTAGCAAAAAAAAAACAAACAAAAAACAAGTGTGGAACTGCACTTTTTTGCAATTTCGCCTCACTTGGAATTTTTTTCCCGTTTTCTAGTACACGACATGGTAAAACCAATGATGTCGTTCAAAAGTACATCTCGGCCCGCAAAAAATAAGCCTTCACATGGCCAAATTGACGGAAAAATAAAAAAGTTATGGCTCTGGGAATGAGGGGAGCGAAAAACGAACACGGGAAAACGGAAAATCCCAAGGTCATGAAGGGGTTATACTTTCATAACTACCCAATGCTATAAATTTCTGTGAGGCGCGCGTGATGAAAACATGCTCACTGCACCCCTAAATGAATTAATTGGGGGTATAGATTGTTAAATGGGGTCACTTTTGGAGGGGTTCTGCTGTTCTGGCACCTCAGGAGCTCTACCAATGTGACATGGCACCCTCAAACCATTTCATAAAAATCTGAACTCTTAATATGGCTCTCCTTCCCATCTAAGCTTTGCACTGTGACTCAAAAGTGGTTTTCAACAAACATGGGTTATTGGCGTACTCAGTAGAAATTGTGTAACAAATTGTACTGTTCATTTTCTCCTATTATCTCTTTTGAAAATTAAAAACTTGGGGCCAAAGCAACATTTTAGTGGAAACACTGGTAATTTTCCATTTACTCAGCCCAATGTTGGACAATTCTGTGACTCGCCTGAAGGTTAAATATTCTCATTACAACTCTAGATCAATTCTTAATGAGGTGTAGTTTCCAAAATGGGGTCATTTGTTGTCAGGGCGGTAACTTATTTGCCTCCTCAGCACTGCCCTACTCACTGAGTGGCTTCTCATCTCAGGCCGTCTCTCTGAGATTACCTCTTGCAGCAGTCCTCAGCAGTAATGCATTTGTTTGTTGCTTCCATTTGGCTTCAGGGGGCATGGCCGGTCTCTGCAGGAATTTCACGCTGCTGTGTCCTACAGAGATTAGGTTTCCTAGCCTATCTTGTGCAAGCAAGGTCTTTGTTAGGCAGCTCGTCCCACCATTCATAACCTGTACATTGGTTCCTAGCCTGCTAGCACCTGTTTATGCATATTTCTATATTCTGCATCCATTATCGACCCAGCCTGTTGTGAGGTAGTGAACCCTGTTACAGCTAGGGGGCGCTGTTTGGGCTCTCCAGAATGCACATGGAGGCGTAGTGAGGCCATGAGGGCGTATTGCAGTCACAGGTGTAACTATAATTAGAATGGTGAAGCAGTGACTGATTAAAAAGCCATGGAGTAGAAGGGGAGGGGTGTCAGTGTTGTTCTTGGAAGCTGGCAGAGCAGTTGTCTGCAGAGCACTCCCTGTGTGAAGCAACACAGGGGCAAGAGGAACCTGACACCCTACGTCTTGGGCTGTCTTATGTTTACCCGGCTGCAATCCGTAGAATAAAGAGTGCTGTGCAACTGCATGAGTACAGACACTTGGTACCGGCGTCACCCAGGGAAACTAGACAAAGTGAAGTCCAGCCTGTTTATGGACTGCAAACTAGAACTGTGTATTGTGTATTTCTAAATGGACTGTGTGATGTAACGCATTAAAGGAACGTTTTGTTTGAACTTGCTTGGGTCACTGCTGTTTCACTGCGTACAGTGCTACCGCTGCATCAAACTGTTTACCCACTCTGTTTGACAAATACATTCCTGACTCCGACTTTCTATTGTGACTGTTTGCTGCCTTCCCCGACCTCGGACCGTCTGCCTACCCTTTTGCCTCGCCCTACTGTACCTCGTTCCCACATCTCTGACCCTCAGGTTAGCTGCTGCATTCCCGGGGGCTGCCCTGGAGTGGTACCTCCACCATTAGAGGCCCTATAAATTCCTGGTAGACACTTTTTCATGCCCCTCTGAGATAAGCAGGCCCGTGGGGCCATGGGTCCTAACCTGCCAGTGTTATACTTATGGGGTTTCAGCTATTTTGGCATCTCAGAGGCTCTTCAAATGTGACATGACATCTGCAATCTACAGCTCTGTCAAAGATTAAGAGAACACCACATCGAAACCCTGTCATGAGCAGCCCAATCTCCAGACCCGAACCCCATTGAAAATCTCTGGAATGTAATCAAGAGGATGATGGATAGTCACAAGCCATCAAACAAAGAAGAACTGCCTAAATTTTTGTGCCAGAAGCAGCGTGAAAGAGTGGTTGAAAGAAGCATGCCAAGACGCATGAAAGCTGTGATTAAAAATCATGGTTATTCCACAAAATATTGATTTCTGAACTCTTCCTGAATTAAAACAGTAGTATTGGTGTTTCTAAATTATTATGAACTTGTTTTCCTTTCATTATTTGAGGTCTGAAAGCACTTTTTTTTTTTTTTAATTTTGACCATTTCTCCTTTTCAGAAAAAAATACCGTACAAAATGTATTGCTTGGAAATTTGGAGACATGTTGTCAGAAGTTTATAGAATAAATGAACAATTTACATTGTACTCAAAAATAAACCTATAAAGAGAAAAATCAAACAAACTGAACAATTTGCAGTGGTCTCTTAATTTTTGCCAGAGCTGTATTGTAGCAATAAGTACGCTCCAGAATTCAATTGGCACTCCTTCCCTTCCGAGCCCTGCCTTTTTCCATCACATATGGGGTATCCATATACTCAGGAGAAATTGCAGAACAAATTGTATGGTCCATTTTCTCCTGTTACTCCTGTGAAAAAGAAAGATTTGGGGCTGAAACGCAACATTTCTGTGGGAAAAAATGTATTTTTTTTTTTTATTTTCACGGCTCAAAGCTATATAATTCTGTGAAGCACTTTTGGGTTCAAGGTGTTCACCACATCTCTAGATAAGTTCCTTGAGGGATGTAGTTTCCAAAATGTGGTCACTTATGCTGGGGTTTCACTGTTTAGGCACACAGTGGGTACAGAAAGTATTCATACCCCTTGAAATTTTTCACTCTTTCATTGCAGCCGTTTGGTAAATTTAAGATGTTCTTTTTTTTTTCTCATTAATGTACACTCTGCACCCCATCTTGACTGAAAAAAACAAATGTAGTAATTTTTGCAAATTTATTAAGAAAAACTGAAATATCACATGGCCATACTTATTCAGACTCTTTGCTCAGTATTGAGTAGAAGCACCCTTTTGAGCTAGTACATCCATGAGTCTTCTTGGGAATGATGCAACAAGTCTTTCACACCTGGATTCAGGGATCCTCTGCCATTCTTCATTGCAGATCCTCTCCAGTCTGTCAGGTTGGATGGTGAACATTGGTGGACAGCCATTTTCAGGTTTCTCCAGAGATGTTCAATTGGGTTTAGGTTAGGGCTCTGGATAAGACAGTCAAGAAGAGTCACAGAGTTGTTCTGAAGCCACTCCTTTGTTATTTTAGCTGTGTGCTTAGGGTCATTGTCTTGGAAGGTGAACCTTCGGCCAAGTCTGAGGTCCAGAGCACTCTGGAAGAGGTTTTCATCTAGGATATCTCTGTACTTGGCTGCATTCATGTTTCATTCAAAGACAACCAGTCATCCTGTCCCTGCAGCTGAAAAACACTCTCATAGCATGATGTTGCCACCACCATGTTTCACTGTTTGGATTGTATTGGGCAGGTGATGAGCAGTGCCTGGTTTTCTCCACACATACCGCTTAGCATTATCACCAAAAAGGTCTATCTTTGTCTCATCAGACCAGAGAATCTTATTTCTCATAGTCTGAGAGTCCTTCATGTGTTTTTTTTTAGAAAACTCTTTGCAGGCTTTCATATGTCTTGCACTGAGGAGAGACTTCCGTCATTCCACTCTGCCATAAAGGCCCGACTGGTGGAGGGCTGTAGTGATAGTTGACTTTGTGGAACTTTTTCCTATCTCTCTACTGCATCTCTGGAGCTCAGCCACAGTGATCTTGGGGTGGTTCTTTACCTCTCCCACCAAGGCTCTTCTCCCACGATTGCTCACTTTGGCTGGACGGGCAGGTCTAGGAAGACTTCTGGTGGTCCCAATCTTCTTCCATTTAAGGATTTAAGGATTATGGAGGCCACTGTGCTCTTAGGAGCCTAACCTTGGCCAGCTCTGTGCCTTGCCACAATTTTGTCTCTGAGCTCCTTGGCCAATTCATTTGACCTCATGATTCTCATTTGGTCTGTCATGCACTGTGAGCTGTGAGGTCTCATATAGACAGGTGTGTGCCTTTCCAAATCAAGTCCTATCAGTTTAATTAAACACAGCTGGACTCCAATGAAGGAGTAGAACCATCTCAAGGAGGATGACAAGGAAATTGACAGCATGTGACTTAAATATGAGTGTCTGAGCAAAGGGTCTGAATGCTTATGACCATGTGATATTTCAGTTTTTGTTTTTTATTCAATTTGCAAAAATTTCTACATTTCTGTTTTTTTTGTCAGTCAAGATGGGGTGCAGAGTGTACATTAAGGAAAAAAAAAGAACTTTTTTGAATTTTTCAAATGGATGCAATGAAACAAAGACTGAAAAATTTAAAGGGGTCTAAATACTTTCCATACCCACTATTTCAGAGGCTCTGCAAACACAACATGGTGTCTATTACAGCCAATTTTTGTGCTCCAAAAGTCAATTGTTGCGCTTTCCCTACCGAGCCCTGCCGTGCACCCAAACAGTAGTTTTCTACTACATTTGAGGTTTCTGTGTACTCAGGAGAATTTGCAAAACAAATTGTACAGTCCTTTTTCTCATGTTATCCTTGTGAAAATAAAAAAATTGGAGCTAAAGCAATATTTTTGTGGGAAAAAGTAACATTTAATTTTTTCCTTCCACTTTGCTTTAGATCCTGTGAAGCATCTAAAGGGGTAATAAACCTCATGAATGTGGTTTTGAACACCTGCCCAAGGTTTTCAGGCACTTTTGGGTATTTTCTGTCATATAGCTCCCTCAAAGTCACTTCAAATGTGATATGGTCCCTAAAAACTTGGTTTTGCAAATCCCCCCTCCCCCCTGGCAGTATATATTAGCTCACATTAGCTCACACATACACATAATAGACAGGTCATGTGACTGACAGCTGCAATATTTCCTATATGGTACAGTTGTTGCTCTTGTAGTTTGTCTGCTTATTAATCAGATTTTTATTTTTGATGGATAATACCAGACTTGTGTGTGTTTTAGTGCGAGTTTCATGTGTCAAGTTGTGTGTGTTGAGTTGCGTGTGGCGACATGCATGTAGCGACTTTTGTGAGATGAGTTTTGTGTGGCGACATGCGTGTAGCAACTTTTTGTGTGTCGAGTTGCATGTGACAGGTTAGTGTAGCAAGTTGTGTGCAGCAAGTTTTGCGCATGGCTGGCGAGTTTTGAGCGTGGCGAGTTTTATGTGTGGTGCGTTTTGAGTATGTGCAAGTTTTCTGTGAGGCAACTTTTGCATGTGTTGCAACTTTTGTGCATGTGGCAATTTTTCCGTGTGTGCAAGTTTTGCGTGTGGCGAGTTTTCCATGAGGTGAGTTTTGCACGTGTGGCGAGTTTTGCGTGAGCCTAGTTTTGCATGTGGCGAGTGTTGCGCGTGGCGAGTTTTGAGCGGCGACTTTTGTGTTTTGACTTTTATGTGGCGAGGTTGGTGTATGTGTGGTGAAATGTGTGCTGAGGGTGATATGTGTTCAAGCACGTGGTAGTGTGTGGCGCATTTTGTGTGTGTGTTCATATCCCCGTGTGTGGTGAGTACCCCATGTCGGGGCCCCACCTTAGCAACTGTACGGTATATGCTCTTTGGCGCCATCGCTCTCACTCTTTAAGTCCCCCTTGTTCGCATCTGGCAGCTGTCAATTTGCCTCCAACACTTTTCCTTTCACTTTTTCCCCATTATGTAGATAGGGGCAAAATTGTTTGGTAAATTGGAACGCGCGGGGTTAAAATTTCGCCTCACAACATAGCCTATGACGCTCTCAGGGTCCAGACATGGGACTGTGCAAAATTTTGTGGCTGTAGCTGCGACAGTGCAGATGCCAATCCTGGACATACACACACACATACACACATACTCACACACATTCAGCTTTATATACAGCTTTATATATTAGATATACCTGTAAGTCATCTCCCTTGTATATAGTATATACCTGTATGTCATCTCCCCTGTATATAGTATATACGTGTATGTCATCTCCCCTTTATATAGTATATACCTGTATGTCATCTCCTCCTGTATATAATATACACTGTGTTCCAAATTATTATGCAAATCATATTTCCTCATATTTTCTCTAAATTACCTATCTGAATTGCAGTCATTGTTATTTTCCAGTCATCTACTATTCTAGTATAATTGCAATGTTTTGGAACAAACTGCCTATGAAAACAGTATCTTTAAAAAAAAAATAAACACTCAAAATGCATGTTCCAAATTATTATGCACAGCAGAGTTTTCAACATTTTTTTTTTTTATTTTGAACAAAAAAATGGTCAATTGTGAAGTTATAAGCATTATCAGCTTATTACAAAATGAAATCAAACAGTTTTCAAGTGAAAACTTTATTCTAGGTGATGTTACATTTGCACATAGGACCCCTTGTTCGAAAGAAGCTTCTGAACTCTCTCGTCCATTGAATTTGTCAGTTTTTGGATGGTTTCTGCTTCAATTGTTTTGCATGTGGACAGAATACCCTCCCAGAGCTGTTGCTTAGATGTGAACTGCCTCCCGCCATCATAGACACTCCTCTTGATGATGCTCTAGAGGTTCTCAATGGGGTTGAGGTCAGGGGAAGATGGTGGCCACACCATAAGTTTGTCCTCTTTTATGCCGATAGCAGCCAGAGATGCAGATGTGTTTTTTGCAGCATGAGACGGTGCATTATCATGCATGAAAATGATCTTGCTGCGGAAAGCACGGTTCTTCCTCTTGAACCATGGCAGGAAGTTTTGTTTTAGAAACTCCACATAGATTATGGAGTTCATCTTTACCCCTTCAGGGATCATAAAGGGGCCGACAATCTCTCTCCCCATGATTCCAGCCCAAAACATTACTCCACCTCCTCCTTGTTGGCGCCTTAGCCGTGTTTTCATGGGGTGTCCATAAACCAGCCATCCTCCACTCCATCCATCTGGACAATCGAGCGTTGCACGGCACTCATCGGTGAAAAAAACTGTTTGGAAGTCAGTCTTCATGTATCGTTTGGCCCACTGGAGCCATTTCTGCTTGTGTGCAGTGGGCAGAGGTGGTCGACAGGATGGCTTATGCACAGCTGCAAACCTCTGAAGGACCCTGCATCTTGTTGTTCTGGGGATGTTGGAGGCACCAGCAGCTTCAAAAACTTGTCTGCTGCTATGACAAGGCATTTTTGCAGCAGCTCTTTTAACCTTACACAATTGCCTGTTGGAAAGAGCCCTCAATTTTTCCTTATCAGCACGCACACGTGTGTGCTGGGAATCAGCTACATACTTCTTGATTGTGCGATGATCACGATGAAGTGTCTTGGCAATGTAGATTGTAGTCATGCCTTGACCTAAATACTCCACAATTTGTTGCTTCTCAGCAGCCGACACATCCTTTTTCTTTCCCATTTTGGCAAAAAATGTAGGCTGCTTAATAATGTGGAACAGCCTTCTTAAGCAGGCTTGCCTTTATTTGGACACACCTGCCAAACTAATTTGCACAGGTATCTGCAATTGCTTTCAGTGATATAAAGAGCCCTGGAACACATCACCACCAATGAGTTTAAATGACAAACAAAAAAATTCCAACCTTATCACTCCTAAACTCTTTCTGCATAATAATTTGGAACACAGTGTATAGCTGTATATCATCTCCCCTGTATATAGTATATACCTGTATGCCATTTCCTCCTGGCTGTCATTTTGCCTCCAACACTTTTCCTTTCACTTTTTCCCCATTATGCAGATAGGGGCAAAATTGGTGAATTGGAACGCGCGGGGTTAAAATTTTGCCTCACAACATAGCCTATGACGCTCTCAGGGTCCAGACGTGTGACTGTGAAAAATTTTGTGGCTGTAGCTGCGGCGGTGCAGATGCCAATCCCGGACATACACACACACATACACACACACATTCAGTTTTATATATTAGACTAGCTGAAAAGCCCGGCGTTGCCTGGGCATAGTAAATATCTGAGGTTAGTTATAGCACCTCACTTCTCTTAGTTTCCCATCACGCCTTTCATTTTCCCTCTCACATCTTTCATTTTCCCTCTCACATCTCTCATTTTCCCCCTCACTCCTCTCATTTTCCCCCTTACATCTTTCATTTTTCCCCCTCACATCTCTCACTTTCCCTGTCACTCCTCTCATTCCCCCCTAACACTTGTCATTTCGACCTCACATCTGTCATTTTCCGATCACTCCACTATTTTCCCTCACTCTCATTTTGCACTCACACCTTTTCATTTTCACTTCACACCTCTCATTTTCACCTCACACCTCTCATTTTCATCTCACACCTCTCATTTTCATCTCACACCTCTCATTTTCACCTCACACCTCTCATTTTCACCTCACACCTCTCATTTTCCCCTCAGTATATACATGTTTGTCATCTCCCTTATATATAGTATACACCTGTATGTCATCTCCAGTATATATTATATACCTGTATGTCATCTCCCCTGTATATAGTATATAACTGTATGTCATCTCCCATGTAAATAGTATATACATGCTGTATGTCATCTCCCCTGTATATAGTATGTACCTGTATGTCATCTCCTCCTGTATTAGACCTCGTTCACACGTTATTTGGTCAGTATATTTACCTCAGTATTTGTAAGCTAAATTGGCAGCCTGATAAATCCCCAGCCAACAGGAAGCCCTCCCCCTTGGCAGTATATATTAGCTCACACACACACATAATAGACAAATCATGTGACTGACAGCTGCCGTATTTCCTATATGGTACATTTGTTGCTCTTGTAGTTTGTCTGCTTATTAATCAGATTTTTATTTTTGATGGATAATACCAGACTTGTGTGTGTTTTAGGGCGAGTTTCATGTGTCAAGTTGTGTGTGTTGAGTTGCGGGTGGCGACATGCATGTAGCGACTTTTGTGAGATGAGTTTTGTGTGGCGACATGCGTGTAGCAACTTTTTGTGTGTCGAGTTGCATGTGACAGGTTAGTGTAGCAAGTTGTGTGCAGCAAGTTTTGCGCATGGTGAGTTTTATGTGGTGCATTTTGAGTATGTGCAAGTTTTGTGTGAGGCAACTTTTGCGCATGTGGCAATTTTTCCGTGTGTGCAAGTTTTGCATGTAGCAAGTTTTCCCTGTGGTGAGTTTTGCCGTGTGGCTAGTTTTGCGTGAGCCTAGTTTGGCATGTGGCGAGTTTTGCACGTGTGGTGAGTTTTGCGTGAGCCTAGTTTTGCATGTAGCGAGTTTTGCATGAGGCGAGTTTTGCATGTGGCGAATTTTGTTCATGGCGAGTTTTGAGCTGTGACTTTTGTGTTTCGACTTTTATATGGCGAGGTTGGTGTATGTGTGGTGAAATGTGTGCTGAGGGTGGTATATGTGTTCAAGCACGTGATAGTGTGTGGCGCATTTTGTGTGTGTTCATATCCCCGTGTGTGGTGAGTATCCCATGTTGGGGCCCCACTTTAGCAACTGTACGGTATATACTCTTTGGCGTCATCGCTCTCATTCTTTAAGTCCCCCTTGTTCACATCTGGTAGCTGTCAATTTGACTCCAACACTTTTCCTTTCACTTTTTCCCCATTATGTAGATAGGGGCAAAATTGTTTGGTGAATTGGAACACGCGGAGTAAAAATTTCTCCTCACAACATAGCCTATGACGCTCTCGGGGTCCAGATGTGTGACTGTGTAAAATTTTGTGGCTGTAGCTGCGACGGTGCAGATGCCAATCCCGGACATACACTCACACATAGACACACGCATTCAGCTTTATATATTAGATTTTGTATGCTATATCTATGTGGTTTAAGGGCATACAAATTTAAAGTTTGTAAATTACTAAATTTCACCAAAATTCCAATATTTTTAGAAATAAACACAACAAATATTGACCTAAATTTACCATTGACATGAAGTACAATGTGTAACGAAAAAATATTGTCAGAATTACTGGGATGTGTTGAAGTGTTCCAGAGGTATTACCAAATAAAGTGACACTGGTCAGAATTGTAAAATTTGGCCTGGTCAGCAAGGTGGTGAGGGGGTTATGGACCGAGCCACTTTGTAAATGACCAAGCCTCATTTTTCAAATCTGACCAGCGTCACTTTTTGTAGTAATAACTTTGGACTGCTCAACATATTCCAATGATTCTGAGAATGTTTTTCATGACATGTTGTTTTTCATCATAGTAGCAAAATTAGGTTGATATGGTTTGCGCTAGTGTATGGAAATACCTAAAATTTAGCAACAATTTTGAAAAATGTGCAATTTTTGAACTTTTAATTTTATGCTCTTAGAACAGATAATTATACCACAGAAAATAGTTAATAAATAACATTTACTACATATTTAGTTTACATCAGGATCACTCTTCAAATTACTTTTTTGTTAGCTTGTTAGAAGGGTTGGAAGTTTATCAGCAATTTTCCATTTTTTTTCAAGGAAATTTATAAAAACTATATTTGTAGTGATCTCTTCACTTTTGAAGCGACTTTGAGGGGCTTATATGTAAGATAACTGGCAAAGAAGACCTCATTTTAAAATCTGTACCCCTCATTCAAAACCGCATTTTGAAAGTTTGTTAACACTTTGTTAGGGCTGGCAGAACGCACCAAATAATTATAAGGATGGGTATAAGGTGCGTTCGCAGCCCGGGGTCCACCGTGCAGAGATGACACCTGCTGCTCGGTAATGGCGGACAGTATATGGCGGTATAATGTGAACCCACACGGGCTAGCTTCACCCGGTATGTAAGAAGCGAACCCTGTTGCGTCACAGGGCCGCAATACCGCAGAGTGAACGCTAGTACTGAGTCACAGGACTCTGCCCCAAGGACACGGGGTTAGAGTCCCTCTAGTCCACTAGCGCTCGGCGCCGCAACTGCCAGGGAAAAACCTAAACAATGATTTTCCGCACTGAGTGCATGCAGCGCCGCTCTGGCAAACACCACGGTGCCGCACTGGCTAACGCTGCTATTAGATGCTATAGATTGTGCCTGGTGCTGGATGGCACTAACTGGCGCTAATCGAATACAACACAGAAATAACATCATATGCAATTTAGGAGATGATAAGTCACTCCAAGATCAAAAGCAGGTATAGCAGGATAATCTCACCAATGCATCTATGGACAAATGCAGGACCAACTGCATAATTCAACAAGAAAAAACAAAGCACAAAAAAAAACCAGTTTATAGTCCAAAATAGTAAATAGAATATAATTTATTATGATTTAATAATAAACAGATACAAGGCATAGCAGGAAAGAGCCATGCAGCAAAGCAGCACATATACACATAAGGGCGGTTAACAGCACAGAGTCAATCATAGAGGCGTAAACAGAAGAATTCCACCAATAGTAGTTCAAGCAGGACTAGTATGCGTCACAGCCAACAGTGGGCTACCATAACTAACTGGCGCTAGACAGGTCCAACATTCGCGAGCATTCATCAACACTAGGGGTGGGAATGATTCGGAGCTTTCACCAGAACAGGCACACATCCACACACACACAATAACTGATTTATAATAGCACATGGCCGAGCGGCCATGCAAACCTTTTATATCTGTAGCCTTCCATTAACTTCCTGATGCTCCAATCGAAGCCACTACAGGACCTGAGCATGTGACCCCCGACCACCAATGAGAGGTTGTAGAAGAAAAGCAGGACTTAGTCCCTGGAACAACTGCTCGCCTCTGATCAATGCTGGTTACAAAGGCTGAGCCTGGAATGGCAGCTGTAACCAAACGCACAGTATCTGCTTGAGCCAGACGCTGGGACCGACATCTCTGCTGAGCAGGCTCCACTGTGGCTGAAGGAGAATGGGAGACCGCAGCGGACATGGTTCGAGATTCCCCCTGTGCAGCGGTGGGGACTCGATACCTAACATGGCCCCCCTCCTTGGGCCCCGCTACGCTCGAAGGCAGCAATGAGCTGCGGAGCCTGAATGTGCTCAACAGGCTTCCAGGACCTGTCCTCTGGGCCATAACCCTTCCAATCCACCAAATAGAATTTTTTACCACGTACCACCTTACACCCCATAATAGTGTTCACCTCGTAATCATCCGTGGACGAACCCGATGTCCCAGCAGATGACTCGGAAAACCGGGACATGTGAACGGTCATCCTGCCTGGCTGTAACAAAATGTCGCAGGTATGTGACCAGGGTCTGGTTGGCCCTCTCCACCAACCCGTTCGTCTCGGGATGGCATGCTGAAGAGAGATTCAGCTCGATGCTGAGTAGACGACAAAGCTCTCTCCAGAATCGAGACGCAAACTGGGGACCCCGGTCACTGACAATTTCGTCTGGCATACCGTGTAGGCGGAAAATATGCTTGATAAACAACGCTGCCAAGGCTCGTGCAGAAGGTAGCCGTGGAAGAGGCAGCAAGTGCACCATTTTGGAAAAGTGGTCGGTGACTACCCAAATAATGGTGCAGTTACGGGACTTGAGTAAGCACACTACGAAGTCCATCCCGACCATTTCCCAGGGCCTGTCTGCCACCATCAGGGGGTAAAGTAACCCAGCAGTCTGTTGTCGAGGAGACTTATTCTTGGCGCAGGAAACACTCGCCCGAATATAGTCTCTGACGTCACGGACCATATGCGGCCACCAGTGTGTCTTCGCCAGAAGCTCAGCTGTCCTCTTAGTCCCAAAATGGCCACCCACCCTGGACGAGTGAGCCCAAGAGCAAATTAGATGGCACAAATGTCTTGCCCGGGGGCACAGACTCTAGCGAAACTGAGGCCACGGTCCTCAGACTCTCCGAAGGGACAATCAACCGAGGCTCCTCCTCCTCCTGATGATACGGAGCGGGAGAGAGCGTCGCTACGGATGTTCTTCTCCCCTGAAAGATAATGGAGAGTCAAGTGGAAACAGGAGAAGAACAAGGACCATCTAGCCTGGCGAGAATTTAGCCGCTGAGCAGTCTACAAGTAAACCAAATTTTTGTGGTCGGTATAGACTTGGAAGGGAAAATGAGTCCCCTCCAGGAAGTGTCTCCTCTCCATGAAGGCCAGCTTCATAGCTAGCAACTCCCTGTCCCCAATGTAATAATTCCTCTCCGCCGGTGTGAAGGTCTTAGAGAAATAGAAGCAAGGATGCTTCCGACCTTGAGCATCCTTTTGGAATAGGACTGCTCCAGCACCGACAGATGAGGCATCCACCTCCAGTATGAAAGGTTTATCTACATTGGGGCGATGTAGAATGGGAGCACTAGCAAAGTGGGACTTAATAGAGAGGAAGGCCTTGGAGACCTACTCGGACCACAATTTGGGATTCGCTCCCTTCTTGGTGAGGGCTACCAAGGGAGCTACCATAGTAGTGAAGTGGGGAATGAACTAGTGATAATAGTTACTGAACCCCATAAAGTGCTGCACCGCTTTGAGAGAATGGGGTTCTTGCCAGTCCATCACAGCCTGTAGCTTGGCAGGATCCATAGCCAATCCCTGGGTGGAGATTATATAGCCCAAGAAAGGCAAGAACTACTGCTCAAACATACACTTCTCCAACTTGGCATAGAGGGAGTTTGCCCGTAGGAGGTCAAAAACTTTGCAAACATTTCTCCGGTGGGAGTCTATATCTGGAGAGTACATGAGAATATCATCCAGATAGACTACGACCGAGGTGGATAACAGGTCCCGGAAGATGTCGTTCACAAAGTCTTGGAAAAAGCTAGAGCATTACAAAGCCCAAAGGGCATCTCCAAGTATTCATAGTGCCTGTCCCTGGTGTTAAATGCCGTCTTCCATTCATCCCCCTCACGGATGCGAATCAGGTTGTAAGCACTCCGCAGATCAAGCTTAGTAAATACCCTCGCTCCCAGCAACCTATTGAAGAGCTCAGATATCAGGGGCAGAGGATACTTGTTCTTAACGGTGATGGCGTTAAGACCCCTGTAATCTATGCATGGATGTAATTCTCCGTTCTTTTTTTGCACAAAGAAGAACCCCGCCCCTGCAGGTGACACTGACTTCATAATGAATCCTCTTGCCAGATTCTCCTGGATGTATTGGGACATCACCTCCATCTCCACATAAGTAAATGTGTATGCACAAACTTGGGATCACCACACAGTAATTAGAAAAAATATACACAATCTTTATTTAGAAACAGTCCACAAAAAACAATTTAAAAACATTTAAAAACCCACACCATCGTAGTGGGGTACTGAGTCCATAACAATAATTGACAAATGTCACAAAATAATTGTAAAACACACCACAGCCTAATATTTGATATAATATCAGTGCACATAAACAGATCACATATATCGACCCATATACAAGGTTGCATTGACAATCACACTGTGTACCAGTGTGATTGGCTGATATAAAAGAGCCTGCCAAAAAAACCTAATTTCCTAGCTATAAACCCTCATAGGGAAATAGAGGGGAAGAAAGGAGGGCAATGGAACAAAAGTCCCAAATACTAGAGATATATGAAAATACCAAAAATGCCCTATACCTACTTCAACCCTTCAATAAAGGCTCTTACCCAGCTTTCCGGGGTGAAATGCCCTGCAACCCTGTGCTGTGCAGTTTATCCGATCAGAGGGGCTGTGTGGATACAAAGACCCACGCGTATCGACGCTGCCTGCGTCTTCCTCAAGGTCAGTGTGCTCACCTCCATCTCCGGGATAGATAAGGGATAGACTCGACCTCGGGGAGGCTCTGCAACAGGCAAGAGGTCAATAGGACAGGCATAGCAGCGGTGGGGTGGAAGGGTCTCCGCAGCCCTCTTGGGCTAATAGTGCTTGGGGAGAGAGGAAAGATCTGCGGGTACTTCAGTAGTAGCAACTTGAACACACTCCCTCAGACATCTACCCTCACAGGACTCACTCAATCCCAGAATTCTCCCAGAGGACCACTCTATATGAGGAGAGTGGTAGTGTAGCCATGGTATCCCTAACAGAACCTCATCAATTTCCTCGGGAATGACTAGCAGGGAGATAATTTCCTGATGGGATGGCGACATAGACATAGTAAATGGGATGGTCTGGTGTGTTATCTGTGAGGGCAGTGTCGACCCATTCACCACTCGTACGGTCACTGGTTTGGCAAGCATCAGCAGAGGTATTGCGTGCCGTTGGGCGAAGGCAGAAAACATCTAGTTGCCCTCAGCCCTGGAATCCACACAAAGCTCTACCGTATGAGTGGATGGACCTAAGGTAATTGTCCCATTGAAGGACAATTTGGAGGAAAACGTCGCCGTGTCTAGTGTACCTCCTCCTACAACCACTAGACGCTGACGTTTTCCCGATCGCTGGGGACATATCCTGGCATAATGTCCCGACTGCTGGCAGACAGGACAGACCTTGAGTGCACGAGCGGTCCGGGACTTAGACCCCGCTTGTGACACCTCCATGGCCTCATGTGGCTCGGACACCTGGACCTGAGATTCCAGATGTTTGGCAAATGTGGGAGCCAGCCGAAACCTCTGCCTACACTGGGCTCGCTCCAACCTTCGCTCGTTAAAACGAAGATCGATACGGGTAGATATAGCTATTAGCTCCTCCAGTGTGGCAGGAATCTCCTTAGTGGCAAAGGCGTCCTTCACATGATCAGCCAGTCCTCTCAAGAATACAGGAATGAAGACTTTATCCGGCCACTCCAGCTCAGATGCTAAAGTCCGGAAGTGGACAGCAAAATGACTGACCACGGATGAACCCTGTGCCAATGCCAGCAGTTGGAGCGGCGTATCATATGTGACACGAGGTCCCAAAAAGACCTGTTTCAGAGTGCTCAAAAACCGCGGAGCACTCTGCACCACATGATCGGAGCGCTCCCACAGCAGCGTTGCCCACTCCAACGCCCTGTCCGACAGGAGGGATATAATAAATCCCACCTTAGCCCGCTCTGTGGGAAAACGTGGAGCCAGGAGCTCAAGATGTATAGCACACTGGCTCACGAATCCCCAACACAGTTTACTGTCACCAGCAAACTTGTCTGGCAATGTGAGACGGGATAATGTCGGAGCAGGGGTGGCAGTGGACAAAGTAGCTGCAGCCTGAACAGCAACTGCGGTAACATCCACGGCTGAGGTTGTGCACTTGAGAGCCGCCAACGTGCCCTCCAGCTGCTGGATGTACCGCTGTAGTCACTGTTTGTCTGCCATTACAAGCCAGACTCTGGCGCTAGTATAATGTAAGGGCTGGCGAAACACACCAAATAATTATAAGGATGATATAAGGTGCGTTCGCAGCCCGGGGTCCACCGTGCAGAGGTGACACCTGCTGCTCGGTAATGGCAGTATATAGCGGTATAATGTGAACCCACACAGGAAGCGAACCCTGTTGCGTCACAGGGCCGCAGTACCGCAGAGTGAACGCTAGTATTGGGTCACAGGACTCTGCCCCAAGGACATGGGGTTAGAGTCCCTCTAGATCACTAGCGCTCGGCGCTGCAACTGTGGTGCCAGGGAAGAACCTAAATAATGATTTTCCGCACTGACTGCGTGCAGCACCGCTCTGTCAAACACCACTAACCGCCCTAACTAGGGACAGGTAAGCGCACTGGTTGCGCACGGTGCCGCACTGGCTAACGTTGCTGTTAGACGCTATAGATTGTGCCTGGTGCTGGATGGCACTAACTGGCGCTAGAAAGCTCCAACATTCGCGAGCATTCATCAACACTAGGGATGGGAATGATTCGGAGCTTTCACCAGAACAGGCACACATCCACACACACACAATAAATGATTTATACTAGTGCATGGCCGAGCGGCCATGCGAACCTTTATATCTGTAGCCTTCCAGCAACTTCCTAGTGCTCCAATTGGAGCCGCTACAGGACCTGAGCATGTGACCCCCGACCACCAATGAGAGGTCGTCCCGAGGGCATGCTCAGTAGAAGAAAAGCAAGACAGTCCCTGGAACGTCTGCTCGCCTCTGATCAATGCTGGTTACAAAGGCTGAGCCTGGAATGGCAGCTGTAACCAAACGTACAGTATCTGCTTGAGCCAGATGCTGGGACCGACGTCTCTGCTGAGCAGACTCCACTGTGGCTGAAGGAGAATAGGAGACCGCAGCGGATGTGGTTTGAGATTCCACCTGTGCAGCGATGGGAACTCGACACCTAACACACTTTAAGTGCTTTACCTTCACACTAATAAATGCAACCTAGAATATAGAAATTAAAAGTTACATTTTTGTCACTACATCTCCACATTTTACATTTTTACAATGGTAAAATGAGAAAATAGTTTGTGCCAAAAACAGCTGTTAGGTCACCTGGCAGGGCTTGGAATCGAAGGAGTGCTGTATGATTTTTGGACAGTGAATTTGGCTGGAATAGATTGTGGACCGCCATGTTGCATTTGCAGAAACCCTGACTTGTCAAAACTGCAGAAACCCCCATCATGTGACCCCAATTTGGAAACTACATTCAAGCATATCATAGATGGGTGTGATGAGCATCCAGAACCTGCAGGTGCTTCACAGAATTGTATAAATATGACTTGTTTTTCCTCAAAAATGTTGCTTCAGTCCCAAATTTTACATTTTCAGATGAAATCCCTTATGGATGCATTAACTAATGAGACAGCAGAGTTTCTCTGTACTCTGTGTGGCCTCTGTTCGGCGGTGTCTATCTTTTCAGTGGTACACAAACGCTTTTAGTGCTTGCCTCAGAAGAAGGACACCTCCAGATCATTGGTCAAAGTGATGCCATCTGCCTCATTATAGGGAATAGTCCTTCAGGGGTTCTGTCTGAATCACGTATTTCAGAGATTTACTTGTAAACCTCAATGTAAGTGCTCAGCGCTGAGTGCAGTATAAATGTAAGCTGAGCCTTATTGTGATCTTTGGGAGGCAGAATTAAGAAATCAACAGCAGTTTTAAATGAATGCTTTTATTTTTTTTATGCTATTCACTATGCGATATATGTGATAAAGACTGCTTCATTTCTCAGTTCGGTAAGATTAGAGCAATACCAGATTTATATAATTTTTTTGAGTTTTGCTAATAGCTAAAAATTATACTAAAAAAACCCTTTTTATATGCAAAACATTTTTATTTATCATCATATTTTGAAAGCTATACTTTTTCCATTTTTCTGCAGACAGAATTATGTTGCTTGTTTTTTGCTTGATGAGTTGAACTTTTTATTAGTACCATTTTGGGGTGCACGGCATTTTTTGATGACTTTCAGTTTTGATTTTTGGAGGCAGAATAGACAAAAAAAACAGCAAATCAGCAGTGTTGATCGAGTGCTGAAATGCTCAAGTGCTCGGTACTGGAATTGAGTACGTCGGATGCTCGGATGTCCTGGACACGAGTAGCGAGCATAATGGAAGTGAATGTGAAACTCGAGTCTCTCAATTGATTATCGAACATTGCCGAGAATGCTCTCCCATCACTATGTAGCGCCCCACTGCCGCAGGGCCGAGGGGTACCCGGTACCGGGCCTCTGAGTCTCTGCTCTGGGGTTGTCACGGTGGCTAGACCCGGTCCGTGACCCTGCTGAGGGGCGTACAATAAAGGTGTAGGTATGATGACAATGTTATGGTGCGGTGAAGTGCCGGTCGCAGTAAATAACGAGGACACCAGGTTGCAGTCTCTTTACCTCTTTACTGAAGGCTTCTGGATCCTCAGTCTGGAATACGGTTAACCGGGCTGCGCAAGTCCGGCCGGTTCGAGGGCACCTCCAGAGTTCCCTTTGCAGGTGGAAATCTGTGCCTACCTTCTAGCGCTTGTGTGTTGTGGTCCTCCCCTGCTGAGCACCCCGGGGTAGTCCCCACAACTGTTGTGTCTGTTTCTCGTGTTCCCTCACAACTCGATTCTGATGTTCTTCTTCTTCTCGTCCCCCAGATCTTATGGTAGGACGCACCCGTATGACGGGTAGGCTCGGAGCTCTTCCGGGACCCTAGAGTCGCCCCTCTCCAAAGGTTGTCCCCTATGTCTTCGTAGGTGATTTAGGTGAGACAGCCAGCCTATAACTCACTGCCCTGCCGTTGGTTTGAAGTAATGCCTAGAGCTCTATACTTCCTCGGCGTTCCGGCCTACGGTTATTTGCGCCTCAATAGGATGTTGCCTCGGTCTTACAGCACGACTCCTACTGGTATTTCTCCTTATTGCGTTGATCTCGTTTCTCACTCAGCACAATAAACCTCGCTTCTTGTCCTTTCTTGGGGTACCGCCGCTATATCGTGCAGGCGCGGTCCCGTAACGTTCTCTCTGTTCGCTAGGTCTCTGTCAGGATCCCACCCCTGACAGGGACCCCTCTGAATCTTCCCCTACAACACCCTCTGCCACAAGGTGTTGCCTGGTTCCAACCCAGTCAGCTTTCTGATCTAACTTCCTGCCTAACCCCCAGTTTTACCAGACTGTGAGGAGTGGCCTAATACATAGAACCCTTAGCTCCCCCTGGAGGCCAGACTGTGAAGTGTATTGGTGTATGTGATACCTGGTCAGATGAACTCCTTCAGTGCCATCAGACATACCATAGCCCCCCTTAGTGGTGGAGCAACAGTACTGCAATGACCAGGACTCTGGGGCACTGCACTCCCCCCCAGTTAAACCAGTACTCCTGGACTGGGAAGAAAACAACAATACAGATCAGCAAAAAGACATACAATTTTGAAAATGCAAGTACAAGTCAACTTTTTAACAGAGCTTCCCTTTATGGGAGGTGAGGACACTTGAACGTTACAAACATGGTTAAATACTTTTAAATAACTTACTATGAATAACTTTTCTTACCCAACCGGGTATTCTACTAAGTGCAAAATTTTTGAACAATAATTTAACTTTGCCTTTAAGGACGTACTCGCTGAATCCACTAAAGACCTTCTTATAAAACATTATAAGGCTACTCAACTTTTCTACATTCTCCTTCTTTAAGTCTGCAGGACCGCCTGTCCTAACTGCTCCAGGCCTGCTGCCTCTCCTTTCTGTTACAGGACTGCCCCTTTCCGCCCGGGCCTTCTGTCTTTCCACAACTATACACAGTATAGAACATATCATCCATCTTTCAGTTCAAGATTACTGAGCCATCTCTGTATGGCTCCTAGGAGGACTCACTGACTAACCCCGTACGGGTTCACTTTCTGTCCTCATTCTTCTATCAACATTATTAAACATTTCTTACAATCAACTAGTCAGTTACATTTAACTTTTTCTTTCAAGACATTATTGCCATTTTTACCATCTTTAAGGCAACACTGTTCGTAAGTGCAATATGTGAACATCCCCTTTAAGAGGGGACCAAGTCTCTATGAGGTAGTGCAACTTCTCAAGCTGCAAGTCTGTTCGCAGTAAGGACTCCGATGCTGTTTCCAGAGACAGTTTCTTCGCAAAGAGTCCTTTCTTTATGTAAAACCAGTAGAGAGCACCTTTAAGAAGTGCAAACTATGTACAAAAAGTTTGTAATCATGCATTGTTCATGATTCAGCAGTTCTTGATAACTGGGGTAACAGTAGAAAACAAACAAAAAGCAATAGGGATCCCGGGTCAACAAAGGGATCCCTTTAAGAATAACCCTAGATGGGTTTTAGCAGCAAATAGGAAACAAACAATGAACTATTTACATTTGCAGAGTGTTAGGATAGTTACTTGAACGACTAAGGAGGCAGCACCGGCGGAGGCAACCCCTTTGGATAGTGCCTGCCGCCTGGTACTGCGTAAGGGGGAGTGTTGTCCCATCTGGGGGTTTGTGTACCCACTGTCTTCCGTTCTGGGGCAGCTGGGGCACCGACCACCTGAAGAGGCGCCTCCTTGGCCACGAGGGTGGTTGCGGTGACGATGCTGCAGGTCGTGGACTTGACAATGGTGCACGTTGGAGTGACCACGGTGGTCTTGGTGATGACCGTGGGCTGATCACAAGGGGGCACCTTGGCTATGGGGGTCAGCTTCTCCAACACCTTAATCGAGGGTGTCACGTGGCTGCGCTTCTTGTGGACATTCAGGGCGAACCACCCCTTTTCCCCCAAATGCCGGGTGTAAGCGACTTCGTCCCCCGGGTAGAGATCCCGGTCTGGGTGGCCCTCCCTGAGATGCGACTCCACGTCCCGCCGGTTAACAAAGACTTCAGCGTATAGGCCCGGCTCTTTTATAAAGCCCCAGCCTCCGCGGAGCTTGAAGGCGACAACGGTGCCCTGCCTGCGCGGGGCCTGGTGAGCGGTGGGGTCCTTGCGGGCCCGGTCCTTGACCGCCAGGTCTTTTTGGTGGTGGGCCTCTAGCCCGGCCTGGTACGCCTTTTCTTTCTCCTTCCACTGCTGTTCCAGCTGGGTCTGGTATTCCTCCCAGCTCAGGGCCTGCACCATCTCCCCTTCCTGTGTCTTCACTCCGGGGAACCCCATGAGGTTGGATCCTGGGTTCACCCAGCGGCATACTGTGCGTTCCGCATGGGCCTCACACAGCAGGGTAGTTGGCGGAATCGGGGCTTTCAGGATGCGTTCCATACCCGTTGCCTCCTCCCAGGGTAGCAGGCGCTGGAGTCTATGGGTCCCAGGGAGAGGGGGTGCCGCAACGGGGCCTACTAATAAGTCCTCTGCCGGCGGGACAGGGTCGACGGACTCACCAGCCGATGCAGGCTCCTCCTCCGCGGCGGGTTCCGCTGGCGGTGTCGGCGAGGATCTCAGCAGCAGCTCCGGTAGCGGTACAGTATCCGATGCCAGGGAACTTTCTTCCGGCACTACCTGGTGCGGAGCCTGGGCCCTCACGTTCAGCTGGAGGAGCTGGTGGATCAAGTCCTCCATCTCAGCCTGCGGGAGATCAGCGCTGTCCGTGAAGAATTGGCTGCGGTGCTCATCCGGGTAGTCGGGGGAGACTTCTGCTTCAACCCCACATTCGGGTCCCGAGCTGCTGGCCATGGCGTCCTCCACGTGGGTCGCTTCCTGGTCTTTTTCCCGCTCTCTCCTTCGTGGGCGGTTTCGTTTTCTCTGCCTCCGCCCACCATTAAGAATCAGGAGGCGGATCTCGGCCGCTGACGGACACGTCCTCAAGGTGCAGAAATATTTAGACTGGGCGGCCATTGTCGTTCGCGCTCTCCAGCTTGTCTATGCCCACTCCATGCCTCACTTCTTCTCCTGCGCTCTCCTCAGTTCGCTGTAATGGCGGATTTTGGCGGTAAACGGCGATACACAGTCCTTGCAATAAAGCACAGTCCAAGCACAGTAAATCACAGTTCCAAGGCACACATGACCTGATTCTTCAGGCTTAAGTAGATCCTGTTCGTGACGCCAAGTTTGTAGCGCCCCACTGCCGCAGGGCCGAGGGGTACCCGGTAGCGGGCCTCTGAGTCTCTGCTCTGGGGTTGTCACGGTGGCTAGACCCGGTCCGTGACCCTGCTGAGGGGCGTACAATAAAGGTGTAGGTATGATGACGATGTTATGGTGCGGTGAAGTGCCGGTCGCAGTAAATAACTAGGACACCAGGTTGCAGTCTCTTTACCTCTTTACTAGTGTTGAGCGATACCGTCCGATACTTGAAAGTATCGGTATCGGAAAGTATCGGCCGATACCGGCAAAGTATCGGATCTAATCCGATACCGATACCCGATACCAATACAAGTCAATGGGACTCATGTATCGGACGGTATTCCTGATGGTTCCCAGGGTCTGAAGGAGAGGAAACTCTCCTTCAGGCCCTGGGAACCATATTAATGTGTAAAATAAAGAATTAAAATAAAAAATATTGCTATACTCACCTCTCCGACGCAGCCTGCACCTTACCGAGGGAACCGGCAGCGTTGTTTGCTTAAAATTCGCGCTTTAACTTCCTTACGCGAAGTCCCGGCTTGTGATTGGTCGCGCGCCGCCCATGTGACCGCGACGCAACCAATCACAGCAAGCCGTGACGTAATTTCAGGTCCTTCAGGATTTTAAAATTACGTTCCGGCGTTGTGATTGGTCGCGTCGCAGTCACATGGGCAACGCGACCAATCACAAGCCGTGACGTCACGGGAGGCTGGACACGCGCGCATTTTAAAATGCGCGCGTCTCCTGCCTCCCGTGACGTCACGGCTTGTGATTGGTCGCGTCGCCCATGTGACTGCGACGCGACCAATCACAACGCCGGAACGTAATTTTAAAATCCTGAAGGACCTGAAATTACGTCACGGCTTGCTGTGATTGGTTGCGTCGCGGTCACATGGGCGACACGACCAATCACAAGCCGTGACGTCACGGGAGGCTGGACACGCGCGCATTTTAAAATGCGCGCGTCTCCTGCCTCCCGTGACGTCACGGCTTGTGATTGGTCGCGTCGCCCATGTGACTGCGACGCGACCAATCACAACGCCGGAACGTAATTTTAAAATCCTGAAGGACCTGAAATTACGTCACGGCTTGCTGTGATTGGTTGCGTCGCGGTCACATGGGCGACGCGACCAATCACAAGCCGTGACGTCACGGGAGGCAGGAGACGCGCGCATTTTAAAATGCGCGCGTGTCCAGCCTCCCGTGACGTCACGGCTTGTGATTGGTCGCGTCGCCCATGTGACTGCGACGCAACCAATCACAACGCCGGAACGTAATTTTAAAATCCTGAAGGACCTGAAATTACGTCACGGCTTGCTGTGATTGGTTGCGTCGCGGTCACATGGGCGGCGCGCGACCAATCACAAGCCGGGACTTCGCGTAAGGAAGTTAAAGCGCGAATTTTAAGCAAACAACGCTGCCGGTTCCCTCGGTAAGGTGCAGGCTGCGTCGGAGAGGTGAGTATAGCAATATTTTTTATTTTAATTCTTTATTTTACACATTAATGTTGTTTCGATACCGATACCCGATACCACAAAAGTATCGGATCTCGGTATCGGAATTCCGATACCCGCAAGTATCGGCCGATACCCGATACTTGCGGCATCGGAATGCTCAACACTACTCTTTACTGAAGGCTTCTGGATCCTCAGTCCGGAATACGGTTAACCGGGCTGCGCAAGTTCGGCCGGTCCGAGGGCACCTCCAGAGTTCCCTTTGCAGGTGGAAATCTGTGCCTACCTTCTAGCGCTTGTGTGTTGTGGTCCTCCCCTGCTGAGCACCCCGGGGTAGTCCCCACAACTGTTGTGTCTGTTTCTCGTGTTCCCTCACAACTCGATTCTGATGTTCTTCTTCTTCTCGTCCCCCAGATCTTATGGTAGGACAGACCCATATGACGGGTAGGCTCGGAGCTCTTCCGGGACCCTAGAGTCGCCCCTCTCCAAAGGTTGCCCCCTATGTCTTCGTAGGTGATTTAGGTGAGACAGACAGCCTATAACTCACTGCCCTGCCGTTGGTTTGAAGTAATGCCTAGAGCTCTATACTTCCTCGGCGTTCCGGCCACCGGTTATTTGCGCCTCAATAGGATGTTGCCTCGGTCTTACAGCACGACTCCTACTGGTATTTCTCCTTATTGCGTTGATCTCGTTTCTCACTCAGCACAATAAACCTCGCTTCTTGTTCTTTCTTGGGGTACCGCCGCTATATCGTGCAGGCGCGGTCCCGTAACGTTCTCTCTGTTCGCTAGGTCTCTGTCAGGATCCCACCCCTGACAGGGACCCCTCTGAATCTTCCCCTACAACACCCTCTGCCACAAGGTGTTGCCTGGTTCCAACCCAGTCAGCTTTCTGATCTAACTTCCTGCCTAACCCCCAGTTTTACCAGACTGTGAGGAGTGGCCTAATACATAGAACCCTTAGCTCCCCCTGGAGGCCAGACTGTGAAGTGTATTGGTGTATGTGATACCTGGTCAGATGAACTCCTTCAGTGCCATCAGACGTACCATAGCCCCCCTTAGTGAAGGAGCAACAGTACTGCAACGACCAGGACTCTGGGGCGCTGCAACTACAATTCAAAAATAGTTTTTTTATTTACACTGTTCATCGTGTGGTTAAAGTGATAAGACAGTAGTTTTAGTCAATACGACTACAGTGACACCACATTTATGTGGTTTTTTTTAGGTTTTCCTTTTTTTTTTAATAGAAATGGAGAGCTATCGCATTTTTATTTTTCCAATGACGGAGCTGAGTGGGAGCTTGTTTTATGTAGGACAAGATGATGTTTTCACTGATACTATTTCACATACAACTTTTTGATCACGTTTTACTCCACTTTTTGTGCGGTAGTATCATAGTTTTTGCCACTTTTGTTTGTGGTGTTTATTGCAGAGGATAAACAGTGTGACATTTTTATAGAGCATGTTGTTCCGAATGTTGAAATACTAAATATGTGTTTTTTTTGTTTTTTTTTACATAACTATGTATGTTTATTGATTTGTTCTTAATGTTGTGGCTTTTTTCTAATAATTTTTTTCTTAACTGTTTTTTTACTTAGCACCTCTTTGGGACTTTAACTTTCATTTGTCTGATCACTGGTCTAATGAATTGCAATACACATGCATTTCATTTCATAGGCAGAACGCCTGTAAGCCCCAGTCTGTGGTTGTGTGTAACAGGCTACCATACGTGGCAGACCAGGAGGTTATTTTTTGACCTCCAGATGCCATGTTAACCATCGGCTCCTGGGGATTACGTCACGGGGGTGTTGATGGAGTGGGAGGGGGGCCCCTCCATCTCACAACCTTCTAAATGCCGCATTCACTATCAATAGCTGAATGTGGAGTGTTAAATAGCCAGAGATGCTGTCACCTGCCCATAGTGTTCCTGCAGCAGCTTGTCTGTCAGCTAAGTCAAGCGGCTGGCGGTGATTAGTCAGATTGACTGACAATTCACAGTGATCAGAGAGTGGGGACTGCTGTAATTGGCCAGGCATTGGTGGCCATGCTAGTCAGCTGTCTGTAAATGCTGCCGTCACGGACCTGTCACTGTTTATTTACGCACAGTGACAGTTTAAGTTCATGATGAGTTCATCTGTCTTAATGCGGGAAATGACACCTGCTTTATGATGGATAGCTTGTCATTAGGCGTTAAGGGGTTAAGCTTGTTTGCCCATGTCCTGCTGCCAAGAACAATGCTTTTCTATGAGTAAAGAATTATCATGTTAAGGATTGTTCTGTTCACATGAAAGTGCAGTGGGCCTGTCTAAACAAGCTATAAACTATCGGAATGGCTTCATTTAGCCAGTTGGTGGTCATTTAAGTGCTGTGATTAAGTGTAAATGCACCTTTAGATCCAGGTACCTGTTTTAACTCCAGGGTGACTTTAACAGCAGCAGTCTATCTCTGCCCAAAGCACAGTGCCCTTAAAAGTAACTGTGTAATTATAATACCCCCTGGAAAAAAAAAATCTGCCCATGCTGTGCCCTAAATGTTCCCTACTCTGTGCCTCTGAATAAATAAATGCCCTTTGCTGTGCTCCTTGCCTAAAAACCCCAACACTGTCCCTCTTATGATATATGGCCTCCACTCTATCCTATATTGACTCCAAACTGTCACCTCTTATTTACGATGACTGCCACAATGTCCGACCTTATGAACCATATCACCACCATCTTCCTTATGAATTACAATTGCCTTTTTACCCCCCTTATGAACTAAAACCACCAGAACGGCCTCCTTATGAATTATTCCCAGCACACCACCAAGAAGAAGGTAGCAGAGCCCAAGATAACCAGGACAGGTGCTTAACAATAGAAAGTTGCGAAAACATGATACTGTGTATAGGGGAGCCGAGTTTCCATCAAACTCTGTGTAGGGGAGCTGTGGGAACACCATACTGTGTGTTGGGGTGCTGTGGGCCTATCATACTATGTGTAGGGGATCTGTGGGCTCATCACACTGTGTATAGGCGAGCTATGTGCCCATTATACACTGTGTTCCAAATTATTATGCACAAAGAGTTTAGGAGTGATAAGGTTAGAATTTTTTTGTTTGTCATTTAAACTCATTGATGGTGATGTGTGTCAGGGCTATTTATATCACTGAAAGCAATTGCAGATACCTGTGCAAATTAGTTTGGCAGGTGTGTCCAAATAAAGGCAAGACTACTTAAGAAGGCTGTTCCACATTATTAAGCAGCCTACATTTTTTGCCAAAATGGGAAAGAAAAAGGATGTGTAGGCTGCTGAGAAGCAACAAATTGTGGAGTATTTAGGTCAATGCATGACTACAATCAACATTGCCAAGACACTTCATCGTAATCATTGCACAATCAAGAAGTATGTAGCCGATTCCCAGCAGACACGTGTGCGTGCTGATAAGGAAAAATTGAGGACTCTTTCCAACAGGCAATTGCGTAAGGTTAAAAGAGCAGCTGCAAAAATGCCTTGTCATAGCAGCAGACAAGTTTTTGAAGCTGCTGGTGCCTCCAACGCCCCCAGAATAACAAGATGCAGGGTCCTTCAGAGGTTTGCAGCTGTGCGTAAGCCATCCTGTCGACCACCTCTGTCCACTGCACACAAGCAGAAACGGCTCCAGTGGGCCAAACGATACATGAAGACTGACTTCCAAACTGTTTTGTTCACCGATGAGTGCCGTGCAACGCTCGATGGTCCAGATGGATGGAGTGGAGGATGGCTGGTTGATGGACACCCCATGAAAACACGGCTAAGGCGCCAACAAGGAGCAGGTGGAGTAATGTTTTGGGCTGGAAACATGCGGAGAGAGATTGTCGGCCCCTTTATAATCCCTGAAGGGGTAAAGATGAACTCCATAATCTATGTGAAGTTTCTAAAACAACACTTCCTGCCATGGTTCAAGAGGAAGAACCGTGCTTTCCGCAGCAAGATCATTTTCATGCATGATAATGCACCGTCTCATGCTGCAAAAAACACATCTGCATCTCTGGCTGCTATGGGCATAAAAGAGGACAAACCTATGGTGTGGCCACCATCTTCCCCTGACCTCAACCCCATTGAGAACCTCTGGAGCATCATCAAAAGGAGAGTCTATGATGGCGGGAGGCAGTTCACATCCAAGCAACAGCTCTGGGAGGGTATTCTGTCCACATGCAAAACAACTGAAGCAGAAACCATCCAAAAACTGACAAATTCAATGGACGAGAAAGTTCAGAAGCTTCTTTCCAACAAGGGGTCCTATGTGCAAATGTAACATCACCTAGAATAAAGTTTTCACTTGAAAACTGTTTGATTTCATTTTGTAATAAGCTGATAATGCTTATAACTTCACAATTGACCATTTTTTTTGTTCAAAATAAAAAAAAAGGTTGAAAACTCTGCTGTGCATAATAATTTGGAACATGCATTTTGAGTGTTTATTTTTTTTAAAAAGATACTGTTTTCATAGGGAGTTTGTTCCAAAACATTGCAATTATACTAGAATAGTAGATGACTGGAAAATAACAATGACTGACATTCAGATAGGTAATTTAGAGAAAATATGAGGAAATATTATTTGCATTATAATTTGGAACACAGTGTATAGTGAGTAGGGGAGCTCTGAGCCCAGGATATTGCTTGTAAGTGAGCTGTGGGCTTATCATACTGTATGAAGCAGCTGTTGGGGCATTATACTGTATAAGGGGCAGCTGTAGGTGCATCGTGAAAAGGGGGGGTTTAGGGCCCATGATGTGTAGAGGGTAACTAAGGGCACATCATAATGTATAAAGGGGAACTGTGGGTCTAACATACTGTATATAGGGGAGGATGACCAGAAAAATGTCCACAGGAAAATTGCCCACAGGAAAAATGCCCACAGGAAAATTGCCCACATGGAAAATTACCCACATGGAAAATTGCCCACATGGAAATTTGCTCACACGGAAAATTGCCCACACGGAAAATTGCCAATTGCAGCATCACAAAGTTTCAGATCTATGATATTTGAGGTGCAAGGTGAGGATGTTCACATGATATGTGAAAAATGCCCACAAACTGAGTTATAGGTTAAATGCTCTGCAGGACAGGGGGATAGTATATGCATGTATACGTGAGATGCTCTGCAGGACAGAGAATAGCATAGATCTGTAGGCTAAATGCTCTGCAGGACAGGGGGATAGTATGCTATGGGGCCCCTGTGAGGCAAGGAGCCCGCCTGCTGCCAGCACCGACTCCCCTGCATTGAAATATACCGGCGTCTGCCGGTACAGTTCAAAGCAATGATGGAGGAGAGAGCGTTAGCTCACGCTCCCTCTCCCATCATTCCCCGCTCTGTCTCTGACACTGTGGGTGCGCGATGATGTAATCTTGCACTCACTGCGTGCCAGGCAGTGCAGCTGCTGAGACAGGAGCAGGGAGCAGCGCAGGCATGAGGAGAGGTGAGGGGTATGGTTTTTTTTTACTATAACAGTGAGTACTGGACTGTGGGGCCATTCTCAGGGGGGAGACATGGGCTGTGCTATATACTATGCAGGCTGTGCTATATACTATGCGAGCTGTGTTATATACTATGCGGGCTGTGCTATATACTATGTGGGCTGTGTTATATACTATGCGGGCTGTGTTATATACTATGCGGGCTGTGTTATATACTATGTGCGCTGTGCTATATACTATGCGGGCTGTGCTATATACTATGCGGGCTGTGTTATATACTATGTGGGCTGTGCTATATACTATGTGGGGTGTGTTATATACTATGCGGGCTGTGTTATATACTATGCGGGCTGTGCTATATACTATGAGGCTGTGCTATATACTATGCGGGCTATGTTATATACTATGCGGGCTGTGTTATATATTATGAAGGGTATATTATATTCTATGGGGGAGGCTGTGTTATATAGTATGGGGGGTATATTATAGTCTATGTGTGAGGTTGCGTTATACACTAGGTGGCTGTGTTATATACTATGGGGGGTACATTATACATTATATTCTATGGGGAGACTGTTTTATACTTTGGGCGTTACATTTTATTCTATGGGGGAGGCTGTGTTATATACTATGGGGGGCTGCAATATACAGGTCCTTCTCAAAAAATTAGCATATAGTGTTAAATTTCATTATTTACCATAATGTAATGATTACAACTAAACTTTCATATATTATAGATTAATTATCCACCAACTGAAATTTGTCAGGTCTTTTATTGTTTTAATACTGATGATTTTGGCATACAACTCCTGGTAACCCAAAAAACCTGTCTCAATAAATTAGCATATCAAGAAAAGGTTCTCTAAACGACCTATTACCCTAATCTTCTGAATCAACTAATTAACTCTAAACACATGCAAAAGATACCTGAGGCTTTTAAAAACTCCCTGCCTGGTTCATTACTCAAAACCCCCATCATGGGTAAGACTAGCGACCTGACAGATGTCAAGAAGGCCATCATTGACACCCTCAAGCAAGAGGGTAAGACCCAGAAAGAAATTTCTCAACAAATAGGCTGTTCCCAGAGTGCTGTATCAAGGCACCTCAATGGTAAGTCTGTTGGAAGGAAAAAATGTGGCAGAAAACGCTGTACAATGAGAAGAGGTGACCGGACCCTGAGGAAGATTGCTGAGGAAGCAGTGGACTGAGTCTGGTGTGGAAACATCCAGAGCCACCGTGCACAGGCGTGTGCAGGAAATGGGCTACAGGTGCCGCATTCCCCAGGTAAAGCCACTTTTGAACCATAAACAGCGGCAGAAGCGCCTGACCTGGGCTACAGAGAAGCAGCACTGGACTGTTGCTAAGTGGTCCCAAGTACTTTTTTCTGATGAAAGCAAATTTTGCATGTCATTCGGAAATCAAGGTGCCAGAGTCTGGAGGAAGACTGGGGAGAAGGAAATGCCAAAATGCCTGAAGTCCAGAGTCAAGTACCCACAGTCAGTGATGGTGTGGGGTGCCATGTCAGCTGCTGGTGTTGGTCCACTGTGTTTCATCAAGGGCAGGGTCAATGCAGCTAGCTATCAGGAGATTTTGGAGCACTTCATGCTTCCATCGGCTGAAATGCTTTATGGAGATGAAGATTTCATTTTTCAGCACGACCTGGCACCTGCTCACAGTGCCAAAACCACTGGTAAATGGTTTACTGACCATGGTATTACTGTGCTCAATTGGCCTGACAACTCTCCTGACCTGAACCCCATAGAGAATCTGTGGGATATTGTGAAGAGAAAGTTGAGAGACGCAAGACCCAACACTCTGGATGAGCTTAAGGCCGCTATTGAAGCATCCTGGGCCTCCATAACATCTCAGCAGTGTCACAGGCTGATTGCCTCCATGCCACGCCGCATTGAAGCAGTCATTTCTGCCAAAGGATTCTCGACCAAGTATTGAGTGCATAACTGAACATTATTATTTGTTGGTTTTTTGGTTTGTTATTAAAAAACACTTTTATTTGATTGGACGGGTGAAATATGCTAATTTATTGAGACAGGTTTTTTGGGTTATCAGGAGTTGTATGCCAAAATCATCAGTATTAAAACAATAAAAGACCTGACAAATTTCAGTTGGTGGATAATGAATCTATAATATATGAAAGTTTAATTGTAATCATTACATTATGGTAAATAATGAAATTTAACACTATATGCTAATTTTTTGAGAAGGACCTGTATTCTATGGGGGCTACATTATATACTATGGGGAGGTGGGCTTTATTTTATTCTATGGGGGGCTACATTATATTCTATGGGGAGGCTGTGTTATATACTATTGGTGGGTATATTATATTATATGGGGGAGGCTGTGTTATATACTATGGGGGGCTACATTGTATTCTATGGGGGGCTATATTAGATTTTATGAGGGAGGATTGCATCATACTCTTTGATGGTGCTCCATTATATTCTATGGGGAGGTGGGCTGTATTATATTCTATTCGGGGCTACATTATATTCTATGGGGGGCTGTATTATATTTATATTCTATGAGGGGTGATTGAATCATATTCTATGAGGGTGTCTATATTATACTATATGAGGGGGGCTGCATTATATTCTATGGGGGTTACATTATACTCTGTTGGGTGGTTGCATTATACTCTGTGGGGTGGCTGCATTATGCTCTATGGGGTGGCTGCATTATACTATATGTGGGCTGCATTATACTGTATAGAAGACTATGGGGAATATGGGAGTGCATTATACTATGGGAAGTGAAATGTATTACATGGATGACTATGGTGATGCATTATAATATATGGAGGACTATGAGGAGTGTATTATGCTATATGGAGGACTATGGGAAGTGTATAATACTATATGGAGGACTGAGGAGTGTATTATACTATATGGAGGACTATGGGGCATATAATGTTATATGGAAGACTATGGGGTGAGCATTTTACAGTATGGAGGACTGTGGTACATTTAGGACTACGGGGTGTATTATACAAAACAAGCAAAGTGCTGCATATTCATGAAGTGGAAACAATAGAATCAGAACAGAATGCATTGCTATAACATCCTAAATATAGTCCTTTGCCTGAAAAATTAGGACCTGGGTAATACCCATATGGAGACTCCTTATCAATATGAAAAGCAGAAAACCTGGAGTAAATAGTCCAAAAAAAAAATATGTACTAAAAATGTTTTTCTTTATTACATTACAAAAAGGCACATGAATTTACAAAAATGTATCATGACAACAATAGTTTATTCAGAGAGGGATTAATAACAAAACATGTAGATCTCAAAGAATATTTAATGAGGTGGGTATAGCATTCATCAACACATATTTAAAGTGCTAGTGCTAGCAGGGCCGCCATAAGGGCATTACTGCCCTTACTGGCGTATGGGGCCCAGTGGGCAGAGGGGGCTCGCATCGGGCCCAATCTCATCTGCCCAGCGGGCCCCGGACCCAGCGGCAGGCTTCTGACGGTACAGTAACTGAACCTGCGTCCGAGACTCATTGTCATTCGCCGGCGAGTCCGCGCTGAAATGCCTGGGATGGACGTCGGCGCTGGAGTGCGGCCAGGAAAGGAGAAAGGTGTTTTTTTTTTTTTTTCATTTTTACTGAATGCGGCAAGCCCGGGGCAGAAAGGAGATACGGGGGCAGGATTGGAGACACGGGGGCTTGATGGAGATACAGGGGGCTGGAATGAAAACACAAGGGGCAGGAATGGAAACACAGGGGGCAGAAATGGAAACACGGTGCAGGATGGAGACACAGGGGGCAGAATGTGAGACACGGGGCAGAATGTGAGGCACGGAGGGGGCAGGATGTGAGACATGGGGGGAAGAATGTGAGACTCAGGGTGGCAAAATGTGAGACACGGGGGCAGGATGTGAGACACGGGGGGCAGGAAGTGAGACACGGGGGGCAGAATGTGAGACACGGGGGGGCAGGATGTGAGACACGGGGCAGAATGTGAGACACTGGGGGACAGGATGTGAGACATGGGGGGGCAGCATGTGAAACATGGGGTGAAGAATGTGAGACACGGGGGGAAGAATGTGAGACACAGGGTGGCAGAATGTGAGACACGGAGCAGAATGTGAGACACAGGGGCAGGATGGAAGACATGGGGAAGGATGGAGTCAGATGAGGCATGATGGAGACAGATGGGGCAGGATCATGGTGCAGGATGGATACGATGGAGACAGATGCAGCAGTTGGTTCATGGGACAGATGGGGCAGGATGGGGAGACCAGAACACTGCCCCCATCCCTTATGGGAAATATGCAAATGCATGTAGGATAGCTGCGGAGACACCATCACGTGTTTCTCAACGCAAGCAGTGAATAACCAGACCTTTCCCCGGGAAGGAACAACCACGGGAAGGGCAGCATCCAATAAAGGAAAACATCCAATACAGGAAAACCACCTATGCCAAGCATGGTATCCATCCACAGACAGCTGTTTCGGGGTGTTTGCCCCTCATCAGTGTGGAGTAGGAATCTGGCTATTAGGAGCAGTGCCTAGTAAAAGGCTGTGAAGGAACAGATGATTGGCCTCGGGGAGACCAAAACATCCAACACCGCGGAGACACCATCACGTGTTTCTCAACGCAGTGATCCAGAACACTGCCCCCATACCTTATGGGAAATATGCAAATGCATGTAGGATAGCTGCGGAGACACCATCACGTGTTTCTCAACGCAAGCAGTGAATAGCCAGACCTTTCCCCGGGAAGGGACAACCACGGGAAGGGCAGCATCCAATAAAGGAAAACATCCAATACAGGAAAACCACCTATGCCAAGCATGGTATCCATCCACAGACAGCTGTTTCGGGGTGTTTGCCCCTCATCAGTGTGGAGTAGGAATCTGGCTATTAGGAGCAGTGCCTAGTAAAAGGCTGTGAAGGAACAGATGATTGGCCTCGGGGAGACCAAAACATCCAACACCGCGGAGACACCATCACGTGTTTCTCAACGCAGTGATCCAGAACACTGCCCCCATCCCTTATGGGAAATATGCAAATGCATGTAGGATAGCTGCGGAGACACCATCACGTGTTTCTCAACGCAAGCAGTGAATAGCCAGACCTTTCCCCGGGAAGGAACAACCACGGGAAGGGCAGCATCCAATAAAGGAAAACATCCAATACAGGAAAACCACCTATGCCAAGCATGGTATCCATCCACAGACAGCTGTTTCGGGGTGTTTGCCCCTCATCAGTGTGGAGTAGGAATCTGGCTATTAGGAGCAAACTGATGAGGGGCAAACACCCCGAAACAGCTGTCTGTGGATGGATA
Source organism: Ranitomeya variabilis (assembly GCF_051348905.1). NCBI lineage: Eukaryota > Metazoa > Chordata > Amphibia > Anura > Dendrobatidae > Ranitomeya > Ranitomeya variabilis. Next base: position 166,183,229 of record NC_135237.1, read on the forward strand.
CCATGCTTGGCATAGGTGGTTTTCCTGTATTGGATGTTTTCCTTTATTGGATGCTGCCCTTCCCGTGGTTGTTCCTTCCCGGGGAAAGGTCTGGCTATTCACTGCTTGCGTTGAGAAACACGTGATGGTGTCTCCGCAGCTATCCTACATGCTTTTCTTCAGCAGGGACAGGGAAGATGGTTAAAATTGATGGGAAGATGGATGGAGCCAAATACAGGACCATTCTTGAAGAAATCCTGTTGGAGTTTGCAAAAGACCTGAGACTGGGACGGAGATTTGTCTTCCAACAAGAAAATGATCCCAAACATAAAGCAAAATCTACAATGGAATGGTTCACAAATAAACGTATCCAGGTGTTAGAATCGCCAAGTCAAAGTCCAGACCTCAATCCAATCGAGAATCTGTGGAAAGAGCTGAAAACTGCTGTTCACAAACGATCTCCATCAAACCTCACTGAGCTCGAGCTGTTTGCCAAGGAAGAATGGGCAAGAATTTCAGTCTCTCGATGTAAAAAACTGATAGAGACATACCCCAAGCGACTTGCAGCTGTAATCGCAGCAAAAGGTGGCGCAACAAAGTATTAAGTTAAAGGGGCCGAATAATATTGCACGCCCCACTTTTCATTTTTTTTATTTTCCACAAAAATGTAAAATAACCAATAAATTTCGTTCAACCACAATCGTGCTCCACTTGTTGTTGATTCTTCACCAAAAATTTACGTTTGGTATCTTTATGGTTGAAGCATGATATGTGGGAAAAGGTTGAAAAGTTCCAGGGGGCTGAATACTTTCGCAAGGCACTGTATATATTTTCTTCTCTAGTTTGTTTTAGTGTAATCATTATCAATATTTCTTCAAGCCCAACCCAGTTGTTGTTGTTCTGGAACCTGGAGATTATGGAGCGCCGATGCCATTACTATTAATGTCACAGGCGTTAATATTTCACAAATATTGCCACCCTTTTTTTTTCTTCAATTTTTCTAATCATTTTTTCTATTTATTATTATTATTTATTATTATTATTAATTTCACATTTAATATTGTTGTTAATAATGTAATCTATATAATATGTCTTTATGCATATATTAATTATCTATAATATTCTGATTACACATAGTACATTTTCATATGTATATCTATTGATGTATTGGCACTTATGCACTTTTACATAGAGTAGAGTTTCACCTTTTTATATGCATACTATTGGCTTTAACACTTATTAGCAATAGCCCATTATGTCCAGTTTTCCCCCCTATATAACCCCCTTTACCTTATGTGCAATTTTATCCCAACATAGGATTAATACAGAAGTATTATGCCTTTTGTGTGCTCATACTTAAACATGGTGTTTAGGTAAGTAGCGGTGCATCGGACGGGAAGTGGGAAGTGCGCATGTCTCTCATCTCCTGATGGCTGGAGCGTCGCACTTGGTGTCTCTTCGTGACTTGTGCGCGTCAATGATGTCATCGGAGACTTCCCCGTGACCCGCACCGCCATAGACTGCAGAGTGTTACACATCCTCAGCACAATTGATGAGACACATGCGCCGAGAACGCCCAAACACCGGCACATAATTGTAGAGCCCTATATAAAGATTGCTGGGACATACTGCAGGCATGGCCCCTGAAGAAGCCATCGTGAAATGCGCGTTGGGGCAACGTTTGTGGTGTCTACAAAGAGGTACTATGGGTAAGAGCAATCTTGTATCTATGAGAAAGGCAGTGGTGACTGTATATACCGGCATGTGGCACTTTATGGATCATGTTTACTAAGGACTGCATATAATATTGAGCCATGTAATTTTGAGTATGCATCTCTCCATCCTAGCACTAGCACTTTATATATGTGCTGATGAATGCTATACCCACCTCATTACATATTCTTTGAGACCTACATGTTTTGTTATTAATCCCTCTCTGTATAAACTATTGTTGTCATGATACATTTTTGTAAATTCATGTGCCTTTTTGTGTTGTAATAAAGAAATACGTTTTTAGTACATATTTTCTTTGGACTATTTACTCCAGGTTTTCTGCTTTTCATATTCATCAAGTGATTGGATTGTTTATGCCGGAACAGAAATCATTGTTCTCAGCAGCGCATTGCCCGGTGTAAAGTGCAGATATACTGCTGATAACATGATACTGTACAGGTCCTTCTCAAAAAATTAGCATATAGTGTTAAATTTCATTATTTACCATAATGTAATGATTACAATTAAACTTTCATATATTATAGATTCATTATCCACCAACTGAAATTTGTCAGGTCTTTTATTGTTTTAATACTGATGATTTTGGCATACAACTCCTGATAACCCAAAAAACCTGTCTCAATAAATTAGCATATTTCACCCGTCCAATCAAATAAAAGTGTTTTTTAATAACAAACCAAAAAACAATCAAATAATAATGTTCAGTTATGCACTCAATACTTGGTCGGGAATCCTTTGGCAGAAATGATTGCTTCAATGCGGCGTGGCATGGAGGCAATCAGCCTGTGACACTGCTGAGATGTTATGGAGGCCCAGGATGCTTCAATAGCGGCCTTAAGCTCATCCAGAGTGTTGGGTCTGGCGTCTCTCAACTTTCTCTTCACAATATCCCACAGATTCTCTATGGGGTTCAGGTCAGGAGAGTTGGCAGGCCAATTGAGCACAGTAATACCATGGTCAGTAAACCATTTACCAGTGGTTTTGGCACTGTGAGCAGGTGCCAGGTCGTGCTGAAAAATGAAATCTTCATCTCCATAAAGCATTTCAGCCGATGGAAGCATGAAGTGCTCCAAAATCTCCTGATAGCTAGCTGCATTGACCCTGCCCTTGATGAAACACAGTGGACCAACACCAGCAGCTGACATGGCACCCCACACCATCACTGACTGTGGGTACTTGACACTGGACTTCAGGCATTTTGGCATTTCCTTCTCCCCAGTCTTCCTCCAGACTCTGGCACCTTGATTTCCGAATGACATGCAAAATTTGCTTTCATCAGAAAAAAGTACTTGGGACCACTTAGCAACAGTCCAGTGCCGCTGTTTATGGTTCAAAAGTGGCTTTACCTGGGGAATGCGGCACCTCTAGCCCATTTCCTGCACACGCCTGTGCACGGTGGCTCTGGATGTTTCCACACCAGACTCAGTCCACTGCTTCCTCAGGTTCCCCAAGGTCTGGAATCGGTCCTTCTCCACAATCTTCCTCAGGGTCCGGTCACCTCTTCTCGTTGTACAGCGTTTTCTGCCACATTGTTTCCTTCCAACAGACTTACCATTGAGGTGCCTTGATACAGCACTCTGGGAACAGCCTATTTGTTGAGAAATTTCTTTTTGGGTCTTACCCTCTTGCTTGAGGGTGTCAATGATGGCCTTCTTGACATCTGTCAGGTTGCTAGTCTTACCCATGATGGGGGTTTTGAGTAATGAACCAGGCAGGGAGTTTTTAAAAGCCTCAGGTATCTTTTGCATGTGTTTAGAGTTAATTAGTTGATTCAGAAGATTAGGGTAATAGGTCGTTTAGAGAACCTTTTCTTGATATGCTAATTTATTGAGACAGGTTTTTTGGGTTATCAGGAGTTGTATGCCAAAATCATCAGTATTAAAACAATAAAAGACCTGACAAATTTCAGTTGGTGGATAATGAATCTATAATACCGTATATACTCGAGTATAAGCCGACCCGAGTATAAGCCGACCCCCCTAATTTTGCCACAAAAAACTGGGAAAACTTATTGACTCGAGTATAAGCCTAGGGTGGAAAATGCAGCAGGTACCGGTGAATTTCAAAATTAAAAATAGATGCTCCATACCGTTCATTATGGCCCCATAGATGCTCCACATAAAGCTGTGCCATATATACAATGCTCTGCACCGTTGCCCCATAGATAGCTGTGCCATATATATAATGCTCTGCACCGTTGCCCCATAGCTGTGCCATATATATAATGCTCTGCACCGTTGCCCCATAGCTGTGCCATATATATAATGCTCTGCACCGTTGCCCCATAGCTGTGCCATATATATAGTGCTCTGCACCGTTGCCCCATAGATAGCTGTGCCATATATATAATGCTCTGCACCGTTGCCCCATAGATAGCTATGCCATATATATAGTGCTCTGCACCGTTGCCCCATAGCTGTGCCATATATATAATGCTCTGCACCGTTGCCCCATAGCTGTGCCATATAGTGCTCTGCACCGTTGCCCCATAGCTGTGCCATATAGTGCTCTGCACCGTTGCCCCATAGCTGTGCCATATAGTGCTCTGCACCGTTGCCCCATAGCTGTGCCATATAGTGCTCTGCACCGTTGCCCCATAGATGCTCCACATAAATCTGTGCCATTGCTGCTGCTGCAATAAAATAATAAATGACATACTCACCTCTCTTGCCGCAGCTCCTCACGTCCCGTCCCGGCGTCTCTCCGCACTGACTGATCAGGCAGAGGGCGGCGCGCACACTATATGCGTCATCGTGCCCTCTGACCTGCACAGTCAGTGCGGAGAGAGAGACGCCGGGAAGACAGAGCGGCGCCCGGCGTGTGGAACGAGGACAGGTGAATATGCGATACTTACCTGCTGCCGGCGTCCCGCTCTTTCCCCCGGACAGCTGGTCTTCGGTGCCGCAGCCTCTTCCTCTATCAGCGGTCACCGGCACCGCTTCATTAGAGAAATGAATAGGCGGCTCCGCCCCTATGGGAGGTGGAGCAGCCTATTCATTTCTCTAATGAGCGGTCCCACGTGACCGCTCAGGGGAAGAGGCTGCGGCACCGAAGACAGTGTGACGGGCAGGGGGAGCGACAGGATCGCCGGGACTAGGTGAGTATATGACAGTGCTCACCCGCCAACCCCACCACCGATCATGACTCGAGTATAAGCCGAGAGGGGCACTTTCAGCCCAAAAATTTGGGCTGAAAATCTCGGCTTATACTCGAGTATATACAGTATATGAAAGTTTAATTGTAATCATTACATTATGGTAAATAATGAAATTTAACACTATATGCTAATTTTTTGAGAAGGACCTGTATGGTGATCTTTTAGTGATTGTTCTGTGCCCATCATTCTTTCTCAGACGGTGGAAAGAGGCCGGGAAACAAGCGGCGAACGATTTCAAATACAACCGAAATACTTCTGTGTGATGTGCAATATGTTAACATTTGGGGCCCCATTTTAAACTTTGCCTAGGGCCCCACTTTGCCTAAAACCGGCCCTGTATAGAATTATAGGTTAAATGCTCTGCAGGACAGGGGGATAGTATACATGTATACGTGAGATGCTCTGCCGGGCAGGAGAATAGTACAGAGTTATAGGTGGGATGCTCTGCCGGGCAGGAGAATAGTACAGAGTTATAGGTGAGATGCTCTGCCGGGCAGGAGAATAGTATAGAGTTATAGGTGAGATGCTCTGCCGGGCAGGAGAATAATACAGAGTTATAGGTGGGATGCTCTGCCGGGCAGGAGAATAGTACAGAGTTATAGGTGAGATGCTCTGCCGGGCAGGAGAATAGTACAGAGTTATAGGTGAGATGCTCTGCTGGGCAGGAGAATAGTACAGAGTTACAGGTGAGATGCAGCACCGAAGAATATCGACAAAAATTGCCCACACAGAAAATTTCCCACAAGTTTATTAAGAACAGTTTATTAAGGAGGTCTAATAACAATAACTTCAGTTTATTAAACAGTCATTGCAAACCTGCAATTAATTAGCCGCCCGGTGATAGTCCTTGACTTCCATGGGCTCCATTGAAGTACAATACAACACAACACAGGAAGCAAAGAAAATGCAATATGGATTTCAACAAAGGTCTCTGGGCACAGTTTACTTCTCCAGGTTCTACAGGTTCGGTTCACTCATCCCTAGTCCCAGAGTACGGATTCTGTTCTTAAGAGTTGTCATTCCACTGTGCTAACAATAATTCCACTCTCATTGTGGTGTGTATGGGCCTAGAGACCCTAATTCCACTCTCATTGTGGTGTGTAGGGGCCTAGAGACCCTAATTCCACTCTCATTGTGGTGTGTATGGGCCTAGAGACCCTAATTCCACTCTCATTGTGGTGTGTCTGGGCCTAGAGACCCTTATTCCACTCTCAGTGTGGTGTGTGTGGGCCTAGAGACCCTAATTCCACTCTCATTGTGGTGTGTATGGGCCTAGAGACCCTACTTCCACTCTCATTGTGGTGTGTCTGGGCTTAGAGACCCTAATTCCACTCTCAATGTGGTGTGTATGGGCCTAGAGACCCTAATTCCACTCTCATTGCGGTGTGTATGGGTCTAGAGACCCTAATTCCACTCTCATTGTGGTGTATATGGGCCTAGAGACCCTAATTCCACTCTCAGTGTGGTGTGTGTGGGCCTAGAGACCCTTATTCAAATCCACTCTGCATCTTCTTTCATCGCATGTGTGGGGTCGCACGCATTCAGCAAAGCATCGCAATAGACAAGCATCAAGTTAAAAGGCAGTTACTCCATGGCAGGGAACTAATATCCATCTCCACTCCTCTCTTCACACAGGTATGCACTAAATATCCCCAGCTCTCCCTGGATCCTGAATGTCTTTGGGTATTGCAATGATTTTCTATGTGTTAGCAAGCACCCTGAATGGTAATTTCATGTCATTCAACTCCTTTGCTAGAATTCATCAGTTACATGGTTTTCAGTACTCACTGTTGTAGCTCCAGGAAGGGGGTCTCTGTAGATGTTTATCACAGGAGAGGTGTTTAGTATAGAGATGTAATCAGGACTGCATCTTTGATCATCTATCCACACCACGATGTGTTGAGCAGCTGTCCCTAATATAACTAAACAGCTTCCATAATCCCTCTGTCCTCTCCCTGCACTGGGGGCCTATAAATTTAGATTCATTCTTAGGGGTGCACGCATGTGTGGGGTCGCATGCATTCAGCAAAGCATCGCATTAGACAAACATCAAGTTAAAGGGCAGTTATTCCATGGCAGTTAGTCAGGGCAGGAGTCAGGTAACCCACACTCTGCTCTCCCTTCTATCCATGTGTTTTATTCCTATCCGCTTATGCTCCCTTGCCATCCACATTCACCATCCCATCCCCCCTCCATCACAACTCATATACATCAGCTCCTCTCTCCTTCCCTCTCCCATGTACAGCTCCCATGCACTTCTCCCCTTCCTGAAAAACCTTAGCCCATCTTGCCCAAACAACACTGCACAAAAAAACTTCTTACAATTCCAAAAACTTCTTTCTCTTTATCTTCATACTCCTACTGATTTCGGGAGACATCTCCCCCAACCCTGGTCCACCCTCCTACAACCTCAACCTCGACCGCTACCCTACCTCACATCAAAACCATTCTAACCTTATTAATATTACTTGCACTCCCTCATCTCCTTCTTTTAATTGTGCCCTTTGGAATCCACAGTCTGTGTTATGGACCTGGTGGTTAGGAGCACCCGGAATGACCTGATGGTTAAACTAGAAATCGGGACAAGCTCTGGGGAAGTGGGAGCTCTACTGACCGCAAACCCTAATCCTATCACACACACTAGAAATAGTCGTGGAGCGTTCCTAACTCTCCCTAGACGCCTCTTCACAGCCTAAGAGCTAACTACCCCTAAAGATAGAAATAAAAGCCTCACCTTGCCTCAGAGAAATTCCCCTAAGGAAAAGGCATCCCCCCACATATATTGACGGTGAGTTAAGAGGAAGGTTACAAACACAGGAATGAAACAGGTTTTAGCAAAGGAGGCCCAATCTTACTAAATAGTCAGAGGATAGGAAAGGGAACTATGCGGTCAGTACAAAAATCTACAAAAACCACGCAGAGTATGCAAAAAGACCTCCACACCGACTCACGGTGTGGAGGTGCAACTCTGCACCCCCAGAGCTTCCAGCTAGCAAGGAAATATCATGATAGCAAGCTGGACTAAAACTTTAGCATGTACTGAAAAATATATTCAGAAAGCAATGAACAACAAATGAACTAGCAGGGACTTAGCTTCTGCTGGAGTAGACAGGTCATCAGAGAAATCCCAGAGAGATCTGAACCAGTACTGAGACATTGACAGCTGGCATGAAGTAACGATCTGAGTGGAGTTAAATAGGGAAGCCAGCCAAGAGTAAACGAGGGCAGCTGAGAAAGCCAACCTCAAGGACCAGCAGTTCCACTCAAAGCCACCAGAGGGTGTCCAAGGACAGAACTCACCAAAGTACCATTCATGACCACAGGAGGGAGCCCGAAAACGGAATTCACAACAGTACCCCCCCCTTGAGGAGGGGTCACCGAACCCTCACCAGAGCCCCCAGGCCAATCAGGACGAGCCAAATGAAAGGCACGAACCAAATTGGCAGCATGGACATCGGAGGCAACAACCCAGGAATTATCCTCCTGACCATAGCCCTTCCATTTAACCAGGTACTGAAGCTTCCGTCTCGAAATACGAGAATCCAAAATCTTCTCCACCACATACTCCAACTCCCCCTCGACCAACACCGGAGCAGGAGGATCAACGGAAGGAACCATAGGCACCACATATCTCTGCAACAATGACCTATGGAACACATTATGGATGGCAAAAGAAGCTGGAAGGACCAAACAAAATGACACAGGATTGATAATTTCAGAAATCTTATAAGGACCAATGAAACGAGGCTTAAACTTAGGAGAAGAAACCTTCATAGGAACATAACGAGAAGACAACCAAACCAAATCCCCAACATGAAGTCGGGGACCAACACAGTGACGGCGGTTAGCGAAACGTTGAGCCTTCTCCTGGGACAACGTCAAATTGTCCACTACGTGAGTCCAAATTTGCTGCAACCTGTCCACCACAGAATCCACACCAGGACAGTCAGAAGGCTCAACCTGTTTGTAATCATAAAGATACCCTAAGGGTATCTCTATGATTACAATTAGAACCATTACCCTACTGAATTCATTTAAAATTATTTCAGAAGGCTCAACCTGCCCTGAAGAAAAACGAGGATGAAAACCAGAATTACAGAAAAAAGGCGAAACCAGAGTAGCTGAACTAGCCCGATTATTAAGGGCGAACTCAGCCAATGGCAAGAAGGTCACCCAATCATCCTGATCAGCCGAAACAAAGCATCTCAGATAGGTTTCCAAGGTCTGATTGGTTCGTTCGGTTTGGCCATTTGTCTGAGGATGGAAAGCCGAAGAAAAAGACAAATCAATGCCCATCTTAGCACAAAAGGACCGCCAAAACCTAGAAACAAACTGGGAACCTCTGTCCGACACAATGTTCTCTGGAATGCCATGCAAACGAACCACATGCTGAAAAAATAATGGAACGAAATCAGAGGAGGAAGGTAATTTAGGCAAGGGTACCAAATGGACCATCTTAGAAAAGCGATCACAAACCACCCAGATGACAGACATCCTTTGAGAAACAGGAAGATCAGAAATAAAATCCATGGAAATATGCGTCCAGGGCCTCTTCGGGACTGGCAAAGGCAAAAGTAACCCACTGGCACGAGAACAGCAAGGTTTGGCCCGAGCACAAACCACAAGTCCCACAGGACTGCACAAAAGAACGCACATCCCGTGACAAGGAAGGCCACCAAAAGGACCTAGCCACCAAATCTCTGGTACCAAAAATCCCAGGATGACCAGCCAACACCGAACAATGAACCTCAGAAATAACTCTACTAGTCCATCTATCAGGGACAAACAGTTTCTCCGCTGGACAATGGTCAGGTCTATCAGCCTGAAACTCCTGCAGCACTCACCGCAAATCAGGGGAGATGGTAGACAGAATCACCCCCTCTTTGAGAATACCAGCCGGCTCAGGGACTCCCGGAGAATCAGGCACAAAACTCCTAGAAAGGGCATCAGCCTTCACATTCTTAGAACCCGGAAAGTATGAGACCACAAAATCGAAACGGGAGAAAAACAGCGACCATCGAGCCTGTCTAGGATTCAACCGCTTGGCAGACTCGAGATAAGTCAGATTCTTGTGATCCGTCAAGACCACCACGCGATGTTTGGCTCCCTCAAGCCAATGTCGCCACTCCTCGAATGCCCACTTCATAGCCAACAACTCCCGATTGCCAACATCATAATTTCGCTCAGCAGGCGAAAACTTTCTAGAAAAGAAAGCACATGGCTTCATCACAGAGCCATCAGAACTTCTTTGAGACAAAACAGCCCCTGCTCCAATCTCAGAAGCATCAACCTCGACCTGAAAAGGGAGCGAAACATCTGGCTGACGCAACACAGGGGCCGAAGAAAAATGACGTTTCAGCTCCTGAAAAGCCTCGACGGCCGCAGAGGACCAATTCACCACATCAGCACCTTTCTTTGTCAAATCAGTCAAAGGCTTAACCACACTAGAAAAATTAGCGATGAAGCGACGGTAAAAATTAGCAAAGCCCAGGAATTTCTGAAGACTCTTCACAGATGTAGGTTGAGTCCAATCATAAATGGCCTGAACTTTTAGGCCATGTTCACACGATCCTTTTTTTGATCCTTTTTTTCTCAGGTCCTGATTTGGAAAATCCGCAGTGCAAAACAGCACTGCTGAATTTCTGACTGTTTCTTCTGCGGATTCCTCTGCGGGTTTTCAACAGCACTTTCCTATTGGTGCATGTTGAAAACAGGAGCGGAATCCGCAGAAAGAATAGACATGGTACTTCTTTTTTTCTGCAGGCAAATCCACGTGGATTTGCCTGGGAAAAAAAGGATAATGGGCACAGCGGATTTTGTTTTCCATAGGGTAACATTGTACTGTACCCTGCATGGAAAACGTCTGCGGATCCGCAGCTGAAAATCCGCTGCGGATCCGCAGCAAAAAAAGGATCGTGTGAACAAGCCCTAACAGGGTCCATCTCGATAGTAGAAGGGGAAAAAATGAAGCCCAAAAAGGAAACCTTCTGAACTCCGAAGAGACATTTAGACCCCTTCACAAACAAGGCATTAGCACGAAGGACCTGGAATACCATCCTGACCTGCTTCACATGAGACTCCCAATCATCCGAAAAGACTAAAATATCATCCAAATATACAATCATGAATCTATCCAGATACTTTTGGAAGATGTCGTGCATAAAGGACTGAAACACAGATGGAGCATTAGAAAGCCCGAATGGCATCACCAGGTACTCAAAATGACCCTCGGGCGTATTAAATGCTGTTTTCCATTCATCGCCCTGTTTAATACGCACAAGATTATACGCCCCTCGAAGGTCAATCTTGGTGAACCAACTAGCCCCCTTAATCCGAGCAAACAAATCAGACAGTAGAGGCAAAGGGTACTGAAATTTGACCGTGATTTTATTGAGAAGGCGGTAATCTATACAGGGTCTCAGAGAACCATCCTTCTTGGCCACAAAAAAGAACCCTGCTCCCAACGGTGATGAAGACGGACGAATATGCCCTTTCTCCAAGGACTCCTTTATATAACTCCGCATAGCGGCATGTTCTGGCACAGTTAAAATGGAAAAGTCGGCCCTTAGGGAACTTACTACCAGGAATCAAATTAATAGCACAATCACAATCCCTATGAGTAGGTAGGGCACTGGACTTGGGCTCATCAAATACATCCCGGTAATCCGACAAAAACTCAGGGACTTCAGAAGGAGTGGAAGAAGAAATTGACATCAAAGGAACATCACCATGTACCCCTTGACAACCCCAACTAGACACAGACATTGATTTCCAATCCAATACTGGACTATGAACCTGTAGCCATGGCAAACCCAACACGACAACATCATGCAAATTATGCAACACCAAAAAGCGAATGTCTTCCTGATGTGCAGGAGCCATGCACATGGTCAACTGAGTCCAGTACTGAGGTTTATTCTTGGCCAATGGCATAGCATCAATTCCCCTTAATGGAATAGGATACTGCAAAGGCTCCAAGGAAAAACCACAGTGCCTGGGAAACTCCAAGTCCATCAAGTTCAGGGCAGCGCCCGAATCCACAAATGCCATAACAGAGTAGGACGACAAAGAGCAAATCAAAGTAACAGACAAGAGAAATTTAGGCTGTACAGTACTAATGGTGACAGACCTAGCGAACCGCTTAGTGCGCTTAGGACAATCAGAGATAGCATGAGTGGAGTCACCACAGTAAAAACACAGCCCATTCTGACGTCTGTGTTCTTGCCGTTCAGTTCTGGTCAAAGTCCTATCACATTGCATAAGCTCAGGCCTCTACTCAGAGGACACCGCCAAATAGTGCACAACTTTGCGCTCACGCAAACGCCGATCAATCTGAATGGCCAAGGACATTGATTCATTCAGACCAGCAGGCGTGGGGAATCCCACCATAACATCCTTAAGGGCTTCAGAAAGACCCTTTCTGAAAATTGCTGCCAGGGCACACTCATTCCATTGAGTAAGCACAGACCACTTTCTAAACTTCTGGCAATATACCTCTGCTTCATCCTGACCCTGACACAGAGCCAGCAGGATTTTCTCTGCCTGATCCACTGAATTTGGTTCGTCATAAAGCAATCCAAGCGCCAGAAAAAACGCATCTACATTAAGCAATGCAGGATCTCCTGGCGCAAGGGAGAATTCCCAGTCTTGAGGGTCACCACGCAACAAAGAAATAATAATCTTTACTTGCTGAATGGGGTCACCAGAGGAGCGGGGTTTCAGAGCAAGAAACAATTATTTTTGAAATTCAGAAACTTAGATCTATCCCCAGAAAACAAATCAGGAATTGGAATTCTAGGTTCTAACATCGGATTCTGAACTACAAAATCTTGAATCCTTTGTACCCTTGCAGTGAGTTGATCCACACAAGAGGACAGACCTTGAATATCCATATCTACACCTGAGTCCTGAACCACCCAGAGGTTAAGGGGAAAAGAAAGACAAAACACACTGCAAAGAAAAAAAAAATTGGCTCAGAACTTCTCTTATCCCTCTATTGAGATGCATTAACACTTTGATGGCCAGCTGTACTGTTATGGACCTGGTGGTTAGGAGCACCCGGAATGACCTGATGGTTAAACTAGAAATCGGGACAAGCTCTGGGGAAGTGGGAGCTCTACTGACCGCAAACCCTAATCCTATCACACACACTAGAAATAGCCGTGGAGCGTTCCTAACTCTCCCTAGACGCCTCTTCACAGCCTAAGAGCTAACTACCCCTAAAGATAGAAATAAAAGCCTCACCTTGCCTCAGAGAAATTCCCCAAAGGAAAAGGCAGCCCCCCACATATATTGACTGTGAGTTAAGAGGAAGGTTACAAACACAGGAATGAAACAGGTTTTAGCAAAGGAGGCCCAATCTTACTAAATAGTCAGAGGATACGAAAGGGAACTATGCGGTCAGTACAAAAATCTACAAAAACCACGCAGAGTATGCAAAAAGACCTCCACACCGACTCACAGTGTTGAGGTGCAACTCTGCACCCCCAGAGCTTCCAGCTAGCAAGGAAATATCATGATAGCAAGCTGGACTAAAACTTTAGCATGTACTGAATAATATATTCAGAAAGCAATGAACAACAAATGAACTAGCAGGGACTTAGCTTCTGCTGGAGTAGACAGGTCATCAGAGAAATCCCAGAGAGATCTGAACCAGTACTGAGACATTGACAGCTGGCATGAAGTAACGATCTGAGTGGAGTTAAATAGGGAAGACAGCCAAGAGTAAACGAGGGCAGCTGAGAAAGCCAACCTCAAGGACCAGCAGTTCCACTCAAAGCCACCAGAGGGTGTCCAAGGACAGAACTCACCAAAGTACCATTCATGACCACAGGAGGGAGCCCGAAAATGGAATTCACAACAGGTCTGTATGTAACAAGCTTCCCTTCCTGCACAACTACTTTCTGAACAACTCTCTAAATCTATTGGCCCTCACTGAAACCTGGATCCAGGATTCTGACACTGTCTCCCCTGCTGCCATTTCCCATGATGGCTTACAATTCTCCCATTCCCCGAGACCCACAAACAGACCTGGTGGTGGAGTCGGCATACTCCTCTCCCCACAATGCACCTTCCAGGTCATCCCCCCAGCTCCATCACTCTCATTCCCTTCTTTTGAGGTCCACACCATCAGGCTCTTCTTTCCCCTCTCCCTCAGAGTAGCGGTCATATAGCGGCCCCCAGGCTTACCCACCCACTTCCTGGACCATTTCTCTGCCTGGCTGCCACACTTCATGTCCTCAGAACTCCCAACCCTTATCCTGGGAGACTTCAACATCCCCATAAACAGCCCCACTTCTACATCTGCATCCCAGCTTCTATCACTAACCATTTCGCTCAGCCTCTCACAGCTCTCAACCTCTGAGACACACAAGGACGGTAACACCCTTGACCTGGTCTTTGTCCAGCTGTGTTCACTCTCCTACCTAAATAGCTCACCACTTCCCCTCTCTGACCTCAACATTCTCTCCTTCACGCTCACAAATCCTCGCCCACTACAGCACACTCCTACCTACCATTCAGTCAGAAATCTACAAGCCGTTAACCCTCATACACTTTCAGACTCCTTACACTCATCACTGTCCCCAATCTCCTCTTTTTCCTGTCCTGATCTGGAGGTATATCACTACAATGACACTCTTAGAATCACCCTAGACCAAGTAGCTCCCCTCACCATCACAACCTCCAAACACAGAGTAAAACATCCCTGGCTCACATCGCAAACCCGATTTCTCCAGCGATGCTTTAGCAGTGCTGAACGCTTATGGAGGAGAACTCGCACACCAGAAGACTTCACACACTTCAAATTTATGTTAAAAACCTATAACTCTGCCCTTCACCTCACCAAACAGACCTACTTCACCACCCTGATCTCCTCACTATCCAACAACCCCAAGAAACTTTTTGACACCTTTCACTCCCTCCTCAGGCCAAAAGCACAAGCCCCTATTACAGACATTTGTGCTGATGACCTGGACTCCCACTTTATAGAAAAAATAGACAATATCCGTCAGGAAATCTGCTCCCAATCACCAAGTTCTGTGACTCCCATCCCTCCCTGCATCTCCCCTGGCTCACTCTCCACATTTGATTCCATCACAGAAGAAGAAGTCTCCAGGCTCCTCTTTTCGTCTCGTCCGACTACATGCACTACCGACCCCATTCCCTCTCACCTCCTCCAGCCTCTCTCTCCAGTCGTCACTACTCACCTTACTGCAATCTTTAATCACTCACTCTCCTCAGGCATTTCCCCGTCCTCCTTCAAACACTCTATCATTACTCCATTACTAAAGAAACCCGCCCTCGACCCATCCTGCACAAATAACTACAGACCGGTCTCCAACCTCCCCTTCATCTCTAAACTCTTGGAGCGCCTAGTCTACTCCCGCCTTACCCGTTACCTCTCCATTCACTCCCTCCTAGACCCTTCACAGTCCGGCTTCCGCCCCCTACACTCGACAGAAACTGCACTCCTCAAAGTGACCAATGACCTTCTGACAGCAAAATGTAACGGTGACCACTCTCTGCTCATTCTTCTCGATCTTTCTGCAGCTTTCAACACTGTTGACCACCCTCTCTTACTCTCTAGGCTCCAGTCACTAGGCATTAAGGACACTGCTCTCTCCTGCTTCTCCTCCTATCTTTCTGACCGCTCCTTCAGTGTTCTGTTCTCTGGCTCCACTTCGTCTCCCCTTCCTCTCACTGTTGGGGTACCTCAGGGCTCAGTCCTTGGTCCCCTTCTCTTCTCTCTCTACACGGCCCCAATTGGGCAGACCATCAGCAGATTTGGCTTTCAGTACCATCTTTATGCTGACGACACACAACTATACACGTCATCCCCTGACCTTACCCCCGCTGTACTACAGAACACCAGTGACTGTCTGTCCGCAGTCTCCGACATCATGTCCGCTCTCTATCTGAAACTCAACCTCTCCAAAACTGAACTTCTTCTGCTCCCACCATCTACTAACCTCCCTAAATCTGACATTTCCCTCTCTGTGGGTGGCACCATAATAACACCCCGGCAGCAGGCGCGCTGTCTGGGTGTTACGTTTGACTCCGATCTCTCCTTCACATCCCATATACAATCTCTTGCCCACTCCTGCCACTTACACCTAAAGAACATCTCTAGAATCCACCCTTTTCTCACTATGGAAACAACAAATACCCTCACTGTCTCCCTGATACACTCCCGCCTGGACTACTGCAACGCTCTATTAATTGGCCTCCCCCTTACTCGACTTTCCCCTCTCCAGTCTATCCTTAATGCAGCAGCCAGGGTTGTGCAGCGCCCCAGAGTCCTGGTCGTTGCAGTAATGTCGCTCTGCCACTAAGGGGAGTGATGTTACGTCTGACTGCACTAAAGGAGTTCACCTGACCAGGTAACACTCACACTACACGTCACACTCCGGCCACCAGGGGGGGTGGTTCTATCTAATAGGCCACTCCTCACACTCTGGTAAAACTGGGGGTTGGACAGGAAGAGAGGGAGAAGTAACTGGGAAGAGCTAGAGAGAGGACCTGTCAGGGATGGGATCCTGGCAGATTCTTAAGAGCAGCACAAACCAGTGAGTAACGGGAATACAGCAAAGAGGCAATAGGACCAGAAGGAGTCGTGCTGTAAGATCGAGGCAACATCCTTCTGAGGCACAACAGTCGGTGGCCGGAACGCCGAGCAAGTAAGACACTACAAGCATTACTTCAAACCACGGCCGGACAGCCAATTACACAGGTCAACAAAAAAAAATTTTTTTTCTGGTGTCCAAAATATTTTAATGAATTTGGGGTATTTTTGGGGTGCTGATTCTGAATATGCTATCAGTTTTGCCAGATTGGCTCAAGTTTTTGAGATTTTTGGTATCTTATTTATAGCACTTGTTGGTAAATGCGACGCATCATCTCATTAATTTCTTTGGATTAGTACTTGAACTGAGCAGTTCTCAATATAGTTTTGTGTTAATTAGTGTTCTAAAAGTTTGTTCATAGCTTGATTATTGCACTAACTTTATGTTGTTGTCTGTTTTCCAGTGAAAAGCATGAACTCATCAAGAAGAAGTTGTCTTAACGATCCAGACTCATTCTGTTACATTTGTGGTGAATACACACTGCCAAAACATAGAAGAAACATAACAGACTTCGTAAAAAAAGTGTATTTTGCCTACTTTGGGGTTATGCTTGGGGACCAAGACAAGTTTTGGGCACCACACATAGTGTGCAAAGCATGTATCGAATTATTACGAAAATGGAGCAAAGGACAAAGAAAAAGCTTCAAATTTGGTGTTCCAATGGTGTGGAGAGAGCCAAAAAATCATCATGATGACTGTTATTTCTGTGCAGTGCAAGTGCAAGGATTCAATAAGCATAAGAAACGAAAATGGGAGTAACATGGAATCTGCAAGAAGGCCTGTCCCTCATTGTGAAGATGTGCCTGTACCTGTGTTTACCATAAATAACAGTCATCATGATGATTTTTTGGCTCTCTCCACACCATTGGAACACCAAATTTGAAGCTTTTTCTTTGTCCTTTGCTCCATTTTCGTAATAATTCGATACATGCTTTGCACACTATGTGTGGTGCCCAAAACTTGTCTTGGTCCCCAAGCATAACCCCAAAATAGGCAAAATACACTTTTTTTACGAAGTCTGTTATGTTTCTTCTATGTTTTGGCAGTGTGTATTCACCACAAATGTAACAGAATGAGTCTGGATCGTTAAGACAACTTCTTCTTGATGAGTTCATGCTTTTCACTGGAAAACAGACAACAACATAAAGTTAGTGCAAAAATCAAGCTATGAACAAACTTTTAGAACACTAATTAACACAAAACTATATTGAGAACTGCTCAGTTCAAGTACTAATCCAAAGAAATTAATGAGATGATGCGTCGCATTTACCAACAAGTGCTATAAATAAGATACCAAAAATCTCAAAAACTTGAGCCAATCTGGCAAAACTGATGACATATTCAGAATCAGCACCCCAAAAATACCCTAAATTCGATGAAATATCTTTGGCACCAAAAATGAAGTTGACCAGTGTATAGGTTGGCTGTCCCACTTAAACACCTAAGCAGACAACGGAGGCAGCTGTGGGAGAGGGGCGACTCTAGGGTCCCGGAAGAACTCCAGGCCTACCCAGTCATACGGGTGCGTCCTAGCCATATTATCTGGGGGACGGAGAGAACAAAGATCAGAGACAGACACAGCAGTTGTGAGGACTATCCCGGGGTGCTCAGCAGGGAAGGACTACAACACACAGGCGCTAGAAGGTAGACACTGATTCCCACCTGTTAAGGGGACTCCTGATGTGCCTTCGGACCGGCCGGTCTCAGACAGCCCTGTTAACAGTGCTCC
This sequence comes from Ranitomeya variabilis, assembly GCF_051348905.1. Lineage (NCBI taxonomy): Eukaryota > Metazoa > Chordata > Amphibia > Anura > Dendrobatidae > Ranitomeya > Ranitomeya variabilis. The sequence continues at coordinate 166,201,452 of NC_135237.1, forward strand.
GGATTGAGCACCTTGAAGCCTTCAGTAAAGAGGTAAAGAGACTGCAAACTGGTGTCCTTGTTATTTACTGTGACCTGCACCGCACCATAACATCATCACCATACCTCCACCTTCATTGTACGCCCCTCAGCAGGGTCACGGACCGGGTCTAGCCACCGTGACAACCCCAGAGCAGAGACTCAGAGGCCCGGTACCGGGTACCCCTCGGCCCTGCGGCAGTGGGGCGCTACAGTTGTCTATCTAGCTAATCGTTACTCGGACACGTCCGCTCTTCGCCAGTCGTTACACTGGCTGCCCATTCATTGTAGAATCCAACTCAAAGTACTTGTTCTCACCCACAAAGCTCTTCACAGTGCAGCACCCCCTTACATCTCCTCCCTCATTTCTGTCTATCGGCCTAACCGACCTCTGCGCTCTGCAAATGACTTTCGATTAACCTCTGCACTAATCCATACCTCCCACTCCGGACTCCAAGACTTCTTCCGTGCTGCGCCAATCCTCTGGAATGCTCTACCCCAAGATATTAGGACCATTCACAATTTGCATAGTTTTAGGCGCTCCCTTAAAACATATTTGTCCAGAGCGGTCTATCACGTTCCCTAATCAGTCATTTTATGTTTGTGTGTTTGTGTGTAGCCCATTCACTACTTCCATCTATCCCCCATTCCCTGAAGATGGCTGGACCATCATTGTAAATCCATCGTAAATACACACCTGTACTTTGTATCTCCCCCACCTCATTGTAGATTGTGAGCTCTCACGAGCAGGGTTGTCTTATTGTGCTTTAATTATTGTATTGTTAACGTTGTTACTTATGACTGTTGTGTTTGAAACTGTTAAGCGCTGCAGAATATGTTGGCGCTATATAAATAAAGATTATTATTATTATCCCATGCCTGCCTGTACCTGCAGTATATGTGTATGATACGTAACTACATAGGATCTGTTCACTCTTACTCTTGGTAGTCATAAGTGGACAGGGAAGGAAGTGCAGGCGCCAGATTCACTGCCACTGAAGTCAATGGGAGAGCAGAGCTGCTATGGCACTTCCGGCTCCTCTGACAGAATCTCACTTTTCTGCGGTGCCTTCTGGGCTTTCAGGACTAATTATCTCTGCCAGCAGAACCCTGCTTTTGGTGGGCTCCCACTGAGATGATAATGTATTAGATGGGACCTACAGTCCCATGTAACTCCACAGATAATAGAGTGATACTTTTGCGAGTCCTGATAGCAGTGATGGCTCCTCTGGATCACACTGCTACTGGTTCTGCATGTGCTGCTATTTTGGGCTGGTGGCAGGAGTAAGGCAGAATCATTGAGAGATGGGAGCAGACTAGATCTATCTATTGCAGATAATGACAGACTGCTACAAACCACAGATCTTCAGCATTTTTGCTGTTTTGCACTAGGTCAGCTGTAAATCACAAGTTGATCACATATCATGCGATCATCCTCACCTTGCACCTCAAATATCATAGATCTGAAACTTTGTAATGCTGCAATTGGCAATTTGCCTGTGGGCAATTTTCCCGTGGGGATTTTTCAGGGAAGCGGACCAATCATACTGTGTATAGGGGAGTTGAGGGCCCATCATACTGTGTTTAGGTGATCTGTAGGGACATTATTCTGTGCATAGGAGAGCTCTAAGGGCATCATATTGTACATAAGGGAGCCGTGAGACAATAGTACTGTGCATAGGGGAATTGTGGGCCCATCATAATGTGTGTAGAGGAGCTGTGTGCTCATCATACTGTATATAGCAGAGCTGTAGGCCCATAATACTGAGTATAGGGGAAAAGGGGCCCATCATATTGTGTATAGGGGACCTGTAGTAACAGGGAAAAAAATTGCAGCAGAAAACTCAGCAGTAGGGTATCAGCAAGATGAAGAGTGTGTGCATGTTGGGAATAGGTGGGGACGGTGCTGTAAATGTCAAGTGTTTTGTCATCTCTCACAGAAAAACATTTGCCATAGAGCCCATAACTGGGTACCTATGAGCAAAAAAACAAGTGATAAATAAAATAAAATAAAAATGTAATATATTTTATTTATACATGAATTAAAAAAGTATGAAATATCAATTTAAAAATCAGGAATAGGTACTAGGAAAAGAGGAGGCAAGACTAACTCTTAATAAAGATATGAATAGCAGCGATGTTATATGATTATAAATGCATGAAGCTAGGTTTTTACACCTATAACAAAGCAGTCTTTCTATATTAATCTACAGCTCTGGCAAAAATTAAAGGGAACCTGTCAGCAGATTTTGCTGCTATGAGATGCGGCCACTGCATTTCAGGGCTTATCTACAGCATTCTATAATGCTGTAGATAAGCCCCTGGTCTGACCTACAAATGAAGAAAAATTAGTGTTATTATACTCACCCGGGGGGTCAGTCCTGTGCGGTCCAGTCCGATGGGTGTCGTAAGTCCGGGTCCGGCGCCTCCCATCTTCTTGCGACACCGCCGGACCAGACCGCATAGGACTGCCCCCCGGGTGAGTATAATATAAGTTATTTTTCTTCACTTTATTATAGAATGCTGTAGATAAGCCCTGAAAGGCAGTGGCCGCAACTTATAGTGGCAACATTTTTTCCCTTTATACACTATGTTCCAAATTATTATGCAAATGACATTTTTCTCGGATTTTCCTAAATGGTCAGTGCAAATGACAGTCAGTCTAATAAAAGTCATCACACGTTAGAGTATACATCGAATTTTATTGAAGAAACCTCCCAATGATAACAGTATAATCTCCAAAATGAATAAAAACTCAAAATGCACTGTTCCAAATTATTAGGCACAGTAGAATTTCTAAACATTTGATATGTTTTAAAGAACTGAAAATGCTCATTTGTGGAATTTGCAGCATTAGGAGGTCACATTCACTGAACAAAAAAGCTATTTAACTCCAAAACATCCTAACAGGCCAAGTTACATGTTAACATAGGAGCCCTTCATTGATATCACCTTCACAATTCTTGTATCCATTGAACTTGTGAGTTTTTGGAGAGTTTCTGCTTGTATTTCTTTGCAAGAAGTCAGAATAGCCTCCCAGAGCTGCTGTTTTGATGTGAACTGCCTCCCACCCTCATAGATCTTTTGCTTAATGATACTCCAAAGCTTCTCTATAGGGTTGAGGTCAGGGGAAGATGGTGGCCACACTATGAGTTTATCTCCTTTTATGCCCATAGCAGCCAATAACTCAGAGGTATTCATTGTTATGCATGAAGATGATTTTGCTCCTGAAGGCACATTTCTGCTTTTTATACCATGGAGGAAAGTTGTCAGTCAGAAACTCTATATACTTTGCAGAGGTCATTTTCACACCTTCAGGAACCTTAGGGCCCTACCAGCTCTTTCTCCATGATTCCGGCCCAAAACATGACTCCTCCACCTCCTTGCAGACGTTGCAGCCTTGTTGGGACATGGTGGCCATCCACTACTCCATCCATCTGGACCATCCGGGGTTGCTCAACACTTATCAGTAAACAAGACTGTTTGGAAATTAGTCTTCATGTATGTGTGGGCCCAATGCAACCATTTCTCCTTGTGAACACTGTTTAAGGGTGGCTGAATATTAGGTTTATGCACCACAGCAAGCCTTTGAAGGATCCTACACCTTGAGGTTCGAGGGACTCCAGAGGCACCAGCAGCTTCAAATAACTGTTTGCTGCTTTGTAATGGCTTTTTAGCAGCTGCTCTCTTAATCCAATTAACTTGCCTGGCAGAAATCTTCCTCATTATGCCTTTATCAGCACAAACACATCTGTGCTCAGATACAGCCACAAATCTCTTAACAGTACGATGATCACCCTTAAGTTTTTGGGAAATTTCTAATGTTTTCATCCCTTCACCAAGGCATTGCACTATTTGATGTTTTTCAGCAGCAGAGAGATCCTTTTTCTTTCCCGTGTTACTTGAAAACTGTGACCTGCTTAATAATGTGGAACATAATTTTTAAGTAGTTTTCCTTTAATTAGAATCACCTGGAAAACTAATTATCACGTGTTTAAGATTGATTTCAGTGATCCATTGAGCCCTGAGACACAATACTATCCACGAGTTAATTTGAAAAACAAAACAATTAAATCTTTATCACACTTAAATCCAATTTGCATAATAATTTGGAACACAGTATAGGTATATTTTTGAGTAATATGTAAATTGTTCTTTTATTCTATAAACTACTAACATGTCTCTGTAGCTCCAATCAATACATTTTGTATTTATTTTCTGACAAAGAAAAATGGTCAAAATAAAAAAAAAACAATAAGAGTGCTTTCAGACCTCAAATAATGCAAAGAAAACAAGTTCAAAATGATTTAGAAGCAACAATACTAATGTTTTGACTGAGGAAGAGTTAAGGAATCAATATTTTGTGAAATAACCATGATTTTTAATCACAGCTTTCTTGCGTCTTGGCATGCTTTCCTCCAGTCTTTCACACTGCTTTTGGGTGACCTTATTCCACTCCTGGTACAAAAATGTAAGAAGTTCTTCTTTGTTTGATGGATTGTGGCTATCCACCTTCCTCTTGATTACATTCCAGAGGTTTTCAATGGGGTTCAGGTCTGGAGATTGGGCTGGCTATGACAGGAGTGGAAAATGAAGTTACAGGCTGATCCAACTTCAGTGGAAATGCCTCAAGACAAGGAAATGATGCTCAGTAATGTGTGAGGCCTCCACGTGCCTGTATGACCTCCCTACAATGCCTGGGCATGCTCCTGATGAGGCCGCGGATGGTCTCCTGAGGGATCTCCCAGACATGGACTAAAGCATCCACCAACTCCTGGACAGTCTGTGGTGCAACGTGACGTTGGTGGATGGTGCGAGACATGATGTCCCAGATGTGTTCAATCCGATTCAGGACTGGGGTACGGGCGAACCAGTCCATAGCTTCAATGCAGTTGGAGCGGCCCCCAAGCGCAGGACAGCGGGGTACTCGGTACCGGGTCTCTCGGTTCTAGGAATGTCACTGTGGCCTGACCCGGTCCATGGCTCTGCTAAGGGGCGCCCAATAAAAGGTGTAGGTGATGGTGTAAGTTGCAGTAAATGACGAGGACACAGGGTTGCAGTCTCTTTACCTCTTTACTGAAGGCTTAGGCATCTGCAATCCAGAGCACTGCTAACAGGGCTGGCTGAGACCGGCCGGTCCGAATGCACATCCAGAGTTCCCTTTGCAGGTGGAAATCACTGCCTACCTACTAGCGCCTGGGTGTTGTAGCACTTCCCTGCTGAGCACCACGGGATAGTCCTCACAACTGTCGTGTATGTTTCTGTTCTTTCTCTCCGTCCCCCAGATGATATGGATAGGATGCACCCGTATGACAGGGTAGGCCTGGAGTTATTTTATAGGGACCCTACAGATGCCCCTCTCCCACAATTGCCTCCGTTGTCTTCTTTAGGTGTAAAAGGTGAGACAGCCAACCTAAAGTTAAATGCCCTGCCGTAGTTCAAAGTAATGCGTAGAGTCTATTACTTCCTCGGCGTTCCGGCCGCCGGCTACGCGCCTCAGAAGGATGTTGCCGATCTCAGGGCACGACTCCTTCTGGTTCTATCACCTTGGTGCTGTGATCTCGTTTCTCACTTCTCCACAATATACCTCGCTTCATGTCCCTTCTTAAGATGCCGCCGCAATGAGGTGCAGGCACGGCTCCGTAACGATCTGTCCTTTTGCTAGGCCACTGTCAGGACCCCACCCCTGACAGGGACCCCCCTGAATCTTCCCAGGCAACGCTCTCCTCTCACTAGATGTTACCTGGGCAAAACCCAGTCAGCTTCTCCCTAACTTCCTATCCAACCCCCCAGTTTTACCAGAATGTGAGGAGTGGCCTAATACATAGAACCCTTTGCTCCCCCTGGTGGCCGGAGTGTGAAGTGTAGTGTGTGACTGTGATACCTGGTCAGGTGAACTCCTTTAGTGCCATCAGATGTACCATCACTCCCCTTAGCGGCAGAGCGACGTTACTGCAACGACCAGGACTCTGGGGCGCTGCACTCCCCCCCGTTAAATCCAGTATTCCCGGACTGGGAAAAGAAGAACAACAATACATGTTAGCAAAAGACATACAAAATTTTTGGAATGCTGTAAACAAGTAAATTTAAAAGTGCTTCCCTTTATGGGAGGTGAGGACACTTGAACGTTACAAACAGAAACATATTTACATGGTGTTTAAGATTTTAAATAACACTTATTAAATAAATAACTATAAATAACTATCATTACCCAGCCGGGCATACTATTTACTAAGTGCAAATTCTGAACAATAATTTAACTCTTCCTTTAAGGGCGTAAGGGCAGGTACCCACTAAAGGCATACTATAAAACGCTATAGTGCAAATTAACTTTTCTTTATCTTCCTAAGTACAGATTCACCAACCATCTTCTTACGGGTTTCCAGAGGACTCACTAACCCCTACGGGTTGACTTCATTTAAACTCAGTCTTCAACTTTCTCTGGTCCTCAATTTTCAAAGAACATCATCAAACATTTCTTATTACTATCTAACCAACTACTTACTATTCCTATGTAACATTATTACTATTTAACTTTCTTAAGGCAACATTATTTTTTGGCTAAGTGCAACACTAAACATTCCCTTTAAGAGGGACATCGCAAGTCTCTTTGAGGTAGTGCAAACTATCGATTTGCAAGTCTGATAAAGCAAGAGCTTCTGCACTGTAATCGGGAACAGTCTCTTCAAAAAGCTCTTCTTTTTGTAAAACCAGTTGGGGGCACCTTTAAGAAGGTGCAAACTATATACAACATCAGTTTGTGAATCATTCACCGTCCATGATTCGGCAGTCTTTGATAAACGTGGAAAACTTGTGCAAAAACATAAAACAATAGGGATCCCGGGTCAACAAAGGGATCCCTTTAAGAATAACCCTGGTTGGGTTTTAGCAGCAAAAACAGGAAAAGCAGTTTTAAAGAACTATGTACAGTTTCATGGCTCCGAGGTTTACTCTTATAACTCATGAGGTGGCCTCCACCAGGGCTTTACCTGACAGGTGGCCCTCTGTGGTTTAGGAAGGCTTGACTCCAAGTCCACTCCCGGCACCAGGTGCACTCCATGAGTTTGTCCTTTCTGCACGACCAGGTCGTGCGCTGCAATGAGTGTCTGAGTGGGCCGGTGGATAACGCCGGCGGCGGCGGAAGCTGCTGCATCCGCTTCAGCAGCGAGCTCTTCTCCCTCGGTTCTAGATACCGCCAGGACGGCTGTACATCTCTGCATATCTCGGGCCCACCAGAGACTCACCTTGAGATATCGGCAATAAATCACCACGTCTCCAGGCTTCAAGATGGATCCGGCACCGTCTCCGCACAGGCAGGGCTCTACCTCGTCCCAGGTAATGCGAACCCTTATTGTCGCCCCAATCTCCTGAACAAAGCCTTTTCCTTCCTGGGGTTGGTAGATGATCACAACACCCCATTTCAGCAGAGAGCCGTCCTGCAGCTCGCCTCGTGATTCCCGCTCCACTTCCCGCCGGAATTCAGCGATCAGGTGATTCCGGTACTCTCCCCAATGGAAGGGCCCGAGGTCATGTCCCCCCGGTGGTCTGGGGTCAGGCGGCAGGGACGCCGGGGCCCCGGTAGTCGCTGCGATAAACGGATCAGGTGCAGAGGGGGAAGGGTCCTCCAGGCAGCCACAGCACCGGGTACCAGCGCTTAAGGCGGATCCTTCTGCGCCACTCCACTCCTCTGAGGCAGGCACCAGAGCTGGTATCGACACAGGCAGCGGACCCTCCGTCGGCAGCTCCCAGGGATCCAGGCTCTCCAGAGGTGGCATATCGGAGTAATCCTCCAGTGACGGGGGTCTGTGCGGAGCAATTCTTTTTCAGAGGTCCCCTCTGGTCACCGACTCCATTCCTTCTGAGTCATAGTTTCGTTTCTTCGGACTCCGCCAGCCAGAGAATCAGGAGGCGGACCTCGGCTGCTGACGGACACGTCCTCAGGATACAGAAATATTTAGACTGGGCGGCCATTGTCTTTGCGCTCTTCAGTTTGTCCACGCCCACAAATCCACGCCCTTCTTCTTTCTCCTGCGCTCCTCGTTGTGCTGTAATGGCGGCGGTTTTGGCGGGAATTTTTGGCGGCAAATAGCAATACACAGTCTTTGCAATAAATCACGGTTCAAGCACAATTCAATCACAGTTCCAAGGCACACATGACCTGATTCTCAGGCTTAAGTAGATCCTGTTCATGACGCCAAGTTGGAGCGGCCCCCAAGCGCAGGACAGCGGGGTACTCTGTACCGGGTCTCTCGGTTCTAGGAATCTCACGGTGGCCCGACCCGGTCCGTGGCCTTGCTAAGGGGTGCACAATAAAAGGTGTAGGTGATGGTGTAAGTTGCAGTAAATGACGAGGACACAGGGTTGCAGTCTCTTTACCTCTTTACTGAAGGCTTCGGCATCCGCAATCCAGAGCACTGCTAACAGGGCTAGCTGAGACCGGCCGGTCCGAAGGCACATCCAGAGTTCCCTTTGCAGGTGGAAATCAGTAGCCTACCTACTAGCGCCTGGGTGTTGTAGTACTTCTCTGCTGAGCACCACGGGATAGTCCTCACAACTGTCGTGTATGTTTCTGTTCTTTCTCTCCGTCCCCCAGATGATATGGATAGGACGCACCCGTATGACGGGGTAGGCCTGGAGTTATTTTATAGGGACCCTACAGATGCCCCTCTCCCACAATTGCCAACGTTGTCTTCATTAGGTGTAAAAGGTGAGACAGCCAACCTAAAGTTAACTGCCGTGCTTCAAAGTAATGCGTAGAGTCTATTACTTCCTCGGCGTTCCGGCCGCCGGCTACGTGCCTCAGAAGGATGTTGCCGATCTCGGGGCACGACTCCTTCTGGTTCTATCGCCTTTGTGCTGTGATCTCGTTTCTCACTTCTCCACAATATACCTCATTTCATGTCCCTTCTTAAGATGCCGCCGCAATGAGGTGCAGGCACGGCTCCATAACGATCTGTCCTTTTGCTAGGCCACTGTCAGGATCCCACCCCTGACAGGAACCCCCTGAATCTTCCCAGGCAACGCTCTCCTCTCACTAGATGTTACCTGGGCAAAACCCAGTGTCATGCCCTCAGCCGCAGGTCCAGTCTCCGCTGTGCAGGGAGACCGGCGCCTATCACACAGCTTTACTCACCCTGTCCATGGCTCCAGACGATCAGCGGCTTCTTTCTCTGCTAGGAATCTGCATCCTCTTGGCAGGTCTCCTGGAAATGCTCTTAGGAGCCGCGCCCTGCTTCCTGCACATACTTGAAACAGCAGGACACCTGTTCGTTATTAGGGCTGTCTGTGTTGTGATGCTCTGCGCATAAAAAGCACCCTCCCCTTAAGGGAGGTGCCGGGGCAATGTGTTCATTCCATTGTTTGTGGCCTTCTGCTCAGGCCACACTCTGCTGTGCTCTGCTAAGTATAGTTTTTAATTTTGGTTGCTAATCCCTCTGTCTCCTCAGTATTCTTCGCTGGCAGTTCTCTATTCTGGATCCTTCTGGACTCTCCGGTTTCCACTCCAGGCTGGCTAAGCTGCTCCTCACTGAACCATCCAGATTTGGCTGCCGGCTGGATCAGCCTTTCCAAAGACTTCACAAAGCTTCCAGGATCCTCTTCTTTGACAGAGCCTGAGTTCCACCATCTTGTTTATACGGTCTGTACGGGTCGTCCCTCTGGTCCGGGTACTGCGGCATTTTGGCCATCTGGTGTTGTGACGGGGGAATCCCTGTATAGGGGTACACCTTGCCCGGTGCTCCACTACATGGTTCTGTGTTGTGGTCCAGAGGGTTCTTCTCTCAGGCAGCTCTTTCTGTTTGTTTTTCATTTAAATAAATACCTTTGCTTTTTGGAAGCACATTCTCCTGTCTCTTGTGTACCGGGTATACAGCTACCACTGCTCCATCAGTGGTCTAGTGAGTCCACTATATTTCCCAACGCCCTGTGGGCATTACAGTTTGCCCCGGCCATGGACTCCGCTGATACCCGATACTCAGTTCAGAGAGAGCTGGCTACGCTTTGTCAGAGTCAGGATCAGCTAATTGCATTCATGCAAACTCTGGATACCCGCTTATCTACCCTACAGGCTGCCGAGTCCACTAACGTGACCCAGCTAGCAGAGCTCCGTCTGGAATTCAATCGCCAACATGAGACGCAGACCCGCTTGTTGGACTTCATGACCTCTGTGGATGACCGGTTAACTAAGGTACAGCATCCGACGGTTGAGCCCACCATGAGACCCTGTCCTCGTCTCTGCAAGCCTCCTCGTTACTATGGTGACCCCAAGTTGTGCAGAGGATTTCTCAACTTATGCTTGCTGCATTTTCATTTTTTGCCTCAGCATTTTCAGACAGACATGGCCAAGGTGGCTTTCCTTGCCTCTCATCTGGAGGGAGAGGCTTTAGCTTGGTTCAACCCCCTAATGGAGCGGAATGATCCCATCGTGTCTAATCTGCAGGTATTCTTGGTCAAGTTCCGCAAGATATTCGATGAGCCTGGTCATGCCACATCTGCCATGGAGTCTCTCTTCGATTTGCAACAGGGCTCTCTCTCTGTCGGTCAGTATGCCATCCGTTTCCGCACCTTGGCTTCGGAGCTCCAGTGGACCAATGAGCCCCTGGTCGGAGTCTTCCGGCGAGGGTTATCTGGAAGAATCAAGGATGAATTGGCAGGCAGGGACCTACCCGAAACCCTGGATGATCTCATATCCCTTGCCATTCGGATTGACCTGCGTCTTCAGGAGCGCTCCAGAGAGAGGCTTCTCGAGAAGCAATTTCCTCATCCAGCATCTTCTTCAACGAAACCTCAGTTTCCGCCTTGTCCTGCTCCGGTCTTTAAGGATGAGCCCGTGGAGCTTGACCGCGTAAAGGTGAAGAGGAATCAGCAGGAGGAGATTCCCTCTAGGAATCCATTTCGTTACAGTGGACGCTCCACTTCCGGTCAATGCAGTGGAACTGAGAGGTCAGAAAAACTCGTCCGCCTAGGACAGGTAAGGGAGACCTCCCTAGATGAGAATGACTCTTCTCTCCCGCTAACCATATCCATACAGGTGGTCTTCGGGAAGGTGCGGTTCTCCGAGACGGCCTATCTGGACTCTGGATCTGGTGGAAATTTCATCCAGCAAGCTGTGGCCAGGCGGTTCGGGATTCCAATTGTTCCACTGCAGCAGTCCTGGCGCATCACCTCCGTAGATGGTAGACCCCTGAAAGATGCCATTATCGGTATCACCGAAGAAGTGGAGCTTCTAATCGGGGCACTCCACAGGGAGAAAATTACCTTCTATGTGTTACCGAATCTTTCTCCACCATTCCTTCTAGGTCTTCCGTGGCTGCGCCTCCATGAACCTATCTTGGATTGGCGGTCTGGAGATGTCCTTCGATGGGGTCAGTCTTGTCACGAAAACTGCCTCAAATCAGTACGGCCTGGTTCTACCCCACGGCCTCCGGCAGCTTTACCCGGGTTACCGTCTGCCTACTGGTCCTTCGCAGATGTATTCAACAAGAGGGAAGCCGAGACACTTCCACCGCACAGGCCTTACGATTGCCCCATCGATCTAATCCCTGGATCTACTCCGCCTCGAGGTAGGATCTACCCTCTTTCTCCTACTGAGACTCAAGCCATGTCCGATTACATCAAGGAGAATTTGGCTCGAGGGTTTATCCAAAAATCCTCCTCCCCAGCTGGAGCTGGGTTCTTCTTCGTCAAGAAGAAAGATGGGTCTCTTCGCCCATGCATCGACTACCGTGGTCTCAACCTAATTACGGTAAAAAACAGATACCCTCTTCTCTTAATTCCAGAGCTCTTTGATCGGCTTCGAGGTTCCAGGATTTTAACCAAGTTGGATCTCCGTGGGGCTTACAACCTCATCAGGATACGATCCGGGGATGAGTGGAAAACCGCCTTCAACACGCGTGATGGTCACTACGAATATCTGGTCATGCCTTTTGGGTTAAGCAATGCACCCGCCGTCTTCCAGGAGTTTGTCAATTATGTATTCCGTGACCTGCTCTATGTTTGTGTGGTGGTCTACCTGGATGACATCCTGGTGTTTTCTCCCGACTTACCAACTCACAGGAGGAATGTTCGTCTCGTTCTTCAAAGATTGAGGGAGAATCGTCTCTACGCAAAGTTTGAGAAATGTCTGTTTGAACGGAGGTCTTTACCCTTTCTTGGCTATATTATTTCCGATACAGGTCTCGAGATGGATCCAGAGAAGGTCTCTGCCGTGTTAAAGTGGCCAAAACCTGAGGGAATCAAGGCCATTCAGCGGTTCCTTGGATTCGCCAACTACTATCTGCAATTCATTCCCCAATTCTCCTGTCTGGTAAGACCACTCACTGCCCAGACTTGTAAAGGTGCCAAACCTAAGGATTGGTCTCCTGAGGCCGAATCAGCTTTCGCCTCTTTCAAACAAGCCTTCTCAACCGCACCAGCTCTTCATCGGCCTATGGTCAACAAACAGTTTTTTCTTGAAGTGGACGCCTCGTCGTCCGGAGCCGGAGCAGTCCTCACGCAAAAACTGCCTACCGGTAAGATGGTGACCTGTGGTTTCTTCTCCAAGGCATTTTCACCCTGTGAGCGTAAGTACTCAATTGGCGATAGAGAGTTACTGGCAATTAAGCTAGCTTTAGAGGAATGGCGATATCTGCTTGAAGGCGCAGTTCATCCAGTCATCATTTACACTGATCATAAGAATCTGTCCTATCTTCAGTCTGCTCAAAGGCTCAATCCTCGCCAGGCTCGTTGGTCATTATTCTTTGCTCGGTTCAATTTCTCTCTCCATTTCCGTCCTGCAGAGAAGAATATCAAAGCAGATGCGCTTTCCAGGTCCTTCGTGTCAGACGACCTTGAAGAGGAGCTTCAACATATCATTGAACCGTCCAAGATGATCACGGTGGCTCCAGTCAGGCTGTCGCAGCTCCCTCCCGGTAAGACCCTTGTAACTGAAAGAGACAAGAAGCGAGTTCTACGCTGGGGTCATTCTTCTAAGCTTGCCGGACACGCTGGTCAAAAGAAGACGTTACAACTAATTTCTCGACACTACTGGTGGTCCACCTTGCGCCAAGATGTTCTGAACTTTGTTGCAGCCTGTCCCTCCTGTGCTCGTAATAAAACACCCAAGAAACTGCCAGCCGGTCACCTCCTTGCGCTCCCGATTCCGTCTGCTCCCTGGCAACACATTGCCATGGATTTCATCACAGATCTGCCAGTATCATCTGGTTGTACAGTAATCTGGGTTGTTATAGACCGGTTCTCCAAGATGGGACATTTCACCCCACTGTCTGGTCTTCCTTCCGCTCCTAAACTCGCAGAGCTCTTCATTCAGCATGTCCTTCGTCTTCACGGACTTCCACTTCACATTGTTTCCGATAGAGGAGTCCAATTCATTTCCCGATTCTGGCAATCCCTCTGTAAACTGTTGGATGTCACCCTGGACTTCTCCTCGGCCTATCACCCACAATCTAATGGCCAAGTGGAGAGAGTGAATCAAGTCCTCACCAACTATCTGCGACACTTCGTGAATGGTCACCACAGCGACTGGGCCGACCTGCTGCCATGGGCTGAGTTTTCCTACAATAATCATGTCGGTGAGTCCTCCTCTAACTCCCCATTTTTCATTGTTTATGGACAGCATCCTAAGATCCCGACTCCACTGCCTCTTGCTTCCGGCAATCCTGCAGCTGAGTCTCTGGCCAAGGACTTCACAAAAGTCTGGACTGAGACGAGGACCTCGCTGGAGCAGGCATCGGTTCGAACCAAGGAACATGCGGATAAGAGACGTCTGGATCCTCCACCTTTCCATCCCGGAGATAAGGTATGGCTGTCTTCCAGGCACATCCGACTTAAAGTCCCTTCTTATAAGCTGGCTCCTCGTTTCATTGGTCCTTTTGAAGTACTCCACCAAATCAACGATGTGTGCTATCGTTTGAAATTGCCTGTCTCCTTACGGATCCATAACTCTTTCCATGTTTCCCTGCTGAAACCAGTTGTTCTCAGCCGCTTCACCCAGGATCCAGGTAATTTTCCTTCTCCTGTCAGTTCCGAGGATGTTTATGAAGTGAAGGACATCCTGGCCATGAAGAAAAGAGGAGGCAGGTCACTCTTTCTGGTTGACTGGAAGGGATACGGTCCTGAGGAGAGATCCTGGGAGCCTGAGGAGAACATTAATGCCCCTGTTCTTCTTAGAAGGTTCCTGACAGGTTTGAAGAAGGGGGGGCATAAGAGGGGGGGTACTGTCATGCCCTCAGCCGCAGGTCCAGTCTCCGCTGTGCAGGGAGACCGGCGCCTATCACACAGCTTTACTCACCCTGTCCATGGCTCCAGACGATCAGCGGCTTCTTTCTCTGCTAGGAATCTGCATCCTCTTGGCAGGTCTCCTGGAAATGCTCTTAGGAGCCGCGCCCTGCTTCCTGCACATACTTGAAACAGCAGGACACCTATTCGTTATTAGGGCTGTCTGTGTTGTGATGCTCTGCACATAAAAAGCACCCTCCCCTTAAGGGAGGTGCCGGGGCAATGTGTTCATTCCATTGTTTGTGGCCTTCTGCTCAGGCCACACTCTGCTGTGCTCTGCTAAGTATAGTTTTTAATTTTGGTTGCTAATCCCTCTGTCTCCTCAGTATTCTTCGCTGGCAGTTCTCTATTCTGGATCCTTCTGGACTCTCCGGTTTCCACTCCAGGCTGGCTAAGCTGCTCCTCACTGAACCATCCAGATTTGGCTTCCGGCTGGATCAGCCTTTCCAAAGACTTCACAAAGCTTCCAGGATCCTCTTCTTTGACAGAGCCTGAGTTCCACCATCTTGTTTATACGGTCTGTACGGGTCGTCCCTCTGGTCCGGGTACTGCGGCATTTTGGCCATCTGGTGTTGTGACGGGGGAATCCCTGTATAGGGGTACACCTTGCCCGGTGCTCCACTACATGGTTCTGTGTTGTGGTCCAGAGGGTTCTTCTCTCAGGCAGCTCTTTCTGTTTGTTTGTCATTTAAATAAATACCTTTGCTTTTTGGAAGCACATTCTCCTGTCTCTTGTGTACCGGGTATACAGCTACCACTGCTCCATCAGTGGTCTAGTGAGTCCACTATATTTCCCCACGCCCTGTGGGCGTTACACCCAGTCAGCTTCTCCCTAACTTCCTATCCAACCCCCAGTTTTACCAGAGTGTGAGGAGTGGCTTATAACATAGAACCATTTGCTCCCCCTGGTGGCCGGAGTGTGAAGTGTAGTGTGTGACTGTGATACCTGGTCAGGTGAACTCCTTTAGTGCCATCAGACGTACCATCACTCCCCTTAGCGGCAGAGCAACGTTACTGCAAAGACCAGGACTCTGGGGCACTGCACCTTCATCTTGCAGGAACTGCTGACACACTTCAGCCACATGAGGTCTGGCATTGTCCTGCATTGAGAGGAACCCAGGGCCAACCAGCATATGGTCTCACAAGGGGTCTGAGGATCTCATCTCGGTACCTATTGGCAGTCAGGCTTCCTCTGGTGAGCACATGGAGGGCTGTGTGGCCCTCCAAAGAGATGCTGCAGCGCCCCAGGGTCCTGGTCATTGCAGTAATATCATTCTCCTCTAGGGGGGAGTGATGTTACGTTTGGAGGCAAAGAAGGACAACTGAATGCAGGTATCACAAACATGCAACACATTTTGCACTCCAGGACACCAGGGGGAGCTCTGCTCCTATTTATTAGGGCACTCCTCACACTTAGGTAAACTGGTTGCCTGGGGAGGAAGTTAGGAGTTGCTGGCTGAGCTTTGCTCAGGTAGTTAGTCCCTGACAGGGGTGGGATCCTGTCAGAGGTCGAGAGAGAAGGACACGGAGCTGTGCCTGCCCTAAGTGCGGCAGCTTCTAGAAAGAGACACTGAAGGAGAACTGTATTGTAGAGAGGGTGAAGAAGTCGTAGCAAAGGAGTGGATATCAGAGGAGTTCTGCCCTACACAGGCTGCCTCCTTCTGAGGCGCAGGATCCCGGTAGCCGGAACACCGAGGGAGCAACAGTCCTTTATGCCTTGCTCCAGATACCGGTACGACAGTTAATTTCACGTTACCTGTCCGCCCCTACACCCAGGAGGCAAGGTGGCACCCCTTAGAGGCTGGGGCATGATAGAGTCCCTTTAAAACGCCTCAAGCCTCCGGTCATACGGGTTTGTCCTATCCATCTGGGGGACAGAGAGAGACATAACATCTGTAACATCTTCAACAGTTGTGAGGACCTTATGAGAAGCTTAGCAGTAAGGTACTACAACAAATGGCGCCAGAGGAAGGCTACTGATTTCTACCTGGATAAGGGGACTCTGGAATTGCCTCCAAGCTGGCCAGACTCTGTCTGCCCTGTGGTCTGTGCTCTGGACTGTGGATGCTGAAACCTTCACTAAAAGGTAAAGAGACTGCAAACTTGTGTCCTCGTTCTTCACTGCGCCTCTCACCATTCACCGTCAACACACCGGGAAGCCCTGGGGATACACTTCACCTGTGGGAAGGTAGACCATCTAGCTGCCATAACATCACCCCAGCGAACCCCTTAAAGCAACGTCGGTCACCCTGACTGAATACCTCAGGTGGCGTCACGAACATTCCCCTTAAAGACCTTTCCCTTTTACATGGACATCTAATGGCCACGGACCGGGTCAGCCACCGAGACATCCCCTGTTGTGAATTCCGTTCTTGAACTCCCTCCTGTGGTCATGAATGGTACTTCGGCGAGTTCTGTCTGTGAACTCCCTCTGGTGGCTGTGAGTGGAGCTACTAGTGCTTGAGGTTCCTTCTCAGCTGCCCTCGTTATTGCTAGACTGGCTGCTCTATTTAACTCCACTCAGATCGTTATTCCATGCCAGCTGTCGATGTCTTAGTACTGGTTCAGATCTCTCTGGCTCTTTATGATGACCTACCTACTTCAGCAGAAGCTAAGTTCCTGCTAGTTTATTTGTTGTTCATTGTTTTTCTTGCTAAGTTTCAGTCCAGCTTGCTACCATGATATTGCCTTGCTAGCTGGAAGCTCTGGGGGTGCAGAGTGGCACCACCGCACCGTGAGTCGGTGCGGGGGTCTTTTTGCACACTCTGCGTGGTATTTTGTAGTTTTTTGTGTTGACCGTAAAGATCCCTTTTCTATCCTCAATCTGTTTAGTTAGTCTGGCCTCCTTTGCTAAAACCTATTTCATTCCTGTGTTTGTAATTTCCTCTTAACTCACAGTCAATACTTGTGGGGGGCTGCCTTTTCCTTTGGGGAATTTCTCTGAGGCAAGGTGAGGCTATATTTCCTTTCTTTAGGGGTAGCTAGCTCTTAGGCTGTGAAGAGGCGTCTAGGCAGAGTTAGGCACGCTCCACGGCTAGTTCTAGTGTGTGTTATAGGGTTATATAGGATGTGTTGTAGGGTTTGCGGTCAGCAGAGTTCCCATTTCCCCAGAGCTTGTTCCGATTCTGAGATTAACTATCAGGTCATTCCGGGTGCACCTAACCACCAGGTCCATAACAATCCCCCCTGTGAACCGCAGGATCCGGTACCGAGTACCCCACTGCCCACAGGGGCGCTCCAATGCCAGCTGACACCATTACCGACCCACTGCCAAACCGGTCATGCTGAAAGATGTTGCAGGCAGCAAATCGCTTTCCATGGCATCTCCAGACTCTGTCTCGTCTGTCACATGTGCTCAGTGTGAACCTGCTTTCATCTGTGAAGAGCACAGGGCGCCAGTGGCGAATTTGCCAATCCTGGTGTTCTGTGGCAAGTGCCAAGCATCCTGCACGGTGTTGGGCTGTGAGCATAACCCCCATCTGTGGATGTCGGGCACTCAGACCATTTGTGCACATTTGTGGCCTGCCAGAGGTCATTTTGCAGGGCTTTGGCAGTGCTCCTCCTGTTCCTCCTTGCACAAAGGCTGAGGTAGCGGTCCTGCTGCTGGGTTGTTTCCCTCCTACGGCTCTCTCCACGTCTCCTGGTGTACTGGCCTGTCTCCTGGTAGCGCCTCCAGCCTCTGGACACTACGCTGACAGACACTGCAAACCACCTTCTTGCCACAGCTCACAATGATGTGCCATCCTGGATGAGCTGCACTACTTGAGCAACTTGTGTGGGTTGTAGAGTCCGTCTCATGCTACCACGAGTATGAAAGCACAACCAACATTCATAAGTGACCAAAACATCAGCCAGAAAGCATTGTTACTGAGATGTGGTCTGTGGTCCCTGTAATGTATAATAATTAGATCTGTCTCTTTAAGAAAGCAAGGCGGGAGTTGAGTTTAGTTTCAGTTTCTGATATAGCCTGAGGAGAAGATGTTATGCTGTGTGCTGGAGGAAAAGAGGAGAAGAATAAAATACAGTTAAAGCTTACTCTCTCTTAAATTCCTTACACCGTGTGGATGCTACAACTGGCGACGAGGATGGGATTGAATCACCAGCTACTGTGAGTACTGACCCCTGCTTTACCGCTTCACATGCCAGCACCACTGAGAGACTCCATCATGGCTGAATACTTGCACACGTTCCCACAGTTTGATATGACTGATGTTACTAATCTCTCTCATAACTGGAGAAAATGGTTAAATCGGTTTGAGAATTTCCTGGAAGCAATAGATGTAAAGGATGATAAAAGAAAGCGAGCCGTGTTCCTGCATTGTGCGGGCACAGGAGTCTATGACATATACAGCACATTATCGGCAGCAGAGACAGACACGTACAGCAACTGCTCCAAAGCTCTCACTGACTACTTCAACCCTAAACAAAACATCAGATATGAAAGATACAAGTTCAGGATTGCTAAACAGCTTCCAGAAGAATCCATAGACACCTATGTCACCCGGCTAAAAGAACTTGCACATGGGTGTGCATTTACTGACGTAGATGATGAAATCCTAACTCAAGTAATTGTCACCTGCTCGTCTAATAACATAAGGCGTAAAGCTCTGCAGCAGGATCTCTCTCTGCATGATTTACTCAAGATGGCCCGCGCTATAGAGATAGCAGATCATCAGTCAACTGCAATGGAGAATGGGGATAATTTACATGTGCATAATCTCAAACATAACAGTGCACAAGGCAAGCAAGCCCCGCAACAGAAGAAATGTTATAGATGTGGACAAGATTTCCCACACCACATTAACAAATGTCCAGCTATAGGACAAACTTGCAGTAAATGTGGAAAAGGGAACCATTTTGCAGTTGTCTGCAAATCAGCACCCAAAAAGTCTCCTCTGCCAATGACAAAGCCTGCAAATATAAAAATGGTAAATCAGGATATAGAAGAAATGTCTGTGGCTGAGAACGATGTGTTCACGACTTCTGTCACTGGCTCAGTGCAGTCTCCATGTATTACACTCACCATCTGCAACACGGATATCACCTTTACAATAGATACAGGAGCTTTGGTGGATATACCAATAGACAGCAATGCTTATGTACAGTTGAAAACAAAGCCAGTCTTAGAGCAAGTGCATACTAAAATCTTTCCATATGGATCTAAAACACCTCTAGTTACAATGGGACAATTTGATGCTGAACTTAGCTTTAAAGAAAATAGGCAGAAAACCACTTTTCACACATTACAAGGATCAGGAGGCTGTCTTCTCAGCTATCACACTGCCTTGAAGCTAGGACTCATCCAGATTGTTCATACCATAACCGACCCTGCGGACATGGATGTACAAGCCATGGTGAACAGTTTTCCCTCCCTATTTAGTGGATTAGGAAAATTAAAGGACTCTCAAGTGCATCTTCATGTGGATGACAGTGTTCGTCCAGTAGCCCAGGCTCACAGGCGTATTCCATTTCACCTGAGAAAGAAGGTAGAGAAGAAACTCCAATTACTCATGGATGATGATGTCATAGAAACTGTTTCTGGTCCCACTCCATGGGTCTCTCCACTTGTGGTAGTTCCAAAACCAAAGACTCCAGAGCAGGTGAGACTGTGTGTTGACATGCGCCTGCCCAACACTGCTATTCAAAGGGAAAGACACATCTCACCCACAATTGATGACATTCATTTATTAAATGGAGCAACTGTTTTTTCAAAGCTCGACCTCAATAAGGGCTATCATCAATTAGAATTGAGCCTAGAATCCAGATACTTAACAACATTTTCCACCCATGTGGGTCTCAGAAGATACAAAAGATTGACGTTTGGGGTCTGCTCAGCAGCGGAAATTTTTCAAGATACGATAAGGAGCGTCATTCAACATATTCCAAATGCCTTTAATTACAATGATGACATACTGGTTTTTGGGAAAACTCAAGCTGAGCATAATCGTGCTCTATATGCTATCTTTGAATGTCTGCTCTCTGCTGGACTCACTTTAAACAAAGAAAAATATGAATTTGATAAAAATTCATTGGAGTTCTATGGTCACATTTTCTCAGCGGATGGAGTACGACCTGATCCCAAGAAAGTGGAATCCATCAGAGCAGCTTCAATTCCACAGGATGCCAGTGAAGTGCGCTCTTTTCTTGGAATGGCAAGTTACTGTGCTAGATATATTCCAAATTTTTCTACAATCAGCACTCCATTAAGAGAACTCACAAAACGAAATTGCGTTTTTCAATGGTCCCAAGACTGTCAGGCCTCTTTTGAAACAATTAAAAACGAACTCTGCTCAACAACCACCATGGCCTATTTTGATCCAGCTCTTTGAACCGAACTGATTGTGGACGCCAGTCCCGTGGGACTGGGTGCAATTTTAGCACAATACAAGGATGACAGTCAAAGTCCCCACATCATTTCTTATGCAAGTAAAAGCTTAACAAGCACTGAAAGAAAGTATTCGCAACCTGAAAAAGAAAGCTTGGCAGTCGTCTGGGGATGTGAACACTTTCACTTATTTTTCTATGGAGCTCCCTTCACTATTGTCACAGATCATCAAGCTCTCCTTACAATTTTTGGAAATCCCAGAGCTAAAATGCCGGCACGGATTGAACGATGGGGTCTACATCTACAGGACTACAATTACAAAATTGTTCACAAACCTGGAAAATACAGCAATCCGGCTGATTATCTCTCAAGACATCCTACGGATGATGATTTACCTGTGCATTCCTCCATTGAAGAATACATCCACTTTGTTACAGCTCATGCCGTGCCCAAAGCACTTTCTGTTGATCAGTTTGTGAATACAACAACAAGTGACAAGACATTCTGTGCCTTAATACAAATTATCCAAAACAGAAGGTGGCATGAAATTCAAAAGAAAAAATTTCCTGAAGATGGGATTGATCTGAAGGAGTTAAAACTATTTTCAAATGTACGTGAGGAATTATCAGTCACTGAAGACCAACTCATCCTTTGTGGTACCAAACTGGTTGTACCTAAGGCCTTGCGCAACCTAGTCATACAGATAGCACACGAAGGTCATCTAGGAATTGTTGGCACAAAAAAGTTACTCAGAGAAAAAGTGTGCTTCCCAAATATGGATAAATTGGTGGAAGAGAAGATTAGACATTGCTCCACTTGTCAATTAATTACTCCATTATCAACTCTAGAGCCATTACAGATGTCTCCGTTACCCACTGCTGTATGGGAGGAAGTGGCAGTCGACATATATGGACCATTACCAAATGGCCAATACATTCTAGTAACAATTGATGAATATTCTAGATACCCTGTCATTTCATTCATCTCTTCAACGTCTGCTAATAGTGTCATACCAGAACTGGACGACATATTCTCTGCATATGGCATTCCAAGAGTGGTCAAAACAGATAATGGACCTCCATTCAATGGACATGTGTTTGCACAGTTTTCTGAATACTTGGGGTTCAACCACAGAAAGATCACACCTTGCTGGCCGCAAGCTAATGGAATTGTAGAACGTTTCATGAGCACCATGGGGAAACGAATCAAGGCAGCTAGTCTGGAGCACACCCCACTGAAACAGTCACTATACAAATTCCTGCGCAATTACCGCAACACGCCACATTCCACCACTAATGCTGCTCCATCTCATCTAATGTTCAGCAGAACTCTTCGTACACGGATCCCTGATGTGACCAGCCATCCCTTACCAAATGACTCTTCAGTGCGATCAACAGATTTCTTTAACAAGCAAGCCATGAAACATTATGCAGACAAAAGGCGAGGGGCACAGCCATGTGCCATCAAAAGAGGTGATATGGTTGTTGTGCGTCAAAAATCAACCAACAAAACCTCAGCTGTATATAGTCCTGCAAAATATAGTGTTACTGAGAGAAAAGGCAATATGGTCACAGCTGAACGAGACGGACACTCCATCACTCGAAATTCCTCACATTTTAAAATCATACCGCAGAACAATGGAAATGAACTCCCACCAGTGGAAGATTTGATACCCGACGGTGGAGAGGACCAACAAGAGGTGGCTGCTCCGTCAGCACTGGACACCCCCAATGAACCCAGACATTACCCTACACGGGAAAGAAGGGCTCCATCGAGACTTATTGAAGAGATATAATTTAAAGAAAAAGGGGGAATTAGACAATACAGACATATGGGTTTTCTTGGACGTTTTCGTGTTGTTGGATTGTCAATATTTGTTTTAGGTTGTTAATATATATATTTAAAAAAAAAAAAAAAAAAAAAGAGGGATGATGTAATGTATAATAATTAAATCTGTCTCTTTAAGAAAGGAAGGCGGGAGTTGAGTTTAGTTTCAGTTTCTGATATAGCCTGAGGAGAAGATGTTATGCTGTGTGCTGGAGGAAAATAGGAGAAGAATAAAATACAGTTAAAGCTTACTCTCTCTTAAATTCCTTACACCGTGTGGATGCTGCAGTCCCCACCTGCAGAACCACTCCTTTATTGAGTGTGCCTTGATAGTTGCCAATAATTTCCATCTGTTGTCTATTCCATTTGCACAACAGCATGTGAAATTGGTTGTCAAACAATGTTGCTTCCTAAGTGGACAGTTTAATTTCACAGAAGTTTGATTTGCTTGGAGTTATATTCTGTTGTTTAAGTGTTCCCTTTATTTTTTTGAGCTGTGTACTGTATATTTATGATAAGCCACTAGATGGCGCTGTATGACAGTAATAATAATAATAATTTTTATTTATATAGCGCCAACATATTCCGCAGCGCTTTACAAATTATAGAGGGGACTTGTGCAGACAATAGATATTACAGCATAACAGAAATCACAGTTCAAAACAGATACCAGGAGGAATGAGGGCCCTGCTCGCAAGCTTACAAACTATGAGGAAAAGGGGAGACACGAGAGGTGGATGGTAACAATTGCTTTAGTTATTTGGACCAGCCATAGTGTAAGGCTCGGGTGTTCATGTAAAGCTGCATGAACCAGTTAACTGCCTAAGTATGTAGCAGTACAGACACAGAGGGCTATTAACTGTATAAAGTGTATGAGAACATGATGCGAGGAACCTGATTGTTTTTTTTTTTTTTAATAGGTCACACAGGGATAGTTAGGTTAATGCGTTGAGGCGGTAGGCCAATCTGAACAAATGAGTTTTTAGGGCATGCTTAAAACTGTGGGGATTGGGGATTAATCGTATTAACCTAGGTAGTGCATTCCAAAGAATCGGCGCAGCACGTGTAAAGTCTTGGAGTGGGAGGTTCTGATTATTGAGGATGCTAACCTGAGGTCATTAGCGGAGCAGAGGGCACGGATAGGGTCGTAGACTGAGACCAGAGAGGAGATGTAGGGTGGTGCTGAGCCATGGAGTGCTTTGTGGATGAGGGTAGTAGTTTTGTACTGGATTCTGGAGTGGATGGGTAACCAGTGTAATGACTGGCCCAAGGTAGAGGCATCGGTGTAACGGTTGGTGAGGAATATGATCCTGGCTGTAGCATTCAGGACAGATTGGAGCGGGGAGAGTTTGGTAAGAGGGAGGCCAATTAGTAAAGAGTTACAATAGTCCAGACGAGAATGAATAAGTGAAACAGTAAGAGTTTTTGCAGAGTCGAAAGTAAGAAAAGGGCGAATTCTAGAAATGTTTTTGAGATGCAGATAAGAAGAGCAAGCCAGTGATCGGATGTGGGGGGGTGAATGAAAGCTCGGAATCAAGGATGACCCCAAGGCAGCGGGCATGTTGCTTTGGAGTAATGGTGGAACCGCACACGGAGATGGCAATGTCAGGCAAAGGTAGGTTAGTAGAGGGAGAGAATAAATAATAAATGTGCTTATGCATATATGGAAAAACACCAAGGTTTGCAACTATGAGCAGTGTCAGAGACCCTCCGCAGTGAGGATAGATGTCTGGCAACATGAGCAAAAAAGACCCAAGGATAAGATGAGTAATATACAGTTATATGAAAAAGTTTGGGCACCCCTATTAATCTTCAGCTTAATGTTTTATAAAAATTGTTTTTTTTTGCAACAGCTATTTCAGTTTCATATATCTAATAACTGTTGGACACAGTAATGTTTCTCAAAAGCAGAAAAATAGAGGGCACTCACCGGTCTTCAAATTTCAGTCTTTATTGGCAATACATTTGAATAAAATTCATGGCCGGGATCGTCGGAGCCGAAGCTCGTGTGAGCAGGAAAGGAAGGAGACGACGGCCGTTTCGCGCTGTGCTTTGCGCTTCTACGGGTCCGTAGACACGAGCTTCGGCTCCGACGATCCCGGCCATGAATTTTATTCAAATGTATTGCCAATAAAGACTGAAATTTGAAGACCGGTGAGTGCCCTCTATTTTTCTGCTTTTTGGATTACAATAATAGTCACATTTTCTGGAGGAGCACCCGACGTCTAGTTCAGTGAAATTGCAACAGTTAATTATCAAGTACCCACACAGGGGTATACCGACTTGCATAGAGCCTCAGCAGAGATTGTGCCGCCTGTTGAATTCTTTCATGGTGACAGTAATGTTTCTGCCTTGAAATGAGGTTTATTGTACTAACAGAAAATGTGCAATGTGTCACACGTCTGGACCCCGAGAGCGTCATAGGCTATGTTGTGAGGTGAAATTTTAACCCCGCGCTTTCCAATTCACCAAACAATTTTGCCCCTATCTACATAATGGGGAAAAAGTGAAAGGAAAAGTGTTGGAGGCGTCGCAGCTACAGGCACAAAATTTTGCACAGTCACACGTCTGGACCCCGAGAGCGTCAAAGCTATGTTGTGAGGTGAAATTTTAACCCCGCGCTTTCCAATTCACCAAACAATTTTGCCCCTATCTACATAATGGGGAAAAAATGAAAGGAAAAGTGTTGGAGGCAAATTAACAGCTGCCAGATGTGAACAAGGGGGACTTAAAGAATGACAGCGATGGCGCCAAAGAGTATATACTGTACAGTTGCTAAGGTGGGGCCCCAACATGGGATAATCACCACACCACCACGGGGATATAAACACACACACAAAATGCGCCACACACTACCACGTGCTCGAACACATATACCACCCTCAGCGCACATTTCACCACACATACACCAACCTCGCCACATAAAAGTAGAAACACAAAAGTCGCCGTTCAAAACTCGCCACGCGCAAAACTCTCCACATGCAAAACTCGCCACACGTGCAAAACTCACCTCATGGAAAACTCGCCACACGCAAAACTTGCACACGCAGAAAAATTGCCACACGCAGAAAAATTGCCACATGCACAAAAGTTGCAACACATGCAAAAGTTGCCTCACACAAAACTTGCACATACTCAAAAGGCACCACACATAAAACTCGCCACGCGCAAAACTCGCCATGCGCAAAACTTGCTGCACACAACTTGCTACACTAACCTGTCACATGCAACTCAACACACAAAAAGTTGCTACACGCATGTCGCCACACAAAACTCATCTCACAAAAGTCCCTACATGCATGTCGCCACACGCAACTCAACACACACAACTTGACACACGAAACTCGCCCTAAAACACACACAAGTCTGGTATTATCCTTCAAAAATAAAAATCTGATTAATAAGCAGACAAACTACAAGAGCAACAAATGTACCATATAGGAAATACGGCAGCTGTCAGTCACATGACCAGTCTATTATGTGTATGTGTGAGCTAATATATACTGCCAGGGGGTGGGCTTACTGTTGGCTGGGGATTTATCAGGCTGCCATTTTAGCTTACAAATACTGAGGTAAAAATACTGACCAAATAACGTGTGAACGAGGGCTAATACAGGAGGAGATGACATACAGATATACTATATACAGGAGGAGATGACACACAGGTATATACTATTTACAGGGGAGATGACACACAGGTATATACTATATACAGGAGGAGATGACACACATATATATACTATATACAGGAGAGATGACACACAGGTATATACTATATAGAGGAGGAGATGACATACAGGTACATACTACATACAGGAGGAGATGACATACAGGTATATACTATATACAGGAGGAGATGACACACAGGTATATACTATATACAGGAGCAGATTACCTACAGGTATATAGTATATACAGGAGGGGATGACATACAGGTATATGCTATGTATAGGAGGAGATGACATACAGGTATATACTATATACAGGAGGAGATGACACACAGATATATACTATATATAGGTGAGATGACACACAGGTATATACTATATACAGGAGATTACATACAGGTATATCTAATATATAAAGCTGAATGTGTGTATGTATATATGTGTGTATGTCCGGGATTGGCATCTGCACCGTCGCAGCTACAGCCACAAAATTTTGCACAGTCACACGTCTGGACCCCGAGAGCGTCATAGGCTATGTTGTGAGGTGAAATTTTAACCCCGTGCGTTCCAATTCACCAAACAATTTTGCCCCTATCTACATAATGGGGAAAAAGTGAAGGGAAAAGTGTTGGAGGAAAATTGACAGCTGCCAGATGTGAACAATGAGGACTTAAAGAATGAGAGCGATGGCGCCAAAGAGTATATACCATACTGTTGCTAAGGTGGGGCCCCGACATGGGATTCTCACCACACACGGGGATATGAACACAAACACAAAATGCGCCACACACTACCACGTGCTTGAACACATATACGACCCTCAGCACACATTTCACCACACACACACCAACCTCGCCACATAAAAGTCGAAACACAAAAGTCACCACTCAAAACTCGCAACGCGCAAAACTCGCTACATGCAAAACTCGCCATATGCAAAACTAGGCTCACGCAAAACTCGCCACACGTGCAAAACTCACCTCATGGAAAACTCACCTCATGCAAAACTTGCACACACAGAAAAATTGCCACATGTACAAAAGTTGCACCACATGCAAAAGTTGCCTCACACAAAACTTGCACATACTCAAAAGGCACCACACATAAAACTCGCCACGCGCAAAACTCGCCATGCACAAATCTTGCTGCACACAACTTGCTACACTAACCTGTCACATGCAACTCGACACACAAAATGTTGCTACACGCATGTCGCCACACAAAACTCATCTCACAAAAGTCGCTACATGCATGTCGCCACACGCAACTCAACACACACAACTTGACACATGAAACTCGCCCTAAAACACACACAAGTCTGGTATTGTCCTTCAAAAATAAAAATCTGATTAATAAGCAGACAAACTACAAGAGCAACAAATGTACCATATAGGAAATACGGCAGCTGTCAGTCACATGACCTGTCTTTTATGTGTATGTGTGAGCTAATATATACTGCCAGGGGGGTGGGTTTCCTGTTGGCTGGGGATTTATCAGGCTGCCAATAGCAACCAATCACAGCTCAGCTTCTATTTTGCTACAGTTAATTAACCTGAGCTCTGATTGGTTAATATAGGCAACAAAGACATTCTCAGTATAACAAAGCTAATATATGTTGTGAAATTCTTCTATTAGCTTAGTTTTTGCCTTTTAATAATTACATTTCTATCTATTTGATTTGTGGTTTTTGTGTGCAGAATAAATTTTTGTTAACACATTCTATTTTGCTAACAGCAGTCATTAACCCGGGCGAAGCCAGGTAGTACAGCTAGTTAGAAATATAATACTGATCGATACAAAAAGACTTTTGAGGTTTGTTAGCTATTTCATGTGTCTCTGTGCCTGAGGCTCCTGTCCCCACTGTAGATGTGCCACTGGCTTTATCTACTTTACATAACTCACATGTGCCCATTTGTTCTTGCCCTCAGTGAGAGGAGGCCTCTGACATTAGTCTTTATAGTAGCCTCTAACTGCAACTTTGGCACTTTTCTATATAAGCACCAGCACTTTAGATTGCTGTCATTGAGCGCCATCTGGTAGCTTTTTATAAATACAATATAGATTAATATAGAAAGACTGCTTTGTTATAGGCATAAAAACCTAGTTTCAAGGTTATAATCATATAACCTTGCTGCTATTCATATATTTATTAAGAGTTATTCTTGCCTCCTCTTTTCCTAGTACCTATTCCTGAATTTTAAACTGATATTTCATACTTTTTAAATTCATGTATAAATAAAATATATTACGTTTTAATTTCATTTGTCACTTCTGTTTTTTTCCTCATAGGTACCCAGTTATGGGCTCTATGGCAAATGATTTTCTGTGAGTGTCTATGTCAGCATAGAAGTGCAGCTTATTATTATGAGCAAATGTTGATTTTGTGGAAAACTATTTGTAATTCAGTTCTATAAACTCTGTAGATAAGTCATAGCTGGAAAAATTTATTTTGGTGCTCTGGAGCAGATGGAGGGGAAAGTAGACAGCTCCATAAGGAGGAATGTCACCCCTATGTGACCGCCTGTATCTATACAGTAATCTCTCATATGTTCTGTAGGCGGTACTACTATATGGTCACTGTATGGCAGCAATATCGGTATTGGTCTGTAAATAGTGATTTTTTTTCAGTAACAGCATAGTCATATGATGAGAATCCCCTATACCAGTCCTCACGGCCTCATTCACCAAGAACAGATTATGTTTTCAGGATTTCCTTAGAATTGCATAGGTGATGGAATTATTTATCATCAAAGCATCAGAAACTGGCACAGGTTGTCTCACTTGTTCAATACCAAGGGAGTTCTGAAAAAAAAGATTATATTGAGGAATTGTGAGGACTGCAGTTTTGGAAATATTGCCCTGTACCTACGATTAGGGTGCACCACTGTAGTTGTAAACATGGTTATGTGGTTATGGGCCCACTCGGATGTTTTGCCCAGCCTGTGTTTAAGCCCTAGCTACCTACGCCTCTGCCAACCTGAAATAATATTGGGATGTAATGTAATAGTTATATTCCAAAACTGACAAGTGAGCTAAAGAAAACAGCTAATATCAGCTTATTTTGTCAGAAATCAAAACGACACGTCACACACAATAATTCATATTTCTCACGCTATCAGCAGTATCATTTGACAATAGAGCCAGTAGAGGGCGCTCTCAAACAGAAAATATGCAGCTGTCACCATTCACTTTGTAAAATGTAACATATTCACACTTACCCATAATTTTTTCACGTTTAGGGGGTCCTTCTTCCTGCAGCTCCAGGGGACAGCCATGGGGGGCGGCCTTTGCGCCTGCTTACGCCAACCTGTTCCTGGGGCTGTGGGAGAGGGACCTCCTACAGTCAGACAGTCTGTTGTCTATGGAGCGCGTCCTTCTCTGGGCACTGTAAGGTTTCTCTTACTGAGTGTGTTGGGGGACACTCGCTTGACCGCAATATTCAAGCACACGGCACGGGTTTATAACAAAACAGTCCATACGGTTTATTAAAGTGCCATAAACCGGGTAATGCACAGTTCATTACTTGTATCACATAGAACACAACAGGCACCAACAGTCTCTTTGGTACCTGACGGGAGCCCTTGCTCCACCTGCCGACTCTTTAACCTCTTCTGGGTAAGCTGCCTAACAGGGATCACCAACTTGCCTGTCCGGCACACAGTAGTCAGTCCAGACCTCACCGAAGGACTCCAGCTTCCCCACACAGTAACTGTCTCTGGCTCCACAGATCCCGGTCCTCACCTTGTCACCGCAGGTCCTGGACCCCGTCCTCCACCCGTCAGCATAGGTCCTGGACCCCGTCCTCCACCCGTCACCACAGGTAACCAGGATCACGCCGGTGGCCTAGTCCGGGTATTCTTCAGGACGTCCTTCCCCAGCTGGGAACGTCCAATACCCAGGCCACCCGAAGCCAAGTCCCACGAACTCAGGTGCTTGCAGGACCCTAGTCACTCCTAGAACAGTCCAGCACCATTCGGGACCTTCACGGTCAGGTCCATACACAGGTTCCACACAGGAACCACACAGGACCTACCGGACACACCTCTCAGCTCCACACACAGGGAGCTCACATCCAACACTGACCCACACCCTGATCACGTTACATACTGGTAACCACTCCCCTGGGTGGGAGTGTATGTGTGGCTAGTCTGACCCTCCCATCTCTCATGACTAGCCTAGTAAGTCACCCAAACTTAACTATACACATTACACAAACTCTTGAGGGACTACAGGTCCCAGCATAACCACAATACATCAGACTTACCACGCAGACTCCCTCTGCGACACATATCGGCCATTCACAACACTGCCAATTACAGGTTCACCACTATTACCACAACAGATACGCCTCCATGCATATCTCACAGAGCGCACAGAGCGCCCCCTAGCTGCCACAGGGGTCACTACACCACATATCCCCCCCCTCTGTTCACACCTGTAGGGTTGAACACCTGTCAAACACCTGGAATCTCGAGACAGGTCACACACACTCCTTTGTCCTACCAGTCGAGAAGACTGTCTCAAACGGTTTTGAGCAACACTCATAATCGTACCCTTGTTGGGTTTACCCCGCCCCCAGCGGTCAACACGTAGGCCTTGAGCTTTGGCCCTTAAGTCACAGTCTGCCTGTGTCACCAAACCCTTAGTCACCACATTTTCTCTACCAGGTCTCGCACCTAGGTCACTCAACATGGAATTAACTGAGGAGTTACTGCCTCCAACTCTTCCTTGGTGATCAGTCAATCCACTATTTGGGGGTTCCCTTTTGTTCCCTTTTCCTTGGGAAGAAGGCGGTCGCCATCCTGTGTTCTGCAGCTGTTTATTGACCTGCCGTTTGTACAGTCTTAGCTGCTCTATTTCTTTCAGATATGTCACGTGATACTCTAGGAGCATTCTGATATTCGTTAGACTCTCCTTGGACCCGACAACAAGGAATGGAACCATTCCATCTTCACCCACCTGGGCCTCATCATCAGCCGGAATCCTCAGTCTCTTTACACCGGATATATTCACCATCTCCTGCATCACTTTCCCAAATCTACCAATGATCTTCCCCACCAGATGTCTGGGTACTCGCACTGTGTCTTCCACCAAGCCCAGACGACTTTGAGCTTTCCTGGCTTGCTCCAAACGTCGAGTGGCTTCATTATTCCTCAACAGGATCATCTGTTTTGTGCGGAGGCACTGTAGATGCATATCCTTCAGGACAGCTACCCGCTTCACTGTGACTTCCTTAGTCGACAGTATCACCAACTGTTTCGTCTCTAGTGCCCAATGCACACTACACGCTTCTACTGCCTTTTTAAAGGCTTCATGCACACCCTCACCGGTACATGCATCTTGCGCCTCTTCGGGTACATCTATCACACACTTGAAGAGCGGAGTCTTACTTTCCTCAAGAACAGGTGGCTCCTGCCTTGCCATGGACTTTTCCATCAAGACACCTGTCACAACCGGGTGACCGTCTTGTTCGGCTCTTAACGCCCACTCTTCTTCAGCTTTACCCTCTTCCAGACCTCTGGTCAAGATGGGCATTAGCAAATGTGAGTCTTCAACCCGCATCTTCTTCTCTTGTAGAAGACCACTTAATGCTTCTCTGAGCCCTTTCACATCTTCCCTTAAGGCTTTGTTCACACCTTGCCAGGTTAACAGGTGACCTCTGAGCTCCGAGACTTCCTTCTCCAGCTCATTCAGCCTGTGCTCAGCCTCTTGTCTAAGGACCCTTTCTCGTTCGACATGTTCTTTCACTGTCTCCTTACTAACAGGTTCAAACCTCTCTAGGGCTTCAGTAGTGACAACCTCAGCCTCGTCCTGCTTCACAGGGACTTCAGAATACTTCACACACTCCAGGTCTTCCGTATCTCCCATCAAATTTTCACAAGGTGCCACTGGTTCAGCCCCTTTTCCTCTTTTACGTCTTCGGCAACGGGAGGAAGTTTTTGCTCCCTATACCAGAGTCAGTCTTACTGCCCTCTTTACCGCCTTCATCACCGTCTGATTGGGAGTCACCACCACCCGATCTGTCATCCAGGAACCAGCCGTCCCTTTCTAAACAGGTCACAACTTCTGGAATGGCTGCCCCTGCTGTCACGACTTCAGCCTGTAGAGCCCTGTCGTCTCTCTGTGTCTGGGTGTCAGTTCCACTTATTTTATCCGCCAGACGTCTACCAGTCGCATTGTGGCACAGTTCAGGTGGCATGTCCGTAAGTTGGGCACGCTTATCATTTTTCTTGGTCACGCCCACTTTGGGACTGTCAACTCTAGGGGGCGCATTCTCACTAATACTACCACCCATCCACATAACATCCACAAACACTTCACCCTTTTTCCACCAGTCCCACAGTGTTATCAAATCTTGTCCTATTACCATAGGACACGGCAAACTCGGGACTACAACCACCTCATGGCATGTGGAAACATCAGCTGCGGTAATGGAGAGAGTGGCTGCCTGACAACATTTAGCGTCCCCTGGTGACCCAGCACTCCCTGGAAGGGTTCTCAACAAAGACGCCTCTCTCCCCGGGTCTAACAACCCCTGCACACACTCTCCATTCAGCCAAAAAGGACACAGACGTGGCTCCTCACTGATTGCCAGCCAAATCGGACATAGCCGTGACTCCTCACTGATTACTGCCCTTTCTTTGGCTCCGCCCCCTTTTTGGGCAAGTGTTGTGCTTTTTGACACCACCCCGGTTCGGGATTCAGCCCCCCTTCGGGATTCCACCCCTTTTTGGGCCATTACCCCTATTTGGGTTACCGCCCCTTTTTGGGACTCCGCCTCCTTTTGGGCAACCATCTCCATTTGGGGTCCCCGCTCACTATTAGGGATACTCCCCTCCCTGGGACACACCCAGTGGACTTCCCCACGGCACTCAGGCCCCAGTTCACACAGTACACCCCTTTGTCTCTGGGCTTGTACTGGCCCTTTAAGATTCAACACAACCTGAAAGGGAAAAAATATTTTATTTTTATTTTTTTCTATGTCACTTCACCAGCTCCTGCTGGTACCGCCACAGCTCCTGCTGTAGTCCCACACACCCAGCACTTCCAGGTGCTGCCAACCATAAGCCACTACAGCTCCGGCTACTGTGGAACCTCTCGCTGCAACCGCGGCTACTCTCCACATGGCTCTGCACGGCTCCACCGCTGCCGCTTGTCACCTTCGTGACCCCGCCGAGTCACAGCAGACGCTTGTCACTTTCGTAACCCTGCCGAGTTACCG
Organism: Ranitomeya variabilis; assembly: GCF_051348905.1. NCBI lineage: Eukaryota > Metazoa > Chordata > Amphibia > Anura > Dendrobatidae > Ranitomeya > Ranitomeya variabilis. The sequence goes on from NC_135237.1 coordinate 166,234,785, forward strand.
CTAGACGCTTGTCACCTTCGTGGCTCTGCCACAGCAATTAACTCCACGTGTGCTAGCGGGATCGTTGCCCGCATTCTCCACCAATTGTAAGGTTTCTCTTACTGAGTGTGTTGGGGGACACTCGCTTGACCGCAATATTCAAGCACACGGCACGGGTTTATAACAAAACAGTCCATACGGTTTATTAAAGTGCCATAAACCGGGTAATGCACAGTTCATTACTTGTATCACATAGAACACAACAGGCACCAACAGTCTCTTTGGTACCTGACGGGAGCCCTTGCTCCACCTGCCGACTCTTTAACCTCTTCTGGGTAAGCTGCCTAACGGGGATCACCAACTTGCCTGTCCGGCACACAGTAGTCAGTCCAGACCTCACCGAAGGACTCCAGCTTCCCCACACAGTAACTGTCTCTGGCTCCGCAGATCCCGGTCCTCACCTTGTCACCGCAGGTCCTGGACCCCGTCCTCCACCCATCAGCATAGGTCCTGGACCCCGTCCTCCACCTGTCACCGCAGGTCCTGGACCCCGTCCTCCACCCGTCAGCATAGGTCCTGGACCCCGTCCTCCACCCGTCACCACAGGTAACCAGGATCATGCCGGTGGCCTAGTCCGGGTATTCTTCAGGACGTCCTTCCCCAGCTGGGAACGTCCAATACCCAGGCCACCCGAAGCCAAGTCCCACGAACTCAGGTGCTTGCAGGACCCTAGTCACTCCTAGAACAGTCCAGCACCATTCGGGACCTTCACGGTCAGGTCCATACACAGGTTCCACACAGGAACCACACAGGACCTACCGGACACACCTCTCAGCTCCACACACAGGGAGCTCACATCCAACACTGACCCACACCCTGGTCACGTTACATACTGGTAACCACTCCCCTGGGTGGGAGTGTATGTGTGGCTAGTCTGACCCTCCCATCTCTCATGACTAGCCTAGTAAGTCACCCAAACTTAACTATACACATTACACAAACTCTTGAGGGACTACAGGTCCCAGCATAACCACAATACATCAGACTTACCACGCAGACTCCCTCTGCGACACATATCGGCCATTCACAACACTGCCGATTACAGGTTCACCACTATTACCACAACAGATACGCCTCCATGCATATCTCACAGAGCGCACAGAGCGCCCCCTAGCTGCCACAGGGGTCACTACACCACAGCACGCTACATAGACGACATTCTTGTTGTCTGGCAGGGTAGCAGTTTTGTGGCTGCTTTGAACAAGAATGATAGGAACATCAGATTGACTGCAACATTTAATAGATCCAGTATTGAGTTTCTGGATGTAACATTGACTAGAGATAGAGCAGATACGATTCAAACTACGATATATAGGAAGCCTACGGCCACGAATAGTCTCCTCCATGTGTCCTCCTCCCACCCTACTCACATGGTACATGCGGTTCCAATTGTACAATTCCTACGCATACGTCGCATATGCTCTACAAATAATGAATTTGAAACCCAAGCAAGGGATCTTAAATCCCGCTTTAAAGAACGGGGGTATAGCAATCGTGCTATTAAAAGGGCTTACCTACGAGCAAAACATAGTGATAGAAATACACTGCTTTATGGGAGTTATGTACTGTAAGTGGTAACAAGTCTGAGGTTACCAGATTTGTGACCAATTTTAATTCTCGGGCAGGAGCAATACGAAATGTGTTGGAGCGCGCTTGGCCGATTTTAAGAACTGATCCAACGTTGGCTAAGCTGCTACCTAATTGGCCGTCGATCACATATCGTAGGGCAAAGAACCTACACAATCACTTGGTGCGCAGCCACTACGTTGGTAATCCACCTAGGACATTTCTAAATGATCCAAATAATAAACCAAGAGGTGGCTGTCGTGCCTGTGGTCGCTGCGTGGCATGTAGTAATATTATGAGAGAAGACACTTTTGTGGATTCCTCCGGGCAAAAAAGCTTTAAAATAACGAAATCAATTACATGCACGTCAAAGAACGTAATATACTACGCATCCTGCCCATGCCCATTGATCTATGTGGGGTTAACAACGCGACAATTAAAAACGAGAGTGAGGGAACATGTCCGGGGGATCGAGGCAGCGGTACATGTAACGGATATTCAAACTTTAAAAACGATACCCAGACACTTTAAGTCACACCATAACTGTGATAGCAGTGTCTTACGTGTCAAGGGTATATGTTATGGTTTCCAATGGCAAGGAAACATCAGAAGCATAGAATAAACGGACAAGCTCTCGGGTGATGGAAACTAGAGCTGACCGCGATGCTAAACCTACACACCACACTAGAAGTAGCCAGGGGGCATTCCTGCGTAGTCTCTAGATGCCGCGCGCCAGCCGGAGAACTAACTACCCCTGGTAGAAGAAAACACAGTCCTGGCTTGCCTCCAGAGAATGTCCCCACAGGAGATAGCAGCCCCCCACATATAATAACGGTGAGAGCAGATGAAAAGACACACGTAGTATGAAAGCAGATTTAGCACAGAGAGGCCCGCTAACTAAATAGCAGAAAGATACAACAGAGGACTTCGCGGTCAGCTGCAAAACCCTTCAAAACACCATCCTGAAATTACCTTAACTCATGTGACAACTCATGCCACTGGAGTGGTAATTTCAGCCCAACAAGAGCTTCCAGCTGCAGAGATTCACATAAGTGCAAACTGGACAAAACATACAAAAATAGACTTAAGGACTAAAGTGTCCAACTTAGCTGAGCAGAAAACTGGGAGCAGGAACAAGCAACAGAATCACTCTGGATACATTGATGGCCAGCATTAGAATGACTGAGGAGCAAGGTTAAATAGGATACTCCCACATCCTGATAGGAACAGGTGAACTGAAGGCAAAGCTTACAGGACACCAGTACCACAAGAGACCACCAGGGGAGCCCACGAACCGAATCACAACAGTACCCCCCCCTTAAGGAGGGGGCACCGAACCCTCACAAGAACCACCAGGGCGATCTGGATGAGCCCTATGAAAGGCACGGACCAAATCAGAAGCATGAACATCAGAAGCTGTAACCCAAGAATTATCCTCTTGACCGTAGCCCTTCCATTTCACCAGATATTGAAGTCTCCGTCTGGAAACACGGGAGTCCAAGATTTTCTCCACCACGTACTCCAATTCACCCTCAACCAGCACAGGAGCAGGAGGCTCAACAGAAGGCACAAGTGGTACCTCATACCTCCGCAATAATGACCGATGGAAGACATTATGGATAGCAAAGGATGCTGGGAGGTCCAAACGAAAAGACACAGGGTTAAGAATTTCCAAAATCTTATAAGGACCGATGAACCGAGGCTTAAACTTAGGAGAAGAGACCCTCATAGGGACAAAACGGGAGGACAACCACACCAAGTCCCCAACACGAAGACGAGGACCAACACGACGATGGCGATTAGCAAAACGCTGAGTCTTCTCCCGGGACAACTCCAAATTGTCCACCACCTGCCCCCAAATACGATGCAACCTATCCGCCATGGTATCCACTCCAGGACAATCCGAAGACTCCACCTGACCAGATGAAAAACGAGGATGGAACCCTGAATTGCAAAAGAAAGGGGAGACCAAAGTGGCAGAACTGGCCCGATTATTAAGGGCAAACTCAGCCAACGGCAAAAAGGAGACCCAGTCATCCTGATCAGCAGATACGAAACCACAAAATTAAACCGGGAGAAAAACAACGACCAGCGCGCCTGTCTAGGATTCAGACGTCTGGCCGACTCAAGATAAATCAAATTTTTGTGATCAGTCAAGACCACCACCTGATGTTTAGCACCCTCAAGCCAATGACGCCACTCCTCGAATGCCCACTTCATCGCCAAAAGCTCCCGATTACCGACGTCATAATTTCGCTCGGCGGGCGAAAATTTTCGAGAAAAGAACGCACAAGGTCTCATCACTGAACAATCTGAACTTTTCTGCGACAAAACCGCCCCCGCTCCGATCTCGGAAGCATCAACTTCCACCTGAAAAGGAAGAGAAACATCAGGCTGGCACAACACCGGAGCAGAAGAAAAACGGCGCTTAAGCTCCCGAAAGGCCTCCACAGCAGCAGGAGACCAATCTGCAACATCAGCACCCTTTTTAGTCAAATCAGTCAAAGGCCTGACAACGCTAGAAAAACCAGTTATGAATCGACGATAAAAGTTAGCAAAGCCCAAAAATTTCTGAAGGCCCTTAAGAGAAGTCGGTTGCGTCCAGTCACAAATAGCCCGAACCTTCACAGGATCCATCTCAATAGAAGAGGGGGAAAAAATGTACCCCAAAAAAGAAATCTTCTGAACCCCAAAAACACACTTTGAACCTTTAACAAACAGAGAATTGGTCCGCAAAACCTGAAAAACCCTCCTAACTTGTTGAACATGAGATTCCCAGTCATCCGAAAAAATCAAGATATCGTCCAAATACACAATCATAAATTTATCCAGATATTCACGGAAAATATTGTGCATAAAAGACTGAAAGACCGAAGGGGCATTTGACAGACCAAAAGGCATCACCAAATACTCAAAATGGCCCTCGGGCGTATTAAATGCGGTTTTCCACTCATCCCCCTGCTTAATTCGCACCAAATTATACGCACCGCGAAGATCAATCTTAGAGAACCACTTCGCCCCCTCAATGCGAGCAAATAAATCTGTCAGCAATGGCAAAGGATATTGATACTTGACTGTGATCTTATTCAAGAGTCTATAATCAATACAAGGTCTCAAAGAACCATCACTTTTAGCTACGAAAAAGAACCCCGCTCCAAGAGGAGACGAAGAAGGACGAATATGTCCCTTTTCCAAGGACTCCCTAATATACTCTCGCATGGCAGCATGTTCAGGTACAGACAGATTGAATAGACGACCCTTAGGAAATTTACTGCCAGGGATCAAATCTATGGCGCAATCGCAATCTCTGTGAGGAGGAAGAGAATTAAGAGTAGATTCCTCAAAAACCTCACGATAATCAGACAAAAACTCAGGAATTTCAGAGGGAATAGATGAAGCAATGGAGACCAAAGGTGTGTCCCCATGATTTCCCTGACATCCCCAGCTTAGTACAGACATTGTTTTCCAGTCAAGGACTGGGTTATGAGTTTGCAACCATGGCAATCCCAGCACCAACACATCATGTAGATTATACAGTACAAGGAAGCGAATCACCTCTTGATGGTCTGGAGTCATACGCATAGTCACTTGTGTCCAGTATTGTGGTTTATTACTAGCCAATGGTGTAGAATCAATACCCTTTAAAGGTATAGGAACTTCCAGAGGCTCTAGATCAAACCCACAGCGCCTGGCAAAGGACCAATCCATAAGACTCAAAGCGGCGCCAGAATCCACATACGCATCCGCAACAATAGACGATAACGAACAAATTAGAGTTACAGACAAAATAAACTTGGACTGCAAAGTGCCAATAGCAGAGGATTTATCAACTTTCTTTGTTCGTTTAGAGCATGCTGATATAACATGAGTAGAATTTCCACAATAGAAGCACAAATGATTTTTGCGCCTGTAAATCTGTCGTTCGCTTCTGGACAGAAAGCTATCACATTGCATACTCTGTGGTGCCTCTTCAGAAGACACCGCCAACTGGTGCACAGGTTTGCGTTCCCGTAAACGCCGATCAATCTGAATTGCCATTGTCATGGACTCATTCAGACCAGTAGGCGCAGGAAACCCCACCATGACGTCTTTTACAGCATCAGAGAGACCTTCTCTGAAAATTGCCGCCAGAGTGCACTCATTCCACTGAGTAAGCACAGACCATTTTCGAAATTTTTGGCAATATATTTCGGCTTCATCTTGCCCCTGAGAGAGGGCTATTAGGGCTTTCTCAGCCTGAATCTCCAAATTTGGTTCCTCATAAAGCAACCCCAAAGCCAGAAAAAACGCATCCACATTGAGCAACGCAGGATCCCCTGGTGCCAATGAAAATGCCCAATTTTGGGGGTCACCCCGCAGTAAAGAAATAACAATTTTTACTTGCTGGGCAGGATCTCCAGCAGAATGAGATCTCAGCGAAAGAAACAATTTACAATTGTATTTAAAATTTAGAAAACAAGATCGATCTCCAGAAAAAAACTCCGGTATAGGAATTTTAGGTTCAGACCGAGGAGCATGTAACAAAAAATCTTGTATATTCTGAACTTTAGAGGCAAGATTATTCAAATTGGTAGCCAGACTCTGGGGATCCATATTTCAACAGATAAAGTCTGAGCCATTCAGGGGTTAAGAGGAGAGGAAAACAGGAGACTGCAATTAGAGCTGGAGTGCAACTTCAGAGGAAGGAAAAAAAAAAAAAAAAAAAAAAAGGTTTCACACAGTTCCTTTTCTCTCCTGCTTCAGCCTATAGATTAAACATTTTGGGCTGGCCATACTGTTATGGTTTCCAATGGCAAGGAAACATCAGAAGCATAGAATAAACGGACAAGCTCTCGGGTGATGGAAACTAGAGCTGACCGCGATGCTAAACCTACACACCACACTAGAAGTAGCCAGGGGGCATTCCTGCGTAGTCTCTAGATGCCGCGCGCCAGCCGGAGAACTAACTACCCCTGGTAGAAGAAAACACAGTCCTGGCTTGCCTCCAGAGAATGTCCCCACAGGAGATAGCAGCCCCCCACATATAATAACGGTGAGAGCAGATGAAAAGACACACGTAGTATGAAAGCAGATTTAGCACAGAGAGGCCCGCTAACTAAATAGCAGAAAGATACAACAGAGGACTTCGCGGTCAGCTGCAAAACCCTTCAAAACACCATCCTGAAATTACCTTAACTCATGTGACAACTCATGCCACTGGAGTGGTAATTTCAGCCCAACAAGAGCTTCCAGCTGCAGAGATTCACATAAGTGCAAACTGGACAAAACATACAAAAATAGACTTAAGGACTAAAGTGTCCAACTTAGCTGAGCAGAAAACTGGGAGCAGGAACAAGCAACAGAATCACTCTGGATACATTGATGGCCAGCATTAGAATGACTGAGGAGCAAGGTTAAATAGGATACTCCCACATCCTGATAGGAACAGGTGAACTGAAGGCAAAGCTTACAGGACACCAGTACCACAAGAGACCACCGGGGGAGCCCACGAACCGAATCACAACAGGTATAGATATGATAGAGTTGGATATCAGGGGGGGTAGAATTTCGCAACGATTGGCGCAGCTCGAGACTCGGTGGATGTGGACTTTAAATACTGTCCACCCTCATGGACTTAATGAAACTATTAGTTTTGCACCGTTCCTGTGATCTTGGTAGGGGCACGTTTGGTGGGGTCATTTGTATTTAGGTGCATCTGTGCTTGTTTTTAACTATGGTTTTAATATTTTTAGATACACATAATTTTTGGAGATGTCAGATGACTGTATTATGGGATCCAAGCCCTGTCTGGTGTACCCGATGAAGATCTACAAAAAACGGCATCTTGAGAATATTCATCAATTTTATAGTGTTATTGGTGATTGCTGTCCAGTCTATATGCACATTTCTGTATTTTGTACTATGTTTTTTTATATATGTGATGTCTCATGCAGTTACGATGCTAGTTTTTTCTATTTTAGGTTATATTTTGGTTTGTTTATACACCATCACCATTAGGGTCTTGGTACCCATTGTTTATGGGTTGTTTTGTTTTTGTCTATTTTGGACAGGGGGTTTAATCTGTACTTGGGTTTTTTTTTATATGCCAAATGTGTTTACACACTATTGTCATAAGAGGTTTTGGTAGTTAGTGTGTGGATACTGGGGTCCACCTGTGGAAATACTCCCTTTTCTCCCCGCCTCTCTTTCTCCCCCATTACCCCCCTCCTTCCTTCTTTTGGTCTCATTTGTTTTTTTCTTTTTCCTTGTTTCACTTACTGCGGCCACATTGCCTTATGTTAGTGTCTGATACCAGCGGTGGTGCTGCCTGTACGCATGCGCACTTGGCCCTGCTGCTCTAGGCGGCTTGTGGCGTCTCTATACTTGGGCGGTTGCCATGGTTATGGCGGCGCTCTTGTATGACGTCACCGCCGCTGTGAGTTGCGGGTTGCTATAGTGACGCCCGCGTCACTTCCGGTTAACGCCGCCGCTGATATCGGCATTATTCTATTTAAACCCTGCTCTCTGGGTCATCTGACACGCCCCCTGACGAAGGAGTTTCCTCTCCGAAACGCGCGTCGGGCTGACGTGCAGACTGGTCCTAGTCTCATCCGAGTGCCCCTCTGATTAGGTAACGTACATCGGTATAGCGTTTGCGGCCTTACATTTTTGTTGGTATGTTTACCACTATGGGGTTTCCTGGTCATTGGGGCAATAGTGCAAGGGTGGTGTACTCTATATTGGTGCACCTATAGTTCATTTTATAGGGAGGTTACCCTGGGCATTTCAGTCTGTCTATAGGCAGTAGTCTATTACTTGAACCCATTGTGGTATATATAGAGTCTGACAGAGAATTATATTTTATTGGTCCCAGGATATGACTTAAATGCTATTTGGTATACCATACCCCTATAGGAAGCACTTCCACTCGGATGTCTTATCCCCTACACGCACATCTTATATATATTTTTGGGAACCAGTTTTTCCGGTCTGCATGTTTTTTGCACAATAGCAGCTTTGTGCGGTGACTCGCACCATTTTTCCATCATGTTTCATCTGTGTCTGTTTATTTTCATAGTTTTAATAGATTTTGTACTTTAAATAAAGGTTGTTTATACAATTGATATCCAGTTTTGGTCGTTTTTGTGGTTTCCACATCCCCGTTGTACTGTTTAATAACGACTTGGCTTATAAAGTGTCTGACATATGTGCAACAGTTTGACTTTGCATTCACTGTAATTACGTGATGTTGCTATATAATACCTATTTCTTTCTATTAAAATGTAACATGTAGTTCATGTTGGATTGTGAAATGAGAAGTTATCTGGTAAACACAGCGTCATCATACAGATTCGAATTGGCACAATGCTTGTGGTTTGTTTTTTTTACATTATGTATCTTTTGTGATCTCATCATTTATTAATAGGTGTATTTTTTATTGGGAAAGATTTGCCTTTAAAATGTTTTCTGTTAGCCAAAAAAGAGCAGCTATCAGAGTTGGCCTTGAGGCATTTGCAGTGTAAATTTGTGGCCAAACAAAACGTCCTTTGTCGGAATAAACCGATCACTTTGTATTTGTATTGTGGACTCACAACTATCTGTCTGTTACAGAGTTAATAACAGTTTCTATGATAGTTGCAAGGACACAGATAGGTTGAAGCTGTTATGTGAATGTGAAATCTGTATAAAGCCTTCCAAACTGTCACAAGCCTTTTATAGTAAAAAAAAAAAAATCACATCCGCGTAAGGCTGGAGTCACACATGGCGTAAGACAATACGCCACGTATTATACATCCGTACTACGGCCGTAATACGGAGAAATGTTCCCAAAATAGTGATCCGTAGTCAGGGTGTGTCAGCGTATTTTGCGCATGGCATCCTCCGTATGTAATCCGTATGGCATCCGTACTGCGAGATTTTCGCGCAGGCTTGCAAAACCGACATCTAATGGATTTATGTGCTCAAATGTTAGGGAAAACATATATACAGTATATATATATATATATATATATATATATATATATATATATATATATATATGTCATTGAGACACATATATATATTCTGTATTTAGATTTCATTCAGCGCGATATCTGTGAACAGCCGGTAATTCAATTGCCGGCTTTTCATTTCTCCTTCCCAAACCCGACAGGATATGAGACATGGTTTTCATACAGTAAACCATCTCATATCCCCTTTTTTTTTGCATATTCCACACTACTAACGTTAGTAGTGTGTATGTGCAAAATTTCAGCGCTGTAGCTGCTGAAATAAAGGGTTAAATGGCGGAAAAAATTGGCGTGGGCTCCCGCGCAATTTTCTCCGCCAGAGCGGTAAAGCCAGTGACTGACGGCAGATATTAATAGCCAGGAGAGGGACCATGGTTATTGGCCCCCCCGTGGCTAAAAACATCTGCCCCCAGCCACCCCAGAAAAGGCACATCTGGAAGATTCGCCTATTCTGGCACTTGGCCACTCTCTTCCCACTCCCTGTAGCGGTGGGATATGGGGTAATGAAGGGTTAATGCCACCTTGCTATTGTAAGGTGACATTAAGCCAGATTAATAATGGAGAGGCGTCAATTATGACACCTATCCATTATTAATCCAATTGTTGGAAAGTGTTAAAAAACACACACACACATGATTAAAAAGGATTTTAATGAAATAAACACAGCGGTTGTTGTAATAATTTATTGTTCTCGCAATCCATTTCCAGGCCCTCGCTTGGCAAAATAATAAACACACAAGATACATACCTTCTGATGTCAGATCACATCCCACGAAGTAATCCATCTGAAGGGGTTAACTAATATTACAGGCACGAGCTGCGATAAACCACTCGCTCGTGCCTGTAATCCCCGGGTGCTGAAAGGAAAGCAGTGATCTGTACTTACATTGAGTCGCGGTGAGGCGCCCTTTGGTGGATCTTCTCATGAACTGCAGCCTGGGAACTTTTTCCCACGCTCCAGGTCATATGAGGACATCCACCAGGGGGCGCATCACTGCGACTGGACTGAAGGAAATATAGGTCAATGACCTACATTTCATTCATTCGCCGGGGATTACAGGCACGGAGCACACAGCTGCATTAGCAGGGCTCCTGCCTGTAATATTAGTTAACCCCTTCAGATGGATTACTTCGTGGGACGAGACGGTTCACCAGAAGGTATGTATCTTGTGCGTTTATTATTTTTCCAAGCGAGGGTGTTCCTGATGGATTGAGAGAACAATAAATTATTACAACAACCGCTGTGTTTATTTCATTAAACTACTTTTAAATCATGTGTGTGTGTGTTTTTTAACCCTTTCCTACAATTGGATTAATAATGGATAGGTGTCATAATTGACGCCTCTCCATTATTAATCTGGCTTAATGTCACCTTCCAATAGCAAGGTGGCATTAATCCTTCATTACCCCATATCCCACCGCTACAGGGAGTGGGAAGAGAGTGGCCAAGTGCCAGAATAGGCGCATCTTCCAGATGTGCCTTTTCTGGGGTGGCTGGGGGCAGATGTTTTTAGCCACGGGGGGGGGGCCAATAACCATGGACCCTCTCCTGGCTATTAATATCTGCCCTCAGTCACTGGCTTTACCACTCTGGCGGAGAAAATTGCGCGGGAGCCCACGCCAATTTTTTCCGCCATTTAACCCTTTATTTCAGCAGCTACAGCGCTGAAATTTTGCACATACACACTACTAACATTAGTAGTGTGGAATATGCAAAAAAAAGGGGATATGAGATGGTTTACTGTATGTAAACCATGTCTCATATCCTGTCGGGTTTGTGAAGGAGAAATGAAAAGCCGGCAATTGAATTACCGACTTTTCACTAACAGCGCTGCGTATTTCTCGCAAGTCACACTGCTGGTCCGTGTGGAATCCGTATTTTTCTCGCCCCCATAGACTTTCATTGGCGTATTATTTGCGCAATACGCTGACAAACGCAGCATGCTGCGATTTTGTACGGCCGTAGAACGCCGTATAATACTGAACCGTAATATACGGCTAATAGGAGCAGCCCCATTGAGAAGCATTGTGCCGTATGTAATGCGAGTTTTACGTACGTCGTTTTTGCGCTCTTACGTACGTAAAACACGCATGTGTGACCCCAGCCTAAGTGTAACTATCCAAGAGAAATGGACCGATTTTTTTATTTTGCGTCATCCTAATTTAGTCCATTTTTTTCCTTGAACCTTGTTTTTTTTACTGAAGCAGATAGACTATTTTGTTATCCGTTGTCTCTTAGCAATATATCAGTTAAAAAACGGATGACACTCAGATAGAACTCTGAAGTACAAAGTATGGCTTTCGTGTATCATCCATTTTATACAGATCCCTATAGACTTTAATGACTAAGTCTGATCCACAAAACTGATGAGAATAGGACATCCTCTTCGTATCATGGACCGGAGCACGGATCCATTTTTAAAACTGATGTGTTCATGGATCACAAATAGTGATGAGCGAGCACTAAAATGCTTGGGTATTCGTTACTTGAGTCAAGCAAATCATAATGCTTGGGAAACACGAGGGGGGGGGGGTCTAAAAATTGGTAAAATCGATGGAAACAGCACTGAAATTGCATGGCAATAACATGGGGAAGACCCATGAAGGATTTCTGAGTCTCATGTCACTGCTGGGAACAATGTTGTCAGAATATTACGCCAATTTTACAGACTGACAAAATACATCAAAACCGAAGTTAAAATGTACTTTACTGGAAAAATGTTAAGAAACATTCTTTCCAGGATAATGACTTCTATAAAAAGCAAAATAAATAAGAGAAAAAAAATGTTCCTCCACACCTTGGGCTATCATCACACTCAGTGTTTTTGCATGTTTGCATTGCTTTCAATGATGAAAAAACAAAAAGCAAAAACAAAAAAAAACAAAAAGAGGAAATTTAATTTGATCATTTTTTATCATTTTAATACCTTCATTTAATACCTTAGCTGGCCATGTGGTTTGTGAGACATCATCAGACACATCCTGTTTAATTTATGAAGGTGGGACTCTGAAGGTCACACATTTTTTTTTACAGGGCCATCAGATGGCCTTCACAATTTGTAGAGGGCCATCAGGTGGTCTTTACTATTGTTAGAGGGCCAGCAGTCAGCCCTCACTATTGTAAGAAGGCCAGCAGGTGGCCCTCACTAGTGTCATAGGGCCATCAGCCAGCCACTCACTAAGCATTTTTGGAGGACCTGCAGATGGCTCTCACTATTGTTAGAGGGCCAGTAGGTGGCGCTCACTATAATTTTAGAGGGCCAGCAGCCAGCCCTCACTAAGCAGTTTTTGGAGGGCCAGCAGACTTAAGGCCCCGTCACACTTAGCGAGATCGCTAGCGAGATCGCTGCTGAGTCACAAGTTTTGTGACGCAACAGCGACCTCAGTAGCGATCTCGCTATGTTTGACACGTACCAGCGACCAGGCCCCTGCTGTGAGATCGCTGGTCGTGTCGGAATGGCCTGGACCTTTTTTTGATCGTTGAGGTCCCGCTGACATCGCTGAATTGGTGTGTGTGACACGGATTCAGCGATGTCTTCACTGGTAACCAGGGTAAACATCGGGTTACTAAGCGCAGGGCCGCGCTTAGTAACCCGATGTTTACCCTGGTTACCATCGTAAATGTAAAAAAAAAAAAAAACACTACATACTCACATTCCGGTGCCCGTCAGATCCCTTGCCATCTGCTTCCCGCACTGACTGACTGCCGGCCGTAAAGTGAAACCACAGCAGAGCGGTGACGTCACCGCTCTGCTGTTAGGGCCGGCGCTCAGTCAGTGCAGGAAGCGGACGCCGGGGGACGCGAAGGTGAGTATGTAGTGTTTGTTATTTTACATTTTACACTGGTAACCAGGGTAAACATCGGGTTACTAAGCGCGGCCCTGCGCTTAGCAACCCGATGTTTACCCTGGTTACCCGGGGACCTCGGCATCGTTGGTCGCTGGAGAGCGGTCTGTGTGACAGCTCTCCAGCGGCCACACAGCGACTAAACAGCGACGCTGCAGCGATCGGCATCGTTGTCTGTATCGCTGCAGCGTCGCTAAGTGTGACGGGGCCTTTATAGTGCTGCAAAGCCTCCTCTTTAATTGTGAGTAGCGAGCGTTTCAGTAGACAGAGAAGCGGCGGGAGGGTGATGCTGATTATGGCGTCATCACCACTGTAACCATCTTGGTTAAGTTGTAAAAGTTTTGGAGAATTGCACAGATGTCAGACATCCATGCCCACTCATCAGCTCTTGTGTGCGGAGTTTGACCAGAATACCAACAGTCGTGGTGTAGCTGGTATTCAACTACTGCCCTCAGCTGCTCACAAAGCCTTGCCAACATATGTAATGTTGAGTTCCAACGCGTGGTGACTAGTGTTGAGCATTCCGATACTGCAAGTATCGGGTATCGGCCGATATTTGCGGTATCGGAATTCCGATACCGAGTTCCGATATTTACTGCATATCTGATACCGGAATCGGAAGTTCCCAGAATTCAAACTGCACGAATTCAGCCAATGAGGACTGATTAGAAGTGTGGGCACATCCTGTTCTGCATGGTGGGCATGGAACTACTGGCATGGCTGTGATTGGCTGCTGAAATGATGTCATGATGCACTATAAAAGTCGCTGCCGCCATTTAGGGCTCACTCTGCTGTGAATTCAGTTAGGGACAGGACGCTGTGTTCTGACTGAGGGCCAGTTTAGAGATAGCGATTTGCTTCATTGTGCTTTACCCAGGCTAATTTAGCAACCGCTGTGTGAGAACCTTGCTTTTGCCTTGCAGCGCTGTTCACAGCTGTCTGCAAGGTGTCTGTGTGAGTGCAGCTCACTCTGTAGTCTGTGTGCAGCCACAGCCGGTTGTATTCAGCTCAGTGTGTCACTCACTGCCTCATACTGTTCTATCCATTGTCCTTATTTGCTATTAGTGCAGCCTGCTGCATTGTTTTTTCAAATATTTCCTATTAGTGGCTTTCCACCCGTATCCAGCTACATTGTGGAAAAACACTACATAGGATAACATAGAGGAGGCTTTTTTGGCCTTGCAGCGCTGTTTACGGCTGTCTGCACGGTCTCCGTGTGAGTGCACATCGCTCTGCAGTCTGTGTGCAGCCACAGCCGGTTGTATTCAGCTCAGGGTGCATCACTGCCTCATACCTTTCTATCTATTGTCCTTTTTTTGCTATTAGTGCAGCCTGCTGCACATTTATTCAAATATTTCCTATTAGTGGCTTTCCACCCGTATCCATCTAAATTGTGGAAAAACACTACATAGGATAACATAGAGGAGCTTTTTTTGGCCTTGCAGCGCCGTTTACGGCTGTCTGCACGGTCTCCGTGTGAGTGCAGCTCACTCTGTAGTCAGTTCTGCAAAAAAAAAAAGAAAAATTAATAAAGTTCACCAAACACACCACTTTCCAGTTGTGTAGGCCACATTAGCTCATATTAAAGTCTAGTCCACACTTTACAAAATTAGTGTTTCTTATACCTGTTAGGAGCTGTTCAGGAATAAGCACACTAAGCCCTTAGTACTTTTCTGCTTATCTTTATCAGTCAACCAAGATGAAGAAGGCAGGGAGTAAGGCACGTGGGCGTGGGCGCGGAGCAGGGAGAGGACGTGGGGATTCTGTGCCTGCTGCAGGCACCGGCGGTGTCTCATCATCACCCAGTTTCAGCAGGGAACAGTCCTTCATGCGCAGCTTTGTAGGAGATCGCCGTACACCGCTGCTGCGTGAAGAACAAATTGAAGCCGTTGTCGGATGGATGGCAGCTAACGCATCGACTTCAATTAGTGCCACATCCTCTCAGGCACAGAGCACTGGAGAGCACCCATCTGTCTCTTCACCACCTGCCAAATTGCCCAGGCAGTCAGAGAGCGCAGGACAGGAGCCATCTCTACTTCTGTTCTCTGAATCTCTTGGCTTGGAAACAGGGGGCCAGCCAAGCAGCATTGGAGAAATGGAAGAAGAGGAAGTGTGCAGTGATGCCCAACAGCTTTGTCTCTCTGACTCTGAAGAGGCGGGTGGGCCAGTGCCTCCGGTCACCACACCGCAGTACGCATCTGATGATGAGACTTAGGTGCCACTTTCTGGTGCGTACTGTGCTGCTGAGACTAACCAGGAGGAGCAGTTGGTGGCAGAGGGTAGTGTAGATGATGAGGTCCTTGACCCATCGTGGCGTGAGGTACAGAAAGGTGGTGGGAGCAGCTCTGAGGAAGAGATTCCCCGAACGGGCCAAAGAGGGAGAGGGAGGGGGAAGACAGCGGAGCCTGTAGCCTCCACTTCGGCACCCGTTAGGAGCATGCCTCTTCCTAAAGCCAAAAAGGGCGCTCCCAAGACTTGCAGTGCCTGGTCCTTTTTTGACACAGTTGCAGCTGACATTTGCTTTGTCAAATGCAAGGTGTGTCATCAGAAAGTCAAAAGAGGAAGAAATGTCAGCAACCTCAATACCTCAAACATGTGGAAACATGTGCGAACCAAGCACCCAGTGGAGTTACAAAAACACACTGAAGACCTAGGCCAACCAGCAGCGGCACCTACCACCTCTTCAGCTCGTGTTGTTGCCTCTTCCTCCAACTCACACACAGCTGGTTCGGCTTCCTCCCAGGATCACCATGGAAGAACCTCTGGCACTGTTGTCCAGAGACCCACAGTAATTCCACCCACTGCACCACGTTCCCAGTCATCCTCACACTCCCAGGCCAGTCTACAGCCATCGGTAGCACAGGCATGGGTGAAAAGACGGCCATTCTCGGCAAACCACCCCCGAGCACAGGCTCTGAATGCTGGCATTGCAAAACTACTGTCCCTTGAAATGCTGTCATTCAGGCTGGTGGAGACTGACAGCTTCCGTAACTTGATGGCATTGGCAGTCCCACAGTACAATGTGCCCAGCCGCTTTTATTTCAGCAGGCAAGCCGTCCCTGCCCTGCACAAGCATGTGGAGGGACACATAAAACATGCGCTACTGAACGCCGTCAGTAGCAAGGTCCACTTCACCACCGATGCGTGGACCAGTCACCATGGACAGGGGCGATACCTTTCCCTCACTGCCCATTGGGTTAATGTTGTTGAGCCGGGTACAGATCGTGCGAGTGGCGCAGGACGTGTCCTGCCCACTCCAAGGATTGCAGGAGTCCAGTCTGTACACATTGACTCCTCCTCATACACAAGTTCCTCAGAATCATCGCTGCAGGAGCTGTCACAGTCCTCCTCCACATGGCCCTGTGAACGTTTACCTGTTACGACCGACATGAGCACAGCCGTGGCCAAACGTCAACAGGCCGTCTTGAAATTCATTTCTTTGGGGAATCGAAGCCACACAGCGCAGGAGCTCTGGAATGCCATCAAGCAGGAGAGTGACGTGTGGTTTGTGCCAGCGAATCTCCAGCCAGGCATGGTAGTGTGTGACAATGGCCGAAATCTGGTGGCAGCTCTGGCCCTAGGCAACCTCACTCACATCCCATGTCTGGCACATGTGCTCAACTTGGTCGTGCAGAGTTTTTTGAGGGACTATCCGGATCTTGATGCACTGCTGCACAACATCTGCCTAGAGTGTGCTCACTTGCGGCGTTCCAGCATGGCAAGATCGCGCATTGCAGCTCTGCAGCGACGATTCCGCCTTCCGGAACATCGCATCATATGTGACCTACCCACCAGGTGGAATTCCACGTTACATATGTTGGAGCGGTTGTGTGAGCAGCAGCCAGCAGTAATGGAGTACCAGCTGCATCAGGCGCAAAGAAGTCGCACTCCGCGCCGTTCAGATTTCACAACCACTGAGTGGGCCACTATGAAGGACGTCTGCCAGGTTTTGCGTTCCTTCGATGATTCCACGTGGATGGCGAGTGCAGATGATGCACTAGTCAGCATGACTGTCCCCCTTATCTGCCTGCTTCAACAAACACTGCAAGCGCTAAGGGATGATGTTGTGGAAGAGGTGGAGGATGAGGACTCACCAATTCCATTAGCTTCTGGACAGTCAGCGCTACGTGGTTCCTCACAAAGGCCTAGGCAGGGGACACTTTGTGAGGAGGATGAGGAGGAGTCAATGGAGGAGGAAGACATCGGTCCAGAGGAGGGAGTTACACAATTCTCCAGTAGTCAGTGTGTAGAGCGAGGGTGGGGTGATGCTGAGCGGGCAGAGATCACGCCTCAAGCAGGGGACAGCGTTTCTTGGCCAGTTGGCAGTCTGCAGCACATGGCTGATTACATGCTGCAGTGCCTGAGAAACGACCGCCGTATCGCCCACATTCTCAACACGGCTGATTATTGGGTGTACACCCTCCTAGATCCTCGCTACCAGCACAACTTACAAAGCCTCATAACACCGTTGAACCGGGAGTGTAAAATGCGGGAGTACCAAGACACACTGGTGAATTCCATCATCTTCTCCAGTCCAAGTGAGAGCAGTGCTGCAAGTGCTTTACAAAGCAGATCAGTGCTCTGAGACAGTGGAGGAAGCTCTGCACACAGGGGGAGCAGAAGCAGTACCTCAGCACAAGGCAAGACCAGTATGGCCCAACTGTGGCACAGTTTTGTGTGCCCGCCACACATGTCTACACCATCACAGACGGCTCCAGTCAGCAGTAGGCAACGTTTCCGTCAGATGGTGACAGACTACATGTCTTGCCCTCTTACTGTACTCCCAGACGGCTCTTCCCCCTTCAAATTTTGGGTCTCTAAGCTGGATACATGGCAAGAGCTAAGCCAGTATGCATTGGAGGTGCTGGCTTGCCCTGCTGCTAGTGTATTATCGGAACGTGTCTTTAGTGCCGCAGGTGGTGTACTAACAGACCGTCGCATGCGACTATCCTCCGATAACGTTGACCGGCTTACTTTTCTGAAAATGAACAAGGCCTGGATCTCGCAGGAATTTGCCACTCCTCTTCCAGATTAAATAATTGGTTGACTACAGTATCCAGGTCTCCTGTTGCGTTCATGTTTCTACCACGTGAACTGTAATCCCTGGGCTCCAACACCGCCAGTTGAGGCTCAGAAGTGCAGGCTGCACAGTCAAAACACCTGACCCAGTGTTATTGGGTTTCAGTAACGTCAGCTGATCCCCAGCTGTGTAGCCAGCAATGTGTCCTGCGACCGCCACGCTGACACAACAACTGAAATTTAAGGGAACCTGTCCCCCCAGGCGTTTGTTACTGAAAGAGCCATCTTGTGCAGCAGTAGTGCTGTAAAAGGAAAAGGTGGCTCTTTTAATTATGCTCCTTGCAAACGCAGAACTTAACACTTATAAAATGTGTCCCCTGATACTGTGAGACCGTCCCGGAGGTGGGACTTTCCTTCGTAATGGGACGCAGCACAGCCGTCATTCCTACCCCCTTGGTGCCGTGCGCCGCCTCCTCAGCGTTGTTTGATTCTGTCCCATTGTCTGCGCTGTTATGTTATTCCTTGGCCATGCGCACTTAGCGCTGCCCGTCTTCTGACATCATTTAGGTGTCAGGCTGGCTGCACCTGTGCGGCCGCGCTGCCCAAGATCCCGCCTCGCAGTGTCTTCTGATTTAATCACACTGCGGGCCTGGGATCCATGGGCATGCGCAGAGCATATCTTCACCTCAGCCTCTTACTCATCTCTCTCCGCCTTCTTCAGACTATGCACCGTCAGCTGATCTTTAATAGCATGCCACGGCCGTGACGCCGCACAGTCTGAAGAAGCCGGAAGGAGGGGAGTGAGAGGCGAGGATATGCACTGCGCATGCCCATGGATCCCAGGCCCGCACTGGGATTACATTAGACGACACTGCGAGGTGGGATCTCGGGCAGCGCGGCCTCACGGGCACAGCCAGCCTGACACCTAAATGATGTCAGAAGATGGACGAAGGAAAGTCCCACCTTCGGGACGGTCTCACGGTATCAGGGGACACATTTTATAAGTGTTTAGTTCTGCGTTTGCAAGGAGCATAATTAAAAGAGCCACCTTTTCCTTTTGCAGCATTACTGCTGCACAAGATGGCTCTTTCAGCTACAAACGCCTTGGGGGGGGGGGGTTAAAGGCTCCCTTTCAACTTGCCCCAATCAGGCTTCGGCCTACACTCTGTTCTTCTGCTCCTCCTGCTGTCCCTGGGCTTCAACACCACCAGTTGCTGCCCGGAAGTGCTGTCTGCACAGTCAACAGTCGCTCCTCTGTTATTGGGGTTCAGTAACGCCTGCTGCTCCCCTGCTGTGTTGTGGCAATACCTCCAGCCTGCTCCTCCTGCTGTCCCTGGGCTTCAACACCGCCAGTTGCTGCCCGGAAGTGCTGTCTGCACAGTCAACAGTCGCTCCTCTGTTATTGGGGTTCAGTAACGCCAGCTGCTCCCCTGCTGTGGTGCGGCAATACCACCAGCCTGCTTCTTCTGCTTTCCCTGGGCTTCAACACCGCCAGTTGCTGCCTGGAAGTGCTGTCTGCACAGTCAACAGTCGCTCCTCTGTTATTGGGGTTCAGTAACGCCAGCTGCTCCCCTGCTGTGTTGCAACAATACCTCCAGCCTGCTCCTCCTGCTGTCCCTGGGCTTCAACACCGCCAGTTGCTGCCCAGAAGTGCTGTCTGCACAGTCAACAGTCGCTCCTCTGTTATCGGGGTTCAGTAATGCCAGCTGCTCCCCTGCTGTGTTGCGGCAATACCTCCAGCCTGCTCCTCCTGCTGTCCCTGGACTTCAACACCGCCAGTTGCTGCCCAGAAGCGCTGTCTGCACAGTCAACAGTCGCTCCTCTGTTATTGGGGTTCAGTAACGCCAGCTGCTCCCCTGCTGTGTTGCGGCAATACCTCCAGCCTGCTCCTCCTGCTGTCCCTGGGCTTCAACACCGCCAGATGCTGCCCGGAAGTGCTGTCTGCACAGTCAACAGTTGCTCCTCTGTTATTGGGGTTCAGTAACGCCAGCTGCTCCCCTGCTGTGTTGCGGCAATACCTCCAGCCTGCTCCTCCTGCTGTCCCTGGGCTTCAACACCGCTAGTTGCTGCCCGGAAGTGCTGTCTGCACAGTCAACAGTCGCTCCTCTGTTATTGGGGTTCAGTAACGCCAGCTGCTCCCCTGATGTGTTGCGGCAATGTGTCCTGCGACCGCCACGCTGACACAACTAGTGAAATTTAAGGGAATCTGTCCCCCCCCAGGCATTTGTTACTGAAAGACCCACCTTGTGCCGCAGTAATGCAGCACAAGGAAAAGGTTTCTCTTTTCGTTGTGCTCCTTGCACACGCTGAACCTAACACTTTTGAAATGTGTCCCCTCACACCGTTAAACCGTCCAGTAGGTGGGACTTTCCTTTGTAATGTGACGCAGCAAAGCTGTCATTCCTACCCCCTTGGCGCCGTGCGCCGCCTCCTCTGTGTTGTTTGATTCTGTCACGGAGCCTGCGCTGTTATGTTATCCCTTGGCCATGCACACTTAGCGCTGCCCGTCTTCTGACATCATTTGGTGTCAGGCTGGCTGCGCCTGTGCGGCCACACTGCCCGAGATCCCGCCTCGCAGTGTCTTCTGATTTAATCACACTGCGGGCCTGGGATCCATGGGCATGCGCAGTGCATATCTTCACCTCAGCCTCTCACTCATCTCCCTCTGCCTTCTTCAGACTGGGCGCCGTCAGCTGATCCCTAATAGCATGCCACGGCCGTGACGCCGCAGTCTGAAGAAGCCGGAAGGAGGGGAGTGAGAGGCGAGGATATGCACTGCACATGACCATGGATCTCAGGCCCGCACTGGGATTACATTAGACGACACTGTGAGGTGGGATCTCAGGCAGCGCGGCCGCACAGGCGCAGCCAGCCTTACTCCAAATGATGTCAGAAGACGGGCAGCGCTAGGTGTGCATGGCCAAGGGATAACATAACAGCGCGGGCTCCTGTTATGATTTGGTAGCCTAGGAGCAGCATGAGATGTACTCTGGAGAAGGTGGAACCTGTACTGACCGCAGACCCTGAACTTAACACCGCAACTAGAAGTAGCCGTGGAATGTACCTAACACTCCCTAGACATCTCGACACAGCCGGAGGACTAAATACCCCTAGAGATAGAAAAGGGAACACTATCTTGCCTCAGAGAAAATCCCCAAAGGATAGACAGCCCCCCACAAATATTGACTGTGAGAGGAGAGGGAAATAACATACGCAGACTGAAATCAGGATTTAGCAAAGGAGGCCACTCTAGCTAAATAGAAAGGATAGGACAGAGTACTATGCGGTCAGTAAACACACTAGAAAATATCCACCACAGAAAATACAAAATCTCCACATCTAACTAAAGATATGGAGGGTATATCTGCATCTCCAGAGATACCAGCTTGGCTGAACAAATCCTTATGCAGACCAAGCTGGACAAGACAAAAACATGGAAAAGAACTGAACAATAAAGCCCACAGCATGTGGACTGCAAAAAACAAAGCCAGAACTTATCTTTGTTGAAAAGAACAGCAAAGCAGGAGAGACCAGGCAGGGATGTGAATCCTCCAGGAACAATGGACAACTGGCACTGACTAAAGGGTCAAGCAAGACTAAATAGCCCAGTCAGAATTGCAATAAGTGAACACACCTGATAAATGCAGCGATCCAAAGACAGCAGCGCTACCACTTATAACCACCGGAGGGAGCCCAAGAGCAGAATTCACAACAGTACCCCCCCCTTGAGGGGGGGTCACCGAACCCTCACCAAAGCCCCCAGGCCGATCAGGACGAGCCAAATAAAAGGCACGAACCAAATCGTCAGCATGAACATCGGAGGCAACAACCCAAGAATTATCCTCCTGGCCATAACCCTTCCATTTGACAAGATACTGAAGCTTCCGCCTCGAAATACGAGAATCCAAAATCTTCTCAACCACATACTCCAACTCCCCATCAATCAACACCGGGGCAGGAGGATCAACAGAGGGAACCACGGGCACCACATATTTCCGCAACAAAGATCTATGAAAAACATTATGGATGGAAAAAGATGCTGGAAGGGCCAAACGAAACGACACAGGATTGATAATCTCAGAAATCCTATAAGGACCAATAAACCGAGGCTTGAACTTAGGGGAAGAAACCTTCATAGGAACATGACGGGAAGACAACCAGACCAAATCCCCAACCTGAAGCCGGGAACCAACACACCGACGACGGTTAGCAAAACGTTGAGCCTCCTCCTGAGGCAACACCAAATTGTCCACAACATGAGCCCAAATTTGCTGCAACCTGTCAACCACAGAGTCCACCCCAGGACAATCAGAAGACTCAACCTGCCCTGAAGAAAAACGAGGATGAAAACCAGAATTACAAAAGAAGGGTGAAACCAAGGTAGCAGAACTAGCCCGATTATTAAGGGCAAACTCGGCCAATGGCAAGAAAGCCACCCAATCATCCTGATCAGCAGACACAAAGCATCTCAAATAAGTTTCCAAAGTCTGGTTAGTTCGCTCGGTTTGGCCATTTGTCTGAGGATGAAATGCGGATGAAAAAGACAAATCAATGCCCAGCCTAGCACAAAAGGCCCGCCAAAACCTAGAAACAAACTGGGCACCTCTATCGGACACAATATTCTCCGGAATGCCATGCAAACGAACCACATGCTGGAAAAACAACGGAACCAAATCAGAAGAGGAAGGCAATTTAGGCAAAGGTACCAAATGAACCATCTTAGAAAACCGGTCACAAACCACCCAGATAACCGACATCCTCTGGGAAACCGGAAGATCTGAAATAAAATCCATAGAAATATGCGTCAAAGGCCTCTCAGGGACCGGCAAAGGCAAAAGCAACCCACTAGTGCGGGAACAGCAAGGCTTGGCCCGCGCACAAGTCCCACAGGACTGCACAAAAGAACGCACATCCCGTGACAAAGAAGGCCACCAAAAGGACCTACCAACCAAATCTCTGGTACCAAATATCCCAGGATGGCCAGCCAACACAGAACAATGAACCTCAGAAATCACTTTACTAGTCCATCTGTCAGGAACAAACAGTTTCCCCACTGGACAGCGGTCAGGTTTATCAGCCTGAAATTCCTGAAGAACCCGTCGTAAATCAGGGGAGATGGCAGAAAGAATCACCCCTTCCTTCAGAATGCCGACCGGCTCAAGGACCCCAGGGGAATCAGGCAAAAAGCTCCTAGAGAGGGCATCAACCTTAACATTCTTAGAACCCGGAAGATACGAGACCACAAAATCAAAACGGGAGAAAAACAGGGACCATCGGGCCTCTCTAGGATTCAGCCGTTTGGCAGACACGAGGTAAATCAGATTCTTATGATAGGTCAAGACCACAATACGGTGCTTGGCCCCCTCAAGCCAATGTCGCCACTCCTCAAATGCCCACTTCATAGCCAACAACTCACGATTGCCGACATCATAATTGCGTTCCGCAGGCGAAAACTTTCGAGAAAAGAAGGCACACGGTTTCATCAAGGAACCATCAGAATTCCTCTGAGACAAAACGGCCCCTGCCCCAATCTCAGAAGCGTCAACCTCCACCTGAAAAGGAAGAGAAACATCCGGCTGACGCAACACAGGGGCAGAAGTAAATCGGCATTTAAGCTCCTGAAAGGCAGAAACAGCCGCAGAGGACCAATTTGTCACATCAGCGCCTTTCTTCGTCAAATCGGTCAGGGGTTTAACCACACTGGAGAAGTTGGCAATGAAACGGCGATAAAAATTAGCAAAGCCCAAAAATTTCTGAAGGCTCTTCACGGATGTGGGCTGGATCCAATCATGAATGGCCTGAACCTTAACCGGATCCATTTCTATAGATGAGGGAGAAAAAATGAAGCCCAAAAAAGAAACCTTCTGGCCTCCAAAGAGGCACTTGGACCCCTTCACAAACAAGGCATTATCACGAAGGATCTGAAATACCATCCTGACTTGTTTCACATGAGACTCCCAATCATCTGAAAAAATCAAAATATCATCCAAATATACAATCATGAATTTATCAAGATAATTCCGAAATATATCATGCATGAAGGACTGAAACACAGATGGAGCATTAGAGAGTCCGAATGGCATCACAAGGTGTTCAAAATGGCCTTCGGGCGTATTAAACGCAGTTTTCCATTCGTCACCCTGCTTAATACGAACAAGATTATATGCCCCTCGAAGGTCAATCTTAGTAAACCAACTAGCCCCCTTAATCCTAGCAAACAAATCAGAAAGCAAAGGCAAAGGGTATTGGAATTTGACCGTGATCTTATTCAAGAGGCGATAATCAATACAGGGTCTCAAGGAGCCATCCTTCTTGGCAACAAAAAAAAAACCTGCTCCCAATGGTGAAGAAGATGGCCGAATATGCCCCTTCTCCAAAGACTCCTTAACATAACTCCGCATGGCGGCATGTTCTGGCACAGACAGGTTGAAAAGTCGGCCCTTAGGGAACTTACAGCCTGGAACCAAGTCAATAGCACAATCACAGTCCCTATGCGGTGGAAGGGAACTGGATTTGGGCTCATCGAATACATCCTGGAAATCTGACAAAAACTCAGGAATTTCAGAAGATGGGGAGGAGGAAATTGACATCAAAGGAACGTCACCATGAACCCCCTGACAACCCCAACTAGTCACAGACATAGATTTCCAATCCAATACCGGATTATGCACCTGTAACCATGGGAAACCCAGCACAATAGCATCATGCAAATTATGCAACACCAGAAAACGACAATCTTCCTGATGGGCTGGCGCCATGCACATGGTCAGCTGAGTCCAAAACTGAGGTTTATTTTTAGCCAACGGTGTAGCATCAATGCCCCTCAAAGGAATAGGACTCTGCAAAGGCTGCATGGGGAAACCACAATGTCTGGCAAATTCTAAGTCCATTAAGTTTAAAGCGGCGCCTGAATCCACAAATGCCATGACAGAAAATGACGATAATGAGCAAATCAGGGTCACAGATAACAGAAATTTGGGTTGTACAGTACTGATGGTAACGGAACTTGCGATTCTCTTGGTACGCTTAGGACAATCAGAAATAACATGAGCAGAATCACCGCAGTAAAAACACAACCAATTCTGACGTCTGAATCCTTGTCGTTCAGCTCTAGACACAATCCTATCACACTCCATCGGATCAGGACTCCGCTCGGAAGACAACGCCATAGTGTGCACAACTCTGCGTTCGCGCAAGCGCCGATCAATCTGAATGGCCAGAGACATAGAATCACACAGACAAGCAGGCGTGGGGAACCCCACCATAACATCTTTAACGGATTCAGAAAGACCCGTTCTGAAAATTGCCGCCAAGGCATCCTCATTCCATTTAGTCAGCACAGACCATTTTCTACATTTCTGGCAATACGATTCTGCCGCTTCTTGACCCTGACACAGGGCCAACAAGGTCTTCTCAGCATGATCCACTGAATTAGGTTCATCATACAATAACCCTAGCGCTTGAAAAAAGGTGTCTACATTAAGCAAAGCAGGATTCCCAGATTCCAGGGAAAATGCCCAATCCTGAGGATCGCCACGCAGCAGACAGATGACTATTTTAACCTGCTGGGTGGGATCACCAGAGGAACGGGGTTTCAGAGCAAAAAACAGTTTACAGTTCTTTTTAAAGCTCAAAAATTTGGACCTGTCCCCAAAAAACAAATCAGGAGTTGGAATTCTAGGCTCTAAAACCGGAATCTGAACGATATAATCAGAAATATCCTGTACTCTAGCAGCAAGTTGATCCACACGAGAAGCCAATCCCTGAACATCCATGCCAGCGCCAAACTCCTGAACCACCCACAGGTAAAGAGGGAAGAAAAGACACAACAGACTACATAAAAAAAAATGGCTCAGCACTTTCCTTCCCATCTTCTGAGATGCGATTAACTCATTGTTGGCCAGTTGTACTGTTATGATCTGGTGGCCTAGGAGCAGCATGAGACGTACTCTGGAGAAGGTGGAACCTGTACTGACCGCAGACCCTGAACTTAACACCGCAACTAGAAGTAGCCGTGGAATGTACCTAACACTCCCTAGACATCTCGACACAGCCGGAGGACTAAATACCCCTAGAGATAGAAAAGGGAAAACTATCTTGCCTCAGAGAAAATCCCCAAAGGATAGACAGCCCCCCACAAATATTGACTGTGAGAGGAGAGGGAAATAACATACGCAGACTGAAATCAGGATTTAGCAAAGGAGGCCACTCTAGCTAAATAGAAAGGATAGGACAGAGTACTATGCGGTCAGTAAACACACTAGAAAATATCCACCACAGAAAATACAAAATCTCCACATCTAACTAAAGATATGGAGGGTATATCTGCATCTCCAGAGATACCAGCTTGGCTGAACAAATCCTTATGCAGACCAAGCTGGACAAGACAAAAACATGGAAAAGAACTGAACAATAAAGCCCACAGCATGTGGACTGCAAAAAACAAAGCCAGAACTTATCTTCGTTGAAAAGAACAGCAAAGCAGGAGAGACCAGGCAGGGATGTGAATCCTCCAGGAACAATGGACAACTGGCACTGACTAAAGGGTCAAGCAAGACTAAATAGCCCAGTCAGAATTGCAATAAGTGAACACACCTGATAAATGCAGCGATCCAAAGACAGCAGCGCTACCACTTATAACCACCGGAGGGATCCCAAGAGCAGAATTCACAACAGGCTCCGTGACAGAATCAAACAACGCTGAGGAGGTGGCCACGGCGCCAAGGGGGTAGGAATGACGGCTGTGCTGCGTCACATTACAAAGGAAAGTCCCACCTACGGGACGGTTTAACGGTGTGAGGGGAGACATTTCATAAGTGTCTAGTTCAGCGTTTGCAAGGAGCATAATTAAAAGAGCCACCTTTTCCTTTTGCAGCATTACTGCTGCACAAGATGGCTCTTTCAGCAACAAACGCCTGGTGGGGGGGTTAAAGGTTCCCTTTCAACTTGCTCCAGTGCAGGCTTCGGCCTACACTCTGCTCCTCCTGCTGACCCTGGGCTCTAACACCACCAGTTAGTGCCCGGAAGTGCTAGCTGCACAGAGAAAAACACCCGCCACTGTGTCAGTGGGGTTCAGAAACGCCAGCTGTTCCCCTGCTGTGTAGCCGGCAACGTGTCCTGCAAACGCCACGCAGACACAACAGATATTAAACTGCCTCCAGTGCAGGCTTCGGCCTACACTCTGCTCCTCTGCTCCTCCTTGATTCCCCGGGCTCTAACATCGCCAGTTGGTGCTCGGAAGTGCTGGCTGCACAGAGAAAAACACCCGCCACTGTGTCAGTGGGGTTCAGCAACGCCAGCTGTTCCCCTGCTGTGTAGCCAGCAACGTGTCCTGCAAATGCCACGCAGACACAACTGATTTTAAACTGCCTCCAGTGCAGGCTTCGGCCTACACTCTGCTCCTCCTGCTGACCCTGGGCTCTAACACTACCAGTTAGTGCCCGGAAGTGCTAGCTGCACAGAGAAAAACACCCGCCACTGTGTCAGTGGGGTTCAGAAACACCAGCTGTACCCCTGCTGTGTAGCTGGCAACAACGTGTCCTGCAAACACCACGCAGACACGAAGCTGCCTCCAGTGCAGGTTTCGGCCTACACTCTGCTCCTCCTGCTCCTCCTTGATTCCCTGGGCTCTAACACCGCCAGTTGGTGCCCGGAAGTGCTGGCTGCACAGAGAGAAACACTCGCCAACGTGTCAGTGGGGTTCAGTAACGTCAGCTGTTCCCCTGCTGTGTAGCCGGCAACGTGTCCTGCTAACGCCACGCAGACACAACAGATATGAAACTGCCTCCAGTGCAGGCTTCGGCCTACACTCTGCTTCTCCTGCTCCTCCTTGATTCCCTGGGCTCTAACACCGCCAGTTGGTGCTCGGAAGTGCTGGCTGCACAGAGAGAAACACTCGCCAACATGTCAGTGGGGTTCAGTAACGTCAGCTGTTCCCCTGCTGTGTAGTCTGCAATGTGTCCTGCAAACGCCATGCAGACACTACAACAAAAATTAAAGGGAACCTGACCCCCCCAGGTGTTTGTAACTAAAAGAACCACCTTGTGCAGTGCTAATGCTGCATTTGGACAAGGTGGCTTTTAGTTTTACTCCTTGCACGCGGTGAACTAAACACTTATAATGTGTTTCCCCAGATACCGTTCAACCAGCCCGGAGATGTGACTTTCCTTCGTAATGACACACAGCAACCCCCTTGCCACCGTGCGCCACCTCCTTTGCGTTCTTTGAATCTGTTCCGGAGCCTGCGCTGTTATGTAATCCCTTGCCCATCCGCAGTTAGCGCTGCCAGTCTTCTGATATCATTTGTAGTCAGGCTGCCTGCGCCAGTGCGGACGCGCTGCCCAAAATCACACGCCTCAGTGTCTTACTTATTCTCACTGCGGGGCTGGGATTCATGGGCATGCGCGGTGCATATCTTCGCCTATCACTCATCTCTTTCCGCCTTCTTCAGACTGTGCGGCTTCAGGGCCGTGGCATGCGATAAGGGATCAGCTGATGCCGCACAGTCTGAAGCAGGATTAAGGACATGAGTGACAGTCGCCGATATTTACTGCGCAAGGCCATGAATCCCAGCCCTGCAGTCTAAATAAATCTGAAGACACTGCAGGGCTGGGATTCATGGAAATGCGCTGTGCATATCTTCGCCTCTCACTCATCTCCTTCCGCCTTCTTCAGACTGTGCGGCTTCACGGCCGTGGCATGCGATAAGGGATCAGCTGACGCCGCACAGTCTGAAGCAGGAGTAAGGACATGAGTGACAGGCACCGATATTTACTGCGCAAGGCCATGAATCCCAGCCCTGCAGTCTAAATAAATCTGAAGACACTGCGGGGCTGGGATTCATGGAAATGCGCAGTAACAGTGCATGGACAAAGGATAACACAACAGCGCAGACTCCGGAACCCAAAAAAACAACACTCAGGAGGCAGCGCCCAGCACTGAGGGGGTATGTTTGACAGCTGTGCTTCGTCTCATTAAGAAGGAAAGTCCAGCTTCCGAGACGGTTTCACGGTATGATGGGAAAAAATTTATAAGTGTTTCATTCAGCGTGTGCAAGGAACATAATTAAAAGAGCCACCTTTTCCTTGTGCAGCATTCCTGCTGCACAAGGTGGCTCTTCTAGTTACTAACGCCTGGGGGGGTTAAGGGTTCCCTTTCAATTTGCTCCAATTAGGCTTCGGCCTACACTCTGCTGCACCTGGATTCCCTGGGCTCTAACACCGCCAGTTGGTGCTCGGAAGTGCTGGCTGCACAGAAAAAAACAACCGCAAATGTGTCAGTGGGGTTCAGTAACGCCAGCTGTACCCCTGCTGTGTAGCTGGCAACAACGTGTCCTGCAAACGCCACGCAGACACAAAGCTGCCTCCAGTGCAGGTTTCGGCCTACACTCTGCTCCTCTGCTCCTCCTTGATTCCCTGGGCTCTAGCACCGCCAGTTGGTGCTCGGAAGTGCTAGCTGCACAGAGAAAAACACCCGCCAATGTGTCAGTGGGGTTCAGTAATGCCAGCTGTACCCCCCTGCTGTGTAGCTGGCAACGTGTCCTGCAAACGCCACGCAGACACAAAGCTGCCTCCAGTGCAGGCTTCGGCTTACACTCTGCTCCTCCTGGATTCCCTGGACTCTAACACCGCCAGTCGGTGCTCAGAAGTGCTGGCTGCACAGAGAAAAACACCCGCCAATGTGTCAGTGGGGTTCAGTAACGCCAGCTGTACCCCTGCTGTGTAGCTGGCAACGTGTCCTGCAGACGCCACGCAGACACAACTGATTTTAAACTGCCTCCAGTGCAGGCTTCTGCCTACACTCTGCTCCTCCTTGATTCCCTGGGCTCTAACACCGCCAGTTGGTGCTCGGAAGTGCTAGCTGCACAGAGAAAAACACCCACCAATGTGTCAGTGGGGTTCAGTAAAGCCAGCTGTTCCCCTGCTGTGTAGCTGGCAACGTGTCCTGCAAACGCCACGCAGGCATAACAGACACTAAGCTGCCTCCAGTGCAGGCTTCAGCCTACACTCTGCTCCCCCTGCTGACCCTTTGCTCCAACACCGCTAGTTGTGGCTCTAGGAAGACAATCTTGAGTAGGTCCCCATCCTGGTTCCAGTACTGTCAGCTGGTTCCGGGTAGAGCCTTTGGCTTAGGTGCCTCCTTCTGGGTATCTGAGTTCCACCAACGTCAGGTGGTCCTTGGTAGTGCTGTCAGGCACGGGTACCTCCTGCTTAGTAACCGGGTTCCAGTAACGTCAGCTGGTCCTCGGTAGTTCCATTGGCTCTTGGACCTTCGGCTACCCATCCAGGTTCCAGTACCGTCAGCTGGTTCTCGGCAGTGTCTTTTGCTCTTGTACCTTCTGCTCCCCATCCTGGTTCCAGTACCGTCAGCTGGTTCCAGCTAGAGCCTTTGGCTTAGGTGCCTCCTTCTGGGTATCCGAGTTCCACCAATGTCAGGTGGCCCTTGGTAGTGCTTTCAGGCACGGGTACCTCTTGCTTAGTAACCGGGTTCCAGTAACGTCAGCTGGTCCTCGGTAGTTCCATTGGCTCTTGGACCTTCGGGTAGCCATCCGAGTTCCATTTCCATCAGCTGGTTCTCGGCATTTTCTCAGCCTACTTGAACCTTCTGCTACATTTCCAAGTTCAAGACCCTAAAGACTACGACCCGGAAGACCGAGAAGCAGAAGAACAAGAGGCTGCAGAACAAAGAGCAGAAGTACATTAAGCATAAGACTAAACATCAGAGCAAAATATATTATCTAAATTATAAGCAGAAGAAGACTAAGCAGTGTATAGGGGTGAGTCCGTTCCTCCTCGTGGTGCCCCTGGAAAAAGCCTGCTGCTGCAGGCCTAACTGAACGCGGACAAATCCTGTTGTAACTCTTTTGTGACAGGCAGAACGGAAGGTGTAATCTTCAAACTGTTATACATAACAACGACAGGAATGCCTGTCACAAATAAGAATATGATGAAGAAGTAGAATATGAAGAAGAATAAGAGTTTAATAAAAAGAATATGAAGAATGTAACAAAAAAAATAATAGGTAGGTTTTGAGACCCTGCTGAACCATTAAGTTGAGTATGTGGGCCAGGCATGGAACATGTGCAAGGTTGCCAAGATTCAGAGCCGCCACCAGGTTATGATCATTGTCATACACTACCATGTCTGGTTGTAGGTTCAGGGGCACGAGAGCCACAGACCAGTCTGGTCTGTTAGACCTTTCAAGAATTACACTGCAGTGTGCGGTTTGTCACCTAAGCAGATTATCTTTAGCAGAGCCTGTTGCCGCTTGGCCAAAGCAGTGCTGTAGTGCTTACAGCTTGCAATTGATGTTGATGTTTCAGAGATGGAGTGAAGGGTTTACCGTGACAGAGAGGAGCCAGAAGACAGCAATGTTTGATTTCTCCTACTCCTACACTGATTAGAAGCACTTCACCTTCATTTTAAATGGTGCAGGTTTTTTTTTTAGCAGTACATGGTTTAACTTGCTCAGTTTAGAGCTCCTGGAAGCTTTCCTGCACTAAGGCTCGGATGTTCACTGTTAGCCGACTCCCATCTCCTATATAATCTGGGCATTGGAAAGCACTCAGTCAGAGATAACTTTAGCTGTATAGCTGGAGGTTGTTGGTTGTTATTTGAAAAGGCATTTGGATTTATCTGTGATTGTTGCTAGATTATGGGTGTGTGCTAATTCTCCTTCTTCTCCTACTTTGGTTTTACCCCATCCACCACTTCCCAGTGTAAACCTCTGTTGTTTGTGTGAATATATTTGTATGATTGGTATTTTCCTTTATCCCTATTCGTATTACCTTGCTAATCTGGTTGGTGTATTACAGTACACTAGTACTCCTCTTTTTCTGGCTTCTACAATGTTCACCCAGTGTTCCATCAGGGAAATATAGCATCACTGGCCACAAGCACTTGTCCAGGTTTCCGTGGTTTAGTAGACCTTCCCAGTAAAAGCGTTGGTCAGGGCACTGCTGATGTTATGGGACACATGCTTGAGTAAGGTGGGGACAATATATCGGGAGAAATATTGGCGACTGAGTATCAAAGGACGGCCACCGCCATGAGGTTGTGGAAAGCTTTCATTGTGCTGCCATACTGTTAGCCTATGCATTAAATGCAAGGCCTGCCCTGCCCCAAAGTTACACGCACCCCAATAACCCTTTGAACCAACGTACTGGATGGCCACATGAAACCAAAGATCCCATTATTATGATTTTTTTTTATTCACAGAAAGTTTACCCATGAAGTGAATGCAAGACTTGCTCAAAATTTGGATACATCCCAATATCCATTGGAAGAGACGTGGAGGAGGGCCTCCTAAAAATCTTTTCCCAATTTAAAGGAGCCGGTCTCCTATACTTGTAATGCACATGCAGGAAGTGTATGGGTTGACAAACATTTCCCCCTGGGGGATATACATCAACATACTGTGTAAACTTTTCTTTTTACAGGCATCATAAACACCCTTGAAAACAATAACGTGGCTTTTGCATTGCGTAACACGTTCACCCTGGGGATCTAGTGCTGGTGTCGGAAGAGAAGTGGAGGATGGCCTCCTAAAAATGTTTTCCCAATTTAAAGGAGCTTGTCTCCTACACTTGTCATGCCCATACACTAAGTGTATGGGCTGGCAAACATTTCCCCCTGGGGGGTACACATCAACATACTGTGCAAACATTTTTTTACGTGCATCAAAAACACCCTTTAACACAATTTTGTGGCTGTTGCATCATGGACCACGGTCACCTTGGTGATCTACTGGTGGTGGATGATGAGAAGGAGGAGGATAACAGCAAATAGCCAAAATTAGTAAGCATATACCCATGTGTGGGTGTGAAGAGGTGCATGGGAATAAACATTCCAAAAAATGACACTGGATTTGAGGTTATGTTTCGCTTTTATCATTTGGTGGTGTAGAGAAGTCTTTCCGAATCCAGCCTTTGTTCATTTTTATAAGAGTCAGCCGGTCAGCATTTTCAGCTGACAGGCGGATGCGCTTACTAGTTATATTTCCACCAGTGGCACTAAAAACCCGCTCTGGCAAAATGCTAGCGGCAGGGCAGGCCAGAACCTCCAAGGCGTAGAGAGCCAGTTCATGCCATGTGTCCAGCTTGGATACCCAATAATTAAAAGGCACAGAGGAATCCCGGAGGATGTTGGTACAGTCAGCAAGGTACTCCCTCAGCATCTTCCGAAACTTTGCACTCCTTGTGACAGTACCCCTTGCCTCGGGGCCACTGCGAAGGGAGGGTCTGAGAAAACTTTCCCATAACTTTGCCAGCGTTCTGCTGCCTCTGCTGGAGTTGTGTCTCTCTCGCCTGTACTCCTTGGTTGTCCAATGAACTGTGACCTCTGCCGCCAGAGTTTTCAGATGGGATTTTTTTTTATAATTATTTTTTAATAATTCTGCAACAGGGGCCTTTACCTGCCCTGTAGGTAAAGATTTTTTTTAAGCCAACTGGTGCCAAGAACTTGTAAAAGAACCTTCAAATTTTTTTTTTACAGTACCACAAAAATGGCGGAATTTATGCACACTCAGATGTGATTGCTGTGATGGCCAAACCCCTGTTTAAAATAGCTGGATTTTCATACTGTGCTATGGAAAGGATCTGGCTGTATTCTGCAATGCCAACAAGTAAATGGAGAAAAAAAAAAACGTGAATTGCTTTTAAATAAAATAATCGGGATTAAGATGCAAAAAAATCATTCCTGGCCACTGATACATGGGGCTACGTATATATGGTCAATATCTGTAATAGGCGGCAGTAGCAGACAGTAATGGAATGGAATGGACCCTCTTGGTGTATGCAATAAAGTATGCCACATAAACTGCCTGCCTAGCCATCACTGATATCGATATACCCCGTAATTAGTCCTTAGAAGGACTGTTGGTTTAGCTGGATTTGTGGATTCAACAATGGTATACCCACCCTGATACACCACCTATTCTGTCCCTATTGCTGCAGCAACTCTCCCTACACTGATGATTCCGGAGCTGACTGGGATGAGCAGGGCAGCGCGAGGTCTGATATAGGCCTGATGACACTGTGTGGTCAGCCAATCACTGCAATGCCACAACCAACATAGCTGCGGCATCACAATGCGTGGCAGACAATCCCTGCATGTCGATTGGCTCTCTAAAGAGTGCCAAACATGCAGGGTGGGCACTCGAGGATCCGCCGAGCAAACCCGGAAATGCTCGGCGCTCGCCAAGCATCGCGAGCACTGCGATGCTCGGGCGAGTACCGGGCATGCTCGCTCATCACTAGTTAATACATTTTTTGAATGTGGTTTTGAGCAGCTTCAGGAGTGCAGTTTTTAAAATGGTGTCACTTCTGTGTATTTTCTATCATATAGGCTCCTCAAAGTCACTTCAAATGTAATGTGGTCCCTAAAAAATAAGAAAGGTTTTGTACATTTTTTTTGAAAAATGCGAAATCGATAACAGAAAAATTTAAAAAAAAAAAAATTGTGCTGATGTAAAGCAGATGTGTGGTAAATGTTATTAACTATTTTGTGCGACATGCTGATTTAAGGGCATAAAAATGAAAAGTTGGAAAAATTCCTAAATTTTTCAAAGTTTTGTCAAATTTCCGATATTTTCACAAATAAATGCAAGTCATATCAAACAAATTTGACGACTATCATGAAGTACAATATTTCACAAGAAAACATTCTCAGAATCCGTGAGATTAGGGTTGAGCGACTTTCATTTTTTTAAGATCGAGTAGGGTTTTGGGAAACCCGATTTTGTCCAGAGTCGAGTCGAGTGCAGTCGGCCGATTATCGCTAAAAGTCGGGGATCGACCGAAACACGAAACCCAATGCAAGTCAATGGGGAAGCATAGTCGGCAGTGAGTGGAGGCCAGGAAAACACCTACAGTGCCCATTTTAATGCCAAAAACATCCATTCTTGTTTCTGAAGCTTGCCAATCTTAATTAACTGTATAATAATAGTTGGGCATAGGGAATTGGGGGAAAGTTGTGGGGGGAGTAGGGCTGGCTCAAGTTTTTCGTGGGCCCAGGAAATGCGGACTACGTCACGGCGGTGTTGCAGGGAAAGGTAAGTATTTAAAAGTTGCAAGTGCTGTGATCCTGAGCAAGCAGGGGGGGGGCCCACTCGTTCGCATTGCCACTGGCACAGGGCCCCTCAAAGTACGGCGGTGTGTTTGCATGGCGGGGGCGCCTCCCACCAGCAGCGACACTTTTGCGTACTCTGAGGGGCCCTGTGCCAGTGACGTCGCCAACGAGTATGCCCCCCCACCTGATGAAGGAACCTGCACTTTCATCTGCACCTTCCTCTTTGTCCCTGTGTAAGGTGGTATAACATGCGGGAAGGGGAACCTTACTTTCAGCAGGGACAGATTCTGGCTGTGTAGAGTACAAGGGGAATGTAGTGGTCTAGGTCAATGTACCAGCAGACTCATTTAGCAGTGGCTGGGCAATGGGCAGGATGAGGAGGAAACAGATATAGGGCCAAAGAATAAAGTAGGCTACATGCAGTTCAAAATTGGTAACAGGACTAAACAGGCGGCATTGCTTTGTTCAGTGGAGTAGCAAACCCAAGAGCAGCAGACACTGTTTCAAGGGCCTAACCACACTAGTAGGCCAAATGCAGTTTAATATCTGATAGTATAGGGCGAAAGCCAGAATGTGGAAGCTCAGCTTTGTTCAGTTGAGGACAACACCAGGGAGGGGCAGACACCTTTAGTAGGCCGGAAAAGCCTATTGCATTTTTTAAAATGGTAATTTGGAGCAGAAGGTTGAAGCTCAGCTTTATTTAGTTGAGGGCAACACCAGGCAGGGGCACACAGACAGACACCTTTAGTAGGCCGGAAAAGCCTATTGCATTTTTCAAAATGGTAATTTGGAGCAGAAGGTTGAAGCTCAGCTTTATTTAGTTGAGGGCAACACCAGGGAGGGGCAGAAGCCGTTAGTAGGCCCTAACCACCATTTTTTTTTTTAAAACCACATAATGAGAGCCGGAAGGTTGAAGCTCAGCTTTATTTAGTTGAGGACAACACCAGGGAGGGGCAGAAGCCGTTAGTAGGCCCTAACCACCATTTTTTTTTTTAAAACCACATAATGAGAGCCGGAAGGTTGAAGCTCAGCTTTATTTAGTTGAGGACAACACCAGGGAGGGGCACACAGACAGACACCTTTAGTAGGCCTGAAAAGCCTATTGCATTTTTCAAAATGGTAATTTGGAGCAGAAGGTTGAAGCTCAGCTTTATTTAGTTGAGGGAAACACCAGGGAGGGGCAGAAGCCGTTAGTAGGCCCTAACCACCATTTTTTTTTTTTAAAACCACTTAATGAGAGCCGGAAGGTTGAAGCTCAGCTTTATTTAGTTGAGGACAACACCAGGCAGGGGCACACAGACAGACACCTTTAGTAGGCCTGAAAAGCCTATTGCATTTTTCAAAATGGTAATTTGGAGCAGAAGGTTGAAGCTCAGCTTTATTTAGTTGAGGGCAACACCAGGGAGGGGCAGAAGCCGTTAGTAGGCCCTAACCACCATTTTTTTTTTTAAAACCACATAATGAGAGCCGGAAGGTTGAAGCTCAGCTTTATTTAGTTGAGGACAACACCAGGGAGGGGCAGACAGACAGACACCTTTTGTAGGCCTGAAAAGCCTATTGCATTTTTCAAAATGGTAATTTGGAGCAGAAGGTTGAAGCTCAGCTTTATTTAGTTGAGGGCAACACCAGGGAGGGGCAGAAGCCGTTAGTAGGCCCTAACCACCATTTTTTTTTTTAAAACCACATAATGAGAGCCGGAAGGTTGAAGCTCAGCTTTATTTAGTTGAGGACAACACCAGGGAGGGGCAGACAGACAGACACCTTTTGTAGGCCTGAAAAGCCTATTGCATTTTTCAAAATGGTAATTTGGAGCAGAAGGTTGAAGCTCAGCTTTATTTAGTTGAGGGCAACACCAGGGAGGGGCAGAAGCCGTTAGTAGGCCCTAACCACCATTTTTTTTTTTAAAACCACATAATGAGAGCCGGAAGGTTGAAGCTCAGCTTTATTTAGTTGAGGACAACACCAGGGAGGGGCAGACAGACAGACACCTTTTGTAGGCCTGAAAAGCCTATTGCATTTTTCAAAATGGTAATTTGGAGCAGAAGGTTGAAGCTCAGCTTTATTTAGTTGAGGGCAACACCAGGGAGGGGCAGAAGCCGTTAGTAGGCCCTAACCACCATTTTTTTTTTTAAAACCACATAATGAGAGCCGGAAGGTTGAAGCTCAGCTTTATTTAGTTGAGGACAACACCAGGGAGGGGCAGACAGACAGACACCTTTTGTAGGCCTGAAAAGCCTATTGCATTTTTCAAAATGGTAATTTGGAGCAGAAGGTTGAAGCTCAGCTTTATTTAGTTGAGGGCAACACCAGGGAGGGGCAGAAGCCATTAGTAGGCCCTAACCACCATTTTTTTTTTTAAAACCACATAATGAGAGCCGGAAGGTTGAAGCTCAGCTTTATTTAGTTGAGGACAACACCAGGGAGGGGCACACAGACAGACACCTTTTGTAGGCCTGAAAAGCCTATTGCATTTTTCAAAATGGTAATTTGGAGCAGAAGGTTGAAGCTCAGCTTTATTTAGTTGAGGGCAACACCAGGGAGGGGCAGAAGCCGTTAGTAGGCCCTAACCACCATTTTTTTTTTTTAAAACCACTTAATGAGAGCCGGAAGGTTGAAGCTCAGCTTTATTTAGTTGAGGACAACACCAGGCAGGGGCACACAGACAGACACCTTTAGTAGGCCTGAAAAGCCTATTGCATTTTTCAAAATGGTAATTTGGAGCAGAAGGTTGAAGCTCAGCTTTATTTAGTTGAGGGCAACACCAGGGAGGGGCAGAAGCCGTTAGTAGGCCCTAACCACCATTTTTTTTTTTAAAACCACTTAATGAGAGCCGGAAGGTTGAAGCTCAGCTTTATTTAGTTGAGGACAACACCAGGCAGGGGCACACAGACAGACACCTTTAGTAGGCCTGAAAAGCCTATTGCATTTTTCAAAATGGTAATTTGGAGCAGAAGGTTGAAGCTCAGCTTTATTTAGTTGAGGGCAACACCAGGGAGGGGCAGAAACCGTTAGTAGGCCCTAACCACCATTTTTTTTTTTAAAACCACATAATGAGAGCCGGAAGGTTGAAGCTCAGCTTTATTTAGTTGAGGACAACACCAGGGAGGGGCAGAAGCCGTTAGTAGGCCCTAACCACCATTTTTTTTTTTAAAACCACATAATGAGAGCCGGAAGGTTGAAGCTCAGCTTTATTTAGTTGAGGACAACACCAGGGAGGGGCACACAGACAGACACCTTTAGTAGGCCTGAAAAGCCTATTGCATTTTTCAAAATGGTAATTTGGAGCAGAAGGTTGAAGCTCAGCTTTATTTAGTTGAGGGCAACACCAGGGAGGGGCAGAAGCCGTTAGTAGGCCCTAACCACCATTTTTTTTTTTAAAACCACATAATGAGAGCCGGAAGGTTGAAGCTCAGCTTTATTTAGTTGAGGACAACACCAGGGAGGGGCACACAGACAGACACCTTTAGTAGGCCTGAAAAGCCTATTGCATTTTTCAAAATGGTAATTTGGAGCAGAAGGTTGAAGCTCAGCTTTATTTAGTTGAGGGCAACACCAGGGAGGGGCAGAAGCCGTTAGTAGGCCCTAACCACCATTTTTTTTTTTAAAACCACATAATGAGAGCCGGAAGGTTGAAGCTCAGCTTTATTTAGTTGAGGACAACACCAGGGAGGGGCACACAGACAGACACCTTTTGTAGGCCTGAAAAGCCTATTGCATTTTTCAAAATGGTAATTTGGAGCAGAAGGTTGAAGCTCAGCTTTATTTAGTTGAGGGCAACACCAGGGAGGGGCAGAAGCCGTTAGTAGGCCCTAACCACCATTTTTTTTTTTAAAACCACATAATGAGAGCCGGAAGGTTGAAGCTCAGCTTTATTTAGTTGAGGACAACACCAGGGAGGGGCAGAAGCCGTTAGTAGGCCCTAACCACCATTTTTTTTTTTAAAACCACATAATGAGAGCCGGAAGGTTGAAGCTCAGCTTTATTTAGTTGAGGACAACACCAGGGAGGGGCACACAGACAGACACCTTTTGTAGGCCTGAAAAGCCTATTGCATTTTTCAAAATGGTAATTTGGAGCAGAAGGTTGAAGCTCAGCTTTATTTATTTGAGGGCAACACCAGGGAGGGGCAGAAGCCGTTAGTAGGCCCTAACCACCATTTTTTTTTTTTAAAACCACTTAATGAGAGCCGGAAGGTTGAAGCTCAGCTTTATTTAGTTGAGGACAACACCAGGCAGGGGCACACAGACAGACACCTTTAGTAGGCCTGAAAAGCCTATTGCATTTTTCAAAATGGTAATTTGGAGCAGAAGGTTGAAGCTCAGCTTTATTTAGTTGAGGGCAACACCAGGGAGGGGCAGAAGCCGTTAGTAGGCCCTAACCACCATTTTTTTTTTTAAAACCACTTAATGAGAGCCGGAAGGTTGAAGCTCAGCTTTATTTAGTTGAGGACAACACCAGGCAGGGGCACACAGACAGACACCTTTAGTAGGCCTGAAAAGCCTATTGCATTTTTCAAAATGGTAATTTGGAGCAGAAGGTTGAAGCTCAGCTTTATTTAGTTGAGGGCAACACCAGGGAGGGGCAGAAGCCGTTAGTAGGCCCTAACCACCATTTTTTTTTTTAAAACCACATAATGAGAGCCGGAAGGTTGAAGCTCAGCTTTATTTAGTTGAGGACAACACCAGGGAGGGGCAGAAGCCGTTAGTAGGCCCTAACCACCATTTTTTTTTTTAAAACCACATAATGAGAGCCGGAAGGTTGAAGCTCAGCTTTATTTAGTTGAGGACAACACCAGGGAGGGGCAGAAGCCGTTAGTAGGCCCTAACCACCATTTTTTTTTTTAAAACCACATAATGAGAGCCGGAAGGTTGAAGCTCAGCTTTATTTAGTTGAGGACAACACCAGGGAGGGGCAGACAGACAGACACCTTTTGTAGGCCTGAAAAGCCTATTGCATTTTTCAAAATGGTAATTTGGAGCAGAAGGTTGAAGCTCAGCTTTATTTAGTTGAGGGCAACACCAGGGAGGGGCAGAAGCCGTTAGTAGGCCCTAACCACCATTTTTTTTTTTAAAACCACATAATGAGAGCCGGAAGGTTGAAGCTCAGCTTTATTTAGTTGAGGACAACACCAGGGAGGGGCAGAAGCCGTTAGTAGGCCCTAACCACCATTTTTTTTTTTTAAAACCACTTAATGAGAGCCGGAAGGTTGAAGCTCAGCTTTATTTAGTTGAGGACAACACCAGGGAGGGGCACACAGACAGACACCTTTAGTAGGCCTGAAAAGCCTATTGCATTTTTCAAAATGGTAATTTGGAGCAGAAGGTTGAAGCTCAGCTTTATTTAGTTGAGGGCAACACCAGGGAGGGGCAGAAGCCGTTAGTAGGCCCTAACCACCATTTTTTTTTTTAAAACCACATAATGAGAGCCGGAAGGTTGAAGCTCAGCTTTATTTAGTTGAGGACAACACCAGGCAGGGGCACACAGACAGACACCTTTAGTAGGCCTGAAAAGCCTATTGCATTTTTCAAAATGGTAATTTGGAGCAGAAGGTTGAAGCTCAGCTTTATTTAGTTGAGGGCAACACCAGGGAGGGGCAGAAGCCGTTAGTAGGCCCTAACCACCATTTTTTTTTTTAAAACCACTTAATGAGAGCCGGAAGGTTGAAGCTCAGCTTTATTTAGTTGAGGACAACACCAGGGAGGGGCAGAAGCCGTTAGTAGGCCCTAACCACCATTTTTTTTTTTAAAACCACATAATGAGAGCCGGAAGGTTGAAGCTCAGCTTTATTTAGTTGAGGACAACACCAGGCAGGGGCACACAGACAGACACCTTTAGTAGGCCTGAAAAGCCTATTGCATTTTTCAAAATGGTAATTTGGAGCAGAAGGTTGAAGCTCAGCTTTATTTAGTTGAGGGCAACACCAGGGAGGGGCAGAAG
The DNA here is from genome assembly GCF_051348905.1 of Ranitomeya variabilis. Classification (NCBI taxonomy): domain Eukaryota; kingdom Metazoa; phylum Chordata; class Amphibia; order Anura; family Dendrobatidae; genus Ranitomeya; species Ranitomeya variabilis. The sequence goes on from NC_135237.1 coordinate 166,276,246, forward strand.
CCGTTAGTAGGCCCTAACCAAAGTTGAAGGCCAAATGCAGTTTAATTTCTGATACTATAGGCCGAAAGCCAGAAGGTGGAAGTTCCGATTTAGACAGTGGAGGACAATTTGAATTAGGGACTGCAGACAGACTTAGTAGGCTGTCCCCTGTGGACCATGCATCCACCACATTAACCCATTGCGCCGTAATGGACACGTAATCTTCCGTGGCCATGCCTACAGGTCCATGCGTCTGTTGTCAGGTGCACCTTTGTACTCACAGATTGCCAGAGTGCATGGACAATGCGGTCTTCTACATGCTGGTGGAGGGTTGGGATGGCTTTTCTCGCAAAAGAAGTGTCGACTGGTTAGCTTGTAGCGTGGTACAGCGTAGTCCATCATGGCCTTATTAATAGTAAATAAAATATATAACTAGGCTCTATGAACTTTTAAATAGGTTCCAGGGGTACACGGGCAGCATTGGTGTGGTCAGTGGAGGAGTATTGCAAGTAGGGGCTGCAGACAGGCTATCAAAGGCCTAAAATAACAAACAGTAGGCAGTCATGGCAGTTTTACATCGGTTACATGGATACACAGGCAGGCACTCCAGGCAGCATTGTGGTCAGTGGAGGAGTATTGCAAGTAGGGGCCGCAGACAGGCTATCAAAGGCCTAAAATAACAAACAATAGGCTCATGGCAGTTTTACAGCGGTTACATGGATACACGGGCAGGCAGCTTGGTGGTCAGTGGAGGAGTATTTAAAGTAGGGACCGCAGACAGGCTATCAAAGGCCTAAAATAACAAACAATAGGCTCATGGCAGTTTTACAGCGGTTACATGGATACACGGGCAGGCAGCTTGGTGGTCAGTGGAGGAGTATTTAAAGTAGGGACCGCAGACAGGCTTCAAAGGCCTAACATAAGAAAATGGGCTGGCTGTAGGCACTTTATAATTGGTTCCAGGGGTACACGGGCAGCAGTGGTCTGGTCAGTGGAGGAGTATTTAAAGTAGGGACCGCAGACAGGCTATCAAAGGCCTAACATAACAAACAATAGGCTCATGGCAGTTTCACAGCGGTTACATGGATACACGGGCAGGCAGCTTGGTGGTCAGTGGAGGAGTATTTAAAGTAGGGACCGCAGACAGGCTATCAAAGGCCTAAAATAACAAACAATAGGCTCATGGCAGTTTTACAGCGGTTACATGGATACACGGGCAGGCAGCTTGGTGGTCAGTGGAGGAGTATTTAAAGTAGGGACCGCAGACAGGCTATCAAAGGCCTAAAATAACAAACAATAGGCTCATGGCAGTTTTACAGCGGTTACATGGATACACGGGCAGGCAGCTTGGTGGTCAGTGGAGGAGTATTGCAAGTAGGGGCCGCAGACAGGCTATCAAAGGCCTAAAATAACAAACAATAGGCTCATGGCAGTTTTACAGCGGTTACATGGATACACGGGCAGGCAGCTTGGTGGTCAGTGGAGGAGTATTTAAAGTAGGGACCGCAGACAGGCTATCAAAGGCCTAAAATAACAAACAATAGGCTCATGGCAGTTTTACAGCGGTTACATGGATACACGGGCAGGCAGCTTGGTGGTCAGTGGAGGAGTATTGCAAGTAGGGGCCGCAGACAGGCTATCAAAGGCCTAAAATAACAAACAATAGGCTCATGGCAGTTTTACAGCGGTTACATGGATACACAGGCAGCTTGGTGGTGAGTGGAGGAGTAGTGCAAGGAGTGTCTGTCCCAGTACTCCCAAAATATAAATAGATGTTAATGTCTCGCAAAACAACCAAAACAAAAAAAAAAGGTGGCATACTTAGGTACAGGGGTGGGCTCATCTACTGAGTTTCTGACATAGTAATTTGGCAGTAACTATTTAATGGTGCCAATATAGGACACAGACACAGACTACTTTAAGTTGCATCATAGATGTCTACAAATTTGTATTGTCAGTGCCAGACATTGAATGATGTCAGCGAATAGACTAAAGATTGGTGGAGCTGTGCGACATAATTTTGCACGTGGTAGAGCACATTTTGAGCTGGGGTAGGGGGGAACTCTCTTGAGGCCGGCGGGACCGCCCCAGGGCCCCTCATGTTACAACGGTGTGTCTGACGTTGGGTGCGCACCACCACCGCCAGAGACACTACATTGTACTATGAGGGACCCAGTAGCAATGCCGTCAACCAAAAGCGAGCACACCCACCTCTTCAGACAAACAGCAGTCTCACGGGTGCTTGCGCCAAGTCGCGATACCACGGCCCCGTGTGGGGAGTTTTGCCATTTAGGGAGGTGTAAACATGTCGTATGCTGTACAATCAGCTGCAGCAAATTAGACATTAGAAAAGTAATTCACAGGCAAGAGCTTTTCATAGGAAAGCTAGGTGTCGGCCGGGCAAGGTGGGGCAAAAGATTTCGAAATCCAGTTGTGGTTCATTTTAATGAATGTTAGATCGTCAACATTTTGGGTAGCCAGACGAGTCCTTTTTTCGGTTAATATTGAACCTGCAGCACTGAATACTCTTTCTGATAGGACACTTGCTGCCGGGCAAGCAAGCTCCTGCAATGCATATTCTGCCAATTCTGGCCAGGTGTCTAATTTGGAGGCCCAGTAATCAAATGGGAATGACGGTTGAGGGAGAACATCGATAAGGGATGAAAAATAGTTAGTAACCATACTGGACAAATGTTGTCTCCTGTCACTTTCAATTGATGCAGCAGTACCTGTCCTGTCTGCGGTCATAGCAAAATCACTCCACAACCTGGTCAGAAAACCCCTCTGTCCAACGCCACTTCTGATGTGTGCACCCCTAACACTCCTAGTCTGCTGCCCCCTGGAGCTCGTGTGAGAACGATCACGTGCGCTGTGTGCTGGGAATGCCTGAAGCAAACGGTCAACAAGAGTTGATTGTTTGGTTGCTAATATTAGTTCCAAGTTCTCATGTGGCATAATATTTTGCAATTTGCCTTTATAGCGTGGATCAAGGAGGCAGGCCAACCAGTAATCGTCATCGTTCATCATTTTCGTAATGCGTGTGTCCCTTTTTAGGATACGTAAGGCATAATCCGCCATGTGGGCCAAAGTTCCAGTTGTCAAATCTCCGGTTGTGATTGGTTGAGGGGCAGTTGCAGGCAAATCTACGTCACTTGTGTCCCTCAAAAAACCAGAACCCGGCCGTGACACGCAACCAAATTCCTGTGCCCCCGGGAAAGGTTCGGCATTAAAAATATACTCATCCCCATCATCCTCCTCGTCCTCCACCTCCTCTTCGCCCGCTACCTCGTCCTGTACACTGCCCTGACCAGACAATGGCTGACTGTCATCAAGGCTTTCCTCTTCCTCTGGTGCAGACGCCTGCTCCTTTATGTGCGTCAAACTTTGCATCAGCAGACGCATTAGGGGGATGCTCATGCTTATTACGGCGTTGTCTGCACTAACCAGCCGTGTGCATTCCTCAAAGCACTGAAGGACTTGACACATGTCTTGTATCTTAGACCACTGCACACCTGACAACTCCATGTCTGCCATCCTACTGCCTGCCCGTGTATCCTCCCACAAATAAATAACAGCACGCCTCTGTTCGCACAGTCTCTGAAGCATGTGCAGTGTTGAGTTCCACCTTGTTGCAACGTCTATGATTAGGCGATGCTGGGGAAGGTTCAAAGACCGCTGATAGGTCTGCATACGGCTGGCGTGTACAGGCGAACGTCGGATATGTGAGCAAAGTGCACGCACTTTGAGGAGCAGGTCGGAGAACCCAGGATAAGTTTTCAATAAGCACTGCACCACCAGGTTTAAGGTGTGAGCCAGGCAAGGAATGTGTTTCAGTTGGGAAAGGGAGATGGCAGCCATGAAATTCCTTCCGTTATCACTCACTACCTTGCCTGCCTCAAGATCTACTGTGCCCAGCCACGACTGCGTTTCTTGTTGCAAGAACTCGGACAGAACTTCCGCGGTGTGTCTATTGTCGCCCAAGCACTTCATAGCCAATACAGCCTGCTGACGCTTGGCAGTAGCTGGCCCATAATGGGACAACTGGTGTGCAACAGTGTCATCTGCCGATGGAGTGGTTGGCAGACTGCGTTCTGTGGAAGAGCTGTAGCTTCTGCAGGAGGACGAGGAGGAGGAGGAGGAGGGGGTGCGAACGCCTACAGCCAACTGTTTCCTAGACCGTGGGCTAGGCACAACTGTCCCTAAATTGATGTCGCCTGTGGACCCTGCATCCACCACATTCACCCAGTGTGCCGTGATGGACACATAACGTCCCTGGCCATGCCTACTGGTCCATGCATCTGTAGTCAGGTGCACCTTTGTACTCACAGATTGCCTGAGTGCATGGACGATGCGCTGTTTAACATGCTGGTGCAGGGCTGGGATGGCTTTTCTGGAAAAAAAGTGTCGACTGGGTAGCTCGTATCGTGGTTCAGCGTACTCCATCAGGGCTTTGAAAGCTTCGCTTTCAACTAACCGGTAGGGCATCATCTCTAACGAGATTAGTCTAGCTATGTGGGCGTTAAAACCCTGTGTACGCGGATGCGAGGATAAGTACTTCCTTTTTCTAACCAGAGTCTCATGTAGGGTGAGCTGGACTGGAGAGCTGGAGATCGTGGAACTTTCGGGTGTGCCGGTGTACATGGCAGACTGAGAGACGGTTGGAGACGGTATTGTTTCCGCCGGTGCCCTAGATGCAATATTTCCTCCTACAAAACTGGTGATTCCCTGACCCTGACTGCTTTTGGCTGGCAAAGAAACCTGCACAGATACTGCCGGTGGTGCGGAAAATGGTGGCCTTACAGTGACGGAAGGGATGTTGCGTTGCTGACTAGCTTCATTGGCCGAGGGTGCTACAACCTTGAGGGACGTTTGGTAGTTAGTCCAGGCTTGAAAATGCATGGTGGTTAAGTGTCTATGCATGCAACTAGTATTTAGACTTTTCAGATTCTGACCTCTGCTTAAGCTAGTTGAACATTTTTGACAGATGACTTTGCGCTGATCAGTTGGATGTTGTTTAAAAAAATGCCAGACTGCACTCTTCCTAGACTCGGATCCCTTTTCAGGGATTGCAGACTGAGCTTTAACCGGATGGCAACGCTGTGCTCCAACAGGTTTTGGCTTTGACACGCGTTTTGGTCCAGATACGGGCCCGGCAGATGGAACCTGTTGCGATGTTGATGCCTGCTGCGGCCCCTCCTCCACCTCCGCTTCTGAACTACTGCCGCCTGCACCCTGTTCCCCCAATGGCTGCCAATCGGGGTCAATAACTGGGTCATCTATTACCTCCTCTTCGAGCTCGTGTGCAACTTCGTCTGTGTCACTGTGTCGGTCGGTGGTATAGCGTTCGTGGCGGGGCAACATAGTCTCATCAGGGTCTGATTGTGGATCTGTACCCTGAGAGGGCAATGTGGTGGTCTGAGTCAAAGGAGCAGCATAGTACTCTGGCTGTGGCTGTGCATCAGTGCACTCCATGTCAGAATATACTTGTAATGGGCATGGCCTGTTAAATGTTTCACTTTCTAAGCCAGGGACGGTATGTGTAAAGAGCTCCATGGAGTGACCCGTTGTGTCGCCTGCTGCATCCTTCTCTCTTGTTGTAGTTTTTGCTGAGGAGGACAAGGAAGCGACTTGTCCCTGACCGTGAACATCCACAAGCGACGCGCTGCTTTTACATTTACCAGTTTCGGAAGAGGAGGCAAAAGAGCTAGAGGCTGAGTCTGCAATGTAAGCCAAAACTTGCTGTTGCTGCTCCGCCTTTAAAAGCGGTTTTCCTACTCCCAGAAAAGAGAGCGTTCGAGGCCTTGTGTAGCCTGACGACGAAACTGGCTCCACAGCTCCAGACTTAGGTGGAATATTTTTATCCCCACGACCACCTGATGCTCCACTACCACTACCATCATTACCAGCTGACAATGAACGCCCACGACGACCTCTTGCACCAGACTTCCTCATTGTTTTAAAATCTTAACCAAAGTAACTTTATTTGTTGCTGTCAAACAACTTACACGGTGAGCTATAACTTCAGTATGATTTCAATATCCCTTAACAGGTTGGTGAGACCACAAGGAAAATCAGGCACAATGTTACACACTCTGTTTTCTGTGGCACAAAATCACAGAGATGACACACACGCAGGACTGTCACTCAAGCACTAATGTCAATATTAATCTCCCACCTAATTTATTTATTTTTTTTTCTCAGGGAGACTTTAGAAACCAAATAATATTAAAAAAAAAAAAAAAAAAAAGGCTTTCTATGGCCCACAATTAGAGAGAGAGAGGTGGCACAACCAGGAGTCAAGACTGGCGCACAAGCTGAAAGGGCAATATTACTCTCCCACTGTTTTTTATGTTTTTTTTGTTTTTTTCAGGGAGACTTTAGAAACCAAATAATATTAAAAAAACCAAAAAAAAAAAAGGCTTTCTATGGCCCACTGAATGAGAGGGAGAGAGGTGGCACACCCAGGAGTCAAGACTGGCACACAAGCTGAAAGGGCAATATTATTCTCCCACTGTTTTTTTAGGTTTTTTTTTTTTTTTTTCAGGGAGAATTAGAAACCAAATAATATTAAAAAAAATAAAAATAAATAGGCTTTCTATGGCCCACTGAATGAGAGGGAGAGAGGTGGCACACCCAGGAGTCAAGACTGGCACACAAGCTGAAAGGGCAATATTACTCTCCCACTGTTTTTTTAGGTTTTTTTTTTTTTTTCAGGGAGACTTTAGAAACCAAATAATATAAAAAAAAAAAAAAAAAAAAAAAAAAAATAGGCTTGCTATAGCCCACTGAATGAGAGATAGCACACACAGCAGTGGCACACAAGCCCTGACTGAGGCCAATATTTTTCTCCCACTGATTGATGTAGTGTTTTTGTGTTGAGGTAGAATTTAGAACACAAATCACGGAAAAAATAAATAGGCTTTCTATGGCCCACTGAATGAAAGGGAGAGAGGTGGCACACCCAGGAGTCAAGACTGGCACACAAGCTGAAAGGGCAATATTACTCTCCCACTGTTTTTTTATGTATTTTTTGTTTTTTCAGGGAGACTTTAGAAACCCAATAATATTTAAAAAAAAAAATAAATAGGCTTTCTATGGCCCACTGAATGAGAGGGAGAGAGGTGGCACACCCAGGAGTCAAGACTGGCACACAAGCTGAAAGGGCAATATTATTCTCCCACTGTTTTTTTAGGTTTTTTTTTTTTTTTTCAGGGAGAATTAGAAACCAAATAATATTAAAAAAAAAAAAAATAAATAGGCTTTCTATGGCCCACTGAATGAGAGGGAGAGAGGTGGCACACCCAGGAGTCAAGACTGGCACACAAGCTGAAAGGGCAATATTACTCTCCCACTGTTTTTTTAGGTTTTTTTTTTTTTTTCAGGGAGACTTTAGAAACCAAATAATATTAAAAAAAAAAAAAAAAAAAAAAAAAATAGGCTTGCTATAGCCCACTGAATGAGAGATAGCACACACAGCAGTGGCACACAAGCCCTGACTGAGGCCAATATTTTTCTCCCACTGATTGATGTAGTGTTTTTGTGTTGAGGTAGAATTTAGAACACAAATCACGGAAAAAATAAATAGGCTTTCTATGGCCCACTGAATGAAAGGGAGAGAGGTGGCACACCCAGGAGTCAAGACTGGCACACAAGCTGAAAGGGCAATATTACTCTCCCACTGTTTTTTTATGTATTTTTTGTTTTTTTCAGGGAGACTTTAGAAACCCAATAATATTTTAAAAAAAAATAAATAGGCTTTCTATGGCCCACTGAATGAGAGGGAGAGAGGTGGCACACCCAGGAGTCAAGACTGGCACACAAGCTGAAAGGGCAATATTACTCTCCCACTGTTTTTTTAGGTTTTTTTTTTTTTTCAGGGAGACTTTAGAAACCAAATAATATTAAAAAAAAAAAAAAAAAAAAAAAAAATAGGCTTGCTATAGCCCACTGAATGAGAGATAGCACACACAGCAGTGGCACACAAGCCCTGACTGAGGCCAATATTTTTCTCCCACTGATTGATGTAGTGTTTTTGTGTTGAGGTAGAATTTAGAACACAAATCACGGAAAAAATAAATAGGCTTTCTATGGCCCACTGAATGAAAGGGAGAGAGGTGGCACACCCAGGAGTCAAGACTGGCACACAAGCTGAAAGGGCAATATTACTCTCCCACTGTTTTTTTATGTATTTTTTGTTTTTTCAGGGAGACTTTAGAAACCCAATAATATTTAAAAAAAAAAATAAATAGGCTTTCTATGGCCCACTGAATGAGAGGGAGAGAGGTGGCACACCCAGGAGTCAAGACTGGCACACAAGCTGAAAGGGCAATATTACTCTCCCACTGTTCTTTTAGGTTTTTTTTTTTTTTCAGGGAGACTTTAGAAACCAAATAATATTAAAAAAAAAAAAAAAAAATAGGCTTGCTATAGCCCACTGAATGAGAGATAGCACACACAGCAGTGGCACACAAGCCCTGACTGAGGCCAATATTTTTCTCCCACTGATTGATGTAGTGTTTTTGTGTTGAGGTAGATTTTAGAACACAAATCACGGAAAAAATAAATAGGCTTTCTATGGCCCACTCAGTGAGAGATGGCACACACAGGGATGGCACTGTAGCAGAAATGCCAATCTTAATCTCCCACAAAAAACAAACAAAAAAAAAAAAAAAACTGTCCTACAATTACTATCTCCCTGCAGTAATGTAAGCCAGGTATGGCAGGCAGCAATAGGAGTGGACTGATGCACAAATTAAATAAAAAGTGTGGACAAACAAAAAAGATAGCTGTGCAGAAAGGAAGGAACAAGAGGATATGTGCTTTGAAAAAAGCAGTTGGTTTCCACAGTGGCGTACACACAGGAATACAGCTATCAGGGAGCCTTCTAGAGCAGCCCAATGAGCTACAGCGCTGAGGGGAAAAAAAAAAAAAAATAGCTTCCACAGTCCCTGCACACCGAAGGTGGTGTTGGACAGTGGAAATCGCTGCAGCACAAGCGGTTTGGTGGTTAGTGGACCCTGCCTAACGCTCTCCCTGCTTCTGACGAAGCGGCAGCAACCTCTCCCTAAGCTCAGATCAGCAGCAGTAAGATGGCGGTCGGCGGGAACGCCCCTTTATAGCCCCTGTGACGCCGCAGACAGCAAGCCAATCACTGCAATGCCCTTCTCTAAGATGGTGGGGACCAGGATCTATGTCATCACGCTGCCCACACTCTGCGTTCACCTTCATTGGCTGAGAAATGGCGCTTTTCGCGTCATTGAAACGCGACTTTGGCGCGAAAGTCGCGTACCGCATGGCCGACAAGCACAGGGGTCGGATCGGGTTTCATGAGACGCCGACTTAGCCAAAAGTCGGCGACTTTTGAAAATGATCGACCCGTTTCGCTCAACCCTACGTGAGATCCTTTAAACTTCCCACTTTAAAGATTAAAGCGTTCCAGAGTTATAACCGCATAAAGTGACACTAGTCAGAATTGTAAAATTTTGCCTGGTCAGGAAGGTGAAAACCAGCTAGGGGTGAAGGGGTTAAAGTGAACATGACAGCTGATACATGCTACCTGATCCATGCGCAGAATGTATCTGGCACTGGCTGTGTTATGTTAGCCAGGTATGCTCAATACTGAGATGCTTCAGTTTCAGAGAAAAACATACTTTAAAATCCGCCAGAGCTCAGCAGCACTGGAGACTAGTCGGGACAAGTTGATCCATGCCAGCTTCTACCTGCTTGCTGCCCCGAACTGACACATCTCTACCTACCTACCAATCAAGGGCAGTGGTTGAAAAGAAGCTAGCAGGGATCCACCTGTCTGACTAGTATCCAGCATGGCTAGGTATTTACCATACAAAGTAGTTGGAAACATGTTACATAAATTCCAGTGTTGTAAAATTGAAAAAAAAAAAAAGGAATTCTGCCATGGCTTCTTTATCGCGGGAGGAGTTGTATTTTTGAATAACACAATCCAGTTTATTATATGATGTACTGGAAAGCAATTCCAAGTGTGGTGAAATAGCAAAGAAAAGCAATTACGCAATTGCAAGGTTAACAGCCAATAGTGGACCTCCACACCACCTGCGGTTCTTACAGGCAGATAATGGCTGATTAAATCAGCAATCATCTGCTGGCAAAAATGTGGGCTTGGCTTGTGATCCCGAATCAGAAACAGGAAGACAGCGTATGACATACCAGTACGTCGTATGTCGTTAAGGGGTAGAAATAACCTAACAATACCATCATGTCAGACTTTCAATGGCAGAAACAACTAAGCAAATCTGATTACGGCAGTATGAATTTCACCAAATCTAGCATCTGTACTAGGGATGAGCAAACGTGCTTGGATAAAGTGTTAGCCGAGAATCTTGGTTGTGCTCAAATCAGGGGCGGACACAGACTGCTTGGGGCCCCTGTGCAGGAAATGTGCCTGGGCCCCCCTCCTTTTAAGGTGACAAAGCTAAGGGACTGTGCTATACATAAGTGAGTACACTTTATACTAAGGGACTGTTAGACATAATAATCGATAATAATGTCTTCCTCCACCTCCCCCTGTTCTTAAACCCATTATAAATCCCCCGCATCCCATTATTGCCCTCTCCCCCACCCCCCATGATGGACCTCTTCACCACCTCCATTATTGCTTTCTCCCCCACCACCCCATATCATTGCCCATTCCACCACCTCCATCATTGCCTCCTCCCCACCACCCCCATCATTGTCCTTTCCACTGCCACCATCATTTCCTCCTGCCCCACCACCCCTATCATTGCCCTCTCCATCAACCCAATCATTGCCTTCGGCCCCGTCACCCCCATCATTCCCCTCTCCTCACCTACACACAGCACCATTCACCTCTCTGCACAGACACACCTCACCTCTGCTCACACAGTATCCTGAAGCTGCACCATCGCTGGCAGCTTCCTGTCTCACACAGCCGTGGCGCTAAATGATGATGTCATTCAGCCGCTGCTGTGTGGCAGGAAGCAGGATGGATCCATTCCCTGCAGCTCTGCTGCCTTTTTCTCTTGCAGGCAGAAGAGCTGCAATCCCATGATGGCAATCTGGCCAGGGGCCCCCCGGAGACGGATAAACTGGCCAGATTGCCCTCATTATTAGCCACCCTGCAGGCAGGGATGGTTTTAGGCAAAGTGGGGCCCTAGGCAAAGTTTAAAATGGGGCCTCAAATCCGAACATATTGCACATCACACAGAAGCATTTCTGTTGTATTTACAAGCGCTGAGTTCAGGCCACTAAAGGAATGTGATCGACAATACTGAAGTTGTTCAACGCTTGTTTCCCGGCCTCTTTACACCATCTGAGAAAGAATGATGGGAACAGAACAATCACTAATAGATCACTAACAGATCACCATACAGTATCATGTTACCAGCAGCACACCTACAGTTTACAACGGCGATGTGCTGCTGAGAACAATGATTTCTGTTCCTTCATAACCAATCCAATCAATGGATGAATAGGCAGCATTTTACTTGTTTAGTATAATACACCTCAAAGTCCTCAATATATTATAATGTGCACCACAGTCCTCCATATTGTAAAATACACACTGCATAATCCTCCATATAGTATAATACACTCCTCAGTCCTGTAATTTACTTCCCACAGTATAATGTACCCCATAGTTCTTCATATAGTATAATGTATTCCCCATAGTCCTTGATACAGTATAATGCAGCCCACATATAGTATAATGCAGCCACCCCACAGAGTATGATGTAACCCCCATGGAATATAATGCAGCCACCCTCATATAGTATAATGTAGCCCCCCCATAAAGTATGATGCAATCACCCCTCATAGAATATAAATATAATACAGCCCCCCATAGAATATAATACAGCCCACCTCCCCATAGAATATAATGTAGCCCCATCAAAGAGTATGATGCAATCCTCCGTCATAAAATCTAATACAGCCCCCATAGAATATAATACAGCCCACCTCCCCATAGAATATAATGTAGCCCCCATAGAATATAATGCAGCCCCCCATAGTTTATAACACAGCCTTCCCCATAGAATATAATGCACCCCCCATAGTATATAACACAGCCTCCCCCATAGAAGATAACGTATAATGTACCCACCTTAGTATACAACACAGCCCACATAGTATAGAGCACTGCCCGCATAGTATACAGCACTGCCCGCATAGTAAACAGCGCAGCCTCATAGTATACAGAACAGCCTCATAGTATACAGCGCAGCCTCATAGTGTACAGAACTGCCCGCATAGTATACAGCGCAGCCTCATAGTATACAGCGCAGCCTCATAGTATACAGCACAGCCTCATAGTATACAGCACAGCCTCATAGTATACAGCACAGCCTCATAGTATACAGCACACAGCCTCATGGTATACAGCACTGCCTCATAGTATACAGCGCAGCCTCATGGAATACAGCACACAGCCTCATGGTATACAGCGCAGCCTCATAGTATACATCACACTTCCTCATAGTATACAGCGCAGCTCTCCCCCCAGAATGGCCCCACAGTCCAGTACTCAGTTATAGAGTAAAAAAAAACAACAAACAACACAGCACACTGCTCATCTCTCCTCGTGCCCGCGCTGCTTCCAGTTCCTGCTCCTGCCGGCACACAGTGAGTGCGCGGCAGTGTCTGTCAGAGGCAGAGCGGGGAATGATGAGAGAGGGAGCGTCAGCTGACGCTCTCTCCTCCATAATTGCTTTGAACTGTACCAGCAGACGCCGGTATAGTTAAATGCGGCGGGGGAGTCGGCGCTGGTGGCAGGCGGGCCCCCTGCCTCACAGGGGCCCCATAGCAGCTGCGTGATGTGCCGCTAGCTGGGGGCCCCTGGGGGAGCGAGGACCTAGGCAGCTGCCTGCCCCTAATGCCGGCCCTGCCTGCAGGGGCCCCCTGGAGCCTCCGGGCCCCTGTGCAGCTGCACAGGTTGAACAGGCGGTGTGTCCGCCCATGCCTCTGTCTCTCTGTCACCAATCTACAAAAATATGGGAAAAAAAATCCCCAAAAATGCTTTTCTATGTAAAAATCTAAAAAAATTAAATATTATACACAGAACAAGTTACACATATTTAAAGACATGCACCCGTAAAGGGAATTTCTCAGTAGTTTTTTTTGTAATTTGAGAGCAGCATAATAAAGAGCTAGAAACCCTGATTCCAGGGATGTGCAATATCAAAAAGTTAATTTATTTCAGTTCTTCAATACAAAAAGTTAAACTCATATATTATGTAGAGTCATTACAAACAGAGTGATGTATTTCATGTGTTTATTTCTGTTAATGTTGATGATTATGGCTTACAGCCAATGAAAACCCAAAAGTCATTATCTCAGTAAATTAGAATAATTAACAAAAAAAACACCTGCAAAGGCGTTTAAAAAGGTCCCTTAGTCTGTTTCAGTAGCTCCACAATCATGGGGAAGACTGCTAACTTGAAAGATGTCCAGAAGGCAGTCATTGACACTCCACAAGGAGGGTAAGCCAATAAAGGTCGTTGCCATAGAAGCTAATGTTCACAGAGTGCTGTATCCAAGCATAATAATGGAAAGTTGAGTGGAAGGAAAAAGTGTGGCAGAAAAAGGTGCACAGCCTTGAAAGGATTGTTCAGAAAAGGCCATTTAAAAATTTGTGGGAGATTCACAAGGAGTGGACTGCTGCTGGAGTCATTGCTTCAAGAGCAGCCACACACAGACGTATCCAGGGCATGGACTACAAGTGTCACATTCCTTGTGTCAAGCCACTCATGACCAATAGACAATGCCAGAAGCCTCTTACCTGGGCCAAGTCGAAGAAGAACTGGACTGTTGTCAGTGGTCCAAGGTGTTGTTTTCAGATGAAAGTAAATTTTGCATTTCATTTGGAAATCAAGGTCCCAGAGTCTGGAGGAAGAGTGGAGAGGCCACAATCCAAGCTGCTGGAGGTTTAGTGTGAAGTTTCCACAATCAGTGTTGGTTTGGGGAGCCATGTCATCTGCTGGTGTCTGTGTCCACTGTGTTTTATCAAGACCAAAGTGAGCGCATCCATCTACGAGGACATTTTAGAGCACTTTGGAGATGGAAATGTCATTCTCCAGCAGGACTTGGCACCTGTCCACACTGCCAAAAGTACCAATATACCTGGTTTATAAACAACAGTATCACTGTGCTTGATTGGTCAGCAAACTCGCCTGACCTTAACCCCATAGAGAATCTATGGAGTATTGTAAAGAGGAAGATGAGACACCAGACCCAACAATGCAGATGAGCTGAAGGCTGCTATCAAAGCAACCTGGGCTTCCATAACACCTCAGCAGTGCCACAGGCTGATCGCCTCCATGCCACGACGCATTGATGCAGTAATTGATGCAAAAGGATTCCCGACAAAGTATTGAGTGCATTTACTGATGACATATTTCAGTAGTTAAACAAGAAGTTTCCCAAGATAAATATCAAAAATAACAGGTCCAAATTCAAAAAGCATTATGAACACAAAAAACCCCAATAGGTGTAATTAAAGTAACAGGGGAATCAAAGAATATGTTCAACCATAAAATCAATGATATTAATAGAAATTTACACTTAAAAATCTGAGCATATTATCACTACCAAAGCAGGAAAGTTAGGGGATCATAAGAGAAAGTATAAAAAGGGGTAAAAATATATAATATAAATAAGTGTATGCAAAGCATAAGGCTCTGCCAAAATTGCACAAGTGAAATTGATGTAAACAGAGGTAAGTTACAAAGGGTTAAAAGATGTGAAAAAGGCAGAGCAACAATAGGGAAAAGTATAAAGTGAAAAGTATGGTCCCCAATAACACAGATAAAAATAGGTCTAAATGTGTCAACATACCATATGGCCATATAATAGAGAAAATAATTTTGTAGAAAGCTAATAATATCAATTATCAATTCATTAAATCAAATGATAAAATCCGTAACCTGATTGTCCACAAGCATCTATCATAATTAAATCAAGTCCATAAAGAGGTTCACAATCCCGGCTGTTCAACAGTCTATCAAGGCTCCATAATGTCTCATAGAAAAAAATAATAAAGAATTCACAGTCTAGCCAGAGACCATTTCTAGAGTTCATATATTCTGCAACAGATCCATGGAGTACAATAGCAGAGAAAAACAAGCTTGTTTGTAGGAAGACTTTCCTCCCCCAATTCTCCATCTCTTTATAGGATGAAAAATGTTCACAAAGTAGAAATCATCACATACATGGATATAGATAGGTGGATTAAAATCCGGCCTTCATGGCTGTATACTGCAGAGCAAACAAATATGAGTTAAAATCAATAAAAAAACACAAACCCACCTCCCAAAAGATGCCTCCATATTTCTAAAAATGAACCAAACCCCAGATTTTCATTAAGCCTGGTCGGTACCCAATCTAAAAGTCCACTTGCTCTCAACGTAAGCAAGAGTTTTCTTGACATCACCACTTCTCGGTCCCAAAAGAACTCTGAGAAGACTTGAATCCCTATGATGGAATTGTTGAAAATATCTTAGTAGGGTTTTAAATTGTTCAAGATCATCCTCTGTCCTAGATTTGTCCATGTCTCTTACATGTTCCTTGATACATACGTGAAGTTCTCTAGCAAGGAGACCAATGTAGATTTTCCCACCTGGACATCGGGCGTGATAGATCACCCATTAAATGGTGTCTGATGTCATATGTCTAATTTAATGACATTCCCCTGAAGGTAGCCCTCTCAGGTGTGTTCATAGTTGTCAATAATTGTGTCCTGTCCTGTTTATGAGACTAGGACACCTGCTGATTGTGCTATGTCTTCACATGTCTGTGTGGATGTGACGTCATAAGTCGTCTGCACCACAAATAATATGGGAGTGAGCGGTGACATCTTACTCCTTTAATCCCCATTCTCCTGATGATGCCTGAGAGCAGGCGAAACATGTTGGGGGATTAATGTTTATAGATTTAGGGCGACAGGACCTGCATTACAATAACGGTGACAATCCGCCAGTATATAACTAATCGCTGACTGCAGCAGTAAATGGTACGGTGTATTCACTGCCTGTGACTGTGACACAATAGCACAAAGAAGCCGTAATAACAGGGTCATTTTCATTTATGGGGGTTTTAATTGTTTTCTTTGTGTTACATGTAAATAAAGCAATATTATAAAGAGGAAGAAGAAGATTTCGGTGACCCCAGAGATGAGCAGCAGTGACCCGTCCTTCCCTTGGGTTGTGGTGGGATTACTGTAAATCACATGTGATGGGTTATTGGGAACGGTACAACCTGTATTATATATAGCACTGATGGCTTTATTATATACTGCCCCAATATCACCATATTCCTGGTAAGAGGTAATAATTGGTAGAAAGTGTTGGTTATACAGAGAATATAAAAACTCAGGAAGAGTTTACAGCTCCGTGTATTCTGTCCATGAGGTGCAGTAGAGCCGGCTGGGTGGCACTGGGGGTAATAGGTGCACACCACTTTGGTGGAATAGACTCTTGGGAGAAACGATAAACGGAAATGGGACATCGAGGAAATATGTGATAAGAAACATAGAAAAACTAATAAAAATATTAACTTTACAATACAAAAATAATGTAAGTTATAAAATGGAACGATGATGAAACACATAGAGGGATTAATAATCTAATAAATAAACCACTGGAAGTCGCCATGAAGTTCTCTGCCGTTCCTCTGGACTCTAAACTGTCACCCATGATGCCCACATCACAGTGTATAGGGCAGAGCAGGGCCAGGAGCTGCTGCCTGGCAGGAGCCACCTGAGGGTTCCGTCACCTCTGACCTCTGGTCACCTGCACACGACCTACTGCCGTTTACTTTCAACTGTTGGCTGAAGTGATAGGACCGAGGTCTACAGGCGGGAAGAGATTACGGAGAATGGCGACTACTGGACGAGGAGAAGAGAGCGAGAAGAGGAGTGAGGAGAAGAGGCACGAGGAGAAGAGGAAGAGGGAAGAGGACAGCGTGACCGGATTAAAGAAGAAGAGACGAGACAACAGCGGATTGGAGGAGCCAACACCTGGATGCAGCGGAGACCCTGGATCATCCGGCCCCTATGCCAGGCTTAACATCAGCCGCTTCAACATCCACCAGGTCCTAGGTAGAGGTGCCTTTGGCAAAGTAAGGCCTACATATTTGTTATTTATTTGAAATCTGAGATTTTTCATATATCCCCATGTATTGTTCTCTGTTATCAGCCATGTCTTGCTTTGTTATTGCTCATTGTAGTGTCCTTCTGTGAGATGAGGTATAAGACATCACCATAGTTAGGGCTAGTGCTGCTATAACCTGGTATTCTTCTATACTGGAGGGTTCATCTCAGGGGTCACAGCTGTAGAGGGCAGGGGACATTATTTTTTTCTCCTATCAGGCTGCCATATTGTACATACATTTGTCTCTGTGTTTTTATTAAATCTAGATAATCAATGATATTTGGACCATACTAATGCCAACTCAATGCCTCTACTAATGCTTACTCTGTTTATTTCCATATGGTAACAGAGGAAAACCCTTTAAAACGTCATCGTCATTTTAATTTTTATTTCATAAATCAATAGCAAACATGAAAATAAGCAGCTTTGTAATAATTCTAATCAGATAAATCATCTTTCTCCACCAAGACTGATTTTTCATATTCTATATTCTCAATTTCCGGGTAAACTCTGTATTTAGTGAAGACAGATTGTTACTAGTGTTGAGCATTCCGATACTGCAAGTATCGGGTATCGGCCGATACTTGCTGTATCGGAATTCCGATACCGAGATCCGATATTTTTGTGATATCGGGTATCGGTATCGAAACAACATTAATGTAAAAATGTGTAAAAGAGAGAATTAAAATAAAAAATATTGCTATACTCACCTCTCCGACGCAGCCTGCACCTTACCGAGGGAAGCGGCAGCGTTCTTTGTTTAAAATTCGCGCTTTTCTTTCCTTTACGTGAGTCCCGGCTTGTGATTGGTTGCGTGCCGCCCATGTGACCGGGACGCAACCAATCACAGCAAGCCGTGACGTAATTTCAGGTCCTTCAGGATTTTAAAATTACGTTCCGGCGTTGTGATTGGTTGCGTCGCAGTCACATGGGAGACGCAACCAATCACAGCAAGCCGTGACGTAATTTCAGGTCCTTAAGGATTTTAAAATTACGTCCCGGCTTTGTGATTGGTCCGCGTCCCGGCAACATGGCCGCCATTAACCAATCACAAGCCGTGACGTCACGGGAGGCTGGACACGCGCGCTTTTTAAAATGGGCGCGTGTCCAGCCTCCCGTGACGTCCCGGCTTGTGATTGGTTAATGGCGGCCATGTTGCCGGGACGCGGACCAATCACAGCAAGCCGTGACGTAATTTCGTCACGGCTTGCTGTGATTGGTCCGCGTCCCGGCAACATGGCGCCGTGACCAATCATAAGCCGGGACGTCACTGGAGGCTGGACACGCGCGCTTTTTAAAATGGGCGCGTGTCCAGCCTCCCGTGACGTCCCGGCTTGTGATTGGTTAATGGCGGCCATGTTGCCGGGACGCGGACCAATCACAGCAAGCCGTGACGTAATTTCGTCACGGCTTGCTGTGATTGGTCCGCGTCCCGGCAACATGGCCGCCCTGACCAATCACAAGCCGGGACTTCACGTAACCAAGTAAAAGCGCGAATTTTAAACAAACAACGCTGCCGGTTCCCTCGCTGAGGTCCAGGCTGCGTCGGAGAGGTGAGTATAGCGATATTTTTTATTTTAATTCTTTCTTTTACACATTTATATGGATCCCAGGGCCTGAAGGAGAGTTTCCTCTCCTTCAGACCCTGGGAACCATCAGGAATACCGTCCGATACTTGAGTCCCATTGACTTGTATTGGTATCGGGTATCGGTATCGGATTGGATCCGATACTTTGCCGGTATCGGCCGATACTTTCCGATACCGATACTTTCAAGTATCGGACGGTATCGCTCAACACTAGTTGTTACATTACTGAGAGGAGATGACAGTTGGTGCTGATAATATTCTATGTAGTGGAGAGGAGGGGCTAAATGCAAAACTCCTCCCTCCTCCTCCCCCCTCCCTTCTGCATAGAATATTATCAGCACCAACTGTCATCTCCCCTCAGTAATGTAACAATCTGTCTTCACTAAATACAGAGTTTACCCAGGTACATAGAATTTTGAAAATAAAAAATCAGTCCTGGCGGAGAAAGAAGCCGATTTGGCTGGTAAAATGTATTACAAAGTTAAATATTTTCATGTGTATTATTGTTTTATGAACTAAATATTAAAATGACGAATATTTATTAAGACCTCTCCATAGCCCATCCATGGAGCAGGCAGTGCATTGTTCTGATAGATAGATCTGCTCCTCTATATGGTCCTGGTCACTAGCAGACTGAGCGTTCACTCAGTTTTCTCATGCGCCTTGTGGACTATAAAATCCAGATCCTTCCACCCCTGCAGACACCTTCTAAGTATTCTCCATTTGTGTTTTTCAGGTGGTCCTGGCATCTGTCCCCGGCAGTAACATCAACGTGGCCGTCAAAATGATCACCAAAAGGGACAACGAGGACACCATCTTGAGAGAGCGGCGGATACTCCTGGCAGCCAGACACTGCCCATTCCTGTGCCACCTCTATGCCGCACACCAGTCTCAGCACAGGGCATATTTCATCATGGAGTACCTGTCCGGTGGCAGCGTGGAGGATTTGATCAGGATGTGCGGCTGCCTGAACATCGGCAATGTGAGGTGAGAAAGCAGAGAATGTACCTAAAAGAGAACTAAGAGAAAGGGAAAAAACCTGAGGTCGGGGTGCAGCTAGGGGAGCACTGGCAGGGCATATATTTAGGGTGCTGGAAGCAGGAGGTGGGGTGCCATGGTATTTGGGGATTGCCAGAGAAGGATTTCATGACATTGATTCTGCACTCTGTTCTCTCCATCAGATTCTACACAGCAGAGATGGTAAGTGGCCTCCAGTTCCTCCACGGACACAACATCGTCCACCGGTAAGCAGAACTTTCCTCCTTCTCTCTGTCCCCTTTACAAGCTGTAGATATGGCCCCCGGCTTCCCTGGTGTCCTGCCGCCTATTCTGCCGTATTTTGTAGTGACCCATTTTCCATCTCTTGTATCACTGGCCAGATTTCTTATTTTGTTTTCTTCTTTCATTGCAGTGACATAAAGCCGGATAACATCATGTTGGATGCAGATGGCCACATCCGTATCATCGACCTTGGGCTTGCCCAAGATGGCGTCTCCTCCTCCAAAAACATCTCTGGAGTGACGGGCACTTTCCATTACATGACCCCTGAGGTGCATCGTAGAAAACGGTATGGCGCAGCAGTGGACTGGTGGAGCCTGGGGATTGTGGTGTCCAGGATGGCAGCAGGGCGATATCCATTTTACAACGGCCCCGTCAAGCAAATGGCTTTCAAATCCATCATCAACGAGAAGCCAAAATTTCCAACTTGGCTTGATGCTGACGTGAAACATCTCATCAAGAAGCTGCTGCGCAAAGACCCTCAGACACGCCTGGGTGTGAGCGGGAACATCAGAGAGCATCCATTCTTTACCACCATCGGCTGGTAGGATCTGGAGGAAAGGAGAGTAGAGCCACCATTTACACCATTCAGGCCAGTTCTGGAGAACCACCATCTGCAGTGGCCGGAGCACACAGTCCTTCACTCCGTGGCCGGATTTACGTACGTGTCACCAAGCTGGACCCGGTAAGTATCTCCTCCTCTGGGGATAACACTCATCAGGTGCTGTTCTCTCATTGTGGTAATCATCATCATCGATCTTACCTTTTTTCACTTTTTCGGACAGTGACTTTATGTTTCTATTTTTCTTAGGTGGATGAAAAGATCTGGACTGTGAAAGAATTCACGACCATCTGGTGAGTGACCGATGTACACACAGGACACCTATTATGTCAGTACATTGTATCTGATGTTATATAGCAGAATGGTTCATTATAAAGACCATTCCCCTAATATAACATAAGATCCGGTAGATAGATTTCCTGTCTTCCTCTTATGTCTTGCAGGATGAGCCCGTGCCAACTGCCCAGAACTTCATGCCTCCTGACCCGTGCCTCACGTCTCTGCTGCTGTACGTCACCTCGGCTGCCCTTCAACATCATCTCTCTCTATACCATCTTCATGCCGGACCACTGCCATTGCTGCCCCAGACCCTTGACCTCCTGGGCTGGCATCTATCATCCCTCCAGCCCGAAGATCTTCTACCCCAGGAGCGGCCTGTGCTAAGTTTCCATCTGGTGAGTTCAGGAACAATAGTCGCACCTTTCAGTCCTGGGGCCGCTGAGCAGCAGCATGTAAGGAGCGGCCATTATCCCTGAACTCACCTTAGCACAGGCCTGGTAAGTATCGCACCCATCACACATCACCCACACTACATGGCCAGTGCAGGTCCCCACACTACATCATCAATACAGGCACACACACATAGCACACAGTACATATCAGCACATAGATGTAGGACATAGATCGGCTTCTGATCCTGAGATTTAATCTGATCGCCATATTTGGGGTCAGGAAGGAATTTTTCCGCCTAATATGAGGACAATTGGCCCATTCCTCATAGGGGGTTTTCGCCTTCCTCTGGATCTACACGGCCTTAAATAGGTTTAGTATAATAGATTAATAAGTAGAATCACACACTAGTAGCACAAAAAAAGTTATAATAAAATAAAATGTTCTTACTTTAAAAGAAAAAATAGTTCCTATAAATAATAATTAGTCCAAGTAAAGAAACATATATATTATTTTACATGACAGGTATATTACACAGGTTAGGTACATTACACAGGTTAGGTATCAGCCTTTGATCTTGGGATTCATTCTGATCGCCATATTTGGGGTCAGGAATAGTGTTGAGCGATACCGTCCGATACTTGAAAGTATCGGTATCTGATAGTATCGGCCGATACCCGAAAAGTATCGGATATCGCCGATACCCGATACCAATACAAGTCAATGGGATACCAAGTATCGGAAGGTATCCTGTATGGTTTCCAGGGTCTGAAGGAGAGGAAACTCTCCTTCAGGCCCTGGGATCCATATTAATGTGTAAAATAAAGAATAAAAATAAAAAATATTGATATACTCACCTCTCCGACGCAGCCTGGACCTTACCGATGTAACCGGCATCTTCCGTTCCTAAGAATGAGCGCTTGAAAGACCTTAGATGACGTCGCGGCTTGTGATTGGTCGCGTGAGCGGTCACGTGACCGCCACGCGACCAATCACAAGCCACAACGTCATCTAAGGTCTTTCAAGCGCTCATTCTTAGGAACGGAAGATGCCGGTTACATCGGTAAGGTCCAGGCTGCGTCGGAGAGGTGAGTATATCAATATTTTTTATTTTTATTCTTTATTTTACACATTAATATCGATCCCGATACCGATTCCCGATATCACAAAAGTATCGGATCTCGGTATCGGAATTCCGATACAGCAAATATCGACCGATACCCGATACTTGCGGTATCGGAATGCTCAACACTAGTCAGGAAGGAATTTTTCCCCCTGATATGCGGATAATTGGCCGATTCCTCACAGGGGGTTTTCGCCTTCCTCTGGATCAACACGGCAGATACATACATTTAGTGTCATAGGTTAATAAGTAAGCGCACACTTTTAGAACATAAAAAAGATACAAAATAAAATATTATTAGTTGAAAAAACGTTTCCTAACCAAATATAGACATAAATTTGTCCAAACATGCTACCAGATTAGTAGGAAAA
Source organism: Ranitomeya variabilis (assembly GCF_051348905.1). Lineage (NCBI taxonomy): Eukaryota > Metazoa > Chordata > Amphibia > Anura > Dendrobatidae > Ranitomeya > Ranitomeya variabilis. The sequence goes on from NC_135237.1 coordinate 166,298,954, forward strand.
AAATAATACAACACATTTTTTTACTTTAATCTCATAGGTTCATTATCAGCCCTTGATCCTGGGATTTATTCTGACCGCCATACTTTATTTGGGATCAGGAAGGAATTTTCCCCCCTGATATGAGGATAATTGGCCGATTTCTCACAGGGGGTTTTCGCCTTCCTCTGGACCAACACGGCCCATAGATAGGTTTAGTAAAATAGAATAAATAAGTAGCTTCTTATGTTTATAATAAAAAATATATAATTTATGTAAAATAATAATATAATATTTTGGATTTACAATAATATAGTCGACACAAATATAAACGTAAATTAGCCGAAAAATAGAAATTACTTTTATATTTTTATATAATAAACATTTATATAATAATATAATAATAATTTTAAATAATATATGTTTTTTACATTAAACTTACGTATACACATTAGCTATGAGCCCTTGATCCTGGGATTCATTCTGATCGCCATATTTGGGGTCAGGAAGGAATTTTCCCCCCTAATATGAGGATAATTGGCCGATTCCTCACAGGGGGTTTTCGCCTTCCTCTGGACCAACACGGCCCATAGATAGATTTAGTCTGATAGATGAATAACACTGGTCAACAGCATTTTTGGTGCCAAAGATATTTCATCGAATTTAGGGTATTTTTGGGGTGCTGATTCTGAATATGTCATCAGTTTTGCCAGATTGGCTCAAGTTTTTGAGATTTTTGGTATCTTATTTATAGCACTTGTTGGTAAATGCGACGCATCATCTCATTAATTTCTTTGGATTAGTACTTGAACTGAGCAGTTCTCAATATAGTTTTGTGTTAATTAGTGTTCTAAAAGTTTGTTCATAGCTTGATTTTTGCACTAACTTTATGTTGTTGTCTGTTTTCCAGTGAAAAGCATGAACTCATCAAGAAGAAGTTGTCTTAACGATCCAGACTCATTCTGTTACATTTGTGGTGAATACACACTGCCAATACATAGAAGAAACATAACAGACTTCGTAAAAAAAGTGTATTTTGCCTATTTTGGGGTTATGCTTGGGGACCAAGACAAGTTTTGGGCACCACACATAGTGTGCAAAGCATGTATCGAATTATTACGAAAATGGAGCAAAGGACAAAGAAAAAGCTTCAAATTTGGTGTTCCAATGGTGTGGAGAGAGCCAAAAAATCATCATGATGACTGTTATTTATGGTAAACACAGGTACAGGCACATCTTCACAATGAAGGACAGGCCTTCTTGCAGATTCCATGTTACTCCCATTTTCGTTTCTTATGCTTATTGAATCCTTGCACTTGCACTGCACAGAAATAACAGTCATCATGATGATTTTTTGGCTCTCTCCACACCATTGGAACACCAAATTTGAAGCTTTTTCTTTGTCCTTTGCTCCATTTTCGTAATAATTCGATACATGCTTTGCACACTATGTGTGGTGCCCAAAACTTGTCTTGGTCCCCAAGCATAACCCCAAAATAGGCAAAATACACTTTTTTTTACGAAGTCTGTTATGTTTCTTCTATGTTTTGGCAGTGTGTATTCACCACAAATGTAACAGAATGAGTCTGGATCGTTAAGACAACTTCTTCTTGATGAGTTCATGCTTTTCACTGGAAAACAGGCAACAACATAAAGTTAGTGCAAAAATCAAGCTATGAACAAACTTTTAGAACACTAATTAACACAAAACTATATTGAGAACTGCTCAGTTCAAGTACTAATCCAAAGAAATTAATGAGATGATGCATCGCATTTACCAACAAGTGCTATAAATAAGATACCAAAAATGTCAAAAACTTGAGCCAATCTGGCAAAACTGATAGCATATTCAGAATCAGCACCCCAAAAATACCCCAAATTCATTAAAATATTTTGGACACCAGAAAAAAATTTTTTTTTTGTTGACCTGTGTAATTTACACATATACATGATACATAATATATAATAACCTCATCTATAAATAAAATCTTCTTTTTACCCCTATACCTTTGTGTTGTCTTTACTCCATTGCTCGGCCATGTAGTCATTATTATACTGCCCCCTATGTCTGGTGGGCGCATACAGCAGTGTCCCCCACACTCCAGGCCTCACGGCCCCAACACATCATGGTGTCAGGATTTCCTTCGTATTTCTCGGGGGAGAGAACCTGCGGCAGCTTCTGAGGCCTCGATAATAATTCCATCCTCAGTGCAAAATGAAGGAAATCCTGACACCATGATGTGTTGGGGCCGTGAGGACTGGAGTTTGGGGATCAATGTCACACATGAGATAAAGCTGGATGAGCCCCGATATCGTTATATCCAATGGGGATAAATCAGGTAATTGCTCTGATTCCTGGGAGTGTCAGGTCCAGAGCAGGTGACTCTGGGGCCTTTCTCCATTTACGCTAATAAATGAGAACACTGAGCCGCTCCATCCTCTATTACCTCAGAACTCCCTAACAGGACAGAGAAGAATGGGTTTCCTATACCAGACCCCCATATCATAGACAGCCAGTCTGATTAGATCCTCCAGAAAAGATTAATGAAGGAGAATCCCCTGCAGAGAGGCGTCCACAGCAAGAGATGTGATAGTAACAGCTTTTGTGTCATTTCCTAGTGATCTGTATCTGGAAATAAAGGATGACAATCAAAATGGCCGCCATTATCGCTCCTACAGGGGACATCACTAAGCTTTCATACACCCTGAACAGTACATGGTGTAATGACACATCCCCTCACATTACCACTGTTACAGAGGTGCCATAAAGCTCTCATAGATCCATGGTCAGCATTAGGGGTAGGCAGACTTGGCATCTGCCTAGTACCCTCACTCCTCCAGGGGCCCCCAGCCAGTGGTATACCGTTAATAGCGGCATACCACGCAGCCGCTAATACCGGCACACCCTGAGGCCACTATGGGATCCGTGGGTCAGGGGATGCCGATACAGTTGAAAGCAATGATAGAGGAGAGAGCGTCATCTGAAGCTCCCTCTCCCATCATTCCCGTCTATTTCTGACGCAGTGGGTACGCGATGACGTCAATTAATCGCGCACCATGCTATGCCGGGCAGTGGAGCTGCTGAGACGCTCTGCAGCAGCGGGGGAACTAGGAGGAGAGGTGAGTATTGTATTTTTTTTCATATATTAGTGAGTACGTGCAGCCATAATACTGCAGGACAGTTGGGCTACATGATACTCTATGGGGTGGCTGCATTATATGCTATGGCAGTGTTCCCCAACTCCGGTCCTCAAGAGCCACCATCAGGTCATGTTTTCAGGTTTTCCTTAGTATTGCACAAGTGATGGAATTATTGCCTGTGCAGGTGATGCAATTATTACCTCTTCAATATTAAGGAAATCCTGAAAACATGACCTGTTGGTGGCTCTTGAGGACCAGAGTTGGGGAACACTGCTCTATGGGGTGCCTACATTATACTCTATGTAGTGGCTGCATTATACTCTGAGGGGGGATGCATTATACTCTGAGGGGGCTCCATCATACTCTATCAATGACTATGACTATGGAGTGCATTATCCTTTATGGGGGCTGCATTACACTCTATCGTACTATGGGGAGTGCATTATACTATATGCACTATATGGAACCTGCATTATACTGTATGGAAGGCTATGGGGAAGGCATTATACTATATGAAGAACTATGGGCTGGATTGCACTACATGAAGGACTATGGGGGGTGCATTATACAATATTGAGGACTAAAATTAGTGTACTATACTATTTGGAGGACTGAGGAGTGTATTTGTCACAACCCTGTTGTCGGGTGTCCTGGGACCAGGGGCTCATTCCCTGTCCCTAACACTAGGTACCCCTAGCTTGCCCTGTTCCCCAGGTTACTTCTGATGATGAAGATGCTGTGGCCACATACCTTGCCTTAGCTCCACCCTCAGTCTGCACCCTTACCGCACACAGGAAGGAGGTGATTAATAGTGTACCGTAATATACCAACCAGACTAACAAGATAATACGAACAGGGGTAATGAAAAATACCAAACATACAACCCCCCCCATAGAATATAATACAGCCCACCTCCCCATAGAATATAATGTAGCCCCATCAAAGAGTATGATGCAATCCTCCCTCATAAAATCTAATACAGCCCCCCATAGAATATAATGTAGCCCCCCATGGAATATAATACAGTCCACCTCCCCATAGAATATAATGTAGCCCCCATAGAATATAATGCAGCCCCCACAGTATGTAACACAGCCTTCCCCATAGAATATAATGCAACCCCCATAGTATATAACACAGCCTCCCCCATAGAAGATAACGTATAATGTACCCACCTTAGTATACAACACAGCCCACATAGTATACAGCACAGCCCGCATAGTATACAGCGCAGCCTCATAGTATACAGAACAGCCTCATAGTATACAGCGCAGCCTCGCAGTATACAGCGCAGCCTCGTAGTATACAGCGCAGCCTCATAGTATAAAGCGCAGCCTCATAGTATACAGCGCAGCCTCATAGTATACAGCGCAGCCTCATGGTATACAGCACACAGCCTCATGGTATACAGCACACAGCCTCATGGTATACAGCACTGCCTCATAGTATACAGCGCAGCCTCATGGTATACAGCACACAGCCTCATGGTATACAGCACACACCCTCATGGTATACAGTGCAGCCTCATAGTATACAGCACACTGCCTCATAGTATACAGCGCAGCTCTCCCCCCCAGAATGGCCCCTGTTATGATCCGGTGACCTTGGAGCCGCATGAAACTTTCTCTGGAGTAGGTGGAAACTATACTGACCGAAGATCCTGAACTAACACCGCAACTAGAAGTAGCCGTGGGGTGTGCCTAACAAACCCTAGACACCTCGACACAGCCGGAGGACTAAATACCCCTATAGATGGAAATAGGAATACTACCTTGCCTCAGAGCAGAATCCCAAAGGATAGGCAGCCCCCACGAATATTGACTGTGAGTAGGAGAAGAAAAGACACACGCAGGCAGAAAACAAGATTTAGCAAAAGAGGCCACTCTAGCTAAATAGGAAAAGATAGAACAGAATACTAGGCGGTCAGTATTAAAACCCTTCAAAAAATATCCACAGCAGATAATACAAAAAATTCCACAATCTAACTAAAGACGTGGAATGAATATCTGCAACCCCAGAGAATCCAACAAGACTGAGAAAATACTGACACAATCTAAGCTGGACAAGAAAACACAAAAGAATAGCACTGAATCATGAAGCACACAGCATGTGTGCCACAGAAAAAAAACCCCAGACACTTATCTTTGCTGATTTGGCAGAAAAGCAGGAGGAACCAGGCAGAGGTCCAACACCTCCCAACAACAATTGACAACTGGCAAGGAATAATGAATCCTGCACACCTAAATACCGCAGTCAGAACTGCAATCAGCAGAAACACCTGACCAGGACTGCAACTCAGGGACAACTGCATTACCACCAACCACCACCAGAGGGAACACAAAAGCAGAATTCACAACAGTACCCCCCCTTGAGGAGGGGTCACCGAACCCTCACCAGCGCCCCCAGGCCGATCAGGACGAGCCAGATGAAAGGCACGGACCAAATCAGCAGCATGGACATCAGAAGAAAAAACCCAAGAATTATCCTCCTGGCCATAATCCTTCCATTTGATAAGGTACTGAAGCCTCTGCCTCGAAAAACGAGAATCCAAAATCTTCTCAACCACATACTCCAACTCCCCATCAACCAACACAGGGGCCGGAGGATCAACAGAGGGAACAACGGGCACCACATATTTCCGCAATAAAGATCTATGGAAGACATTATGGATAGCAAGAGAGGCCGGAAGCGCAAATCGAAAAGACACCGGATTAATAATCCCAGAAATCCTATAAGGACCAATAAACCGAGGCTTAAACTTAGGGGAAGAAACCTTCATAGGAACATGACGGTAGACAACCAAACCAGATCCCCAACCCGAAGCCGGGAACCAACACACCGACGACGGTTAGCAAAACGTTGAGCCTCCTCCTGAGACAACACCAAATTGTCCACCACATGCGCCCAAATCTGCTGCAACCTGTCAACCACAGAATCCACACCAGGACAGTCAGAAGGCTCAACCTGCCCAGAAGAAAAACGAGGATGAAAACCAAAATTACAAAAAAAAGGCGAAACCAAAGTAGCTGAACTAGCCCGATTATTAAGGGCAAACTCGGCCAATGGCAAAAAGGCCACCCAATCATCCTGATCAGCAGACACAAAGCATCTCAAATAGGTCTCCAAGGTCTGATTAGTTCGCTCGGTCTGGCCATTTGTCTGAGGATGAAATGCAGAAGAAAAAGACAAATCAATGCCCAGCCTAGCACAAAAGGCCTGCCAAAACCTAGAAACAAACTGGGAACCTCTGTCGGACACAATATTCTCCGGAATACCATGCAAACGAACCACATGCTGAAAAAACAACGGAACCAAATCTGAAGAGGAAGGCAATTTAGGCAAAGGCACCAAATGAACCATCTTAGAAAACCGGTCACAAACAACCCAGATAACCGACATCCTCTGGGAAAACGGAAGATCAGAAATAAAATCAATAGAAATATGCGTCCAGGGCCTCTCAGGGACCGGCAATGGCAAAAGTAACCCACTAGCACGGGAACAACAAGGCTTGGCCCGCGCACAAGTCCCACAGGCCTGCACAAAAGAACGCACATCACGTGACAAGGAAGGCCACCAAAAGGACCTACCAACCAAATCTCTGGTACCAAAAATACCAGGATGACCAGCCAACACGGAACAGTGAACCTCAGAAATCACTCTACTAGTCCATCTGTCAGGAACAAACAATTTCCCCACAGGACAGCGGTCAGGTCTGTCAGCCTGAAATTCCTGAAGAACCCGCCGTAAGTCAGGGGAAATGGCAGAAAGGACCACCCCTTCTTTCAGAATGCCGACCGGTTCAAGGACCTCAGGAGAATCAGGCAAAAAACTCCTAGAAAGGGCATCAGCCTTAATATTCTTAGAACCCGGAAGATACGAAACCACAAAATCAAAACGGGAAAAAAACAAGGACCATCGAGCCTGTCTAGGAATCAGCCGTTTCGCAGACTCGAGGTAAATCAGATTCTTATGATCGGTCAATACCACAATACGGTGCTTAGCTCCCTCAAGCCAATGTCGCCACTCCTCAAACGCCCACTTCATAGCCAACAACTCCCGATTGCCGACATCATAATTGCATTCAGCAGGCGAAAACTTGCGGGAGAAGAAGGCACACGGTTTCATCAAGGAACCCACAGAATCCCTCTGAGACAAAACGGCCCCAGCCCCAATCTCAGAGGCGTCAATCTCAACCTGAAATGGAAGGGAAAGATCCGGTTGGCGCAACACCGGAGCAGAAGTAAATCGGCGTTTAAGCTCCTGAAAGGCAGAGACAGTCACAGAGGACCAATTCGCCACATCAGCGCCTTTCTTCGTCAAATCGGTCAAGGGTTTAACCACGCTGGAGAAATTAGCAATGAAACGGCGATAAAAATTTGCAAAACCCAAAAATTTCTGAAGGCTCTTCACGGATGTAGGTTAAATCCAATCATAAATGGCCTGAACCTTAACTGGATACATCTCCATAGATGAGGAAGAAAAAATGAAGCCCAAAAAAGAAACCTTCTGCACCCCAAAGAGGCACTTAGACCCCTTCACAAACAAAGCATTGTCACGAAGGATCTGAAATACCATCCTGACCTGTTCCACATGAGACTCCCAATCATCGGAAAAAATCAAAATATCGTCCAAATATACAATCAAGAATTTATCAATATAAGGCCGGAAGATATCATGCATGAAGGATTGAAAAACTGATGGAGCATTAGTGAGCCCGAATGGCATCACAAGGTATTCAAAATGGCCTTCGGGCGTATTAAACGCAGTTTTCCATTCATCACCCTGTTTAATACGAACAAGATTATATGCCCCCCGAAGGTCAATCTTAGTAAACCAACTAGCCCCCTTAATCCTAGCAAACAAATCAGAAAGCAAAGGTAAAGGGTATTGAAACTTGACTGTGATCTTATTCAAGAGGCGATAATCAATACAAGGTCTCAAGGAGCCATCCTTCTTAGCAACAAAAAAAAATCCCGCTCCCAACGGTGAAGAAGATGGCCGAATATGCCCTTTCTCCAAAGACTCCTTAACATAACTCCGCATGGCGGTATGTTCAGGCACAGACAGGTTGAAAAGTCGGCCCTTAGGAAACTTACTGCCTGGAATCAAGTCAATCGCACAATCACAGTCCCTGTGCGGTGGAAGGGAACTGGACTTGGGCTCATCGAATACATCCTGAAAATCAGACAAAAACTCTGGAATTTCAGAAGAGGAAGAAGAGGAGATTGACATCAAAGGAACATCATTATGAACCCCCTGACAACCCCAACTAGTCACAGACATAGACTTCCAATCCAACACAGGATTATGTACCTGCAACCACGGAAAAGCCAGCACGATAACATCATGCAAATTATGCAACACTAGAAATCGACAATCTTCCTGATGGGCTGGCACCATGTGCATGGTCACCTGTGTCCAAAACTGAGGCTTATTTTTAGCCAAAGGTGTAGCATCAATCCCCCTTAAAGGAATAGGGTTCTGCAAAGGCTGCAAGGGAAAACCACAACGCCTGGCAAACTCAAAATCCATTAAGTTCAAGGCGGCGCCTGAATCCACAAACGCCATGACAGAAAATGATGACAATGAGCAGATCAAGGACACCGATAACAGAAATTTAGGTTGTACAGTACTGATGGTAAATGAACTAGCAATCCTTTTTGTCCGCTTAGGGCAGACTGAAATGACATGAGAAGCGTCGCCACAATAATAACACAACCTATTCTGATGTCTGAATCCTTGTCGTTCCGTTCTAGACAAAATCCTATCACACTGCATTGGCTCAGGAATTGGCTCTGAGGACGACGCCACAGCGCGCACAGTTCTACGCTCCCGCAAGCGCCGATCAATCTGAATGGCCAGAGACATAGAATCACTCAGACCGGAAGGCGTGAGAAACCCCACCATAACATCTTTAATGGATTCAGAAAGACCCTTTCTGAAAATTGCCGCCAAAGCATCATCATTCCATTTAGTCAACACAGACCATTTTCTAAATTTCTGACAATACAATTCTGCCGCCTCTTGACCCTGAGACAGGGCCAACAAGGTCTTCTCCGCTTGATCCACAGAATTTGGTTCATCATATATTAATCCTAAACCCTGAAAAAAGGAGTCTACATTAAGCAAAGCAGGATTCCCAGATTCCAGGGAAAATGCCCAATCCTGTGGATCACCATGCAGCAGGGAGATGACGATTTTAACCTGCTGAATGGAATCACCGGAGGATCGAGGTGTCAAAGCAAAAAACAGTTTACAATTGTTTTTAAAACTCAAAAATTTGGACCTGTCACCAAAAAACAAATCAGGAGTAGGAATCTTCGGTTCTAAAACAGGAGTCTGAACAATATAATCAGAAATACCCTGTACCCTAGCAGCAAGCTGGTCTACACGAGAAGCTAATTCCTGAACATCCATGCTAGCACAAGACTCCTCAGCCACCCATAGATAAAGAGGGAAGAAAAGACAAAACAGACTACAGAAAAAAAAATGGCTCAAAATCTTTCTTCCCTTCTTCTGAGATGCATTTAGCTCATTATTGGCCAGTTGTACTCTTATGATCCGGTGACCTTGGAGCCGCATGAAACTTTCTCTGGAGTAGGTGGAAACTATACTGACCGAAGATCCTGAACTAACACCGCAACTAGAAGTAGCCGTGGGGTGTGCCTAACAAACCCTAGACACCTCGACACAGCCGGAGGACTAAATACCCCTATAGATGGAAATAGGAATACTACCTTGCCTCAGAGAAGAACCCCAAAGGATAGGCAGCCCCCACGAATATTGACTGTGAGTAGGAGAAGAAAAGACACACGCAGGCAGAAAACAAGATTTAGCAAAAGAGGCCACTCTAGCTAAATAGGAAAGGATAGGACAGAATACTAGGCGGTCAGTATTAAAACCCTTCAAAAAATATCCACAGCAGATAATACAAAAAATTCCACAATCTAACTAAAGACGTGGAATGAATATCTGCAACCCCAGAGAATCCAACAAGACTGAGAAAATACTGACACAATCTAAGCTGGACAAGAAAACACAAAAGAATAGCAGTGAATCATGAAGCACACAGCATGTGTGCCACAGAAAAAAAACCCAGACACTTATCTTTGCTGATTTGGCAGAAAGGCAGGAGGAACCAGGCAGAGGTCCAACACCTCCCAACAACAATTGACAACTGGCAAGGACTAATGAATCCTGCACACCTAAATACCGCAGTCAGAACTGCAATCAGCAGAAACACCTGACCAGGACTGCAACTCAGTGACAACTGCATTACCACCTACCACCACCGGAGGGAACCCAAAACCAGAATTCACAACAGGCCCCACAGTCCAGTACTCACTGTTATAGAGTAAAAAAAAACAACAACACAGCACACTCCTCACCTCTCCTCCTGCCCACGCTGCTTCCAGTTCCTGCTCCTGCCGGCACACAGTGAGTGCGCGGCAGTGTCTGTCAGAGGCAGAGGGGAGGATGATGGGAGAGGGAGCATCAGCTGATGCTCTCTCCTCCATCATTGCTTTGAACTGTACCGGCAGACGCCGGTATAGTTAAATGCGGCGGGGGAGTCGGCGCTGGCGGCAGGCGGGCCCCCTGCCTCACAGGGGCCCCATAGCAGCTGTGTGATGTGCCGCTAGCTGGGGGCCCCTGGGGGAGCGGGGACCTAGGCAGCTGCCTGCCCCTAACGCTGGCCCTGCCTGCAGGGGCCCCCTGGAGCCTCCAGGCCCCTGTGCAGCTGCACAGGTTGAACAGGCGGTATGTCCGCCCATGGCTCAAATAATGTTTGAGTCCCCACAGCTGTGAGACAGCCGCAACACATGCAGGGATTGCCTGTTTGTTAGGGAATCCCCACATGTGTTGCAGCTGTTAAGACACTATGTAGCAAGTAGTGACTGAAGCCATACTGACCACACTTCTATGATTGAAAGCTAGAGGCAGCAAGGAAAAAGTTCATTAAGGGGACTTGCCTGTTGGAAGGTCTCTACACTGTGTTCCAAATTATTATTCAAATAATATTTCCTCATATTTTCTCTAAATTACCTACCTGAATTGCAGTCATTGTTATTTTCCAGTCATCTACTATTCTAGTATAATTGCAATGTTTTAGAACAAACTGCCTATGGAAACAGTATCTTTAAAAAAAAAATAAACACTCAAAATGGATGTTCCAAATGATTATGCACAGCAGAGTTTTCAACCTTTTTTTTTATTTTGAACAAAAAAATGGTCAATTGTGAAGTTATAAGCATTATCAGCTTATTACAAAATGAAATCAAACAGTTTTCAAGTGAAAACTTTATTCTAGGTGATGTTACATTTGCACATAGGACCCCTTGTTCGAAAGAAGCTTCTGAACTCTCTCGTCCATTGAATTTGTCAGTTTTTGGATGGTTTCTGCTTCAATTGTTTTGCATGTGGACAGAATACCCTCCCAGAGCTGTTGCTTAGATGTGAACTGCCTCCCGCCATCATAGACATTCCTTTTGATGATGCTCCAGAGGTTCTCAATGGGGTTGAGGTCAGGGGAAGATGGTGGCCACACCATAAGTTTGTCCTCTTTTATGCCCATAGCAGCCAGAGATGCAGATGTGTTTTTTGCAGCATGAGACGGTGCATTATCATGCATGAAAATGATCTAGCTGTGGAAAGCACCGTTCTTTCTCTTGAACCATGGCAGGAAGTATTGTTTTAGAAACTCCACATAGATTATGGAGTTCATCTTTACCCCTTCAGGGATCATAAAGGGGCCGACAATCTCTCTCCCCATGATTCCAGCCCAAAACATTACTCCACCTCCTCCTTGTTGGCGCCTTAGCCGTGTTTTCATGGGGTGTCCATCAACCAGCCATCCTCCACTCCATCCATCTGGACCACTGAGCATTGCACGGCACTTATCGGTGAACAAAACAGTTTGGAAGTCAGTCTTCATGTATCGTTTGGCCCACTGGAGCCATTTCTGCTTGTGTGCAGTGGATAGAGGTGGTCGACAGGATGGCTTACGCACAGCTGCAAACCTCTGAAGGACCCTGCATCTTGTTGTTCTGGGGACGTTGGAGGCACCATCAGCTTCAAAAACTTGTCTGCTGCTATGACAAGGCATTTTTGCAGCTGCTCTTTTAACCTTACGCAATTGCCTGTTGGAAAGAGTCCTCAATTTTTCCCTACCAGGACGCAAACCTGTGTGCTGGGAATCAGCTACATACTTCTTGATTGTGCGATGATCACGATGAAATGTCTTGGCAATGTTGATTGTAGTCATGCCTTGACCTAAATACTCCACAATTTGTTGCTTCTCAGCAGCCGACACATCCTTTTTCTTTCCCATTTTGGCAAAAAATGTAGGCTGTTTAATAATGTGGAACAGCCTTCTTAAGTAGTCTTGCCTTTATTTGGACACACCTGCCAAACTAATGTGCACAGGTATCTGCAATTGCTTTCAGTGATATAAAGAGCCCTGACACACATCACCATCAATGAGTTTAAATGACAAACAAAAAAATTCTAACCTTATCACTCCTAAACTCTTTGTGCATAATAATTTGGAACACAGTGTATTTACACATCTGATTAGGTATCTTGGAATATTTCCTAAAAACTCTTCCACCTTCAAGGTATGGTGCAATTTCCCAAATTACACTTGCGTAAATAAAAAGAAATGGGGCTAAAAACTTTTTGGTGGGAAAAATGTGATTTTTTTTTTGTCTTCACAGCTCAATGTTATAAACTTCTGTGAAACACCTGGAGGTTCAAGGTGCTCAATACACATCTAGATACATTATTTGAGTAGTTTAGTATCCAAAATGGGGTCACTTGCGGGGCGCTTTCTACTATTTAGGCACATCAGGGGCTCTCCAAATGGGACATGGCGTTCAATAATGTTTCCAGCAAATTTTCCATCCAAAATGTCGAATGGAGCTCCTTCCCTTCCAAGCCCTGCCAAGAGCCCAATGTGGTATCGGCGTGCTCAAGAGAAATTGCGCAACAAATTTTGAGGTCCATTTTCTCCTGGTTCCCTTGTGAAAATAAAGAAACTTGGATAGAAAGTAAAATGTTTGTGCAAAAAAGTTAAATGTTAACTTTTTTCTTCCACATTCCATTCATTCCTGTGACATACCTAAAAGGTTAATACATTTCTTGAATGTGGTTTTGAGCACCTTGAGGGGTGCAGTTTTTGGAATGGTGTCACTTTTGGGTATTTTCTGTCATATAAGCCTCTTAAAGTCTCTTCAAATGTGATATGGTCCCAAAATGGTTTTGTAAATTTTGGTGGAAAGTTGAAGAATCGCTGGTCAACTTTTAACCCTTATAACTTCCTAACTAGTTCCCTCCGTGTTTGCGTGGGTTTCCTCTGGGTACTCCGGCTTCCTCCCACTCTCCAAAGACTTACTGATAGGGAATTTAGATTGTGAGCCCCATCGGGGACAGTGCCAATAATGTCTGTAAAGCGCTGTGGAATTAATGGCGCCATATAAATGAGTAAAATAAATAAATAAAAATTACACTGGTCAACGCAATTTTTCTGGCAAAACATATTTTAAGTAAATTTTGGCTGCTGATTACGAATATGAACTCCGTTTTTGGCTATCACATCAGGATTTCAAGATATTTTGAATTTTTGATGAATATTACTCCTAATGTTTTATGATAAAAACACGTGATTTTCGGTACTACATTTTGTATATTTTTAATCAAGGAATAATAAAGATTACAAAGTTTATGTACAGTAAATCAAATATACTTACAGAATTAAACTACAAAATATAAAAACACATATATATGGCACACAGATGAATGACAAATGGCAGTTATTTGAACTTTCTTTTCTTGGCTGATCTGTGATGTACAGCTTCTGGGTTGTCTCTCATCAAGTTCCAGCAATAGTCAGCCATCATATGTGAGTCCCACCGGCCTTGATACCGTTCTTCCATTGTTTTAATGTTCTGATGAAAACGCTCCCCTTGTTCCTCGCTCATATCCCCAAGCTTCTCTGGAAAAAAGTCCAAATGGCTGTGTAAATAGTGAATCTTGATACTCATTCTACATCCAAGATTTCGCAGACTCATTAGTAGCTCTTCCACAATCTCTTCATAGTTGTCTGCTTTCTTATTCCCTAGAAAATTCTGCACCACATTACAAAATGCTTTCCAAGCTCTTTCTTCTGTCTCATTCATTGATGTTATAAAATTTGGGTCTCTCATAAGTGTTCTTATTTGAGGTCCATCCAATATTCCAGCCTTTTTCTTCTCTTCACTAAGACCAGGAAAAGTTGAACATATATAGTTAAAGCGTTCTCCACTGTGATTGAGAGCTTTGACGAACTGCTTCATCAATACAAGTTTTATGTGTAAGGGAGGAAAGACAATGTCCTTCCTATCCACTAGAGGATCATGGATGACATTCTTATCGCCAGATGCCAAACTCTGTCGCTGAGGCCATTCAGTTTTCACCCAATGCTCTGCTGTAGCTCTACTGTCCCAGTAGCACAGAAAACTAGGGTGTTATCATAACAAATGGGAATTATGCATGTTCAAAGAAAACAAAGATGTTCTCACATTTATTTGTAGACTAAATGAAAACTAAATTTACCTTAGTGGACCGTATAAACCGGCACTTTTCATACACATACATATACAAAAGGCATAAAAATAAAAATGTGAAAACTGCAAAATTTCTATTTTTTTCACAAATAAACGCAAGTCATATCGAATAAGTGTTACCACTGTCGTGAAGTATAATATGTCACAAAAAAAACAATCTTAAGGTACCGTCACACTAGGCGATATCGCCAGCGATCCGTGACGTTGCAGCGTCCTGCATAGCGATATCGCTATGTTTGGCACGCAGCAGCGATCTGGATCCTGCTGGGATATCGCTGGTTGCAGGGAGAGTGGAAGAACTTTCTTTCGTCGCAACTCTCCCGCTGACACCGCTGGATCGCCGTGTGTGACGCCGATCCAGCGATGTCTTCACTGGTATCCATGGTAAACATCGGGTTACTAAGCGCAGGGCCGCGCTTAGTAACCCGATATTTACCATGGATACCATGGTAAAAGTTAAAAAAAACCACTACATACTCACCGTCTGTTGTCCGTCACGTCCCCTGGAGCTTGCCGTACTGACTGTCTCAGCGCCGTCCGGCCGTAAAGCAGAGCCCAGCGGTGAACCTGCAGTAACAGCGGTTCACCGCTGGGCACCGCTGTTACGGCCGGCCGGCGCTGAGACACAGTCAGTGCGGCAAGCGCCGAGGGACATGAAGGACGACAGAAGGTGCGTATGTAGTGTTTTTTTTTTTTTTACATGGGGACTTCGGCATCGCTGAAGACAGTTTCAGCGATGCCGAAGTCGCTTGGTCGCTGGAGAGAGCTGTCTGTGTGACAGCTCCCCAGCGACCACGCAGCAACTTACCAGCGATCACGTCGCTGGTCGCGATCGCTGGTAAGTTGCTTAGTGTAACGGTACCTTAACAATCAGTGGGATCAGTTGAAGCACTCCAGAGCTATTACCTCATATAATGACACTTGTCAGACTTGTAAAATGTGGTCTGGTCATGAAGGTGCTAATAGGCTTGGGGGGGGGGGGGGGGGGGTTAAGGGGTTAAAATTACAGCAACCAGCACAGTAAGGTACAACTGGGATCTTGGTCTCTAACCCTAAATTATGCTGCTCTTCGACTGGGTGGCAAAAACCTGGTGATTGAATGGGCTTAAATGTTTGTTGCATTTGGGATTTACTTAAAAGTTTTGCAGTTTACCTGCTGTAGTAGTTGTGTTGCTTTGTCTATCGCTCGCTTCAGAATTGCGCTAAGAATCTGCCAGCCAGTCTGTTATGACAGTCTAAAGAGAGTTTGTAACTCTTACCTATTTTTTTCTCAAATGTGCAAAATGCTAAGTGAAACTCAATTTCAAAAATGATTTTTAGTAGCTACAAATACTTGCATTTAAGTAGGACAAAAAGGTGAATAATTAGAAATGAGCGAATCTTTTGATATTTGGATTTACTGGCTTCATCCAATTTTCCCCCCAAGATTTCATTTGAATCTCAACACCAATCAACACCATACAGTAAAAGTTTTACAGTTAGCTCCATATAGTAATTTTGATCTCCATCCAGTAATAATATCGCCATCCCGTAATAATGTCCCCTCCTCTAAAATAATGTCCCCTGTCCTGTAATAATGTCCATCATCCTATCGGAAGGTCACCATCCTGGTCCCCTTCTTGTAACAACGTCCCTCATTCTGCTGCTCTTTAAATACACATAAAAGAAAATTATTTTCACATGATCTAGCTTCCTTGGCAAACAGTCTTCTACCTCCTCCAAAGACGGGGTGCTTAGCAATGACGTCATGTGCAGCTGCACTGGGACACCAACGTTAGTTGCTGGCCTCTGATTAGCCATTGGCTGGTACTGGTATTGTGGTAAAGAGAGCTGGTCTCTGCGTCACAATACATTTCAATTAAATGTGCGTCCCAGGACGCACGTTCAATTAAAAAGAAGTGCTGATGTCAGCGGGCCCCCGGCTTGCTGGATGAGATTGTCTCCGAGGCCCAAGGGCTGCACAACGGAGCCTCAGGGGGCGCATGCGGCCCACGTGTTTAAGACCTCTTGCTTAAACATTGTCTCTTTTTGGGATCTGAAACAGCTTTGCTATTCTTAAACTGAATAATTACAAAGTATCAAATCAAAGGATTTGCAAAAAATTATCCCTTTTTTTTAGCTAATAGGAACAGACTTGTCGTTTTCAAAATGAATAAGCTTGTCAACATACCGTGAAAGAAATTAGCATTATGGGAGCGGTTTCATCTTTGTTTAACCTCAGGAGGATATGCTTCCAAGCAGCAGTATAGTAAAGCTATAGACACACTGGGTAAATTAATAAGATGCGGGCGCATCTAGCAGCAATGATACTGTAAGAAGCAGGAGAGACTAAAAATATGACAAGGTAGGCAAGGAGATATCTGGAAGTGTAGGGCCAGCAATGGCAGCTCCTGTAAAATATAGCAATATAAGGCACAGCGGACAGCTAGGAGATGTGTGTCTGTATAGTGGAGCCACATGGTGGACAAGGAAATGTTTTGTAGTATAGGGCCAAAAAGGGGAGCACTAGCAGCAGGAATTCAGTGTGGCACTATAAAACATAGAAGGTAGCTAGGGAATGTGTGTATCTCATGACAATGCACAGGCAGTGGCTGCGGGAGAAGACACATGGTAAAAAATGACGGTTCAAGGAAAAAGAAAATCAGCACCATTAGCAGCAAAAATATGTGGAAGACATATCAGACAGTCAGATGGTATGGCTGATCTAATCATCATCCTTCAGTGAGAGTCGGCACTGATTCATACTCGATTAATTTTGACAAAAATACGGTTTTCCAAGCTTGCATTAGATAACCTAGTGCACATGAATTTGACAAAGCCACCGGCTACGCTGAGTACCTTCACTAACATGTCACTGGAGGCTGAACATAACAGAACAACCATAGCAAACAGGGACATTTATTGCCAGTAGTCCAATCTGCTGACCCAAAAGTCAATGAGATCTCAGCTAAGGGTGCCTGAGAATGGACAGTCTAGGTACGACTGCTCCTGGCTGTTCAGCTGGTCTCTTTTTGCTGAAGTGCATCAGGTTGTCGCAATGGCGTATAAAACATCTGGTCCATTAATTCAAATATACTGTAGCTGTTGCTACCGCAGCTACTTGTTTTAGCCTTAACACTGGCCCAGTCAGCAGGCATCTGTTTCGCGAAAGATTCATAGAACCATTCACACAGCGTGTCCTGGTAATAAGTCAATTTGGACTCCCTTTTGGAAGCACAAAAATAATTCCATATTTAGCTTTTATAATAAGTCTAAAACATTGATATTCAATAGTCATCTCTTTGACGGGAAAAAAGTGCTTTTAATTTCACAAACATTCCATCATACAGGTTGTTATGCTGGGTGGCACAACCAAGGGCCTTGTTAGTTTACGTTCATCACCCTCCTGTGACAGTTGGCTGTCATGGCCACTGTTGTCATTTTTCACTCCGTCAATGTTGTCCCAGGCGCATGCCAATTGCATATCCCAATCCACATCCACCTGCTGCAGGATGGGGATAAACAGGTGGAGGTGTTCTTACTACATTCCCTCTTGCATTCTGATGAGTGCTAGATAAATCTGAGCGAGATGATAGTTGATTCCACAGTTGTCTCTTCTCACAAATTTTATAGTCTCGCCGAAGGTCTTCAGTTTGGCTGCTGCATGATATTGTTAGACGCCGTTTTATGCTGCTTGTACAGACAATCCAACATATCCAGTGTTGAATTCCAGTGGGTTGCGACGTCGCAAAAAAAAACAGCACTCTGGCATACCGTCCTGTTTTTGCAAAGTCAAGAGGGCTTGCTTTGCCACATAAGAATGGTTAAAATTACAAGACTCTTTCCTGGTCATAGAATCAACCTTCCTTAAGTGAGTAGAACATTAAGTAACAAATATCAAAACAGTTAACTATCCCTATCTTAACACCATAAAAATAAAATAAAAAAAGATGCTTAGATTTATATCTTTGTGGTATTTAGGCAAAGAAAAATTCCACTGTTTATGTAGATCATAAGGGGGCGTAGCTTGAAGAACGGTGATCCATTTATATTCAATTTGGACAAGACGTTTATTATCACTTATTATTTTTCAAGCTTATAGTGCCATTAATTCCAGTGCTTTACATCACTGTTCCCTCCAGGGATAACAGTCTACGGTAAGTTCTCTATTAATATGTCTTTAGAGTGTGGGATGAAATTGGAGGACCTGTAGAATACCCAAACACATGAGAACATAGAAGCTCCTAGCAGATGCTGTCATTGGTGGGATTTGATGCCAGGATCCCAGAGCTGCAGAGCCACTGTGCTGCCCAGGTCTTACCTGATCAATCACAATTATGCTCAGATCATGTACGTTTCCCAAATAATGGTTCAAAAATGTCTTCGGATTGGTTTAAGCTTCTTAATAGCATGTTGCTCAATGGTATCAATTTCCATAGCTTTTTTCTATAAACAATACGCTCTAATGCTCTCATTCTAAGTTATCTTGAAGTAAGATCAACAAAAATTACCATAATCTACACGGCTAAAAGACCAGATATATGACTGCTGTATATCTGCAGCTAATGTAATATACAATTCGAAATTATTTGGCACTGGAAGAATCAGTAAATTTGATCATTTTGACATTACTTCGACACACTGAATGTGAAGTCTTTTTTTTTGGCATTGCACAGTCTGACCGTGAGGTGAATTTGCTGGGATGTCTACTGTCTTGAATGTTTCCACTGTAGAATTATGAACTCCAAATAGTTTAGAAATTGCCTTATAGCCCTTTGAAGATTGATGGAAAATAACAATTGGCTATCTTAAATCATTGTTGATGTTTTTCCTCCTTGATATTGTTAACAACCAGAGATGAGCAAAAGGTGCAATCCCTGCAAGTGTTGTGGCTGTCGAACAGACGCGAGACATGCAGCTAGTGACTAGTGTTGAACGATACCGTCCGATACTTGAAAGTATCGGTATCGGAAAGTATCGGCCGATACCGGCAAAGTATCGGATCCAATCCGATACCGATACCAATACAAGTCAATGGGACTCAAGTATCGGACGGTATTCCTGATGGTTCCCAGGGTCTGAAAGAGAGGAAACTCTCCTTCAGGCCCTGGGAACCATATTAATGTGTAAAAGAAAGAATTAAAATAAAAAATATTGCTATACTCACCTCTCCGAGGGAACCGGCAGCGTTGTTTGCTTAAAATTTGCGCTTTTCTTTCCTTACGTGAAGTCCCGGCTTTGTGATTGGTTGCGTCGCAGTCACATGGGCGACGCAACCAATCACAGCAAGCCGTGACGTAATTTCAGGTCCTTAAGGATTTTAAAATTACGTCCCGGCTTTGTGATTGGTTGCGTCGCAGTCACATGGGCGACGCAACCAATCACAGCAAGCCGTGACGTAATTTCAGGCCCTTAAGGATTTTAAAATTACGTCCCGGCTTTGTGATTGGTTGCGTCGCAGTCACATGGGCGACGCAACCAATCACAAGCCGTGACGTCACGGGAGGCTGGACACGCGCGCATTTTAAAATGAGCGCTTGTCCAGCCTCCCGTGACGTCCCGGCTTGTGATTGGTTGCATCGCGGTCAACCAATCACAAGCCGGGAGGCTGGACACGCGCGCATTTTAAAATGAGCGCTTGTCCAGCCTCCCGTGACGTCCCGGCTTGTGATTGGTTGCATCGCGGTCAACCAATCACAAGCCGGGAGGCTGGACACGCGCGCATTTTAAAATGCACGCGTGTCCAGCCTCCCGTGACGTCACGGCTTGTGATTGGTTGCGTCGCCCATGTGACTGCGACGCAACCAATCACAAGCCGGGACTTCACGTAAAGGAAAGAAAAGCGCGAATTTTAAACAAAGAACGCTGCCGCTTCCCTCGGTAAGGTGCAGGCTGCGTCGGAGAGGTGAGTATAGCAATATTTTTTATTTTAATTCTCTCTTTTACACATTTTTACATTAATGTTGTTTCGATACCGATACCCGATACCACAAAAGTATCGGATCTCGGTATCGGAATTCCGATACCCGCAAGTATCGGCCGATACCCGATACTTGCGGTATCGGAATGCTCAACACTACTAGTGACTCGAACATAGCATTCAAGCACGCCGAAGATGCTGTTAGCACCTGAGCTTGGTCGGATAACACCTTATCTGAGCATGTTCGCTCATCACTATGAACAAACAATCTCCTTGATTTCCATGAACCTCACATATTAATTAACTTATAACAAAGTTGTGACTCTCAAACTGATACACAATCCCAATTCTAAAAAAAATAAATTAGATACTGTGTAAAATGTAATAGAAAAAAAGAATGCAATGATTTGGATATTTCTTGTAGCCATATAAGAAAGTGGTAGACCAAAGAACACACAAAAGAAACTGACACTTAGCCATCTAATTTATTTGAAAACAATTTAATCAATTAGATATCTCAAAAAAGTTGGAACAGAGCCGTGTCTATACACTGTGTGCAGAATTATTAGGCAAGTTGTATTTTGATCACATGATACTTTTTATACATGTTGTCCTACTCCAAGCTGTTCAGGCTTCAGAGCCAACTACCAATTAAGTAAATCAGGTGATGTGCATCTCTGTAGTGAGGAGGGGTGTTGTCTAATGACATCAAAACCCTATATAAGGTGTGCTTAATTATTAGGCAACTTCCTTTCCTTTGGCAAAATGGCTTAGAAGAGAGATTTGACGGGCTCTGAAAAGTCCAAAATTGTGAGATGTCTTGCAGAGGGATGCAGCAGTCTTGAAATGCCAAACTTTTGAAACGTGATCACTGAACAATCAAGCGCTTCACGGCAAATAGCCAACAGGGTCGCAAGAAGCGTGTTGGGCAAAAAAGGAGCAAAATAACTGCCCATGAATTGAGGAAAATCAAGCGTGAAGCTGCCAAGATGGCATTTGCCACCAGTTTTGCCATATTTCAGAGCTGCAACGTTACTGGAGTAACAAAAAGCAAAAGGTGTGCGATACTCAGGGACATGGCCAAGGTAAGGAAGGCTGAAAAACGACCACCTTTGAACAAGAAACATAAGATAAAACGTCAAGACTGGGCCAAGAAATATCTTAAGACTGACTTTTCAAAGGTTTTATGGACTGATGAAATGAGAGTGACTCTTGATGGGCCAGATGAATGGACCAGAGGCTGGATCAGTAAATGGCAGAGAACTCCACTCCGACTCAGACGACAGCAAGGTGGAGGTGGGCTACTGGTATGGGCTGGTATCATCAAAGATGAACTTGTGGGACCTTTTCGGGTTGAGGATGGAGTAAAGCTCAACTCCCAGACCTACTGCCAGTCTCTGGAAGACAACTTCTTCAAGCAGTGGTACAGGAAGAAGTCGGTATCATTCACAAAAAACATGATTTTTATGCAGGACAATGCTCCATCACATGCCTCCAACTACTCCACAGCGTGGCTGGCCAGTAAAGGTCTCAAAGAAGAAAAAATAATGACATGGCCTCCTTGTTCACATGATGTGAACCCCATAGAGAACCTGTGGTGCCTCATAAAATGTGAGATCTACAGGGAAGGAAAAATGTTGTTCAGTTCTATTGGTTTACCTGGTGAAAATAAACTAGTGAGATGAGCAAATATTTGGTTTTTATTAAGTTGCCTAATAATTCTGCACAGTAATAGTTACCTGCACAAACAGATATCCTCCTAAGATAGCCAAATCTAAAAAAAAACCCCACTCCAACTTCCAAAAATATTAAGCTTTGATATTTATGAGTCTTTTGGGTTGATTGAGAACATAGCTGTTGATCAATAATAAAAATAATCCTCTAAAATACAACTTGCCTAATAATTCTGCACCCTGTAATTGTGTAGGATCTCTTTTTTCACAACGGTGTGTAAACATCTGGGAAGTGAGACCACCAATTGCAGGAGTTTTGGGAGAAGAATGTCCCATTCTTGCTTGTAGAACTCTAGTTGCTCAATAGTCCTGGGTCTTTGATGGACATTTTGTTTCATAATGTGTAAAATGTTTTCTACTGGTGAAAGATCTGGACCACAGGCAGGATCATCAACCAAACTGTTCTGTGAAGATGGGCTGTTGTGATGGATGCAGTACGTGGTAGCTTTGTTTTGCTGACATATGCAAGTCCTTCTCTGAAATAGACATCTGGATGGAAGCATATAGCGGCATGTAAAGTTTGGGCACCCCTGGTCAAAATTACCGTTATTATGAGCAGTTAAGGAAGTTGAAGATGAAATGATCTCTAAAAGGCCTAAAGTTAAAGATGACACATTTCCTTTGTATTTAGGCTAAAAATATATATTTTCATCTTTTACATTTAAAAAAAAACAAAAAAAATGAGCCTATGCAAAAATTGGAGCACCCTTGGAGATCTGAAAATGGTGAAGACCCACAAAGCTGGAGAGGGCTCTAAAAAAGCATTTTACATTGTCCCATTTTTGTAATTTTTAAAATGTAAAAGATGAAAAGATATATATTAGATGTGTCATCTTTAATCTTAGGGCTTTTTGAGATAATTTCATCTTCACCTAGCTTAACTGCTCACAATAACAGTAATTTTGACCATGGGTGCCTTAACATTTTCTTACCACTGTATGTTGTTCTAAAACCTCTACATAATGCATAGCAATCTTTTAAAATGTGCAAGCAGTTTTTAGACACAGTTGTTCAGATTGATGACCCTCTAACGCTCCTGAGAGACTCTGCCTTTCTAACATGCTCTTCTTATGGACAGTCATGGCTGAGTTGATAATTGACCCTCCACCTTTTTTCATTATTACCACCTACATTTCCAGCCCTTTAACCCTGTCCAAATTTTTTAGAGATACTGTATCTTGGTGCCATCAATTTCTAATTTTTTGTTTTTCAATGAAAATATCTGTTATCTATATTCTGTTGTGAATAAAATACTGCTGTAAGATTTCAAAATCATTGCATTCTTATTTTCTTTGAACTTTACATAGCATTCCAACTTTGTAGGAATTGAAGTATATGTCTCAAGTTCCAGGCATAAAAAAATTAAAATGTAAATCTCAATGTTTGAGGCATATAGTACACTTAGGAGTAAACTGTGCAATTTCAAAGCTACACACTTTTTCCCCACTATCCACAAATTTTTTTAAACAGACTTTGGTTCTGTTTTGGTTTCCACAAAGTAATCTTGGGTCTCTTATAGAATCTAGGTAGTAACTTGATCTATGGCACAATCTTGGTTTTCTTACCATCTACTATATAATTGTCTAAGGGTCACTTCCGTCTTTCTGTCTGTCCTTCTGTCTGTCACGGATATTCATTGGTCGCGGCCTCTGTCTGTCATGAAAATCCAAGTCGCTGATTGGTCGTGGCAAAACGCCCATGACCATTGCCACGCCCAATCAGTCCGGCGGCAACATGGCTGCTCCTTCCTCCCCGCAGTCAGTGCCCGCTCCATGCTCCCCTCCAGTCAGCGCTTACACAGGGTTAATGCCAGCATTAATGGACCGCGGTGTAACGCACTCCATTAATGCAGCTATTAACCCTGTGTGACCAACTTTCTACTATTGATGCTGCCTATGCAGCATCAATAGTAAAAAGTAGGGTTGAGCGAAACGGATCGTTCATTTTCATAAGTCGCCGACTTTTGGCAAAGTCGGCGTCTCATGAAACCCGACCCGATCCCTGTGTGAGGTCGGCCATGCGGTACACGATCTTGGCGCAAAAGTCGCGTTTCGTATGACGCGTTTAGCGCCATTTTTTCAGCCAATGAAGGAGTGTGGGCAGAGTGATGACATAGGGGTTAGGGGCGTGCACGCCTATCATCATTTTATCGCTTGTGCGCAGTAGGGATTTGCAATGTGTAAAACGAAATTTTCTCTGCTGGGACGGAGGGGAGAGAGAGAGAGAGAGAGAGAGAGAGAAAGAGAGAGAGAGAGAAAAAAAAAAAAAATCCCCATTGACTTGCATAGGGTTTCGTGTTCTGGCCGATCCTCGACTTTTCGCAGTAATTGGCCGATTTCGCCCGACTCGACTTTTCAAAAAGTCGGGTTTCGCGAAACATGACTCGACCCTAAAAAAGTCAAAGTCGCTCAACCCTAGTAAAAAGATCTGTTTCAAATAATAATAATAATAAAAAAGGCTATTCTCACCCTCCGACGTGGCGCGGTGTCCTCGGCAGTGCAAGCGGCAGGTTCCGGTGCCAAGGATGCTATGCGAGAAGGACCTGCCATAACGTCATGGTCATGTGACCGCGACGTCATCACATGTCCTGCACGAGAAGGACCTGCCATGACGTCACGGTCATGTGACCGCGATGTCATCACAGGTCCTGCGCTCACACCAACCCTGGGACCGGAAGCTGCAGCGTGCACCGTACACAGGCGCCAGGAATTCAACGGCACTTCGGAAGGTGAGTATGTTTATTTTACGTCACTGGGCAATATACTACATTGCTGGGCAAAATACTACGTGGCTGGGCAATATACTACGTGGCTGGGCAATATACTACGTGGCTGGGCAATATACTACGTGGCTGGGCAATATACTACGTGGCTGGGCAATATACTACGTGGCTGGGCAATATACTACGTGGCTGGGCAATATACTACGTGGCTGGGCAATATACTACGTGGCTGGGCAATATACTACGTGGCTGGGCAATATACTACGTGGCTGGGCAATATACTACGTGGCTGGGCAATATACTACGTGACTGGGCAATATACTACGTGGCTGGGCAATATACTACGTCGCTGGGCAATATACTACATGGCTGGGCAATATACTACGTGGACATGCATATTCTAGAATACCCGATATGTTAGAATCGGGCCACCATCTAGTATCTATATAATAAGCTTAGTTCTTATATCATAATTATATGTAAGCTTGGTTCTTTTGCCAAATTTATGTAGTAAGCTTGGTTCTAGTACTGTATCTATTCAAGCTTGGTTCTGGTACTGTATCTATTCAAGCTTGGTTCTGGTACTGTATCTATTCAAGCTTGGTTCTGGTACTGTATCTATTCAAGCTTGGTTCTGGTACTGTATGTATTGTAGTAAGTTTGGTTCTCATCACTTCTCAATCATGAAATTGCAACAATAGGAAACAAACAATAGGAAAGTTGTGAAATTTAAATGTTATTCAAGTGATGAAAACATGGAAGCAAAATTGTCAAAAACCTCTCGATTTATTCAATATCAAGTATGAATGCCACGCGCAGAAATACAGGCACATACACCTTGGCTACTATCAATGAGGTTTTTAATGGTTGTCTGATGGATCCTATTAACCATTTTGGGATCTGTCCATAATATCCAATGGGTCCACTCTGCTTCCATTTGTATCAGTTATGCAATGGAGCGATTTTGGACATTAATTCCACTTGCTTGGTCCTAAAACAGAAAAGACAAATTGAATTCTCTAACACAAAGGTTAAAACGCTCTTACAGATTTAGCAAATATGCACATTCAGCTATATTTATGTATTTATACACACCACAATACATGATTATATACACACAAGCATACATCTAACACAAACACTTTCACATACAAACATCGAGGCAATTTTACAGATGGACAATGGGGCAGTCAGCTAGACAGAACTAACCTATTCCTGTGTGACTGGCATCCTCTCCGCTGGCTGGAATCAGTGCTTAGCACTGCGTGATGTCACTTCAGCAGGCACGACCACAAACAGCATGGCTAGATCTGCTTTACTCTACATTTTAAGTGTGTGTGTCGATCTATACTGTGATGCGGCCAGGCCGACTGTGATGTGGCGACCTATACTGTTCAGCCACATCTTTAGTGACACGAAGCGTGAGTGGCGCTGTTTCATCCCGTGAGAGAGATGAGCAACAATTGAGCAGCAGATTGTCCTGAACAACTGCTAGAGGCCAGCCTGGAGTGGGCATTTGCACCTCTGCTATTTGGGTCAGCCCGCAGCTGATTCTGTCTGACTGATAGC
This sequence comes from Ranitomeya variabilis, assembly GCF_051348905.1. NCBI lineage: Eukaryota > Metazoa > Chordata > Amphibia > Anura > Dendrobatidae > Ranitomeya > Ranitomeya variabilis. The sequence continues at coordinate 166,325,594 of NC_135237.1, forward strand.
ATTGGACCATACTTCACAAGAATTAACTAATGGTAAAAAATAACAATCTCTGGTCACTTTAAATGATTGTGCTGTTACTAACAGTTCAGCATATATATGAGATTATATATTAATGTGCTATTTGTACATGAAAACACTAATCGTCACATCTTTTACCGTCAGCTAGATTTAAAGTTGCCTTCATTTGGAAGGTGGAGGTAAAAGTTAAGAATAGTTAGCTACATGTGGCTAGAATTTGCCAGGATGACCTTGGCCGCTGCACAGGGACAACAATGCAAGTGCAAATATATAAATGGACAGTATAGAGAGCTTTAACTGCAACAATGTCAAGATGGCATCCCACTACAGATGGGGATTCTTTACTGGAGCCGCAGTAAGATTATGACTCTTTTCCGCACGATGTTGTGATTGCTCACTTATTAAACATGGTCAAGAAGAACCTGGATGCTTTTCTTTAAAAACACATTACAGGCTGTGTACTAGACTTCTCATCTATGGATTGATTTTTCCATATTTGGAGTAGATTAGAAATTTTCCCCCCTAATGTCAGGCAATTAGCATCTGCCTCATGGGGTTTTTGAATTTCTCTGGATCAACACATTAGGACTATAGCTTGCACTTGATATAGGCGAACATGACTCAGACTGAAAATACGGTCGTGTGAACTTGCCTTGATGTAAAACTAGACTGCCCGCATGTCCCACCGATATTCCTACAGAATGATTTTGATACCTTGTAGAATCTATGCCACAACTGCTGCAGTTTGTAAGGTCAAAAGAGGTCCAACGCACGACTAGCGGAGTGTCCGAAACAAAGTGACTATTCAGTGTATGTTTGTAAAGAACAGATACAACGACCACATAATTACAAAAATGAACTTTTATTTGAGTTGAAATGGCTCTATGGCAAAAATATAAAACCGGGCAGTGGAATCAGCCTATTGTTTACAGAAACATGTAGCTTCATAATACCACAGGACCCAGTATAACAGCTGCAAAGCAGTGAACTCAGTGCCTACACACGGGAAAGGCAGATATTTTGTGTGCCGAAAAGTTAGTCATGAGAAAGCAGCTTAATTGACTAGTACAGAGAAATATCTATCTACATCACTTCAGGGATTACAGGCATGAGGCACTTATTCCAGCTCAACTCACAGGATACAGTCTCATGAACAATGGTCCACCAAACCAAACGATGGCCTTTACTGTGTGCAGGCATCAAGAGCACTTTAGGCTGTTGCTACACTCTGACTTTGGCCACGACACCTGTTGTGCGGCCATAGTTTGCCAGGTGTCGCTGTTACATTGCAGCATGATACAAGTGAATGGGGTTGCGATCCTGTGGGTAGTGCAACTAGCCAGTCTCAAAAAAAATGTCACTATTTGGACTTCTTGTCCCGGGCGCAGTACCCTCGGAGCGGCAATGCAATCCCATTCACTTGTATTGCACTGTAAAGTAGCAGTGACACCTAGCGAACATTGGCAAACAAGTGTCATGGCCACAATCGCTGTGTAACCCCGCCGTAAGACTGACTATACAGATGAAGTGAAGTGAGATGCAGAGGATTCATACATGTTCTAGTAGGCAAGGCCCATTACAATGAGAAGAATCAGCCATGGAGTGTATCCCAAAGAAAGATCTAGTAAAATCATATTGCTACTTCTGTGTAGCCCCAGCCTAAACATTAGTGGTCAGAAACCTTAGATTACAACAAAGAAACAATCACAGTAAGTAAATTAAAGAGTTCTTTAGTTACCTCCAAATCACATTTAATGCTTCCTGGATATGTTGTTTGATGAACAACCAAATTACTATTATATACAGTAGAGCATTGGAAAGATTTTATGCTTCAATGTATTCAGCATTTCTTTGCTTAGCAACAACTTATGAAAAATTATCAGCAAAACTCAATCTCCTGAAAGTAAAGGCGACATACCATCTTCATTTCCCCAAGCTGAGTGAAGTGCAAAAACAAATTATACCTGCATGGAAAATATACCAAGAGGGACAAATCACTGCAAAACTATGCAAATCAAACATGGAAAGAATATAATTCTCAAAAACTGAAATGTGAGAACAATCTGTGTTGGATAATGGGCAATGCTATGCTGACACAAGGACACAGTCAATATTACAAAGAAAAAGATAAACATCAAGGCCTTTGTTACCCATCATAGACATAATAAAATTGTGGTGGACTAGTAGTGAGGTTGGGAGAGTTTAGTTTAAAGAAAAAAAAATGTTTTCTATGAAAAAATATAATACTTAAAAAAAGTAATTGCCTTACCTGTAGCGTTAGTCAATTCTATATACGGTAATAATATTAGCTCCACACTTTGCCATTTTGACTTGCCTGCTTTTAAATGGTAGTAGCAAATGTGAATATTAGGTACACCCATCCAGGCAGCAAAAATCATTTTGAAAACTTTCCAGTATGGTAAACATGGTTTCTTTTGTTATTCTGACCATTGTGAGCAGTTTTCCAAAAAACTGTTTTGTTTGATTGGTTAACCCTATTTGGGTGGTCTTTGTGAAGCTTGCAAGGACATGTAGAATCAACTTGTCATCGCTTGACTCAGTTTTTCTGGCTTGGAAAAGAAGGCAAAGAAAATGCCTGGCTTTAGGCGTGTTCTTTTCCAATACATACATGTATTTTCCCCTAAAGAGACGCCTATGGAAAAATACACAACAAAACACAATGTCATGCTGCCTTGGAAAAAAAAAAAAAATGGGGACCGAAGATCACCAAAAGTGTATAAATAAAAGCATAAATCATTATACATACATATATATATATATATATATATGTGTGTATGTATGCGTGTATGTATGTGTATGTATGTATGCGTGTATGTATGTGTATGTATGTATGTGTATGTATGTATGCGTGTATGTATGTGTATGTATGTATGTATGTATGTATGTATGTATGTATGTATGTGTGTGTGTGTGTGTGTGTGTGTGTGTGTGTGTGTGTGTGTGTGTGTGTGTGTGTGTGTGTGTGTGTGTGTGTGTGTATATATATATATATATATATATATATATATATACACATATATATATATACACACACACAGTACCAGTGAAAAGTCTGGACACACCTGTCCATGCAATTGTTTTCCATGTTCTTATTGGAATGTGCACATTATAGATTTAGCCAAAATCACGCAGTATCAATTAATAAAGAAACACTTGTGAAACAAACAAGAATGTGTATTAAACATATCCCCCTATCACTGATAGCTGCTTTACAACCCCTTGGCATTCTTTTAAACTTCATCAGGTCTACAGCTAGAATGACTTTCAACAGATATGCCTCATTAAGAGGTCATTTTTGGTATAAACGGTCTTCAGTATCTGAGGCCATCAGGCATGTTTTGCAGAGACGTGTATGTGTATTGAGCCCTGATCCAAAACTGTTTTAAGACAAACTATGGCAAGAACCACTCAACTTAGTAGAGAAAAATGACAGTCCTTCATTACTTTAAAGGGAACCTATTAGCCGGCTTGTGCTGAGTAACCTACATACAGTGTCAGGTCGGCGCTGTTATACTGATTACAATGATACCTTGGTTGATGAAATCCATCCTGTAGTTGTTGTTTAATCTCTAATTTGCAGTTAATGACCTACTCGTGCTCCGGGGCAGAACTGTGGGGTCTTCATGTGGTGCTCTGATTACTAGTGATGAGCGAGTGTACTTATTGCTCGGGTTTTCCCGAGCACGCTCGGGTGGTCTCCGAGTATTTATGACTGCTCCAAGAAAGTTTTCAACGCCTCAGCAGCATGATTTATAACTATTAGCCAGTTTGATTACATGTGGGGATTCCCAAACAACCAGGCAACCCCCACACGTACTCAGCTTGGCTAATAGCTGTAAATGATTCAGCTGCCATGATAAAAACTAAATCTCCGAACACTAACAAATACTCGGAGGTCACCAGAGCGTGCTCGGGAAAACCCGAGCAACGAGTACACTCGCTCATCACTACTGATTACATTAATTTAAAAAAAAAAAAAAACAAAAAACTAAAATCAGTCTAAAAACGGTGCCGGCCACGCCTGTGTGGTAGCAGCTATTGGCGATCAGATAGCTGCTTCTGCGCAGGTGGTGCCATCTTCCTAGGAAAAAAAAAAATTGTTTCCACTAAGATGGCGCCAGCTGCGCCTACGCAGGAGCAGCTATCAGATCGCAACCGGCACCATTTCCAGACTGATTTTATTTTTTATTTTTTTAAATTAATGTAACCCATCAAAAACAATAATTAAATACAGCAGAAGGTGATATATATATATTGCATTGTGTAAACTAGTGGGCAGGCAGGTCCCTGCGAGATCAGTGACTTGTCAGAATCCATACTGAAGAATACCTAATCAGAGCACCACGTGAAGACACTGCCCACAGCCCCACCCTGGAGCACAAGCATATAATTAACTCAAAACTGAAAATAAAGATTACCCAACAACCACAAGATGGATTGATGGATTTCATCACCCAGGTATCATTTTAATCAGTATAATGGCACCAACCTGACACCGTCTGTAGGTTACTCAGCACAATCCTGCTGACAGGTTCCCTTTAAGACTTGAAGGTCAGTCTATTGGGAAAAATGCTAGGTCCTTGAAGGTATTCTCAAAGGCAGTCATAAAAACATCAATTGCTATGATAAAACTGGCACTTTAGATGACTTCTCCAAGAAGGGAGACCAAGAATTTCTTCTGCTGCAGAGGAATAGCCCTCAAAAAATAATCATAAGCATGCATCAAGTAAACGCAAGTCAACATCAACTGTCCCGAGGAGACCATGAGAAGAAGGCCTTTTTGGTGGAATTGCTGCAACGAAGCCATTACCAAGATGTGTGGTGCCCACAGTGAAGGATGGAAGCGCAGGTGTGATGGCTTTGGGGAGCTTTGCTGGTGACACTATTGGTGATTTATTTCAAATTCAACGCATACTTACCCAGAATGACTAACAAAGCATTGTGCACGGACATGCTATATGGTTTGCACTTAGGGGACTATCATTTGTGTTACAACAGGAAAATCATTCAAAACACACCTCCAGGCTATGTATCAGGTACGTGACCAAGAAGGGATGTAGTGCTATCCCAGATGACATGGCCTACATAATCACCCAACCACCAAACTTAAACCTGATTGACATGGGTTGGACACAGAGGAAAGGCAAAGCAGCCAACAAGTGCCCTGCACCTTTGGGAACTCCTTCAACACTGTTGGAAAGCCATTGCTGGTGACTACCTGATGAAGCTGCTTGAGAAAATGCTAAGGGGGTGTAAAGCTGACATTAGTATAAAAAGGGAGTATATTCAGAAATCTAAGGTTTAACCCACATTCTTGTTTGTTTCACACACTTTATTACTCCTGGCCTCCATATTTGTTGTTTCGTAGTCATGCTGCCTTCAGTCTGACTCTGCCATGTGCACATCCCAGTAAGAACAAGGAACATCATTTCACGAACAGGTGTCCAAACTATTCACCACCGGTACTTCCAGCTAGTATCTGACCACAAGTGTTTTTGCCACAAATAGCTGCTTGTGATACCAATTTTAGTGTTATGTTAGCCAAGTGCGTAATTCATTGCCTGATTTCACATACTGATGATGGTCTAAGGTTTTACCCTCATTTTGTATTGTTCTCCAGGGATTACATTCAAAGTGCTGTATATTTGACTGCTCATGCACCCCAGAGGTGTCTTTTATTACATCCATAGTAGACTAATGTATGTATATGTATCAATGCCAAAGCTTACTTATACATGTAACATTTTTAGTTTAGATCTTGAGTTGCTATGACCATCTGATCGAAACAGATCACTGGATAAATTATTCTCTCTCAACTAACTAAACCATAGCAATTTCCCATATAAACCTATAATCTGCCATTTTAACTGAAATAAGCACAAATGTGATTACAATAGCATTAAGAAATACTCCAAATGTAAAAATATTTAATTTCCTTCAAAGTGAACTTGTCAACATGTTTCCTTGATCTAAGCTGCTACCACCGCCTATGTTGTTTATTTAGGATCCTAACAATCTGTTAGTAATACAGCCCTGCAGAAAAGAACTTTATATAGGCTTCGGCTAGTAAATCTCTGCCTGGTAATCAGCGCCAATGGGCGAGCACGAGCCCAAGCTCAGTGCTGCTAGGAGCCTGCTAACCCAGCCTACCAATCAAATACAGAGGGGCTCATTAAGCAGGGTCAGAGATGGGTCCGCACCCGCCCATGGAGAGCGTGTGCGTGATGTAAAAAGGTCATTTATGCATGGGAACGGATCGTTAGGATTCTAATCAAGCAACATAAAAGGTGGTGGAGGCAGCTTAGATCTCGAAAACTGGTAACAGGATCCTTTTAAAATAAACAGAAGTTTATGACAATGGGATGGTGTCCTCAGGTAATAAACTACATATGGTTACTTTACGAAATGCTGACTAAATGCATGTTAGGCACAAGGACTGAATGCTCTCAATAATAAGTTTAGTAAATTAGCCATTTTAAGCTGAATGAGTTCTGTAACTCAGGACCTAAGTCTCAAAAGGGTAGCTGCATATTCACTTTAATGACCTGAAACTGTATTTCCAGATGGATGCAGCGATTTAGTGATCTGAAGCCATTCCCAACCTCCCAGTTCATACAGTAGTTGACTTTGCTAAATTTGAACGCTACATGTGTGACCGAGGACAGCCCCTTTAATGTGACAGGTCTACTTTAAGGCATATTCAGAGCTACAGAGAATATGACAGAGGCTGAAAGGCATGGGTACCCAGAAAGCGACTGCCATTTTGTGATGATGTTTCAGCCTGGTTTGCTACAGAGCGCTGCTGATCCTTGTTATCAGAATGGCTGCTAACCCCAGTGCTTATGGTAAGTGTTCTCGCATAATGAGTACATTCAGAAACACTATACAAATTCAAACAAAACATATTTGGGGAAATGGACTGTTTCCAGATACCGCCGAGGTCACTTCTCTTCTTTTTCCCTTTCAGTGTCAGTGGAGTTGAATGTCTTTCCAGAGCAGAGCCCAGATGCTTGGGGTATATTGTAGTGTCTTTGTACAGACCAGCACAGCCGCTCAGCTGAGCTGCGAGGGGCATGCCAACAGGTAATGGTTCTCATCAATAAAAGAAAGGGGGAAAAAAGAGGACTCAACAGTGCCTTCATTATAAAATGCAGCATCTTTCCCTTATCCTCTTGGCTAAGCTTTTTCTTTTCTTCTTGCCGTTTTTCTCTTTACTGTCTTCCATCTTTCGGGCTCGAATTTCTCGCATCAAATCAAAGAAGACCTGCAATATTATAAAACAACTTTACAAAGGAACATGGAAAATGAAAAAAAATGTAAAAAGCAAGATAAAATAATAATTGCATGTTGCTATGTCTTTTGCAATAACATTCTCAAATAGTTTTCCCATTTTAGAAAACCTCTTTTCCCCAGGTACACTTTGCTTTAGAAAAGAAAAAACCAAAACTAAAAAATAACCTTACTCACGCCCAGCACGGAGTCTCCACTGCTGCACCGACGTCTATTATTGTGTGCAGCGCTGACATCACGCCGATAGCGCTGCAGCCAGTAACTGAGCTCTGCGGCTCTGCTGGAGCCGACGACACACTCTGCTGAGCTATGGATTGCCTGCAATGCTGCTGACGTTATGCAGAAAGTAACAGACACCGGGAGTAGCGGTGGAGACTCAGCGCTCCACCCGGCAAAAGTGCAGAAAGGCAGAAAGCAACGTTTGCTTTTTAAAAAACCTGAAAACCACTTTAACAACTTTGTATAACAAGCATTACACTCAATAACAGACACATAGGAGACAATTTCAAGAGCAAATTATTGTGGACTAGACTTCCCGTCCAGGATAAATCTTCTATCCCTCGTTTAGCATACATGAAAATACGTGTGCTCAAGTTCTAGAAGGCCAATATTCAGCTCTCTGTAAGACCCCTTCACATGTCCATGTTTTAGGGCCGTGTGGCATCAGTTTTTTTCATGAATACCACAAGTAACCATTATAATCTATGGTGCTGCACACATCCCTGTGTTTGCAGGGACCGTGTATCCGTACTAACCAGACAGACATATCGGTTCTTTTACGAGCAGCACGGATGACAAGGGCCAATACAAGTTTATGGGTCCGTGTAAAACACATACAGCACATGGATGGTATCTGTGTGTGATACGTGTGCTGTACATCTTTAACAACGCAAAGCATAGGAGAAGCTTTGGAATTAAGTCTTGTTGGAAAATAATGCCATTTTTCAGCAGCTGGAGAGCCAAGGATTGGAGACCACTGCTGTAAAGCTACTATTGTATGAATGCACTTATGTGCAAATAACACCACTTAATTTACACAATGGAAAAACTAGTATCTCTTCAAGTCTTAAAGGGAACCTGTCACCAGGTTTGGCCGATATAAGATGTGGCCTCTACCTTTCAGGGCTTATCTACAGCATTCAATATTGCTGTAGCTAAGCCCCCGATCAGACCTGAAAGATAAGAAAAATAAGTTATATTATACTCACCCGGGGGCAGTCCAGTCCAATGGGTGTCGCAGGTCCGGGTCCAGCGCCTCCCATCATCTTATGATCACCGCCCTCCTGCTTGCTTCATAGCTCCTTGACATCAGGCTCCGGCGCAGGTGTACTTATTTGCCCTGTTGAGGGCAGAGTAAAGTACTGCAGTGCGCAGGCGCTGAGCATCTCTGACCGTTCTCAGCCCCTGCGCACTGCAGTACTTTACTCTGCCCTCAACAGGACAGAGAAGTACGCCTGCGCAGGAGCGCGATGCTGGGGAGCCATGAAGCAAGCAGGAGGGCGGCATTCATAAGATGGGAGGCGCTGGACCCGGACCTGCGACACCCATCGGATCGGACTGCTCCCCGGGTGAGTATAATAAAACTTATTTTTCTTTTCTTTCAGGTTGGATCGGGGGCTTAGCTACAGCATTATAGAATACTGTAGATAAGCCCTGAAAGGTGGTGGCCGTATATTATATCAGCAAAACCTGGTGACAAGTTCGCTTTAAAATGACTCTGTCACCACATTTGAGATCTAAACCATTAATATGGGCATACAGATTACAGATTGCTGAAAACAGTCCTCCCCATCATGTAAATCAAGCTCTGGAGGAAGAGTTAACTTCCATGCAGCGTCCTTCCCAGAGCCTGGAAGAGGTCATTTATATAAAGTAATAGAAGATGATTTCTCAACAACAACACATCTGATATGAGACATACAGGGAGCACTGTTTTCAGCAGTCTATAACCTGTATGCCCATATTAATAGTTTAGATGTCAAATGTGGAGACAGATTCCCTTTCACTTCCAGGCTGAGGTAAGTTTACAGTCTTATGGGTAATCACCTCTGTAATCTAGTGGGAATAGAGATTTTTGTGTGCTTTTATGCTACGTTCACATTAGCGGCGGGCGCCGCAGCGGCGCCGCATGCGTGATGCGCCCCTATATTTAACATGGGGGCGCACGGACATGCGTCGCACTTGCGTTTTGCGCCGCATGCGTCGCTCGCGTCCGGGCGCAGAGGACGCAGTAAGTTGCATTTTTTGCTGCGTCCAAAATCAATTAAAAAAAGGACGCATGCGGCGCAAAACGCAGCGTTGTGCATGCGTTTTGCTGCGTTTTTGTTTGCGTTGTGCGCTGCGGCGCCGACGCTGCGGCGCACAACGCAAATGTGAACGTAGCCTTAGAAAGGAATATGTTAGCGCTATATAAGTAAGCATAATAAATACACGAGGAAATAAAATAACCCACAATAAAGGATCGGACTCCTCTTTAATGTACCTTGTCGACGTTGGCCCGCGTCTTTGCTGAGGTCTCGACATAATTAACATTCCACTGATCAGCTCTGCTCTTTGCCTCTTCTACAGAAACTTGTCTCTTATCTTCCAGATCTGATTTGTTTCCGACAAGAAGGAAAGGGACATTCTCATCTTCTTTGACACGTAGTATCTGTTCCCTAAACAAGTTTACACTTATAATGAGATATCTGTATGGATTCCAATATAAATCACTCACGTACTGCTATGTGGTATCTAAAATATTTAATTTATAATTGGTCATTTAAAATAATTTTTACTTGACTTTTTCAAGCCAAGTGCCCCCAATGCAATGTTATAAAGAATGAGAATATAAGGTTGTTAACCCACTGCCACGTTTGCAGCCTCTGTTAACAGTTACTTCAGATTTGATTAGAAGAGGAACGTAGCATGGTAAACTATTTTTCCCAATAGAATGATTGAAAGTGATGAATCCCATTATAGGTTAATGGGGGTCGTGGAGGACAATTAGTGTTTGTTGTGTAATGGATCGGACACTGTGTCATGGCTTGTGCTCAGAAGACGGGAAGAAATAGCAGCCCATCTAATGCACCATTCTAAATTATTTTACTTATGCCCACTCATTTATACAAGTCATGCCTAAAACAAACAACATTTGACTTTCAAATACTACATAAGATCTCCTTTACTGGACCCAAAAATAGATAAAAGCCCGCACATCAGAATAGAGGACATACCGTATTTTGCGGTTTATAAGACGCACCCCAAATTTTGAGGAAAAAAATAGGGAAAAAAACAAAAAACTTTTAAATAAAATGGTGGCGCTATTTACAATCCATGCGTCTTATTGCTTACCGGGGTGGTGGCTGCGGTGAAGCGGGGTCCCAAGGTCGCTGCAGGTGGAGGCAGGAATGGGGTGATGCTGCGGACCCCAGACTGGGAGAAAGGGGTGTTCGTACGTACGACGCTGTGGGTGTTCGGTGGTGTGGGGGGCTCTGCCAACATTTTGTGAAAGCCCGGTGCCAAGATCACCCATCTGCGCATGCGCTGCCCAGGCAACCATGGAAGTGCGGGGCTCCGGGAAAATGGCTGCCGCAGGCGGCGCATGCGCAGATGGAGACCTCGGCACCAAGATCTCAGGAGATGAGATCTCTGCGCCAAGATCTCCATCTGCGCATGCACCGCCTCCGGCAGCCATTTTCCCGGAGTCCACCACATAGTAAACTATGGAAGTGCGGGGGCTTCAGGCTTTCACAAATTGTCAGCGGAGACCCCGCACCACTGAATACATGCAGCGTCGCACATCTGAACCCCCCTTCATCCCAGCATGCAGCAACGCTCCACTCTTGCCTCCTCCAGCAGCGACCCTGGAAACCTGCTCCACTGTGGCCGGTAAGGTATATTTGTAAATTTGGGGGGGAAAAAGGTGAGTCTTATAATCTGAAAAATATGGTATACTCCATGCCTCAGCATATAGGCCCTTGTCACATAACCACTGCCCTCCAAATCCCCGTGCAGCAAACAGGCTCTCACCACAACGTTAAGCACCACGTGCTTCAGCAAATCCCCCCCCCCCCATTTTAAAAGCTCTCACCACATGAACGATAAAAGGACTGTCAGCCCCAATCTTCACCCAAAATATATGCCCCAATCACACAAACCATAAACCACCACCCATCCATCTCCTCGCTCACAGAAAGACCTGTAAGTGACAATCTGCCTTTTCACACCAAGCATAGAGGCTCTTACCAAATAAATTGTGACCATCATTGGTGGTTCATTGGTATTGTTTTATATTCTCACAGATTCCCCACTTATAAAGTTATAACATTTTCCCCCAATAGTACAGGGCAATGAGTATGAAGTGAAACATGAAGCGATATTGATATAATCACAATCCCCAGGAAAGGAACAAAGACTCTTTGAAATCTTTTTGTTTCACCTCAAATACTACTAACTTTCATTATTGAGCGGGACATGCAAAACAGGGTAATAACGTTCTGTAACGTTAAGTTTCTAGATCATGTTTGTAGTTATTCCCAACAACTAAATTTACTCAACATTTCTTGGCATTTAGTGCAGCATTTTATTGTGAGAATGAAACTACAAGGAACTGATTGCAGTGAAAAAGGCAACCGCAATGTTCATCAGACCTATGTGGGCAACAAATTTATAGTAATTAGCAACCAGAATGGGAGGTGGTCTCTTCAGCAACACTCTGGCTGGGAAGGTCCCGAGAGCTTTCCCTTTATCTCTTTATCTCCTAGAAGCACATGGCAAGTTTCGTATGAAGTTGATTGACTTGTCACTATGTTTCTGGAGTGTGGGGGGAGGGAAATGGACATTTAGCTCAGAACATTTCCTTCAAGTAGAGGGCATGCTGGTCTTGCATTTGAAGGCAAGGACAGCTCCTTTTTACAATGCAATCTTGGTAGCAATGGTTTTTATGTAGCAGTTTCCTAGGAATCGGGACGACATACTGATATCACTGGAGTGAAGAGTTGTTTCCAAGAAGTGATTATTTATATGGCTGGAAGAAGCTGCATTGTGTCATCAGTTTGTATCTTAATGAAAAGTGACAAATTAACTGCTGTATGTTCAAGAGAAACAAAAATTAATGAACAGAGTTGTTATGTCAGAAGTGTTTGGGATAAGACATGGTGCGTGCTCACCTGAAATCTGCAGTAGCAGCAAAAGATTCTTGTTCTGTGATGGAAAACACACAGAGGAAACCCTCACCGCTTCGGAAGTAATTGTCTCTGATTGCTGCATAGTCTTCCTGGCCAGCGGTGTCTAAGATGTCGATCTGGACCTCTACTCCATCCAGCACAACTTTCTTGCGGTAGCTATCAGCTTTGGTTGGTTCATAATCTTCTACAAACTTAAAAAAAAAAATAAAATAAATAAATAACGAAAATTAGATAAAACTAGTAAAGTGATTACCACTGCTGCCACTAATGTATAAAAAGAAGATCTTTGTAAACACCGGAATTTGCCATAAAAGCACAAATCATATAATAAACTATGGTGATGAAAGTTTGTAAAGCATTATACAGTGGTTGGCAAAAGTATTCACACCCCCCCCCCGCCTTGTTTTCTTTTTTTTAAATTCCAACCTGTGCTTAAATATTCGTGTAATCCGATTTGTGTGTAATGCATCATCACTAAATAGTCTAAGCTATTGAAGTGAGAAAAATATAGGCATAAATTAAATTTATGGGATCAAATAATGAAAAATTGTCATGTGCACATGTATTCACCTTTTTTGCTATGAAGCCCCTAAAAATTTCTTGTACAAGCAATTACCTTCATAAGTCACATGCTTAACGATAGGAAGTCCGCATATATGCAATCTAAGTGTCACATGGTCTGTCAATAGTGGATGCAACACCATTAGGCAAGAAGCAACACTAACCAAACAACACCATGAAGATCTGGAAACAAATCAGGAACAAAGATGTTGAGAAGTACAAGTTAGGATTGGGTTATAAAAAAATATCCCAATCTCTAATGATCCCCCGAAGCACCATCAAATGGAAAGAACATGGTACCACAACAAAACTGGCAAGCGAAGGCCACCCACCAAAAAATTCTTAGCCCGGTCAAAGAGGGCATTAATCAGCAGCACAAGACCAAAAGGTAACCATGGAGCTGCAGAGTTCCCAAGCAGAGTCTGCAGCATCTGTCCATATTTCGACAATAAATAGTACACTCCATAGAGGTGGCCTTTATGGAGCAGTGGGCAGAAAAAAGCCTTTACTTACACAAAAATTGTAAGGCTCATTTTGAGTTTGCCAAAAGACACGTGGGAGACTCCTCACATGAATGGAGGAAGGTGCTGTGGTCAGATGAGACCAAAATTGAACTTTTCGACACCAAAATAAACACTGTCTGGTGCCAAAGCAACATTGCTCAGCACCCCAAAGACACCATCCACACAGTGAAACATGGTGGTGGCAGCATCATGCTGTGGTGATTATTTTTTTTGCAGCAGGGACAAGGAAAATGGTCCGAGTTGAGGGGAAGATGGATGGTGAGAGATACAGGAATATTGTTTAGCAAAATTTGTTTCAGTGTGTCAGTGATTTGAAACTGGGACAGAGGATCACCTTCCAACAAGACTATGACCCAAAGCACAGTGGTAAAGCAACACTCAAGTGGTTTAAGGGGAAAAGTATAAATATTTTGCAGTGGCCTAGTCAAAGTCCAGACTTTAATCCTATTAAGAATCTGTGGTCAAACTTGAAGATTGCTGTTCAAAAGAGGAAACCATTTAACTTGAAGTAGCAGGAGCAGTTGTGGCTTAAGGAATGGGCAAAAATCCCAATGGCAAGATGTGGAAATCTCAGAGACTTATCCAAAGTGACTGTGGCTATAATTGCTGCAAAAGGAGGTTCTACAAAGTATTGATTTATGGGGGGTGAATAGCAGCTATGCACATTGAGGTTTTGTCCTATTTGTTGCTTGCTGCAGAATAACAAGAAAACCAAATGTTAACAGTTGTAGACATGTTCTTTACATAAACTGATGCAAACCCTCAAAAAACAAAAACAAAACAAAAAAGTGAAACTCCAGGTTGTGAGATAGCAAGACATGAAAAAATGCCAAGGGGGTGAAAACTTTTGCAAGCCAGTGTATATCCGATTTCTCTAGCATATCCCTCCACCAGAGTTAATGACTTATAAGGGGTTTTCCCAGGAACAAAAGTTTATTTTAATCAACACAACTTGAAATAATATCTTTTATATACGGTAGATTTTTATCTTGTGTAAATATTAAAGGGTATCTCTCAGTAGTATTTCACCCCCAAAAAAAATATTTTTATGAGCATGTAGCTCTTTCAAAGAAAAGTCCAGCAATATCTTTACATGGCAAGTCTGATCCAGTGTTGCTGAGAAATCAGAGTTTGAATTCATATGAAAATGAGGCTGTAGATCAAAAAGCCTCTGTCACTCCAGCTCTTATTCCCTGCCCAGTGCTGCCTCCTCCTACTTGACCGACTCCCTCTATGCTGTGTGACTTCAGGAAGACGAGGCTTCAGTTAAACAGGAGGAGGCAACACTGGGCAGGGAATAGAGCTGGAGTGACAGAGGCTTTTGATCTACAGCTACATTTGCCTATCAATTCAAATGCGGATTTCTAAATAATAGAAGAACAGACTGGCCATGTAAAGGTATTGGTGGATTTGTCTTCGAAGGAGCTACATGCGCATAAAAAAATAATTTGGGGTGTGAAAAATCCTGCCGACTGATTCCCTTGAAGCAATCCCTAAACACTTACATAATTAATACTCATCAGGGTTCTTGGCAGATGATCAGTTTGATGAAGTTACAGTATACAGAAGCCGGAAGTCTTCATGCCACAAATTAGACGTGCAGAGCAGGTGTACACTTACCTCATCATACATAAATTGAAGAGTTAGAGCTGATTTTCCCACACCACCGCTTCCCACCATGATGACTTTATGCAGTGCCAAAGAGTTCTGTCCCTTAGGCTTATTGGCAGCCATCTTTGGGTTATTTTTCAATTTTTACTTTGAAAGAAAATCAATTTTCTAAAAAATAAAGCCATATTAATTGTGACATGAATTTTTAAGAAACGATGACACCCCCCCCCCCCACAGAAATAGACAAGGGTAACGTCTCAGATATTGAAAAGAGGTTTTACATTGTGTCCTAAAAGAGCTTGGCCACTACTTTTTTAATTGATCGCCTATCCTTACGATAGGCCATCATTACCTGATTGTTGGGGATGCGACACCCGGCAGCCCGGCCGATCAGCTGTTACCAGCAGTGGATGAAATTTCTTGGATGCTGGCGGAAGACAGCAGCTCCATCACAATTATAGTGGCTGCGGAGAGGTACTGCACATCTACCTCCTACTGAAATGAGCAATTTTTTTTTTTCTGGGGGATGGGTTTCAGGTTATGAGAGCCATATTAAAAGATATGTGTTAAAAAATGTAGTGATTACACTTTATGAAATGGAAAGGATGTAATTTAAAAATATATATATTTGCCTTTATTTGCTTTGTTTATATGGTGTAACAAGTTACATTTGTACAATTAGGGAAATACTGTATTACATTTTTCCTTACATTTTTAGGAAAGTTCCAAGGGGCAATACAGCTGCTGATATCCATAAGAAAATGGTGTGATTATGGAGCATATTTCACCTACACTCTTATGGATATCGGTCAATTTTTCTCGGTAGAACCTATCCTAATGTGATTACTCTCCTGGGCTGATAACCTACATTTATATGGGTAGGTAGGAATTACAAAGTTGATTACTTTAATGTGTACTATTGATTTAAGAAATAAAAATTAAATATTTTTCCACTGAATTTTTGCTAATGGAAATTTTAAAAGACTCCTAGTTTTTACACTGAAAAACTGAGGTTACCATATATGGATATTGCTATTAGCTTATGTTACGCAAGACTACATTTGTGCTGCTAAACTATATTTCACTATTGTGGATTTCATTATAGTTTACCTGTTAGCGGTATAGAATGATTTTGTAGCGACTCTTAGGGGGGATATTAGGGTAAGCCATCGTAGAGTGGGGTCGCCACTTGCGTATCTAAGGTGCCAACCTATGTGGATAGGTAGGGTACTTTAGGGATACGGTAGGGTATCCCAGGTTGTACTTTCTTAAACCTTCTCCTTTGGGATCTTTTGGTAGATTTATTGGATAGCCAATGACTTATTGTCTTTATTTGTGTGTTATTTTTAACGAATTTACTAAAAGTTATTTTTTAAATTGGTGCATTCTTTCTGTGAACGCCGCTATATCAGAGTCATACGTAATAAGCCAGGCCTCTACTGTAGGCCATTTAAGTAGACAGCATTCTGAAAAAGTTGTTGATACTATTTATTTTTACATTTTTGTGTAGAGCGCTTATACAGAAGCCAATGGACGCACACTGCTGGAAATTTTATTTCAATTTGCCAACTGTTTAATCAATAACTTTTTTTCAGAGCTTGCTGAATGATATTAAATAATATGCATTCTGTTTTCCAGTGTGAATTTTTTAAAAAAGGACAAACCTGGAAATCTCATTTTGACCACCAAACCACAAGAAATATTAAAGCACAGTCTTCGTGGTTGAAGGGTTCCCTTTCAAAAATAAATCGCCTTTTGTAGACTTTGTTTTAAAAAACCTAACCCCAAACGCGCTGTACTCACCTTACCTGGGTCCACCGGCGAGTCTCCGCCACTGCTCCTGGTATGTGGTACTGGCTGTGGCACGGACGCCATGCTGAGAGTGCTGAAGCTAATTATTGAGCTCAGTGGCTGAGCTCACTGCTTGGCTGCTGCGATGTCAAGTAACATTTTTTTTCCCCCAAATCTCTGGAGCCACATAGTGAATTAAAAAAAAAAAAAAAAAAAAGTACTCGGGAATAGTGGGTATAAAATAAAAGCAAAAATGACCCACACTTGACCTGGTGAAGGGTCCTCTTTAATGAATTTGAGCTTTCATGCGACAGAGTAAGTAATGTACATTTCAGTTGTAATTAACATTACTTTGTGCAGTATATTTTGAGGAGTTTGTCTATATTAATTGACAACATCCCCTCCTGCTAAACGCCACTAGTTCCAAAAGAAGGTGTAGCTAGCTGGGACCAACAGAAAATGCCAGCCCTAAATGTATGAGGGGCCATAAGCTAAGCACTAACAATGAGCGAACGTGCTTGGATAACGTCTTATCCGAACATCTGGGCGTGCTCGGATATTATGTTGGAATGCCCGCAGCTGCATGATTTGCGGTTGTTAGGCAGCCTTAGCACATGAGGGGATTGCCTGTTTGTTAGGCTTCTTTCACACTTCAGTTTTTTGGCGTCAGTCACTTCCGACATAATGACGGATCCGTCACAATAGTTGAAAAAACGGATGTAACGGATCCGGTTTTTTGACGGATCCGTTACTCGGGGGTTGTATATACTTTTTGGAGCATGCGCAATTGAAAAAAATTGAAAAAACGGATTGGGGCGACGGATCCGCCGAAATGACGGTCGCGACGGATCCGTCGCCCATAGGTGGCCATTCTATGAAATGACGGACGCGACGGATACGTCGCGATCCGCCATTTCAACGCAGACAAAAAACGTTGCAATGACCGTCAATGTCTAGATGACGTCCGCCAAATTTTGACGGATCCGTTGCATGACGGATGGAACGGACGACCATCCGTCACAATCCGTCGCTAATGCAAGTCTATGAGGAAAAAAACGGATCTGTCGAAAAAAAAATGGATCAGTTTTTTGAGGAAAATGGCGGATTTAGACTGACACCAAACAACTGAAGTGTGAAAGAGGCCTTAGGGAATCCCAACATGTGTTGAGGCTTTTACCCTAAGTCATATTGCACGACTCGTTAAAGCAGTGTTCCCCAACTCCAGTCCTCAAGAGCCACCAAGAGGTCATGTTTTCAGGATTTCCATCACCTGTGCAATACTAAGGAAATCCTGAAAACATGACCTGTTGGTGGCTCTTGAGGACCGAAGTTGGGGAACACTGCGTTAAAGGGTTGATTGTGACTTGTAGGACTGCTACTTCTAACACGTGGCGCTAGAGAGTTTAAGTCCTCTTTCTCTGAAGAGGCAATTTGCATATCAGCCACAAATCTTGCAGCTGCAGGGACTGGAACATAATAAAGGAGCAAGCCATGCATGCTTGGTAAGACGTCATCCAAGCACGTTCGCTCACTACTACTAAGCGCCTTAAATAGGTCTATGATGTTATCATCTTGCTTTCTCTTTTAGGTTAAAGACCAGCAAACTCACCCTTACTAGAACATACCCCCATTCCAAGTGCAGCAGAGGCCACATACCATCTTTGTTAATAGGTTGAATATATACAAACACACACTATATATATATATATATATATATATATATATATATATATATATATATATATATATATATATATATATATATATATATATATATATATATATATATATATAATATATATATATATACATACATACACACACACATACATACACACACGAATGATATTCGCTCTTGGTAGTATTATTAACTAGTGCATAGACAATGCTTGGGAATTTTCTATGTGGAGAATGTTGTGGGAGTGATACCTGCACAATAAGCCTCGGTGCTGGTGTTGAATTGGTCTAGTGTGTAATTTTGCATTATAATGAAGACGTGTCAAGCATTTAGATAACTTTGCTGTAGGTTTTAATTCTGAGTAATTGTGAAGTTACCTAGCGCTATAGAAGAATGGCAATATCAATGTTTCTTTTGGAACTTGCGATCATGATTGGCAGTCATCCGTACATAAGAGCTCCTGCATCCTTTGTGCAACCCTGGTCCAGTGAGTGTTCTCGGGACAGAAGCTGTGGTTGCTCAAAGTGATCTGCACATCTCTACTGATTAGCATTTGTGCTCATTTTTTGGTGCTTAGCTTTTCTTTTCCCCCTCACACCGCCTTTTCCACCTTTCCTTCACAGCCATGATATATCAGCAGCAGTTCCTGGTAGGGGGTAGGATTGGGGTAAAGATACTGTGACGATCACAATTTAGTTAAACGAAAAAAAACAAACGGTGATTTGGTATCATGTTAACCAGTAGAAAGTGTGCTGGTTACTTGGGTTTTCTGAGCATGCCCGGGTGTTCTCCGAGTATTTTGGGCATGCTCATAGATTATGTTTGAGTACCCGCAGCTGTATGATTTGCGGCTGTTAGACAGCCTGAATACATGTGGTGATTCAGTAACAAACAGGCAATCCCTTCATGTGTTCAGGCTGTCTAACAGAAGCAAATCATGCAGCTGCGGGGACACAAACAATCTACGAGCATGCCCAAGATACTCTGAGAACACCCGAGCATGCTCAGAAAGCACACTCGCTCATCACTACCCGTAACCAAAGAGTAATTTTAATTTTTTTTTCCCAGAATGACTTGATTCTACTGCAGTCCCACCATATGTTTATCATATTACCTCTATCTCTTCCACATCGCCAATAAAAGAATTTCTATGTCAAAATGTACACAAGTCATCCATAGGCAATTTAGTTTTTTTGCCATAGGTTTCCACTATTGTAATTCAATGGACCGGCTCCATTCTACGGCCATTCCCTGTGGAATCTGCAGCAAATAATGAACATAGGTACCCATTCACATGGAGACGTTTATTCTCAGCGAGGAAGGAAAGCGTAGGACATGGTATAAGAGAGATGCCGTAAAGTGGCTACCAGGTACACACAAAATTGGCCTTTTTTATGCGCTAAACGCTCCCATTTTTCATATTTTTAGTGCAGTAATGCAGTTCAATTTCTGTGTTTCATGTTTGCATGTGTTAGCGCTGCAGTGTGCTGCCTTTTTTGCTTGACTGTATAGGAGTTGGTGACTCTAAGGTTCAGCACCTGTTCACACTTGATCTATGTTTGGATGTGACGGTCAGTTTTTTCAAACAAATAATGAACAGTCATTGAATTTTAAAAACTGCAGATTTTTAATCATTCTACCTGTATCCTCTCCGTAGCATGTGCATGGGCTATGAAATACCTCAATAACATGAATTACTGCTGGAGTGACACCAAATGTTGTTAGGATTTAGGTACTGAATCCACATCTAAATAATGAAAGGCTCCTTGGTTAAACGCTGTCAGATTTTAGGGAGTTAACCTGCATTTGATCCATAGTGCCGGTCTGGTTCGGGCAGTCAATTGCTAAAGGTGCTTCATTATTGTTGTACTCTCTTATTCTCCACATATTTCTTCTTCTCAATCCCTTTTCATACCCGACAATATATGATGTCTGGTGACCAGTTTTTATCTCAGCCCCCAAAACTTTGCAGGATTCATTGAATAATGTTTTGCTATGACTTTTCACAGATATTTTAACCAATTTGGTGTAAAACCCTTCCAAAAATATTAAAAATGAGCCAGAGACAGACTGCTAAAAATTTTTTTTTTATGAAGACCATTTTACACTGAATTACAATTTCCTATCCGAATATGTAGTAGGTGTAATAATAATATTAGCAAATGCCAATTAGAAATGTAGTATAGTTTTTTTTCTTCGCCATGTCTCTTTCCTCATGTGCAGGCATTGCATGACCTTAGGTATCTATGGTTACTTACACTGATGAAGTGCCAGTTGGCTAGCTGCTAGTGGTTGTAACCATGGATACCTAAGGTCCCGCAATGCCTGACCATGAGGAAAGACAGCAAATTTAAAAAACTATACTACATTTCTAATTGAAGGTATTTGCTAATATTATTATTAATTACTACACCTACTACATATTGGGATAGGATCTTGGAGATGGAAACATTCCTTTAAGACAAAACCGTAAATCTAAAATAGGGCCCATACACCCAGCAATATTATGTCACCCACAAAATACTGCAAGCTCTGGATCCTTGGCGTTTGGCCTTGTGCACAATGCTTGGCACACAACCTCTACAATTTTGGCCCTTGGGACAGTAATATCCTAGTGAATGACAAGAAAACCTGTCAATGTCATGTCGGACCACTGAAGTGCACATCAGGTTTACAAAGATTGTCCAGTATTAGGGTTTGTAATCAAAGATTCATTATTATAGAGTTTGCAGCGTTCAATTTCTTTTTTCAATTTTCAGGATCTCCAATTGCTGTCCGTTAATGAAGAACAGGCTCAACACAGATATCCTGTTTACCGTATCAATGTCTTATTCATGGAAGTTTTAGGTACTTTCCTAATTTAAAGTACGGTAATTAAAAAGCGGAATACTAATATTATTTTTTACTTCCTTTTTATATACAGCAAAAAAATAAATAAATCATGAGGTCCATGGAACAAATATGTTAATCCTGCAACAGAGATTTGCTTGTCTCATCTAGGTCCTAATATACCGCACTTCCTGAAAGGGATCATGGTCCTCAACTTTAGTACCATAGAAAAGTCATGGAAACAGCATTTTTAAATATCCCCAATTATGCAATGTTTCCATACATGCTTATGTAACCAGCATGTTTTCTTGCCATTCGTTTGGACCAATCAATTTACCGTAAGTAAAGGTTAATATTTACTAATTAAAAATTAGTTGCCCTTGTTGAATCGAGATCCTAAGTTCCAATGTATTTTGGATATTGAGGTCAGATATGTAACCAAGAAAGCGCCTACATTAGGTTCTATTTCATTTTATAGATTATTTTGTAATTTACAAAAATAAAATCCTGAAATACATGGCTTTCCAGATCAGGATTCTGCAAATGTGGACTTATAAGTGCCAACATTTCCTATCTATAAATACTGGTCAGATTTCGGCAATCCGCGGTTTTATAACTAGTAATACTTCATATATGTTTTATATTTGATAAAATGTACAATTTTCAATATCCAATGATAGGTGCACAGGACCACCGAAGATGCACATTAGGAGACATCTCTCCATGAACCCTATGGTGACTACTGCATCTACAATATCTAAATAATGCTGCTGTGAACAAAGTGGATATAAGTATTTAGATTTACAGGAATACAAAATCTATAAACTGATACGAGGAGAATATCACAAAAGAAAACTTAAAATAGGGACTCTAAGGCCCAATTCTCAAATACTTGCTTTGAATACTGCCGAAAACTGTAATGCCTTAACAGTGAATTGACTCTATGTAGAAGAAATACTTCACCCAAACCTCTTGTGCACATGTTGCTTATTTGATGAGTTTTTCGCTGCATTTTTTTTCTGCACATAAATGGTTCAAAAAAGCAACGGAATACTCACGCAATGTAATTCAATGACAATCCTGACTTGTTGTGCACATGATTTGTCCGTATTTGCAGTGCGTTTTTTTTCGGCAGCATTTCTATTCTTTGTGCATTTGAGACCCATTGAATGCACAGGAAAAAAAAAAGCACCAAAAATGCAGCGTATTCGTCCGTAGCGTTTTTGCTGCCAAGAGGTGCAGAAACCTTGCAGAAATCTCTGCAAGCAAATTCGCAACGTGCGCACGTGGCCTAAGTGGATATTCACTTTAGAGACTCTAGTGCCCTTTGGGTTAAAGAGTAACCATTATTTTAATTTTTATTTCAAAATCAATAGTGCATATGCAAATAAGCAACTTTGTAATTATCTTAAGAGATATCTGCTTCTTTCTCCTCCTGAATCGAACTTTTAATTCAGGGATAAAATCTGTATCTAGTGAAGACAGACTTTCTGATCACTGAGGTAGGAGATGGCAGCGAGTACTTCTACTGGATGGAGAAGCTAGAAGCAGGCACAGACAGTCTGCTGCCAGTTCTACGGAAACATTACAGTTCTCCATAGAACTTAACAGGCACCAACCGTCATCTATCTCAGTGATGGGAAAATCGTATCCATCGAAGACAAATTTTACACATGACTTGAAGATTTTAAGAATGAAAAATCAGTTCTGGAGAAGAAAGGAGCAGATTTCCCTAATGTCAGGCAGGATCTCATCACAATATATTAGATTCCTTTGTAGTATGTATATTATAGCTTGGGACATACTATGTTTTTTTAATCTATCTTAGACAGTGGTGCTGAGCTCTACTAGGATGTTTCTAAATGCAGAGTATGTAACTGACATGATTTAAACCATGTTTGTACCATGATTAAAGTAATATAACGAAATGAGTACCGTAGGTAGAACTGTATTATTTGTGTGAGCTGTACATATTTGATGGAGTTTTTAATTGCTTGCAATAAACGTGGTGTTAGTACCACATACAGTCATGGCCAAAAGTTTTGAGAATGACACCAAAATTATATTTTCACATGATCTGCTGCCCTCTGGTTTTTATTAGTGTTTGTCTGATGTTTATATCACATACAGAAATATAATTGCAATCATATAATGAGTACCAATAGGTTATATTGACAGTTAGAATGAGTTAATGCAGCAAGTAAATATTTGCAGTGTTGACCCTTCTTCTTCAAGACCTCTGCAATTCTCCCTGGCATGCTCTCAATCAACTTCTGGACCAAATCCTGACTGATAGCAGTCCATTCTTGCATAATCAATGCTTGCATTTTGCCAGAATTTGTTGGTTTTTGTTTGTCCACCCGTCTCTTGATGATTGACCACAAGTTCTCAATGGGATTAAGATCTGGGGAGTTTCCAGGCCATGGACCCAAAATCTCTATGTTTTGTTCCATGAGCCATTTAGTTATCACCTTTGCTTTATGGCAAGGTGCTCCATCATGCTGGAAAAGGCATTGTTGGGCGCCAAACTGCTCTTGGACGGTTGGGAGAAGTTGCTCTTGGAGGACATTCTGGTACCATTCTTTATTCATGGCTGTGTTTTTAGGCAAGACTGTGAGTGAGCCGATTCCCTTGGCTGAGAAGCAACCCCACACATGAATGGTTTCAGGATGCTTTACAGTTGGCATGAGACAAGACTGGTGGTAGCGCTCACCTCTTCTTCTCCGAATAAGCTGTTTTCCAGATGTCCCAAACAATCGAAAAGGGGATTCATCAGAGAAAATGACTTTGCCCCAGTCCTCAGCAGTCCACTCCCTGTACCTTTTGCAGAATATCAGTCGGTCCCTGATGTTTTTTCTGGAGAGAAGTGGCTTCTTTGCTGCCCTCCTTTAAACCAGGCCTTGCTCAAAGTGTCTCCGCCTCACAGTGCGTGCAGAAGCACTCACACCAGCCTGCTGCCATTCCTGAGCAAGCTCGGCACTGCTGGTAGTCCGATCCCGCAGCTGAAACAGTTTTAAGATGCGGTCCTGGCGCTTGCTGGTCTTTCTTGGGCGCCCTGGAGTTCTTGATGATGCGATAGATTGTTGATTGTTGCAATCTTTGTAGCTGCGATACTCTTCCCTGTTAGGCCATTTTTGTGCAGTGCAATGATGGCTGCACGTGTTTCTTTAGAGATAACCATGGTTAGCTGAAGAGAAATAATGATACCAAGCACCAGCCTCCTTTTAAAGTGTCCAGTGATGTCATTCTTACTTAATCATGACTGATTGATCGCCAGCCCTGTCCTCATCAACACCCACACCTGTGTTAATGGATCAGTCACTAAAACGATGTTAGCTGCTCCTTTTAAGGCAGGACTGCAATGATGTTGAAATGTGTTTTGGGGGTTAAAGTTCATTTTCTGGGCAAATATTGACTTTGCAAGTACAGTAATTGCTGTTAAGCTGATCACTCTGACATTCAGGAGTATATGCAAATTGACATTAGAAAAAATGAAGCAGTAGACTTTGGAAAAATTAATATTTGTCTCATTCTCAAAATTTTTGCTCATGACTGTAGAGCCTTTTTTGCTAGATTCATCTAATCCATTTAATTGTATGTTTGGAGTTACTCTTGCAGCTCCGTGCAAATTCTCCTGCCATGACTAAGTGAATATACCATGTTTGGTAAGCTGACCCTCTTGCTTTTTTCATTAATTGTTCAGAAGATTTTTACTGTGCTGAGGAATAAGTGACCAGCGCCTCGCCGCCCACAGCAGTTGCCAACTGAAAGGTACAGCTGACAACCTACTGCATTGGCCACGATTGGTGCTAGCACATATAAACCTACTAGACACCACTGGCAATAGTGATAGTGGCAACAATAGTGGTGGCCAACAGTTTTGAGGCTGACAAACTTTGGTTTTCACAAAGTTTGCTGTTTGAGCATTTTTAGATCTTTTAGCGAGTTGTTTTTATGGTTAGTGCAGTATAATTATAAGTATTTCATAACTTTTTACACTTTTACTGACAAATGTATCTAGGCCATGCAGTCTCAATATTTACAGTGTTGAGTCGTATTTTTCAAGACTTCTGCCCTTTGCTATAGCAGCTGGACATCAGCTTCCAGGCCAAATCCTGATGACTGATGACAACCCATTATTGCCTAATCCGTTCTTGGCGTTTATCTCAGTTTTTGTGTTTTTTTATAGTCCACACACTTTTGAGGATGGACTACAGCAGAGGTGTCAAACTGCATTCCTTGAGGGCCGCTAACAGGTCATGTTTTCAGGATTTCCTTGTATTGCACAGGTGATAATTTAATCACCTGCACAGAATGATTCCAGCACCTTGTAGAATGCTAAGGAAATCCTGAAAACATGACCTGTTGGCGGCCCTCGAGGAATGCAGTTTGACACCTCTGGACTACAGGATAAATAAATAAAATTTAGATTTTGGCAACTTCCTGGCCAATGACTTGTTCACCGAAACATGAAAATAAGTAAACCAAGCGCACTGCCATGCAAGTGAGTGGTAAAACTAAACGACAAACAAGAGAAAGGCACCACTCCAATTATGCACACCACATGCATGAATATATAAGTAACAATAAACCATAT
Source organism: Ranitomeya variabilis (assembly GCF_051348905.1). Classification (NCBI taxonomy): domain Eukaryota; kingdom Metazoa; phylum Chordata; class Amphibia; order Anura; family Dendrobatidae; genus Ranitomeya; species Ranitomeya variabilis. Next base: position 166,351,682 of record NC_135237.1, read on the forward strand.
ATAGAAAATAGAGGTCTTTATTGGCACACCACACAATTTAAAACATATTTAAAAACAGCAAAAAACACCTTGTCCATATCCAGTGTTTGTACATATTAACCCCTTCGCGCCATCCGCCGTACTAGTACGGCGCTGCCGGCACTGCATTTGTGCCAGCCGCAGTACTAGTACGGCGGACCGATCACCGCGGTCTCGCGCTGAGCGCCGCGGAGATCGGGTGTCAGCTGTATATGACAGCTGACAACCCGCAGCAATGCCCACGATCGGCGCTATCGCCGATCGCGGGCATTTAACCCCTCTGATGCCGCTGTCAATAGTGACAGCGGCATAGAGGTGGATCGCGCAGGGACGGGGGCTCCCTGCGCTCTCCCACCGGAGCAACGCGATGAGATCGCGCTGCTCCGGTGACCTGGAAGGAGTCCCCGGATCCAAGATGGCCGCGGGACTCCTTCCGGGTCATTTACTGACCTGGCTTGCCGGCGCCTGCTGAGAGTTCCTAATAGCAGGCGCCGGCAAGCCTCTGGAACGTGCCTGTCACATTGTTGATCTGACAGAGTGCTATGCACACTGTCAGATCAACGATCTGATCTAAATCAGTGATGTCCCACCCTGGGACAATGGTAAAAAGTAAAAAAAAAAAATACAATGTATAAAAAATAAAATAAAAAAATCCCCAAATAAAGAAAAAAAAACCATTTCCCAGTAATTCCATTTATTTTTGTAAATAAAAAAAAAATAATAAAAGTACACATATTTGGTATCGCCGTGTCCGTAACGACCCGCTCTATAAAACTATCCCACTAGTTAACGCCTTCAGTGAACACCGCAAAAAATAAAAATAAAAAACAAGGCAAAAAACAATGCTTTATTATCATACAGGCGAACAAAAAGTGGAATAACACGCGATCAAAAAGACGGATATAAATAACCATGGTACCGTTGAAAACGTCATCTTGTCCCGCAAAAAAAAAGCCGCCATACAGCATCATCAACAGAAAAATAAAAAAGTTATAGCTCTCAGAATAAAGCGATGCAAAAACAATTATTTTTTTATATAAAATAGTTTTTATTGTGTAAAAGCGCCAAAACATAAAAAATTACATAAATGAGGTATCGCTGTAATCGTACTGACCTGAAGAATAAAGCTGCTTTATCAATTTTACCACACGTGGAACGGTATAAACGCCCCCCCCTAAAAGAATTTCAGGAATTGCTGGTTTTTGTTCATTCCGCCTCCCAAAAATCGGAATAAAAAGCGATCAAAAAATGTCATGTGCCCGAAAATGGTACCAATAAAAACGTCAACTCGTCCCGCAAAAAACAAGATCTCACATGACTCTGTGGGCCAAAATATGGATAAATTATAGCTCTCAAAATGTGGTGATGCAAAAACTATTTTTTGCAATAAAAAGCGTCTTTTAGTGTGTGATGGCTGCCAACCATAAAAATCAGCCAAAAAAACGCTATAAAAGTAAATCAAACCCCCCTTCATCACCCCCTTAGTTAGGGAAAAATAATAAAATTTTAAAAAATGTATGTATTTCCATTTTCCCATTAGGGTTAGGGCTACGGTTAGGGCTAGGGTTAGGGTTGGGGTTAGGGCTAGGGTTAGGGCTAGGGTTAGGGCTGGGGTTAAGGTTGGGGTTAGGATTTCAGTTAGAATTGGGGGTTTCCACTGTTTAGGCACATCAGGGGCTCTCCAAACGCGACATGGCGTCCGATCTCAATTCCAGCCAATTCTGCTTTGAAAAACTAAAACAGTGCTCCTTCCCTTCAGAGTTCTCCTGTGCGCCCAAACAGTGGTCCCCCCCCAACATATGGGGTATCAGCGTTCTCAGGACAAGTTGGACAACAACTTTTGGGGTCCAATTTGTCCTGTTACCCTTGGGAAAATAAAAACGTGGGGGCTAAAATATCATTTTCGTGGAAAAAAAAGGATTTTTTATTTTCACGGCTCTGCGTTATAAACTGTAGTGAAACACTTGTTGGTTCAAAGTTCTCACAACACATCTAGATAAGTTCCTTGGTGGGGTCTAGTTTCCAATATGGGGTCACTTTTGGGGGGTTTCTACTGTTTAGGTACATCAGGGGCTCTGCAAATGCAACATGATGCCTGCAGACCAATCCATCTAAGTCTGCATTTCAAACGGCGCTCTTTCCCTTCCGAGCTCTGCCGTGTGCCCAAACGGTGGTTCCCCCCCATATATGGGGTATCAGCGTACTCAGGACAAATTGGATAACAACTTTTGTGGTCCAATTTCTCCTGTTACCTTTAGGAAAATAAAAACGTGGGGGCTAAAATATCATTTTCGTGGAAAAAAAAATATTTTTTATTTTCATGGCTCTGCGTTATAAACTGTAGTGAAACACTTGTTGGTTCAAAGTTCTCACAACACATCTAGATAAGTTCCTTGGGGGGTCTAGTTTCCAATATGGGGTCACTTGTGGGGGGTTTCTACTGTTTAGGTACATCAGGGGCTCTGCAAATGCAACATGACACCTGCAGACCAATCCATCCAAGTCTGCATTTCAAACTGCGCTCCTTCCCTTCCGAGCTCTGCCGTGCGCCCAAACAGTGGTTCCCCCCATGTATGGGGTATCAGCATACTCAGGACAAATTGGACAATAACTTTTGTGGTCCAATTTCTCCTGTTACCCTTGGGAAAAAAAAAATTGCGGGCTGAAACATCATTTTGTGGAAAGAAAAAATGATTTTTTTAATTTTCACAGCGCTACATTCTAAGCTTTAGTGAAACAATTGGGGGTTAAAAGTGCTCACCACACATCTAGATAAGTTCCTTAGGGGGTCTTCTTTCCAAAATGGGGTCCATTGTGGGGGGTTTCCACTGTTTAGGCATGTCAGGGGCTCTCCAAAGGCGACATGGGTTCCGATCTCAATTCCAGCCAATTTTGCATTGAAAAGTCAAACGGCGCTCCTTCCCTTCTGAGCTCTGCCATGTGCTCTAACAGTGGTTTATCCCCATATATGAAGTATCAGCATACTCAGGACAAATTGCACAACAACTTTTGAGGTCCAATTTATCCTGTTACCCTTGGAAAAATAAAAAATTTGGGGCAAAAAGATAATTTTTTGTGAAAATTAATATGAAATTTTTTTACGGCTCTACATTATAAACTTCTGTGAAGCACTTGGAGGTTCAAAGTGCTCAACACACATCTAGATTAGTTCCTTAGAGGGTCTACTTTCCAAAATGGTGTCACTTGTGGGGGTTTCCACTGTTTAGGCACGTCAGGGGCTCTCCAATCGAGCCATGGGTTCCGATCTCAATTCCAGCAAATCTTGCATTGAAAAGTCAAATGGCGCTCCTTCCCTTCCGAGCTCTGCCATGTGCCCAATCAATGGTTTACCCCAACATGTGGGGTATCAGCGTACTCAGGACAAATTGTACAACAACTTTTGTAGTCCAATTTCTCCTGTTACCCTTGGTAAAATAAAACAAATTGGATCTGAAGTAAAAATTTTGTGAAAAAAAAGTTAAATGTTCAATTTTTTTTAAACATTCCAAAAATTCCTGTGAAGCACCTGAGGGGTTAATAAACTTTTTGAATGTTGTTTTGAGTACCTTGAGGGGTGCAGTTTTTAGAATGGTGTCACTTTTGGGCATTTTCTGTCATATAGACCCCTCAAAGTCACTTCAAGTGTGAGGTGGTCCGTAAAAAAAATGGTTTTGCAAATTTTGTTGCAAAAACGAGAAATCGCTGGTCAACTTTTAACCCTTATAACTCCCTAACAAAAAAAATTTATGTTTCCAAAATTGTGCTGATGTAAAGCAGACATGTGGGAAATGTTGTTTATTAACTATATTATGTGATATAACTCTCTAATTTAAGGGCATAAAAACTAAAAGTTTGAAAATTGCTAAATTTTCGACAAATTTGTGTTTTTTTCACAAATAAATGCAAGTCATATCGAAGAAGTTTTACCACTATCATGAAGTACAATATGTCACGACAAAACAATGTCAGAATCACCAGGATCCGTTGAAGCTTTCAGAGTTATGACCTCATAAAGTGACAGTGGTCAGAATTGTAAAAATTGGCCCTGTCACTTAGGTGAAAACAGGCTTCGGGGTGAAGGGGTTAACACCTATACATATGAAGTATAATAATATATAATGCCTGAAAACCCACCTCCATACCTACTGGCTCATGGGGCTAGCAACAGCATGCTCAAAGGAGAATAATATAGGGCAAGTGAGCCCGATTCCAAGGATGTGTCACTTATTAGGCTGTACGTTGTATTTGCAATCAGTGTTATTTTTATCAGCAGTAGCTCATCACTCCCCAAGTGTCGGGTGCACACCAGTGAGGCTATTCTGTGTAACTCTGCCCCCACCACAGATCGGCAGCTGCTGACAATGCACAGTGTATACAGAGAGCTGTGGTGGAAGGCTTATACACAGCTCAGCATTAAGACTACTGCTACATCTACAAACAGATAAAACAGGGATTCTATCAAAACTACACCAAGCAGCCCAGAAACTGATACATTGTTGAAATCAGGCGCTCATGTCCTATATTATGCTGTTCTTAGATTACAAAAACCTGCTGACTGATTCCTTTTAACCCCTTCACAATCTTTGAATTATATTTACGTCAAAGATTGTGTCCCTGCCTTTGATGCGGACTAAGCCTGCATTTTTCCCAACACTTGATGGCTGATTTAATCAGTCATCAAGCAACTAACAGCTGCGGGTAGAGCGGTGATCCACCGGCGGCTGTTAACCTGTTACTCCCGCTGTTAATCACTGACAGCAGGATTTAACAAGCGCCAGCTGGAAGCGAGTCAAATCCCACCCATCCACGCCCCTGTCATGTGATTGCGGAGCACTGATGGGTTGTCATGACAGCCGGGGGTCTGCAGAAGACCTCCATGCCTCTCACTGTGAATCTTCTGTGAATGGTGGCTCGTGAACGGCGTTCATAGGAGATCAGAATTTCTGCTGTACAGAGCAGTTTCGAAGCACTGCAATGCATCGCCCAGGCGATCGCAGCTTAAGTCTCCTACGGGGACCACTGAAGTCAGTGAAAAGTATGAAAAACAAAGATTTTCAAAACATGAACCCTCCCTAATAAGAGGCAATCAAAACATCGTATCTAGCCCATGGTGGTATCAATAAAAAAAGTCAGCTCAGGGAGCAAAAAATAAGCCTCACTGCACCATAGCCGAAAAAATGAAAACGTTACTGGTCTTGGAAAATGGCAGCATAAGCAGAAAATTTCTGACAAATTTGGGAATTTTTTTCCACTACTAAAATAAAAAAAATATATTGACGTGTTTGGTATTTGTATACTCGTACTGACTTGGTGAATCATATTGCCAGGTCAGTTTTACCATATAGTTAACATGATAAATAAACCCAAAAACCAATAGTGCAATTGCACTTTCTTTTGCAATTTCACTACACTTGGAATCTTTCTTCCCCGTTTTCCAGTAGGCTATGGGAAACTCAATGGTGTCATGGAAAAGTACAACTCGTCCTCACATCGCCATAATGACACAAAAATAAAAAAAGTTATGGCTCTGGGAAAAAGGGGGGAAAAAATTTAAAGCGCAAAAATGGAAAATCGCAAACTCATGAAGGGGTTAACAGAAGACTGATTTTAAACGCCAGCCCTCTTTTAAAGAAACCATGCTCTTATTATTCAATCAACAAGACGGAGTGATATTAGTTGCATTATCCTCGTTAACAGTTTTGCCTGCGCTAACGAGAAGATCACTGAAATTATCTAAACAGGTCATTTTGTGACAGGACTAAGATTCAGTGGAAATAGGGTTTCAGTGGTTAAGTTTAATTTTATGGCAAGGAATGACTTTGCAATTTAAATGATATACCGTATATCTTTGTACTGTGTTAGCCAGTAGATGGAAAAATATTAAGATTTCAGAGTCCTTTTAATGGCTGGAAAGATTTTAACAAATTGCAAGCATTTGAGACTACTCAGGTCTCTTCATCAGGCATAGAATAACGGAAAGTCTGAAGAGTCACATATTTATGCATAACACAGCACAGAAATAATGCCATAGATAAGATCAGTGACATGAAGCAAAACTGACATTATGGGGTAGGGATAAACTCACATCAGGACTACAAAATCCCAGGTAGTTTCAGCTGCATCACATCTAATGCGATATACCGTATATACTTAACTAGCTGTTTCCAGCCAGCTAACGCTCGGCACGCTCATTGCTATCTAATTAACGTTGCTAGTGATTAACCCCTTCACCCCCGGAGCTTTTTCCGTTTTTCCGTTTTCGTTTTTCGCTCCCCTCCTTCCCAGAGCCATAACTTTTTTATTTTTCTGTCAATTTGGCCATGTGAGGGCTTATTTTTTGCGGGACGAGTTGTACTTTTGAACGACATCATTGGTTTTACCATGTCGTGTACTAGAAAACGGGAAAAAAATTCCAAGTGCAGTGAAATTGCAAAAAAAGTGCAATCCCACACTTGTTTTTTGCTTGCCTATTTTGCTAGGTTCACTAAATGCTAAAACTGACCTGCCATTATGATTCTCCAGGTCAGTACGAGTTCATAGACACCTAACATGACTAGGTTCTTTTTTACCTAAGTGGTGAAAAAAAATTCCAAACTTTGCAAAAAAATAAATAAATAAAATTGCGCCATTTTCCGATACCCGTAGCGTCTCCATTTTTCGTGATCTGGGGTCGGGTGAGGGCTTATTTTTTGCGTGCCGAGCTGGCATTTTTAATGATAGCATTTTGGTGCAGATACGTTCTTTTGATCGCCCGTTATTGCATTTTAATGCAATGTCGTGGCGACCAAAAAAACGTAAATCTGGCGTTTCGATTTTTTTTTTTCATTACGCCGTTTAGCGATCAGGTTAATGCTTTTTTTTTATTGATAGATCGGGCGATTCTGAACGCGGCGATACCAAATATGTGTAGGTTGGGTTTTTTTTTTATTGATTTATTTTGATTGGGGCGAAAGGGGGGTGATTTAAACTTTTATATTTTTTTTATTTTTTTCACATTTTTTTTTACTTTTTTTTTTAACTTTTACCATGCTTCTATAGCCTCCATGGGAGGCTAGAAGCAGGCACAGCCCGATCGGCTCTGCTACATAACAGCGATCATCAGATCGCTGTTATGTAGCTAAAATGCAGGTGTGCTGTGAGCGCCGACCACAGGGGGGCGCTCACAGCCACCGGCGATCAGTAACCATAGAGGTCTCCAGGACCTCTATGGTTACAATGTACAAGCATCGCCGACCTCCGATCATGTGACGGGGGTCGGCGATGCGCTCATATCCGGCCGCACGGCCGGATGCGGTAGTTAAATGCCGCTGTCTGAGTTTGACAGCGGCATTTAACTAGTTAATAGCGGCGGGTGATCGCGATTTCACCCGCCGCTATTGCGCGCACATGTCAGCTGTAAAAAACAGCTGACATGTCGCGACTTTGATGTGCGCTCACCGCCGGAGCGCACATCAAAGCGGGGGTCCCGACATGTGACGTACTATTCCGTCACATGTCGGGAAGGGGTTAAACTAAAGTAAATAATGACAGCATTCAATAGCGCTTACGCAGGTGGTAAATTAACTTAAAATGAAGTTAATAACAATAATAATAATTAAAAATCAGAATACTACTAAGGCTAGGTTCACATTGCGTTAGGGCAATCCGTTTAGCGCTAGCGGATTGCGCTAACGCAATGTTTTTTTAGGGGCCGCGTTAACGTCCCCGCTCTCGCAGATCCCCGATCTGCGAGAGCGGGGAACGGACCTCGGGCGCGCCGCGGACGCTGCAAGCAGCGTCCGAGGCGCGCCACAGAAGAACGGCACATCGCTAGCGCGAGCCGAAAAAGGCACGCGCTAGCGATGCGCTACAGGGAAACTTCACATTGCTGTCAATGGGTGCGCTAACGGACCCGTTGCACGGCGTTAATTGCGACATTTTCGCCGTGCAACGCTGTCTGTTAGCGTGCACACATTTACGCAATGTGAACCTAGCCTAATACATTTTATTCACAGTGTAAAATCAAAAGCAAACTGGATTCGTGTGGTAATGTGTGGGGACAGAGCCTCGTGTGGTAATGTGTGGGGACAGAGCCTCGTGTGGTAATGTGTGGGGACAGAGCCTCGTGTGGTAATGTGTGGGGACAGAGCCTCGTGTGGTAATGTGTGGGGACAGAGCCTCGTATGGTAATGTGTGGGGACGGAGCCTCGTGTGGTAATGTGTGAGGACGGAGCCTCGTGTGGTAATGTGTGAGGACGGAGCCTCGTGTGGTAATGTGTGGGGACAGAGCCTCGTGTGGTAATGTGTGGGGACAGAGCCTCGTATGGTAATGTGTGGGGACGCAGCCTCGTGTGGTAATGTGTGAGGACGGAGCCTCGTGTGGTAATGTGTGAGGACAGAGCCTCGTGTGGTAATGTGTGGTGACGGAGCCTCGTGTGGTAATGTGTGGGGACGGAGCCTTGTGTGGTAATGTGTGGGGACAGAGCCTCGTATGGTAATGTGAGGGGACGCAGCCTCATGTGGTAATGTGTGAGGACGGAGCCTCGTGTGGTAATGTGTGAGGACGGAGCCTCGTGTGGTAATGTGTGGGGACAGAGCCAGGTATGGTAATGTGTGGGGACGGAGCCTCGTATGGTAATGTGTGGGGACGGAGCCTCGTATGGTAATGTGTGGGGACAGAGCCTCGTGTGGTAATGTGGGGGGACGGGATTATGTATGGTAATGTGGTGGGGGGACGGGATTGTGTGTGGCAATGTGGTGGGGGGGCGGGATTGTGTGTGGTAAGGGCGGGATTGTGTGTAATAATGGGGTGGGGGCAGGATTATGTGTGGTGATGTGGGGGCGGAGCTACTGTGCATGGGGCGGGATTAGCGAGTAATCACGATGCCTCATATACATATATAGATCACATGTACCAAATGTCCAGCTGGACAACATGAGCAGGCAAGTACTGTAGATATACTGTCCGGCGTAGGTGTTGTATAATCAGGCAAGTACTAATGGACACAAGTGATATGCAGGTGGACACAGCTGGTATACAGACAGATCGGGGCGGGCATGCACGGCTGACACTGGCAGGCAGGTAGGCATGGCGGACTGTTATGATCCGGTGGCCTTGGAGCCGCATGAGACCTTCTCTGGAGAAGGTGGTACCTGTACAGACCGCAACCCTAAACTGACACTGCAACTAGAAGTAGCCGTGGGGTGTACCTAACACGTCCTAGACACCTCGACACAGCCGGAGGACTAAATAACCCTATAGATGGAAATGGGAATTCTATCTTGCCTCAGAGCAGAAACCCCAAAGGATAGGCAGCCCCCCACAAATATTGACGGCGAATATAAGAGTAAAGACACACACAGACTGAAAACAGGATTTAGCAAAAGAGGCACTTCTAGCTAAATAGTAAAGGATAGGACAGAGTACTAAGCGGTCAGTATTAAAACTCTGAAAATATCCACAGCAGAAAATACAAAAAATTCCACCTCTAACTAAAGACATAGAATGTATATCTGCATCTCCACAGAATCCAGCATGACTGAAAAAAACCAAACAAGTCTAAGCTGGACAACACAAAACAATAAATTGTTCTGAACTGAAAAGCACACTGCATGTGTGCTGCAGGAAAATAAACCAGACACTTATCTTGGCTGAATTGGCAGCAGAGCAGAAGGAACCAGACAGGGATGTAAACCCTCCAAGAACAATGGACAACTGGCACTGACTAATGAACCAGCACACCTAAATACCGAATAGAGCTGCAATCAGCAGAAACACCTGCCCTGGACTACAACCCAGAGACAACTGCACTATCACAAACAACCACCGGAGGGAGCCCAAGAGCAGAATTCACAACAGTACCCCCCCCCTTGAAGAGGGGTCACCGAACCCTCACCAGAGCCCCCAGGGCGATCAGGACGAGCCAGATGAAAAGCACGGACCAAATCAGCAGCATGGACATCAGAGGCAAAAACCCAAGAATTATCCTCCTGGCCATAACCCTTCCATTTGACAAGATACTGAAGCTTCCGCCTCGAAAAACGAGAATCCAAAATCTTCTCAACCACATACTCCAACTCCCCATCAACCAACACAGGGGCAGGAGGATCAACAGAGGGAACAACGGGCACCACATATTTCCGAAATAAAAATCTATGGAAAACATTATGGATGGCAAAAGAGGCCGGAAGGGCCAAACGAAAAGACACCGGATTGATAATCTCAGAAATCCTATAAGGACCAATAAACCGAGGCATAAACTTAGGGGAAGAAACCTTCATAGGAACATGACGGGAAGACAACCAGACCAAATCCCCAACCCGAAGCTGGGAACCAACACACCGACGACGGTTAGCAAAACGCTGAGCCCCCTCCTGCGACAACACCAAATTGTCAACAACATGAGCCCATATCTGCTGTTACCTGTCAACCACAGAATCCACACCAGGACAATCAGAAGGCTCAACCTGCCCTGAAGAAAAACGAGGATGAAAACCAAAATTACAAAAGAAGGGCGAAACCAAGGTAGCCGAACTAGCCCGATTATTAAGGGCAAACTCGGCCAATGGCAAGAAAGCCACCCAATCATCCTGATCAGCAGACACAAAGCATCTCAAATAAGTTTCTAAAGTCTGATTAGTTCGCTCGGTCTGGCCATTTGTCTGAGGATGAAATGCGGAGGAAAAAGACAAATCAATGCCCAGCCTAGCACAAAAGGCTCGCCAAAATCTAGAAACAAACTGTGAGCCTCTGTCAGACACAATATTCTCCGGAATACCATGCAAACGAACCACATGCTGAAAAAACAACGGAACCAAATCAGAAGAGGAAGGCAATTTAGGCAAAGGCACCAAATGGACCATCTTAGAGAACCGGTCACAAACCACCCAGATAACAGACATCCTCTGGGAAACCGGAAGATCTGAAATAAAATCCATAGAAATATGCGTCCAGGGCCTCTCAGGGACCGGCAAAGGCAAAAGCAACCCACTAGCACGGGAACAACAAGGCTTAGCCCGCGCACAAGTACCACAGGACTGCACAAAAGAACGCACATCCCGCGACAAAGAAGGCCACCAAAAGGACCTACCAACCAAATCTCTGGTATCAAAAATACCAGGATGGCCAGCCAACACAGAACAATGAACCTCAGAAATCACTCTACTAGTCTATCAGGAACAAACAGTTTCCCCACTGGACAGCGGTCAGGTTTGTCAGCCTGGAATTCCTGAAGAAACCGTCGTAAATCAGGGTAAATGGCAGAAAGGACCACCCCTTCTTTCAGAATGCCGACCGGTTCAAGGACCTCAGGAGAATCTGGCAAAAAACTCCTAGAGAGGGCATCAGCCTTAATATTCTTAGAACCCGGAAGATACGAAACCACGAAATCAAAACGGGAAAAGAAAAGGGACCATCGAGCCTGTCTAGGATTCAGCCGCTTGGCAGACTCGAGATAAATCAGATTCTTATGATCGGTCAAGACCACAATACGGTGCTTAGCTCCCTCAAGCCAATGTCGCCACTCCTCAAACGCCCACTTCATAGCCAACAACTCCCGATTGCCGACATCATAATTGCGTTCAGCAGGCGAAAACCTACGGGAAAAGAAGGCACACGGTTTCATCAAGGAACCATCAGAATTCCTCTGAGACAAAACGGCCTCTGCCCCAATCTCAGAAGCGTCAACCTCAACCTGAAACGGAAGAGAAATGTCCGGTTGACGCAACACCGGGGCAGAAGTAAATCGGCGTTTAAGCTCCTGAAAGGCAGAGACAGCCGCAGAGGACCAATTCGTCACATCAGCACCCTTCTTCGTCAAATTGGTCAAAGGTTTAACCACACTGGAGAAGTTAGCAATGAAACGGCGATAAAAATTAGCAAAGCCCAAAAATTTCTGAAGGCTCTTCACGGATGTGGGCTGAATCCAATCATGAATGGCCTGAACCTTAACCGGATCCATCTCAATAGATGAGGGAGAAAAAATGAAGCCCAAAAAAGAAACCTTCTGCACTCCAAAGAGACACTTAGACCCCTTCACAAACAAGGCATTATCACGAAGGATCTGAAATACCATCCTGACCTGCTCCACATGAGACTCCCAATCATCGGAAAAAATCAAAATGTCATCCAAATATACAATCATGAATTTATCAAGATAAGTCCGGAAGTTGTCGTGCATGAAGGACTGAAAAACAGATGGAGCATTAGAGAGCCCGAATGGCATCACAAGGTATTCAAAATGGCCTTCGGGCGTATTAAACGCAGTTTTCCATTCATCCCCCTGCTTAATACGAACAAGATTATATGCCCCCCGAAGGTCAATCTTAGTAAACCAACTAGCCCCCTTAGTCCTAGCAAACAAATCAGAAAGCAAAGGTAAAGGGTACTGAAACTTGACCGTGATCTTATTCAAGAGGCGATAATCAATACAGGGTCTTAAGGAGCCATCCTTCTTAGCAACAAAAAAGAATCCCGCTCCCAACGGTGAAGAAGATGGCCGAATATGCCCTTTCTCCAAAGACTCCTTAACATAACTCCGCATGGCGGTATGTTCAGGCACAGACAGGTTGAAAAGTCGGCCCTTAGGAAACTTACAGCCTGGAATCAAGTCAATAGCACAATCACAGTCCCTATGCGGTGGAAGGGAACTGGACTTGGGCTCATCGAATACATCCTGAAAATCAGACAAAAACTCAGGAATTTCAGAAGAGGAGGGAGAGGAGATTGACATCAAAGGAACGTCATTATGAACCCCCTGACAACCCCAACTAGTCACAGATATAGACTTCCAATCCAACACATGATTATGTACCTGCAACCATGGAAAACCCAGCACAATAGCATCATGCAAATTATGCAATACCAGAAAACGACAATCTTCCTGATGGGCTGGCGCCATACACACGGTCACCTGTGTCCAAAACTGGGGTTTATTTTTAGCCAAAGGTGTAGCATCAATGCCCCTTAAAGGAATAGGATTCTGCAAAGACTGCAAGGGGAAACCACAACGCCTGGCAAATTCAAAGTCCATTAAGTTCAAAGCGGCGCCGGAATCCACAAACGCCATGACAGAAAATGATGACAATGAGCAGATCAGGGACACAGATAACAGAAACTTAGGTTGTACAGTACTGATGGTAACTGAACTGGCGATTCTCTTTGTACGATTAGGACAGACTGAAATAACATGAGAAGCATCGCCACAATAAAAACACAACCTATTCTGACGTCTGAATCCTTGTTTTTCTGTTCTAGACAGAATCCTATCACACTGCATAGGCTCAGGCATCTGCTCTGAGGACAACGCCACAGCGCGCACAGCTCTGCGCTCACGCAAGCGCCGATCAATCTGAATGGCCAGAGACATAGAATCACTTAGACCGACAGGCGTGGGAAACCCCACCATAACATCTTTAACGGATTCAGAAAGACCCTTTCTGAAAATTGCCGCCAAAGCATCATCATTCCATTTAGTCAGCACAGACCATTTTCTAAATTTCTGACAATACAATTCTGCCGCCTCCTGACCCTTGGACAGGGCCAACAAGGTCTTCTCCGCTTGATCCACAGAATTTGGTTCATCATATAATAATCCTAGAGCCTGAAAAAAGGCGTCTACATTAAGCAAGGCCGGATTCCCAGATTCCAGGGAAAATGCCCAATCCTGAGGATCGCCACGCAGCAGGGAGATGACAATTTTAACCTGCTGAATGGGATCACCAGAGGAATGAGGTTTCAGAGCAAAAAACAGTTTGCAGTTGTTTTTAAAACTCAAAAATTTAGACCTGTCCCCAAAAAACAAATCAGGAGTAGGAATCCTAGGCTCTAAAACCGGAGTCTGAACAATATAATCTGCAATACCCTGTATTCTAGCAGCAAGCTGGTCTACACGAGAAGCTAATCCCTGAACATCCATACTAGCACAAGACTCCACAGCCACCCAGAGGAAAGAGGAAAGGAGAGACAAAGCAGACTACAGAAAAAAAAATGGCTCAACACCCTTCTTCCCTTCTTCTGAGATGCATTTAACTCATTGTTGGCCAGTTGTACTGTTATGATCCGGTGGCCTTGGAGCCGCATGAGACCTTCTCTGGAGAAGGTGGTACCTGTACAGACCGCAACCCTAAACTGACACCGCAACTAGAAGTAGCCGTGGGGTGTACCTAACACGTCCTAGACACCTCGACACAGCCGGAGGACTAAATAACCCTATAGATGGAAATGGGAATTCTATCTTGCCTCAGAGCAGAAACCCCAAAGGATAGGCAGCCCCCCACAAATATTGACGGCGAATATAAGAGTAAAGACACACACAGGCTGAAAACAGGATTTAGCAAAAGAGGCACTTCTAGCTAAATAGTAAAGGATAGGACAGAGTACTAAGCGGTCAGTATTAAAACTCTGAAAATATCCACAGCAGAAAATATAAAAAATTCCACATCTAACTAAAGACATAGAATGTATATCTGCATCTCCAGAGAATCCAGCATGACTGAAAAAATCCAAACAAGTCTAAGCTGGACAAGACAAAACAATAAATTGTTCTGAACTGAAAAGCACACTGCATGTGTGCTGCAGGAAAATAAACCAGACACTTATCTTGGCTGAATTGGCAGCAGAGCAGAAGGAACCAGACAGGGATGTAAACCCTCCAAGAACAATGGACAACTGGCACTGACTAATGAATCCAGCACACCTAAATACCGAATAGAGCTGCAATCAGCAGAAACACCTGCCCTGGATTACAACCCAGAGACAACTGCACTATCACAAACAACCACCGGAGGGAGCCCAAGAGCAGAATTCACAACAGCGGACACTCTGGCAGGCAGGCGGGCCCCAGTTCAGACTGAAGGGCCAGGAACAGTTTCGGGAAGGACTGGGACACAGGCAGGTACGAATAGGATACAGGGATTGGTGAGACCCAGTTCAGACTAGGAGCATTTTCAGGAAGGACTGAGACAGACAATTGCAACTTCAATACGGAAACAGATAGGACCCAGTTCAGACAAGAAGCCACAGATGCAGCGCAGGTGCAGAGCCACAGGTGAGGAACAGTGGTAGAGCTGCAGGAGCGGGCAAGCAAGGAAACCGAATACATGGTCAAGCATAGGAAACCGCATACACCGTCAAGCATAGGATAATTAAAAGGAAAGGTAACCACAGGACAGACAGGATCGTGTTCACACTAGACCTAAACGAGGACAGGTGCAAGCAGGACCAGATTTGCACAAGGTACTTACAATGAAGCAAGTGTACACAAAGATCACTAACATTGTACAGAGACAACAGAATAGAGATAGGTGCTGGTTCGGATACTGCAGGTTTAATAAGTAGTAACAGGGACAAACAAACCAGGGCAGGGAAAGATCCAGACTTAGATGCAAACAGATACAGGGATAGGCCCTAATCCAGACAAGGACAGAATCATGGTACAGGCCTGGGTATACAGGCCCTAGGGTGACCGGAATGGAAACAGGAAAGATCAGAGACAGTACAGGACCTGGCAACTCAGTAGTTGTACACAGACTCAGAATGTTGCTCAGGCATCTTTCCATTGGTGGAGATGTTTTAAGTACCAAGTGCCTCTTTGTACATTAGGAATGCACGCAGTCTCTAAGAATCAGGAAAAGCAGGCGCCGCTGCCGTAAGCATGCAGCCAGGAATTATGCAAACAGCAAGCAGAGGTCATGGGGCTTACAGCATACAGACAGCAGAGGACAGAACTCACCGCATGGCCTGGAATGGTGAGTACGTTGGTGGATCTGTATGGTGAGTGATGGGAAGCCATGCGGTGATGCCAGGAGGGATGTTACAGAAACATTAATTCTCAGAGAGACAGAAAAGTCTGGGAGTATAAATTAATTACAACCTCTGACACACTGAAGTGTTCAAATATTTAAGGCCATAATTGTTTCTCCCTCTCCCATAATGATAGTTCTGCTTCATGTCACTGGTCTTATCTATTGCATTATTTCTGTGACCAGTTGTGCATAAATATGTGACTCTTCAGATTTTGTGTCATTCTATGCCTCATGAAGAGGCCTGAGTAGTCTTGAAAGCTTGCAATTTGTAACCACTGAGGACTCTCATATCTTAATATTTCACTGAAGCAGTGGAATCATATTAGAGGATATGCTGGCACGCATCAGTACAGAACTGTACTGCCACCCAGACTGCTGCCGTGTCCCCACTGGAAATCTCTTTGAACATCTGTAGTGTATGGATATAACTTGGATAGTGGAACCATTTCATGTGAATGAATTTGCGCCATGTCCTCTCAGTTATGAATACCAAAGCTATTATTTTGCACATCCTTTTAAATCACCCTGTATATGTGGAAAAAGTCACCACCATAAAGGAGCACTCAGCCATACAAGAAACAAGTCAGCACTATTTATCAGTAATGAGTTTTCTGAGAAGATAACATCTGTTGCCAAACTCCCTGTAGCCTTGAAATGACCATTATGGTTTAGCAGAAGTTAGAAATGTCATGCATTACGGTAGCCGTTTATAATTTAGCTTGAAGCAAGGTGTTCTGGCAGTTGGATAAAGGTATTAGATTACACTTTAAACATTAAAAAAGAAATATAATTAAAGGAACCTGTTAGCATGGCCATGTATGTTTAAGTCTATGTGCCCAATATCAGGAAATAGCAGCGTTTGGAAGCAGCGTATTTTCACTGCGTTCAAATCACTCAGTTACATTTGCATGTGTTCAGCGAACCATGCAGATTTACTGCATGTAATGAATGGCTATGGGCGAGACGATGCAGTAGAAACTAGTGTCTCCACTGCAGATAATTGACATGCTGCAGCTCGTAAACCCGCACCCCGAGTTTACGCAGTGTTAAATAGAAGCAGAGTGGGCATAGGATTTGTATAAATCCCATCCACTGTGCTTCTAATGTAGAACACAGTCTTTTGGACGCAGTGTCCTAATCGTGGGCACGTACCCAACACTGAAAGCTGCAAAGCTTCATAGAGAACATACATCAAAAACTGACCGGGGACTATACATCTTCGTGGACTAATCCAAGAGTCCATTGAAGATTTTTTGTCTTTTTTTCACAGACAGAACCGGTACCCGTTATAATCTATGGTGCCATTCACACGTCAGGGTTTGTTACATTAGTATACATATGAAAAGGGCCAATACAAGTCTAAGGGTCCATAAAAAAGAAAAGAAAAAAAAAAAAAAAAAGTACATCACACAGAAAGAATCAGTGTGCCATCCATGCACTGTCCATATTTAATACAACAAAGAAAAGGAGAAACTTTGTAATGTACCGTATATACTCGAGTATAAGCCGAGATTTTCAGCCCAAATTTTGGGGCTGAAAGTGCCCCTCTCGGCTTATACTCGAGTCATGATCGGTGGTGGGGTCGGCGGGTGAGCACTGTCATATACTCACCTAGTCCCGGCGATCCTGACGCTCCCCCTGCCTGTCACACTGTCTTCGGTGCCGCAGCCTCTTCCCCTGAGCGGTCACGTGGGACCGCTCATTAGAGAAATGAATAGGCGGCTCCACCTCCCATAGGGGCGGAGCCACCTATTCATTTCTCTAATGAAGCACTGCCGGTGACCGCTGATAAAGAGGCTGCGGCACCGAAGACAGGCAGGGGGAAGGAGCGGGACACCGGGAGCAGGTAAGTATTACATAGTCACCTGTCCTCGTTCCACACGCCGGGCGCTGTCTCCATCTTCCCGGCGTCTCTCCGCACTGACTGTGCAGGTCAGAGGGCGCGATGACGCATATAGTGTGCGCGCCGCCCTCTGCCTGATCAGTCAGTGCAGAGAGACGCCGGGAAGATGGCGCCGAGGAGCTGCAAGCAAGACAGGTGAGTATGTGTTTTTTTTTTTTTTTATTGCAGCAGCAGCAACAGCTATGGGGCAATAATGGACGGTGCAGAGCACTATATGGCACAGCTATGGGGCAATAATGGACGGTGCAGAGCACTATATGGCACAGCTATGGGGCAACGGTGCAAAGCACTATATGGCACAGCTATGGGGCAATGGTGCAGAGCACTATATGGCACAGCTATGGGGCAATGGTGCAGAGCACTATATGGCACAGCTATGGGGCAATAATGGACGGTGCAGAGCACTATATGGCACAGCTATGGGGCAATGGTGCAGAGCACTATATGGCACAGCTATGGGGCAACGGTGCAGAGCACTATATGGCACAGCTATGGGGCAACGGTGCAGAGCACTATATGGCACAGCTATGGGGCAACGGTGCAGAGCACTATATGGCACAGCTATGGGGCAATGGTGCAGAGCACTATATAGCACAGCTATGGGGCAATGGTGCAGAGCACTATATGGCACAGCTATGGGGCAACGGTGCAGAGCACTATATGGCACAGCTATGGGGCAACGGTGCAGAGCATTATATATATGGCACATCTATGGGGCAACGGTGCAGAGCACTATATGGCAGAGCTATGGGGCAACGGTGCAGAGCATTATATATATGGCACAGCTATGGGGCAATGGTGCAGAGCACTATATGGCACAGCTATGGGGCAATGGTGCAGAGCACTATATGGCACAGCTATGGGGCAATAATGGACGGTGCAGAGCACTATATGGCACAGCTATGGGGCAATGGTGCAGAGCACTATATGGCACAGCTATGGGGCAATGGTGCAGAGCATTATATGGCACAGCTATGGGGCAATGGTGCAGAGCACTATATGGCACAGCTATGGGGCAACGGTGCAGAGCACTATATGGCACAGCTATGGGGCAACGGTGCAGAGCACTATATATATGGCACAGCTATGGGGCAACGGTGCAGAGCATTATATATATGGCACAGCTATGGGGCAACGGTGCAGAGCATTGTATATATGGCACAGCTTTATGTGGAGTATCTATGGGGCAATGGTGCAGAGCATTATATATGGCACAGCTTTATGTGGAGCATCTATGGGGCCATAATGAACGGTGCAGAGCATTATATGTGGCACAGCTTTATGTGGAGCATCTATGGGGCCATAATGAACGGTATGGAGTATCTATTTTTAATTTTGAAATTCACCGGTACCTGCTGCATTTTCCACCCTAGGCTTATACTCGAGTCAGTAAGTTTTCCCAGTTTTTTGTGGCAAAATTAGGGGGGTCGGCTTATACTCGGGTTGGCTTATACTCGAGTATATACGGTATTTATTATCCATCTGTGAAAAACACCAATGACACATTAATGGTAAAATCGGACACACGGACCATACACTGATCCAAAACACTCTGGTCCAATTCCATAGCGAGCGCACATCATGCAGAATGGAGGTTTCCCAAAACCGAGAGAAAAATAAATATATATTAAATATACATACATACATATATACAGACACACACACACACACACATATTGCTACCTTGTGCCTCTCTGAAATAATTTGGCACACACCCGATTCACTGCCATATAAGAGGCTGATTCATAATTATTTCATGTTGTGTTACTACAGCATGTACGGTGGATATAAAAAGTCTACCCCCCCCGTTAAAATGCCAGGATTCACTCATAAAAGAAGAAAAAAAAGATCACAAGGAGAAGAGTCATTTCAGAACTTTTTCCACCTTAAGGGTATGTGCACATGTTCAGGATTTCTTGCAGACATTTCCTGAAAAACAGACATTTCTGCCAGAAATCCGCATGCGTTTTTTTGCGGAGCTTTCCCAATTAATTAAATAGCGGGAAAAACGTGAAAAATCCGCAAAATTAATGAACATGCTGCTTTTTTTTACCGCGATGCGTTTTTTCGCGGAGAAAAACTCATCATGTGCACAAAAATAGGAGTCATCCAAATTATAATCACTATTCTTGTTATTAAAGTATACATTCACTCAAGCCCATTCTGCATTGTGAGAAGATTGAGAACCACCACCAACCATAAGTCACAAGGAGGGAATAAAGGAGGATACTGTCATGGGTTTCAGGAAAATCAAATTAATAATAATAATAATAATATTTATTTATATAGCGCCAACATATTCCGCAGCGCTTGAATTACTGGTAAGTAATTATAATTTTTCCGCCCACCCAAAAAAATGACCAAGGAATCCTCCGATAGGGAGAGAGAACCTAAAGAAAAATCCCAAGAATATCCTAGTTCAAAACAAAGTGCTCCAGGAAGGAAGATTGAATGATTTCTAAAACTTTAACAATCAAGATAATGTCTCTATCAATTTTGATTTTCAACAAAAAAAAAGCACCAACAATAAGAGTAAAAAGGAATACTTTTACTGGTTATAACAACCTTTTTTTCTGAGAGGCTATATTTAGAAACTCGATTTCATGATGCCTTGCATAGTCAAGGCACCCAGTGCCAGAAACAGCAAAACAACCTCAAAACATATTTGAACCTCCACCATATTTAACCATAGGTACTGTGTTCTTTTCTTTTTAGGCCTCATTCTGTTTTCAGTAAACAATAAAATGATGTGCTTTACCAAAAAGCTCTATCTTGGGGTCAATCTGTCCACAAGATGCTTTCTCAGAAGGATTTTGGCAAACTGTAGTCTACTTCTTTGTATCAGCAGTGGGTCTAATGCCATAGCATTTCATTTAATTGAAATGTTGATGGAAAGTTTGCACCGACACTGATGCACCCTGAGCCTACAGGACAGCTTGAATTTCTTTAGAACTTGATTGGTGCAGCTTATCCACCAGACTATTTTGCGTTGCAACCTTTCATCAATTATTTTCTGCCGTCCACGTCCAGGGAGATTAGCTAGAGTGCCATGGGATTTAAACTTCTTGATTGTTGCGTTCAGTGGACAAAGGAACATCAAGATCTCTGGAGATGGACTTGTAACCTTGAGATTGTTGATATTGTTCAACAATTTTGGTTCTCATGTCCTGAAACAGTTCTCTTCTGTTCTCCACGCTTAGTGTGGCACACACACAGGCACAAAATGCAAATATTGAGTCAACTTCTCCCCTTTTTATCTGGTTTTAGGTGTGATTTTCATATGGCCCACACCTGTTACTTGCACATGTGATTTTGAATGAGCATCACATGCTTGAAACAAAGTTGTTTACCCACAATTTTGGAAAGGTGCCAACAATATTGTCCCGCCCATTTTGGGGGTTTTGTTTGAAATTATGTCCAATTTGCTTTTTTTTCTATGTTGTTACAAAACATACAACGGAAATAAACATGTATAACAAAACATATGAAATTTAAATTTTCTGGGAGAAATACTTCATTTTCTGTAACAATTTCAAGGATGCGAACACTTTCGGCCATGACTAACGTTTGGTCATCTTTCTCGGATTTAATTAGATATTCTGTACTTGTTAAATCACCTAAACAGGAAGCATACAGGCCCAACACACAAGATAAGATCCCATACCCGAGGCGGCCGGCGGAACCAACAAGACAAGAGGCCAGACGTGGTAGCTGGTCCAACATACAAGACACGAGGCCAGACATGCTGAGATTCAAACACAGGATCTGTTGAGCACAAAGGCGCTTTAATAAACTTAGTCACAGCCCCTAGACGAGAAGTGCCAGGCTACAAGGCCACACGCCAGGCTGCACACCAAACGAGAAATGCCAAATGTTACATACAGCCCAGGGAAGTTAAGGCTGGTTACCCGGGACCCTGTGATATCCCTCAGACTAGGGGAAACCCTGTCTGTCCCTCTCCCAGAATTTACACTAATGGTGTGCTTGTCTGGGCCACCAGGCCTGGCCCTGACTCCTGTTTCAACCCTAAGCTGAAACCACCACCCGCCACCCAGTGAAGTGTTATCACACCAACCCCCACAGAAAGCACAGACAGGGTAAACTTAAAGCACACCACGCCGCAGACAAACAGGAAAACACTATAATGTGCTCAGGGCAAAGCAAATACAAATATAGGAAGGAAAAATATAACAAAGGTTAATACACCACCAGATACAATATATCTTCTACAAGGCCACCACTCCAGACCGGAATCACTAGGCACAAGCTATAATCAGCGACGCCCAAAGTCCAGCACGACTATTTAAAGGCCGTGGGCGTGACCCAGACTCCAACCCGAGTACCAGCTAGATTAACCCCGGACAACCTGAATAAAGTCTTGCCGGCGCCACTGAACGTATAGTGGACATATGTGGAATTACCGCTGCCTGTCGGACGCCCTAGTGTGATTAACGTCCGACATGACAACAAGGCTGCAAGACATGAGAGAACGACAAGGCCAAATGCTAGACACCAAACATGGGTAGATACTAAAGCATTAAATGCAGATTCTAACAAACTGATGTTAGCATTTCAGCGCCCAACTGGACCCCTGTACTTATTGCCATTCTTATTAGAGGTTGCTATAGAACACCCAATAGTGTTCCATGATTTATGGCTACTCCAGCCATGTGCTCAAGCCTCTTACAACCAAAAGACAGGAAATGACATGACATAGGAGGAGGAAGTGGAAATTGCCTTTTCATTTTGTGCTCTTGGCTTTCTGTCCAGTGATCAGGGTGGATCCTACGCGCTCATGTGCTATCATGGGTAAGGGGCAAATTGCCACTTTTAGATGTGCCATGCTGATAGAGTTCTACCCAAAGACTGAATATTGTCATAAATTCAAAGGGTACTTTAACAAAGTATTAGTTTAAGGGTGTGAATATATATATAAAAAAAAATACTCGGCATTTAACTAGGGGTGTGTAGACAGTTTATATCTCCTGTATGTTTTACTCTGTGGCAATGTAGACATCATGTTTTTACTCTGATGGGGCGAGTCTTATATGGGACATCACAGGAGGATGGCCTTTGAGTCACTTCTGGCGACGTATATCACGTTCTGAAACAGGTGGTCACCATGGGGCTGCACTGTCACTTACCATATCTTCTATCCCTGCTATCTCTTGACGACATGTGAAATCAACCGCAGTGATGGAGGCAGGGAGAAGTGACCACAGCTTCTGTCTGTCCCCAGTGCCTCATTAAACCAAACGAGATCTCACCATGGGGGCGATGATAGAAGCAGAAAGTGTGACCTGCCTTTAACCATCTTCTCAGGGAATGAGGCAGCGGGGACAGAAGATGAGAGGAGACGGGGAAAGAAGCAGCAGTCAATTCATCCTCCATTACCACAGTTGTTTCGGGACATCAGGGGATGACGGTGAAAAAAGTTGTGGAAAGTTACCAAGGAGCTGCCACTCAATGATGTCATGTTTCAGGGGACAGAGGTGAAAGAAGCTGCAGGGAAGGGACTGTGGGGCCATCCTCCCATTACTGCATCATACAAAACGTCACAGGAAATATATATAAAATAATACACACATGTAAGGATCGGCTGTAGAAGGAGAGTAGTATTATAAAATAAAGCAAATTACAAAAATGGTTAGGGCTTAAAAATAGTTATTTACTAGCTGAAGAGCCCAGTGTTGTTCAGGCATAGTAACTAACTGTGGTTAGTTATAACAAATTATAATGATTATCCTCCATCCCATAGTCCCGTGCCCATATACCCATCACACATCCTCCATCCCATGGTTCCGTGCCCATATACCTATCAAGACATCATCTTCGTCATGGCAACCATTCTGACATCGTCACCATGGCAACCATTATGACATCACCACTGCAACCCATTAGGACATCATCATCGCCATGGCAACCATTATGACATCTTCGCCATGGCAACCTTTATATCAATAGAAATAAATTATATATATATATATATATATATATATATATATATACACATATATACATACACACACACATATACAATATATATATATATATATATATATATATATATATATATATATATATATATATATATAAAAATTGGAACAGCACAATGCTCACCGGTGGGTGCCTGGCCTCCTGGGTAGAATGGTCCACACATCTATCCAAATTGTATACCAAATAGAAAAATGAAGGCAGCACAGCACTCCAAGTCCTTTCAGGGTGAAACAGGTATGTACTTTATTCAGACCCACATGTCTGGGCGACGTTTCGGCTCACACTGAGCATTTCTCAAGCAGTGGGTGTAACCAACAGCTGTGTTTTTATAGGCACAATCAACAATCATTTGCATATTACAACAATAGCCATATATATATATAATCACATATTTTTCAAAATATATCAAATCTAAAGTCCTCTGTGCAATCCCTTTACATATATTATGAAAGTACAATGTGCTAAAGTGCTAGTACAATACATTAATGCTCATATTCATATATCTCAGTGATTAGTGGCACTTAATTATGTTTCCTTTTTAGTAAAATATAACGTGCAGCTGTGTTCATAATAATTTTTTATCTCTTACCCTGCCGAGACCAGGTTAAATCACATGGAGGACGCTATATCTGCTGTTTCCAGAGTTCTATTGCATACACTGCGCATGTCATGATGTCACTCTGCCCTGTCGTGGACTGTCAGCCAATCGTAATACATGTGCGGCTCTCATCTCCTTGCGCATGCGCACTATCATCTTGTCGGTGGGATAACCCCATCTTGGATGTGGCCAAGATACTTGTTAGCGCAAAAAATATAGTTCTTACCGATAACGGTATTTCTCTGAGCCCATGACGGCACCACGGAGAGAGGGGATCCGCCCACCAAGGACAGGAAACCTACAGATAAAAAGGCGGTACCACTCTCCCGCATCAGTTGTTTACTAGAGAACGATGGGAGACTAGGGAATAGCGTATTAGATTTAACATTACTTAACTTAATTGAGATACCGCGTGACTTAATCATATAAATAGCATATGGCACTATGTTAGTGTGCACACCCATAAGTGAAGGGAGGGAATGTACGGGTGCCGTCATGGGCTCAGAGAAATACCGTTATCGGTAAGAACTATATTTTTCTCCGACGCCCATGACGGCACCACGGAGAGATTTGCATAAATTGTACATTCAGGGAGGGACCACCGCTTCCAGAACCCTTTTACCGAAGGTAAGGTCTGAAGAGGAGATAAGGTCCCATCTATAGTGCCTATAGAATGTAGATGGTGAGGACCGGGTAGCAGCTCTACATATCTGCTCAATTGAAGCTCCGGCCTTCTCCGCCCAAGAAGTTGCTACTGCTCTCGCTGAGTGAGCCTTGACATCTCCCGGGACAGACATTCCACTTGATGAATATGATAGGCTGATGGCATCCGTGATCCTTCTCGCCAAAGTGGCTTTGGAGGCTTTTTTCCCCTTCCGGGCACCCTGAAACACGCAGAGAGAGGCATCCTCCCTACTCTCTCTGGTGGCTTCTATGTAATGCATGAGGCATCTCCGGACATCTAGTGTGTGTAAGGATTCTTCCTCCTTGTTTTTAGGGTTGGGACAGAAGGAGGGAAGAGATATCTCTTGAGTTCTATGAAACCGGGATGCTACCTTCGGGAGGTATGCTGGGTCTATTTTGAGAACAACCCTATCCTCCAAGAACTGTGTGTAAGGAGGGTTAGCAGATAGAGTATGTCGCTAACTCTACGTGCAGACGTGAGGGCGATGAGCAGGGATGTTTTGAGGGATAGGAATTTCAATGCGATATCTCCTAAGGGCACGAAGGGAGGTTTAGACAGGGCTTTAAGGACCAAATATAAATCCCATTGAGGGGTAACTTTTACTGGAAGTGGTCTCGATCTACCTGCTGCCCTGATGAACCTGGAAACCCACCGATTCATAAAGTGATGTTTTAAGGGACAGATTCCCAGAGAAGCCTCTGACAGGGGTTCAAAAGGAGGTTTGGATAGGGATATAAGATCCAGGTTTAAATCCCAAGGAGGAGTAAACCGAGAGGGGATGGGTCTAGACCTGGCCAACGCTTTGATGAACCTGGATATCCCCCGATTCCCAGCCGGGTCGTAATTGTACAGGGCCCTTAAAGCCAAGACTTGAACTTTTAAAGTATTTGTGGCTAGTCCCTGTTCCATCCCCTTGGTCAGAAACGCTAAGACAGCTGTTATTGGAAACTCCCTCTTCTAACTAGGAACCTGGAAAGAAGTTCCTCCAGGTTTCTCCCCCCAGCAGTTTGGTGGTTCCTATATGGTCTTCTCCACTCCTGGAAACATTCACAATCAATATTATGGTTAACATTCTGAGGAGTTGCACCAGTGAAGTCTGGGTGACCAGCCTTTTGACCATTGCCATGTATTACGGCTCAGAGTACCGGCCCCCGACCACCTGCACCATATTTCCACGAGGAGGGGACTTGGATGAGCAACATGTGCCTGTTCAGACTGGATTACCCAGTCATGCACCGCGGCATCTGCTTGCGTCATAGGGGCGCGCGCTCACCCTGCGCGTGCGCACTAGCCTCCGGTCCTTGACTGCGGGAAGATGAAACCAATAACAGTTACTACATGGATAATGGCAGAGCATTAGGATGTACACACATTACTCATCCAGGAGATCACGTCTATTCCGAATCCCGAGGTGTCTAAACCCCAAGCAAGGGTTGGATATTATTGCAACTAAGGAATACACAATCCGGCAGGTAATATTTCCTGACATTACCAGAGTTGGCCTTCTCATTAGAAGCGCTGAAAGGGAAACGTGGATCATCACTCCTATTTTACTGATATTACACACATATACATATCCTTAAAGGCAAGCTTGTCAGTGTTATTTATCCACCCAGACAGCCATGGAGGGAGAAGCCATACTCTATGGATAGAGAAAAGCAGGTTTCTTCCCACTAGAGAGGTGCTGATTCGCCACAAGGTACCAAAGGCAGACATGCCGTTCCTGGTAACCATAATACACCCATGCTGCGAGACTGAGCCCCCATGACTCCAGACCGCGCCGCCCCACCAGCACAAAGCCACAGCAACAATGGCCGCCACACAGCACCAACACCAAAATGAAAGGAGCATTTAAACTCACCTTCCTCCAGCTGGTGCATGGCCGCTGCGGCGGTGGTCGCCGCACGGCTCCGCTCCATTAGGGCGTTAGGACCCACTACGAGGTTTGCCGTGAAGTGGCAGTGGGCTTTATACAGTCTGATCAGAATGTTAAACTGAAAACCTTATGTTCAGTATATAAATTTTTGCCTAGCGGCTTTAGATCAACGTATGATTTTGGGATGTGCGGTTAATGCTCTTTTTTTTTCTTTTTGCACAAAGCATGTTCTTGTCTTTTTCTTGGACCAGCACTCCTCCCATTTGGCACAGGTGACTTTAATTAGCAGGAGACTGCAAAGTAAGGGGTCTAGCCCATCTTGGCTCTCACTGAAGAGCTGGAGGAAGGTGAGTTTAAATGCTCCTTTCATTTTGGTGCTGTGTGGCGGCCATTGTTGCTGTGGCTTTGTGCTGGTGGGGCGGCGCGGTCTGGAGTCATGGGGGCTCAGTCTCGCAGCATGGGTGCTGTGGGACAACAGGCCGTCCGCCCTGCTGGTGCATGGCCGCTGCGGCGGTGGTCGCCGCACGGCTCCGCTCCGTTAGGGCGTTAGGACCCACTACGAGGTTTGCCGTGAAGTGGCAGTGGGCTTCATACAGTCTGATCAGAATGTTAAACTGAAAACCTCATGTTCAGTATATAAATTTTTGCCTAGCGGCTTTAGATCAACGTATGATTTTGGAATGTGCGGTTCATGCTTTTTTTCTTTTTTCTTTTTGCACTATAATACAACATGATGCACAGAGGCACTATGATGCAATATGATACACAGAGGCACTCAATATGATGCATAGAGGCACTAAGATGCAACATGATGCAGAGGCACTCAATATGATGCAGAAAGGCACTACAATGCAACATGATGCACAGCGGCACTAAATATGATGCATAGAGGCACTGATGCAATATGAAGCACAGAGCCACTCAATATGATGCATAAAGGCAGTATGATGCAACATGATGCACAGAGGCACTCAGTATGATGCATATATGCACTATGATACAATATGACACAGAGGCACTGAGTATGATGCATAGAGGCACTATGATGCAATACAACTTGCAGAGGCACTCAATACGATGCCTACAGGTACTATGATGCAACATGTTGAACTCAATATAATGCATAGAAATATTATGATGCAATATGATGTACAGTGGCACGCAATATAATGCATAGAGGCACTATGATGCAAAATGATGCAGAGGCACGCAATATAATGCATAGAGGCACCATGATGCAACATGTTGCACTCAATATAATGCATAGAAGCACTATGATGCAATATGATACACAGAGGCACACAATATAATGCATAGAAGCACTATGATGCAATATGATACACAGGCACGCAATATAATGCATAGAGCTACAGTCATGCTTGAAGATGCCAAACAGGCCCACAGTTACAAGCAAAAGAGCAATTTCTCAGATATCCAGATAAGCCTCCACTCTGAATAGTACATCTCATTTGTCAGACTGACCCCACCCGAAGGAGCTAACTAATGAGCCGCAGCTGAAGGCCAGTCTTCATGGAGACAAAGTGCTCCATCAACACCATGGGTCCTCCCAAGGCATAGAGTAGTTAAGTTGCAAAGAAAAGTGAGACACCTGTTTATCAAACCAAAAAAAATGAAAAACATGCTTCCAAAAGTCACTAGTCCAATCATAAGGCTCTGCGCAGACAGCGCAGACAAGATATGCAACTTAAGTCAAATCATGAGATGTAGCCTGGACATATGGCCTTATCATAGCCTAGAGGTCCAAGGCCTAGCTGCGTATGTGAAAACATACCTCGCACATGAGGCTCTAGCACAGCTTTGGCACAAAGGCATGAGACTATCAACAGAACATTCCACCATGCACTTACCTGTGCTGGCTCCATACCTGCTAAAAAAACAGGGGGAGCTGGTAATGCCGAGAGCCCATCATGAAGGGAAGCGGCGTCCCATCAGGAACGCTGCATTGCTGTCAATGATTTTCTCTTCTGCCCCATGAGATCCAGGTAACCAGCCTGTTGCCTGTCTCGTTCCTCTTTGCCGCCTCTCCCCACACACCCTAAAGGCCCGCTGCCCCAGCAGTGGCGCCTCAGGATACCACGTCAGCCGAGGCAGGGAACCCTCGCCGCCTGGATCAGTCTGGCCTGGCAACAGAAGCAGCTGTGGCTTGCCAGTCGGCGTTGGCGCAGAGTGCCTCCGCTGCGGGAGGAAGCGGCTCCACCCAGGAGCCTCGTCCGCTCACTGGTCTCTGTGGCTGAGAGACCCCCCCCTAGGAGGGTTTCAGCCCCGGGCTTAACTCCGGCGTTCTCTGGAGAAGATTCTGGGAAGGGCAGCATGCGGCTTTTTTTTTTTTTTCACGCTGCACACCGGAGGCCCCGGCTTTTGCAGCTTGCAGGCTGACGCTTCAGGAGGGAGAGTGCCACTCTCCCCGCAACCACAGAGGGACCCCCCTGGATGTTTATCGCTGCTGCAGCATCTTATCTGAGGAGGTGGCCGCGAACTCCATGCCACCTCTCCCGCACACCCTAGAGGCTAGAGGCCCACTAGCCCCAGTGGTGGCGCTTCGGGTCACACTAGCTGAGGCAGGGGGACACCCGCTGCCTGAGTCGGACTGATTGGTCCCGGAATCCAACGATGTCTTCATGTTGGTAAGCTGTAGGTCTCCCATCAAGGACAGGAAACCAACTGCTGCGGGAGAGTGGTACGTCCTTTTTATCTGTAGGTTTCCTGTCCTTGGTGGGTGGATCCCCTCTCTCCGTGGTGCCGTCATGGGCGTCAGAGAAACATATATATATACTCCCAATTTATTTTCTGTTAAATTAGATGAAGGAGCCATCTTATCTTGGATATATACTAATATCATAAGTCAGCTGTGCAGATCCATATTACCTTTTTTGGATTGTAGATACTTAATAGGCTACCACAGATATTGATATCCACTCTGACACACCGGACGGCACCCTGCTCGGGTTGTCTCCAGTTGCCAATGTACCTCCGTAATGATGAATAGCCCTTCCAGGCTACAACATCACCATTAGAGGATCCATATAAGTGGGCATATCTCTTGCCTAGTATCCAATTTATATGCACAACAAATTTTCATACACCGCTGGCTTTTTTTTTTACTATGCATTATATTTTTATTATTAACATAAATTATTGTTATTGGCCGACAGTCTCACACATGGCATGTTAATATACTGGAAATTTTAAGCTTATACCAAGTTAATTATAATAACAAAATAAAAAAGAAAAAGAGAAAATGAAAGAAAAGACTTTTTGGTAAATATGTCTTCCATCCTCCATATGGTTACACCTCATCCTCCGGCAGGCTGAAACTTGTATAATAGTTGCTAGTAGTGGAGATAACACACACACAAAAAAAATCAAAAAATAAAAATATTAAAATTAGAGCACAATAACAAAATTCATTTATGCATTGTGCCCCAAGATTTAAACCGGAGTCCATATACATCTGTGTCCTAAGAGCACCATTGAGGGACTAATACATACTAGGGTGAATTTTGAAGTCCACATTGAGTCCTTTCGGTTTCAGGGTATATAACTCAAATCCATCGGAGTTCTTGTCTTTTCAGGAGGCGTACTCTATCCCCCCACCCCCTCCTTTGTATAGGGATCATATCTATTATCCTAAATCTAAGATCTTTCTCTGTATGTTTCTGATCCACAAAGTGTTTTGAGACCGGAAGGTCTAATCTTTTTTTCCTTATGGAATGTCGGTGATTATTCATACGTGTTTTTAACTCGCAAGTTGTTACACCAACCTACCATAATTTGCAAGGGCACTCTAATAGGTATATCACATGGTCAGAGTTGCACGTTAAGTATTGTTTAATTGTATATCTCTTATCTGTATCTGGGTGTTTGAAGGAGGAACCCTTTATCATATATGCACAATTCACGCATGAAAGACAAGGGAAACAGCCTTCATGGCCCATCCCAGTTAGTGTGGTCTGGCAGGTTTTTTTTTTTTTTTTTGAGAGGACCAATATCTGATTCTACTACATGGTCTCTAATGTTCCTGCCTCTACGGTATGAGAACAGTGGAGGTTCCCTAAATTCTTTTATTCCTGATAAGCAATTGCTCAACATCCCCCAGTGTTTTCTAATGATCTCTGCTATATCACCACTTTCCTCCGTATATGTCATCACACACGGTATTCTATATAGTAGTCAATGTTTTCCTTTCACTACTTCTTCTGAGTAGTTCCCTTCTGTCTTTCTTTAGAACTGTATGTTTAGCCATGTTCAATAATTCCTTTGGGTACCCCCTATCTAGAAATTTCATCACTAGGATATCTATGACTCCCTTTACCTCCCTTTCTTCCTTCACAATTCTACGTACCCTCAGTAATTGGCTAAGGGGTATTGACCTCACCAAACTGCGGGGATGCTGGCTATCATAAGTTAGGAGATTATTTTTATCAGTCTCCTTAACAAATAGAGTGGTTGTCAATTCTCCATTTACCTGTCTAATGGAAACATCCAAGAATTGTACAGTGGTGTTCAAAAGTTCTGCAAAGGATAAATAGATTTTTCAAGTTTTAAACGTTTTCTGTCGAATATCTTCGATGCTAATATGACATATTATATATGGTTTTGTTCAGAATACAATTTTGCATTCTCTCCCTGTAATATTTTTAGCTTTTGAAGCAGTTTTGCCTGAAATTATTGCAACAATATGGGAATAATTAAAAGCACAACTGAATATTGTACAGCTTCAGATCCAAAATTAGCCAATCACAGATGAGGTTCTTGTGACCAATCATAACCTGGATATGGCAGCCAATCACATTGCATCACATCTGCTGCTTTGTTTGTTTTATCTGTTGGTCTATCTAGTGAATCATACTGTAGAGTTTTATGATGGGAGCCTTCAGATTTTTGTCAGCGGAGGATCGTGGGCATTGAAATATTTAAAATGGAGGAAGGAGGAGTGGGAAAAAGTGCTATTTAGTGATGAAAGCACTTTTTGCATTTTAGGAAATGATGGCAAGTCTTATGTGAGAAGGTTCCCACATGAAGAGTACAAGCCAGAGTGTTTGAGCTTCTCTGTGAAACATCCGATGAAAGTAATGGTCTGGGGCTGTATGGCAGCCAATGGTGTTGGAAGGCTTCATATTGTGGAGACTATGGTTAATGCAAAAAAAATACATAGACATCCTTATTAAGAAAATGCTGCCTTCTGCTCAACACCTGTTTTCAGGGGATTATATCTTCCAGGATCATAATGCTCCTTGTCACAGAGCCAAGACAGTAACGGAATGGAAAAAAAAGAACAAGGTGGCTACTATTGACTGGCCAGCTCAGTCCCCGGACCTCAATCCAATTGAAAATTTGTAGCACAAGGTATCATTAGAGATATCTAGAAAACAGCCAAGGACCAAGAGTGAGTTGATTGACGCTCTGATACAGGCCTGGAACCACATCATCACTCGTGAACATCTGCAGAAGCTTGTTCACTCAATGCCACAGAGATGCAAGCTGGTGCTCAAGAGCAAAGGCTGGCTAATAAAGTATTAGAAGCTAAAGATACACTCAAAAGGCCCTTTTCAGGACTCTGAATTAAATAAAAAATAATAAATCTTAAAAGTAAAATTTATATATATAGCATTATAGGTATTAAACAGCTCCCTTAAAAGACGTTCCATCAAAACAATACCTTATTTAAATCAAGTTTTTACATTAAAAGGGTTTTTTAAATTTTACATATAATTAGTTACCGGTATATTAAAAAAAAAGAAAAATCAATCATATTATGAAATTTTCACACTTACCACCAAGTCCTCATTCAGAAGTCTTTTTTTTTTACATGAGGAAAATGGACCAAGTTTCATCAATGATTTTGATTCGATTTTCTTAAGAGTATCATCAGAGTATCAACAGAGTTTTGTCACAGTTGTATATATACCGTATATACTCGAGTATAAGCCGACCCCCCTAATTTTGCCACAAAAAACTGGGAAAACTTATTGACTCGAGTATAAGCCTAGGGTGGAAAATGCAGCAGCTACCGGTGAATTTCAAAAATAAAAATAGATGCTCCATACCGTTCATTATGGCCCCATAGCTGTGCCATATAGTGCTCTGCACCGTTCATTATTGCCCCATAGCTGTGCCATATAGTGCTCTGCACCGTTCATTATTGCCCCATAGCTGTGCCATATAGTGCTCTGCACCGTTCATTATTGCCCCATAGCTGTGCCATATAGTGCTCTGCACCGTTCATTATTGCCCCATAGCTGTGCCATATAGTGCTCTGCACCGTTCATTATTGCCCCATAGATGTACCATAGAAAGCTGTGCCATTGCTGCTGCTGCAATAAAAAAAAAAATGACATTCTCACCTCTCTTGCTTGCAGCTCCTCAGCGTCCAGTCTCGGCGTCTCTCTGCACTGACTGATAAGGCAGAGGGCGGCGCGCACACTATATGCGTCATCGCGCCCTCTGACCTGAACAGTCAGTGCGGAGAGACGCCGGGAAGATGGAGCGGCGCCCGGCGTGTGAATATGTAATACTTACCTGCTCCCGGCGTCCCGCTCCTTCCCCCGGACAGCTGGTCTTCGGTGCCGCAGCCTCTTCCTCTATCAGCTGTCACCGTTACCGCTCATTAGAGAAATGAATATGCGGCTCCACCCCTATGGGAGTGGAGTCCATATTCATTTCTCTAATGAGCGGTCCCACGTGACCGCTGAACAGGGGAAGAGCTGCGGCACCCGGAGACCGTGGGACTGCAGGGACAGCGCCAGGAGCCCCGGAAGCAGGTAAGTATGCCTCAGCGCCCTCTCCCCCTCACCCGCCGACCATGACTCGAGTATAAGCCGAGAGGGGCACTTTCAGCCCAAAAATTTGGGCTGAAAATCTCGGCTTATACTCGAGTATATACGGTATATAAGTTTCTCCGCCTTCTCCTATCAGTGAGGGAAAATTGGACAGCACACACACAATATCCGAATGCTGGCAGATTTTTTCACTGACTCAGAGACTTGCATTGCCGATTTTGATCAGACACTTAGATCAAAATCAGATCTGTTCCTGCGATTTTGCACAGACCACTCAGTCCAAGGAAAATTTCTGTCATGTGAAGAGCCCCAAAGATTGTCATAGGAATAAGGCTGGTTTCACACGTCCTGATATTTCCAGTGCCGGAGATATCCGTGTGTGTAATACTTGCGGCAACCGTGTGCCGCACAGTACCACACGGACAGCCGCCGGGGAAGAAGACATCGCGTTGCTCTGAGGGTCTCAGGGAAGCACACAGGAAGCCCCCTCCCTGTGCGATGCTTCCCTATGCCACCGGAATGCTGCGATCTTGTTTGATCGCAGTGTTCAGGGGGTTAATGTGCCAGGAGCGGTGACCACTCCTGACACAGCGCCGGTTGTCAGCTGTGATAATCTGACACCCGGCCACGATCCCCCGTGAGCATGGCCGATTGCGTATGACGTACTATCCCATCAACGGTCATACAGGCCCAGGTCACCTCGACGGGATAGTACGTCTGGTGTTAGAAAGGGGTTAATTTTCATGCCCTTAAATCACAGATATGTCACACAAAATAATAATATTTCCCACATGTCTACTTTACATCAGCACAATTTTGGAACCAACTTTTTTTTTGGTAGAAAGTTATAAGGGTTAAAAGTTGACCAGCGATTTTTCATTTTTCCAGTAAAAATTTACAAAACCATTTTTTTTTTTTTTATAGGGACATCACATATGAAGTCACTTTGAGGAGTCTATAAGACAGAAGAAAGCCAAAATTGACACCATTCTAAAAACTGCACCCTCAAGGTGCTCAAAACCACATTCAAGAAGTGTATAAACCCTTCAAGTGCTTCACAGGAATTTTTTGAAAAAAATTTACATAAAACTTTTTTCCACAAAAAATTTACTTCAGATCCATTTTTTTTATTTATTTTGACAAGAACAACAAAAAAAAGTGGATTCCAACATTTGTTGTGTAATTTCTCCTGAGTACCCCGAAAACCACTTTTGGGGCGCATGGCAGAGCTCGAAGAAGAGCCATTTGACTTTTTTAATGCAAAAGTTGCTGGAACAATTGGCAGATGCCATGTCACGTTTGGAGAGCCTCTAATGTACATAAACAGTGAAAATCCTCCTCAAGTGACACAATTTTGCAAACTAGACCGCTCAGGAAACTGATCTAGATTTGTGGTGAGAACATTGACCCCCAAGTGCTTCACAGAAGTATATAATGTTGAGACGTTTTTAGCCCAAAATATTGCATTTTCATAATGGTAACACGAGAAATTGCGCCATACAATTTGTTGTGCAATTTCTCTGGAGTATGCCGATAGCAAATATGAGGGAGAAAACTCCTGTTTGGGCGCATGGCAGGGCTCAGAAGGAAAGGCGTGTCACTTGACTCTTTAAATGTAAAATTTCCTGGATTAGTGGACTTCAGGGTCGGACTGGGGCACCGGAGAATCCTCCAGGGGGCCCAGGCCTGCCCCCAGCCCAGCTCCTGCCTCCTTCATTCCAGCCTGCCATGCTTGCTAATAGCGTGGGCCAAGCAATGCACTCCTTATTGTATAGTGCAGGGGCACCTCCTTCACATCACCTGCTGCGCCGCTGCCGGCTTCAAATACTCTACTAAAGAGAGCAGTGTGTGTGTGCGTGCGGAGGCAGCTAACTATGAGGCTGTCTGAGAGGAGACACACACGCACACAGCTAATCTGCAGTCACCCGTTCCCTTTGCTGCGTGTCTTGCTCCTCGTCCACAAACCTCTGGACAGCAGAGGAAACGCTGATTGGCTGCGATTCAGGGTTAGTTTTCTTTGTGTGATCTCACAGCCCAGGTCAGGCAAGGAGCTGTGCTGTGATTGGTCAAGGTCCTGCCAAAGCAACACAGCCATGTATTGCACAGAGGAGCAGAGGGAGTCTGATGGCTGCAGTGTGAGTGTAAGTAAATAAATATATTATGCTTGCACCCTGACTAGATCTCCACCCACTGATGCAGTTAGGGGACGGGGCCCCTATGCAACCTAAAAGTGACACAGGGGAAGGGGCCCTGCAGTAAAATTCTAATTACCTGTGGGCCCCTTCCCGCATCCTGTCAACCACCTCTATTTTGCTGTGGGTCACCTTTCTCCCTCCGAGCAGGTCCACAGGAAAATAGAGGTGAAACAGTGGGGCGGGGGGCCTACAGGAAAATAGAGGTGAAACTGTGGAGGAGGGGCCCCACAGAATATTGAGTGACAGTGGGGGAGGGGGCCCACAGAATATTGAGTCGCGTGACAGTGGGGGAGGGGGGCCCACAGGATATTGGGTGACACAGTGGGGAAAGGGATATTCAGTCATTTAACACCTTTATGACATTAGCATTACATGTATGGTGTGGGTTAAATGCCACTGCCAATCTCTGACAGCGGCATTTAACACACGTCACAGTCACAACACACAGGATCTCCATGCATGTGCTGTGACAGTGAAACAGCCACGACACATGCAGCTGCAGAGCCGAATAGTCGGCGTGCTCCAGATATCCGGGTTCCCTCTGCAGCTTATTCGGTAAGCGCTATAGCTTGCCGAATAAGCAGGGACCCTATCAAATTCGCTCAACTCTAATAAAAACATCACATCTATCCCAAAGTGGTACTAATAAAAACGTTGTCTCGCCCTGCAAAGTATATACAGGATGTGTACGTGTGTTGTAGTATATAGAGGATGTGTCCCGTGCGGTGCAGTATATAGGGGATGTGTCCCTGTGCGGTGCAGTACAAACACCTGGGCATGCTCCTGATGAGGTGGCAGATGGTCTCCTGAGGGATCTCCTCCCAGACCAGGACTAAAGCATCTGCCAACTCCTGGATAGTTTGTGGTGCAACGTGACGTTGGTGGATGGTGCGAGACATGATGTCCCACGTGTTCAATCGGATTCAGGTTTGGGGAACGGGCGGCCAGTCCATAGCTTCAATGCCTTCATCTTGCAGGAACTGCTGACACACTGCAGCCACATGAGGTCTGGCATTGTCCTGCATTAGGAGGAACCCAGGGCCAACCACACCAGCATATGGTCTCACAAGGGGTCTGAGGATCTCATCTCAGTACCTAATGGCAGTCAGGCTACCTCTGGCGAGCACATGGAGGGCTGTACGGACCTCCAAAGAAATGCCACCCCACACAATTACTGACCCACTTCCAAACCAGTCATGCTGAAGGATGTAGCAGGCAGCAGATCCCTCTCCACGGCATCTCCATGTCATGTCTGTCACATGTGCTCAGTGTGAACCTGCTTTCATCTGTGAAGAGCACAGGGTGCCAGGGGCGAATTTGCAAATCCTGGTGTTCTGTGGCAAATGCCAAGTGTCCTGCATGGTGTTGGGCTGTGAGCACAACCCCCACCTGTGGATGTCGGGCACTCAGACCATCTTCATGGAGTCGGATTCTAACCGTTTTTGCAGACACATGCACATTTGAGGCCTGCTAGAGGTCATTTTGCAGGGCTCTGGCAGTGCTTCTCCTGTTCCTCCTTGCACAAAGGCTGAGGTAGCGGTCCTGCTGCTGGGTTGATGCCCTCCTACGGCCCCCTCCACGTCTCCTGGTGTACTGGCCTGTCTCCTGGTAGCGCCTCCAGCCTCTGGACATTACGCTGACAGACACAGCAAACCATCTTGCCACAGCTTGCATTGATGTGCCATCCTGGAAAAGCTGCACTACTTGAGCCACTTGTGTGGGTTATAGAGTCCGTCTCCTGCTACCACGAGTGTGAAAGCACAACCAACATTCAAAAGTGACCAAAACATCAGCCAGAAAGCACTGGTACTGAGATGTGGTCTGTGGTTCCCACCTGCAGAAACACTCCTTTATAGGGGATGTCTTGATAATTGCCAATAATTTCCATCTGTTGTCTATTCCATTTGCACAACATGTGAAACTGATTTGTCAAACAGTGTTGCTCCCTAAGTGGACAGTCTGATTTCACAGAAGTTTGATTCACTTGGAGTTATATTCTGTTGTTTAAGTGTTCCCTTTATTTTTTTGAGCAGTGCATAATATATATATTATATATACACACACGCACACACACAGTATAGACCAAAAGTTTGGACACACCTCATTTAAAGATTTTTCTGTATTTTCATGACTATGAAAATTGTACATTCACACTGAAGGAATCAAAACTATAAATTACCACATGTGGAATTATATACTTAACAAAAAAGTGTGAAACAACTGAAAATATGTCTTATATTCTAGGTTCTTCAAAGTAGCCACCTTTTGCTTTGATGACTGCTTTGCACACTCTTGGCATTCTCTTGATGAGCTTCAAGAGGTAGTCACCGGGAATGGTCTTCCAACAATCTTGAAGGAGTTCTTAGAGATGCTTAGCACTTGTTGGCCCTTTTGAATTCACTCTGTGGTCCAGCTCACCTCAAACCATCTCGATTGGGTTCAGGTCTGGTGACTGTGGAGGCCAGGTCATCTGGCATAGCACCCCATCATTCTCCTTCTTGGTCAAATACCCCTTACACAGCCTGGAGGTGTGTTTGGGGTCATTGACCTGTTGAAAAATGAATGATGGTCCAACT
Source organism: Ranitomeya variabilis (assembly GCF_051348905.1). Lineage (NCBI taxonomy): Eukaryota > Metazoa > Chordata > Amphibia > Anura > Dendrobatidae > Ranitomeya > Ranitomeya variabilis. Next base: position 166,390,113 of record NC_135237.1, read on the forward strand.
AAACGCAAACCGGATGGAATAGCATGCCGCTGCAAGATGCTGTGGTAGCCATGCTGGTTCAGTATGCCTTCGATTTTGAATAAATCCCCAACAGTGTCACCAGCAAAGCACCCCCACACCATTACACCTCCTTCCTCCATGCTTCATTGTGGGAACCAGGCATGTAGAGTACATCCGTTCACCTTTTCTGCGTCGCACAAAGACACGGTGGTTGGAACCAAAGATCTCAAATTTGGACTCATCAGACCAAAGCACAGATTTCCACTGGTCTAATGTCCATTCCTTGTGTTATTTAGCCCAAACAAGTCTCTTCTGCTTGTTGCCGGTCCTTAGCAGTAGTTTCCTAGCTGCTATTTTACCATGAAGGCCTGCGGCACAGTCTCCTCTTAACAGTTGTTGTAGAGATGTGTCTGCTGATAGAACTCTGTGTGGCATTGACCCGGTCACTATTCCGAGCTGCTGTTAACCTGCGATTTCTGAGGCTGGTGACTAGGATAAACTTATCCTCAGAAGCAGAGGTGACTCTTGGTTTTCCTTTCCTGGGGCGGTCCTCATGTGTGCCAGTTTCTTTGTAGCGCTTGATGGTTTTTGCCACTGCACTTGGGGACACTTTCAAGTTTGCCCAATTTTTCAGACTGACTGACCTACATCTCTTAAAGTAATGATGGCCACTCGTTTTTCTTTACTTAGAATTTGTATTATGACAAGAAAAAAAGCAGCCAACAGTCTATTCAGTAGGACTATCAGCTGTGTATCCACCAGACTTCTGCACAACACAACTGATGGTCCCAACACCATTTATAAAGGCAAGAAATACCACTTATTAACCCCTTTCTGACATTAGACATACTATCCCTTCGAGGTGGGGTGGGCCCGTATGACCACCAACGGGATAGTACGTCATATATTCGATCGGCCGCGCTCTCGGCGGGAGCGCGGCCGGGTGTCAGCTGACTATCGCAGCTGACATCTGGCACTATGTGCCTGGAGCGGTCACGGACCGTCCCCGGCACATTAACCCCCGGCACACTGCGAACAAACATGATCGCAGTGTTCCGGCGGTATAGGGAAGCATGGTGCAGGGAGGGGGCTCCCTGCGTGCTTCCCCGAGATCCCCAGAGCAACGCGATGTGATCGCGTTGCTCCGAGGGTCTCTTACCTCCTCCTCCCTGCAGCAGGCCCAGATCCAAAATGGCCGCGGGGCTGCATCCGGGTCCTGCAGGGAGGTGGCTTCACAGCGCCTGCTCAGAGCAGGCGCCGGGAAGCCTCCAGGAGTGCACGTCAGATCGCTGATCTTACACAGTGCACAGCAAAGTGTCAGATCAGCGATCTAACTCTATAACATGATACCCCCCCCTGGGGCAATGTTATAGTGTAAAAAAAAAAATATTCACATGTGTAAAAAAAAAAAAAAAAAAAAATTCCAAAAAAATAAAATAAAAATATATATTGTTCCTATAAATACATTTCTTTATCTAAATAATTAAAAAAAACAATAAAAGTACACATATTTAGTATCGCCGCATCCGTAACGACCCGACTTATAAAACTGTCCCACTAGTCCCTTCAGTGAAAACCGTAAAAAAAAAAAAAAAAAAAAAAAAACAGAAACAAAAAAAAAACACGAGGCAAAAAACAACGCTTTATTATCATACCACCAAACAAAAAGTGGAATAACACGCGATCAAAAAGACGGATATAAATAACCATGGTACGTCATCTTGTCCCGCAAAGAACGAGCCGCCATACAGCGTCAAAGAAAAAATAAAAAAAGTTATAGTCCTCAGAATAAAGCGATGCAAAAAACAGTAATTAGACTTACTGGTAATTGTATTTCCAGGAATCCATCCTGACAGCACACTGGAGGACGTCCTTCTTATCCATGATTGGACAGGAAACACGAGAGGTTAAAAGGACCCTCCCCCTACCACCCTTCAGTGTTTTTCCAAAGTAACACATCTGGATGGATGCAAAAACAAGTTTTATTACAACAAAATAATCAATCATACAAATGTTACATCACATAAGTATAAAGATCAAACAATAGGGAGGGAACTAACAGTGCTGTCAGGATGGATTCCTGGAAATACAATTACCAGTAAGTCTAATTACTGTTTTCCAGGTCACCACCTGACAGCACACTGGAGAAATACCAAAGGAGAATGGTATTTAGGGTGGGACCACTGCTTGAAGTACCTTTCTACCAAAGGCCAACTGAGGCGAAACTACATCTAACTTATAGTGTTTAGAAAAGGTACTAAGATTAGACCATGATGCAGCTCTACAGATCTGGTCTGCCGTAGCCCCCCCCTTTCTCCACCCATGATGTGGCCATGGCCCTAGATGAGTGGGCTTTAAGATTAACTGGGGAATTCAAACCTTTAGCTTTGTAGGCCAAATCAATTGTAGATTTCATCCACCGTGCGATAGTCGCTTTAGACGCTTTTTTCCCCTTATTTGAACCCCTGAACTGAACGAACAAGTTATTGTCCTGTCTCCAGGGTCTAGATAGATCAAGGTACCTGAGTACTGACTCTCTTACATCAAGGTTATGAAAAAATCTTTCTTTTTGGTTTTTAGGGAATTGGCAAAATGACGGTAAAACAATCTCCTGATTCATATTAGTATTGGAGACGACCTTAGGGAGAAAGGCCGGATCTAGCCTTAGTACTATTTTATCATCAAAGATCTGTAAATACGGGTTCTGTACCGAAAGAGCCTGTAGTTCCCCCAATCTTTTTGCCGATGTGATCGCAACTAAAAACGCGGTTTTAAGAGAGAGTTTGTTAATATCTATGTCTCCAGTTATATCCCAGGACTGATCACACAGAAAATTCAGGACCAGATTAAGATCCCACGGCGGGACTGATTTCCTAATGAATGGCCTTAGCCTCTGGACTGCTCTAGAGAATCTACTAATCCAGGGGTGGGTAGATAGAGAAAAATCAAAGAATGTACTTAGGGCCGCTATCTGGACTCTTAATGTACTTGGTCTAAGACCTTTTTGAAATCCTGACTGCAAGAAATCAAGAATTTTCGGGATATCTGGATGGTCAGTATCAACTGTCATCTCCCCACAGAATCCACAAAATGTTTTCCATATTTTTGTGTAGATTGCAGATGTCACCGGCTTTCTGCTGGCTTGAAGGGTAGAAATGACGTCATCTGAAAGACCTTTTGCTCTCAAGATCTTCCGTTCAGGATCCATGCTGCCAACTGAAGTGCTCCTGGGTTCTGGTGTAGAACTGGACCTTGTAGAAGAAGATCCTCTCTTACTGGTAACAGGAGAGGCTCTTCCACTGACAATTTTTTTAACAATGGAAACCAACTTCGTTTCGGCCAGTGAGGAGCTATGAGGATGACTTTGGCCTCGTCCTCGCAAATTTTCCTGAGTGTCCTTGGAATCAATGCTAGAGGCGGAAACGCATAGAGAAGACCGTTGCTCCAGGGTTGTGACAGGGCATCGATCGCAGCTGGACTTTCCCAGGGGTTTAGGGAGTAAAAGGTTTCGACTTTTGCGTTTTGCTTTGTAGCAAATAGATCCACAGTCGGCTTCCCCCAACGATGACAAAGATCCCTGAATACTTCGCTGTTCAGTTCCCACTCTGTAGGGGATACACTTTTCCTGCTCAGGAAATCTGCCAACTGGTTCTTGGATCCCTCCAGATGTACAGCCGAGATTGACCGCACCGACTTCTCTGCCCACTTGAAGATCTGTTCCGCCAGATCTTGTAATGCCAGATGTCTTGGGCCCCCCTGATGTCGAAGGAAGGCTACAGTCGTCGTATTGTCCGAGAAGATTTTTACATGCTTGTTCTTCAGCAAATGTTGTGCCGCCGTTAGGACCTTCCAAACCGCATGCAACTCTCTGTGGTCCTTTCTTCCCCAACGACCTTGGAAATATCTTCCTAGGACATGACCTCCCCAACCTTCCTGACTTGCGTCTGTCGTGACTGACACACTTGGGGTTTGAAGCCATGACACTCCTACCCGGAGATTTTTGGAGAGAGTCCACCACACCAGAGACCTCTTGATCTGAAAAGAAAGATTCAGTCTTTGATTTAGAGAATTTTGCCTCCTGTTCCAGCTCCTCAGAACTCCCTGCTGAAGCTGTCGGGAATGAAACTGGCTCCATCTCACGCAAGGGATGCAGGCCGTCATCAATCCCAGTATTCTCATCCCGTCTCTGATCGTATTTCGGCCTCGGGAGAAATGATGGACCTTTTTTATTATACCCTTTAGCCTGTCTTCCGGAAGGTAAGACATTCTTGTTTCTGAGTCGAGCATGACTCCTAGGAATTTTATTCTGGATTTCGGTATTAGATCCGATTTCTTCCAATTTATAATCCAACCGAGACTCTCTAGTGTGGAGATGAGGAACTGACAGTTGACCCTGAGCTGGTTTACTGACTCTGCCGCTATCAAAAAGTCGTCTAGATAAGGGATTACCATCACATCCCGATTTCTCAGATATGCGACTACCTCTACCATAAGTTTTGTAAAAACCCTGGGAGCCGACACCAGGCCGAAGGGGAGACAGCGAAATTGAAAGTGATAGACCTTCCCTTCCATGTTTACCGCAAACCGCAGGAATTTTTGGTGGTTTAGGCAAATGGGAACATGGTAATATGCACTCTTTAGATCTAGAGTGCACATCACCATACCCCTTCCCAACAGAGGAATGGTAGACCGAATTGACTCCATTTTGAATCTTTTGTATACCACCCAGTTGTTTAGGTGCTTCAGATTTATTATCGTTCTCGACTCTCCCGATGGTTTTGTTATTGAGAAGAGATTCGAGTAATGACCCCTGTACTCTTCTTGGGAGGGGACCGGAACAATTGCCGCCATTTTTAGGAGGTCCTGTATATCCGACCACAAGGGGGATGATGATTTTAGATGTGTGCTGGACACCAGAAATCTTTCGGGCGGAAGGGAGGAAAATTCGATTTTGTACCCCTGGGACACCACCTGTAACACCCAAGGACTCGTTGTTATTCCCTTCCAACCTTCTAGGATTCCGGCTAGACGACCCCCTACTCTGATGGCGTCATTTCCTATGGTAGCTAGACCTCGGACCTGAGTAACTCGAGTCTTTGGTTTTGGGTCTACTGTCTCCCCCTTTCTGGTAGCTCCATCTACCTTGCTTCCCTTTACCCCTGTAATCCTGTTTCTGATTATAGCGGGGTCTCCGAAAGGGCTGGAATTTTTTAGGCTTTTCTTCGGGGAACCCCTTTTTTACGTCTGAGGCTTTCTCTAATATATCGTCGAGGACCGGTCCGAAGACCCTGCCCCCAGAGAAGGGTATGGAACACAATTTATTTTTGGAGTGCATATCACCCGACCAATTTTTGAGCCAGATAGCTTTTCGGGCTGCATTAGAGAGAGATTGACCTCTAGCCGCGAACCTAACTGTCTCCGCGGATGCGTCTGCCAAAAAGGCGGTTGCCAATTTTAACAGAGGTAGAGATTTCATGATAGTATCCCTAGGAGTTTTGGCTATTAATTGATCCTGAAGATCATTTAGCCACAGGTCCATGGAGCGAGCCACTGATGTTGCTGCGATATTAGCTCCGATAACCGCCGAAGAACTCTCCCAGGTCCTTTTTAAAAGTCCATCTGCCTTTCTGTCCATGGGCTCTTTTAGATTGGAAGAGTCCTCAAAAGGGATTGAGGTTCTTCTGGACACTTTAGCCAATGGAATGTCTATTTTAGGTATATCGACCCATTCTTTAACTTCATCCGGGTCAAACGGCAAGCGGAGTCGGAAATCTTTAGGGATAGTCAATCTCTTCTCCGCCTCCTCCCATTCATCCAAAATCATGGATCTGATATGGGAATTTAGTGGAAACACTTTTGCAGTCTGTGAGCGCAAGCCACCAAACATTTCGTCCTGAACTGAACAAGATGGTTGTGGATCCTCAATCTGCATAGTATGCCGCACAGCCTCCAACAGTTCTCCTGTGTCTGCCGCAGAGAATAAGTATTTTCTCCCTCTCTGTGGGGGGTCTCTGCTCTCCTCTTCCTCCTCTATATCCGATACAGCAGATAACGAATCTCCTGAAGAGTAATCGACCCTCTGCCTTTTGCTCGGTCTCTCTGAAGGTGAGGCTTGAGGTAGTGCCAGACCTGATACAGAAGCCTGGACCTCCTCTCTTATCATGGCTCTCATATTTGACATAAGAGAAGCCTGCTCCTCTCCTATGATTCTGCAGGTGCACGCTTCACATAGGGGTTTCTGCCAGGTATCTTTCAGTTTAGCTGCGCAAATAGGACATTTTTTGCTTTTGCCAGGCTTCTTTAACGGTTTTTCTGGTAATGAGGCCGCCTATAGAAAAATAACAAAACTCCAGGATAATGCCCCATTTTTTATTTATTTATTTTTTTTTTAAAATGTCCATAATACCGGTCCCCTGGTCTACTCACTAGCGCCGTGGACTCCTGCCCTTCTCTAGCTGCGTCCTCCATGATGCACCGGAGATCGCTTACTGCACATACCTTATATTTCTGCTCGTCTGTTCATCTGTACAGCGCTCCTGCGCTCACTACCGCTTCCTGTTTCGGAGACGCCGCCCGCCTCCCTCAGCCGCAAACCGGAAGTGACGCGGCCGGAAAGAGAGGATGGTGCAGCGACGATTTGCTTCCTCATGCCGGCCGCATGGAGACGCCGACGTCCGCAGAGGCAACCGGCAGGATCGCATGCACCAGGGGGCGTGACGGAAGGATCGAGAGCCCCCGGCAGGGGGAAGCGATCCTCATCCAGGAGCAGCACTACACTGGTAGGCAGAGGGACCCTCGGGCGGGTGTCGGCCAGCGGGTGCCTCATGGAGGGAAGGGTGAGGCAAAGCCCCCCGATCCACAATCCCCCCGCACAGAACGGTAGCTCCTCTCGCCGTTCCTATCCATAATGGGACAGGAAAAACACTGAAGGGTGGTAGGGGGAGGGTCCTTTTAACCTCTCGTGTTTCCTGTCCCATCATGGATAAGAAGGACGTCCTCCAGTGTGCTGTCAGGTGGTGACCTGGAAATAATTATTTTTTCTATAAAATAGTTTTTATCGTATAAAAGCGCCAAAACAAAAACATGATATAAATGAGGTATCGCTGTAATCATACTGACCCAAAGAATAAAACTGCTTTATCCATTTTACCAAACGCGGAACGGTATAAACGCCTCACCCAAAGAAATTCATGAATAGCTGGTTTTTGGTCATTCTGCCTCACAAAAATCGGAATAAAAAGCGATTAAAAAATGTCACGTGCCTGAAAAGGTTACTAATAAAAACGTCAACTCGTCCCGCAAAAAACAAGACCTCACATGACTCTGTGGACCAAAATATGGAAAAATTATAGCTCTCAAAATGTGGTAATGCAAAAAATATTTCTTTGCAATAAAAAGCGTCTTTCAGTGTGTGACGGCTGCCAATCATAAAAATCCGCTAAAAAACCCGCTATAAAAGTAAATCAAACCCCCCTTCATCACCCCCTTAGTTAGGGAAAAATTAAAAAATTAGAAAAATGTATTTATTTCCATTTTCCCATTAGGGTTAGGGCTAGGGTTAGGGCTACAGTTAGGGTTGGGGCTAAAGTTAGGGTTAGCATTACATTTACGGTTGGGAATAGGGTTGGGATTAGGGGTGTGTCAAGGTTAGGGGTGTGGTTAGGGTTACCTTTGGGATTAGGGATGTGTTTGGATTAGGGTTTCAGTTATAATTGGGGAGTTTCCACTGTTTAGGCACATCAGTGGCTCTCCAAACGCAACATGGTGTCCCATCTCAATTCCTGTCAATTTTGCATTGAAAGTCAAACGGCGCTCTCATGCGCCCAAACAGTGGTTCCCCCCCACATATGGGGTATCAGCGTACTCAAGACAAATTGTACAACAACTTTTGGGGTCCAATTTCTTCTCTTACCCTTGGGAAAATAAAAAATTGGGGGCGAAAAGATCATTTTTGTGAAAAAATATGATTTTTTATTTTTACGGCTCTGCATTATAAACTTCTGTGAATCACTTAATGGGTCAAAGTGCTCACCACACATCTAGATAAGTTCCTTAGGGGGTCTACTTTCCAAAATGGTGTCTCCTGTGGGGGGGTTTCAATGTTTAGGCACATCAGGGGCTCTCCAAATGCAACATGGCGTTCCATCTCAATTCCAGTCAATTTTGCATTGAAAAGTCAAATGGCGCTCCTTCACTTCCGAGCTCTGCCATGCGCCCAAACAGTGATTTACCCCCACATATGGGGTATCGGCGTACTCAGGACAAATTGTACAACAACTTTTGGGGTCCATTTTCTCCTGTTACCCTTTGTAAAATAAAACAAATTGGAGCTGAAGTAAATTTTTTGTGAAAAAAAAGTAAAATATTCATTTTTATTTAAACATTCCAAAAATTCCTGTGAAACACGTGAACGGTTAATAAACTTCTTGAATGTGGTTTTGAGCAACTTGAGGGGTGCAGTTTTTATAATGGTGTCACACTTGGTTATTTTCTATCATATAGACCCCTCAAAATGACTTCAAATGAGATGCGGTCCCTAAAAAAAATGGTGTTGTAAAAATGAGAAATTGCTGGTCAAATTTTAACCTTTTTAACTCAACAAAAAAAACTTTTGGTTCCAAAATTGTGCTGATGTAAAGTAGACATGTGGGAAATGTTACTTATTAAGTATTTTGTGTGACATATCTCTGTGATTTAATTGCATAAAAATTCAAAGTTGAAAAATTGCGAAATTTTCAAAATTTTCACCAAATTTCCGTTTTTTTCACAAATAAACGCAGGTAATATCACAGAAATTTTACCTCTACCATGAAGTACAAAATGTCACGAGAAAACAATGTCAAAATCACCGGGATCCGCTGAAGCGTTCCAGAGTTATAACCTCATAAAAGGACAGTGGTCAGAATTGTAAAAATTGGCCTGGCCATTAACGTGCAAACCACCCTTGGGGGTAAAGGGGTTAAACCTGACAGGGCACACCTGTGAAGTGAAAACCATTCCCGGTGACTACCTCTTGAATCTCATCAAGAGAATGCCAAGAGTGTGCAAAGCAGTCAAAGCAAAAGGTGGCTACTTTGAAGAACCTAGAATAAAATAAATAATTTCAGTTGTTTCACACTTTTTTGTTAAGTATAGAATTCCACATGTGTTAATTCATAGTTTTGATGCCTTCAGTGTGAATGTACAATTTTCAGTCATGAAAATACAGAACAATCTTTAAATGAGGTGTGTCCATACTTTTGGTCTGTACTGTGTGTGTGTATATACAGTCATGGCCAAAAGTATTCACACCCCTGTAATTCTGTCAGATAATACTCAGTTTCTTCCTGAAAAAGATTGCAAACACAAATTCTCTGGTATTATCTTCATTTAATTTGTCTTAAATGAAAAAAATAAAAAAAGAATTGTTCTAAAGCCAAAGTGGATATAATTCCACACCAAACATAAAAAAGGGGGTGGACAAAAGTATTGGCACTGTTCGAAAAATCATGTGATGCTTCTCTAATTTGTGTAATTAACAGCACCTGTAACTTACCTGTGGCACCTAACAGGTGTTGGCAATAACTAAATCACACTTGCAGCCAGTTGACATGGATTAAAGTTGACTCAACCTCTGTCCTGTGTCCTTGTGTGTACCACATTGAGCATGGAGAAAAGAAAGAAGACCAAAGAACTGTCTGAGGACTTGAGAAACCAAATTGTGAGGAAGCATGAGCAATCTCAAGGCTACAAGTCCATCTCCAAAGACCTGAATGTTTCTGTGTCTACCGTGCGCAGTGTCATCAAGAAGTTTAAAGCCCATGGCACTGTGGCTAACCTCCCTAGATGTGGACGGAAAAGAAAAATTGACAAGAGATTTTCAACGCAAGATTGTGCGGATGTTGGTTAAAGAACCTCGACTAACATCCAAACAAGTTCAAGCTGCCCTGCAGTCTGAGGGTACAACAGTGTCAACCCTTACCATCTGTCGGCGTCTGAATGAAAAGGGACTGCATGGTAGAAGACCCAGGAAGACCCCACTTCTTACCCCGAGTCATAAAAAAGCCAGGCTGGAGTTTGCCAAAACTTACCTGAAAAAAAAGAAGAATGTTCTCTGGTCAGATGAGACAAAAGTAGAGCTTTTTGGGCAAAGGCATCAACATAGAGTTTACAGGAGAAAAAAGAGGCATTCAAAGAAAAGAACACGGTCCCTACAGTCAAACATGGCGGAGGTTCCCTGATGTTTTGGGGTTGCTTTGCTGCCTCTGGCACTGGACTGCTTGACCGTGTGCATGGCATTATGAAGTCTGAAGACTACCAACAAATTTTGCAGCATAATGTAGGGCCCAGTGTGAGAAAGCTGGGTCTCCCTTAGAGGTCATGGGTCTTCCAGCAGGACAATGACCCAAAACACACTTCAAAAAGCACTAGAAAATGGTTTGAGAGAAAGCACTGGAGACTTCTAAGGTGGCCAGCAATGAGTCCAGACCTGAATCCCATAGAACACCTGTGGAGAGATCTAAAAATGGCAGTTTGGAGAAGGCACCCTTCAAATATCAGGGACCTGGAGCAGTTTGCCAAAGAAGTATGGTCTAAAATTCCAGCAGAGCATTGTAAGAAACTCATTGATGGTTACCGGAAGCGGTTGGTCGCAGTTATTTTGGCTAAAGGTTGTGCAACCAAGTATTAGGCTGAGGGTGCCAATACTTTTGTCTGGCCCATTTTTGGAGTTTTGTGTGAAATGATCAATGTTTTGCTTTTTGCTTCATTCTCTTTTGTGTTTTTTCATTTAAGACAAATTAAATGAAGATAATAATGCCAAAGAATTTGTGTTTGCAATCATTTTCAGGAAGAAACTGAGTATTATCTGACAGAATAGCAGGGGTGTCAATACTTTTGGCCATGACTGTATATACACACTCTAACGTTCAAAAGTTTAGGGTCACTTAGAAGTTTCCTTATTTTTTTAATTTTTAAAGAAAAGCACCAGTTTTTCCAATGAAGATAACATTAAATGATTCAGAAATACACTCAATACATTGTTAATGTGATAAATGACTATTCTAGCTGCAAACGTCTGGTTTGTAATACATCTTCATAGGTGTATAGAGGCCCATTTTCAACAACCATCACTCCAGTGTTCTTATGGTACTTTGTGCTTGCTAACTGTGTAAGAAGGCTAATGGATGCTTAGAATACCCTTGAAAACCCTTGTGCACGTATGTTAGCACAGCTGAAAACAGTTTGGCTGATTAGAGAACCTATAAACCTGACCTTCCTTTGAGCTTGTTGAGAATCTGGAGCATTACATTTGTTAGTTCCCTTAAACTCTCAAAAAGGCCAGAATAAAAGAACTTTCATGCAATTTCGACAGTCTATTCTTGTTCTTAGAAATGAAGGCTATTCCATGCAAGAAATTGACAAGAAACTGAAGATTTCCTACAACGGTGTGCACTACTCCCTTCAGAGGAGCACACAAACAGGCTCTAACCAGAGTAGAAAGAGAAGTTGGAGGCCCCTCTGCACAACTGAGCAACAAGACAAGTACATTAGAGTTTGTAGTTTGAGAAATCGACACCTCAGAGGTCCTCAACTGGCAGCTTCATTAAATAGTACACGCAAAACGCCAGTGTCAACGTCTACAGTGAAGAGGCAACTCCGGGATGCTGACCTTCAGGGCAGAGTGGCCAAGAAAAAGCCATATCTAAGACTGACTAATAAAAGGAAAAGATTATTATGGGCAAAAGAACACAGTCATTGGAAAGAGGAAGATTGGAAAAAAGTGTTATGGAAAGACGAATCCAAGTTTGAGGTGTTTGGATCACACAGAAGAACCATTGTGAGACGCAGAACAAGTGAAAAGATGCTGGAAGAGTGCCTGACGTCATCTGTCAAGCATGGTGGAGGTAATGTGATGGTCTGGGGTTGCTTTGGTGCTGGTAAAGTGGGAGATTTGTACAATGTAAAAAGGATATTGAATAAGGAAGGTTATCACTCCATTTTGCAACGCCATGCCATACCCTGTGGACAGCGCTTGTTGTAGGATGAAATTGGCTCCAATCAAGACAATGACCCAAAGCACACCTCCAAATTATGCAAGGACTATTTAGGGAAGAAGCAGGCAGCTGGTATTCTATCTGTAATGGAGTGGCCAGCGCAGTCACCAGATCTCAACTCCATTGAGCTGTTGTGGGAGCAGCTTGACCATATGGTACACAAAAAGTGCCCATCAAGCCAAACCAACTTGTGGGAGGGGCTTCTGGAGGCATGGGGTGACATTTCTCCAGATTACCTCAGTAATTTTACTGCTAGAATGCCAAAGGTCTGCAATGCTGTAATTGCTGTAAAGGGAGCATTCTTTGACGAAAGCAAGGTTTGCAGAAGAAAATTATTATTTCAAATAAAAATCTTTTTTTCAAACCTTGTCAATGTCTGGACTAGATTTTAAATTCATTTGGCAACTCATTTGATTAATAAAAAGTATTAGTTTTCATGGAAAACACACAATTGTCTGGGTGACCCTAAACTTTTGAACGGTAGTGTATCGTTGTGAGAAACAATTTCTTCTTCTCCGTATGAACCATCACCAAGAGATATTACAATTTCACACTCTCCCAAGATAGAATGCATAGGTTATAATTCCTCAAAATCCATTCTGTCAAATCTCATGGTTACACTTGTCTTACATTTCTAAAACAGAGAAAGAGGACGTGACCTCCGATTGCGACAGCCCGCAGATAATGACCTTCTCCACAAAGAATTCTATTCTACTTACAAGTGTTAATTACTGTATTTTTCGGACTATAAGACGCACCGGACTGTAAGACGCACCCAGGTTTTAGAGGTGGAAAATAGGGAAAAAAATATTTGAAGCAAAAAAAAAAAATGTGGTAAAATTTAATAACATGCTATTATATGTAGTGTTATTATATATAATAGTATGTTATTATGTTGGAAGCTGCGGGCTGAAGATGGAGCTGCGGGACCAGTGTGGTGTCTGTAAAGTACTATATGAAGACGCTGGAGGGCGAGTATAAGAATGGGGGCACAAGGCTTATATTTAAAACACCACTCCAGCACTGAAAAATAACACTGGAGTGCAGCTTTAAGATCCCATTGGGAGAACTATAACTCCCAGCATGTCCTGCAGATCCTATATGTAATAATTATAGGGGATAATTCAGGAGACTCTTTGCGTGGAACAAGACAACAGGACACAGTTTTATAAGTGGTAAAGTCTATATTATCACACGGTGATTCAAGCAGGTGCAGAGAGAACTCAAGTCCACAACACTTGGTGCAAATAATAAACGCAGCTTAGCAGTCAATAGGAAACTTCAGAGGTAGATGCAAACAAACAGAAAGTCTACGAAGCACAGTTATTCTTGAGGAAACTTGACACGAATAGATCCTTGACTTAGTCCAGACACAGACAGATATGTTATAAGGCAGTTCAAAACATATCTTAGCTCAACCAGGGAGGCCTGGTTAATAGTCTCAGGTTTTGCAGAGCAGCAAACAGCTTACATGTCCAGCAAATGCAGATAAAAGCAAACACGAGCAGCAGATGAAGGAGGATTACTCAACACTGGTGTATGCAGCAGGAACTCAGAGCAGAGTGGCAGGATCTCCAACACAGGTTCACAGGAGCAGGTGCAAGGCCAGGGAGTAATCAGGAACTGGATGCAAAGCAGAATAATCTAGCACAGACTGAAGGCTGGGGTGGAGTTTTATAGCAGGAAGACAAGTGCACATGAGACCAAAGACGCCATGTTGGAAAAGGGCAGTAATGCACAAAAGGTAAAAAATGTTCAGAGTCCTGACACTATGGCATGCTGGGAGTTATAGTTCACCACAGGAGTGGCACAGTGCTTTATTGTGTGTTGTAAAGACTAACCTTTTAATTGTGGCAGCCAGCCACTGTGGTGAGGTGAAAAGCTGGAGCATTCCATGACTGCACACAGAGAGTCCTCCCTTTTGTTGCCTCTCCACAGCACAGGTCATAAGAGGAAGACAGCAGATTCAAGTGTGGTGTCGGAAGGACCTGTGATGACATCAGAAGAGGGGGGCTCTGTGCCGTCATGTGATGCTCCAGCCCGCCCTCTTCATGACATCACACAGGTCCTTATGCCTCAGCATCCAGCACAGCCCGGCAGGTATGCCGCGATCTTGTCTCCTCTGCCACCCTGCTTCTGCCTCCTCCACCGGACACACAGATCTCCCCAGCCACTGCAGGAATCCAGTGCTGGGGAAACCATGTGTGTTTCAGTGAAGGAGTATTCATTTGCTGCTCCCCGCTCACTGCTCAGTGATGACAGGTGGGCGGGGAAGAGGCTAATGAATATTCACTGCACTTTAATCATGGGAACCACGTGGTTTCCCCAGCGCTGGATTCCGACAGCTGGGACATTTTTCTGCCTCCTGTCAGTGGGATCACAGTGCGATCCCACTCGCCGCTGCCTCCTCCCCACATGCTACATTCCGACCATAAGAAGCACCCACACTTTCCTCCCAAATTTGGAGGAAAAAAAGGTGAGTCTTATGGTCAGAAAAATACGGTAACACTTTAATGCTGCATATGAAATCAGATCCATGCCATTCGCCCGACTCAAGAGTTTTGCCTACCGGCTGCTTATTTGCCCCTTGAAGTGTTCATGTGTACGGAGGAAGTCAGGAAAGACAGCCATTAGTCGAACAAAGATTCAGCAGCTAGGTATTTCATGTTAATGGCCATCTTTAGAAATTGGGGACGAAAAAATGAAAGTGAAATTTTTTTAAATATAGTCACCTGTGGAAGGTGTGTAAACTATTTAAATGATAATACACCAATTTATTTAGGCCTCATTCAGATATCCGTGATATTTCTTATACGTAAAATCTGGACCATTGTTCATTGATGGTTTGGATCACATTTTCATCAGACTCACATATAATACCTAAAACTATAATTTTATTAAATGGTATAGAAAAGACAACAACACACAAAAAGGCCCTAGGCCTGCAAACAAGGTGATTTATTGCTGTCTAATATGAAAAATCCCCCTATATGGCCCTGATGGACCCTATTGAACCCTTCCTACCAGCGGAGGTTGGCACTCTAGCAAAATGGCGCCCCCGCTCAACGACGTCTAGCCCTATATGCACCGTGATAATCCCTATATAGGTGTAGGGTGCAAGAGGTACCAACCAAATGACCTAAAGCCAAAAAATAGTGCCGCAGTGATAGGAGGAGATGAAGGGGTAGTGAAAGTGAACCCATTGAGATGATGTCCTCAAACTGACAACATGCTCCTCATACCGAGCTACACAACAACAGCAATTAAATCAGAGAAAACCAAAAACAAATAATCCAAAAGCCAGATTTTTGAAAATTGTTCAAGGGTGGGGGGCGAAAAAGCCTAAGCTAGTCCAACCTAGTTTTACTGTCCCTACCTGGCTGCGGAGGTTGGCACCCTAAGTTTATACGCAATGTGGCACCACCGCTCTCATCGACTAGCCCTCACTTTCCCTTCGTACTCACCCTCTCTGTTCTCCAACAGTGTGGACAAAATATCAAGAGAGAAGAAAAACAACAACGTGCATAGGATATAGTTGGTGAGTGATAGGGGCAGGTAGTGAATACAGATCCCACAATTAACTCATCGTGTGCTCAAGGGTTAGGTCTCATTTTGTGTCCACGGTATATAGTAAAATCAGAACAACGTCACGTGCAGCATAATACCGTAGAGAGACATTAAAATAAGGAGCCAATAACAGACCTTAACCCCTTCCCGACCTGTGACACAGCGTATGCGTCATGAAAGTCGGTGCCTTCCCGACCTGTGACGCATATGCTGTGTCACAGAATGATCGCGTCCCTGCAGATCGGGTGAAGGGGTTAACTCCGATTTCACCCGATCTGCAGAGACAGGGGGAGTGGTGCTTCAGCCCAGGGGGGGTGGCTTCACCCCCCCGAGGCTACGATCGCTCTGATTGGCTGTTGAAAGTGAAACTGCCAATCAGAGCGATTTGTAATATTTCACCCAAAAAAACGGTGAAATATTACAATCCAGCCATGGCCGATGCTGCAATATCATCGGCCATGGCTGGAAAACCTAATCTGCCCCCACCCCACCGATCGCCCCCCCAGTGCTCCGATGCGCGGTCCGCCCCCCTAATTCGTTCTGTCCGCTCCTCCGTCCTCCTGTCCGCTCCCCCCCGTGCTCCGGTGCCCCCTCCCTGTGCTCCGGTCCCCCCCCCCCGTGATCCGATCACCCCCCCTTCATACTTACCGGGCCTCCCGATGTCCGTCCGGCTTCTCCATGGGCGCCGCCATCTTCCAATATGGCGGGCGCATGCGCACTGCGCCCGCAGAGTCTGCCGGCTGGCAGATTCATTTCTGAAGTATTTTGATCACTGCGATATAGCCTATCGCAGTGATCAAAATGAAAAAAAAGTAAATGACCCCCCTTTATCACCCCCATAGGGACAATAATAAAAATAAATAAAATATTTTTTTTTTTTTCTGCTAGGGTTAGGGTTAGAACTAGGGTTAGAATTAGGGTTAGAATTAGGGGTAGGGTTAGGGTTAGGGTTAGGGCATGTGCACACAGTGCGGATTTGGCTGCGAATCCGCAGCGGATTGCCGCGGATCCGCAGCGGATCGGCCGCGGATCCGCAGCGGATTGGCCGCGGATCCGCAGCGGATTGGCCGCTGCGAATTCGTAGCAGTTTTCCATCAGGTTTACAGTACCATGTACACCTATGGAAAACCAAATCTGCTGTGCCCATGGTGCGGAAAATACCGTGCGGAAACGCTGTGTATTTTCCGCAGCATGTCAATTTTGTGCGGATTCCGCAGCGTTTTACACCTGTTCCTCAATAGGAATCCGCAGGTGAAATCCGCACAAAAAAAAACACTGGAAATCCGCTGTAAATCCGTAGGTAAAACGCAGTGCCTTTTACCTGCGGATTTTTCAAAAATGGTGCGGAAAAATCTCACACGAATCCGCAAAGTGGGCACATAGTCTTAGGGTTAGGGTTGGAATTAGAGTTAGGGTACCGTCTCACAGTGGCACTTTGATCGCTACGACGGTACGATCTGTGACGTTCCAGGGATATCCATACGATATCGCTGTGTCTGACACGCAGCAGCGATCAGGGACCCTGCTGAGAATCGTACGTCGCAGCAGATCGTTTGGAACTTTCTTTCGTCGCTGGATCTCCCGCTGTCATCGCTGGATCGTTGTGTGTGACAGCTATCCAGCGATGCGTTCACTTGTAACCAGGGTAAACATCGGGTTACTAAGCGCAGGGCCGCGCTTAGTAACTCGATGTTTACCGTGGTTACCAGCGTAAAAGTAAAAAAAAACGTACATACTCACATTTCGGTGTCCTTCAGGTCCCTTGCCGTCTGCTTCCCGCTCTGACTGTCTGCCGGCCGGAAAGTGAGAGCACAGCACAGCAGTGACGTCACCGCTGCGCTCTGCTCTCACTGTACGGCGGCACTCAGTCAGAGCGGGAAGCAGACGGCAAGGGACCTGAAGGACACCAAAATGTGAGTATGTACGTTTTTTTTTTTTTTTACTTTTACGCTGGTAACCACGGTAAACATCAGGTTACTAAGCGCGGCCCTGCGCTTAGTAACCCGATGTTTACCCTGGTTACCCGGGACCTTGGCATCGTTGGGCGCTGGAGAGCGGTCTGTGTGACAGCTCCCCAGCGACCACACAATGACTTTCCAACGATCACGGCCAGGTCGTATCGCTGGTCGTGATCGTTGGTAAATCGTTATGTGAGACGGTACCCTTAGGGTTGGAATTAGGGCTAGGGTTGGAAATAGGGTTAAGATTAGGCTTGTGGTTAGGGTTAAGGTTAGGGTTAGGGTTGTGTTGGGGTTACAGTTGTGGGTAGGGTTGGGATTAGGGTTAGGATTAGGGTTGGATTTAGGGTTACGGGTGTGTTGGGGTTAGGGTTGTGATTAGGGTTATGGCTACAGTTGGGATTAGGGTTAGGGGTGTGTTGGGGTTAGTGTTGAAGTTAGAATTGAGGGGTTTCCACTGTTTAGGCACATCAGGAGTCTCCAAACGCAACATGGCGCCACCAATGATTCCAGCCAATCTTGCGTTCAAAAAGTCAAATGGTGCGCCCTCCCTTCCAAGCCCCGACGTGCGCCCAAACAGTGGTTTACCCCCACATATGGGATACCAGCGTACTCAGGACAAACTGGGCAACAACTATTGGGGTCCAATTTCTCCTGTTACCCTTGCAAAAATAAAAAAATACTTGCTAAAACATAATTTTGAGGAAAGAACAATTATTTTTTATTTTCACGGCTCTACGTTATAAACTTATGTGAAACACTTGGGGGTTGAAAGTGCTCACCACACATCTAGATAAGATCCTTTTGGGGTCTAGTTTCCAAAATGGGGTCACTTGTGGGGTGTTTCTACTGTTTAGGCACATCAGGGGCTCTGCAAATGCAACGTGACGCCCGCAGACCATTCCATCAAAGTCTGCATTTCAAATGTCACTACTTCCCTTCCGAGCCCTGACGTGCGCCCAAACAGTGGTTTACCCCCACATATGGGGTACCAGCGTACTCACAACAAACTGGGCAACAAATATTGGGGTCCAATTTCTCCTGTTACCCTTGTGAAAATAAACAATTGCTTGCTAAAACATCTTTTTTGAGGAAAGAAAAATGATTTTTTATTTTCACGGCTCTGCGTTGTAAACTTCTGTGAAGCACTTGGGGGTTGAACGTGCTCACCACACATCTAGATAAGTTCCTTGGGGGGTCTAGTTTCCAAAATGGGGTCACTTGTGGGGGGTTTCTACTGTTTAGGCACATCAGGGGCTCTGCAAACATAACATGATTCCCGCAGACCATTCCATCAAAGTCTGCATTCCAAATCGTCACTACTTCCCTTCCGAGCCCCGCCATGTGCCCAAACAGTGGTTTACCCCCACATATGGGGTATCAGCGTACTCAGGAGAAACTGGACAACAACTTTTGGGGTCAAATTTTTCCTGTTACCCTTGGGAAAATTAAAAAATTCTGGGCTAAAAAAATATTTTTGAGGAAAGAAAACACATTTTTTATTTTCACGTCTCTGCGTTATAAACTTCTGTGAAGCACTTGGGGGTTCAAAGTGCTCACCACACATCTAGATAAGTTCCCTTGGGGGTCTAGTTTCCAAAGTGGGGTCAATTGTGGGGAGTTCCTACTGTTTAGGCACATCAGGGGCTCTGCAAACGCAACGTGACGCCCGCAGAGCATTCCATTAAAGTCTGCATTTCAAAACGTCACTACTTCCCTTCCGCTCCCCGACGTGTGCCAAAACAGTGGTTTACCCCCACATATGGGGTATCAGCGTACTCAGGAGAAACTGCACAACAACTTTTGGGGTCCAATTTCTCCTGTTACCCTTGGGAAAATAAAAAATTGTGGGTTAAAAAATCATTTTTGAGGAAAGAAAAATAATTTTATATTTTCATGGCTCTGCGTTATAAACTTCTGTGAAGCACTTGAGGGTTCAAAGTGCTCACCACACATCTAGATTAGTTCCTTGGGAGGTCTAGTTTCCAAAATGGGGTCACTTGTGCGGGAGCTCCAATGTTTAGGCACACAGGGGCTCTCCAAACGCGACATGGTGTCCGCTAATGATTGGAGCTAATTTTCCATTCAAAAAGCCAAATGGCGTGCCTTCCCTTCCGAGCCTTGCCGTGCGCCCAAACAGTGGTTTACCCCCACATATGGGGTATCATCGTACTCAGGACAAACTGGACAACAACATTTGGGGTCCAATTTCTCCTATTATCCTTGGGAAAATAAAAAACTCCGGGCTAAAAATCATTTTTGAGGAAAGAAAAATATTTTTTTATTTTCATGGCTCTGCGTTATAAACTTCTGTGAAGCACCTGGGGGTTTTAAGTGCTCACTATACATCTAGATTAGTTCCTTGGGGGGTCTAGTTTCCAAAATGGGGTCACTTGTAGGGGAGCTCTAATGTTTAGGCACACAGGGGCTCTCCGAACGCAACAGGGTGTCCACTAACGATTGGAGCTAATTTTCCATTGAAAAAGTCAAATGGCGCGGCTTCCCTTCCAAGCCTTGCCGTGCACCCAAACAGTGGTTTACCCCCACATATGAGGTATCGGCGTACTCAAGAGAAATTGCCCAACAAATTTTAGGATCCATTTTATCCTGTTGCCCATGTGAAAATGAAAAAATTGAGGCTAAAAAAAATTTTTTGTGAAAAAAAAGTACTTTTTCATTTTTTACGGATCAATTTGTGAAGCACCTGAGAGTTTAAAGTGCTCACTATACATCTAGATTAGTTCCTTGGGGGGTCTAGTTTCCAAAATGGGGTCACATGTGGGGGAGCTTCAATGTTTAGGCACACAGGGTCTCTCCAAACGCGACATGGTGTCCGCTAAAGATTGGAGCCAATTTTTCATTGAAAAAGTCAAATGGCGCTCCTTCGCTTCCGAGCCCTGCCGTGCCCACAAACAGTGGTTTACCCCCACATATGAGGTATCAACGTACTCAGGACAAATTGGACAACAACTTTTGTGGTCCAGTTTCTCCTTTTACCCTTGGGAAAATAAAAAAATTGTTGCTAAAAGATCATTTTTGTGACTAAAAAGTTAAATGTTCACTTTTTCCTTCCATGTTGCTTCTGCTGTTGTGAAACACCTGAAGGGTTAATAAACTTCTTGAATGTGGTTTTGAGCACCTTGAGGGGTGCAGTTTTGAGAATGGTGTCACTTTTGGGTATTTTCAGCCATATAGAACCCTCAAACTGACTTCAAATGTGAGGTGGTCCCTAAAAAAAATGGTTTTGTAAATTTTGTTGTAAAAATGAGAAATCACTGGTCAAATTTTAACCCTTATAACTTCCTAGCAAAAAAAAAATTTCTTTCCAAAATTGTGCTGATGTAAAGTAGACATGTGGGAAATGTTATTTATTAACTATTTTGTGTCACATAACTCTCTGGTTTAATAGAATAAAAATTCAAAATGTGAAAATTGCGAAATTTTCAAAATTTTCGCCAAATTTCCGTTTTTTTCACAAATAAACTCAGAAATTATCGACCTAAATTTACCACTAACATGAAGCCCAATATGTCACGAAAAAACAATCTCAGAACCGCAAGGATCCGTTGAAGCGTTCCTGAGTTATTACCTCATAAAGGGACACTGGTCAGAATTGCAAAAAATGGCAAGGTCATTAAGGCCAAAATAGGCTGGGTCATGAAGGGGTTAAAGAGTCTCTGTAATATCAGGTATGGGGTGGAGAAACCACTCAAGAAACACACCTTAAACTCATAACAGAGCCAACAACATCTGGGTGTCCTTTTCAGGGTATCTTTATTGTAACCCCAGGCTCACTGGAAATGCTTGCACAACATATAAAGATTGCACTAAACCCATATTGCACTTATCCCCAAGTTATAAACAACAAAATGAGTGGAACCATATTGTAAGTTCATCAGGAGGCAGATGAATAGGCCAGTGTCAGAAGATAGCAAGACACATGACCGTCAAGACATCCTAGTTGCAGGTGTAAGGTGTGCCAGGTAAGTGTGGGGGTTTAAGTAGCCCGCTTAAATCAGACCAAAGGATTGAGGGTAAGGACACCTGAGGATAGGTTTAGCATTATCATACATAGTAACCATGAAGCCGTGTCCTCTATTCACAGCTGCGCATGTCTCATCACCACCCAGACGCTAGAGGCAGAACTGAATCTGTCATAATAATGTGCATGTCTTAGCCATGTCCGCGCGTGCGCCGAACTCAGTACTGCGTTCCATATAGCGCACGCACACTTAGGTAATGACACGTCATGACCGCGCATGCGCAGATCGCACTATCCTCTCAGCCATAGAAGCGCGCGCGCAGCAATCAGTGCAGTTAAGCTCACGCGCGTTCATATAATGGGCATTGATAGTCAGTCATGACCACATGTGTGCGACCATCACAGTTCTGTTCTTAATAACGCACAGACAGATCCACCTCGTGATAATCATAAACAGGTAGGCAGCACTTCAACCAGCGCACTCCCACCCACATAAAAAACCTGATATATCCAACATAAGTAAGCGCCGCTATTATCTTGCGCATGCGCACTTGGAATGACACCATCCCCTTATCGAGCAAAAGCAGCTTAACGGGATGATGGGGTGAACGAGCACTTCTCGCGTCAGCATAGTCCCCCCAGATAAAAGGATACAATATCCCAGGAGACTAGCCCCCATATATAATACTGAAAGTGCCAAGTAATAATCGATCCATCATACTGGTTACAAGATAGATGTTCAGTGACCGATGTATGATGTAAAGTACCTCAAAGAAGCCAAAAGGTCACTTTCTATATAACCGACACCATTTGTAAACACTTGTCACAGATAGAATATAAATAAATGAAACAAAGACCATATTACAGTCAATACTAGTTAACACTCACACAATATCTCATAAGTGTATGTTCTATGGTCGGATCCCAAAAAGTTAATGGATAGAGTATTCACCAATTATAACCGTGAAAAACAGATCGAGTAATCTCAGATAAAGCAACTATAGGCGTGTTGTTCATTTAACCCCTTAGGGGTAACTGACTCCATTTTAAAGATCCACTGAGATTCCTTTTGTAGTAGTAGTTTGTCCCAGTCACCCTGTCTCCCATTTGGTCTACTTCCAAGACGCAAAATTTTAGAATGTCACCATTACCATGGTGACATTCCCAAACATGCCTTGCCACCGGGATGTCCCTTTTGTTCCTCACATTGGATCACATTTGATCACTGGGCAGTGTGCAAGTTTTTACCATCAGTATTTCATCAGTGATTTTTCTCTGATCAAGAACAAAAAAAAGCACAAAGCCTCTCCTATCCATTAGGCCTCATTCACATTTATTTTTTTTTCACATACTAGAAAAACGGACTAATTATTCTGATCAGAATCAAATGAGAGTGTGGTCCGATTGTCAAATTTTCTCTACTTTCTTAATTCAGACAGTCCTTGAAAATCGGACCGCACTTGATGACATCAGACTGCGGTCTGATTTTTTCACAGACCCACTGACCTGCCTTGCCGAATTTGATGCGACCCTCGGACATGTTGCTGATATTTTCCACAGAACACTCAATCCAAACAAAAAACAAATGGACGTTTGTACAGCCCAATAGAAAATCATGGGTATGAGTGCTATCCATGGTTTTCACAAATAGCACTCATATGGAAAAATCGGATGTATGAATAAGATAATAGGCTGCGCACACAGAAGTCTATGCAAAATCTTCTGCTTTATATCCAGGAAAAAAATGACAATTTTTCATCTGTATTGTTAACCGTAAGCTTTTTTTTTTTTTTTTTTTTTTAAATGCCTGTATGCTATTTGCTTTACCAGAAAGATTATATAAATAAAGGTCAAATACAGTTCACTAGCATTAAAATTGTAACGCATTCATGAAAGACGCAAGAATGCAGATGGTAGCCAGTATATGATCTGTTTTTTAGTGACTCATAATGGGCGAGTCTGATCAAGAATACAAATCAAAATAGTGCATGCTATTTTTTTTTTTTTTTATATGCCAACCATCGGTTTTTGTGAAAAATGTTCATGTGAATTACCACAGTGACTAGCGTGATCCTTGTGCTGTCCTTATGTTATCAGTGTTGCATACAGACAATACACGTCTGAACGAGTCCTTACAGTTTTTATAAAGGACAGCAGATAGTCTGCACACTGATGCCTTCTGTGTGTCATCAGTGATTGTCATGGACCCAGAAGATTGCATGGGTAATGTTGATCCATGAAGAGGATTAAAAACACACGTCCCTGATTTTTTTTTTTTTTTTGTTGAGAGCCCAGGGCCAGTAAAAAAAAACACAACAAAAAGGACAGACATTTATCGGCACAGCCACAGACTATAGTAGACATGTGTTCTAGCTGTGAAACACACGTACCGTATTTTCCGGCGTATAAGACGACTTTTTAACCCCTAAAAATTGTCCCAAAAGTCGGGGGTCGTCTTATACGCCGGGTACGGCGTGTGCAGGGAGCGATCCTGGGTGTTCCCAGGGTCTGAAGGAGAGGAAACTCTCCTTCAGACCCTGGGATCCATATTCATGTAAAAAATAAAGAATAAAAATAGAAAATATGGATATACTCACCCCTCCGAGAAGCCTGGCTGTCACCGCTGCAAGCGTCTGCCTCTGTTCCTAAGAATTGCAGAGCGTGAAGGACCTTCGATGACGTCGCGGTCAGGTGACCGGTCACATGAGTGGTCATGGACCAATCACAAGACCGTGACGTCATCGTAGGTCCTTCACGCTCTGCAATTCTTAGGAACGGAGGCAGACGCTTGCAGCGGTGACAGCCAGGCTTCTCGGAGGGGTGAGTATATCCATATTTTTTATTTTTATTCTTTATTTTTTACATGAATATGGATCCCAGGGCCTGAAGGAGAGTCTCCTCTCCTTCAGACCCTGGGAACCACACGCCGTATAAGATGACTGGGCGTATAAGATGACCCCCGTCTTATACAGCGGGCATATCCCAAATTCCATATTTTATATGGAAAAGTTGGGGGTCATCTTATACTTTGAAAGAAGAAATATAAACCAGCTCACCCGTGATGCATAAACCAATCCTCGGGAGCACGGACCCGCTGTGTTCAGGCGTATAGAGTCCAAAGGGAAAAGAATGTCCAGCTTCACCGAATCCGTAAAAAAGTGTTTTCTTTATTCACATACTATTGAGCATAGAGGATACAGACTTCAGCACAAGCCATATGGGTAAGAATCTCAACGCGTTTCTGGAGACTAAGCTCCCTTAATCATGACCATGATTAAGGGAGCTTAGTCTCCAGAAACGCGTTGAGATTCTTACCCATATGGCTTGTGCTGAAGTCTGTATCCTCTATGCTCAATAGTATGTGAATAAAGAAAACTCTTTTTTACGGATTCGGTGAAGCTGGACATTCTTTTCTTTTTGGTCATCTTATACGCCCAGTCGTCTTATA
Source organism: Ranitomeya variabilis (assembly GCF_051348905.1). Taxonomy (NCBI): domain Eukaryota; kingdom Metazoa; phylum Chordata; class Amphibia; order Anura; family Dendrobatidae; genus Ranitomeya; species Ranitomeya variabilis. The sequence goes on from NC_135237.1 coordinate 166,415,103, forward strand.
CACCAGAAAATACGGTACATGAGAAACGGACGCCTGAAAACGGCCTTTAAAGGGGTTAACCACTACTAGGACAATGCCTTCTTGATGAAAATGTTTGGACCTCATAAAATAATAAAACCTACTGTGCCCCGTCGCCGTTCCTGTGGTGTCGGCACTCATTCTACCCGGGGCACTTGGGTGGTGCAACGCCGGCGGCCAATCAGCACTGGTGTCACTGTCCCCGCTTTTTGACACATTGATCATGAAGAGAAAATCCGGGCTGCAGCTGATCTTGGACTATCTCTTCATGTTTGATTTGTCCGAAGGCGGGGGCAGGGACGCCAGCTCTGATAGGGCGCCTGACACAACACCGCACAAGAGCGCGTGCTGACACCGCGGAGACGGCGCTGCACAGGAGGCGAATATAGGTTTCATTATTTTATTGGGGCAAACGAGGGGTATGACAAGAAGTTGTCCAAGTAGTGGACAACTTCTTTAAAGAGAATCTGTCATCAGGATTTCACACCCCAAACTATTTATATGCACATGTAGCTCTTTGAAAGACAAGTCCAGCAATATCTCCAGTATAGAGAAATCAGGGTTTGAATTAATATGTAAATGAGGCAGTAGATCAGAAGGCTCATCTGTCATTCCAGCTCTATTCCCTGCCCAGTGCCAACTCATTCTGCTTGAGTGGATAGCAATATTGATTCAAGTAACACAACACTGAGGCACCCTCCTGCCAGGTCCCTTATGCCCTCCATCCCAAAAGCATTCACTTATGCATCAGTAAATTTCCTGCCTAATCAGCCCTGTAAAACGTTTTTAGGTAAAAATTAGGTTTAAAAAACGGTAATTAATCTTACCGGTAATTGTATTTCCAGGAATCCATCCTGACAGCACCATTGGAGGACATCCTTCTTACCCTCAGTGGGACAGGAACAACAAGCGGTTAAAAGGACCCTCCCCACTCCACCCACCAGTGATTTTCTAAGTACCACATCTGGATGGATGCAAAGAGAGAGTTTATTAACAGTCATATACCAATGTTACATCCCATTAGTCAATAGTATAAACTTGCAGTGGGAGGGAACTAGTAGTGCTGTCAGGATGGATTCCAGGAAATACAATTACCGGTTAGACCAATTACCATTTTCCAATTCACCATCTTGACAGCACCATTGGAGAAATACCAAAGGATGTTAAACTAGGGTGGGACTACTGCATGTAATACTTTTCTACCAAAAGCTAACTGATCTGATGAGACATCTAATTTATAGTGTCTAGCAAAGGTAGAAAGAGTGGTCCAAGTCGCCGCCCTAAAAATTTGCTCAGCTGAGGCTCCCCCCTTCTCCGCCCATGATGTAGAGATAGCTTGGGTTGAATGGGCTCTAAGAATATCTGGGGGATCTTTCCCTTGGTCTGTTTACGCTAGGTTTATCATGGTTCTGATCCACCTAGCAATGGTTGATTTTGCTGCCTTGCAACCTCTATTTGGACCACCGTACTGTATGAACAAGTTAGTGTCTCGTTTCCAACCTTCCATCGCCCCCAGGTATTTTAGAACAGTCTCCCTAACGTCAAGGTTATGGTAGACCCCTTCCTTCGTGTTTCTAGGGTGTTGGGAGAATGAGGGAAGGATTATCTCCTGATTTATATTTGTTGAGGACACTAGCTTGGGGAGGAAGGCTGGGTTAAGTCTTAAGACTATCCTGTCGTCAAAGATCTGAAGATATGGGTCCTGAGTAGAAAGAGCCTGCCCCCAATCTTTTAGCTGACGTGATGGCAATCAGAAAGGCAGTTTTAAAGGAGAGATTGGCTATGCTCATATCTTCTGATAACAAGTACGGGGTTCTACACAGGGCATTAAGGACCAGGTTTAGGTCCCAAGGAGGAGTTGATTTTCTCACAAGTGGTCTCATTCTCTGCGTGGCCCTGGAAAATCTTGCTATCCAAGGATGGGAGGCTAGTGACGTATCAAAAAAGACTAAGCGCTGCAATCTGTACTTTTAAAGTAGTAGGCCGGAGGCCCTTCTCAAAACCGAGTTGTAGGAAGTCGAAGATTCTGGGAATGTCAGGTTTTGAAGTATCCATAGAAACCTCTCCCAGAAAGGAACAATACCGCTTCCAGATTTTGTAATAAATCGCTGAAGTCACCGGCTTTCTGCTTGCCTGGAGTGTGGTAATGACTTCATCTGACAGGCCTCTGGATCTTAGGGTTCGCCGTTCAGGATCCAAGCAGACAGGTGAAGAGAGTCTGGGTCTTCGTGGAACACCGGCCCCTGTAGTCGAAGGTCCTGCCTGTTCGGTAATAAGATTGGTCTCTCTGTTGACATTCTGGATAGTAGAGAGAACCAGCTCCTTTTTGGCCTAAAAGGAACCACCAGTATTACGGTTGCTCTCTCGTCTCGTATCTTCCTGAGTGTTTTCGGTATCAGAGGAAGAGGCGGAAAAGCGTACAGGAGACCTTCTCCCCAATACTGAGACAAGGCGTCTACTGCTGTGGCTCCGTCTAGAGGATTGAGAGAGAAAAATGCTCTTGTCTTTGTATTTGACCTGGTGGCAAAAAGATTCACCTGAGATGTTCCCCACTTCTGGCACAGACTGCTGAATATTTCTGGGTTCAGTTCCCATTCTCCAGGATGTACAGACGTTCTGCTCAAGAAGTCTGCTACTTGATTCTTGGCGCCTTCCAGGTGAACTGCCGAGATGGATTTGACAGATTTCTCCGCTCATCTGAAAATTTGGTCTGCTAGGTGTTGCAGCGGTGGATGTTTCGGACCTCCTTGGTGTCTTAGAAATGCCACTGCTGTGACATTGTCGGACAGTATCCTTACGTGTTTGCCCCTGACCTGTGACTGGGCCTGGTATAACACCTTCCAGATCGCATATAGCTCCCTGAAGTTTGACGACCTTGCGGCAATCTGAGGAGTCCATTCTCCCTGGTAATATGTCCGCCCCATCCGAATTGACTGGCGTCTGGGGTAACCGTAACAAAGGGATCGAGGATCCATGGAACTCGCTCTTTTAGGTTTTCCGGTGTGGTCCACCAGGTTAGGGATCTCTTTACTGACGGAGACAGAATCATTTTCTTGTCTAGGGAACTCTGCTTCCTGTTCCAAGACTTCAAAACCTCTCTCTGTAATCCCCGCGAGTGGAATTGGATCCATTTCACACAGGGTATGCATGCCGTCATAAAGCCCAGAATCCTCATTGCCTCCCTTATGGAGGGGGTACTCCTTCTGAATTGATCTATGTCCCTGATCAAGGCCTCCTGTCTGTCTTCTGGTAAAAAAGATGTTCTGACGTTGGAGTCTAATATGACCCCCAAAAATGTAATTCTGGAATTTGGGACCAGGCAAGATTTCTTCCAATTCACAATCCACCCCAGGTCCTGTAGGATGGAAAGTGTGAAGCTGCAGTCTATTTTGAGAAGTTTCTCTGATCTCGCCATTATCAGAAAGCAGTCCAGATATGGCACTATGGTCACATTCTGGTTCCTTAGATAGGCCACAACCTCTGACATTAGTTTGGTGAATATTCTGGGCGCCGAAGCAAGCCCGAAGGGGAGACATCTGAACTGGAAGTGATACATTATTCCCTTGTTCATTAGGGCAAATCTCAGAAACTTTTGGTAGGAAGTGTGTATTGGGACATGGTAGTATGCATTGCTTACATCTAAGGTGCACATCACCATGTCCTTGTCTATGAGAGGCGTTGTGGACTTTATAGATTCCATCCTGAATCTTTTGTACCGGACCCACCTGTTTAGGGGTTTTAAATTTATTATCGTTCGGGAGTCCCCCGACGTTTTTTTTATTGAAAATAAGTGAGAGTAATGGCCCTTGCCTCTTTCTGAGATGGGTACTGGGATTATTGCGTTTAACTCTATCAACTCCTGGATGTTTGTCCACATAGAGGAGTCTGAGAGCGGACAGGGTCGGGTTACAACAAATCTTTCTGGGGGATTGCTGGGGAACTCTAGCTTGCACCCCTGAGCAATTACCTGCAGAATCCAAGGATTTGGGGATATTTCTAGGGGGGTTGGCAGAAAGTTTTTGTAACCGACCACCCACCTTGATGTCATTTATTCGGCTTTCCTGCACCTGCACTTGGGAAGATGGAGTCTCTACCCTTTCCACCCCCCTTGGGATAAGACCACCTCCCAAGTCTTCCCTTTCCCCCTGTAGTCTGCCTTCTGACTAGGTCGGGATCTACGAAAGGGCTGGTACTTTTTTGTATTTTCCTCAGGGAACCCCTTCTTTTTATCTGAGGCTTTTTCTAAGATGTCCTCTAGAATAGGCCCAAATACTTTATTCCCTGAGAATGGGATTCCGCACAATTTATTTTTTGATTGGATATCCCCCGACCAAGTCTTTAGCCAGATAGCTCTTCTGGCCGCGTTGGATAAGGACTCGCTTCTGGCGGCGAAGCGTACAGATTCTGCTGAAGCGTCTGCCATAAAGCCTGTTGTGAGCTTAAGTAATGGTAGAGATTTGAGAACAACATCTCTGGAAGTCTTAGCTTTGAGATGTTCCTCCAAATCATCTATTCATAGATGCATTGACCGGGCTACCGATGTTGCAGCTATATTGGCCTGTATTATTGCTGTGGAGGATTCCCAAGTTCTCCTGAGCAGTCCATCTGCTTTGCGATCCATTGGATCCTTTAAAGCGGAGGAGTCCTCAAACGGAATTGAGGTCTTCTTCGCCACTTTTGCCAACGGAACATCAATCTTGGGAACTTCATCCCACACTTTAATGTCCTCTGGATTATAAGGCAAACGGAGTCTGAAATCTCTGGGTACTACTAGTCTCTTCTCCACTTCCTGCCATTCTTCTAGAATCATGGAACGCATGTGATTGTTGACTGGAAAAACCTTTGTGACCTGGGCATGTAAACCGCCAAACATTTCATCCTGGATCGAGGTCTCCTCTGGCGTGTCCTGTAACTGCATGGTATTACGAACTGCATGAAGAAGCTCATCTGTATCTGCCGCCGAGAAGAGATATCTCTTCCTTCTGCCCAATGATCCGTCTCTTTCCTCCTGGTCTGAATCCTCCGAAATCTCTCCTTCGGAAGAGGGCCTAGACTCTCTTGGCCTTTTCCGTGATGTTTGCGGTTCCGACTGGCTTGTCTGGGGAAGATTCAAGCTGGAGATGTATGCCTGAACCTCTTGACAAATCATTGTCCTCATACTGGCTAATAATGCAGTCTGTTCATCACCCACAATTTTAGATGTGCACGACTTGCATAGTGGCTTCCGCCAATTTTCCGGAAATTTAGCAGCACATATCGGGCATTTATTTTTCCCTGATTTTTTCCTTTCGGATGTGGGGATAGGAGGCTCTGCCTAGGATAGATAGAAATACATAGATACACCTTGTAGATGGGGAAGTAGGGGGAGGGGTGAGCATTGTGGTATGGCTTAGTATAGCCTACTCACGTGCCCCTGAAGCTGGTCAGTCCACTCAGGTCTGGCTGTTTCCTCCATAGTGAGGACAATTTAACCATATAGCCGAGTGCTCCTTTTGTCAGGGTGGCTGGCGGCATAAAGACCCCCATAAGACGTTTATATAGGATTTACCTGGTTGATCTTGTCCTCGTTACCGCTGCTGCGGTTTACCGTGCTGTAATGCCCCGAGGCCGGCACCGCTGCCGGCGCCATTCTCCCACGCTGCCGCCGGCGCCATCGCTGCAGCGACCGGAAGTGACGCGGCCGCTGGACCCGGAAGTGACCACCTGGAAGCTGACTCTGGGGAACGCTGCGGCCGCATGCCAGAACCGGCCGCTGCTGGAAGCGGCCGCCGCACTCACCCCCGGCAGAAAGCGCCCGGACCGAGAGCCCCCTGAGCGGAGGAGACGGACCTGACCCCTGGAGCAGCGCTGCACTGGGGAGGCTCAGGGACCCCCCATAACAGGTATCAGCCGCAGATATCTTGCGGCAGGGAAGGGAAAGGCTGGGCCCCCCGATCCCCACCATCTGCACAGCACCGTCGGAGGAAAAGCTTGCCGTTCCTATCAACAGTGGGACAGGAAAAACACTGGTGGGTGGAGTGGGGAGGGTCCTTTTAACCGCTTGTTGTTCCTGTCCCACTGAGGGTAAGAAGGACGTCCTCCAATGGTGCTGTCAGGATGGTGAACTGGAAAAATAATTTATATTGTCCTCGTTTTCTGTGCTAACCAAAGCTTTGACTGGTAGATGGAGCGTTAGTTTCCCCAAACTAGTCAGCCCTCTTTCTATGTGATCATGCCCCTGTGGGCCTGATAACATAATTTACAGGAGCTGTCATCATTGCCAGCCCCTGCAAATCTTGCGCATGCGTGCTGCTCATTTCAGCAGCGTCACTGCAGCCAGGAGTATGCTTCCTAGCTTCAGAGGCACACTGCGCATGACCAGAAGTTCAGAAGATGGCTTTTGGTCATGCGCAGTGTGAAGCCGGAAGCGTACAAAGACTGCAGCGGTGCAGTGATGCTGGTGAAATGTGCAGTGCGCGAGATTTGCAGGGGCTGGCCATGATGACAGCTCCTGCAAATTATGTTGTCACACCCACAGGGGCTTGATAACATGGAAAGAGGGCTGACTAGTCTGGGGCAACTAACGCCCCATCGACCAGTCAAAGACCTAATTAGCATAGAAAACAGGGACAATATAAATTATTTTTTAAACCTAATTGTTACCTAAAAACATTATACGTTACAGGGCTGATTTGGCAGGGAATTTACTGACACATAAGTGAATGCTGTGGGGTTGGAGGGCATCAGGGATCTGGCAGGTTCCCTTTAAGGTACTGATGGACTTATATATTACCGTATTTTCCGGCGTATAAGACGACTGGGCGTATAAGACGACCCCCCAACTTTACCAGTTAAAATATAAAATCTTCTTAAAAGTCGGGGGTCTTCTTATACACCCTATGTCGTCTTATAGGGCCGGTGAATATGTGCCTTTTGGGGGGGGGGGGGGGGGGAGTGATCCTGATGACGAGGGGGCGTCTCACAGGAAAGTGAGTATCCCCCATTACCTTATCGTAGCGGTGCAGCGTGGGGGTCTCAGTGCTGGGAGTGGCGGCGGCGGCTGCTGTGCTCTGGTGCGGCGGCTGCTGTGCTCTGGTGCGGCGGCTGCTGTGCTCTGGTGCGGCGGCTGCTGTGCTCTGGTGCGGCGGCTGCTGTGCTCTGGTGCGGCGGCTCCTCTTCTGTGTGGGGCCTCTGTGCTGTGCGGTGGCGGTGGCGGCGGCATATCTTTATCCAGTTGGGGCTCCTCCGGCATCTCCTTAGCCCTGGAGGCCCCGCCGCAACTCCATGAGTGCAATGCAGCGGCCATTTTCCCGGAGGCAGCTCAATAGGTGCGATGCGGTGGCCTCCGGGAAAATGGCCGCTGCTCAGATTCAGATCTCGTCCCGAAATCTCGGGACACGAGATCTGAATCTGAGCAGCGGCCATTTTCCCGGAGGCCACCACATTGCACCGATGGAGTTGCGGCGGGGCCTCCAGGGCTAAGGAGATGCCGGAGGAGCCCCAACTGGATAAAGATACGCCGCTGCCGCCGCCACCTCACAGCACAGAGGCCCCACACAGAAGAGGAGCCGCCGCACCAGAACACAGCAGCTGCCGCCGCTCCCAGCACTGACACCCCCACGCTGCACCGCTAGGATAAGGTAATGGGGATTACTCACTTTCCTGTGAGACGCCCCCTCGTCATCAGGATCACTCCCCCTCCCCACCCACCATATACACCGGCGTACAAGTCGATTCCCGGCGTATAAGACGACCCCCGACTTTTAAGAAGATTTTCGGGGGTTAAAAAGTCGTCTTATACGCCGGAAAATACGGTAGTTTGGGAGGTTAAGGATTCCCTTTAAAGGGATAAACAAATATAAATACAGAATTATTGTATCCTACTAGAACATGTATTGCATAGTAACAAAATTCAAGTGTCAAAAATCATTCATATATTCTGGACAGAAGGAATACAAGAAAGATATAAATTGCCACTCATTGTAATGTCAGGGACTCTATAGCACTAGGAAATGATTTAGTAATCATTGCTTCTACCCAAGTGCAGCTACATATGAAGGTCACATACTCCAGATAAGAAATGAAGTTGAATTCCCACAGATTTCTTTCCATTAGCTCTTCTACAAGGCAGCATCACTTGGGAGACTACAGCCTATTATCCTCCAGTCTTCCAAAGGCTGTATGTAACATGATCTTAGTGATTTTAAAGAACACCTTCCATCATCCATGACATGGAGGAGGGTGGTGGTGACTTTTATGAATAGAGCACCTGTATGCCATTTCCAGCTTCCTTTATAGGTCATAAACAACTTGCCTTACGGCAATTACACTATCAAACGAAGAAATAAAGTGCAGACCTGACAGTGATGAGCTGCTGCACCGCACCCCACCAGTACGGCCTGGAAGTTGTCACAGTACATGAACCATAAATGTCTCCACAGAGGAGCGCACAGCATACATGTCTGCACATGTAACCCCAAACCTAAGGACAATCAGCCATATTTCTGATTATAAATATTAACAAGCTACACCATACACGCAAGTGTAACAATCACAATCGTGTGTATAAAGTATACTCAATTATATAAAATGCAATCTATAGACTGTTCAATATTTATAGCCTTTATAAGTGTACACACATGGCCCATCAATATACAAGTAAGTGTATAATAAATAGATGTAGGATAAACAAAGCTTACATAGCTAGAGGCTTCAAGTATATAATCTATAGGAATAGTATATATAGTATATGTATACGCTCCATGTATCAATATGGAAATGTCTCATATACATATATACATAGTGCAAGTATCAAATACAGCCACATGTATCACTATGGTCATGTATCTTATAGATGCATATTACATGTGCCACGTACAACTAGATATGTGAATATGAACATGCAATGTGGAATATACACACACACACACATATATACACACCTAGCTATGCCTGCATAAACGCATTATATATAATCACAAATATACAGATATGTACATCGTGCATGCGTTTTATAGTTGTACACCTTATACAATGCTAGTTATATACACACACACGATATACAGCTAGTTATAGATATATATATATATATATATATATATATATATATATATATATATATATACATATACATATACACACACACACATACATATAACATACAGCTAGCTATATGCATAAGTATACATGCACACATCGTATACACCTATATACATATTACACACACAGCTAGCTACTGTAAATATACATACCCACAGATACTATACAACTAGCTATGTACATATATAAGTACACCCGGGCATCATACACAGCTATCTACATATCACACACACAGGTACAACACACAGCTATGTAGATCTATAAGTATACACACCCATATAATACACAGCTATGTACATATATAAGTACACCTGAGCACCATATACAGCTACATACATAACACCCATACAGCACACAGCTATGTACACATAAGTACATCCGGGCACCATAAACAGTTATGTACATAACACCCATATAGCACACAGCTATGTACATATATAAGTAGACCTGGGCACCATAAACAGCTACGTACATAATACCCATACAGCACACAGAGATGTACATATATAAGCATACCTGAGCACCATATACAGCACACAGATGTACATATATAAGTATACCTGGGCACCATATACAGCTATGTACATAACACCCATACAGCACACAGATATGTACATATATAAGTATACCTGGGCACCATATACAGCTATGTACATAACACCCGTATAGCGCATAGAGATGTACATAAGTATACCTGGGCACCATATACAGCTATGTACATAACACCCATACAGCACACAGCTACGTACATATATAAGTATACCTGGGCACCATATACAGCTATGTACATAACACCCATACAGCACACAGAGATGTACATATATAAGCATACCTGGGCACCATATACAGCTATGTACATAACACCCGTATAGCGCACAGAGATGTACATAAGTATACCTGGGCACCATATACAGCTATGTACATAACACCCATACAGCACACAGCTACGTACATATATAAGTATACCTGGGCACCATATACAGCTATGTACATAACACCCGTATAGCGCACAGAGATGTACATATATAAGCATACCTGGGCACCATATACAGCTATGTACATAACACCCGTATAGCGCACAGAGAAGTACATATATAAGTATACCTGGGCACCATATACAGCTACGTACATAACACCCATACAGCACACAGAGATGTACATATATAAGTATACCTGGGCACCATATACAGCTATGTACATAACACCCATACAGCACACAGCTACGTACATATATAAGTATACCTGGGCACCATATACAGCTACGTACATAACACCCATACAGCACACAGCTATGTACATATATAAGTATACCTGGGCACCATATACAGCTACGTACATAACACCCATATAACATAACACCCATACAGCACACAGAGATGTACATATATAAGTATACCTGGGCACCATATACAGCTACGTACATAACACCCGTATAGCGCACAGAGATGTACATATATAAGTATACCTGGGCACCATATACAGCTACGTACATAACACCCATACAGCACACAGCTACGTACATATATAAGTATACCTGGGCACCATATACAGCTACGTACATAACACCCATACAGCACACAGCTACGTACATATATAAGTATACCTGGGCACCATATACAGCTACGTACATAACACCCATACAGCACACAGCTATGTACATATATAAGTATACCTGGGCACCATATACAGCTACGTACATAACACCCATACAGCACACAGCTACGTACATATATAAGTATACCTGGGCACCATATACAGCTATGTACATAACACCCATACAGCACACAGCTATGTACATATATAAGTATACCTGGGCACCATATACAGCTACGTACATAACACCCGTATAGCGCACAGAGATGTACATATATAAGCATACCTGGGCACCATATACAGCTACGTACATAACACCCGTATAGCGCAGAGATGTACATATATAAGCATACCTGGGCACCATATACAGCTACGTACATAACACCCGTATAGCGCACAGAGATGTACATATATAAGCATACCTGGGCACCATATACAGCTACGTACATAACACCCGTATAGCGCAGAGATGTACATATATAAGCATACCTGGGCACCATATACAGCTACGTACATAACACCCATACAGCACACAGAGATGTACATATATAAGTATACCTGGGCACCATATACAGCTATGTACATAACACCCGTATAGCGCACAGAGATGTACATATATAAGTATACCCGGGCACCATATACAGCTATGTACATAACACCCATACAGCACACAGCTACGTACATATATAAGTATACCTGGGCACCATATACAGCTACGTACATAACACCCATACAGCACACAGCTACGTACATATATAAGTATACCTGGGCACCATATACAGCTACGTACATAACACCCATACAGCACACAGCTACGTACATATATAAGTATACCTGGGCACCATATACAGCTACGTACATAACACCCATACAGCACACAGAGATGTACATATATAAGCATACCTGGGCACCATATACAGCTATGTACATAACACCCGTATAGCGCACAGAGATGTACATATATAAGCATACCTGGGCACCATATACAGCTATGTACATAACACCCGTATAGCGCACAGAGATGTACATATATAAGTATACCTGGGCACCATATACAGCTACGTACATAACACCCATACAGCACACAGCTATGTACATATATAAGTATACCTGGGCACCATATACAGCTACGTACATAACACCCATATAACATAACACCCATACAGCACACAGAGATGTACATATATAAGCATACCTGGGCACCATATACAGCTATGTACATAACACCCGTATAGCGCACAGAGATGTACATATATAAGTATACCTGGGCACCATATACAGCTACGTACATAACACCCATACAGCACACAGAGATGTACATATATAAGCATACCTGGGCACCATATACAGCTACGTACATAACACCCATACAGCACACAGAGACGTACATATATAAGTATACCTGGGCACCATATACAGCTACGTACATAACACCCATACAGCACACAGAGATGTACATATATAAGTATACCTGGGCACCATATACAGCTACGTACATAACACCCGTATAATACACAGCTATGGCAGTTGTCAGGCTTCCTGTCAGGACACACGCAGGGATGCCGGGCTGAGCACCGTCAGTGCCCACACTACACGTCAGGACGGTGTGAGGTGAGCGGCCGCCGCTCAGTGAGGACACAATGCCGGGACATGACGGACATGTGCCGCCGGGCAGGACTATATTTAGGCGGCATTGTCCTTCGGGATGTATGACGCCCCGCACTCACCTCCGGCTCCGGGCTGGACCTCGGCCACACTGAGCACTCCAGCAGCAGCAGCCTTCCTTCCTTCCCTGTCTCTCCACACCCGGTTGGTCGGGGCCCTAATCCCCCGATCCTGCCTCCTCGTTTCTCCTCCCTTCCTCCTCAGTCCCGCGTGTCTTGCTTGGTGTGGTGGGGATGAGGGGCCAAGGACTAGGGCGGGGGGCAGCGTCCGGTGGGGCCCAGTGCAGCTGTGTGTGAGGAGAGGCGATCCCGGGAGGAGCAGGAGGAGGGGGCTGCCCTTACTGATGATGCTGCTGTGTACAGGCCGAGCTCACATAAGGCGCTCACCCGCCCGCCGGTTTGCAGCTGTTCCAGCTGAGGAGACTGGGGACCACGGACCCCAGAAACTTGGATGACGGAGAAGCCATTATTCACAGAAGGGCGGGAACCGCAGCCGCAGCCTGGGTGTGCTATTCCGCCAGCTCGAGGATCGCGTTCAGCGCTTTTCCTCCACCTTGGGGAATGTAAACACTGGTTTATTCAGATGGACAAGTTTTCGCATGATCATGGCTTTAGGAATCGCTCCATTCTGGAGTTTTTGGAGGAGTTTTGGGATATGTGCACATGACGTCTTTTTTGGGTGGGCGAACCTGCAGAATTTTCAAGAAGGAACTTTAGGAAATGTTGTTTCTTAGGCTACGTTCACATTTGCGGCCAGCGCCGCAGCGTCGGGCGCCGCAGCGGCGCCGCATGCGTCATGCGCCCCTATATTTAACATGGGGGCGCATGGACATGCGGCGCACTTGCGTTTTGCGCCGCATGCGTCGCTGCGGCGCCCGCGTCGGGGCGCAGAGGACGCAGCAAGTTGCATTTTTGCTGCGTCCAAATTCAATGAAAAAAACGACGCATGCGGCGCAAAACACAGCGTTGTGCATGCGTTTTGCTGCGTTTTTGTTTGCGTTGTGCGCTGCGGCGCACAACGCAAATGTGAACGTAGCCTTACCAGTTTTTGTTGGAGGGTCATTTCTTGAAGGCTGTTTCAAAGTTTTTGGCCTCCTGTGGGTTTTTTTGTTCGGTTTTCCATTGTTTTTGAGTCGCCCTGCCAGGGCCGTGGGGTACTCCTTTCCGGGTCCTGAGTTCACAGGGGGATGTCACCCGGTCCGTGGTCCTGGGCGCCCATGTAAAAGGGAAAGGTCTTTAAGGGGTCCTCTGGGGTGATGTTATGGCAGCTAGATGGTATACCTTCCCACAGGTGAAGTATATCCCCAGGGCTCCCGTTGTGTAGATGGAAGATGGTGAATGGCGCAGTAAAGAACGAGGACACAGGTTTGCAGTCTCTTTACCTGGTTTACTGAAGACTTCAGGCAGCCACAGTTCAGGGCACCAGATCACAGGGCAGGCAGGGTCCTGCCAGGGTCCGGCCGGCTTGGAAGCGAATCCAGAGTCCCCTTTACCAGGTGGAGTTAAAAGCCTTCCTCTAGCGCGGTGGTGTTGTAGTCCCTTACTGCCTATGGCTTCAGATAAGGTCCTCACAGATGTTCTCTCTCTGTCCCCCGTATAGGATAGGACAATAACCCGTATGACCAGAGACTTGAGTCTGTTTATGGGGACTCTAGCAGGGGGCTCTGAAGGTGTCACCGTGTCTTCAGGTGTGTGTGGGGACAGATAACTTGCAGTTCAGCTGTCCTGCCAGTTTCTGCTGTAAGTCGTAGAGTCCTTACAACCTCGGTGGTCCGGCTACTGGTTATCTGCTCTTCAGAGGGAGGCAGCCTGAACTTAGCTCGTCTCCTCGGATGTTACTCCTGTGCTACGCTCACTGAACAATGTTCGGCTTTCTGTATGTCTCTTCCTCCGGAGGCTGCGTTACTTCAGACTACAGGCCCCTTCTGACACTCTGTGTTGGTCTGCTCTCTTCTGTGTCTCTCACTTTCTGAACTGAAACTGAACTCTTTCCCTCCAGATCAGGATGTATTTATAGGGAAGTTCACCTTAAGCAAGTTTAGAGCTCCCCCTTCTGGTCTGGAGTGTGAACATGTTGTATGCATTGTGTTTACCTGATAAAAGATATTCCTTCATTGCTTCCAAACGTAACATCGCTCTCCCTGTGAGGAAAGCAATGCCACTTTGACAACCAGGACCCTGGGGCATCACACTCTTCCCCCCCTTCCCCCTTAAATCCAGTACTCCCGGACTGGGAAAAGAAAAAAACAGTTACAGGTTAAATAATGCAAACATTTTGAAAAACATTTGAACAATTCTAGAACTTTGGCTTCCCTTTATGGGAGGTATATTTGGCTTGAACGTTGCAAAAACAAGTTTATAAAAGTACATCTGGTTTTATACCAGGGTGTCTTTGTTTATAAATGAAAGTACCGATGCGAGGGACCCGTCATAAACTCCCAACGTAGGTATTGGGCGGACTATAAGGCGTATCCAGACCCAGGGCTCGCCACGCCAGACAGTTTTGCTTCGGGTCTGTGAAGAAGCAAGCAAACAAGGCCCTACCCACGCCGGCAAGTGGGTAGAACCAGGGTGCACCTTGAGGGTGCCAACTATGTACAAATACAGTTTTTGGGTAATTCACTGTCCATTACCCTATTGTCCATTTTCATCCTGTAACAAATGTAAGTAAGCAATTCAAACAAATAACAGCAATTATTGACATTTTTAATCCCTGTGACGAGCTGGGATTTGACCTTTGGTACTACGAGTAGACCTGCGTAGTCCCTGATCTAACATGTCTGCTGTTACTGTAGTGGACCCACTAGTGTGTGTGCTACTTGTAGGTCTGAATTGAATTGGCAAACTGGGCAAGCGTCTGCGTCGTAGATTCACCATAGGTCTGACAGATTCACCAATAGCAGAGGGTGGATTGTCTGGTTCAACTGCTGGGGTGACATTTGCTGCTTGAACCTGCTGGTGTAAAGTCTCTTCTGATTCAGGATGGTCTGGAATCACATTTTGTTCTGGTATTTCCAGCTGGGGAAAAGTTAAAACAGGTATCACTATGGCCTAATGTATTTGAGTCCAAGACTGGGGAAAATCTTCAAGAACAGTGTGAATTTTCTTCCATGGGTGGAGATGTTCCTGGGTCTATTTCTTTGTTCCTGTTTTCAGGGCATACTTTGAGATGGTCTCGGAATACTGCAGTTGAAGTTTTTCCTCCATCTTTACTGATAAGGCAGACTTTCATGATGTCGAAGTTTGAAGGTAGTATAGTATACGGTTCTGCTTCCCACTGGTCATCAAGTTTGTGCAGTCTTCTTTTACGTTTTAGCACTTGTTCACCTGGTGACAAGGGAATTGCAGGGGCACGTTGGTTATAGTCTCTTTTGTCTCGCTTGTGATAGACTTCTTTCAACGCACTCTTGTATTTGGCGGTACTTTTGTTGTCTCTCGGTATCCCAATCTGCATCAGATGAGGTATTTTCTGGGGTTAGGACTCCCATGTCTAGATCAACAGGTAGTTTGCTGGATCTTCCTCTCATCAGGTATTCACCAAGTACAGTTGGTGGAATTTACTGGTACGTGGTTTTACAAGTCTACTAAGTCTGTTAACTTTTCTGACCATAAGTTTCTTTCATGTAGAGGCAAGATCTTCAGTAAGTCAATCACTACTTGGTTCATCTTTTCACACATACCTTTGGTTTGTGGGTGGTACGGTGTGGTTCTGATCTTTTTACATTCGTAGAGGTTGCAAAACTCTTGACACACTTTCGCTTCAAAGGCTGGTCCTTGATCAGTAAGTACATTCTCAGGATATCCATGTGGTCTACAGAAGTGTTGTTGGAGGGCTCTGGCTGCTGTCTTTGCTGTCTAGTCCTTGACAGGTATGACTACCAGGAATCTGGAGTAGTGATCCACAATAGTCAAAGCGTAGACATAGCCTCACCGGCTTGGAGTTAGCTTCACGTGGTCTAAGACCACTAGTTCAAGTGGCTGTTTGGTGACTATGGGGAGCCCTCTGGCTGTCACGGTCCTTTCTGTGCAAGCTACATGGGCCACACTCTCGGCACCTCTTTTCGATGGTTTTCCTCATGCCCATCCAGTAGAACCGTCCACAAAGTAGGGTCTCTAGCTTCTTCCATCCGAAGTGTCCTGCTCCATCGTGGTACGCTTCTAGAACCATTGGCGCATCTTGTCTTGGGACCACTATTTGCCAGACTACCTCGTGAGTGCGTGGGTCAATACTCCGACACAGCTTACCATCAAACATAAACAGTTTGCCTTTTTCTTTCCACAGCTGTTGAGTCTCTTGTGGAGCATCTGGACCAGGGTGTGATTTGGCTTGTCAGCAGCTCTTTGACCAGACGGACTGCGGGGTCACTGTCCTGCGTCTCTGTCCACCCATGGTGGGGCAATGGGTTCAGCGTGGTGTCTTGCTTGTTTCGGTGCCTGTTCCTCACATGATGGGAATACTGAGTCACCTTAGGGTGATGGAAAGCTGGCAACTCTATTTCTTCAAGTGTTTCTGAATCTTCTCCCATCTCTTGACAAGGCATCGGCATTTGCATTCTTGTGCCCCGCACGGTACTTGATGGTAAACTCGTAATTGGGCAACCGGGCCATCCATCGCTGCTCCAAAGCACCTAGTTTTGCTTTCTCCAGGTGTGTCAGCGGATTGTTGTCCATGAAGACGGTGAACCTTGCCGAGGCCTGATAGTGTTTGAACCTCTCTGTCACTGCCCAGACGATAGCGAGGAACTCCAGCTTAAGGAACTGTAGTTCTCGGGGTTCCTTTCGGTGGGGCAAAGTTTCCTGCTGGCGTAGGTGATTACCGTTTCTTTGCCTTTCTGTACCTAGGACAACACTGCTCCCAGTCCCATGTTGCTGGCGTCCGTGTACAGCACAAACGGTTGGTCATATTCAGGGTAAGCCAGTACTTCATCTCCTGTGAGAGCCAACTTCAATCGCATGAAGGATCTCTCCAGCCCTTCGTCCCAGTCAAATGGGGTATTTTTACCCTTGGTCTTCTTGGATTGGCCCACTAACAGGTCTTATAGTGGTGCAGCTATCTTAGTAAAGTCTTTGATAAATATCTGTAGTAGCCTACCAACCCGAGGAACTGCCGGACTTCGTGGAGTTTGCTGGGCTTTGGCCAGCCTCTGATCACGGTGACCTTGTCAGGGTCTGGTGCCACTCCTCCGGCGCTCACCACATGGCCCAGGTACTGCACTTTGGGCTTTAACAGATGGCATTTGGATGGTTTTACCTTTAAGCCAAAGTTGGACAGAGCTTCAAACACCTCGGCTAGATTCTTCAGGTGGTCCTCATAAGTCTTGGAGAAGACGATGACATCGTCCAGGTACAGCAAGACGGTTTCGAAGTTCTTGTGCCCGAGACAGCACTCCATCATCCTCTGAAACGTTCCTGGGGCATTGCACAGTCCGAACAGCATGTAGTTGAATTCGCAGAGACCCATCGGTGTGGTGAAGGCCGTCTTTTCCTTATCCGCTTCTGCTACGGGAACCTGCCAGTACCCACTGGTGAGATCCAAGGTGGAAAAGTCGTTAAAGATTTTAAAGCAGCTAATGACTCTTCTATTCTAGGTAATGGGTATGCATCTTTGTGTGTAATGCGGTTTATCTGCCTATAATCTACACACATTCTCATGGTGCCGTCCTTTTTCCTGATGAGGACTAGTGGAGCTGCCCAGGGGCTACAAATATCTCTGATTACCCCAGCCTCTTTCATCTCTCATAACATGTCTTTGGCGCACTGATAATGAACTGGAGGTACAGGCCAGTATCTCTCCTTAATAGGCGGATGATCTCCCTGGGGATATGATGTTGGATCCCTTTTACCTGCCCAAAATCTAGTGAGTGTTTGCTGAATACTCGCTCATACTCATGGACCACTCAGTAAGCCCCTTGTTTTGGTGTGATGGTGTAGAGTCAGTGCCCACGTGTAATTTCTGACACCAATCTTCCATTTGTCCTACAGAGCCATTGTCCTCCGCCTGGTTGGACGGGACCAAGGGTTCTGTTGCCTGTATTACATTATTATCAACAGTAAACAGTTTGGAAAGTGTGGCATATTTGGTTAGGTGGACCTCCTTCTCTCCACAGTTAAGGACATGTACTGGAACCCTTCCCTTGCGGACTTTAACCACCCTTCTGACTGTCAGGATTGTGGGCCTACTATCTGAATACACAGGTTCTACCAGGGCCTGGTAGTCTTTCCCTCTGAGGCCTATTGCTGCCCAACACCATATTAACATTTCACTCCTGGGGGGTATTGCGATTGGGATTGAATCACTCACTGTGGCACGGCCAATCTCTCCACCAGATAGTTCTACCTGCTGTCTCTGCACCAGAACTCTGATTTCTTTCTGCAGGATTTGTTGTTCACTGGAACCAGCAGTTTCGGCCACCTGTTGCAATAAGACAATAACCTCTGCAAGACAATTTTCTATGACATTAGTACCAATGGTCATCATGGGGTTACATTCACGTTGGTCAATATCAACAATCACCATTCCTTGGGCCTTCAATTCTACCCGCCCCACCTTACTGGTGACCTCTTTGTACCCCATCTGTGGCAACGGCTGACCGTTACTGGCTACTATTGTCAAATCATCATCTGGGCCATGATTAATGTCTGTGTCAGCCCAGTGCCATTTATATAGAATATAAGGCATAGTTGTCACCTGAGAACCGGTGTCCAATAATGCGTTCATCGGGATGCCGTCAATTACAATGGGAAGGACAGGTCGTCCTCCGACGTACTTGGCTCGCCAGTTTTGTGGGCCTGGTTGTCCTCCTGGGGGTTGGCCCTCTGCCCCATGGGTCGCTCGTTTAAATGACAGTACCTTGCGATGTGTCCTGCCTGGTCGCAGCGGCGGCAGATGGGTCGTCCGTCCTGATGATAGCGATCGTCGTCTCTCCCTCTGGTCGGCGGGATCCTCTTCTGTTGTCGCCAGGGGTCGTCCTCCTGTCTGGAAGCCAGCTTGATCTTTTCTTTCTGCGACTCCTGCAGGGACTGCACTGTTTTGGCTAGTGCAGCTACACTTTTAGTCAGTTCCTGGATCTGAAGGCGTAGTCCGGTGGGAGAGTCATCATCCAGGATCTGTGCGTCGGCCTCAACTGGGACCTGATGATATGATGCCACCTCCTGGTGGTACGTGAGAGCTGGACGCCTATGGGGCACTGTGCGGCTGGGCTGAGGTTCGTGCAGCACCCGGATGGCTCTGTCCTTAAATTGCGCAAAGTCCAGGTCAGGGTTTTGCAAGGCCAGGAGGCGCAGCTGTGTCCTGTGGTTGCTGGACAGGAGACCCTCAATGAACTGTTCCTTTAAGAGTTTGTCTCCATCCTGCACGCTGTTAGGGTAAGCCTGTCTGACAGCCCGCAGTGCCTCCTGGAGATTAAGGGCATAGTCCCGTATGCTGTCCTGTGCTCTCTGCTAACACCCAAAGAACTTCATTTGATTTCTAAAGCGGTGCAGGTGTCAAAGGTGGTTTTAAGTTTAGCAAATATCTACTGCACAGTTCCGTTTTCCATATTTGGCCAGGATTTCACTTCTCTTAGGGCTGCGCCTATCAATTGTCCAATTAAGATGCTTACCTTTTGATGCTCGGTCAGGGGATATACCTCAAATAGGCTGCAATGTCTTTCCCTAAAGTCAATGTATGGGACTCCCCGGAATACTGTGGAAGCCAGGCTGATCCAGGAATATAGGGCATGGACAGCGGCATGATGGGCACTGTAGCTACAGCGGGGTCCGGCCTGCTGGTAGAAGCTGCGGGGCCTGCCGGTGCGTCTGCGGCGGGGCCTGCCGGTGCGTCTGCGGCGGGGCCTGGTGGTGCCAGGAGTCCAGCGGCTGTGTCCACCCGGAGGTCTTGGGGCATCACAGGGGCTGCGGCTGCGTCCGCCACCATTTCTTCCCCCTGGTCTGACATAGCTTCTCCCCCTTGCTAACCTTATAGGGGCTGGCGTCTCTCCTCCGAAGTTTGTAGCGGTTCCTCCGGTGCGTCGCTCTGCACTTTTCAGCGTCCTGTTTGTGACGCCAAGATGAGTCGCCCTGCATGGGCCGTGGGGTACTCGGTACCGGGTCCTGAGAACACAGGGGGATGTCACGGCGGTGACCCAGTTCGTGGCCCTGGGCACCCATGTAAAAGGGAAAGGTCTTTAAAGGGAATAAAGTTTGTGACGCCACCTGTGGTATTCGATCAGTGGGGACCGACGCTGCTTTAAGGGGTCCTCTGGGGTGATGTTATGGCAGCTAAATGGTATAACTTCCCACAGGTGAAGTATATCCCTAGGGCTCCCGATGTGTAAATGGAAGATGGTGAATGTCGCAGTAAAGAACGAGGACGCAGGTTTGCAGTCTCTTTACCTTGTTTACTGAAGACTTCAGGCAGCCACAGTTCAGGGCACCAGATCACAGGGCAGGCACAGTCCGGCCAGCTTGGAAGCGAATCCAGAGTCCCCTTTACCAAGTGGAGTTAAAAGCCTTCCTCTAGCGCGGTGGTGTTGTAGTCCCTTACTGCCTATGGCTTCAGATAAGGTCCTCACAGATGTTCTCTCTGTCCCCCGTATAGGATAGGACAATAACCCGTATGACCAGTGACTTGAGTCTGTTTATAGGGAACTCTAGCACGCCCCGGGCTCTGAAGGTGTCACTGTGTCTTCAGGTGTGTGTGGGGACAGATAACTTGCAATTCAACTGTCCTGCCGGTTTCTGCTGTAAGTCGTAGAGTCCATACAACCTCGGTGGTCCGGCTACTGGTTATCTGCGCTTCAGAGGGAGGCAGCCTGATCTTAGCTCATCTCCCCTGATGTTACTTTCCTGTGCTTCGCTCTCCTGCACACTCACTGAACAATGTTCGGCTTTCTGTATGTCTCTTCCTCCGGAGGCTGCAGTCCTTCAGACTACACGCCCCTTCAGACCTTCTGACACTCTGTCAGTCTGCTCTATTCTGTGTGTCTCACTTTCTGAATTGAAACTGAACTCTTTCTCTCCAGATCAGGATGTATTTATAGGGAAGTTCACCTTAAACAGGTTTAGAGCTCCCCCTTCTGATCTGGAGTGTGAACATGTTGTATGCATTGTGTTTACATGATAAAAGATATTCCTTCATCGCTTCCAAACGTAACATCACTCTCCCTGTGAGGAAAGCAATGCTACTGTGACAACCAGGACCCTGGGACGTCACATTTTTGTGGTGTATTTTTTATTCACTGGTGTTTTCTTTTAACTCTTTTCAACGATGAAGAAAATCTAGCGGGATTTGAAGCATAAACGATGGGGAAATGGTCAAAAAGACATCTGGAGCCTTCCCATATAGACTTGTACAGTACAGAGCCTTCCCAGAGCAGAAGACAGCTGAAGAATCGAAACCTGAATCGGTTAAAAGGCACTCAAGGGCCTGAATGTGTGAACAGCAAGTCATTTTTACATAGAAATGAATAGACAGAAAAAAGGGGAGAACCGGGATTGTGGTCATTGATGTGAATACAATTTTCTATTGAACAAATATACAGCGGTGATAGAACAGAGTGCTGGGAAGAAGGCGCAGACCACAGAAACAACCTTGCCAAAAATCTCATGGTCATTACACAGAAATGATACTAGAAGCAGTAAGAACACAAGCCTGCTACACAGATATGGTACCAAAACAAAGCTTAGGCTATAGTCGCATGCAGCGTTTTTGCTGCGTTTCTTTTTTTTCTTTTTCTCTGCAGCCAAAATTGTTCTCTCAGCAGTGAAACTCCAATTTTCAGTGCTTTAGTGGCATTTTTGGGTACATATTACATGTGTGTTTTGTCTACAGTACGTTTTATAAAATTAGTTTTATTCACCAAAACAGAGCCAAAAATGCTTTTGTGTGTTTTTGAAACATTTATTCACTTTCTCATTGCTTTCCATGGGTGAAAAAAAAGCTACAAAAATGAGTTGTGTGCATGAGATTTCAGAAATCTTGTAGCATTTGTTGTTACAGTAAAAGGCAGCATTTAATGTGCATAAAAACAAAGCAAAAAACACAACCCCTGCATCTAAGATAGCCTTAGGGTATATACCTATGACATCTTTCAGGTGGATGCAAAAATGAACATAAAGCACAGCAATGTAAAAACGGTAATGTGGTTCATGTGTTCGGTGTTTTGTTACCTCTTTTAGGGTTTGGAAACGGAAGAGGTTAGAAGACGTGACACATTTAGCGCCAAAGCCACGTTTTGGCATACAAATACTTTTCAAAAATACTGATGTGTGAAAGAGGCCTTACAGAGACTTCCAGCTGACATATAGAGTGCACTGTAATGTGTAGAGTCTGAATCACCATCAGAAGAGGAGCAGAACAGCGCTGGACACTGGAGAAGACGGTGGAAGGTGAATGTGTTACCGCTCTGACTGTACACTACAGTGTGTCTGTAAAGTCATGGTGCACTTTTGACCAGTCACAGGATCTATTTATAGTTTACATTTTGGCGCCCCTTCACTGTCCCAATCATATCAGACCTGTTCATGAGAGGTAACAAGAACCAATCAAACAACACAAACTTATTTAAGCTGTTGCTGAGCCTCCAGTCAGATTAACTTCTGATTAACTGAACTCTGATTAATACACTGCCAGGTCTGTGACATCATGCAACCAATAACTTATGCCAGCTGTGTGGTTTTCCATGCCAGTCGAGATGTGGATGGTACAGAGGAAAGTTCAGTGTGTGTTGTGGCTCGCGAAATTTGAATCTGTGACCAAAGTGCTACGTGAATATTGGCGCGTTTATAACGAAGCGCCACCACATAGGAATGGAGATAAGCAGTTGAAGGAAACCAGCAGTTTGGTGGTGAAGCCCCGTGATAGACCCATTTTTTTTACACTGAGCTGTCTGTGACGGCAAACACGTATCTTGACATGTTGGAATTGTATGCAGTGCCACAATTTCCAGAAGGTGTCATCTTTCAACAGGACCGCGCTCCTCCACACTACACCACCATTGTTTGTGAGTTTCTGGATAGAACATTCCTCCGGCAGTGGATAGGCAGGGGTTCTGTCAATCGATTCCCAGATCTGACGCCCTTAGACTTTTACTTTTGGAGTAATGTGAAGCAACATCTGTACATTGAACGTTTCAATGACATTAATCACTTAAAACAGAGAATTATAGATGTTATTCACTCTGTTACACCAGACTTTACACGTGTGTGGCAAGAACGTCCCTATCATTTGGATCTGTGTAGGGCAACAAATGGAGCGCACATCGAACCGCACTGAATAGGTATGAAACTGGGAGAGTTTTGCTTGGAGCAGATTTCACATTTCTATCGTATTTTGTTGCTTTCCAGTGACTGGTCAAAAGTGCACCATGACTTTACGGACACACTGTATAAACACGTTTAGGGGGAAAAAACATTTGCTTCTTTAAAGCAGAATAAAATTGACAAAGTTATTATGTTGCTTTGCTTATATAGCGCTATCTTATTCCGCAGCGCTTTACATACATTATCATCACTGTCCCCATGTTATTTCTTTTATTTATAGTGGACCTGATTACATTTAGAAATCTGGTGCATATTCAGCCTTAGGGCTCGTGCCATCTGATGCTTTATCTGCTGCCACTTGGCCCAGTGTTGTACTATGGTGCAGTGCAGATCTGCAATTATTTGCTCATGTCGATTTGACATGAGAAAAAAATTGCAGCATACTATGAGTGGTTCCGATATTCAGATCACATGTCGCCATACAAGTCTATGGGTGTTTGTGAAACATCGGACTGCATTTGGATAACATCCGAGTGTAGTCCAATTACTGTGGACACTGACAGTGGAGAAGATGGATAAATTACGTTCTCTTGTTTTCTGCGCACATGTGCTCTGATACTCTTATGCGAGACAACTGGATCACAATAAGATGACACTCGGATCAGATAGAAAAAGTTTAAGCCAAGTGTCATTAGCATCATCTTCCAGATTCTTGTGAGAAAACAACGGCTATCAGACCCCAGCTTTACAGTTGCAGCAATTGGCCAAGTGAGTACGTGTTTAAAAAAAAAATTTAAAAAAATTAAGGCTATGTGCACACAGTGCGGACTGGTGTGCAGATTTTTCCGCACTGTTTTTGGTAAATCCGCATGTAAACCGCACTGCGGATTTACCGTGGAATTACTGCGGATTTACCGCCGATTTCCTGCGGTTTTTGTGCTGATTCCACCTGTGGTTTTACACCTGCGGATTCCTATTGAGGAGCAGGTGTAAACCGCTGCGTAATCCGCACAAAGAATTGACATGCTGTGGAAAAAACAACCCTGCCGTGTTTTTTTCCGCAGCATGTGCACTGCGGATTTTGTTTTCCATACATTTACATGGTACTGTAGGTACTGTACAACGCATGGAAAACAGCTGCAGATCTGCAGCAAAATCTACAGCGTGTGCACATAGACTTAAGGTTCTGCTCTGCAGAGCCACAGATTGCTGTGGTCAGATGTAGTACACATTCTACCATATTACTATCTTCAAGCTAAGGATACGTTTTTAGAAGCGCAGTAACGCAGGGTATGCTGTGCTTTTCGACATTCCTAAAAAAAACATCTGGAGTAAAGCTGGCCACACACATGTATAGGGTACTACACAGTTACTGTACCACAAAATATTTTTTTGTGTGTTTTTTTTTTTTTTTACATTCGGACAGTATTACATACAGGGCCCAGGACAGGGACATTATTACATGCAGAGTAGGAATATTATTACAGAATAGGGCCAGGACAGATAATATAACGGGCACATAGACCTGACCAACATGCTGGTCGGGGCCCCAGTCAAAATTTTGCATCGGAGGCCCATAGAACACTGACCATCCGACCTCTGTGCACACACTAAGCGCAGACAGTATACAGATTAATATATTCTATGGCTACAGACATCACATGGTACATAATAATGTGCACACTGGATGTGTTAGGCTGGTTTCACATTTGCGTCAACGCAGCGTTACATCCGCATGCGTCCAGTGTACATATCTTTAACATTGTGCACTCAGGGACATGGGTTTGGATGTGTTAGTCTGCGTTGGCGTACGCATGCGTCGGGGCGCGGCTAGCGCAACATGTTGCATTTTTTGAGGCGGCAAATTTCCACTGCTATACGCATGCAGACGCTTGTGGAGAGAACGCATTAAAAAATGCATTACAGTATATGGGAAGGCAAAGGTACGCAAGGACATGAGTACGATTGCCTTTTCGTGTACGCATGCGTTTTTATTAGTGATGAGCGAATATACTTGTTACTCGAGATTTCTCGAGCATGCTCGGGGGTCCTCTGAGTATTTTTTAGTGCTCGGAGATTTCGTTTTTCTTGCCGCAGCTGTATGATTTACATCTGTTAGCCAGCATAATTACATGTGTGGATTCCCTAGCAGCCAGGCAACCCCCACATGTATTTATGCTGGCTAACAGATGTAAATCATACAGCTGCGGCAAGAAAAACTAAATCTCCGAGCACTAAAAAATACTCAGAGGACCCCCGAGCATGCTCGAGAAATCTCGAGTAACGAGTATATTCGCTCATCACTAGTTTTATGAGTAAACATGTCCAGAAACTGGTTTTAAGCCACCCCCCCAAACAAACCTTTTAACCCCTTAATCCCATCTGACGTACTATCCTGTCAAGGTGACCTGGGACTTCATTCCCACTGATGGGATAGTACGTCATAGTCGATAGGCCGCGCTCACGGGGGGTGCGCGGCCGATCACCGCTGGGAATCAGCTGATAATTACAGCCGACATAAGACACTATGTGACAGGAGCCGTCATGGACCGCTCCTGGCACATTAACCCCTGGAACACTGCGATCAAACATGATCGCAGTGTTCCGGCGGCATAGGGAAGCATCGCGCAGGGAGGGGGCTCCCTGCTTGCTTCCCTGAGACCTTCGGAACAACGCCATGTGATCGCATTGTTCAGAGGGTCTCCTACCTCCTCCTCCCTGCAGGACCCGGATCCAAAATGGCCGCAGGGGTCCTGCAGGGAGGTCGCTTGCAAGCGCCTGCTCAGAGCAGGCGCCAGCAAGCCTCCCTGCAGTGCCTGTCAGATCACTGATCTGACACAGTGCACTGCAAAGTGTCAGATCAGCAATCTGATAATATATAGTGATGTCCCCCCTGGGGCAATGTTATAAAGTAAAAAAAAAAAATATTTACATGTGTTAAAAAAAAAATTCCTAAATAAATAAAAAAATATATATGTTGTTCCAGTAAATACATTTCTTTATCTAAATAAAAAAACAATAAAAGTACACATATTTAGTATCGCCGCGTCCGTAACGAACTGACCTATAAAACTGTCCCACTAGTTAACCCCTTCAGTGAACACGTAAAAAAAAAAGATGCACAAAACAACGCTTTATTATCGTACCGCCAAACAAAAAGTGGAATAACACGCAATCAAAAAGACACATATAAATAACCATGGTACCACTGAAAACGTTAAATTGTCCCGCAAAAAACGAGCCACAATATAGCATCATCAGCGAAAAAATAACAAAGTTATAGTCCTCAGAATAAAGCGATGCAAAATAATTATTTTTTATATAAAATAGTTTTTATCGTATAAAAGCGCCAAAACATAAAAAAATGATGTAAATGAGGTATCGCTGTAATCGTACTGATCCGAAGAATAAAACTGCTTTAGCAATTTTACCAAATGCGGAACGGTATAAACGCCATTCCCAACCCAAAAGAAATTCATGAATAGCTGGTTTTTGGTCATTTTGCCTCACAAAAATTGAAATAAAAAGCGATCAAAAAATGTCACGTGCCCGAAAATGGTACCAATAAAAACATCAATTCATCCCGCGAAAAACAAGACCTCATATGACTCTGTGGACCAAAATATGGAAAAATTATAGCTCTCAAAATGTGGAGACGCAAAAACTATTTTTTGCAATAAAAAGTGTCTTTTAGTGTGTGACAGCTGCTAATCATAAACATCTGCTAAAAAACCTGCTATAAAAGTAAATCAAACCCCCCTTCATCACCCCCTTAGGCTGGTTTCACATTTGCTTTTAAAAACGCAGCGTTTTTAATGCAAACGCATTTGGTGCAAAAACGCATGTAAACGCGTTTAAACGCTGCGTTTTTAGACGCATGCGTTTTTGCATGTGGTAAAAAAAAGCGGCGTTTTGACGCGTTTACAAGCATTTTTTCCTGCGTTTGCGTTTTTGAAACGCATGATGAGAAGTGTGTGACAGCTGCCAATCATCAAAATCAACTACAAAACCCACTATAAACTGAAATAGCTAGGGTTAGGGTTAGGATCCCTAGTAACCCTAGGGATCCTAACCCTAACCCTAGGGATCCTAACCCTAACCCTAGGGATCCCAACCCTAACCCTAACCCTAGGGATCCTAACCCAAACCCTAACCCTAGGGATCCTAACCCTAACCCTAAGGGTTAGGATCCCTAGGGTTAGGGTTAAGGTTAGGATCCCTAGGGTTACTAGGGATCCTAACCTTAGGGTTAGGGTTAGGATCCCTAGTAACCCTAGGGTTAGGGTTAGGGTTTTCTTGTTTTTTCTTGTGTTTTCTTGTGTTTTTCTATAGAAACGCATGCGTTTAAAAACGCATGCAAACGCATGTGCTTAAAAACGCATGCGTTTACATAGACAGCAATACATTTTTTTGCCGCGAAAAAACGCATGCTTTTTTTTTGCGGCAAAAAAACGCCGCTAGAAATTACTACAGGTTACATTTCTGCAACAAAACGCAAGCATAAAAAAAGCATGCGTTGCCAAAAACGCGTCAAAACGCATGCAAAAAAATGCATGCGTTTTTAATGTTAAGTATAGAAAAAAAACGCATGCGTTTTTTAGCGCTAAAACGTAGCGGCAAAAAACACAAGTGTGAAACCAGCCTTTTAAGTTAGGGAAAAATAAAATTAACCCCTTCATGACCCAGCCTATTTTGACCTTAATGACCTGGCCGTTTTTTGCAATTCTGACCAGTGTCCCTTTATGAGGTAATAACTCCGGAACGCTTCAACGGATCCTAGCGGTTCTGAGTTAGTTTTTTCATGACATATTAGGCTTCATGTTAGTGGTAAATTTAGGTCGATAATTTTTGCGTTTATTTGTGAAAAAAATGGAAATTTGGCGAAAATTTTGAAAATTTCGCAATTTTCAAATTTTGAATTTTTATTCTGTTAAACGAGAGAGTTATGTGACACAAAATAGTTAATAAATAACATTACCCACATGTCTACATCAGCACAATTTTGGAAACTTTTTTTTTGCTAGGAAGTTATAAGGGTTAAAATTTGAACAGCGATTTCTCATTTTTACAACGAAATTTACAAAACCATTTTTTTTAGGGACCACCTCACATTTGAAGTCAGTTTGAGGGGTCTATATGGCTGAAAATACCCAAAAGTACACTATTCTAAAAACTGCACCCCTCATGGTGCTCAAACCACATTCAAAAAGTTTATTAACCCTTCAGGTGCTTCACAGCAGCAGAAGCAACATGGAAGGAAAAAATGAACATTTAACTTTTTAGTCACAAAAATGATCTTTTAGCAACAATTTTTTTTATTTTCCCAAGGGTAAAAAGAGAAACTGGACCCCAAAAGTTATTGTACAATTTGTCCTGAGTACGCCGATACCCCATATGGGGGGGAACCACTGTTTGGGCGCACGACAGGAAAGGATGGAGCGCCATTTGACTTTTTCAAAGAAAAATTGGCTCCAATCTTTAGCGTCACCATATCGCGTTTGGAGAGCCCCTGTGTGCCTAAACATTGGAGCTCCCCCACAAGTGACCCATTTTGGAAACTAGACTCCCCAAGGAGCTTATCTAGATGCATAGTGAGCACTTTGAACCCCCAGGTGCTTCACAAATTGATACGTAAAAATGAAAAGGTACTTTTTCCAGGACGTCCCTCCTGACAGCACCCTGGAGGACGTCCTTCTCCTCCTTGCAGGGACAGGAAACACACGAGAGTTCAAATATCCGGTTCCACACACCAATCCTCAGTGTTTTTTCCTGTCCCTGCATGGAGGGACACACGTAGAGAAGCAGCAGGCTTACGGAGCTCAGGGGGATCGGGCGGTCATCCAATCCTTCCCCCCTGTCAAGTGGCTCAGGGTCGAAACTCCCCGGAGGGGGAGTCCCTCTACCCCAGAGGCCCGGAGTGGGACGATGCTCTGGGATTGAACCGCTCCTCCCGGTGGGGGGCTCTCGGTTCAGGACGTGGCGGCGATCCAGGCAGACCTTCATCCGGCAGAGCGCGCAGTCAGGAGACGCTGCAGCCGCACGGCACTTCCGGGTCTGGGGAGCCGCGTCACTTCCGGTCTCATTAGAGCCGGCGAAACGTCACTTCCGGTGGTGTTCTATGAGCGGGGAAAGCAGTTGCTCCACCAGGAGAACGCTGACAGAGCGGTCGCTACTGTGCTAGCGTCCAGCACCTGCAGAGGGGATTGTATCGTCTGCGTCAGAACCGGCTATGGAAGACAGAAACGACGAGGAGGGGGTAAGTCTGCCCTGGGCAGTACACCCCTTTTACTGAGAAAATCCCTCTCTCCCTCTAGCCTATTACTCCCTATCTTATGTTGTTTAGGATAAGGGAACCCCCGCTGCTCCCCCAGCCACGGCCAAAAGATCTGGGAAGGTCACGGCGAAGAGCAACAGATGTCCTGTATGCCATACTAAACTCCCAGACTCCCACGGCAAGACCCTCTGTGCCACATGCACGTCTAAAGTTATGAAGGACGAGCAGTCTTCACTGTTTTCTGAGATGCGATCCCTTATACGGGAAGAGGTGCAGGCTTCTATATCCAGCCTTTCGCATTCTCGGCCTGCCAGTCCCATAGCTGGTCGCAAGCGTGCCAGGAAGGAGGAAGCCCATGGGGAGCCAGAGTACTCTTCTGATGAAAGTTCCGAGCTCAGGGATTCGCTGTCAGAGGAGGAGGGAGAAATTCCTGTAGAAAATCAGGACAGAGCCAGGAGGTATCTCTTCCAGTCTGAAGAGACGGACGAACTGGTCCAGACCGTTAGGAATACGATGCAGATCGAAGATACTTCTAAACCACAGTCCAGACAGGACTTGATGTTCGAGGGACTTGTGGCACGAAACCTGACTGTGTTTCCCATTAGTGATCATATCAAAGCTATGATCCTAGAGGAATGAAAGGAGGCTGAGCGCAGATTAGTGCTATCTCGTGACTTCAAAAGTCGCCTGCCGTTCGATCCTGAGGAAGTCAAGCTTTGGGAAGAGATCCCTAAAATTGACGTTCCCGTAGCAAAAGTCACAAAAAAGACTGCTATACCCTTCGAAGACTCCTCTAGTCTTCGTGATCCTATGGATAGGAAGGCCGACATCCTCCTTAAAAGGGCTTGGGAAGCTTCTGCAGCCCTGATTAGAACGAACATAGCGACCACTTCGGTGGCCAGATCTATGTACTTATGGATGGGGCAGTGGGAAGAGCAATTATCCAATAAGACCCCCAGATCAGATATTTTGCATTCCCTTCCCATAATGAAGTCCGCAATGGCTTTCTTATCGGATATGACAGCCGAATCCGTTAGATTTTCAGCCCGTAATAGTTCACTATCTAATGCGGCTAGGAGGGCGGTGTGGCTAAGTTCATGGTCAGGTGACAATGCATCTAAATCCAAACTCTGCTCTATTCCATTTTCGGGACAGAGGGTGTTTGGACCTGCTTTGGACTCTATCTTGGAGTCAGCTTGTGACAAAAAGAAAGGTTTTCCGGAGGACAAACCTAAACGTTCCCAGCCCTTTCAGAGAGGTTTCTTCTCCAGAAAGCAGTTCGATCCTAAAGGTCAGGGTCAGTCCAGCAGAGGATCCTACAGAGGCTCCCGTGGACAGAGTAATAGGAACAGAGGTTCTTTAGCCCATCCTATAAAAATAAGTCACTATGACGCCACTTGCATCGGGGGGAGGCTTCGGATGTTCGCCGAAAATTGGGCTCAGATTACTCAAAATCAGTGGGTTCTCAGTACTGTTTCCGAGGGATACAGCATAGAACTTTACTCTCCTCCCCCAGAAAGGTACATTACACCTACGATAGTCTCGGCAGATACGGCTATACTAAAAGATTTACGGGACATGCTCAGGACAGAGGTAATAATTCCTGTCCCTCAGTCAGAGTTGGGGAAAGGTCACTACTCATCCCTATTCACTATCACTCGGCCATCGGGCGACTCCCGCACAATAATAAATTTAAAGCCTTTAAATGCCTGGGTGAGATACAAAAGGTTCCGCATGGAATCCATTCGTTCAGCAATTCCGCTTATAAACCAGGACGTGGCCATGTGTACTATCGACCTAAAGAGGGCCTACTACCAGGTCCCAGTACATCCCTTGTCTCAGAACCTGCTGAGATTTGCAGTAGCTCTGCCAACCCGGACCTGCCACTATCAATTTCAAGGCCTCCCCTTCGGTCTGGCTTCTGCTCCTCGTATTTTTACCAAACTCGTATCAGAGATGGTGGCCTTCCTGAGAAAACAAGGCATCATAATAATTCCGTAACTGGACGATTTCTTTCTCGTGGCAGATTCCGTAAAGCTCCTGGAAGATCACAGAGAGCGGACTATCGCACTAATGGAGCATCTCGGTTGGGTACTAAACTGGCAGAAATCCGATCATTCTACCAGAACAAAGGAAAACCTTCCTGGGGGTGCATCTGGACTCCAGACGCAGAATATCTTTACTACCCGAAGTTAAGAGAAGGATAATTCAGACTCAGGTCTGGTATCTATTGGAACATCGAATTACCATAAGGATGGCTATGAAAGTTCTCGGCCTAATGACAGCCTGCATACCATCCGTCAGGTGGGCGCAGTCACACTCAAGACATCTACAAAAGCAGATCTTGTCAGATTGGGATCGCCGTCGGTCTTCCCGAGAGGCGCCATTGAGGCTGACTGTTCTAACGCGAAGATCTCTCCTCTGGTGGACACGGTCAGAGAACTTAAAGGTGGGAGTTCTGTGGATCACCTCCCCTTACGTAGTTATCACTACGAACGCCAGCGCATGGGGCTGGGGAGCTCATCTACAAGGCAGAAACTTGCAAGGCAAGTGGCCAGAAAGCATAAGAAACAGATCGTCCAACTTCAGAGAGCTCTACGCCGTATGGCAAGCATTGAGACACAATCGGCTCATGCTCTCAGATCACCACGTAAGAATCTTCTCCGACAATGTAACAACAGTCTCATTCCTGAACCATCAGGGAGGTCCAAGATATCAACCACTGCAGGATCTAGCAGAGATGATCTTCAGCTGGGCAGAGGACACTGTGCTATCTATAACAGCTATCCATCTGGAAGGATCCCAGAATGTGATAGCGGATTACCTAAGCAGACGGAATCTGTGTCCAACAGAGTGGGAATTGGAACAGAGCATCTTCCGAAGATTATGTCACAGATGGGGAACCCCCAACATCGACCTATTTGCAAGCAGGAGGATTGCAAAGACCCCAAGATTCTTCTCCCTGAACCCCTCGGATCTGCCAGAAGGGGTAGATGCCCTGAGCCACCAATGGGATCAACCGCTGTCATATGCATTTCCACCCCTGGCATTAATTCCAGCGATACTTCGAAAGATCAAGGAAGATCAGGCAACGGTCATCCTGATTGTCCCGTATTGGCCAATACGAAGCTGGTTTCTGGTGTTGGGGACGTTAGCAATCGACAATCCAGTCGAATTGCCCGTCAGGGGAAGAGTCATCCACCAAGGTCCCAGTGTACCATCCAGACCCAAGCAAACTCCGTCTTTCAGCTTGGATCCTGAAAGGGACATCCTGAAGTCAAAAGGCTTGTCAGACCAGGTCATATCTATTATCCAGGGTAGTAGAAAACCCATTACCTCAGCCATTTACCAAAAAATCTGGAAACGTTTTTGTCTAGAAGGTGGCAGGTCCAATGTTGTATCAGGCTCTCCGGACATCCCTGGTATCTTAGACTTTCTACAGAAAGGGTTTAACTTGGGTCTTCGACCCAGCACATTAAAAGTCCAGGTGTCTGCGCTAAGCTCATTCCTGGACTACCCTTTGGCATCTCACCCAGGGATAATAAGGTTTATTCGGGCCACTCAGAGAATGCGTCCCACCATTAGACAGCTGTCCCCATCCTGGGACCTTAACTTGGTTCTTAGGGCACTATGTAAGGGCGTTTACTCTTCGGGGGATAATATGCCTATTTCTATTCTCACTCGTAAAACGGCTTTCTTAGTGGCGATCACTACGGCCAAGAGGGTTGGAGAGATTCAGGCTCTATGTATCAGAGATCCTTATCTACAGATCAGGGAAGACAGCCTAATTCTGAGATTAGACCCAGCTTTTATCCCGAAAGTAGCCTCTATTAAAAACAGGAATCAGGAAGTAATACTTCCTTCATTTTGTAATAACCCTGCTAATGAGAAAGAAAGAGTCCTCCACTCACTGGACGTTAGAAAGGGGGTTTTGGACTACCTTAAAGCCACAGACTCTTGGCGTACAGATCCAAACCTCTTTATTCTGTTTGGGGGAAAGATAATAAGGGCAAGAAGGCCTCTAAGGCCTCAATTTCACGTTGGATCACAGAGGTGATCTCAGATGCTTATCAGTCAGAAAGTATGTCCCCTCCTTTAGGCTTAAAAGCCCACTCTACCCGTGGGGTGTCTGCCTCCTGGGCGGAGCGTGCAGGGGCTTCTGTAGAACAAATCTGTAAGGCCGCAACATGGGCCAGGGCTGACACTTTCTGTAAACATTATAAGCTCGATGTTACATCTGGTCAGCACACGGCTTTTGGGAGGAAAGTCCTCCAAGCGGTAATCCCACCCTGAGGAGGTGCTTTGGTACTCTCCAGGGTGCTGTCAGGAGGGACGTCCTGGAAAATAGGTATTAGTCCTACCGGTAATTATGTTTCCAGGAGTCCATACTGACAGCACCGGTAGTTCCCCCCCATGTATGTAATAAACTCAGGTATACCCAGATTTGTGCCTATATACTATTTTGTAATATGATTCTGTCATTAAAATGTTTTATTTGCATTATTCCATGATTTGGTTCTTGTTACAACACTGAGGATTGGTGGGTGGAACCGGATATTTGAACTCTCGTGTGTTTCCTGTCCCTGCAAGGAGGAGAAGGACGTCCTCCAGGGTGCTGTCAGTATGGACTCCTGGAAACATAATTACCGGTTGGACTAATACCTATTTTTTTCACAAAAAAATTCTTTTAGCCTCAATTTGTTCATTTCCACATGGGCAACAGGATAAAATGGATCCTAAAATGTATTGGGCAATGTCTCCTGAGTACACTGATACCTCACATGTGGGGGTAAAAGCACTGTTTGGGCACACGGCAGGGCTCGGAAGGGAAGGAGCGCCATTTGACTTTTTGAATAAAAAATTTGCTCCAATCGTTAGCGGATACCATGTTTGGAGAGCCCCTGTGTGCCTAAACATTGGAGCTCCCCCACATGTGACCCCATTTTGGAAACTAGACCTGCCATGGAACTAATCTAGATGTGCGGTGATCACTTTAAACCCCCAAGTGCTTCACAGAAGTTTATAACGCAGAGCCGTGAAAATAAAAAATCATTTTTTTTTCCTCAAAAATTATTTTTTAGCCCACAATTTTTTATTTTCACAAGAGTAACAAGAGAAATTGGACCACAAAATTGTTGTCCAGTTTGTCCTGAGTACGCTGATACCCCATATGTGGGGGTAAACCGCTGCTTGGGCACACGTCGGGGCTCGGAAGGGAAGTGGTGACGCTTTGAAATGCAGACTTTGATGGAATGGTCTGCGGGTGTCATGTTGCGTTTGCAGAGCCCCTGATGTGCCTAAACAGTAAACCCCCCACAAGTGACCCCATTTTGGAAAGTAGACCCCCCAAGAAACTTATCTAGATGTGTGGTGAGCACTTTGAACCCCCAAGTGCTTCACAGAAGTTTATAACACAGAGCTGTGAAAATAAAAAATCATTTTTCTTTCCTCAAAAATTAGGTTTTAGCAAGTAATTTTTTATTTTTGCAAGGGTAATCGGAGAAATTGGACCCCAATAGTTGTTGCCCAGTTTGTCTTGAGTATGCTGGTACCCCATATGTGGGGGTAAACCACTGTTGGGGTGCACGTCAGGGCTCGGAAGGGAGGGAGCACCATTTGACTTTTTGAACGCAAGATTGGCTGGAATCAATAGTGGCGCTATGTTGCGTTTGGAGACCCCTGATGTGCCTAAACAGTGAAAACCCCTCAATTCTAACTCCAACACTAACCCCAACACACCCCTAACCCTAATCCCAACTCTAGCCATAACCCTAATCACAACCCTAACCCCAACACACCTCTAACCACAACCCTAACCCCGACACCCCTAACCCTAATCCCAACCCTAATCCTAACCCTAATCCCAACCCTAACCCTAATCCCAACTCTAACCACAACCCTAACCCCGACACCCCTAACCCTAATCCCAACCCTAATCCTAACCCTAATCCCAACCCTAACCCTAATCCCAACTCTAACCACAACCCTAACCCCGACACCCCTAACCCTAATCCCAACCCTAATCCTAACCCTAATCCCAACCCTAACCCTAATCCCAACTCTAACCACAACCCTAACCCCGACACCCCTAACCCTAATCCCAACCCTAATCCTAACCCTAATCCCAACCCTAACCCTAATCCCAACTCTAACCACAACCCTAACCCCGACACCCCTAACCCTAATCCCAACCCTAATCCTAACCCTAATCCCAACCCTAACCCTAATCCCAACTCTAACCACAACCCTAACCCCGACACCCCTAACCCTAATCCCAACCCTAATCCTAACCCTAATCCCAACCCTAACCCTAATCCCAACTCTAACCACAACCCTAACCCCAACACACCCCCAACCAAAACCCTAACCACAAACCTAATCGTAACGCTATTTCCAACCATAGCCCTAATTCCAACCCTAACTCTTATTCCAACCCTAACCTTAAGGCTATGTGCCCACGTTGCGGATTCGTGTGAGATTTTTCCGCACCATTTTTTAAAAACCCGCAGGTAAAATGCACTGCGTTTTACCTGCGGATTTACCGCGGATTGCCAGTGTTTTTGTGCGGATTTCACCTGCGGATTCCTTTTGAGAAACAGGTGTAAAAGGCTGCGGAATCCGCACAAAGAATTGACATGCTGCGGAAAATACAATGCAGCGTTTCCGCGCGGTATTTTCCGCACCATGGGCACAGCAGATTTGGTTTTCCATAGGTTTACATGGTACTGTAAACCTGATGGAAAACTGCTATGAATCTTCAGCGGCCAATCCACCGCGGATCTGCAGCCAAATCCGAACCGTGTGCACATAGCCTAATTCTAACCCTAATTCTGACCCTAGCCCTAACCCTAGTTCTAACCCTAACCCTAGTTTTAACACCTAGTGGAAAAATAAAAGTAAATATATTTTCTTTATTTTATTATTGTCCCTACCTATGGGGGTGACAAAGGGGGGGTTCATTAACTGTTTTTTTATTTTGATCACTGTGATAGGTTTTATCACAGTGATCAAAATGTACCTGGAACGAATCTGCAGGCCGGCAGATTCGGTGGGCGCACTGCGCATGCGCCCGCCATTTTGGAAGATGGCAGCGCCCATGGAGCAGACGGACGGACACCAGGAGGCTCGGTAAGTATGAGGGGGGATTGGAGCACGGGGGGATCAGAGCACGGGGGAGCAGACAGGAGGACGGGGGAGCAGACAGGCGGACGAAGGGGAGCGGAGCACAGGACAGAGGACTGGGGAGGCGATCGGTGGCGGTGGGGGGGGGGCAGATCAGGGTTGCATGATATTGCAGTATCGGCCATGGCTGGATTGTAATATTTCACCAGTTTTCATAGGTGAAATATTACAAATCGCTCTGATTGGCTGTTTCACTTTCAACAGCCAATCAGAGCGATCGTAGCCACGGGGGGTGAAGCCACCCCCCCTGGACTGAAGTACCACTCCCCCTGTCCCTGCAGATTGGGTGAAATTGGAGTTAACCCTTTCACTCGATCTGCAGGGATGCGATCCCTCCATGGTACCACATAGGCGTCACAGGTCGGATTGGCACCGACTTTCATGATGCCTACGTGGCGTCACAGGTCGGGAAGGGGTTAAAAAAATGTACTTATTTCCATTTTCCCATTAGGCTTAGGGTTAGGTTTATGGCTAAAGTTAGGGTTAGGGCTACAGTTAGGGTTGGGGCTAAAGTTAGGGTTAGGGTTGAGGCTAAAGTTAGGGATGGGGCTACAGGTAGGGTTGGGGCTACAGCTAGGGTTGGGGCTACAGCTAGGGTTAGGGTTGGGGCTAAAGTAAGGGTTGGGGCTAAGGTTAGTGTTAGGGCTACAGTTAGGGTTGGAGATACAGTTAGGGTTGGGGCTAAGGTTAGGGTTGGGACTAAAGTTAGGGTTGGGGCTAAAGTTAGGGTTCGGGTTGGGGTTAAAGTTAGGGTTGGGGCTAAAGTTAGGGTTTGGATTACATTTATGGTTGGGATTAGGGTTAGGGGTGTGGTTAGGGTTATGGTTGGGATTAGGGTTAGGGGTGTGTTGGAGTTAGGGGTGTGGTTAGGGATGGGATTAGGGTTAGGGGTGTGGTTGGGATTAGGGTTAGGGGCATGTTCGGGTTAGGGGTGTGATTAGGGTTATGGTTGGGATTAGGGTTAGGGGTGTGTTTGGGTTAGGGTTTCAGTTAGAATTGGGGGTTTCCACTGTTTAGGCACATCAGGGGCTCTCCAAACGTGACATGGCGTCCGATCTCAATTCCAGCCAATTCTGCGTTGAAAAAGTAAAACAGTGCTCCTTCCCTTCCGAGCTCTCCCGTGCGCCCAAACGGTGGTTCCCCCCCACATATGGTGTATCAGCGTACTCAGGGAAAATTGGACAACAAGTTTTGGGGTCCAATTTCTTCTGTTACCCTTGGGAAAATAGAAAACTGGGGGCTAAAAAATAATTTTTGTGGAAAAAAAGAATTTTTATTTTCATGGCTCTGCGTTATAAACTGTGGTGAAACACTTGGAGGTTCAAAGTTCTCATAACACATCTGAATAAGTTACTTAGGGGGTCTTTCCAAAAATGGTGTCATTTGTGGGGGGTTTCAATGTTTAGGCACATCAGGGGCTCTCCAAACACGACATGGTGTCCTATCTCAATTCCAGTCAATTTTGCATTGAAAAGTCAAACGGCGCTCCTTCCCTTCCGAGCTCTGCCATGCACCCAAACAGTGGTTTACCCCCACATATGGGGTATCAGCGTACTCAGGACAAATTGCACAACAACTTTTGGGGTCCAATTTCTTCTGTTACCCTTAGGAAAATAAAAAATTGGGGGAGAAAAGATCATTTTTTATTTTTATGGCTCTACATTAAAAACTTCTGTGAAGCACTTGGTGGATCAAAGTGCTCACCACACATCTAGATATGTTCCTTAGGGGGTCTACTTTCCAAAATGGTGTCATTTGTGGGGGGTTTCAATGTTTAGACACATCAGGGGCTCTCCAAACGCAACATGGCGTCCCATCTCAATTCCAGTTAATTTTGCATTGAAAAGTCAAACTTCGCTCCGTCCCTTCCGAGCTCTGCCATGCGCCTAAACAGTGGTTTACCCCCACATATGGGGTATCAGCGCACTCAGGACAAATTGCACAACAACTTTTGGGGTCCAGTATCTCCTGTTACCCTTGGTAAAATAAAACAAATTGGAGCTGAAGTAAATTTTTTGTGAAAAAAAGTTAAATGTTCATTTTTTTTAAATATTCCAAAAATTCCCGTGAAACACCTGAAGGGTTAATAAATAGTGATGAGCGAATATACTCGTTACTCGAGATTTCTCAAGCTGGCTCGGGGGTCCTCCGAGTATTTTTTAGTGCTCAGAGATTTAGTTTTTCTTGCCGCAGCTGAATGATTTACATCTGTTAGCCAGCATAAGTTCATGTGGGGGTTGCCTGGTTGCTAGGGAATCCCCACATGTACTTATGCTGGCTAACAGATGTAAATAATTCAGCTGCGGCCAGAAAAACTAAATCTCTGAGCACTAAAATATACTCGGAGGACCTCCGAGCATGCTCGATTAGCGAGTATATTCGCTCATCACTATTAATAAACTTCTTGAATATGGTTTTGAGCACCTTGAGGGGTGCAGTTTTTAGAATGGTGTCACACTTGGGTATTTTCTATCATATAGACCCCTCAAAGTGACTTCAAATGTGATGTGGTCCCTAAAAAGAAAATGGTGTTGTAAAGATGAGAAATTGCTGGTCAACTTTTACCCCTTATAACTCCCTAACAAAAAAAAATTTTTGTTCCAAAATTGTGCTGATGTAAAGTTGACATGTGGGAAATGTTACTTATTAAGTATTTTGTGTGACATATCTCTGTGATTTAAGGGCATAAAAATAAAATTTGGAAAATTGCGAAATTTTTCCCCAATTTCCGTTTTTTTCACAAATAAATGCAGGTAATATCAAAGAAATTTTACCAATAACATGATGTACACTATGTCTCGAGAAAAAAATTTCAGAATCATCAGGATCCGTTGAAGCGTTCCAGAGTTATAACCTCATAAAGGGACAGTGGTCAGAATTGTAAAAATTGGCCCGGTCATTAACGTGCAAACCACCCTTGGGGTTAAGGGGTTAAAGGGACGTGTCACGGCGGCGGTGACCCGGTCCGTGGCCCTGGGCGCCCATGTTAAAGGGAATGTCTTTAAAGGGGTTGTGGAAATAAGGAATGTTCATGACGCCACCTGTGGTATTCGGTCAGGGATGACCAACGCTGCTTAAAGGGGTCCTCTGGGGTGATGTTATGGCAGCCAGATGTTATAACTTCCCACAGGTAAAGTAGGTCCCCAGGGCTCCGGGTGAATAGATGGAGGATGG
The DNA here is from genome assembly GCF_051348905.1 of Ranitomeya variabilis. NCBI lineage: Eukaryota > Metazoa > Chordata > Amphibia > Anura > Dendrobatidae > Ranitomeya > Ranitomeya variabilis. The sequence continues at coordinate 166,455,327 of NC_135237.1, forward strand.
TGAGTGGTGCAGTAAAGAATGAAAGACACAGTTGTGCTGTCTTTTTACCTGGTTTACTGATGCTAGCAAGTAGCCACAGTCCAGGGCACCAGATCACAGGTACAGGCAGGGTCCGGCCGGCTTGGAAGCGAGTTCAGAGTCCAGCTTTATCAGGTGGAGTTAAAAGCCTTCCTTCTAGAGCTGTGTTGTTATAGTCCCTTACTGCCTATGGCTTTGTAGCAAGGTCCTCTCAGTTATCTCTGTCCTTTGTTGAACTGGGACACAAACCCATATGACGCAAGACTTTTAACAGGGTCTCTATCATGACCAGGGCTCTATGTGTCACTGTCTCTCCTGAGTGTTAGGGCGAACAGGTGATGTATAATCCAGCCGTCCTGCCGGTTTCTGCTATGTGTCTTAGAGTCCCACAAAAGCCTCGGTCTTCCGGCTACCGGTGTCTGAACTCAATCAGGGATGTAGCCCAGTCCCAGCTATTCTCCCCTGTTGTCACTCTCCTGTGCTTCGCTCTCCGGCACGTTAGCTAAAAGCTGTTCTTCCTTCTGTATCTCACCATCTGGGAGCTACAGTACCTCAGGCTGTACGGCCCCTCACCCGCCCTTCTGCCTCAGACTGCTCCAGTCTGCTGTCTGGCACCATGTGTCCAAATCTTCCTAACTGCCTAGCAACTGCCCAGCAACTAACTCCTCCTCCCGACCAAAGAGAGAGCAGCTCCCCTGAAGTGGGGTGTAGAGCTCCCCCTTCTGGCCTGAAGTCAGAATGGTGTTGTATGTGCTAATTACCTGTTAAAAGGAATCCTCCGTCGCTTCCAAGCATGACATCACTCTCCCTGTGAGGGAAGCAATGCCACTGTGATAACCAGGACCCTGGGGCGTCACACATGCCGCACAAATTACGTTGTATGTGTTGTTTTTTGCCCATGCGGTTTTCATTATATCGGAAACACTATTCGTCCCTTATTTGTACATTGCCGTGACCACTTTAATTCCATCACCTCAGGTAAAGGGGTCCCTAGACTAATTGAACATATAAGGAAAAAACATGCAGGCAATACTCAAGTTTTGCGGTTTGCAGGGATTGAAACCGTTAAAATGGCTGCGCAAGGAGGTGACCTCAATAAATTATTATTAAGAAAGGAGGCTAGATGGATTATTCAGACTCGTGCTCAAGATCCATCAGGGTTTGATGACAAACTCGACATGGCTGTGTTTTTGTGACTTGTTTTTATTTATTTGTTTTAACAGTATTTTTTGTATTGCATGTATCTGCTTTTCACTTGTTCACAATTAATGATATGCTTTCACCTGATGGTGGGTGGAACAAGGGCAATGGTTGCTTATAAATATTCTTTGAGCTCTGTCCTACATATGACCTGTTGAAGCGCAATGTAAGCGTGAAACGATCGTCATCTGTATTTGCTCCACTGTTTTATCTGCCTGCTGTTGGTATGATGATGCCACAATAAAGGATTTTGTTGCATGGGATGGTATGTGCCAATCTGCTTTCAAATTTAAAGATCTATGCTAAAACAATTGCCTACAGACTGCTAAAAGTTCTTCCAAGCCTTATACATTCGGACAAGGTTGGCTTTGTTAAGGGAAGGCAGGCATTGGATAGAACAAGAATAATTTTGTATTTGTTATTATCCATAATGGAGAGGAGATCCCCGTCAATTTTATTATCACCGGACGGCGAAAAGACAATTGACCGGATAAACTACACATTTGCCAACCTTGAAAAATTTGGGTTTAAAGAGCAAATTCTGAAAGCTATCTCTGCTTTTTACTCCTTTCCTTCAGCAAATGTCTCTGTTAATAATAATTTCTCTAATTACTTCTCCATCTCCAACGGTACTCTGCAGGTGTGCCCATTATCTCCTTTACTCTTCACCTAGATAATGGAGCCTTTTGCTGAATCTATTAGGTCTAATAATTTAATAGGGGATATTGTTGCAACTTCAAGACGCCATAAAATAAGGCTCTTTGCAGATAATACACTAATTACCAATTACCCTTTCAGATCCTGTAAATTCGTTACAAGCAATTTCCTCAGTGATTAATTTCTTTTCCTTGTTTTTCATTATAAAATAAATATAAAGAAATAAAAAACACTGTTTTTTCATAGATTCTAGATTAAGGAAATCACTGAAAAAGGAATTTCCATACTCATGGGAGAAATTTTATATTCCATATTTGGGGATAAAAATTACTAATCCAAGATACAAAATCTTAGATAAAAATCTATGTAATAATCAGAAATCCATACAAGATAATCTTGACAACTTTGATAAATCCGATACATCTTGGTTAGGCATGATTATTCTTTTTAAGATGATTATCCATCCTAAACTCCAGATTTATATGGCAATCTAAACCCGCTAGGATCACAAACCTTTCACTGTTTAAGCATAAGAAAAATGGTGGAATCTGCCTACCCAAAATCTATGCCTACCATGCTTCAATATCATTCTTCAAAGTAGATACTGGTATCTTGAGTCTGACAAACCTGGCTGGATGGAACTTGAAAAAGCTTATAATAATTGCTCTTTATCGTCATTGATAATATTCCATTTATTGGATTAATCTCTTCCATTACCTAATTACTCTTTGATTAAATCTACTTTGTAAAAAGCTATATAGTATCTCAAAGCACAATAAATGTAACATTAATCTCAACAAACTTCCTACCTCAATTTTTCATACAGCTCTACCAAATTTTCCATGTAAAAAATTGTAAAAACTTGGAATTCTAGACTGTTCTTCACTTATAATGGGGCATAAATTAGATTCAATTATAAACTTTCATTCATTAAAAACAATTTAAAATTTACAATCTTCCTGACCAAGAATGCTATAATTCTTAGAGCTAAAGGGAACCTGTCAGCAATTTTGGTTGATATAAGATACGGCCATCATCTTTCAGGGCTTATATACAGCATTATATAATGCTGCATATCTGCTCCCAGCCCGACCTGGAAGAACTGAAACATACGTTTTATTATACTCACCTGTGGGGCGATCTGGTCCAATGGGTGTCGCTCGTCTTGGTCCGGCGCCTCCCATCTTCTTATGATCGCCACCCTCCTGCTTGCTTCTTGTGAATGACACAACCCTGCATAATTCACACAGGCTCCCCGGCATCACACTCCTGTGCAGACGTACTTCTCTGCCCTGTTGAGGGCAGAGCAAAGTACTGCAGTGCGCACTACAGTACTTTGCTCTGTCCTCAACAGGACAGAGAAGTACGCTTACACACGTGCGCAATGCTGGGGAGCCTGTGTGGATGATGCAGGGTCGCATCAACCACAAGAAACAAGCAGGAAGGCGGCAATCATAAGAAGATGCGAGTTGCCGGACCAAGACGAGCTACACCCATTGGACCAGATCGCTCCACAGGTGAGTATAATAAAACTTATTTTTCAATTTGTCCAGGTCGGGTAGGGGGCTATACGTATACAGCATTATAGAATGCTGTATATAAGCCCTGAAAAGTGATGGCCGTATCTTACATCGGCCAAAACTGCTGACAGGTTCTCTTTAAGGAAATATAGTAAAAATAAATTGTCTTTATCTTTAACCCTTTCAAGCGAACTTGTTATTCTTTTAGAGAATCCTATGAATGTCTGTCCACTATTTCATCCTTCTTCTCCTCTAGATTTCTCAAACGTAACATGGACAAAACAGAGTTTATCATCTTTCCCTCATCTCACGCGACCCCCCCCAACGAACCTATCCATTACAGTAAACAGCTGCCCACTCTCCCCATTCCCATAAGCTCGTTGCGTTGGAGTAATCTGTCAGGACTCTGAACATTTTTTACCTTTTGTGCATTACTGCCCTTTTCCAAGATGGCGTCTTTGGTCTCATGTGCACTGTGTCTTCCTGCTATAAAACTCCACCCCAGCCTTCAGTCTGTTCTAGAGTATTCTGCCTTGCATCCAGCTCCTGACCTCTGATTACTTCCTGGCTATATACCTGCTCCTGTGAACCTGTGTGGTGATCCTGCTACTCTGCTCTGAGTTCCTGCTGCATACACCAGTTTCCAGTAATCCTCCTTCATCTGCTGTTCGTGTTTACTTCCATCTCATTTGCTGGACATGTAAGCTGTTTCTGCTCTGCAAAAACCTGAGACTATTAACCAGGCCTCCCTGGTTGAGCTAAGATATGATTTGAACTGCCTTATAAGCTTATCTATCTGTGTTTGGACTAAGACAAGGAGTTATTCGTGTCAAGTATCCTCAAGAATAACTGTGCTTCATAGACTTTCTGCTTGATTGCATTTTCCTCTGAAGTTTCCTATAGACTGCTAAGCTGCGTTTAATATTTACACCAAGTGTTGTGGATTTGAGTTTCTCTCTGCACCTATTTGAATCACCGTGTGATAATATAGACTTTACCACTTATAAAACTGTGTCCTGTAGTTGTCTTGTTCCACGCAAAGAGTCTCCTGAGTTATCCCCTATAATCTACTATATAATTGTCTAAGGGGTACTTCCGTCTTTCTGTCTGTCCTTCTTTCTGTCGCGGTTATTCGTTCGCTGATTGGTCTCAGCAGCTGCCTGTCATGGCTGCCGCGACCAATCAGCGACGCGCACAGTCCGGAAGAAAATGGCCGCTCCTTACTCCCCGCACTCACTGCCCGGCACCCGCATACACCCCTCCGCTCACCGCTCACACAGGGTTAATGCCGGCGGTAACAGACCGCGTTATGCCGCGGGTAACGCACTTCGTTACCGCTGCTATTAACCCTGTGTGACCACCTTTTTACTATTCATGCTGCCTATGCGGCATGAATAGTAAAACGATCTAATGTTAAAAATAATTTAAAAAAATAAAAATCGTTATATACTCACCGTCCGTCGGCCCCTTGATCGACAACAGGCCTGCCCGATGCTCCGGTGACCGCTCCATGCTGCGATCTCGCGAGATGATGACGTAGGGACCGGAGCGCACGAGGAGCGTCGGTAAAGGCCTCGCGTCGGTAAAGGCCTCACTTGGATCCAGGAGCTCCGGAAGGTGAGTATATAACTATTTTTTATTTTATTTCTTTTTTTTAACAGGAATATGATGCCCACATTGCTATATACTGCGTGGGCTGGGCAATATACTACATGAGCTGTGCAATATACTCCGTGCGCTGGGCAATATATTACATGGGCTGTGCTATATACTACGTGGCTGGGCAATATACTACATGGGCTGTGCTATATACTACGTGGCTCGGCAATATACTACGTGACTATACAACGTGAGCTGCGCAATATAAAATGTGGGCTGCGCAATGTAAAACGTGGGCTGCGCAATGTAAAACGTGGGCTGCGCAATATACAACATGGGCTGCGCAATATACAACATGGGCTGCACAATGTACAACGTGGGCTGTGCAATGTACAACGTGGGCTGCGCAATATACGTGGGCTGCGCAATGTACAACGTGGGCTGCGCAATGTACTGCGTGGTCTGCGCAATGTACTGCGTGGTCTGTGCAATGTACTGCGTGGGCTGTGCAATATACTACGTGGCCTGTGCTATACACTACGCATACATATTCTAGAATACCCGATGCGTTAGAATCGGGCCACCATCTAGTTATTACATAATCCTTGACACTGATCTCTCCTTCAAACCACATATCCAAGCCCTTTCAACTTCCTGCCACCTTCAACTCAAAAATATTTCATGGATCCGTACATTCCTAAACCAAGAATCTGCAAAAACTCTAGTCCATGCCCTCATCATCTCCCACCTTGACTGCTGCAACCTCCTGCTCTGTGGCCTCCCCTCGAGCACTCTCGCACCCCTCCAGTCTATTCTAAACTCTGCTGCCCGACTAATCTACCTGTCTCCCGCTATTCCCCGGCCTCTCCCCCCTGTCAATCTCTTCACTGGTCCCCATTGCCCAGAGACTCCAGTACAAAACCCTAACCATGACATAAAAAGCCATGCACAACCTGTCTCCTCCATACATCTGTGACCTCGTCTCCCGGTACTTACCTGCACACAACCTCCGATCCTCACAAAATCTCCTTCTCTACTCCCCTCTTATCTTCTCTTCCCACAATCGCATACAAGATTTCTCTTGCGCATCACCCCTACTCTGGAACTCTCTACCCCAACATATCAGACACTCGCCTACCATCAAAACCTTCAAAAAGAACCTGAAGACCTACCTCTTCCGACAAGCCTACAACCTGCAGTAACCACCGATCGACCAAACCGCTGCACGACCAGCTCTACCCTCACCTATTGTATCCTCACCCATCCCTTGTAGATTGTGAGCCCTTGTGGGCAGGGTCCTCTCGCCTACTGTACCAGTCGTGACTTGTACTGTTTAAGATTATTGTACTTGTTTTTATTATGTATACCCATCCTCTACAGGGTGGGCCATTTATTTGGATACACCTAAATAAAATGGGAATGGTTGGTGATATCAACTTCCTATTTGTGGCACATTAGTACATGGGAGAGGGAAACTTTTCAAGATGGGTGGTGACCATGGCAGCCATTTTGAAGTCAGCCATTTTGGATCCAACTTTTTTTTTCAATTGGAAGAGGGTCATGTGACACATCATACTTATTGAGAATTTCACAAGAAAAACAATGGAACAATGGTGTGCTTGGTTTTAAAGTAACTTTATTCTTTCATGAGTTATTTACAAGTTTCTCTTTGTTTACAGCCATTGATATGTCGCAGAGGTTAACACGTGAGGTGCGGATATAAATTGTGTTGCTGTCTGATGAACGCAGTACCCGGGTCATTGCAGCAGATTTCAATGAATGACACCCTACGCAAGAAAACTGTCACCAATCCCATTTTATTTTGGTGTATCCATATAAATGTCCCACCCAAAAAAGTTTGCCTCATCACTGAACATAATGTTCTGTGTAAACTGTTCCAATTTTTGTTTTGCCCATTCTGCAAATTCAGCATGCCGATCTGGGTCACCAACCATTCCCATTTCATTTAGGTGTATCCATATAAATGGCCCACCCTGTATATCCAACATAATTGACATTATGTTCTCCCATAACTCCTTTGAAATCTCCTAAGCTTTAAGGAATAACTCTCATCCCAAATATAATTACAAATGATCCTTTTGGAGCTCAATTTTTCCTCTAAGCAAGAAAAGCCTCTTTATATGATGATTTATTACTTTGTCAGAATTATTTTAATTTATACTTTTTTATGTTGCTTTGCATTAGGTATGTTAATTGTTGTGGTACAGTTATGCTAAGATGATCTTTATTTCCTTTCCCTTTTTTTTGTATTCTCCCCTCTTCCACCCGACCCCCTTTTCTTTTTTCCTTTGTTTGGTTGCCTTTCCTTTCCTGTCATTTTTTCCCCGATCCCTTATCCCCTATACTGTAAAAATCCCCTAATAATTTTTTTTTTAAAACAAAGCATTATGAAAACAAAAGAATATCAGTTTCCTGCTTGTTCACTACCTGAAATACAAATCATATGGAACACAGACCTTAGCAATCCCAATGTGATGATTTTTTCACTAAAGCCATGTGACTAGGAACAGTCCAATTAAGATCATAATAGTACAGTGATGGCGAACCTATGACACGCGAGCCACAGGGGGCACGCAGAGCCCTCTCTGTGGGCATGCACGCCAGGCCTGCCACCGCACACATTACACTCCCTTCCGATGTTCAAATGTATTTGCATCTTTGAGATGCTAATATATGTAAACCAGGGGTGGGGAACCTCCGGTCCCCGGAGACCGCAATGCTCGGGCGGTAGCCGTATCTTGCCAGCTGCCAGCGCTTTAACCCCTAAGTGCACAGTACGCAGCGTTCATTACAGAATGCCGCCTGTACATGACTGATGACATCATCGGTGCCCAATGCATTCCGGTCCTCTTGTCCAGGAACAGGAGCTGCTGCCAGAGAGTCCAGCAGCTCTGTGCCTGTCTGCAGGTGATTTCTGTGCCCCCAGCGATCTCAGTTCCCCCTGTGATCTCTCTGCCCCCCTGTGATTTCTGTGCCCTCCAGCTATATGCCCCCTGTGATCTCTGTGCCCCCCCAGCTATGTACACCTCTGTAATCTCTGTGGCTCCCAGCTTGGTGCCCACTGTGATCCCTGTGCCCCCCTGCTATGTTCCCCCTGTGATTTTTGTGCTCCCATGTGATCTCTGTGCCCTCTGTGATCTCTGTCCCCTCCAGCTATGTGCCCCTCCATGATCTCTGTGCCCTCACCTATGTGCCCTCCTGTGATACTTGTCCCCCCCAGCGATCTTTGTGCTACCCCCTGGTGATCTCTGTGCCCCCCAGTTATGTGCCCCCCCTGTGATCTTTGTGCCCCCCATGATCTCTATGTCCCCCCAGTGATCTATGTACAGTACCTCCTCGGCGATGCCCGTATTTTGCAGAGGGGCAGTATGTGCATGTGTGTGTATTTTGCAGAGCGGCAGCATGTGTGTGTGTATGTTTTTTTGCAGAAGGGCAGTGCGTGTATGTATGTTTTACACAGGGACAGTGTGTGTGTGTATATATATATACCGTATGTTTTGCAAAGGGACAGTGTGTGTGTATAAATATATATATATCTTTTGCAGAGAGGTTGTGTGTGTGTGTAAGGGGGAGTATTTTGCAAGTCTTCTGTAATGTGATGTTAAATTGCCGTGTTGGCACTTTGCGATAAATAAGTGGGTTTTGGGTTGTTATTTCGGCACTCGGTCTCTAAAAGTTTTGCCATCACTGTAATAGTAGATAGAACCAAGGCCACACTTATAACAGAGACCATAAACTGTCTCCTTGAAAAAGCCACGCTGGCGAAACATATGTTGGAGTTGGAGTCCTGGGGAGTCACGGATCACTGCTAATTGGTATCTATAATTTCCCTTATATATTTCTTATGCACTTTATTCCAGGCTTTGCACATAGTCTTCCTATTTTTGCACTTTAAGAAGATTATTCAGGGATGGTATATATTTTTATGTTATGTGATCCGTGCATCCAATCATGTATTTATTATCTCCTTATACTATGTGTGAGATACCGCTTACTGCATGTGTTGAAGGACACTTAGCAACGGGATTCAGTCACACAAGCACGTTTTTCTCACAAAAACAGTCCATGCAATCTATTATGCAGTCATAAACCGGGTTATGCACAGTTCATTATATACTTCATAGAACACAATAGGCACCAACAGATGACATTAAGTTGCAGTCTCCGTCCAGTTACCATGGGTGACCCCACAGTTCATTAGCTGACCCCTGTCAGTGCACACAGTTCCCCAACTTTGGGTTACCTTCCTGGAGCTTCTGCTCCACACGCTGACTCCTCATCGGTCTTTGTTCCCAGGGAAGCTGACGAACTGAGTTCAACGTCCCGAACAATGCCTTGCTCACTAGGCCACCTGACAGTCCAGATCCTCAGACGACCTGTAGCTCCCCCAATGCAGTGCCGTTGTAGACTCTGCATACATTTGGCCTTTCTGTGCGCTCTTCAGGACGTCCGTCCCCATCTGCGTGTGCAGTTCAGGATGTCCGTTTCCACTTGGGACCGTCCAAAGCACAGGTCACTCAGTGCGCTATTCAGGGATCCGATCCTACTTCCAGGATCTTCCAACACACAAGTCTCTCAGATCCATGGCCTCTCAGTGCGCTATTCAGGGATCCAGTCCACACACAGGACCTCCCAACACACAAGCCATCCAGGATCTACACACTCTCCATTACAGAGCCCATGTGACCACACCATGGTCACATTATGAACCTGTAACCACTCCCATAGGTGAGTGGTGTGTGTGGTTAGTTTGACCTGCCCAGCTCTCAAACTAACCCTGCAAGCCTCCCTTTACAACTACACAAATACTTGTGGGACTACAGGTCCCAGAACAACAACATTACTGGCTTACAGCGCAGACTCCCTCTGTGACACATACTCCAGCCATTTACAATCCTGCCGGTCACTGTTTCACCATCATAATCAGAGAAACGCCTCCATGTGCATCCTGAGGAGCACATACAGCGCCCCCTAGCTGTAACAGGGGTCACTGCATTACATATGGTATTTTTCATGTTATCTGTTGTCAGTTTCTCCTTGTTTTTAATACTGTGATCAATAAAATTATTTTAAGTTTCCGAAATTTGGATTATTTTATATTCACTTTGCGAGTACGTTTTGCACTTGTTTATTAGTGAATATTTTTTCTCACTGTGTTATTGGTTAGAGACCATAAACTGATCAGATCATTTTCATTACTCTCACAATGTATTTTCACATTTCGTATTGGCCCCACATCTTTTCCTAACTTACACTGATTGAAAATCTCTGACAATTATAAAATTTATTGAAGACAGAAATGAGGGAGGTTTTTTTTATTACTCATCGAAATTGAAGGGATTAGAAAGTTTAGTATATCCAGTGCAGATGAAGGGCATACACATTGTTGCGCTGGGAAGGTTGTATTCATAGTTATATAATTACTGTGATTTAAGTCTGACAATTACCTAATATATGGTTATTATCAGAATTATTCAATTCACAAGCAGCAGTAATCCAATAATTAGAGGATGTAGTACATAAAAATGAGATATATATGGAGCATTGGTTTCTGAGGATTACTTGAATTGATGCACTTATTTATATTGGGTGCACTAGGTTGTGGTTCATGTAAAAATGAACAAATCCAGATCAACAATTTTGTTTTCCTTCTGTTAACATTGAATTTAAACTTCACTGAAGCACAGCCCGTGTATGGACCATAATGTACAGACAAGCCATGGGTCTCCTGACCCCATAACAACGGTCTCCTAGGCATGTACAGTATGATACTCTTGAGTTTGGGTCAGTAGACTCATGTCTAGTCTGCACATCTTTTGTCCATACATGGAAATCAAAATTTCATGTTATACTGCAAGGTTACTGTATATTAATATTGTAATCCAACAGAATACTTTAGAAATTAATTTTAGTTTCTTAAATAAATACAAAATGTAAAAATGGAAGTTCAAATAAAGAAAATTGGCTTTGATACTGAGGGTAAGTAGTAATATACAGTGGGTACGGAAAGTATTCAGACCCCCTTAAATTTTTCACTCTGTTTCATCGCAGCCATTTGGTAAATTCAAAAAAGTTAATTCCTTTCTCATTGATGTACACTCTGCACCCCATCTTGACTGAACAAAAACAGAAATGTAGACATTTTTGCAAATTTAATAAAAAAGAAAAACTGAAATATCACATGGTCATAAGTATTCAGACCTTTTGCTCGGGCACTCATATTTAAGTCCCATGCTGTCCATTTCCTTATGATCCTCCTTGATATATTCTACTCCATTGGAGTCCAGCTGTGTTTAATTAAACTGATAGGACTTGATTTGGAAAGGCAAACACCTGTCTATATAAGACCTCACAGCTCACAGTGCATGTCAGACCAAATGAGAATCATGAGGTCAAAGGAACTGGCCAAGGTGCTCAGAAACAGAAATGTGGCAAGGCACAGATCTGGCCAAGGCTACAACAGAATTTCTGCAGCACTCAGGGTTCCTAAGAGCACAGTGGCCTCCACAATCCTTAAATGGACAAAGTTTGGGACCACCAGAAGTCTTCCTAAACCTGTCCGTCCAGCCAAACTGAGCAATCGTGGGAGAAGAGCCTCGATGTGAGAGGTAAAGAAGAACCGCAAGATCACTGTGGCTGAGCTCCACAGATGTAGTAGGGAGATGGGAGAACGTTCCACAAAGTCAACTATCACTGCAGCCATCCACCAGTCAGGCCTTTATGGCCCCACGGAAGCCTCTCTTCAGTGCAAGATATATGAAAGCCCGAATAGGGTTTTCTTAAAAAACACATGAAGGACTCCCAGACTATAAGAAATAAGATTCTCTGGTCTGATGAGATAAAGATAGACCTTTTTGGTGATAATTCTAAGTGGTGTATGTGGAGAAAACCAGGCAACTGCTCATCACCTGCCCAGTACAATCCCAACAGTGAAACATGTTGGTGGCAGCATCATGCTATGGGGCTGTTTTTCAGCTGCAGGGACAGGACGACTGGTTGTCATTGAAGGAAACATGAATACGGCCAAGTACAGAGATATCCTGGATGAAAACCTCTTCCAGAGTGCTCCGGACCTGAGACTTGGCCGAAGGTTCACCTTCCAACAAGACAGTGACCCTAAGCACACAGCTAAAATAACAAAGGAGTTGCTTCAGAACAACTCTGTGATCATTCTTGACTGGCCCAGCTAGAGCCCTGACCTAAACCCAATTGAGCATCTCAGGAGAGACCTGAAAATGGCTGTCCACCAACGTTCACCATCCAACCTGATGGAACTGGTGAGGATATGAATGGAAAAATGGCAGAGGATCCCCAAATCCACTTGTAAAAACTTGTTGCATCATTCTGAATAAGACTCATGGCTGTACTAGCTCAAAAGGGTGCTTCAACTCAATACTGAGCAAAGGGTCTGAATACTTAAGACCATTTGAAATTTCAGTTTTTCTTTTTTAAATTATTTCCAAAAATTACTACATTTCTGGGTTTTTTTCCAGTCAAGATGGGGTGCAGAGCGTACATTAATGAGAAAAGGAATGCACTTTTTAGAATTTTTCCAAATGGCTGCAACGAAACAAGAGTGAAAAATTTAAAGTGGTCTGAATACTTTCCGTACCCACTGTAAATGTTATATCTAAGTGAAGGGAATAGTATATAGGGGGACGCAATTAAGGGCCGTGCAAAAAGTAAAAATATAGATAAAATATTACATTTCATGCATCTTCTATAAGACAATAGGGTTTCTATACGTGTATGTAGCCTATAATAACTATAATCAATAAATCAACCCATATGCAGAAGCGTATTAAACAAAAGTTTAAAGTGCAACCAAGAGGTAGCATATTAGAGTTTAAAACAGCCAGTAAATTGCACATTTCTCAATGATGTGTACCTAGCATATTAGCAGACATAAGAGATAATCACATTATAAAACATGAATATGGATACATATTTAAACCCAGTATACCAGTCATACCAGACCGCCAGGGACGGACTGGGACTGAAATTCAGCCATGGTGTGACGTCAGAGAAAGACGAAAAGAGAGTGGACCCTCTGGGTCACGGTACCGACGCACCCAGGGGCGAGCGAACCCGGGATGCAAACCCCTATACAGGGATAGTTGGGAGCAGGCCCGAGGGGGACAGGTACCGTAACAGCCGGTACCAAGAGGGACGGCTCTTGGAAGAGAAGGGAGAGGAAGGACGGGAGAATGGAGAGATTAGTAACAGGACTGAAGGGAAGGAAGCGGGAAAACAAGGAACGGACTAGAGGAGGCAGGGCTGAAAGGACAGAGGGAGACAAGAGGTTAAACACGGAAAGAAGCCTGTGAGGGAAGACCAGACAGGCACGAACAAGAATCAGAACCAGACAGGGCCTGAACTGGGTACGAAGTGCACACAATAATCAGGCGCCTCCATTATGGAGGAGAGGCCTGATATAGCCCAAGGGACTACCTGATTGGAGAACCCAGGAGCGCGGAAGGGGTTAAGAAGGGGAAGGAGCACGCACCCGCGTCCTAAGGCGCATGTGCGGAGCAGAGACAGGACGGAAGAAGGAGGAAGCGCGGACACCACGCCGGAATCCCCGAGCAGCAGGAAGAGGAACCAGGGAACCGGCGCGATGCTGAGAGCAGCGAGTGGAGACGCAGTGAGAGGAGCTGACAGGAGAAGCGGCCGCAGTGTCAGGGAAGGCCAGTATAACACATGGCATATGAAATCACACAGGCTCATGTTGTCCCCGTCCCTGAACATCAGATGATATATTACTAATACTAGATGGTAGCCCGATTCTAACGCATCGGGTATTCTAGAATATCTATGTAGTTTATTTATGAAGATTTTAGAATAATACATTGAATACACAGGATTCGGACGGCCGGGCGCGACCAATTAGCGAAGCGTCAATCAAATCCCGCACCAATTCGCGGCCGGACTGCGTTTGTCGCTGATTGTTCGCAGCCGGCCACGTAGTATATAGCACAGCCACATAGTATATTGCACAGCCACGTAGTGTATTGCACAGCCCACGTAATATATTGCCCAGCCCACATAGTATATTGCACAGCCCACGTAGTTTGTTGCACAGCCATGTAGGATATAGCACAGCCACGTAGTATATAGCACAGTCACATAGTATATTGCACAGCCCACGTAGTATATTGCCCAGCCCACGTAGTATATTGCCCAGCCCACGTAGTATATTGCACAGCCACGTAGTATATTGCACAGCCCACGTAGTATATTGCACAGCCCACGTAGTATATTGCACAGCCCACGTAATTTGTTGCACAGCAACGTAGGATATAGCACAGCCACGTAGTATATAGCACAGCCACGCAGTATATTGCACAGCCACGTAGTATGTAGCACAGCCCATGTAGTATATTGCACAGCCCACGTAGTATATTGCACAGCCCACGTAGTATATTGCACAGCCCACGTAGTTTGTTGCACAGCCACGTAGGATATAGCACAGCCACGTAGTATATAGCACAGCCACACAGTATATTGCACAGCCATGTAGTATATTGCACAGCCACGTAGTATATTGCACAGCCACGTAGTTTGTTGCACAGCCCACGTAGTATATTGCACAGCCCACGTAGTATACTGCACAGCCCACGTAGTCTATAACACACCCCACTGTTGTGAATTCCACTCTTGGGCTCCCTCCGGTGGTTATAAGTAGCATTTTTGTGAGTTCTACTCTTGGGCTCCCTCCTGTGGTTTTGAGTGGTATGGCTGCTTCTTGGATTTAGCATCAGCAGCTATTTTCACTGATCGTCTTTCTGGCTCTGCTATATTAGTCTGGCCTTTTCCCTAATTCAATGCCAGTTGTCAATTGTTGAGCTTGGAGTCATGGCTCTCTGAGGATTTCCCTGTCACTCTGACCATTTCAGCAAAGCTAAGTCCTTGCTTGTCTTTTTGCAGTACACTTGTTGTGGACTTTGTTGCTTAGCACTTTCTATGTTTTGCTCATTTGTCCAGCTTATCAGTATGTATCTAATCAGCTAAGCTGGAAGCTCTGGGCAGCAGAGTTTGCCCTCCACACCTTTAGTCAGGTGTGGAGATTTTTGCATTTCTCTGTGGTGGACTTTTTCTAGTTTTTATTACTGACCGCACAGTGTTCTGTCCTGTACTAATTCTTTCTAGCTAGTAGTGGCCTCCTTTGCTAAATCTTGTTTCATACTACGTATGTCATTTCCTTCTCCTCTCACAGTCATTATTTGTGGGGGGCTGTCCTATCCTTTGGGGATTTTCTCTGAGGCAAGATAGCTTTCCTGCTTCTACCTTTAGGGGTAGCTAGATCTCCGGCTGTGACGAGGTGTCCAGGGAGTGACAGGAACATCCCACGGCTACTGCTAGTGTCTGTGTTAAGATCAGGAACTGCGGTTGGTATAGTTACCACCTGCCCAGAGCTAGTCGCATGTCGCTCCTTAATCACCAGACCATAACACCCCACGTTGTCTATAGCACAGACCACTGTTGTGAATTCTGCTCTTGGGTTCCCTCCGGTGGTTGTTGGTAGTAATGCAGTTGTCCCTGGGTTGCAATCCTGGGCAGGTGTCCCTGCTGATTGCAGCTCTGACTGGGATATTTAGGTGTGCAGGATTCATTAGCCCTTGCCAGTTGTCCATTGTTCTTGGAGGTTTTGCATCTCTGTCTGGTTCCTCCTGCCCTGCTGCCAAATCAGCAAAGATAAGTGTCTGGTTTTGTTTCTGCAGCACACATGCTGTGTGCTTTTCAATTCAGTACTATTCAATGTTTTTTCTTGTCCAGCTCAGACTGTGTTTGGATATTTCAGTCAAGTTGGATTCTCAGGAGATGCAGATATACATTCCATGTCTTTAGTTAGATGGTGGAATTTTTGTATTATCTGCTGTGGATATTTTTAGGGTTTTAATACTGACCGCTTAGTATTCTGTCCTATCCTTTCCTATTTAGCTAGCGTGGCCTCTTTTGCTAAATCCTGATTTCTGCCTGCGTGTGTCTTTCCTCTAGTACTCACAGTCAATATTTGTGGGGGGCTGCCTATCCTTTGGGGTTCTGCTCTGAGGCAAGATAGAATTCCCATTTCCATCTATAGGGGTATTTAGTCCTCCGGCTGTGTCGAGGTGTCTAGGATGTGTTAGGTACACCCTACGGCTACTTCTAGTTGCGGTGACAGTTTAGGGTTTGCGGTCAGTACAGGTTCCACCTACTCCTGAGAAAGTCTCATGTGGCTCCAAGGTCACCGGATCATAACAGTACAACTGGCCAACAATGAGTTAAATGCATCTCAGAAGAAGGGAAGAAAGAGCCATTTTTTTTTCTGTAGCCTGCTTTGTCTTTTCTTCCCTCTTTTTCTCTGGGTGGCTGAGGAGTCTTGTGCTAGCATGGATGTTCAGGAATTAGCTTCTCGTGTAGACCAGCTTGCTGCTAGGGTACAGGGTATTTCTGATTATATTGTTCAGACTCCAGTTTTAGAGCCTAAGATTCCTACTCCTGATTTGTTTTTTGGGGACAGGTCCAAATTTTTGAGTTTTAAAAACAACTGTAAACTGTTTTTTGCTCTGAGACCTCGATCCTGTGGTGATTCCATTCAGCAGGTTAAAATTGTCATCTCCCTGCTGCGTGGTGATCCTCAGGATTGGGCATTTTCCCTGGAATCTGGGAATCCGGCCTTGCTTAATGTAGACGCCTTTTTTCAGGCTTTAGGATTATTATATGATGAACCAAATTCTGTGGATCAAGCGGAGAAGACCTTGTTGGTCCTGTCTCAGGGTGAAGAAGCGGCAGAATTGTATTGTCAGAAATTTAGAAAATGGTCTGTTTTGACTAAATGGAATGATGATGCTTTGGCGGCAATTTTCAGAAAGGGTCTTTCTGAATCCGTTAAAGATGTTATGGTGGGGTTTCCCACGCCTTTCAGTCTGAGTGATTCTATGTCTCTGGCCATTCAGATTGATCGGCGTTTGCGGGAGCGCAGAACTGTGCGCGCTGTGGCGTTGTCCTTAGAGCAGATGCCTGAGTCAATGCAGTGTGATAGGATTCTGTCTAAAACGGAACAACAGGGATTCAGACGTCAGAATAGGTTGTGTTTTTATTGTCGCGATGCTTCTCATGTCATTTCAGTCTGCCCTAGGCGTACAAAGAGGATCGCTAGTTCATTTACCATCAGTACTGTACAACCTAAATTTTTATTATCTGTGTCCTTGATCTGCTCATTATCATTATTTTCTGCCATGGCGTTTGTGGATTCAGGCGCCGCCTTGAACTTAATGGACTTTGAGTTTGCCAGGCGTTGTGGTTTTCCCTTGCAGTCTTTGCAGAACCCTATTCTGCATTGATGCTACACCTTTGGCTAAAAATAAGCCCCAGTTCTGGACACAGGTGACCATGTGCATGGCGCCAGCCCATCAGGAAGATTGTCGATTTCTGGTGTTGCATAATTTACATGATGCTACCGTGCTGGGTTTTCCGTGGTTGCAGGCACATAATCCTGTGTTGGATTGGAAGTCTATGTCTGTGACTAGTTGGGGATGTCAGGGGGTTCATAATGATGTTCCTTTGATGTCGATCTCCTCTTCTTCCACTTCTGAAATTCCAGAGTTTTTGCCTGATTATCGGGATGTATTCGATGAGCCCAAGTCCAGTTCCCTTCCACCGCATAGGGACTGTGATTGTGCGATTGACTTGATTCCAGGCTGTAAGTTTCCTAAGGGCCGACTTTTCAACCTGTCTGTGCCTGAACATACCACCATGCGGAGTTATGTTAAGGAGTCTTTGGAGAAAGGACATATTCGGCCATCTTCTTCACCGTTGGGAGCAGGATTTTTTTTTGTTGCTAAGAAGGATGGCTCCTTGAGACCCTGTATTGATTATCGCCTCTTGAATAAGATCACGGTCAAGTTTCAATACCCTTTACCTCTGCTTTCCGATTTGTTTGCTAGGATTAAGGGGGCTAGTTGGTTTACTAAGATTGACCTTCGGGGGGCATATAATCTTGTTCGTATTAAGCAGGGTGATGAATGGAAAACTGCGTTTAATACGCCTGAAGGCCATTTTGAATACCTTGTGATGCCATTTGGGCTCTCTAATGCTCCATCTGTTTTTCAGTCCTTCATGCACGATATCTTCCGGACTTATCTTGATAAATTCATGATTGTATATTTGGATGACATTTTAATTTTTTCCGATGATTGGGAGTCTCATGTGAAACAGGTCAGGATGGTATTTCAGATCCTTCGTGATAATGCTTTGTTTGTGAAGGGGTCTAAGTGTCTCTTTGGAGTGCAGAAGGTTTCTTTTTTGGGCTTTATTTTTTCTCCCTCATCTATAGAGATGGATCCGGTTAAGGTTCAGGCCATTCATGATTGGATTCAACCCACATCTGTGAAGAGCCTTCAGA
This sequence comes from Ranitomeya variabilis, assembly GCF_051348905.1. Classification (NCBI taxonomy): domain Eukaryota; kingdom Metazoa; phylum Chordata; class Amphibia; order Anura; family Dendrobatidae; genus Ranitomeya; species Ranitomeya variabilis. Next base: position 166,473,729 of record NC_135237.1, read on the forward strand.
AATTTTTGTGCTTTGCTAATTTTTATCGCCGTTTCATTGCTAACTTCTCCAGTGTGGTTAAACCCTTGACCGATTTGACGAAGAAAGGCGCTGATGTGACGAATTTGTCCTCTGCGGCTGTCTCTGCCTTTCAGGAGCTTAAACGCCGATTTACTTCTGCCCCGGTGTTGCGTCAACCAGATGTTTCCCTTCCATTTCAGGTTGAGGTTGACGCTTCTGAGATTGGGACAGGGGCCGTTTTGTCTCAGAGGGATCCTGTTGGTTCCTTGATGACACCATGTGCCTTCTTTTCCTGTAAGTTTTCGCCCGCTGAACGCAATTATGATGTCGGCAATCGGGAGTTGTTGGCTATGAAGTGGGCGTTTGAGGAGTGGCGACATTGGCTCGAGGGAGCTAAGCACCGTATTGTGGTCTTGACCGAGCATAAAAATCTGATTTACCTCGAGTCTGCCAGGTGGCTGAATCCTAGACAGGCTCGATGGTCCTTGTTTTTTTCCCGTTTTGATTTCGTGGTCTCGTATCTTCCGGTGTTGTGAATTTGGATTCTGGGCTCCCCCGGTGGCCGCTTGTGGAATTGGACTTGTCATCCTCTTTCCTGTTTCACCTGGTTCCATCAGTAGTGGGTGTCGCTATTTAAGCTCATTTCTCTGGTGGTTTCTTGCCGGTCAACAATGTTATCTGATGCCTCTCAGTGCTTGTTCCTGCTTCTAGACAACTACTAGATAAGTTGGACTTTTGTCCATGTTTCGTTTTGCCTATTTGTTCCAGTTCACAGCTGAAGTTTTGTTACTGTGTCTGGAAAGCTCTCGTTGATCAGGGATTGCTACTCTGGCGTTATGAGTTAATGCCAGAGTTTAAGGTAATCTCTGGATGGTGTTTTGTTAGTGTTTTTCTGCTGACCATGAAAGTATACTATCTGTCTTCTGCTATCTAGTAAGCGGACCTCAAATTTGCTAAGACTATTTTCCTGCTGCGTTTGTTGTTTCATCTGGACTCACCGTCATTATATGTGGGGGGCTACTGTCTTCTTTGGAATATTTCTCTAGAGGTGAGCCAGGTCTTATATTTCCCTCTGCTAGCTATTTAGGTCTTAGGCCAGAGCTGGGCATCTAGCGATAAATAGGAAATGCTACCTGGCTATTTCTAGTTGCGCGGCAGGCTTAGTTCATGGTCAGTATAGTTCCATCTTCCGAGAGCTTGTCCCTCTATAGGCTTGCTATGATCTCTGCCTGCAGAGATCATGACAGTTTGACCGGCCCATAAAGTGTTAAAGACCCAGGTTGAGAAAGGAGAGTTATAAGAAGTCTGCTGGAATTTTTTTTTTTTTTTTCCTCCAGTTTGCCTTGCTGCAGTCTTTTTTCTCTCTCTCCTCCTAATCTCTGTATGACTCTGTGTGCACCTGACAATAATGGATCTTCAGAGTGTAACTGCGGGTTTGAATAATCTCATCACGAAAGTACAAAATTTACAAGATTTTGTGGTACATGCTCCGGTATCTGAGCCGAGAATTCCTTTGCCGGAGTTCTTCACAGGGAATAGAGCTAGCTTCCAGAATTTCCGAAATAATTGTAAGCTTTATTTGTCCCTGAAGTCTCGTTCAGCTGGAGACCCTGCTCAGCAGGTTAGGATTGTGATTTCCTTGCTCAGGGGTGACCCTCAAGATTGGGCCTTCTCATTGCCAGCAGGGGATCCTGCGTTGCGCGATGTGGATGCGTTTTTTCTGGCCTTGGGCTTGCTTTATGAGGAACCTCATTTGGAACTTCAGGCAGAAAAAACTTTGATGGCACTATCTCAGGGGCAAGACGAAGCTGAAGTTTACTGCCAAAAATTCCGTAAATGGTCTGTGCTTACTCAGTGGAATGAGTGCGCCTTGGCGGCAACTTTCAGAGAAGGTCTCTCTGATGCCGTTAAGGATGTTATGGTGGGGTTCCCTGTGCCTGCAGGTCTGAATGAGTCCATGACAATGGCTATTCAGATTGATAGGCGTCTGCGGGAGCGCAAACCGGTGCACCATCTGGCGGTGTCTATGGAAAAGACGCCAGAAAGTATGCAGTGTGATAGAATTCTGTCCAGGAGCGAGCGACAGAATTTTAGACGGAAGAATGGATTGTGCTTCTATTGTGGGGATTCTACTCATGTTATATCAGCATGCTCTAGGCGTACAAAGAAGCGTGATAAGTCTGTTTCCATTGGCACCATTCAGTCTAAGTTTATTTTGTCTGTAACCCTGATTTGCTCTTTGTCATCCATTGCCACGGACGCCTATGTTGACTCTGGCGCCGCTCTGAGTCTTATGGATTGGTCCTTTGCCAATCGTTGTGGTTTTGATTTAGAGCCTTTGGAGACTCTTATTCCTCTGAAGGGAATTGACTCCACCCCATTGGCTAATAATAAACCACAATACTGGACACAAGTAACCATGCGTATCAATCCGGATCACCAGGAGATTATTCGTTTCCTGGTGCTCTATAATTTACATGACGATTTGGTACTGGGATTGCCATGGTTGCAGTCTCACAATCCAGTCTTGGACTGGAGAGCAATGTCTGTGTTGAGCTGGGGATGTAAGGGTATTCATGGGGACTTACCTTTGGTTTCTATTTCGTCGTCCATTCCCTCTGAAGTCCCTGAGTTCCTCTCTGATTATCAAGACGTCTTTGACGAACCCAAGCTTGGGTCGTTACCTCCGCACCGTGAGTGCGATTGTGCCATAGATTTGATACCGGGTTGCAAATATCCAAAGGGTCGTTTGTTTAATCTGTCTGTGCCGGAACATGCTGCTATGCGGGAATATATAAAGGAGTCTTTGGAAAAGGGACATATTCGTCCATCTTCTTCTCCCTTGGGAGCTGGGTTTTTCTTTGTCTCAAAAAAGGACGGCTCTTTGAGACCATGTATTGATTATCGGCTTCTGAATAAGATCACTGTTAAGTATCAATACCCATTGCCATTGCTTACTGATTTGTTTGCTCGTATAGAGGGTGCTAAGTGGTTCTCTAAAATTGATCTTCGTGGGGCGTATAATTTGGTGCGGATCAGGCAGGGGGATGAGTGGAAGACCGCATTTAATACGCCCGAGGGCCACTTTGAGTATTTGGTCATGCCTTTTGGTCTTTCTAATGCCCCTTCAGTTTTCCAGTCTTTTATGCATGATATTTTCCGCGATTTTCTGGATAAATTTATGATAATATATCTGGATGATATTCTGATTTTTTCTGATGACTGGGACTCTCATGTCCAGCAGGTCAGGAGAGTTTTTCAGGTTCTGCGGTCTAATTCTTTATGTGTGAAGGGGTCTAAGTGCGTTTTTGGGGTCCAGAAAATTTCCTTTTTGGGGTATATTTTTTCTCCCTCTTCCATTGAGATGGATCCCGTCAAGGTGCAAGCTATTTGTGACTGGACTCAGCCCTCCTCTCTTAAGGGTCTTCAGAGATTTTTGGGCTTTGCCAACTTTTACCGCCGATTTATTGCTGGTTTTTCGGATGTCGTTAAACCACTGACTGATTTGACCAGACAAGGCGCTGATGTTGCTAATTGGTCCCCTCATGCTGTAGAGGCCTTTCAGGAGCTTAAGCACCGTTTTGCCTCTGCCCCTGTGTTGCGTCAGCCTGATGTGAATCTGCCTTTTCAGGTTGAGGTTGACGCTTCGGAGATCGGAGCTGGGGCAGTGTTGTCGCAGAAAGGTTCCGACTGCTCCGTCATTAGGCCTTGTGCCTTCTTTTCTCGCAAATTTTCGCCCGCAGAGCGGAATTATGATGTTGGGAATCGGGAGCTTTTGGCCATGAAGTGGGCGTTTGAGGAGTGGCGCCATTGGCTAGAGGGGGCTAAGCATCAGGTGGTGGTATTGACTGACCACAAAAATTTGATTTATCTTGAGACTGCCAGGCGCCTGAATCCTAGACAGGCGCGCTGGTCTTTATTTTTTTCTCGCTTTAATTTTGTGGTGTCATACCTACCGGGTTCTAAGAATGTTAAGGCAGATGCCCTTTCTAGGAGTTTTGACCCGGACTCTCCTGGTAATTCTGAACCCACAGGTATCCTTAGGGAGGGAGTAATTTTGTCGGCCGTTTCTCCTGATCTGCGGCGGTCCTTGCAAGAGTTTCAGGCGGATAGACCGGATCGTTGTCCGCCTGATAGACTGTTTGTTCCGGATGATTGGACCAGTAGAGTCATCTCTGAGGTACATTCTTCTGCATTGGCAGGTCATCCCGGAATTTTTGGTACCAGGGATTTGGTGGCAAGATCCTTCTGGTGGCCTTCCCTGTCACGAGATGTGCGAGTCTTTGTGCAGTCATGTGACGTTTGTGCTCGGGCCAAGTCTTGTAGTTCTCGGGCTAGCGGACTGCTGTTGCCCTTGCCTATTCCTAAGAGGCCTTGGACACACATCTCGATGGATTTTATTTCAGATCTGCCTGTTTCCCAGAAGATGTCTGTCGTCTGGGTGGTCTGTGACCGTTTCTCTAAAATGGTCCATTTGGTTCCTCTGCCCAAGTTGCCTTCTTCTTCTGAGTTGGTTCCTCTGTTTTTTCAGAATGTTGTCCGATTGCACGGTATTCCTGAGAATATTGTTTCTGACAGAGGTACCCAATTTGTGTCTAGATTTTGGCGGGCATTCTGTGCTAGGATGGGCATAGATTTGTCTTTTTCATCTGCTTTTCACCCTCAGACTAATGGCCAGACCGAGCGGACTAATCAGACCCTGGAGACATATCTGAGGTGTTTTGTCTCTGCTGACCAGGATGATTGGGTTGCTTTTTTGCCATTGGCAGAGTTCGCCCTCAATAATCGGGCCAGCTCTTCCACCTTGGTGTCCCCGTTTTTCTGTAATTCGGGGTTTCACCCTCGATTTTCCTCCGGTCAGGTGGAATCCTCGGATTGTCCTGGAGTGGATGCGGTGGTGGAGAGATTGCATCACATCTGGGGGCAGGTTATGGACAATTTGAAGTTGTCCCAGGAGAAGACTCAGCGTTTTGCCAACCGTCATCGTCGTGTTGGTTCTCGGCTTTGTGTTGGAGATTTGGTGTGGTTGTCTTCTCGTTTTGTCCCTATGAGGGTCTCTTCTCCTAAGTTTAAGCCTCGGTTCATCGGCCCTTATAGAATATTGGAGATTCTTAATCCTGTTTCTTTCCGTTTGGACCTCCCTGCGTCCTTTTCCATTCATAACGTTTTTCATCGGTCGTTATTGCGCAGGTATGAGGTACCTGTTGTACCTTCAGTTGAGCCTCCTGCTCCGGTGTTGGTTGAGGGTGAGTTGGAGTACGTTGTGGAGAAAATTTTGGACTCTCGTGTTTCCAGACGGAGACTCCAGTATCTGGTCAACTGGAAGGGTTACGGCCAGGAGGATAATTCTTGGGTCAATGCATCTGATGTTCATGCTTCTGATCTTGTTCGTGCCTTCCATAGGGCTCATCCTGGTCGCCCTGGTGGATCTGGTGAGGGTTCGGTGCCCCCTCCTTGAGGGGGGGGTACTGTTGTGAATTTGGATTCTGGGCTCCCCCGGTGGCCGCTTGTGGAATTGGACTTGTCATCCTCTTTCCTGTTTCACCTGGTTCCATCAGTAGTGGGTGTCGCTATTTAAGCTCATTTCTCTGGTGGTTTCTTGCCGGTCAACAATGTTATCTGATGCCTCTCAGTGCTTGTTCCTGCTTCTAGACAACTACTAGATAAGTTGGACTTTTGTCCATGTTTCGTTTTGCCTATTTGTTCCAGTTCACAGCTGAAGTTTTGTTACTGTGTCTGGAAAGCTCTCGTTGATCAGGGATTGCTACTCTGGCGTTATGAGTTAATGCCAGAGTTTAAGGTAATCTCTGGATGGTGTTTTGTTAGTGTTTTTCTGCTGACCATGAAAGTATACTATCTGTCTTCTGCTATCTAGTAAGCGGACCTCAAATTTGCTAAGACTATTTTCCTGCTGCGTTTGTTGTTTCATCTGGACTCACCGTCATTATATGTGGGGGGCTACTGTCTTCTTTGGAATATTTCTCTAGAGGTGAGCCAGGTCTTATATTTCCCTCTGCTAGCTATTTAGGTCTTAGGCCAGAGCTGGGCATCTAGCGATAAATAGGAAATGCTACCTGGCTATTTCTAGTTGCGCGGCAGGCTTAGTTCATGGTCAGTATAGTTCCATCTTCCGAGAGCTTGTCCCTCTATAGGCTTGCTATGATCTCTGCCTGCAGAGATCATGACATTCCGGGTTCTAAGAATATTAAGGCTGATGCCCACTCTAGGAGTTTTTTGCCTGATTCTCCTGAGGTCCTTGAACCGGTCAGCATTCTGAAAGAAGGGGTGGTCCTTTCTGCCATTTCCCCTGATTTACGACGGGTTCTTCAGGAATTTCAGGCTGACAAACCTGACCGCTGTCCAGTGGGGAAACTGTTTGTTCCTGATAGATGGACTAGTAGAGTGATTTCTGAGGTTCATTGTTCTGTGTTGGTTGGCCATCCTGGTATTTTTGGTACCAGAGATTTGGTTGGTAGGTCCTTTTGGTGGCCTTCTTTGTCACATGATGTGTGTTCTTTTGTGCAGTCCTGTCGGACTTGTGTGCGGGCCAAGCCTTGTTGTTCCCGTGCTAGTGGGTTGCTTTTGCCTTTGCCGGTCCCTGAGAGGCCCTGGACGCATATTTCTATGGATTTTATTTCTGATCTTCCGGTTTCCCAGAAAATGTCTGTCATCTGGGTTGTTTGTGACCGGTTCTCTAAGATGGTCCATTTGGTGCCTTTGCCTAAATTGCCTTCCTCTTCTGATTTGGTTCCGTTGTTTTTTCAGCATGTGGTTCGTTTGCATGGTATTCCGGAAAATATTGTGTCCGACAGAGGGTCCCAGTTTGTTTCTCGGTTTTGGCGGGCCTTTTGTGCTAAGCTGGGCATTGATTTGTCTTTTTCTTCCGCATTTCGTCCTCAGACAAATGGCCAGACCGAGCGAACTAATCAGACTTTAGAAACTTATCTGAGATGCTTTGTGTCTGCTGATCAGGATGATTGGGTGGCTTTCTTGCCATTGGCCGAGTTTGCCCTTAATAATCGGGCTAGTTCGGCTACCTTGGTTTCGCCCTTCTTTTGGAATTTTGGTTTTCATCCTCGTTTTTCTTCGGGGCAGGTTGAGCCTTCTGACTGTCCTGGTGTGGACTCTGTGGCTGACAGGTTGCAGCAAATTTGGGCTCATGTGGTGGACAATTTGGTATTGTCTCAGGAGGAGGCTCAACGTTTTGCTAACCGTCGTCTGTGTGTTGGTTCCCGGCTTCAGGTTGGGGATCTGGTCTGGTTGTCTTCCCGTCATGTTCCTATGAAGGTTTCTTCCCCTAAGTTTAAGCCTCGCTTTATTGGTCCTTATAGGATTTCTGAGATAATTAATCCGGTGTCTTTTCGATTGGCCCTTCCGGCTTCTTTTGCTATCCATAATGTCTTCCATAGATCTTTATTGCGGAAATATGTGGTGCCCGTTGTTCCCTCTGTTGATCCTCCGGCCCCTGTGTTGGTTGATGGGGAGTTGGAGTATGTGGTTGAGAAGATTTTGGATTCTCGCTTTTCGAGGCGGAGGCTTCAGTACCTTATTAAATGGAAGGGTTATGGCCAGGAGGATAATTCTTGGGTTTTTGCCTCTGATGTCCATGCTGCTGATTTGGTCCGTGCCTTTCATCTGGCTTGTCCTAATTGGCCTGGGGGCTCTGGTGAGGGTTCGGTGACCCCTCTTCAAGGGGGGGTACTGTTGTGAATTCTGCTCTTGGGTTCCCTCCGGTGGTTGTTGGTAGTAATGAAGTTGTCCCTGGGTTGCAATCCTGGGCAGGTGTCCCTGCTGATTGCAGCTCTGACTGGGATATTTAGGTGTGCAGGATTCATTAGCCCTTGCCAGTTGTCCATTGTTCTTGGAGGTTTTGCATCTTTGTCTGGTTCCCCCTGCCCTGCTGCCAAATCAGCAAAGATAAGTGTCTGGTTTTGTTTCTGCAGCACAAATGCTGTGTGCTTTACAATTCAGTACTATTCAATGTTTTTTCTTTGTCCAGCTCAGACTGTGTTTGGATATTTCAGTCAAGTTGGATTCTCAGGAGATGCAGATATACATTCCATGTCTTTAGTTAGATGGTGGAATTTTTGTATTATCTGCTGTGGATATTTTTAGGGTTTTAATACTGACCGCTTAGTATTCTGTCCTATCCTTTCCTATTTAGCTAGCGTGGCCTCTTTTGCTAAATCCTGATTTCTGCCTGCGTGTGTCTTTCCTCTAATACTCACAGTCAATATTTGTGGGGGGCTGCCTATCCTTTGGGGTTCTGCTCTGAGGCAAGATAGAATTCCCATTTCCATCTATAGGGGTATTTAGTCCTCCGGCTGTGTCGAGGTGTCTAGGATGTGTTAGGTACACCCTACGGCTACTTCTAGTTGCGGTGACAGTTTAGGGTTTGCGGTCAGTACAGGTTCCACCTACTCCTGAGAAAGTCTCATGCGGCTCCAAGGTCACCGGATCATAACAGCCCACATAGTATATTGCACACCCCACGTAGTATATTGCACAGCCACGTAGTTTGTTGCACAGCCCACATAGTATATTGCACAGCCATGTAGCATATAGCACAGCCCACGTAGTATATTGCACAGCCATGTAGTATATTGCACAGCCCATGTAGTATATTGCACAGTCACGTAGTATATTGCACAGCCCACGTAGTATATTGCACAGCCCACGTAGTATATAGCACAGCCCACGTAGTATATAGCAATGTGGGCATCATATCCCTGTTAAAAAAAGAATTAAAATAAAAAATAGTTCTATACTCACCCTCCGACGTCCCCCCGGATCCAAGCGAGGCCTTTACCGATGCTCCTCGCGCGTTCCGGTCCCAAGAGTACATTGCGGTCTTGCGAGATGATGACGTAGCAGTCTCGCGAGACCGCTACGTCATCATCTCGCGAGATCGCAATGCATGGAGCGGTCACCGGATCGTTTCGAGGAGCGGGAAAGGCCTGTTCTGGATCCGAGGGGCCGACGGACGGTGAGTATATAACTATTTTTTCTTTTTTAATTATTTTTAACATTAGATCTTTTTACTATTGATGCTGTATAGGCAGCATCAATAGTAAAAAGTTGGTCACACAGGGTTAATAGCAGCGTTAACGGACTGCGTTACACCGTGGCATAACGCGGTCCGTTAACGCTGCCATTAACCCTGTGTGAGCGCTGACTGGAGGGGATTGTGGAGCGGGCGCTGATGGCTGGGGAGTAGGGAGGGACTAATTCTCGGCCGGACTGTGCCCGTCGCTGATTGGTCGAGGCCGGGCGGCTGCGACCGATCAGCAACGCGGGATTTCCGGGACAGACAGACAGACAGACGGAAATGACCCTTAGACAATTATATAGTAGATTACCCTGCCTGGAAGAAATCAAGATTTACTACAAGACCAATATTTCTACACTGTGTTCCAAATTATTATGCAAATTGGATTTAAGTGTCATAAAGATTTAATTGTTTTGTTTTTCAAATAAACTTGTGGGTGGTATTGTGTCTCAGGGCTCAATGAATCACTGAAATCAATCTTAAACACATGTGATAATTAGTTTTCCAGGTGATTCTAATTAAAGGAAAACTACTCAAAAATGATGTTCCACATTATTATGCAGGTCACAGGTTTCAAGCAATATGGGAAATAAAAAGGATCTCTCTGCTGCTGAAAAGCGTTAAATAGTGCAATGCCTTGGACAAGGTATGAAAAAATTAGATATTTCATGAAAACTTAAGAGTGATCATCATACTCTGATGAGATTTGTGACAAACAGAGCACAGACAGAGTTCATGCAAATAAAGGCATAATGAGGAAGTTTTCTGCCAGACAAATTCATTGGATTAAGAGAGCAGCTGCCAAAATACCATTACAAAGCAGCAAACAGCTATTTGAAGCTGCTGGTGTGTCTGGAGTCCCTCGAACCTCAAGGTGTAGGATCCTTCAAAGGCTTGCTGTGGTGCATAAACCTACTATTCGGCCACTCCTAAACAGTGTTCACAAGCAGAAACGGTTGCAGTGGGCCCAGACATACATGAAGACTAATTTTCAGACAGTCTTGTTTACTGATGAGTGTCGAGCAACCCTGGACGGTCCAGATGGATGGAGTAGTGGATGGTTGGTGGATGGCCACCATGTCCCAACAAGGCTGCGATGTCAGCAAGGAGGTGGAGGAGTCATGTTTTGGGCTGGAATCATGGGGAACCAGCTGGTAGGGCCCTTTAAGGTTCCTGAAGGTGTGAAAATGACCTCAGCAAAGTAAATAGAGTTTCTGACTGACAACTTTCTTCCATGGTCTAAAAAGCAGAAACGTGCCTTCAGGAACAAAATCATCTTCATGCATGACAATGAATACCTCTGAGTAATTGGCTGCTATGGGCATAAAAGGAGATAAACTCATGGTGTGGCCACCATCTTCCCCTGACCTCAACCCTATAGAGAACCTTTGGAGTATCATCAAACAAAAGATCTATGAGGGTGGGAGGCAGTTCACATCAAAACAGCAGCTCTGGGAGGCAATTCTGACTTCATGCAAAGAAATACAAGCAGAAACTCTCCATAAACTCACAAGTTCCATGGATGCAAGAATTGTGAAGGTGATATCAAAGAAGGGCTCCTATGTTAACATGTAACTTGGCCTGTTAGGATGTTTTGGAGTTAAATAGCTTTTTTGTTCAGTGAATGTGACCTCCTAATGCTGCAAATTCCACAAATGAGCATTTTCAGTTCTTTAAAACATATCAAATGTAATTAGAAATACTACTGAGTTTTTATTCATTTTGGAGACTATGCTGTTATCATTGGGAGGTTTCATCAATAAAATTCAATGTATACTCTAACGGGTGATGACTTTTATTAGACTGACTGTCATTTGCACTGACCATTTAGGAAAATCTGAGAAAAATGTCATTTGCATAATAATTTGGAACATAGTGTAATAATACCAATAATATTGCCATTCAAGATCACATAATTATAATATCAAAATAATAACATTGCAATATTACAGACAAACACCAACAAACCATAACCAAATATTTTCAGCATATACAGTATTGATAATACCATGATACTGATCATTAAAGGGGTTGAGGTTAAAGTCTATGTAACTTCAGACTTATGAATCCTCATTGCGCCCACTGTGACGATTCTCTGGTATCGACATTAGAAGCAACTGTCATGTGACCGCAAAAATGTGATTTTCATACCTCCGGCCCCATTCCGACTAATTGTACTTGGCTTTGCTAATATCATTTGTATTGAGCGAGGCAATACACATTTAGTTAGCAGGAGACCGTATGTATGCAAATCAGTGGTGTAACTACAGTAGGTGCGAGCGTTGCAATTGCACCCAGGCCCTGGAGCCTGGTGGGCCCCAAAAGTCCATTTGGCCTATATGAAAAAAACAATGCAATGCTATTAGGGACTTGCAATAATTGGGTACTCCATTAGAGCTTTTGCTTTGGGGTCCATTCTGTTCAAGTTACGCAACTGCACATTATTACCAACTCCCAGTGCCAGCACTCGAGAATCCTCACAGCACATGAGCTCTGTGAGGATTCAGAAGACCACAATCACATAGAGTCACTGCAGACTTTAACTTCAAGCTTGGACAACTACTTTAACAAAAAGGCTGTACTAAGACAGATATTACCATCATGACCATATAACGGTAATATCACTTTTACACCAGTGCTCTGCAGACCATATATGTGTGTACTGTGAGGTTCTCACCAGTGATGTCGCCCTGATTGTTGTCATTCCTTTTCCCTTTTTCTTTGCATTCGGTCCAGACCACCATGACCTCTTCTTCCATCCATAACTCGTCCCTGCAAAATATAACACACAGACATCTTCACTTTACTGATTTTCCAAGACCCTCATCACATTCTACCACCTCTACACAAACCACAATTTGTGATGCCTTATAATAATTCTCTTGTGCCTCCTTTAATAATGCTCCCCCTTGACCTCATATAATAATGATGCTGTACCACCTTATAATAATACACATTTCCCCTGTGCTTTCTTATACTATTATTATTATTATTTTTATTATTATTATTATTATTATTAATAATAATCATAATAATAATAATAATAACAATGGCTCCTTGCTTCCCTTAAAATGCTGACAATCCCCCATTGTGCCTCTTTATAATAATGACCCTCCGTGTTTTTTTATTGTAATAATGCTCTTGAGCAAGGAAGTACATAGAAATACCAGGCACCCCATAGAAAAAGTAATCTCACGTCACAGTCAAAGAGCATATCTCTCAACATTTTAAGAAATGGAGAAGGAAATGTATTGCCACACACAGACACTTATTTTATCCCTACTGAAGCCCCTAAGTGGTCTTACTCACTATGATACTCCTTTTATTGCCCCACAAAATATGATGACCTCACACAGTATGATTGCCACACAGCACCCCACACAGTAACATTGTCACCACATTCTCCCGTACAGTATGGTATCCTCCACACACCCCAATATACAGTATGAGAAGCACCACAGACCCCCACACAGAGTGATGTCCACCACAGGCCCCTATATAATGTGTGATCTCTACCAAAGCCCCCTGTACAGTATATGGACCCCACAGCCTCCATAAAGCATGTCCCCCATAACCATCCCATACAATATGATGGTCACCACAGCCCCCAACATACCTTATACAGTAGACCTCCAGAAAGTATGATGTCTACCACAACCACCCCACACAAAATGATAGATCCCCAATACACTATGAAGATCCCCCAAAGCCCCAGTAGTGTATTACTGTCCCTCCACAGCCCCCTATATAGTATGATGGTCCCCATTACAGCCCCCCATATATCATGATGGTACACCTCACAGCCCCTATATGCTATGATGGTACCCCCAACAACCTCTCATATAGCATGATGTTTCACCTTATAGTTCCTTATATTGTAAGATGGTCCACATCACAGCCCCCTATATAGTATGATGAGCCACCTCAAAGCCCCCCCAAATAGTACAGTGCTCCCTCCAACAGCCTCCTATATGGTATGATGGTCCCCCAACACCCTCCATGTAGTATGATGGTACACCTCACAGCTCTTATGTAGCATGACAGTACCCCCAACAGTCCCCATATAGTATGATGGTCCTCCCAAGAGTACACTATATAATATGGTTGTCCACACTACAGAACCTTATGTACTATGACAGTTCAACTCACAACCCCTATATAGTGTGATGGTCCCCTATAACCCTCAAAAGTAAAAAAAATCTCTATACTCACCTAATCCGGACACCTCATCCTCCGCAGCGTCAGACTGTTCTTCTATCCATTCTCGCAGTGGATGCTGGTGACACGATGCAGTGACTTAATTGCACCACTGATGTCCCCAGTTGGTGCTGACCTCCAGCAGGTCGTAGACAGAAGGGACGCCTGTGCCTGCTGGGGTAAGTGACAGAGCCAGTGACTTTGTGCTCCATCACAACTGTTAATAATATGGTCATCTTGAGGATGCAGATTCTGATAACAATGCAGCAGATAAGGCAGCCCATGACCAGACAGGCCCTTATGGCAATTGCCAGAATTGCCAGATGGCTGGTCCAGCCCTACAGACCACATTTCACTGTACTGTACGCTTTTTCAAGGAAGTGATTAAGCTAGGTAGAAACAAGCTTTTTATTGCAGCACCACCCAGTTGATTAAAACAAACACACATTTGTGGTCTAAGAAACTGAATAATTAGATACGAATATTAATATTGATTACATAGAAATCTCTGACAATGCAAACATACTGAAATGATCGTATTTTTAAACAGTGGAAACTTAGACTAGACCGTCTTAAAATGCACCAAATATATCACAGTGGCCCATTCTGTTTAACCCCCTCCCGACCCATGACGCCACGTAGGCGTCATGAAAACCCGTGCCAATCCGACCCATGACGCCTATGTGGCGTCATGGAATGATCGCGTCCCTGCAGATCGGGTGAAAGGGTTAACTCCAATTTCACCCGATCTGCAGGGACAGGGGGAGGGGTACTTCAGCCCAGGGGGGGTGGCTTCACCCCCCCGTGGCTACGATCGCTCTGATTGGCTGTTGAAAGTGAAACTGCCAATCAGAGCGATTTGTAATATTTCACCTAAAAAACTGGTGAAATATTACAATCCAGCCATGGCCGATGCTGCAATATCATCGGCCATGGCTGGAAACACTGATGTGAGCCCCCCCACCCCACCGATCGCCCCCCCAAGCCACCGATCTGTCCCGTAGTCCCCTCCGTCCTGTGCTCCGCTCCCCCATCCTCCTGTCCGCTCCCCCCCGCTCCTATGCCACCCCCCGTGCTCCGACGCCCCCCCCCCGTGCCCCGATCTCCCCCCTTATACTTACCGAGGCTCCCGGTGTCGGTCCGTCTTCTCCATGGGTGCCACCATCTTCCAAAATGGCGGGCGCATGCTCAGTGCGCCCGCTGAATCTGCCGGCTGGCAGATTCGTTACAAGTACATTTTAAAATAAAATAAAAAAAATAATAAATAAACCTCCCCTTTATCACCCCCATAGGTAGGGACAATAATAAAATAAAGAAAATACTTTTTTTCTTTTTCCACTAGGGTTAGGGTTAGAACTAGGGGTAGGGTTAGGGGTAGGGTTAGGGGTAGGGTTAGGGTTATGGCATGTGCACACAGTGTGGATTTGGCTGCGGATACGCAGCGGATTGGCCGCGGATCCGCAGCGGATTGGCCGCGGATCCGCAGCGGATTGGCCGCTGCGAATTCGTAGCAGTTTTCCATCAGGTTTACAGTACCATGTACACCTATGGAAAACCAAATCCGCTGTGCCCATGGTGCGGACAATTCCGTGCAGAAACGCTGCGTTGTATTTTCCGCAGCATGTCAATTCTTTGTGCGGATTCCACAGCGTTTTACACCTGTTCCTCAATAGGAATCCGCAGGTGAAATCCGCACAAAAAAACACTGGAAATCCGCTGTAAATCCGCAGGTAAAACGCAGTGCCTTTTACCTGCAGATTTTTCAAAAATCGTGCGGAAAAATCTCACACGAATCTGCAACGTGGGCACATAGCCTTAGAGTTAGGGTTGCAATTAGGGCTAGGGTTGGAAATAGGGTTAAGATTAGGCTTGTGGTTAGGGTTACGGATAGGGTTAGGGGTGTGTTGGGGTTACAGTTGTGGTTAGGGTTGGGATTAGGGTTAGGGTTGGGATTAGGGTTCGGGTTAGGGTTGGAATTAGGGTTACGGGTGTGTTGGGGTTAGGGTTGTGGTTAGGGGTGTGTTGGGGTTAGGGTTGTGATTAGGGTTATGGCTACAGTTGGGATTAGGATTAAGGGTGTGTTGGGGTTAGTGTTGAAGTTAGAATTGAGGGGTTTCCACTGTTTAGGCACATCAGGGGTCTCCAAACGCAACATGGCGCCACCATTGATTCCAGCCAATCTTGCGTTCAAAAAGTCAAATGGTGCTCCCTCCCTTCCAAGCCCCGACGTGCTCCCAAACAGTGGTTTACCCCCACATTTGGGGTACCAGCATACTCAGGACAAACTGGGCAACAACTGTTGGGGTCCAATTTCTCCTGTTACCCTTGCAAAAATAAAAAATTACTTGCTAAAACATAATTTTTGAAGAAAGAACAATTATTTTTTATTTTCACGGCTCTGCGTTATAAACTTCTGTGAAGCACTTGGGGGTTGAAAGTGCTCACCACACATCTAGATAAGTTCCTGCGGGGCTCTAGTTTCCAAAATGGGGTCACTTGTGGGGTGTTTCTACTGTTTAGGCACATCAGGGGCTCTGCAAATGCAACATGATGCCCGCAGACCATTCTATCAAAGTCTGCATTTCAAATGTCACTACTTCCCTTCCGAGCCCTGACGTGCGCTCAAACAGTGGTTTACCCCCACATATGGGGTACCAGCACACTCACAACAAACTGGGCAACAACTATTGGGGCCCAATTTCTCCTGTTACCCTTGTGAAAATATAAAATTGCTTGCTAAAACATCTTTTTTGAGGAAAGAAAAATGATTTTTTATTTTCACGGCTCTGCGTTCTAAACTTCTGTGAAGCACTTGGGGGTTGAACGTGCTCACCACACATCTAGATAAGTTCCTTGGGGGGTCTAGTTTCCAAAATGGGGTCACTTGTGGGGGGTTTCTACTGTTTAGGCATATCAGGGGCTCTGCAAACGTAACATGATGCCCGCAGACCATTCCATCAAAGTCTGCATTCCAAAACGTCACTACTTCCCTTCCGAACCCCGACGTGTGCCAAAACAGTGGTTTACCCCCACATATGGGGTATCAGCGTACTCAGGAGAAACTGGACAACAACTTTTGGGGTCCAATTTCTCCTGTTACCCTTGGGAAAATAAAAAATTGTGGGCTAAAAAATCATTTTTGAGAAAAGAAAAATTATTTTTTATTTTCATGGCTCTGCGTTATAAACTTCTGTGAAGCACTTGGGGGTTCAAAGTGCTCACCACACATCTACATTAGTTCCTTGGGAGGTCTAGTTTCCAAAATGGGGTCACTTGTGCAGGAGCTCCAATGTTTAGGCACACAGGGGCTCTCCAAACGCGACATGGTGTCCGCTAATGATTGGAGCTAATTTTCCATTCAAAAAGCCAAATGGCGTGCCTTCCCTTCCGAGCCCTGCCGTGCGCCCAAACAGTGGTTTACCCCCACATATGGGGTATCATCGTACTCAGGACAAACTGGACAATAACATTTGGGGTCCAATTTCTCCTATTACCCTTGGGAAAAGAAAAAATTCTGGGCTAAAAAACATTTTTGAGGAAAGAAAAATTATTTTTTATTTTCACGGCTCTGCGTTATAAACTTCTGTGAAGCACCTGGGGGTTATAAGTGCTCACTATGCATCTAGATAAGTTCCTTGGGGGGTCTAGTTTCCAAAATGGGGTCACTTGTAGGGGAGCTCCAATGTTTAGGCACACAGGGGCTCTCCAAACGCGACATGGTGTCCGCTAACGATTGGAGCTAATTTTCCATTCAAAAAGTCAAATGGCACGCCTCCCCTTCCGAGCCTTGCCGTGCACCCAAACAGTGGTTTACCCCCACATATGAGGTATCGGCGTACTCAGGAGAAATTGCCCAACAAATTTTAGGATCCATTTTATCCTGTTGCCCATGTGAAAATGAAAAAATTGAGGCTAAAAGAAATTTTGTGTGAAAAAAAAGTACTTTTTCATTTTTACGGATCAATTTGTGAAGCACCTGAGGGTTTAAAGTGCTCACTATGCTTCTAGATAAGTTCCTTGGGGGGTCTAGTTTCCAAAATGGGGTCACTTGTGGGGGAGCTCCAATGTTTAGGCACACAGGGGCTCTCCAAACGTGACATGGTGTCTGCTAGCGATGGAGATAATTTTTCATTCAAAAAGTCAAATGGCGCTCCTTCACTTCCGAGCCTTACCATGTGCCCAAACAGTGGTTTACCCCCACATGTGAGGTATCGGTGTACTCAGGAGAAAGTGTCCAACAAATTTTAGGATCCATTTTATCCTGTTGCCCATGTGAAAATGAAAAAATTGAGGCTAAAATAATTTTTTTGTGAAAAAAAAGTACTGTTTCATTTTTACAGATCAATTTGTGAAGCACCTGGGGGTTTAAAGTGCTCACTATGCTTCTAGATAAGTTCCTTGGGGGGTCTAGTTTCCAAAATGGGGTCACTTGTGGGGGAGCTCCAATGTTTAGGCACACGGGGGCTCTCCAAACGCGACATGGTGTCTGCTAAAGATTGGAGCCAATTTTTCATTGAAAAAGTCAAATGGCGCTCCTTCCCTTCCGATCCCTGCCGTGCGCCCAAACAGTGGTTTACCCCCACATATGAGGTATCAGCGTACTCAGGACAAATTGGACAACAATGTTCGTGGTCCAGTTTCTCATTTTACCCTTGGGAAAATAAAAAAATTGTTGTGAAAAGATCATTTTTGTGACTAAAAAGTTAAATGTTAATTTTTTCCTTCCATGTTGCTTTCTGCTGCTGTGAAACACCTGAAGGGTTAATAAACTTCTTGAATGTGGTTTTGAGCACCTTGAGGGGTGCAGTTTTTAGAATGGTGTCACTTTTGGGTATTTTCAGCCATATAGAACCCTCAAACTGACTTCAAATGTGAGGTGGTCCCTAAAAAAAATGTTTTTGTAAATTTTGTTGTAAAAATGAGAAATCACTGGTCAAATTTTAACCCTTATAACTTCCTAGCAAAAAAAAAAATTTGTTTCAAAAATTGTGCTGATGTAAAGTAGACATGTGGGAAATGTTATTTATTAACTATTTTGTGTCACATAACTCTCTGGTTTAACAGAATAAAAATTAAAAATGTGAAAATTGCGAAATTTTCAAAATTTTTGCCAAATTTCCATTTTTTTCACAAATAAACTCAGAAATTATCGACCTAAATTTACCACTATCATGAAGCCCAATATGTCACGAAAAAACAGTCTCAGAATCGCTAGGATCCGTTGAAGCGTTCCTGAGTTATTACCTCATAAAGGGACACTGGTCAGAATTGCAAAAAACGGCAAGGTCATTAAGGCCAAAATAGGCTGGGTCATGAAGGGGTTAATAAATCAGCCATATGTTAAACTGTATCGTCTAAGCTTACACCAGCTATTAGCTTACTTGTTGAATTTCAAGCCACACTCTTTTAGTAGGCCATGCCTCCTTGCTGAGCAAGAAAAGTGTCCAAAACACATAATAAATCTGTCATTAGACATTTATTTCAGTTTTTGCACAAATTAAGACATAATTTTTGGCATAGTTAGCTTTGTAAATCGTCCTAGGTAAAGAGTAACCGTCGCGTTAACTTCTTTTTCATAAATCAATAGTACACTTGAAAATAAACTTTATAATTCATCTTATCAGAGAAATCTGCTTCTTTCGCCTCCTGCACTGATCTTTCTCTCTGTAAACTCTGTAAAAAGTTGGAAAATCTGTTTCAGTGTGTACAGATTTTTCCATTACTGCGAAAGGAGTTGGTGGTTGGTGCTCATGAGATTCTATGGAGAGGTGTGAGAGGAGGAGGAGGGAGGAGCTGTAGACAGACACATACATTTTACTGCAAGTTCTCCTTAAACGACAACTTTGTAACTTAATTAATTCAATTAATTTTTTTTTCAGTATTATTTTATTATAAAACTTGAATACTGAATTTACTTTTTTCAGAGTATATGTAAACTTATTAACCATTTTACGACCTTGGACATATTTATATGTCCAGGTTGCCTGGTACTTAACGAGCTTGGATGTATGGATACATCATGGCGATCGGCCGCGCACAGGGGCTGTGCGCGCACAATCGCCTCTGCGTGTCAGCTAATTCTGACAGCTAACACCGGGCAATCTGTACCAGGAGGTGTGCTGCACTGCTCCTGGCACTTTAACCCCTTTAATGCTGCTATAGATATCGACCTCAGCATTTAAAGAGCATTTAACGAGCAAGCAGATGGAGGAAACCCCCTTCTGCCCTTGGATCATCATCGCAGGGTCCCTATTGTTGCTATGGTGACTTAATATCGTCATGACAACATCCGGGTCACCAGTGCTAGCAAACTTGCTAGATCATGCTCAGACTGACAGTTTGTACAGTGATCAACCTGCAGATAGTAAAAGTCCCACAGTGGCACAAACTAAAAAATGTGAAAACAAAAATTGGAAAAATATTTTTAAAAATAATTTAAAAAAATATGGATGTTGTACCCATAAAGAAATATTTTTATTTAAAAAAAAACAAAACAAACTACACATATTTGGTATCACGGTGTCAGGAACTACCTGACCTAGAAAAATATCCCACTAGTTAACCCCTTTAGCGAACGCAGCAAAAAATAAAAATAAAAAAACAAGGCAAAAAAGATGCTTCATCATTAGTGTTGAGCATTCCGATACCGCAAGTATCGGGTATCGGCATTTACAATTAGAGGAATAGTATAAAAGAAACATATGCACCACTTCTGTATTAATCACCCACTCCTGGTTTTGGCTTACAAATACTGATGGAAAATCCTGACCAAATCCTGATGCAATCCTGAACGTGGACACATAGCCTAAGGCTCGGCTCACATTTAGGGTGCGTGTCCACGATCAGGATGGCCGGCGGTATCGCCGGAGCGGCGAAGCCCCGCCCCTTTCTGGGACGCGATGATGCCGGATGTGTACTGTACACATCCGGGATCATCGCACCCCTTGCCATAGGGCCCTGTGACGCAGCGTCGCCGCAGGTAGCACGGACATGCTGCGATCTGAAAAGACGCGCAGCATGTCCGGAGTCGCAGGCCCGCCGCGTGCGGGTTTCCACGCATAGTGGACACGGGATTTCAAAAAATCCCCTCCACTATGCTGGAACATCTGGACGCTGCGTGTTTGACGCTGCAGCATCAAACAAGCAGCGTTTACTTACCGTGGACACACACCCTTATCCTACGCTCTACGTTGAATGCGTACACGGGGGTTTCCGTGTAAATCTCTGAAATACATGATTCAGATAGACCCATGATGGACAATTCCCTATAACGAGGCAGATGGGAACAGTGGACGTAGTGTGGCCTATAATCCGGCGGTGTCCATCTTTTTAGGCGTCCATAAAAGTGCAGTTGGCCCCAGTTTTGTTCACTTCTGAAAAGGATAACTCTGAACAGAGGCCATACGGAGACCAGAGTAACTCTGCTGCCTCATTACAGCGAGTGGTTCCCTCGGGAGTTTCATCTGAATCACGTCACTCAGAGATTCAGATGGAAATCCTGATATAAGTGCTCAGCTTAGGGCGCCGGATAAATGCGGTCCCAAACGTTATGTAAAATGTTCCTAACAAAAGCTTCAAATCAATACAGAAAAAAAACAAGTTTGTCATCTGTCAATGAAAATATAGGGGATTCCACGTTACTGATAGCACAAAGGCTCTGGAAAAGTGTTTTGCTCCTCCCCCCCCCCCCAAAATTGAGCGAATTCTGCATTCCCAAATCCAAATGCCCCCTCCCTTCTGAGCCCCACAGTGGGCCTAAACCTCATTTAGTGTCCAATTTTTGACTTTTCTGTAGCTATGAGAGTTTGCCTAATTTACGGGTGCATGCAGGGGCTGGCTGGCACTTTTCAGCCTGGGGGGCAATCACAAGGCAGTGGCCTTCGAGTTGCGGTGGCCCTCCTTTTCCCTGCTTACCTCTGGCCATTGCATTAAAGCAGCAGACATAACAGGCTTTAAAAACAGGCTGGTACAGAGATATGGGAACAGAACTGAGCTTGCTGCATAGATATGGGAGCAGAACCGAGCTTACTACAGAGATATGGGAGCAGAACCGAGCTTACTACAGAGATATGGGAGCAGAACCGAGCTTACTACAGAGATATTGGAGCAGAACCGAGCTTACTTCAGAGACATGGGAGCAGAACAGAGCTTCCTATAGAGATATAGGAGCAGAACAGAGCTTACTGCTGAGATATGGGAGCAGAACAGAGCTTACTACAGACATATGGGAGCAGAACGGAGCTTACTACAGACATATGGGCGCAGAACGGAGCTTACTACAGACATATGGGAGCAGAACGGAGCTTACTACAGACATATGGGCGCAGAACGGAGCTTATTACAGAGCAGTATAATATAGTAAAATATATAGATGAATTAGAAATGGCGACACACGCAAACGTCATCTGCATTAGTAATACATGCACCATTACATAATTAGTTGTAGGCTGGGTTCACAAGAGTGAAGTTTACATTCTGTATACGCACCACAACCTCCAGCCTCGCGGAGGGTATCCCTCCTGTAAACCCAGCCTGACGGGGACAACCCCTTATAAATGGAAGTGTGCTCCTCTAAACCATGCAATCACTGCCAATCCTCCAACCGTAAGTGGTGAATTTCCAGAGCTGGGAAATGGGATTTCAATATTAGAACACGTCAACTTTGGTTCCCGTCCCTCCTCAAGGAAGTAAGGCAGACAGGTGTGATAAGACTATTAGAAAAACTACTGCCACACACACGGCAGTACATACTGGCAGAAGTGTGAGGGCATTAGTGCCTGTGTATGGACATGTCAGAGGCTATTGAGAAGAAAGCTTGGTCCCTCTTAGCTTCTGGCAATGTTTTACCTCAGCTCACATTTGGGCCATACCATTGTAAAACAGGTAGACACATTTACCCACTGACCCTACTATTCATAAGGAACTGCTGTCTACCCCTTAGTTGCCCACTGTATATAGTCAGTGTGGGGATGTGGGCTACAGAACAACACAGGGCGATGACACTGCTACCTGAACCCTTCAGCTGCCCCACAATATGCAGGGAGTAAAACCAG